>NC_142039.1:17313600-18513600 GCF_982192425.1 Myodes glareolus
GCTGCCAGGATTCTCAACATGCTGGACTCCCATCCCACTAGAATCATAAGCCAAATCAACTCTTTCTTCTATAAATTGCATTGGTCTTGGTATTTTATCACAGCAATAAAAAAAAGAACGAATACAGACTGTGACATGGGACTGTGAGCTAAATAAATCCTTTTCCCCTTAGGCTGCTCTTGTCAGGGTATGTTATCACAGAAACAAGAAAAGACACTAAGTCAGTGTGGTGGTTTGAATGAGAATGTCCTCCACAGGCTCAGATGAGAAGGACTAGGAGGTGTGTCCTTGTTGGAGGAGGTGTGTCCTTATTGGAGGGCTTTTGAAGCCACAAAGAAGCCCATACTAAGTCTCTCTCTCTCTCTCTCTCTCTCTCTCTCTCTCTCTCTCTCTCTTTCTCTCCCCCTCCCTCCCTCCCTCCCTCTCCCCCCTCTGTGTGTGTGTCCCTGTCATCCCCGCCCCCATGTCTCTGGTCTCTGTCTGCCCCCACCCTCTCTGCCTCTGCCTGAGGATCAGGATGTAAAGTTCTCAGCTACTTCTCCACACCATGTCTGCCAGCAGCCACTATGCTCCCCACCATGATGATAATGGACTAAGCCTCTGAAACTGTAAGCGAGGCCCCAGTTAAATGCCTTGGTCATGACATCTGTTCCCAGCAGTAGAACAGAAACTAAGACTGTCAGCCTTCTTTTCAGGAGGCTTAGAAGTTCTAGATACAATAATCACAAGGAAAGGATCTAGGTGTCCAAATCACCTTTCAAATCAGATCAGAAAGAACTTCACAAGTAGAGAGATTGCCTACATGTACAAGGCCCTGGGTTCTACCCTAGCACCGCAAAAAAAATTAAAACAGAAAGGATATTTTTAATTTCCTGTAGCTTTCATAGGTACCTATTTGTTGGTGCTCAGTGGCTCCTCAAACTTATAAAGCAAGAAAATTTATGTCCATAGAAAACACATCCAGCATTCTGAAAACAAAACAAAATACTAACACTAGCCTAATCTGTGCTGAAAACAGTTACCTGCCAGAAGGCACAATACCAGAACCAGACATTCTCCATTTTTTAACTGAAAAAATCAGCATTGGAGCACAAGAGGAAAGACTTCTGGTTCAGAGAAACATGAGCTCAAATTCCCATTGCACATTCATATACCGTATCAGTCGAAAGCCGTTCCTTAACCCTACTTGGTCTATATTCTTACTGATATATCTATACAGTATACATACCTATCTATATCTATCTATGATATCTCTATGATAGATAGAGATATCTATGATATCTCTATGATAGAGATAGATATCTACATAGACAGACAGACAGACAGACAGACAGACAGACAGACAGATAGATATCCCATTATAGAGTTCTGATAGGAATTCAACAAGCTGCCATTTGTAAACTAAAACCAAGAACAGTAGTGCCTAGTGAAGTGAGACATGTCCATTAACACACACACACAAAACCCTGCAAAACCTCCAAAGACTATGAAAGAACAAAGCATTTCTGTGGATGGATGATAGGTTAGGGGTCACTCAACAATGCCTTAATGTCACAGAGGTGCTGAAACATAGCTAACAGAGAATGCTAATGATATATATGTTCTTTTAAATTTGTTTTTATTTTATGCACATGGGTGTTAGGTCCCCTAGAACTGGAATTAAAGACAGTTGTAAACTGCTATGTGGGTGCTGGGAATTGAACTCAGGTCCTCTGGAAGAACCACCAGTGCTCTTTAACCACTGAGCCATCTTTCCAGCCCACGTTATATATGTTTTACCACAATCAAAAGGTCAGATTCCCCATGGTGCTTTGGGAAAGCGTTAACTAAACAATCCACAAGGGAAGTCTGCAAAGCAACCAGGGTTAGAGTCCTTGGTTCTTTTAGGTGCCTATTGAATTTATGTTCCTTACTGAAATATGTATTGTAAGTAGTGAACTGTCACTAATAAAATATTCTATGGAGTATCATTTCAACGTACAAAAAAAATTCCAGGTTTTACTGATAGTGCTTGTCTTAGACAGGCAAAAAAAAAAAAAAAAGAAAAGAAAAGAAAAGAAAAAAAAGAATTAATCATGATGAGATAAAATGCCTTGTTCAATTCTACAGTTCATTGCTCCCATTCTCAACTTAGGTTTAGCACTAAAAATAAAATTAGTTTTCCAAGTAAAATATGTAGGCCTCATTTTTATTGTCTACTGACACTTGCAGAAGCAGAATGGAGAATGTGAATAGCAGAGAGTCCTTGGCCTTTCCTGGGAAAGGACCCAGGTCCTCTTCACTTTTTATGGTGTATCTATCCTTCCACCTGCCTTAGGATGCATTCTGTGAGGTCAGGATCTCCCTCAATGTGCCACAGGCTCCCAGGACACTCACCAAACAACAGGTAAGCAAATCCAACTTTAGGCCTGTAGCAGTTTGAATGAAAATGTCCTCCCAAAGTCTGTACGTGAATGTTTGGTTCCCAGTTGGTGGACTATGTGGGTTGGAAAGGATTGAAAAGTATGTCTGTGTGTGAGGTTTGTCACTGGAGGTCCTTTGAGGTTTCAAAAGCCTATGCCAGGCCCAGGCTCGCTCTCTCTCTCTCTCTCTCTCTCCCTCTCTCTCTCTCTCTCTCTCTCCCTCTCTCTCTCTGTCTTTGTCTCTCCCTTCCTCCTCCCCCACTATCTCTGTCTGCAACTTGTAGATCACGTGAGCTCTCAGCTACTTCCTCAGCACCAAGCCTGCCCACCTGCTGCCACACTCCCTGCCAAGATGATCATGGACTTACTCGCTGAAACTGCAAGCAAGCTCCCAATTAAACTTTCTTCTATAAGTTGCCTTGGTCTTGGTCTTGGTCTCTTCAGGACAATAGAACAGAAACCAAGGAAATGCATACTCTACTAACACTAATGAAGTCTGAAAAGCGTTGCACTAACTCAAGTGTTTGCTGTATTACTAAAACTAATAGCTTAACAGGACACTGAGTTTCTTAAGAAAGGAGGAAAGGGACTGACCCGCTGCTTCAGCCCTGCTGAAGCCACAGGACATGGTGGCTCTCAGTGATATTGTCCCCCCTGCAAGTCAACCCCAAGCCATTCCTGAGCAGTCATGAAACTGGTGTGTCCAGGATTCCCAGAATATAAGCCTTGGTCACCCAAACCTTCCCCCTCCATCTTACGTACTCCTACCATCCTATCTCTTATCTCATGGCTCCTTCTATGCTACTGGATGGTTTTTTTCATTTACTGTCCACATCCACTGCCTCTTTGCCCTCCAATGAAAATCCTATCAAAGTGGAGACCAGCCTGCCTGGCTCACTGAGGGATCCTCTGCCTCAGGGCAGGACAGTGCAGTACGGGGCACCTGCCACATGAATTGATGAGCACACAAACGAGCAAAGATGTGACTAAGATGAATCTTCATCTCCTGACTATGCTGTCAATGTGGCCAGAGGCTGCTCACTATTGTGACCTTGAAGTGCCCAGGTTTTGTCACCTTGCCAAGATCTAAAAACACCTAAGAGGCAAGATTCTAGACATCTCTGTAATGGTTTATCTAGGTTCTATTAGTCTCTAGGGTTGCACGTGGGAGATTATCTAGATTCATGAATGTGGAATTGTGGTGATATTCCACCTGTCGGAAGAAGGCAAGGTGGTCTGAGCACCCTGGAGTGCTACCCAGACCATCTACAGAGCACAGAATCTCATGGGAGAAAAGCCGTGCACATGCAGTGTAGACGGGGACAACAGCTCTTTGGTCTCTGGGACACGGAGCAAGGCAGTAAGCTGAGCAGCCTTTTATCCTGTGCTTCGTTGTCCCCACTGAACGACCACTTCAAGGATGACTGGTGGAACCACGGGGTGGTCAGTGGGGGGTGTCATATGGCTGAAAACACCTGCCACAAGAGCATGGGAACATCTGCTTCCTTGGAGGTGTCTCCTGACAAAGTAGATGGCGTTTTTTAGGGTTTGTTTTGTCTTTCTTCTCCCAGATGAGTCATCACACACTCCATTCCATGCAGCTTGAGAAAAGACAGGTGCAAGTGAGGAAGGGGGCCCTAGGACATGAAGGAAACAGATCATGTGGAAAAAACGGCTGTCAATCAAGATGAGCTAGGATTCTTCTTTAACAGATGAACAGAGAACTCTAACAAGTGAAATGTGGTTTCCAACTTGGCACAGCCCAGGGTCGCCTAAGAAGACCATCTCAATTAAAGGCTTGCCTATCAGATTGGCCTGTGGGCATGCCTGAGAGGATTGTCTTCATTGCTGATTGCTGCAAAAGGGCCCAACCCACTGTGCCTGGTGCCACGGGCAGGTGGTGCTGGGAAGCATAAGAATGCCAGCTAAGATTGGGTCGGCAAGCAGTGTCTTCTGCTTCGGGTTCCTGCTTGTGCTCTTGCCCTGATTTCTCTCAGTGATGAGTTGTAACTTGTAAGCTAAATTAATCCCTTTCCTCTTCTAAGTTATTGGTGATCAGAGTGTTTTATCACAGCAATAGAAAGGAAGCTCGCATACCAGTGTACCCTCAAACCTCAGTCATGTGCACTACCCTTTGCCCCTTCACCTAAAGTACCCCGAGAGACCTAGGTCAACCACCTGGAATTGTCTGCCTAAGGACAGACTGGGCCATACCTAAAGAATATTCACTCATGACCTTGGGGGAGTTGAGTGACTACAAAAGGTTAGAACAACCCCTGAGAAAAATCAATGTCTAAATTTTAAAGAATAATTAATTGTTAAAATTTATTTCTATTTTATGACAATGGGTGTTCTGCATGCATATATGTATGTGTACCACGTGTATGCAGTGCACCGGAAAGGCAGAAGAGGATCTCATTTAGACTTCCTAAGACTGAAGCTACAGACAGTTGTGAACTGCTATGTGGGTGCTGGGTTTTGGATATGGGTCCTCTGAGAGAGCTGTCAATGCTCTTAACCATTGAGCCATCTCTCTGACCCACGAATAACTAATTCCTAGGGACCAGTTTCTAGAGCCTCTCTGAGTGGGCTTCTTAGGAATGTAATGATGCTGACTGCTAACACGTACATTATACTCAAGCACTCTCTGTTGTATGACTGCAATTGAACCTAACCCTCTCCAGCTCCATCTTCCAGGGAGATGGAGAGAAACCAGGCAGAAAGCTCAGCTATTTGAGAGTCACAGTAGTCCCGCCCTTCACTGCCACATCCGTCAGGCATCTCTAGGGGGCCACTCATGCGTCCTTTCGCTGCTTCTTGTGATCTGCCCTGGAACCTCTCCAAAGACTCTGCAGTTTCCCACAGGGTGGTGGCCAAAACTGCATATGGCATTTCAGTAATGCCTAACGCCAAAACTGGAGGAAGAGGCTCACTCTCAGCTCCTCATACCTGTCGGATAAGGGACAAGGGACTCACTTCAGGTCAGCTTCTTGGGGTCTCACAAAGGGAAAACTACAGATGGGGAGACAACACCTTACAGATCAAACTGGAGTTAGCACAAAGAAAGAATACACTGTGAGCTGTCAGAAGATCTGGCATCCATCTTCCCAAGCTTTCCAGGGTCTCATTTTCTTCATCTCTAAAATGGAAATAACACATCTGACTTGTCTACAGCAGGATTCCAGGTTCATGATGTGGGAGTCCCCTCTGTGTGCTGTGATTGCCATTAATGAAAAAAGAAACTGCCTTGATCTGTTGATAGGGCAGAACTTAGGTAGGTGGGGAGGACTGGACTGAATGCTGGGAGAAAGAAGGGCAGAGAGAGATGCCATGGATCCATCACCGTCACTGGAGATAGACATGTTGAAACTTTGCTGGTAGGCCACGACATTGTGGTGATATACAGATTAATAGAAATGGGTTAAATTAAGATGTAAGTGTTAGTCAATAGGAAGCTAGAGTTAATGGGCCAAGCAGTGATTTAATTAATACAGTTTCTGTGTGATTATTTTGGTTCTGGGCAGCCAGGATGAACAAGCGGTTCCTTGCAACAGGTTCAAATATAAGGGTTTCTCCACAGAATGGGAATGTCCTCCAGTGTCGTCACAATGGTCTGTAGGGCCCTGATCTGGTCCTGCAGCTGTTCTGTCCATTACCTCAGATCCTCTGCTCCAGACACAGGGACCTCCTTCCTCTTCTCCATCAATCTACGATTGTTCTTCATTGGGGGTTTTCAGGAACAACTATTTCCCCTATCTGGAAGTCTCACCCCAGATCTAGTATGGCTTGTTCCATGAATTTACAATCTCTGATAAAAATGTTTTCATACTTCCCACCTAAAATAATCCTTTGTCATACCAGAGAGGATTGGGAGCAGCAGAGGAGCGAGCTTCACTATCTCGTTAACGACCAAGAGAAAACCTACAACAGAATTTGATGCCACGGTGATGAGGTAACATTGCCCACCAAATCAGAGGAGCAGGAACAGGACCAGCTGGGCTAGACTGGTGACAGCCATCCATTGCATGGTGCTTCAGAGTCTATATCATCCACAAAATGTTGGTCAGTGCCTCCAGTTCGCAAGGACTTGTAGCTCCTGCAGGATTTGGTGCCTCCGGATAAACTTGCAGATGGTGACAAGTGTCTTTCTTTCATCTATCTGATCCCATTGCTCTATCTTATTCGTCTCATTCCCATGGCCTCAGTTGTTCCTATCTGAATGGTGGCTGTCATAAAATGAGGCTAGTGCTTCATGGCCATACTCAATATTTTGAAATTTTAACTTCCCTTGCCTGGCAGGGTATACAGCATACACCTGTAATCAAGTACCTGGGAGACAGAGGTGGGAGGGTAGATGCAAATTTGATGCTAGTCTGGTCTACATAGTGAATTCCATACTAGTCAGGGATATCCAGATTATAAGATCTTGAGTCTGACTTTGATTATATATGCTTATGCTTGCTTTGGCTTTTTTGTTTGTTTGATATCAAATCATTATATTGAGAAGGAATTCTAAGGATTATAGGGGCTTACTTTCTTCTTTCAAAGATTTTCTCCCCTGGCGTTATACCTTCCTAGTCATGTCTCCTTACCCACTACTCCTTAAGGGTCCCCTCTGAAGACTCTACGCATACCCATAACAACACCTACAAAACACCATCCTGTTTAGGGTAGCAAAGGGCCCAACAGGAAGTTCCAGAAGGGAGATATGGAGAGAGGCGAAAACTCTGGAGCCTTGCCAGGGAGACAAAGTAAATCTCACTGGGCAGAACTTGGGTAAGAAGAGAAACCATGAGGTGTGTGAAGGAAGAGTCAAGGGGAAGCAGGCGGTAAGAGGTCCAGAGGCAGAAACGTGTCCACTGAAGAAGGGATGATGGGCAAAAGAGCTAGCAAAGGTCACCAGGTTACAAATGACTCCAAATGTCAAGGTGATAAATTTGGCTTACGATGAAATTGCCTTCTAAACATGTGTGTTCATACCTGTAAATCAGGCTGCTCCTGGCTTTGGTCAGAGAAGGTATTTATTCTCCTTCTTCTTCCCTTTGGTAAAGATTTTTTTTTTTTATGTGTATGTCTGCTTTGCCCACATGTATTATGTCTGTATTATGTATTATGTCACATGCATGCAGTGCTTGCATAGGCCACAAGAGGGCTTGGAACAGGAATTTCAGACAGTTGTGAGCCACCCTGTATTTTCAGGGAACTGAACCTGAATCTTCTATGAGAGCAACAATGCTCTCAACCTCTGAGCTATCTCTCCATCCTGACAAGATTCTTCTTTTAGTGGGCAAAGGTGATGCAGAGACTTGGAACTAGTGGGGAAAGTGACCGGGGAGTGTGTGGCCATAAATGGGACATCTGTGTCTGTCACCATCTCCAAAGCTCAGAGGCAGCATGGAAGAGGAAGCAGGCAGATCATAAGGGCAAGAGGAAGGGGAGGAGTATTGACGAATAGTCTTCCAGGTGCTGGAAGACATGGGGGTTGCACTGTTGAATTTACAGCAACTGTGGTTAATTTGTAAGCCTTAGCCCATCAACTTCCGGTCATGGAGGGATACGGCCTCATGAGGCCTCATGTCTTTCTGAGGATTTGTAGGCAGTTAATGATTGATGAGGGACAGGGAGACACCTGTGCTCTTATAAACAGTTCCTCACTGTGCTTATGTGAGCAACTTGTTGGGACACACACACACACACATACACACACATACACACACACACATACACACATACACATACACATCATAAAGTAGAAGCAGAAGTAGTTGAGAAGAGGAAGGAAATCAAAGGGAGAAAGACAGGGACGAGAGAAGGTAATGGGGAGTGAATACAATCAAAAAATATACATGTGTGAAAATGTTATTGTGAAACCATGAAGCGTAATTAATACACATCAATGAAAACAATTTTTAAAGAACTCGGGGTGAGATTTTGAGATTTTAGTGTCCTATACACTTAGGGTTATAAAGATCTACAGAGATCTTCTAATCTAAACTCTGCTCAAAAGCAAGATAAAAGGTCACGTGAGGGTGATGCTCATAGGACAACCACGCCCCTCTGTTCAGCTGTGCTCTGTTTCACCTACTATCAGTCACAGATGCAACACTGTAACTGCTCCATGTTCACGCATGATACTGGACGACACCAGCAGACTCCATGAGATCTGACTGGATGTACAGAACAAACTCCAATGCCTTGGTGGACGTTCCTGTCTTTGGTATCCAGAGTGCCTGACTTGGGATGATGTTACCAGAGAACACGGCTTAAGTGCAGAGACGTGAAGCCTCTTGAGGAAACCTGGAAACCTGAGAACAACAGCTCAGAAATGGAAAGGCTCCGTCGTGGTCCTCTCCGCACGATGGTGTAGAGGTAAAAGAAAAGCAGAGGCAGAGCGCGTAAAGATTGCGCTCAAGACCTTCCTGCGCATGCGCATAAGCTCTTCAGTCAATGGCCAGTCTGCACTGAGGCCTCTAATGTCACTCCTGTGATACTCTGGTCACCTAACCTCCACGTGGGGGAAACAGGAGCAGCTGCAAGAGAGTGCCGACCTGGAGAGCGTGTGTCCAGACCTCTCGCTCTGTTCCTATTTACTTAATGGTTACACAGAAGCATGTTTATTGTTGGCACAGGCTTCCAACATCCTGGAACAAGATGTTTTCAAGGCATCAAGTGCAAAGTTTATTATATAAAAAGTTACAATGTCAAAAATCATATTAAAGAAAATTAAGCACAAGAGCAATGATTGGTTTGGGGTTGTTCCGTTTTGTTTTAGACTAGAAAAAAACCTGGCATCTAAGCGAAACATCCTATTTAAGTGCTGACAATTATTTCTGTTTGCTCCGGAGAGCTAAAGCTCTTTACTGAACAAATTGAGTTAAGGGCTCATGAACCCAGGAAAGTTTACAGCATCCCTAGCGATGCTTATAATTTTACCTCTTTCAAGTAACATAAAATTGGTTTGTTTTTCCTTCCCTCCTTTCCTAGAAAGACACCAACATAGAGGGCTAGGCTTATTTTCTGTCCCTATTCAGAGCACAAAGGCAACACCTGCTCAATCCAAACAGACTCAGGTTGAATGTGGGGCCAAGACTGGGACTGAAAGAGACCTTACCACAGCACACACAGCAGGGGACACTATAGCCCAACTGTCCCTTCATTTCCTCCAGCAAAAGCTTCTGGGGGTTCCCACCCAGCAGAACACTCTGACAGCTACGGATGAGAACATTCCCATTCCATCCCAGGTAAGCTACACACGGCCCTTCAACCAAACACCTAAGCAGACACTGACCCTGAGCTGCCTGAGTTCTTAGTCTTCCACCTGGAGAACAAAAGGGGTTGTGAGTGAAGGCACCTCTCCTAATTCCTGGAAATGAGGCAGGGTAAAATAATCGATTTATTCCGGTGGGCTCTGAGGGCTGGTGCTAAGGATGGGAATGTCCTGCAGCAAACGTGTGTGAAACCCATGAAGGTTTCCGATTGAACAGGAGCTGCCAGTGCAGTGGCTAAGAGCCTCTAGCCAGACTGCCTGGAGCTATAGTCACACCTTCCAGCCCCACATGGGGGTGGAAGGGTGGGAAAGCCACACACCCTCTGCAGACCTCAGTCTTCTCAATTATTCAATGAGGAATAATAAGAATATACCTACTCCTAGGATTGTTCTAGAACCAAATGAATCTGCATATTAGAGGAACCTGGAACGTATTAACAGTGAGTAGGTGTGTCTTTGTCACATTAACAAGTAATTCTGCATGGTAAATCCAAAGGAAGAAAAGACTAGATGTGCAAGAAACCTCTGGAAAGATTCAAGAGGGCCAGCTGATTAAACTACATCCAAATTACACATCAATGCCAGGGTCACTCATCTCCTAGAACAAGGAAAAGCTTCTCTGGGAGGGCAATGACCTCATGGGATGGGGCATGTAGGGAAAAGGCAGGAGGATACAGTTGGCCATGGGAGCAATGAGCATGGCTCCTGAGCCACAGGCATAAATTCCAGCAATGGGGGCACAGAACAGATGACTGAAACCCAGCTTCCTTCAATGGTAGCAATGAGCTGACCTTTGTGGGGATGAACCTCACACTGCTGCTGGTAAGGACGACACAAATCAGTAGGAAATGATGGAACATCAGGCCTAGAGTATGTTATTGCTATGGTTTGGATAAGCATCCCGAGAAGGTCTGTTAAAGACTTGGTGGCCAGCCCATGACACTGTCAGGAGAGGACAAAACCTTTCAACAATGGGGCACTTGAAAATCTTCCACTCATATGGGGGCATGCCCCTGGGGTAAGTGTGGGGACCCCAGCTCCCCTTCTTTCCCTCTTTGCTTCGGATAAGCCATGAAGTGAACATCCAGCTCGACTACAGACTCTCCATCACGATGTGCTGCCTGCTACTGGTCCAAAGGAGACAGAGGCAATGCCAATGAGCTGAATTCCCAATTCTCAGTCAAAATGAACCTTCCCTTCTCAGAAGTTAATTGTCACAGGTATTTTGACCCAGTACTGGAAAGGTAAGTAACAATTATATACTACAAGTATAATAATATCTGAGGTGTCCAGCAGGGTTCCAGGCACAGAATAAGGAACCACTATTTCTGAGTTTTGCTACTATTATCACGAAAGTTATGCGTTGTCATACATTTTAAGTCTCAGAAGGTAAGAGAAACCATGCTCTCTATACTTGGATTTTTCTCGTTCATTTACTGACAAACACTGTGGTAGGTGCTGGTGGCACTGTGGTAAAGGAAGACGCACGGCCTTTGTTCCCATGGGTGTCACTCTGTGAATCACACCCAGGACGTGTATGTTGAACTGAGGAGTCCAGAAAGACAGCTAAAGGGAGAACGTCCAAGGGGACCTGACTTAGCAAATGGGCTTACTATTGCAGATAGTATCTGACCCTATTCAGACAGCCTGGCACCGGGACGACAAGAGCATGTCCAGCTTCACAGGTGGGCTTCCTCAGAGCTACTGGGGTGTCCTTGGCCACACAGTTAGGAAGACCCCAGCCAAGCCTTGAATCCAGGACTTAAGACTGCCAGAATGACTCTTCCCTCCCCAGCAAGGCAGGCCAATGAGGACACGCTGCACTATCCCAGTTCTTCCCCCATACACCCATCTCCAAGTGGCCATGTCCTCCTGGGGAAAAGTTACCATTCAGGCCCCACCATGGAATCACAAGACTAGCTTTACACACACACACACAAACACACACACACACACACACACACACACACACACACTTCCATTCTTCGCAAAAACATGGATTTCTTAATCATGGTTCAATCAGAACCATGAGAGATAGTTGTTAAAGTGCTAATCATGCAAGGATAAAACCTGCATTTGATCCCCACAGTCCACATAAAAGCCTGGCATAGTGGCATGACATGTAATCTCAGAGCTGGGGAGGTGGAGACAGGCAGATCCAGAGGGCTCGCTGGTCAGCCCGCCTAGCCAAATCAGCAAGTTTCAGGCTAGTGAAGGGACCCTATCCCCCAAAACAAAACAACACAGACACTATTACCACCACTACCACCACCAACAACAACAAAGCCATGGCGAATGGCGACCTGAAGAATGACATCCAAGGCTGTACTCAGGCCTGCAAGTGCAAAGTGCACCCCCTACACACTGATATATAAACACACACAGGCACACTGAATCAGAACTGTGTACAGTTATCAGGTAGAGATGGGTCGCGGTGATTCTAAAACCTTTCTGGTTCTGTTCTTTGTGATCTAGAAGAAAAACACAGTGAACATTAAAGGGAACATTTTGTCCCTAAGAGGAATACAACCCATCTCTGATCAGCCAGATGCACTACCCTCTCTCTCTGCAGTAGGTCTACAGCGTGCACATGGATGCTGAGGAGCCTGTGTGGGGATACAATGGCTTCTCAGATGGAGAAGGAATTCCGAGGTCTGTCCTTACAAACTCCAATCAAAGACATTGTTGCCACATAGAAAGGCAGATGGGAAGTGCTCCATGTGGACCTGGAGAGTTTGTGGTTTCCCTTCGGTTTCCACCTGACTTTAAAGAGAGCCCAGTCCCCTTTCTCAACATGCGCTATTGAAAAAGGTACCACGCAAGAGCAAACGCACTGCTTAAAAGAAACCAACACGTCTGGCCTCCTGGGAGCCCTGTCTTCTCAGACGGAAAGTGGAAAGGATTCGAGAGCTTGGCTGGAGTGTGAAGAACAATAAGCTTTTGATAAAGTAATCTGACGATCCCTTTAATATGCAAAGCATACACGCCTTTGATCATATGGTTTCACATATGGGAATCTCCGTACACATAAAAGACGACAGCATGAAAGAATGCATAGAGAAGGATACGTGCCTGAATATTAGATTTAGAGGTAACAGCAAATAAACACACCTGATTTCCATCAGCAGGGAGCAGATGATTAACAGCTCACATCACAGTGTAGCACGAAGATATCATTTGGAAGGATGGGTTGGAGGCAGAAAAGACAAAGAGAATGTAATAACTATTATCAAGATAGGTGAAGGAGTTGGAGAGGTACCTCAGTGGTAGAGTACTTGTCTGGCAAGCACAAGGCCCTCGATTTGGTCTTCAGCACCATGGGGCAGTGGGTGCAGGGGGAAATAGATCAATGAAATTTAAAATGGAAAAGCGAATGTTTTAGTTTAAAGACCGGAAAAATCTAAAATTCAGGATCAAGGGTAGGATGATAGGAAGCAAATAAAAATGAGGCTGCTTTGCCTCCTAGAGGCCGGAGGCCTGGGGACTAAAGGTGGTAGGTAGGTATCACTAAAGACTGTGCAAGGTCAGAGGACTGGGCCAGCATGTACAAAAGCTAGTTGGATTTTCAAGTCTCCTACTAAAGCAAGCCCAGGGAAGGGTCAGAGGTTGCTCTCTAGAGAGATGAAATTGGCAGGCTCAGACATAACTGGGGAGAGATAAAACCACTTCAGGGAAGACACGTGACAGAACAGAGGTCCCTCTGTAGCTCAGCCTCCATCCCCAGCAAACATGCACACACCAATGTTTACAAAAGCTGGGTTTATAACTGCTCAAGCCTTGAAGCAACCAGGATGCCCCCCAGTAGGAAAACAAATCATGGCAGATTCATTGGGAAAGAATAAAAGGATAAGGAGAAGTGAGCTACCCACACAGCTCAGGGACACAAAGTGCATGATCCCCGGGGAAAGAGGTCTGCCTAGACAGCCGAAGCACTGCCTGGTGCCAACTATGACACTAGATACAACAAAGGGAAGATCAAAGCATGAAGAGAGAATGAGGAACTGGGAAAATAGGCAGAGAACAGGGGGCTCTCAAAGCAGTAAAAGCACTCTGTGGGGTATAGCAGAGGTGGCTCATATTACTGTGCATTAGTGCAAAACCACAGAACAAAGGATGCCAAGAGTGAGCTCCAATGTAAACCATGGTTTTTACTCAACAACAATATCAACACCGGCTCCTCAGACCTCATACAAGTGTCACGTCCAAGTAAGATATCATTAACAGAAGAAACTAGGGGTGGGACTACATGGGACTCACTGTACTCAGACAACTATTTTGTAACCTAACACTGCTTTAACAACTATAGTAAGCTAAAACATGTACATGTGTGTATACACAGATGTATGCACACAAAATGAGTCATGAATATCCGTATACTCCCGTGGGTAAAATTAAAAGACTGTCAGTATCAAGCATTTCTGGACCACTAAATTTCTCTACCATTATCACTAGAGCAAATAAGGATGTTATGTGCACTTTGGAAAACGGACGCACAGCTGCCAAATCGCCTGGCAATTCCACTCCTAGGCAGTGACTGAGAGAGGTGAAGGTGTGCGTCTTCACAAAAACTCAAACACAAATATTCACAAAAGCGTGAACAGCTTAAAGTGGGCCATGCTCCACCTCTTCATTCACAGGGTGTATACAAGCAGTTGGTGATGTGTTTCTGCAATGGAACACTCATGCGCACTGAGGAATCGCCACAGTAGCAAGAAGATGCTCAAAATCACGCTGAGAACACAGCACCAGAAGAAGAGCAGACTCTGCGTGGTTCGTGCACATGAGGTTCTATAACAGGCACAAAACGATCCACGGCGACAAAAGTCTGATCTGCTGCTGGAGCAGGCAGTAGTGAGGTTTGGGTTTTTTAAGCTCAGGGAGGCTTTCATTAGAGTTTGAGAGAAAAACCAGGGCAGGCAAGATATAAACCTCAGCAACTGACAGGAAATGGAGAAGAAGAAGAGAGAGACAGCCATGCCCTCTGTAAGTGGCCAGGTGTTGGAAGCGGGAGAGATCTTTAGAGAGAGTGAGAACGCTCAGAGTGTCCAGGGAAAGTATGCCTAGGCTCTGGCTAACACCTGGAAGAAAAAGGTAGGAGAGAAGAAAGAACAGAAGCCCGGTGAAGGATTACATGATGGATGATTTGCAAGCCACGTTCCAACTTCCTGCTTTGGGCTTCTCATTGTTACAGCAAGGAGTGTCACCAGTTGATGGAGACAAGGTGCTTGTTCAGAAGCCCCTGGGGTTCCATGTCAGGCTCTCCCCTGCCCTTCCACATAGATATTACTCAGTGACATCTGCCTCTTCTCATGAAAGTTGTCCCTTCTTTAGCTTTAGAAAGATTTCTCTTTCCTGGCCAACTGAACTCCAACTTGATTCAGAAATCCCCTCTTGAGCACCCCAATTTAACCTTCTCTGTTTCTTCAGGGGTTTCCATAGAGACAGACAAAGCATGAAGGCCCAGGGGGTTCAGTCCAGATGACTACCTCTACTTCCAACCAGTAGATGTATTTTTCTCTATATCCCCTGCTAACTCCTTCTAAGATTCTGAACTTTATATATAAAATAAACACAAGACTATACCAGAAAGGTGGAAGGGATAGATCGGAGACCTTAGAAGACAAGGAAAAAGATAGTAGAGAAACCCCTGAGTTTTCTTCTTGCCTTGTATATATCATATGGGAAACTCAGAAAGCCGCAGTGTGGCATGGAGTGTGGTGGATGTAGTACTTGCCTTGCAAGCATGAAGTCCTGGGTTCGATTCCTTAGCACTGCATAAACTGGGACTGGCAAGAGTAAGCCTGTTATACTAACATTTGGGAGGTGAAGGCAAGAGGATCAGTAGCTCAAGGCCTTTTCAGCTATACAGTGAGCTGGAAGTCAGTCTGGGCTACATGAGATTCTGTCTCAAAAACTAAACAAGTAAATAAATAAACCAAAGAGCCTGCATTCTCTCTTGACAAAGCACCAAGGAAGGGTAGCCTAGCAATAGAGATTCTCAAGTAATGGGAAAAGCTCTTCAAAACAAAACTGGGGTTCCTTCTCACCCACATTAACAATGCTCAGGAAGAACCAGGACCTCTGCCCCATGATGCTGCCCCAAGACAGCCCAACTGCATCAAGGTAGTTCTAAAGAGACAGGGATCTGAGGCTTTCATTTCTGGTAGACAAAAACAAGACCTAACCCTGGCCCCACTGCTCCCATGTCAACAGAGACCATTCAGGACCTCGCACCTCCACTCCTACTTAGTAGTGAAGAACAGACATCCATGGGAGCCTCTCGTGGAGCCTGGCAATGACAAAGTGGTGCTTACCCTTTCTTTCCTGGAGCAGAGTCAGCAAAAGTGCAAGATTTTAATATTGTTCAGTCTTATAAGATAATACGAAAAAGTATCTAGAAATCTATAGACATATTTCTATAACAAGTAAGTTCACCAAAGTCATAGAACAAAAAATAATTGGAAAAATCAATTGTATCCCTTTGTACTGACAATATGGATACCAATTTACATTACCATATATCATACCATATATATATAATGAAATATACATATATTAACAATATATATAGGACTCCCATAATGAAAAAAGGCACAAAACAATGACATAAAATATCAAAAAGAGAGAAAAAATGAATAGACAAACATACTGTGTTTATGGATTCATGCTAATCCTTTTAAATATATTTATATATTTATATATAGTGGTCATAGCCACATTATACATGCTACACTTACATCATGGGTCTCTTCTTCACAAAAGAATGGGACAAGCTACTGAGTTACTGGTATACACAGTCTGGATCCATATCCAGACAATGCTGGGGGGAAGAAAAGATGACCCCAAAGGTGATATGCTTCTTTTTGTAGGACTTTCTTAAAGTGGGAGCTACAGAAATAGGAAGTTAGTAAGGATGGGAGTAGGAGGGAAATGAGTTGACTATGAACAGCAGCACAAGGAATTCTGGGAAGATTCTGTGTCTTGATTAGGAGTTCACTGTCAATACGCTGATGTGATGCATGTTACAGTATAGATTTCATTTTCCTTTGTGATGCGTGTGTTGTTCACGTTTGCGTGCAGGTGAGTGCAGGTGCAAGTCCATGTATGTGTATGGGTATGTGGAGGCCAGAGAGATATTATTCCTCGACTATTCTCTGCCTTCCCCATTTTTTTTCTTTTTTGAGACATGACTCTCTCTAACCAGGAGCTCATTGATCCAGCTAGACTGCCTGGCCAGTGAGCCTCAGGTATCTGCCTGTCTCCCCCTTCCTAACACTGGAACTACAGGAGCGCTGTGCTGTGCCCAGCTTTTTTCATGAGTGCTCGGGGTCGGAACTCAGGTTCTTGTGCCTATGTGACAGACACTTTACCACTGAGCTATCCCCCTAGCTCTAGAGTTTGAGCTTTCCAAACATTTCCAGGAGGAGAAATTCGATAAATGAGTTCATGGAGTGGCTCCACATTACTTAGAATTACATGTGAATTTACAATAATCTCAAAATGCAACGTTTAATTTAAAAAAAATCCGAAGTATTACCAAAATATTTGCTCTCTTGTCTATGTATTAGTTTTTGTTTGTTTGTCTTTGTTTGAGGAAGGTGCAAAACAGAGATGATAGTAGTAACGCCAGCCTCGTAAGATTACTGTGAGCTTCAACAGTCTACTAGACATAAAGGCCCTGGGCAGAGCTTATCAAATGCTACTCACAACATCTTATCACTTTTATTCCAGTCAACAACCCAAACACGTGTGCTGAATGCTTAATATATGGCAAGACTCGATGGCCCCTTTTGAAATAAAGCATCTCATGGGTGGGGGGTGCAGCATTGCACTAAGAAGAGAGACAGCCTGGGTTTAAAGCTCAGAGCTTCCCCCATCCGTACCAGGTATCCCTACACAGCTGACTTAGCCGCTCTCGGCTGCCTTTTCCTCAATGGTAATTGAATATGTATTACACACTCATGGGATTACACTATGCTTTGGATAAGTGTCCCCTAAGGATCCATAGTCCCCAGGGTGACACTAATAGAAGGGGGTGGAACTTTTAGAATATGGGGTCTATAGGGAGGTCATTAGATTGCAGATGTCATGTTCTCAAAGGAGATTGTGGTTCCCTAGATCTCTCTCTCTCTCTCTCTTCCTCTCTCTCTCTCTCTCTCTCTCTCTCTCTCTCTCTCTCTCTCTCTCTCTCTCTCTCTCCTTCTTCTTCTTCTGAGCCAGTAATTAATAAACAAATTGTTAGTGCTGTAGTCTCCACCATGATGGATTCTTTGTCACCTAGAGGTCCCTACCATGGTGGACTCTCTGCCACCTGGACGTCTCCACCATGATGGACTCTCTGCCACCTGGAAGTTCCCACCATGATGGATTCTCTGCCACCTAGAGGTCCCTACCATGATGGACTCTCTGCCGCCTGGACGTCCCCACCATGGTGGACTGCACCCTCAACCACAAAGCAAATCCTTTGCCCTAATTGGCTTTTGTCACAGTGTTTTATCACTGAGACAGGAAAAGAAGCCCAGCCATTTTCAATGAACTGATAAGCTATGGCTGCAATTGTGCTCACCTGGTACAACTTTCTTCCTACAGGAACGTTCACTTCTGGAGAAAAATCTCTCATTGTTTCTGGATGAATCCCTTTAAAGGCCACGCATAATGTGGAAGCACACAGTAAGAACTCACTAACAAACAAATTATCTGACATCACTTACTGAAACTGAATGTTATACATGCATTATCCCAACCCCAGGAAATTCCCCACACCCCAAAATGGGGAATGGGCAGGTATGGCATCAGGATACTCTCTGTAGAGATTAGAGCACGGCAACTCAGAGTATTCAGCACTGAGCAGATGAAGACAAAAACCGGCCTGAAGCAGCTAAACAACGAACCAGAATGAAACAGAGTAGCACAGCCAGATGTTCCCAACAGTGTGAACAGAAGATGAGAAGGGACCAAATGGACTCCACACAATAGCATTCACATCCATTGAAAACGCAAATGCGCAGCTCACATGAACACACTGTGCATTTCTAAGAGCCAGGAGAGGGGCTGGGGAGGGGCTCAGTGGTGGAGCCCTTGCCTAGCATGTGTGAGGGTCTGGATTACATCTACAATGCTACAAAATTTAAACACATAAAAGCTGGAACAAAGGACTTTGAAGGACAAACACTGCAAGCGACATTTATGTTTACCTGAATTAAACATCACACAACAGGTGACACTTGGTGACAGAGCACTCGCCTGGTAGCAAAAGCCTTATAGTCATCCTCAAAACCGCAAAAGATTCCACATGTATGAAAGCATCACACGACATACCATAAACATGTACATGCTTTGTGGATTTATGTGTCGGTTAAGATAAGTTTGATGTTATCTGTTTGAACCTAGGCAAGAGCTGGAATCCTAGGTCTGCTTTCCAAATGTCTGCACTATGCTCAACTGTCCAGAGCAACATGGTGTGTGCGCCATCTCCAGAGGACAGAGGCAGCCACATTACAGAGGCTAGCATGTGCCATTGGATAAATGTCACAATGTGTGATGACTTAAACATATGACTCGGGAAATGATAACTCAATGCATTGAGACCTACATGTTCTTTCATTTCTCAGAATGGAAACTAAACACTAAAGTATACATTCCATGATCTTAAACATTTATTTTTTGCAAACATAAAACATTGACTGGGCCACATACACTCAGGAAAACACTCAAATAACTGAACAATATCCCCAACACCATAGAATTCTCTGTAAAACAATAACATGTAGAGAAATTGCATCGGCTTAAAAAGAAACCCTCAACATTTCAGAGACTGATCCAGAAAGACAGTTAAGGCCAGTTTGCAAGACAGGGTGAATTCTAAATCAGCTTGCACTACCTAGTGAGTCCCTGTCTCAAAATAAAACAAAAGTCCCATGAGTGTGCACATGTATATTTACACACACATATGCATACATACATACACACATCAAAATAGAAGGGAGGATGTCTGTATTCAAAACTGTATATGGGATTGGTTATGATGGGTATCTATATGAGGAGAAAAAAGTCAAGGATGATGGAGAGGGGGTATAGAGCAGAGGAGAGTCCCAAATCTACAACTGTCTAAATCTTAAATGTGTGACTATAATTCAATCAGCTCTCCATATTTGACTCCAAACCCAATAAGGACTAATACAGGGTAAGAAAGTAATTATTCCAAAGTGATAATAGTCTACCTCTCAGGCCTTGTTAAGAGATAGACGCTTTAAGTGGCAATTTTGAACTCAAAGGAAGTATAGACAATGGGGCTCTAGATCAATTAATTATTGATGTTATAGAATAAAATTAACAGTCTGAAAACACACGACTTCATGTTTCATGTTGTAAGAGCACTGCTGGGACTTCCGGGATGCCACCCATGCAAAACCATGAGTTAGTAAACACTGCTTTGTGGCTACCCATCTTTCTCATACTGATAAAGGAAAGACACAGTGCCATGGAAGATTGGTATCTCAGCAACTGAGCAGCCAGGGTGTGCCCCACTGCAGGCCTTGGTCTGTGGTCCCAGGGTGGGAAAGCAGGCACGGGTGGGAGGGAGAGTTACAAACTTTCTCCAAGATGATAAACCGCACTGGAAGCAGCAAAGGCAAATTGCCAAGCTCCGAACCACTTGATTCCTGGTCATATCATTCACATCTATCTAGTACAAAGAGTGGCTCGTTTCCTAGCACCAATTACAGTGAATGGTAACCAGTGATTCTGGGGAGGGAAAAAAATGCAAGTGTTGTAGTGTGTGTAAGGCCCTACCCAACCCCCTGCACTGAACAAAAGATAGTCAGCCCCCCGCTTGAGCTAAGGAGATGGCTTGGCAGGTAAGAGTGCTGGCTTCAAAAGTAGGAAGACCTGAGTTCAAATCCTCAGAACCCATGGGAAAAGCCAGGAACAGACACATACTTGTCACCCCAAGAGAATGTGGAATGAAGACAAGAAGACCACCCGGGCATTCCACCCACCACCCCAGCTTCAAGTTCAGCGAGAGACCCTGACTCAATAAGATATTGAGTGACAGAGCAAGGAACTCTATCGTCTTGTCTGACTTCTACTTACTGGCATCTCTACACACATGTGCACACACACCACAGAAAGCACGGAAGGAGGGAGGGAGGACAAAGCAGGGTGATATTTAACATAACTGAGGCCAACGCGATCAATGACTATTCAGAATGATGGGATTATGGTTGTTTTTCTCATTTTGCTTATGTATTTTTTTTTTACTTTGTGTTCTGTGAACAAACATTGCTTCAATCACCACGTAAGAAAAATTTAGATAAACAAGAGCAGCCACTAATCTTAATAATCAGGTTCTGTGGACACACTAGCAACGCTACTACAAAGTTTCCTACTGTCCTGAGGTGGGGGGCACTGGATCTACCATGTGAGCACCTTGCTTATGCGGTGGTCAGAGAGAAGGGTTTAGCTGTTTTTTACACAACCCTTGAAGTCCGGGGACCAAAAAGGAAGGAATTCTGAGCAAACAATTCCAGCCGGAATGTTGTGGTCACCACCCCACCTCACCAACACACACATTGCTTCACACGTGCCCTGGCATAGGAACCATGTAATACGGCTACTCAGAAGGATTCAGGAGGCAGATTCTTCTGATCACCCTACTCTAGTTACTGAATCTTCATTCTTAGGCTTTCTTTCTGTGAAAATTGGGTAAAAAATAGCAGTTTCTTGAGAGACTGTACTGGAGAATTAAATAAGCTAACTCATGAAAAGGAGTTAAAACTATGACAACACTATGATAATGACAAATATTAGCTACTATGGTTATTAACCAAAATAATTCATGCTTTGTTTTTCAATAAACATTGAAACAGGGGCTGGAGAGATGGTTTGGTGGTTAAGAACACTTACTACTTTTGCAGAGAGCCTGGGTTTGATTCTTAGCACCCACATGGTCACTCACAACCATCCATACAGTTCCAGGGTTCCTGACGCTGTTTCCTGACCTGTGTGGATACTAGGCATGCATGTGGTACAATACATGCACACAGTCAGAAACACTTATACATATAAAATAAAATAAATATTTTTTCAAATACTGAAACATTATATAATAAATGTACACTTGCCCATACTAAATCCCCTGTAAGAAACACTAACTTCATCTGGGGAGTAGAAGTTCCTAGAAAAAAGGACAACAACAACCTGACTGGCTGATTAGTTTATAATTATGAAAAACTGGGAAGCTGCAGATCTACAGCCAAATTATTGTGGGCTATCTTCAGCCCAGTGGTAAGCCCATCTGGCTGTTTTAGCATCCTTGCAACTATTTTATGAGATTTCTTAGAAGTGTTTGTTTAGTGGGCCACTAGCTCCAACCATCCCAATGGCTAAGAATGTCATCAGCCAGCATCTGAAACCTAGAGCAGAGAGCTCCCCAGCTTGCTGGAACCCAGCAGTGCCTTTGGAAGTGCCTTGGCTTATGCCTTTCCTTTGTCCTATTCCTGTAAAGGCTTCCCAGCTGTTGCCACATCGAAATATGGCATTTGGGACGACATGGATTCACATACCTGGGTCATGATCACTTCTATCTGGCTCTAGAATAAACCGTTTTCATCACTGTGTTTGAAGTAAGACCTGTGCTTTACATCAACAATTGATTCACATTTCCATCTTTAACTATGTCTTACACATGAACCAGATACAGACACACAAAGACACCTACACATGTGAACGCATACACTCCCACACACTCATGAACACTTGGACTTCTTCACTAAACTCTAGCTTCAAAGAGGGGCATAGAACTCATTATTTCCAATTAGTATTTGATGGAAGTTATTATTCCAATATATTTCTAGATTTTGACAAAAATAAAACCTCAATCAAGGGGAAAAGCAATTATTTTGCCCAAAACTATTAATGATTCCCAATCACTCTAGACGAGAGTCCTCATGCCTGAAGATAGCTCAGGAGACCTTGTCTGCAAGGCCCTATTGAGTCATCCTCTCCCACCTTCTGTTACATAAACCCTTTGTACAACACAATCACCATTTTGGGTCCTTTGGCTTCCTACACGACACCCCTTCTCCTTAGTGACCCCTTAATTCTGCAGCATGGCTGCTACGTCCTGCCCTTTCAATCAGTCTCAAGCATGGCTTTCGCTGAGAAGTCAAAGGCCTAGGCATCTAATAGAACTTTCAGACAGTGGCTTTTCATCTTGTTCCACCGGAAAAGGATTCACTAGGTGGTCCGGGTCCCTTTCATGTGATTTTTTTTTTAAAAAAGACCCACATTGGAGCACTGGACTGAGCCCCCAAGGTCTAAATGAGGAGCAGAAGGAGGGAGAACATGAACAAGAAAGGCAGGACCGTGAGGAGTGTGTTCACCCACTGATACAAGGGGTACACAGTGATCTAATGAGAGTTCACCAAGGCCAGCTGGACTGGGACTGAACGAGCACGTGATCCAACCAGATTCTCTGAATGTGGCCGGCCCGGAGTCTTTCTGAGAAGCCATTGACAATGGCACTGGGACTTGTTTCCTCTGCATATACTGGATTTTTGGGATCCAGTCTGTTTGGATGCTCACCTTCCTGTACCTGGAGGGAGTGGGGAGGAACTTGAACTTTCCACAGGGCAGGAAACTCTGACTGCTCTGGGGGATGGAGAGGGAGGAGGAGAGGGAGTGGGGGGAGTGGGAGGGTGTTGGGAGGAGGGGCGGAAATGGAAACTTTTATAAATTAATAAACTTTTATAAATAAAAAAATGAACCCATTGTAAGTAGGATCACATATTCCAACCCAAAATATAAGTAACCTAAAGATAACATTAGTAAAATCTATGCCATCGGCCTCTGTTTAGGGCAAGCAAAGTGCCCTTCACTCTTACCATGCTTCTAACTGGCTTGCCCTTTATTTCCATTTTATTCTTTTTGTGAAATAATCAAGACACGACCAGTTGATCTGAGGGAGTAAATGCTAACAAAGCTAAGGCAAATACCCACACTTCGTCCCAATAACTACCCAATAAAAGTGCAGAAATGGGTCCCAGGTTTTAAAATAAAAAAGCCGTGTGGTTTTCAAGTTCATCTCACAGTTCTGTGACGAGAAGGTAGTCAGGGTTTTTAATAACACTGCCTTATTTTTTCAATGGCTTTTCGTAGGCTGAGGTGATGGGGATGACTGTGATATTACCCATTGCAGGACTGCTGCCACGGCAGCAGCTGCCCATTTTCAGGAGATACGCATTACCCTTCGATGCCAATTTAGAAAGTGAAAATTCTGGACACAAATTCTCAGAACTTGCTGGTTTTGCTTACTTTTAGAGAAGTTCCCTGGAGCCTTGAAGGTTACTAGAGGATGTCTTAACTCAGTACACACTAGGATATATCACACTGAGGGGGAATTAGATCTGTAGTCTTTTGCTTCACCTACCATTTCAGACCTGCCCCTGATGAAGAGATGGGCAGCTATCCCCACATCAGGTAGTCGGGTTCAGGGGCAGAAAGTGACCATTCTTCCTACTCATATCCCCAAGACAGAGTTCAAACTAACTCTCTGATAGGTTCCAGGTGCCAAGAATAGTCTGATTTGAGGGAAGGCATGGCATTGGGAATGTGTGATAGAGGACAGCTATCATGTAATGATGGACCGGGAACCAGGTGCTGGACTCTAACCAATACCTATTTCTGCTAGCTAGGAGTGCCTCTGGAGGATGCATCCTGCCCTGGACACTTCCTATATTTTTTCCTCTGTCTCCTGGCTGCTGTGATGCTATATTCTACCACTACGAACTGATCCCTCTGAAACCATGAGCCAAACAAATTGAAGTTGTTCTTGCCTTATACTTAGTGACATTTAATCAAAAGCTGGACCTGATAGCACACACCATTAATCCCAGAGCAGTGAGCTGAAAGTCAGTCTGGTCTACAGAGTGAGGTACATCTTAAAGACCCTGTCTTTATAAAAGAAAAATCCTAATACATATCTTCATTCCTCAGGGGCTCTGCCTCATAACCTGGAGGAGCCGAGAAGAATGCTGAAGAAGGCAAGCCTTGATGGGTTCTTCTACCCAGCCCATTAGAATGATATGACATCGTTTTTATCCACTGGCATTTGAACACTGCTGTCTATGCCTCAATCAAGCCTATGCAATGAGATCATCATAAAAATGCAGAAGGGGGTTAGAGCGAGAGTTCCGCTGGTAAAGTTCCCCCTTGCAAGAATGAGGACCTGCATTTGAATCTCAAGAAACATTTTAGAAAATGGTATGACAGTACAGGCTTGTAATCCCAGTGCCAGGTAGGCAAAGACAGGCAGATCCATGGGACTCACTGGCTAGCCAATCTATCTGATTTAGTGAGCTCTGGGCCAACAAGACATCCTGTCTCAAAAAAGAAAAAGTGGATTGCAGCTAAGGAATAGGACACACACACACATGAATCTGTACACAGTCCCTCCCAAACAAAATGCAAACAAAATAATATATACAACCACCAAAGGAAGGTTTCTGAGAACTTCTAGGTGGTGGAACACTTGGAAGTTCCCGGAGGAGACTTAAACAGGAGTCTGGAGGTGCCTTGCCCCTTCTACATTTCACCTATATAGACTTCATCACTGACCATAATATCCTTTATAGCCGAGTAATAGGCACGCTTCCCTGAGTTCTGTGAGTCACTGCAGAAAGTAATGGTATTTTATTCTGTGACTCGGGTTGTCTGGAAAACACGGGTCAAGCATCCTGGGGTTTGTAGCTGGCATCTAAAGGTGGAGTGAGGCATCCTGGGGACAGAGCCCTTAATCTATGCAATCCACTATTGTCTGCAGGAAGACAATGTCATAACTAGGCTGGGCCGAGGCTGCACAGCTGGATTCCACAGCTTGTCCTGTTTGCTTACTTACTGGTGGTGAGAAACACTCAGGTCACAGAAGCTGTCTGTGTTGAATGTCACCGTGTAAAAGAAGAATAAACATAGGACAGTTTGATTTGTCGGACATAGAGATAGCACATTTTTATTCAAGAAGATCTCCTGAAGAAACTAGATTAAAACCAAAGGTTGCTCCCTGAGCACCAAGTCACATTCTCCATCCAGGTGGCCAAGAGATACAAGGCTGAGTCACCTTCCACTGCTGTGACTGCTCCTGCCACAGGGGCCTGACTCTAAGGTCGGCTGTCAGAACAGCTCCGCCATTAGATGGAGTAGAAACAAGTGCATCCGTTCTTTTTCCTCGAGCCCTTCCTTTCCTACATTTATTTAACTTTACATGGTTATTATCGTTACTAGTATTACTATTATGCCAATCTACAACATCAGATACAATAGACATATCTGAAGCAAAGATAACAGAAGGGGCATTGCTGAGAAGATGTAGGGGAGAAACCCCTGGAATCAAGGGTTCGTCCCGAGCAGGAGGTGGGGACAAATGTCAGCACTGAGATTCAGTTGAGGTCAGCTGAAGAGACTATAGCTCCACGTGGTATGACCTTGAAGCACCAGGTTGTCTACCATCTCTGCTTCTTCGCCTGGCCATCATTTATCCAAAACTGTTACCATAATAAAATGATAACATAAATGACATCCTTGTCAATCAAGTCCGATGGAAACTTCCTAGCCATTATTTTTATTAAACTCTCTATAGTGTTTGAGAGTCAATCACTGCCCCTCCTCTATAGCTTGTTCTGGTGCTTAGGGTACAGAACTGTCTGGCAACTCTTCTGTTTATAGCACATTTTCTCAGGTTCTGTGAGTCATCCTGCCACCATCATGCCTAAACATCAGGGTCACCTATGGTCCTCTCCTGGACAAACAGACATCTACAGGTTAGGTAAACATTCCAGAAGGGACTGAGCGATGTAAGAGCCAGAGGGTGGAAAGGGGTGTTGCGGAAAGCTGTCTTCCAGATATTACACGGTGGCTGTGTGAATCAACTCACAGCAATTGCAGTTAATAACTGAGATCTACACAAAACAGGGCCACCAACATCCTGTCACCAAAAAGGGGGAGAGACTTAGGAGGCTCTGCCCCTCCCTGGGGAGCTATTGAGAGTTAATGGCTGCTGGGGAATGGGAAGACACTTTCTTCAGTGGTGGAGCTACTGAGAAGCTGTACAGGTTCTAGTACGTACAGAATAACGCTCTATCTATGTTCATGCAGGCGGCCATAGTTAAACTCAGCGTGTCACACAAAAAGACAAGACGGTTGAAGGAGACTAGTGAATAAGGGGCTCTTGGGGAGAGGGAAAAGGATCAGAGAAGATACGCAGAGATGAAAAGGATCAAAATATATCATATTCATGTAAGGTATCTTTAACTATTAAAATAAATACATAGCCAGGACTGGTAACAGAGCTCAGCTGGAAGAGTGCTTGCCAAGCACGTACAAAGCCCTGGGTTCGGTTCCCAGCACCTCGTAAACTGGGCATGGTGGAGTGTATACCTGAAACCCCAGCAGTCAGACAGCAAAAGCAGGGCAACCAGAAGTTCAAGGTTATCTTCAGCTATAGGGACAGGGAGCAGCTGGACACTTGAAACCCAACTCCAAAAACCTCCCGGGGCCCCTGATCTGGCATATGCCCATCACCACTGCACATCTGTCCTTGTCTGTGGCACAGATGATGAACGCCTTGCTGGTGGCAGGGGACCCAGTGAGCCAGGACTTGGAATTATAGCAGCAACAAGGAGAATAATAATGGCAAACAGCTGCTGCTGGCATTGCTGGCTGCCAGGCACAGGCCCAAGGGCCTCACATAGTGCCTTCCATTTTCTCCTTACGCCCTGGGATGTCAGCCATGAGACATCTGACACTCTGAGGTGAGATCATTTGCCCGTATCTGCATACACTGACATGACCCCACAGAGCGAACGTACTTCACCACTGGTCCACAAGGCCACGTACCCAAGAACTAGAGGCAACACATGTTTAAGGAAGAAAGAAGGGAAATGGAGGAGATTTTATAAATGTGCATTCTGCAGCTCACAGATCTGTATAGGTAGATAGCAAGATAATATATTTGAATATATATTTTAAGTGTGTGTGTGTTTGTGTATGTGCATATTACAGTATGTATAGACATCAGAGAACAACTTTCCAGAGTCCGTTTTTCCATTCTACCAAGTGGGTGGGTCCCAGGGATTGAGTTCAGGTCATTAGACTTGGCAGCAAGTATCTTTTTCCAACTAAGTCATATTTGTCTACCCTATAGATTCTATATGTTATTATATTTATCACATCTATGAATAAAATAAATGGTTTCTGATTCCAATTTATTTCGTTTTTTTTCTTGCTAGTGTTGAGAGTGATAGAGCAAACAGGTAGCATTTATAAGGCCCTGGGCTCAACCCCTAGCACCAGGAAAGGAGAGAAGGAGCCATAATCTTTCTAATTTGTAGCATAGTTTCTTTATAGTGGCCATTTTTCAGTTCCATGAGTCTGGATTTTATATGGAACACATAACTTGTGGTTCCTTCCAACCACTGTCTGGATGACAAACAGCAATCCATCACAGGGAGTAAAGTGCTAAGAGGCTAAGGGAATTGAATCTCTCTGCCAAAAAGAAGAAAGAAAGAAAGAAAGAAAGAAAGAAAGAAAGAAAGAAAGAAAGAAAGAAAGGAAGGAAGGAAGGAAGGAAGGAAGGAAGGAAGGAAGGAAGGAAGGAAGGAAGGCAGGAGAGACACAAACAGCAAAGATACTTTAAACCACAAGATTCTGCCGTCAGCTTCGTTTACTCTTCTACATTTCCTTTGGTGAATTTGTTTCATTCTGGGAGTCAATCTCACTTTTCTAAAACTATGTTAAAAAAAATTCTTGAGTTTTTCTTTGTTTGAGAGGTAAGATTCTCTTTGTGTCTAGGTAGGTGAGTCTCATGACACCTCTGACAAGCTTCAAAGCTGCTTCTTGCCTTAGATCCTTAGGGCAACTCCAGAGTGCCAGGTACCTGCTGGATAGCTGAGGCTTCTGTGTTAGGTAGAGCCAAGGGCCTGTGGAGGGATGCAGGGATGCAGTGATGCAGGAATGAAGGGATGTAGGGATGTATGGATTCAGGGATGCAAAGATGCAGGGATGGAGGGATGCATAAATGCAGGGGTGCAGAGATACAGGGATGCAGACATGTGGAGATGCAGGAATATAGAGATATAGGGATATAGAGATGCAGGAATGGAGGGATGTGGGGTGTAGGAATGCAGAGATGCAGGAATATAGAGACATAGGAATGCAAGGACACAGGGAAGTAGAGATGCAAAGATGCAGGGATGCAGAGATGCAGAAATGCAGGGATGCAAAGATGCAGAAACAAAGAGATGCAGAGTTGCAGGGATATAGGAATGCAGAGATGCAGGAACGTAGAAATGTAGGAAAGCAGGGACACAGGGATGTAGAGATACAGGAATGCAGGGGTGCAAAGATACAGAAACAAAGAGATGCAGGGATGTAAGAATGCAGAGATGCAGGAATGTAGAGACGTAGGAAAGCAGGGACACAGGGATGTAGAGATGCAAAGATGCAGAGATATAGGAATGCAGGGGTGCAAAGATGCAGAAACAAAGAGATGCAGGGATGTAAGAATGCAGAGATGCAGGAATGAAGAGACACAGGAACACAGGGACACAAGGATGAAGAGATGCAAAGATGCATGGATGCAAAGATGCAGAAACAAAGGGATGCAGAAATGCAGGGATGCAGGAATGTAGGAATGCAGGGATTAGAGATGCAATGATGCAGAGACTCAGAGATGCTGAGCAAATGTGAACAGTGCTGTGAGAGATTCCTGGGAGGCTACCTTCTCATTCAATGGCCCACAGGGGCTTATGCTTTTCTCTCCTTACACAGCCACAACACCTCTCTAGAGCATCTACCATTCAAAGGTAGGTTTGTGGTGATTTGTTAGAAGACTCTCCTATGGCCAACAGGGATCATCCTCACTAATGAAGAAATGAGAGTGGTGGGTAGAAAAATGTGCTTAGGGCTGGGCATGTGGCATACAGTTATAATTCCTGTACTTGGAAGGCTAAAAAAAAGAGGACCACAAGTTTAAAGTCTCCCTGGGTGACATAGTGTACTCCAACATGGAAGGAAGGGAAGAAGCAAGGAAGGTGAGAGAAATAGAGAAACAAACCAACCAGCTGGAAACATCTGCCCATCTGGCCTGCCCTGCTCAGCCTATAGATTTTCCCAAACTCCAAGTACAACAACCCTCAAAGCATCTCTCCCCACTTACATGTGTGCATGCATGCACGCATACACGCACGTGCCCCAGGAATCTACCGTCTTGTCTTGCACACACATTATAGGCAGGCTGTCATTCTCTCCTAGCATTTATGTGAGCTCTGGAGATCTGAGCGCCAGTCCACGCTTGCACAGCAAGAACCTACTCACCTAATCAAATTCCAAGCCCCTGGAGAAGGATTTGAGGAAAAAGACACAAAGAAAAAAAACACATTGCATATACTTTTAACACCAGGCTGAGGCAGGAAGATGTCAAGTTCAAGATCAGGTTGGACAACACAGTAAGATCGTATCTCTATACAAGAACAACAACTTTCCCAAAATGAAAGGATACAGAGAGTCTCAACTGCTATTAATGAGTAGCATCCACTGAACACACACCAAAGACCAAAAATAGTCTTCGTATTTTGTGAGTTTTAATTCACTTAAATCTTCCACCAACCTTCAGGGTATCAGTCCCATAGTATAAAGAAACTGAAGCTGGAGAAATGAATGAATCTGTTCAATGGGTATACAAGCAGCTGAGGGACCAGTATGCCTCCAGCAGGTCTCAGAACCAGACTACAATGACTGATCCCTGATTACTAGTGTAACAACCTTCTCCTCCTCCTCACTTCCTCACCTGGCTTTAAGGGAACTGGAGAGTGTTGTGACAGTCAGGAACAGAGGTCAGGACATTATACTGAGATGCTGCTTAACCCTTGAACTCTAGGCATTTCTTCCCCCTTTCTCTGAGATCAGCTGGCTAACCAAGATCATGGTAAGAGTGGATGGCCATTTGCTCTGCTGTGGTGACCAAAGAGACTAAACTGGGTTTAAAATAGTCACTCCCTTGTGGGGCTGTAAATTAAAATAGCCACCAGGTTTCTTCTACAAAATGTGAGTGACATTATTTAACTCCCAACATCGTTTGAGTGGATAACAGAGCTCACATAGACCAAGCGCCCATCATAGTACTCGTTCTAGTTAGGACCTGAAATGTCTCCAGGGGCTCAAGTGCTGAGGCTTGGACTAGACATCATCACAGTGATTGGTGGCATTGAGAAATGTCTGGATGATATAGCCTTTGAACTCATTAATGGATCAGTCCACTGATCTGTTCATAACTCGACAGGCTATGAGGAGATGGTGGAAACCTGGATCCGACTGAAAGAACTTGGTCCATCTAAGCAACCCCTTGCGGGGATAAAACCCCTGGCTGCCATGAGACAAGCATCTTTTGTCTGCCATACACTCCCTACCTCGTTGTTCTGCCTCACCGCAGACCCATGGGATTAGGGTCAAGGGAACATAGACTAAGACCTCTGAACTGTGAACTCAAATAGATCTCTGCTCTATTAAATCTCTTAGCTATTTTGTCGCAGTGATAGAGAGATCTTGGTTTGATATGTGGGGGACATAGTTATGTAAGAGACAGAAGTCAGACTGAAGTGTACATGTCCTCTGATTCAGCTTATGCTCTAGGAGTGGAAGACTTAACAATGCATTCTACAGTCATGAACATTGAGCAGCCAGGGTGCATTCCCTGCCTTCAACTAGGAAGCCTGTCCTAGGAGGACAGACCACAGTTCCCAAGCGCTGCAGCAGGCATCCGCGTTGGAGCCTTTTCTCCTGACTCAGGTGGTCAATCTCAGCCAAGCCAAGCACGTAGAGGAAATAGACAGACTAGGACCACGCAGCAAGTGAGCTTCACCAAGTCTCCCAGGTTACTTGAAACCCCACTTTCTCTGACACCTCGTCATGTGGCTGTGAGGACAAAGTAGACCTGGGTCTTTCCTTCTAGGCTCTAGTGAGTCAAAGCCTCTCTGCTTCACAGTCAGATGAGGATAAGGCCCACCTGCTTTCTCTCACATTAAATGATGATTCTGGCTGCTTTCCACGGCAAGTTGCAAGGTTATAAAACAAATATGAGGAAGGAGGAGTCTCACTTTTGCTCTTTTCAACCTCATCCTGACCATGTGCCTCTGGGAATCAGGACTCCAGTTACATTGACAAAGTCTCCCTCCAGAGGCACACATCCCATCCCATCCCATCCCATCCCATCCCATCCTTTCCTGTCCCATCCCTCAGGAAGCCCAGCAGACCACCAGGGCATCTCTGACAACAGCCACTTTAGTCCTGGCTGCAGCGGCTGCAGGCGTTAATGAGAGGCTGGGTTATTTACTTTTTGTTTCTCGATAAGAGCTCCTTGTCAGAAAAGAGGGAGAGAAGGAAGCAATCTCCAGCAGCCCATGCATGGACAGCCCATAGCTGAGGAAGAGCTCCAGGCCACACAGAGTGGCTCTGACAGCTGGCAGCAGCATTATCTACCTTGATGGCCTCCTCTCCATGGCCCCCTTCTTCAGTGACTCACCCCAAGACTGTTTTCTCTATTGAATGATTCTTTTGAAGTCACTGAACGGGAGTTACAGTATAGAAGCTTTGACTGAGTCACAAAAAGGAAGGAAGGAAAGAAGGAAGGAAGGGAGGGAGGGAGGAAGGAAGAAAGGAAGAAAGGAAGAAAAGAAAAGGAAAGGAAAGAAAAGAAAAGAATCAAAGAAAAGGCTTGGGTTGGATCAGGCTAGACCTGAGTATCCTGGAATCACCATCAGGTACTAGAAATAAGTGGATAAGCAGGGGTAGGACCAGCAAAAACATATACAAACACTACCCATCTGATTCAGTGCCAGCTCTGGCCAAGGGGCATTTACACACATACACACGGAGGGGCCTGGCGTGTGTGTGTGTGTGGGGAAACAATGGCTTCCCTCTGCTTTCTCACTCTCCATCAGACACCATGTGGCTATTAAGAGTGACCCTGACACAGAAGCTTGAGCGCCTAGGTTCTAATGTCACTTCTGTCCCCATCTTGTTTCCCCACCTCAATGGGTCGGAAATTCCAATGTTCTCTATGAAATGAAGCTACTTTGCTGGGTGAGTGTTCCCCGAAGGAAGGGTCCCTGGCACAGTTAGCTCCAGGAAAATGGGTTCTGTGAACAACTGAGTACGAATCCGCTTCGTGCTACCACAGTGACACTCCCTTCTTCCATTGCTGGAGACTGCTGGCAACTGCAGGAACCCAGCATCTGTTTTCTGTGCGACTAGACACGTACAACAGAGTGCACACGCACTCTAAAGTTCAGTGGCGTTCTGGCTGTTTGAAGCAATCCCTGGAAATGCTCAAAATATTGCTCATAAATTATAGGTGGTAAATTATAAATACCACCAGGAAGGCAGATTGGAGATAATTAGGAGTGATACTCAGACTGGAGAGATGGCTCAGTGGGCAAAGCACTTACTGCATGTGCATGAGGACCTGACACTGGATCCCCAAGGGCAGTGTAAAGATGGACACAGCACCCCACATCTACAATCCCAGGACCCAATGGTAAGAAAGGGAGAAGAGACCAGAGCATCCCTGGAGGCCCACAGGCCAGCTAGCCTGGCGTATGCAGCAGTAAACAGTAAGAAACTGTCTCTAACGAGGTAGCAGCCGAGGACTGAAACCCAAGGCATCTTCTGCCCTCGACTTGAGGCACAGGTGCACACATACATACATCATATGCACACACACACACACACACACACACACATTTTAAAAAGTGATCTTCAGGTTCCTTGGGCCAGCAAGAAAATATGCATGTCCTGAGAGTTCTCTGGAGAAGGTGAGGCCCCTGTGCATGTCCTCAGTGAGACAGTCAGCTTCAGGCACAGCAAATGCCACCCAACGCTTCTGTTAGCAATGCCACTGACATGCTTCGTCTGATGTCTTGACTCATCAATGTCTATCTTTCTCGAATGTTCCAGCCCTGCGCTAATTCCCATGCAGCACAACTATCATCCCCGGGAATTCTTTTTTTTTTGTCTGAGTTTACACAACATATATCTCAAAGCATTGTCTTTGGTACCATATTTTTCAATCATAGAAACGGTTCTGAGCATCCAGTTGCTTCCGTGGGTTCTAAGAATTCAAAGATGCACACAAAAGGTTCCCAGGCTTTTAGGGGGATCTCCTAACTGAGATGACAGACAAGCAGTAAACATTCAGAATGCTTAAGTGGTAAGAACTGCATAGCCTGAGAGCCCTGGATAGGAATAGGGGATTTGAGGACAGTCACACCAAACAGGCACCTGACTGTGGTTATGAAGCAGGAAGGGGTTTTTCAGGTATAGAAGATCATCTCAGGAAACCACTGCAAGGTCTCCAAGATCTTCAAGAGTCTAATGTCTTCAGGGACGGGCAAGTCATTGGATATCACCGCTAGAAAGTACGGAATGTTAAAGACACTGTTTACACTTTTCAGTGTTGGAAACAGGAAATATTATTGGTTTAAATGATTTCTTGATTTCTGTAGACATGGCAGATGCCCACATAATGGACTTGTTTGGGAGACAAGGTGTAGAAGTCTGGTCTTCCTGAAGAAGAAGGGGACTAGGCAGAGATGTGTACATAGGGAGCGGTGCCTTCAGGTCTGTTGGCAGAGGAGCAGGTAGGAAGGGAGTGGGGCTGACTTCACACAGGTCTTCACCCGCCATTGGCTGACTGCCCTATGCCCCTTTCTCTGTCACTGCCTTGGAGCTGTGAGCTGACCAGGAAGGCTCTACTCAGGTGAGAAAACGAAGGATAGGCCGAAGAAGAAGAAGGGAAGGGACCTGCGTCAACAGTCCAGATGAGAGATAAGGGCAGCAATGATTTTGGAGTGAAATGGCAGCCTTCTGCTAGGCTTCAGAGGGAGAAGCAGCGGGATTAATGACCAAAGTAAGAGGTACAGGCCTTGGGACACAGGGAGACCCTTCCAAGGAAAGGACTCCCAGTTCCCTGGCTCCAGGCACAGCTGAGACAAGGCATGGCTAGAAAAGCCAGTCTGGGTAGGGGATAAAGAACTTGAAACTTGGACAGGCTGAGCTTGAAGCAAAAACAGGAACTGTATTGGGAAATATGAAGGAGACAGAAAGACGTGTTACATGTGCAGGTGAGATCGGGCCTCCAGATACATCACTAGTGTGCGTTTGGCTGTCCTTGACTCCCCCCAATTCCCACGCAGGGGGAGTACACAGGTGTGGAAGTCCACACGCATCCCTGCAGGCCCCGTATCCATCACAGAGCCCAAAACAATAAAGGGACTCCACAAATGAATGCTTTCCGAAAGTTCAAAAGCCACCCACAACATTTTATCGCAAACTTAAACAGAGGCATTTCCAGTTTGCTAAGAATCCAACAGGAAAAGCCTAAGTAAACAAAAGAGCCAACTGAGGGAAGAGTGGGGCTGTTTAATTCAGATTGCCTGCCTGGCCCCGCCCTGCACTAGCCTTGAAAGGGATAGTTTCTGTTACTCAGGAATCTTTACTTCACTGTTGGGGAGGGGGTTGTTTATACTTTTCAGTATTGGAAACAGGAAATGAAATTGGTTTGAGAGATTTCTTGATATCTGTAGACATGATGAATGGCTGCATACTGACCTTTACTGAATTATTTAATCATTACTTTGCTTTGGGAAAACCAAGAACTGAGTATATACTTCTCTGGGGAATAGGGAGACGCAGTCTGAAACCCCAGGGGGTAGAATTTCAAATCGTGCGACAAATCTACTCGAGTTTTGGAAGATTCCAAACGCCCACTTCCTGTGAGTGGTTTCAGAATGGAAACCTTGCACAGGGCTTGGTCCCTGAGCAGAAAACTCGGGTACAGGATTCTGTATATTTCTCCTGAGGGCTGACTGCCCCATCCCAGGAGCCTAATCCACACCAGGTGAGTTGACCCCAGGCACAGTGATGAATACGACTTTACAGGTGAGGCAGCAGTCCTGCTGAGCCCTTCAAGAGACTCCCAGATTTGAAGGATGTCGTTCACACACTATCATGAGATCTAGAGAGCAGGGAGACCAGGGGCTTTCCTGACATGCCCATATATTCTCAGGAAAGTTTGAGGGTTTGGGGAGAAAGCTCACATCTCCAGGTACTTTCCATGCAGGTATAAGAAACTAAATTTGATCCCCAGACCCTAGGTTAAAAAGCCAGGTGTGACAGCACATGCTTTTGTGATCCCAGTGCTGAGAAGGTGTGGGGGGTACATCAGGTTAAACTGGCAAGCCAGACTAACCTACTTAGGAATCTCCAGACCAATTAGAGACCTGTCTCAAAAACCGATGTGGGTGTCTCCTAAAGAACACCAGCAACAACTTAGGCTGGCTGACCTCTGGCTTCTGAAGAAACGTCCATATGTGCACCCATATACACACCTGGGCCTGTGTACATGCTATGCACATACTACAGATTTGCTCTCATTATTTATAGGCTATGTCTTTCTTCATGCTATGGATTACAGTTTTGTGCCTTGACACTTGCAAGGGACTTAAAGACCGCGAAGTATCTCATCTGGTTTAATTAAGAAAATTCTCTCATTACTGAACTTTTTAATTGCTTCATACCACCAGATCAACATTTGTGTCCATGAACTACAAACACCTGTCCATTGACCCCTCAATACTTTGTTTTAAGCAAGCAAAAATATAAGTCGGAAGTGAACTGGGGAATCTTTCTTGGTTTTACCTTGCAATATAAAGTATGGACTTGAAAGTTCAGATCTGAGTCTTTTGCTTTGGTCCACGGTTTCGGGTCACTCCTGAGTGAAAGGGGTCCCAAAGTAAAGTAGAAATGGAACAGGGCAGGCTACCTGTAGAAACAAGGCTCTGGAATCCAGTGAGTGATTCTCCCCATTTTCCTTAGGTTGGGTACTTTTATGAATTGCTAGTCATATATATTTTCTTACATATGAGGCCATCTGGGACTGGGAAGACAGCCCAGGCATTAAAGCGCTTGCTGCATAAGCATAGGGATTTGATTTCAGGTCCCTGTGTGTCACCCATGACAAAAGACAGGCATGATGATATGAGCCTGTGATCCCAGGAATATCCCTAGACCATGCCCACCAGCTAACCTAATCAATCAGGGAGCTCTGGAAAGAACGAGAGATCCTGTCTCAATTAAAAACAATATGGAGGACTGGTCAGTAAGTGGAGTGCTTAGTAGGTCATGTGAAGGCTGGAGTTCAGATATCCAGAATGTATGGAAAAGCATGGCAGGCACAGCACCACCCACAATCATGGACTAGGGAGGCCAAGATGGATGATTCTTAAGGCAAGGTAGCTAGTTAGACCGGTCAATCCCCAGGTTCTGGGTTCAGCTGAGAGACAATGCCTCAATAAACAAAATGGAGTGCAATCAAAAAAGACACCCCATATCCATCTCAGGCTTCCACATGCAGGCATGCACACACATATGCCCATATGCATGCAGACATGAATGCGTACATACAACAGACACACACACACACACACACACACACACACACACCACAACACACCACATCACATTTGGAAAGCAACTGAGGGAGACACTCAGTGACAACCTCCAGCATCCATATGTACAGATACACATGTACAACAGCATACATGTGTATACACAAACATGTACATAGACATAGTCCATACCACACACACAAAAGGTCACTTGCTATTCACTTGCCTTTTTACTTAACATATGTACTCAAGAATCCTCTAGTTGACAATAAGGATTCCTATACTCTTGTCATAGTGACGATGGGGAAGCCACAAGGCCTCCCTTAAGCCCATTTGCAGTACTTAGGGGCAGGGGCCTTGGGTCCCCAATGCCAAGAGTTTACACAACATCAGCATCTATGGGAAAGGACTGCTCTTCCCACCATCCCTGATCTTGTCACTCAGCAGGAGGCAAGTCATCCAAGTCACAAAAGAAATGACTCCCTGAAGGAAGGAGGAAGAACAGGAGTTGAAGAAAGACTTTACATACGCCTATCAATTTGGTTTCTCCTCTGAGGTGTTGCATAACTTAAGTCTGTGATGCAGGTGAACATAAAATCTCCTAGGACCCAGTGAGCCAGATGTCTCTGTTACCCCAATCCCCTCACATCACCCCCTCTAAGCTCCATTTAGCTAGATGAACATCTCTAGGGAGAAGCATCTCACCTCACAGAATAGCCTAAAGCTTCCCATCAACTCTCGGAGACAAGTCAGGGTGAGGACCACATCTGTTCCCAGCAGTCCTTGGGTTCAGTTTGTGAGCTCCAGAAATCAGTGCCTCATCCAAGTAATCCAGGAGACTACGTCGTCATTACTGCTCACAGAATAATGGTAATGAACTAGACTATGGGGACCCACACATCCACAGAAATATGTCTAGTCTTTGTGAGTCTCCAGGGAGATGATATAGCATTTATCCATCCCATGAATACTGGATTATTCTTTTGAATCATCCAACAATTATTGTGAAGGTTTTGTCAACTCCCAAGTATGCATTCCCTGTTCAATTCCCACTCCAAATGCAGTGATGACATCACATCACACATATTAAGATATTTTGGTCTCCGTAGACCTAATAAAAATAGATTTGCTATACCCAGGTAGTCTGAACAGAACTGATAGCACGTCTTTTAGAAGCCGCTCATTAAAAGATAAAGTGGCGGTTGTTCAATTTTACTTCCATGGTGGTCTCCAGGCTGCAGAAACCCAGTTAATAATCTTGAGGTAAAGGAAGTTGCAAGATGTCCAATACACCCATACACGATCTTTTCTCCTCCTTTCAGGCTTCCCTTCACAACCCAGTCAACATTACAAAGATCATTTGTGCCACGCATGGTGATATTTACCTTTAATCCTAGTAGGTGGGAGGCAGAGACGGTTCTCTGTGAGTTTAAAGATAGCCTGGTCTACATACATAGCAGGTTCCAGGACAGCCAGGGCTACATAGAGAAGGTCTGTCTCAAACAACAACAAAAACAAAATAATTTCCTTCCTTTGTATATCTAAGCCATACATTTTGTCTGTGACCAATTTGAAAAGACTACCCAGGAATTTAAAATTTAATCTCTCAGTGGGGCATTATAAATCTACAGGAAGTAGGGCGAGTAAACCCTATCTCATTTGTATGTGTGATGTTTCCCCCCCTCCTCTCTCTCTCTCTCTCTCTCTCTCTCTCTCTCTCTCTCTCTCTCTCTCTCTGTGTGTGTGTGTGTGTGTGTATGTATAATATTTCTGTGCGTGCATGTGCATGACACACCACAGCACATATGTGGAGTCAGACGACAACATAGGGTGTTAGGCCTCACCTTCTACCTTGTTTGAAGACAGGGTCTCTCTTGTTGCTCACTGCTACATAGCCAGGCTAGCTGCTTCTCAAGCTTCTGGCAATATCCCTGTCTTCACCTCTCCACTTATGCTAGGGGACGTTGAATAGCTGTGCTACTATTTGGCTTTCAGTGAATTCTAGAGAACCAAACTGAGGTCATCGGGCCAAGCAGGCAGCACTTCACCCACTGAGAGAGCTGCCTCTCTAGCCCCACAACTGGCTTCTGAAATTAGATTGTTTCCTGGGACGTGTAAAAAGATGCCTAGCTCTGGTTATAACACAAACTGATATGTCTGGAGAGACTTCTACCAGCACAATATCAGCATCATTCAGATTTGATCAAGCTGGAGAACAGCTGCAGGGAATGAAGCAGACCCGGATTGCAGTAGGGCCCCACCCGTTATCACAAGCTTTGAGCAGATGCACTACCATGATGCTCTGCCACCAATGGCCATGAATAATGGAAAAGCCACAGAATATCCTCAAGCATTTTCATTTTCACAGCAAGGGCCCAGGTTCAGCAACTGCTTTCATGTGGCGATTTTGAAAAATCAAGACATGAATGAGGTCTTTCAGAAGCTAATCCAAAATTATCCTTCACTAAGAAAATGTAGCTAGAAAATGCTTGCATTGAAAGATGTCAGTGACTTGCAAACACACAGAATTCACAGCACTGTTCCTCCTAACGTCAGGATGGAGTATGTAGTTTCATTTCCTTAAATGAGTGTGTGGGTCGGGGAGATGGTTCTGAAAAAGCATGGGAACCTCAGTTCATATCCCCAGCACAAACACAAAAGTGGGTACAGTGCCATGTCTGTCACCCCAGCACTGGCAGGCAGAGGCAAGTGGATCCTAAGGGCTCAATGGTCAGATAGACAAACTAGTCAACTGCTGAATACCAGATTCAGTAAGAGCCTTTGGCTTACTACATCACTAAATAAAAAATGAATAAATCATGTGTAGAGTGATGGGGTAGACAACTGATACATATGTCTGGCCTACACACACGCACACACACACACAAATAATTTTTAAAATTAAGTTTAAATTGTGTGTATTTCCCCCCCATAACACCTAGCATAGTAATACATAGACTTTGGTGCCAACGAACACGATGCCAACATCGACACATTACATCTAGGCAACTATCCAGGCATTCTGATTAGAATACACTCCCCAAAGAACTGATCCAAACTATCCAGCCCACATCAGCAAATATTTAACTACCTCCATCTTTAGGTAGAGTGAAAATACCTGATTGATAGATGATAAATACCGTCCTATGGATGACTTTGCAGACCTGGCAAGTTGACATAAAAGAAATAGCCAAGAAAATAGTCTTAATGTTTGAAGCTGATATCTCCCATAGGCTTCTGGTTTGAACATGAGCTCTCCAGCTCCCCAGGAGAAGTGTTCCTTGCCTTTGGGAAATACTTAAGCCACAGATGTGCCTCTACATAGGGTTAGAACAGTCATATTCCTCCATGGGCATGCGTCCCAGCCACCCCCTCATTAGTCGCAGTTCCTGCCAGGAAAAGAAATCCTCTCTCCCCAAGATGCTAAGTGCATGTCTGAGAGCAGATGGTCAGCCAGGAAGGCCAATGACCTACAATTTCCAGGGTGGTGACCTAGAGGACATGCCTAGACAATGTCCCAGCCTTAATTTCTGGAAGTGCAAAGTAAGCTCTCTTCAGTGAGGGCACCACAGCTGGGTTTAGTTTTCAAGAGGGTGACAGATGTTTCTTCTCCCACAAAGGGCATCTTGGGTTCAGCTCAGCACTGTGCATCCAGAAAGTCACAGTGCTAACACTTTCAGACATTCCTCTCCAACTTCCTTGGCCTGGTGAGGAAAGCTATGAACATTCACAGTGTCCTGGCAGGCACATTATAGGAGCTCCGAAGTGCTGAACCAGACCCTGAAATCCACAAATGGCAGCCTCCCCTCAGCATTCACCTGCCTGGCACAGCCTCTGTTGGATTCCTTGCATGGAAGATTACACTCTGGTTCAATCTCCACTCTCAGGGATCTTAACAGAACCCACCAGACAACAGCAAGAAAAGTACAGAAAATAAAAAATAGTTTTCAGGTTTGAGGCAGGAGGATGGGACACCAAAAACTGATCAGAAATTGCCACAGGGGCTCCAGAGGACCCTCAGTTCCAGACTGGACCTTACTATAAGATTTCAGTATTGTGGTAAGGATTCAGGACTGGTGTTTAAACCTGAGCTTCAGAAACCTTCGCTGGGAGAGCAGCAGGCTGAGGATGCTCCAATGAGCTATCTTCAAGAGAAGCTCAGTGGAAGGTGGAAAATGAATGTGGGTTTAAGCATTCAGAAACCACCATAGTATATAACCAACCCAATAGGTGCCTTTACTTTTCTTTGTAATTTACTTTTTAACATTTATTTGTTAGTGAGCTTGTGCATGTGTGCACACATGTGTAGAGCAGAGAAGCCACCAAGCCAGCTGCAGGGTGTTTCTGCTCACCAGCCAGCCTTTTCTGCCCCAAGCAGAGGCATGGTCTTCAGAGAGCAGCCAAGGCAAGGTGGGCAGAGGCTGCCACCCATGGTCAAGTAGCTGAGACTGACTGGTCCAGGGCTGCTCCTAACTTGCACGGCACAGAAAAAAAAAAAAAAAAAAAAAAGAAACATGTTTTTGTCCCAAAGGTATGAAAAAAATTCTCTTTTTCTTCCACAATCTCATTTGCAGTGTCCGTTGTGATTTGAACATACGGTGTCTCCCATTGGCTCACATGTTTGAACACCTGGTCCCTAGCTGTTCAGAGCACTGGTTGAGAAGATTCTGGAACTTTCAGGAGAAAAGCTTTATTAGAGGAAGTGGGCCACAGTGTGTGTGTGTGTGTGTGTGTGTGTGTGTGTGTGTGTGTGGCCAGGGGTGGGAGGGGGATGGGATTGCCCCCGATGTTTTACAGCCCAGCTTCACTTCCTGTTTTGACAAGCTGTGAGGCATTGATTGGTGGGTTTCTAACCTGTAGACATGAGCTAAGCTGCTGCATGTCACCCCCAACCCCTCCAGTGTGGACTCTATCTCTTGAAACAGTAAGCCAAAATAAACTCTTCCTCCTGCCAGACATTTAGCTATGGCAACAAGAAAAGTAAGTGTTGACTTACTATTTAATGCCACGTTCTTTTGTGTGGAAATGCTGCTAGGCAGGGCAAAGAAGTAGGTGGCCAAGAACTCACCCTAGAAGGCAAACAAGGGGTAGAGGGGAGAATGTCCTCTGGGCAGAGATGTCACACACCCTGGGCATGCTTGCAGGCGTGAATTTATGAAATGCAAAGGCAGAGACAAAAATCAGGAATTTTAAGACCACCCAGCATGGATGACTCCTCAAGGCTACAAGGTCTCAAGGGCGTGGGTTTGGGTAGCTGTGTGGAGAACCAGAGATAGAGCTTATCCCTTAAGCTGTGGCCGCTCAGAGATGCCTTAGATCCTGATAAGCCCCCATGATTCTGACCCTTCCCCCACCTCCTGGCCTGAGAGTAAGAGATTCTTTCCGGAATCATCTGGAGACTCCCAACTAGAGGCTCAGCACAGAGCCTTCCCAGTCTGCCACTGTCTATGTTAACACCTGCCACTGCTGTCACCTTGGATTTTAACAGCCCAGGAATGGCTCTGTTTTCTGCAGCTGGACCTTGATCATTGTCCTCTATTATTTTCCCACCCCCTCCCCCGGACATGCCCACTGTATCAATGAAACATAGCTGTCCTGTCTTCATCAACCATGTCCAAGGATCCAGATTCTTCTAGCAGGACTAAACAGAAAAGAAAGCTTTTAGGGATTTTTGTTTTGTTTTGTTTTGTTTTTATCTGAAAGCTATTTCTTTTCCAAGTAGTCAAGCAGCTTGAAGCTTAAATTAACCTTTAACTTGTGGATCAGGCAAAGACTTCTGTATCTGGCAGAAATGCTCAAGTTCATTGACGCCCAGAAAGTTTACAGCAGGAATGAGAAAGGGAAGAAAATGCAGAGTCCACACCATCGGCTCCCTGGGTGGGGGCTTCCACCTTCCATGGGGCCACGGAGCTGAGGCTAACGAGCGTTGGCAGCCTCCACAGCAACGTGCTCAGAAGTCAGGAAAAATACAACTGGGATCAGCATGTCCCAAAATGTCACTTGAAACTAGTTGCCTATAAAAAATAAGGATCACACCTATAGACTGAAGTGTGATTGAGCAAAACAGACTTGTCTGGTATAAAAGAAGTGACGACATTCAAAACGCTTGGGGTGGGTTGCTAGGTGGAGGCTGGTTTTATTTTTTTCCTCCCCTGCCAACCACATTGTACCAGTTTGACATGTCCCAGGGCTCCTCCCTGTAATAGGGATACCATTGCTTTTAAGATGAATGACCTCAGCCCTTATAATGACATACAGCTTCACCCCTGTGTCTTAATTAGAGAAGAAAGCAAGGCAAGTTCTCCCCTGGTTCAGAACCCTGTGACCAATGACAGATATTGACAATCAGGAGGCTCAAGCTCTGAAGGGCAGATTGTCCAGAAGATTCTAGAGTTGGGGCTTGAGGGAGGTGGTCCTAAGACAAAGAAAACGCTTGGCAAACAGATCAAGGACCGTGAGGTGTTGTTAAGGCAGGAAGCATAAGACAGACCTGGGTGCCTTATGCATTCCCATCTCATGGAGTTACTCATGCTTATAACGTGACAGAGGTGCCAAAAGTTATGCTTGTCCTGTAGATGCAGAAAAGGCACCACAGAGCTCATCCAGAGGAAGGAGACATCAAGCCCATCCGCACGTAAGGTCGCAGTATGGGGGAACTGCAAAGTGCTACAAAACAAGGTGGGTGTGTTCCTGAGCTATTCTCCTGACTGTCAGAATACCTGAGGGAAGCAACTTAAGGGAGAAAAGATTGATTCTGGCCCAGGATTGTCGGAGGCGGGGTACACTCCATCATAGCAGGGAAGGCACGGTGGCGGGGGCAGCTCACAGCTGTGGTTGCATGTGCATGAGGTTACATACCAGTGGCAGACAGTAAGCAGAAAGCCATGGCTAGAAGCAGAGTTGGTCCAGAAACGTCAAGCCCCACTCCTTGCCAAAAATCTGCCAGCTATAGCCCTATGTCCAAAAGGTTCCCCAGACTCCCAAAACCGCATATCACCAACTGGGACCAAGAGTTCAAACACATGAACCTCTGGGGGCATTTACCGTAACAGTTAACTATAACCAACAGTCTAGTTAAATAAAGTTTTATTGACATCTGATACAAGTATTCATCTATAAACCTTCCAGGTATCTTTTGCTGTGACATCAGAGTAGAGTAAGTGGCTGCATGGGTTGTAATGTCTAAGATAATTATATCCTTTATAAAAAGCATTTTCTAACCTAAAACATAGTAGAAGCCCCAATTTAGATTGGAGTTTAAGAGGGCTTTCCTGGGGAAGTGATATTTAAGAGAATTCTGAAAGGCCAAGAATGAGTCAAGCAGAAAGAAAAGAGACTAGGGAGACAGAGGCAGGAGAATCAAAATCCCAAGGCTACATTATGAGTTCAAGGCCAGCCTGGACTATATGAGACCCTGTGTCAAAACAGAGGGAACTGAGTGGGGGTGGCCAGAGGCAAAAAAGAGCCTGCTGCATGAAAGGGCTACAAGGGAAAGGCACACATGACTAAGAGACAGGAGCAGCCCCCAAACTTCCAATGACAGTAACTGCATTCGCAATAACAGCATGGGGGCAACAGTAGGTGGGAGCAGGCACCAGGGTTCACATCTGCTAGCCTTAACATTTATGAAAAACCATGAGACAAAGACCAAAAGATACGGTGATTTGGTTGTGAGACAATTTAACCTATCCCCGCCTTCATTGTTTCCAGTCTCCAGAACAATTTGCTATTCAAGTAGGGTCTCAGTAGGCCCAAGAGCACACGCAGGAATCCCAATTTGATCCCCAGTATCACTAACACTAGGCCTAGTGGAACATGCCTAATAGTAGAGAGAGTACTGGCTGGTTTTGTGCGTCAACTTGACACACACAGCGGAAGGAGCCTCAGTTGAGGAAATGCCTCCATGAGATCCAGCTGTAGGGAATTTTCTAAATTAGTGATCAATGCCAGAGGACCCAACCCATGGTGGGTGGTGCCATCCCTGGGCTGGTGGCCCTGGGTTCTAAAAAAAAAAAAAAAAAAAGCAGGCTGAGCAAGCCAGGGGAAGCAGTAAGCAGCTCCTCTCCATGGCCTCTGCATCAGCCCCTGCCTCCAAGATCACGTTCCTGTCCTTTCTTCCTTCAGTGATGAACAGTAAGGTGGAAGTGCAAGCCAAATAAATCCTTTCCTCCCCAACTGGCTTTTTGGTAGCAATGTTTCATACCAGGAGAATCAAAAGTTTAAGGTTACATTATGAGTTAGAGGCCAAACCGGGCTACACAAAAGCTTGCTTAAAAGCAATAAGAAAATCAATTAGGAACCGAAGGAAAATGAAGACGTTATTCTGTCTTTAACGTCCCCCATTTTCCCCAACCTGGACTATAGAAGACCTTGAATCAATACCCTCCTGCAAAAGCCCACATTTTTTAATGAGAGAATGTCTTCTGAGTTTTATGGATCGTGGAGGTAGGCACCTCATCTCTTGGGAGCCCGCTGAGTTCTTTGTTTCTGGGTTCATTCCCTTGATTAGCATAGGGTAGCGCCTGGCAGAGTTCTTTGTTACTGAGTCTGTTCTCTAGAGCTCAGGACCAGTGTAAGTATGTTAATTTTGCAAGTGAAAAAATGTCTCATAGCTAATGGGAAAGGTGCTTGCTAGTGTCTCTCTTCAGAGTTTCCACTAACTCCTCTGTCCCTTCTCTCATCACGGGAGCTCCGTCACAGGGCTCAGAGCAGACATGGAGTGAGCGCTGGGCTGTGTTCCAAGCACTAGATGGACATTAACTCTCACTCCACATGGTTTCAGTATGTCTGGAAATGAGAGGTTTGTGGCCACACTAGTGTATTCTTCATGTATCGTTGAGGAGATGTCTGTGATCCACTAAGAGAATCTAGATCCTAGGTGAGCTGGTGCTTGCCTGGGGGGACTAAGTCCCTGCCCTTCCTTCCCCTTCAAGTGTCACCCCAGTAATGTCAGCTATCTGGAAAACTGACACACAAAACCATCCCCAAAACAAGATAATGTTAATTATTGACTTAGAAAAGAAAAATGCTCCTGGCTAGTAAATTCTGAAAGTTACTTGTGATTTGAGTCCAGATCAATATTGAGAAACCCTGAAAAAAAATGTCAAACATTTCAGTTTTGAAGCAAGAGAAGAAAGATGGCTCCTAAAGTTCTGGTAGGAGCTCCACTCCAGGCCCTGGCAGCCATGTACCCAAAGAGTCTGGGATGTTCTGGTGGAAGTTCCAACCAAAGCCCCCTCCTCCAACTCTCTCCAAACCCTGTCTCATCTCAGAAAGCCCACCAAATGATGACCCCTCCCCCAGAGATGCTCGAGACCACTCCCATAGGTTATTTAAACTGACCCCCAGAAAACAGGCATGTGGTTTTTTTTTTCTCCATCTCTCTTCCCCATCTTCTCTCTTGGGGGCGGGGCAGAAAATCATCCAGGAGCGTTGTATCCATTAAACCTGGGCTTTTTCTAATTTGTTTTGATTTGGTCTGATTTGGATTGCTGCGTTGATAGAGAGGCTTATCGGGGTACAGAAACTTTTCACCTAGAAGGTACAAGAATAGGTGACACCAGGCAACACGTTCCTTAGGAAATTTTAGGGCGACTGTGATATGGATGTTTTAGAGGCATTTAGAAAACTCTGAGGGGTTGAATCTGAGCCAGTGCCAACTTCCTTTCCTGCCTGGGCATGTTTACCAGACTACCGGGTCAGGAGAATGCCACAGATGGAGGGGGCAGTTATACCCAGCCCATAAGGTCGGCCATTTACTCGCAGGCAACTAAAGCTGAAAATATTAAATGGAAACGTCCAGAAACCAACAATCTGTTTTGTTTCAGTATGTTTGCAAATGAGAGGTCTGTGGCCACATTGGCATGTTTTTCATATAATGTTGAGGAATTGTCTCTATGGTCCCATAAGAGAATCCAGAGACTGGGCAAGCGGATGCGTACCTGTTCTTCCGTCTTCATGAATGGCAATGCCTGTGTGTGTGCCTCTCTGAGACATATGATGAGTCTCATGCCATTCCAGCTGGGATGGTAATCATCTTTTATCTAGTGTGGTCACACTCTACTGCCTACCCGTCAGCCATTTAACAGACAGTTCAGTGGTTATCAAATAGTTATCACACCACTGTCGGATGCCACAAGGTTTATATGTAAGAGGACTGTTTCAGAAGATGATGCCTGGTTCAAGAGGGACACTGAGATGAACTTCTAGGGGTAAGGAGTTTATTAAAAGAGTTTTTAACACCATGGACACAAAGACAGACAACAGCATGGCAGGTGCCCTGAGGAGGGTTCAGACCCCAGTACTAAGACAGCAAAGGCGCTGATGAGAGGAAACCAGAGCTCCGTGACAGGGGTGGGAGTCTTGTCTTACACCTTTCTGAGGAGGGCAGTGATTTCACAACATGAGCTGTTAGCCAGGCTCTCTGATTTCCACACAGGAATCGGAGGCCAGGGGCCAGGATGTGTGGCCACCAATAGGCTTTGACATAAACTCACTTCCCCATGGAAAATCCTGGAACCTAGGAGTCTGTTAGCTAGAGTCCTAGTTAGTGTCTTAGCAGGGTGCCCGTGAGAGGGGAGGGGCTGCAGCAGACACTGTGGCCTGAGCAGTAAGTGGGTTCTAACACACAGCAGCAGGGTCCCAGAGCTCAGTCAGCAAACGCTTGCTCTACACACATGAGACCTATGTTCAATTTCCAAAACCTACATTTAAAAGCCAACAAACCAACCAAAAAACGAAACAAAACAAAAACCAAAAAGCGACCTAACAAAACAACAACAACAAAAAACAAAAAACTGGCTTGGTGGCACACCTTGTAATTCCGGGGCTGAGAAGGTGGGGCTTGCTGGGTTCACTCCTGGGGCTTGCCGGCTAACCAGACTAGCCTAATTAGTAAGCTCCACGGGGGGAGTACTAAAAAAGAGGTGAATGTCACCTGAGGAACAACATCTCAGAGTTGTCCTCTGGCCTCCACCTGAAAATGCACACATGACCTGCATACCCACTCCCACAGCTACACACACACACACACACACACACACACACACACACACACACAGAGAGAGAAAAGTAGGGGGAGGGAAGGAGGGACACACAGAAAAGTAGGGGGAGGGAAGGAGGGAGGGATGGACTGGCGGACAGGGGACAAATGAGCCTTACAACCCTGTTAGACAGATGCAGAAGGGGCTGCAGGATCATAGGTGCAGACAGAGCCCCTAAGCAGGTGGAGCTGGGCCCCTGGGTCTCTTCCCTGTGAAAGTGCAGCTCACCCAAAGGAGAACAGAAAGGCTGTTTATTCGGAGCTAGCTATAGATGGGGAAAGCCACTGTGCCTGTGTTAGAAATCGAAAGCAGGCAGGAGCAGAGCAGGCAGCTTGATAGGGGCTCAGATACACCCTGAGTGAAGACTGCTGGCCTGGTGACCCTCTGGGCCTGGGACGGCTGCAGGAATGCCAGGAGAGGCAAGGCTCTGTGACTGGCTTGGGAGCACACTGGCCTGTCCTCCTTTGGTTCTAAGTTGGAAATGAGCACACGAGTCAGAGCAGTTGGCAGCTATTGATCAAGGCATGGCCATTTGAACCAATCAGGGGCAGGGGTTATTGTTAGACTTCCCGGGCTGGTGGCTGCAGACTTGAGGCAGCTCGTCCTGCTGCTATATCTGGCCTGGCTGGTAGCCACTGCTACGATCTCTCTTTCCCAGCACCCCTCTGAATCAGACACTGGCAGAACAAACCTCTTGGACAGTTTTCTTGAAAATGGCAATGAAGATTGTTCGGAAAGTAGATAGAAAACAAAGCCACCCCACAATTCTAATAGGATGGAAAGAAAAATCAATTTCCCAGGCTGGGAAGATAGCTCAATTAGTAAAGCATTAGATGGGAACTTGATTTTGATCCTCGGCACCCATGCAAAAAGCTGAGCAGGTGTCTATAAACCCGGGGCTAGTGGGGGTGCGGAGGTAGAGCCCAGGGGCATCCCTGAAACTCACTGGCCAGCCAGCCTACCTGGGTCAATGAGAGATCTTGCCTCAGAAAAATATAATGGGAAATGACTGAGGAAGGCTCCCCATGTTGACTGTGGTTTCACAGTTATGGGCACCTGCATGCAAGCACACACATGAGCCTATGCATGAATGCTCACATATGTATGTTGTCAGACATGAGAGAAACCTTTGTGGTGTCCCATAGGTCCAAACCGCTGCGGGTGACAGAATACACCATGCAGACAGAGCTTGAGTGTGGAATTTATTGAAAGAAGGGTAGAGTGAAGGGAAGGGAGGTGGGGAAGGGGAGGGAAATGGGGGGACGGAGAGAGGCAGAGACCTGCTTGCCTCTTCAGAAGAAAGATTGGGAGTGGGTAGAGCTTATCTCTTAAAGGGACAGGGTAGTGTCTGCCATTTATGCAGGCTTGTGTGCCAGGTTTCCAAGGGGTAGGGCTAAGGAATACTAACAATGTACACACCCACATACAAACGCACACACATACACACTCAGTGTCTCAAGGCAATCAGTGAAATTTAGTTATTTAGCCTTTTAGATCCCCCAGCTTACCTGGAACTTGTTATGTGGCCTAGGCTACCCTAGAACTCTTGAAGCTTTTTGTTTGCCTTTTTTTTTTTCCCTCTCAGCTCCTGAAATGCTGCTATTATAACGCAGACAAAAAGCAAAGTAAAGTTATAAGGACATGAGAGGGAAAGTGAGCCTCTCACCCTGAGTCTGGTCGAAAGCTCTCTCCAGCTAAGGAGCAAGAATTCTAGAACAATAAACATTAGCTCTGAAGGCTGCCAAGTGAGATAGTAGGGCCTTTCATGCACAGACATTTTATTTTAAAATAGCAATGAAACCAGATGCCTAAGACCTTGGAGAGAGCCTCAGCCTCCTCACAGACAGCTCCTGGGAGTCTCATAAACAAGACTATTAACTTTGTTTACAGGAAGGGTTCTTTCCTAGATCCCTCTAATCTAGAGGTACATGTTATCAAGTATAGTCCTGGGGGTGGGGAGGCTCAGGAGCCATCCCGTGACCTCATTAGTTTCCTTAAAAACCCTTTGAAGATAATAGCTTCAATCCCCTCTGAAATGGTGGACGGCACCAGCACCCTGGTAAAGAGCGGGAAGAAGCTCTCTTAAAGAAGCAGGCACAGTCAGGACTTAGGTGGGTCTTACTGTCTCCCAAGCACTTCTCCCTTAAACCCTGCACCTTGGCTGTACCCAACATCTCTTCTAGGGCCAGGAAGATGACTCCGTGGGTAAAGTGTTTGCTGCACAAGCATGGGGACGTGAGTTCAAATCCCCAGAGCCCACACAAAAACCAGGCATGGAATCATAAATTCGTAACCCTAGTGTTCCTCCAGCACCTACGGGAGGTGGAGAATGGAGAATCATGAGCCGAGTTCAGGCCGGCTAGCCTGACACACTCAGGAACAAACAACAAAAGCGAGACCCTAGCTCAAAGGAGGTGGAGGGAGAGAACCCATACCTGAGTGCCCTCTGCTCACCATGGCAAGTGTGTACACATAAAAGATACACACACACACACACACCATACACTCTATAAAAGAAAAATAGATTAAACATTGTATCTTAATAAACCTCAACTCTGCTTCTTACTGGCTTGGCCTAAAATTCTTTTCTATACTGAAGCCAAGAAGCCTGGGTTTCCCTAAGCGAGGGTCCATGGAAAGAATTGCAGTTCAGGCTGCTTTAGTGAACAGTGCAGAGCTATGCCTCTGTCCCTGCCACCACTAACAACGTAAGAGACATCAGGGCAGTACCACCCCCAGCTAATATACGAAATTTAAATGCACCACCACAGGTAGTTAAATTGTCAGCAGCAACCTCAGTTTAAAGTGGGCAACCAGTGTGTCTGTAACATAGATTGCTAGTTCATCTGCCACCAGCTTCCAGACCCAGGGCAAGCCACTTAACCACTCTGAGCTGTCATTATGCATCCGCAAAGTAAACAAGTTGAATGAAAATCTTTCAGGTCTTTTATGATTCTAAAATGGTAAGGTTCTGTGATTCTAATCTCTTGGCCAACTCGTTTTATCCGATATGGGGCCACCGTGTCTACCCGGCTAGGTTATATAATTCATTAGAGCTGAACTGAAAAACAAAATGAATCACACCCATGTTTTGCTCAAGTGCCTTCGTTCTGCCGTAATGACGGGGCATGCAACACAAAACAAGTAAAGCCACAGTTAAAGACAGTCATGGGAAGCAAGAGTCGCAGCAGTCCAGCAAACGGTGCAGGGAGTGCCGCAGAAAATGACCAAGTCGGGATGGCTGGGTCGGCTCCCTGAAGGCTCCGCAGAGAGTGACCTGCTCAACACGGGGCTGTTACAGCGCACTGTGATTTGTAAAGAGTTGTGTTCTGTGTCCATTTTCATTTGTTCCTGTTTTTCTTGCCCTCCACTTCACAGTCTGGCACAATCAGCATCATAGAAACAAGACCGCACTCCAAAGGGCTTTGGAAAGTAGCACTTATGCAAGAATTCGGGCAGTTCTACCTTTTACAGGACGCTCTGGCCAGAGGAACTCATGTCTCGGAAATTCCTCAAGAATTGCAATGAAGGGGGGACAAATGTTCCCACGAGGCTGCTTTTCTTTAAAGTCCCTGCTCCTGGTAAGTGGCAAATGACGAAAATCGAAATCTCTTGCAATTTCTCCCACAACTCCACCTGGAGCGGTGGAAGGGGCTGATTTGTAAGAGCTACAGGTCATGAACCCCGCGTGCATGACGTTCACTTCCCCCACAGAGAAGGAACTAGAGGAGGGGTTTGGTAGCCCCTCCTGATCTGGATGTCTCCTCTGTGGCACCCATAGCTCCATTGCTATTCCTCTCCAGTTGGGGGCAAAGGCTGAGACAGGGGTCTCCTGGAGACCAGGCTGGTGTTGAACTCAGGCTCTTCCTGTTCCCACCCCTCAAGTGCTGGGATTACACAGGTCCTGGGACAGCATCCTGGTTGAGATTTTCTCCAATCTTAGAGAAACACACATCAAGAATTCGGGGTCAGGTCAGGTTAGAGGGGCAAGGCTACTGCCCACAGGCTTGCTCTGCCAGCTGCCTCTCATCGGCCTTGCTCTGTACGAGCAGGAGTGCATTTTATATCTGTTGCCTACACTGCTACTTACTTTTAAAATTTAACAAGAAGAAGAAGAAGAAGAAGAAGAAGAAGAAGAAGAAGAAGAAGAAGAAGAAGAAGAAGAAGAAGAAGAAGAAGAAGAAGAAGAAGAAAATAAAAGTTGGGAGGAAGCACTTTACAGGGCACAACTAAGTTACTTCCTAAACAGAAGTTGAGAATGGCTTTTCAGTATCATCACTATTATTATTTTAATCCTGAGTTAAGGAAATCCGATTTTCTTCCTTTATTACTTTCCCTCCAGGGTGCAAAAGCCATTCATAAGCAGGAGCACAGGATGAGGACAATGGCCTACATGCAGGAAACAGATCTCAGAGAAGATCCTGCTTGAGGTGTTAGCTGGCAAAGGAAATTAAAAAAAAAAAAACCACCAAATATTGACTCAATATTTACTAACTCTGCTAAGGGCCTTGAAAGTCCCACCTGCTGCTTAGCCTATTTGCGGCAATCCCCCAAACGATGAGCAATGAGCAGGAGCTTTTTGAGGGTAAGGTTTCTCTGTATTTTCTCCAGACTTCCATGGGTGTGCCCTCCATCTAAAGTCTGTGACTAAACTCCCTTCAGGGGAAGCAGCTTCTCTAATCAGCACAGGGCAGCATGCAGTCAGCAGAACGGGCTAATGATAATTCTTCTCGAGTTCTGCTTCTTCTGGTGGGCAAACCCGCCGTGGGAATCTCTCCACCCCGTCACCAGCACACTCCTGGCTGAGCTCTGTGCCTCTCAAGCTGCCTGCCACCAAAGGATGGGACGCAGGGATAAAAGGGCAGCTGGGGTTCCCACACTCTCTGTTAATTTGCTGAAGTACTAGCCATCCCTCTATCTGGATGTACAACATACAGACTCACCCCGACACAACACGGAAGGGGACTAACTTACTTAACTAACTATCCACGGGATGGCATTGAGAAGCCTCCTTTGCTAAGGAGCAGGGCTGCTCTCTTAAGCCCAGAGGATAACTGAAAGTAAGCTTCTCTGCCTTGCTTTTGCTTCTGTCTGTCTCCCTTGTCTTTGCTGGGAGCTCTTGGCTAAGTCAGTGCAGATGGCCTCCAAGGTTAGAACAGCTGTCCACGATGGAGAAGCTGCTCCCTGCAAGTGATCACCTGGCTGGAACCGGATCAATCCGGTCAAGTAAGGACACCAATAAGGGCGGCTTCAGACCCCCTTGCAGAGCCAGAAGGGAGACTCATAACCAAGCACACCTTGGCCAGGATGGCTTCCTTTTTGCACATCCCTTGCACGGTTGCACAGATTGTTCCTCTGCTCAAACCTAAAGGTCCCATCTGTGATCAAAGTCACATTTGGGGCGACTCTGTTAAGTCGCTGATGGGACATTAGAGGTTACTGAGGATGACCCCTCCCCCCGTCATCAGCTTTGGATCCCATTTCCTGTTTCCCTGGTAACATATTAAGTTTTAAGAAAAGGAAAGAATCACAGTTGCCCTCCTTGGAGTATGAAAGGTAAGAGGAAGCATTGCATTGCCTGGTCCTGAAGATTTAAAAATCCCATATGAATGGGAAAATATAGAGATGGCTTTGACAAAGTCCATTTCTACAACATACTCATTCCCTAATTTTCCTCTTTGTTTAAAAAGTAATAGAGCCAACATCTAAAGAAGAAAAATCTACAGTGAGGCTAAGGCGAACTCAAATATCAGTTGCGCTGGTTTGAATGAGAATGTCCCCATAGATTTGTATGTTTAAATACACGGCTCCCAGTTGGTAGAGCTGTTTGGAACTGTTTGGAAAGGATTAGGGGGTAGAGTGTTTTTGGAGGAGGTGTGTCACTGGCTTTGAGGTTTCAAAAAAACTAATCGCATTTGAGTTTTCTCTCTCTCTCTCTCTCTCTCTCTATCTATCTCTCTTTATCTCTCTCCCTCTCTCTTCCTCTCTCTCTCTGTCTCTCTCTCCTTCTTACTGCACATCAGGATGTGAGCTCTCAATCATTTCAGCTGCAAGCATTTGCTCTGCCATCTTGAACTCTAGCCCTCTCAAACTGTAAGCCCCAAATTTAACGCTTTTTCTTATTTGTTATTTTGGTCATGGTGTTCCATCATAGCAGTAGAAAAGTTAACTTAGACAAAGAAGGTATGACTGAATATAACCTTCTAGAATGATACATGAACATAAATTATTTTATGACAAAGAAATGAATTTATGACACAAAAATGAATTCCACTAAAGCCTACATAAGTCATCCACCTGCACACCCCCATGGATTCCCTTCTTCCATCTGTGTCTGATTGTCTGGTCCAAAAGTGCAGCTCTGGTTGAACATTCGAAAGGCCTGTCCTTACTACTGAGGTAAGGGCACTAGCCTGAGATTCCAATCCGAATGATGTAGAATGGGCCCTGGTGACTTTAAAATGCAGCCGGCCTCCAGAACCACAGGCTGCCACAAAGCCCAGGGTAAGTCACTGGGATCCATCAGCTACCCCTGACTACGTGCAGACAACTAAAATGTCAGTGTGTTCCTAGCTCCAGGACTTTCCAAACTGTAGTATAGGATATTATTAGAGAGATTTCAAACCACTGTTTGTGCCTGCCGGTCTTCGGAGTCAGCGTGTATTCTAGGAAAGTGACCGTGGGCTGGCTAGTCTTCAGGCATTGCTTATTAATTTTAAGTTATTTACCGATCCTCTCTCAATGTTCAGAGAAGTTTATTTGCCCAGAAAAGGAAAGAACTCTAAGAATCAGAACACGCTGCAGGGAGTGGTGGCGTGTGCCTGTAATCCCAGCACTGAAACAATGGGTGAGGCAGGGGAACCAAGAGTTTCATGCCAGTCAGAGCCATCCTGTTAAACCCTGTTTCGAAAACAAGGAAAGGAGCTTGAGACTTGACTCAGAAGCTAAATGCAATTGCTGTTCTTACAGAGGATCTATTTTTGTTCCCAGGACCCACATGGTGGCTTACAACCTACAACTCCAATTTCAGGAGACCTGGGGATCCAGCGCTGTCTTGAGGCCCCCATAGGCACCAGAGATGCAGGTAGCGAGCACATAGGCAGTGCACATACATACATATATACATGCATACATACATACATACAGGCCAAACACCCATACAAATAAATGAATGAAAAAGTAATCAGAACCCTGGCCTCAGAGATCACATCCAAGTGTATAAGCTACAGATTGAATCCTGAAGCCCGAGGAGAGCAAGGTCAGCTGTCAGGGAAAGGTCAGCCCAACTGAGAGGCAAGCAAAACCAAATCCTCCTCTAATGGATAGGGTGAGGACCAGTCTCTTCTCTGGGGTAGAGAGAGAACAAGCCAGCTTCCTGTGATTCCTGTCCCATGGTGGGATCGCAGGAAACTCACCTAGAACTTCCGTTCTCCAAAGCTGCAGACAAGCTCACGCATGTCAGCAATGAACTCAAGGAAACAGATGCAGCAAAGTGAGGGGCCAAGGGCTGGTTTCTTACTTTTCAACTTGGGGTTACAACCTTCCCAGTTTGTTTATGGTGTTAATGTATGCATGCATGCATGTGTATGTGTAAGGCCACTGGCAGTGGGAGACACAACATGACACTTCCTCCTATATTGCCCAAGGAGTTCTCAAGACCTCCACCCAAGTGCAGCAGAGATCTTGACACAGTGCAGAAAATGCTCTCAGGATGAGTCAGTCAAAAGCAAAGTTGGAGTTTACTAAGAAATCAACTGTGCGCACTCAAAGAGACAGACCCTCAGGCACGCAAACATTAAGAAAGAGACACCCAACCAGATGTGGTGGCTCATTCCTTTAATCTCAGCATTCAGGGAGGCTGAGACAAGAGGACTGCTCTGTGTTTGAGGCCAGAGTGAGGCTGAGGCTGAGCTGGAGAGACAGAGAGAGATACAGAGAGAGAGAGAGACAGAGACACACAAACACACACACACACACACAGAGAGAGAGAGAGAGAGAGAGAGAGAGAGAGATTCAGTAGGTAAAAAAAGGTGTTTGCTTTCAACCCTAACAACCTGAGTTCGATCCCTAGGACTCACATGGTGGAAGGAAAAAACTAACTTGTGTAAATTGTTCTCTAACCTGTACACACACACACACACACACACACACACACACACCAAACAGACAAAGAGACAGAGACCGAGAGACAGGGGACACAGGGCAACTCTTGTCTGGAAGCCTCTGCCAGGCTTCAGAGTAAACGGAATTGTGATGGCAGTTCATGGAAGACAGGCTTTGGAGTGCATGATAGACTTTCAAGGTTCTGGCAGGCTCTGCCCTGAGCTAAGTTGCTTGTCAATCAACCCGAGGATCAGAATGGAGACTCTAGAGTGGGCCAGCTTCAGTCAGTACTGTCCACATCCCCACATCTGTGCCTGTAAGGCCAGAGTCACTCTGGCACAGACACAGTCAGAGTGCACCCTCATTGACCACATGTAGCAGAAGGAACTCTTTTGGCCGAGTGTCAGTCCCTGGGTCTAACTGCCGCTACAGTCAGGATGAAAATTGTTCGTAGTTGTCTTTTCAAGCTTTGTTTGATTTTCCTCATCCAGTTGGTTCTTTCACGGCTAGGGACAGCAATTCATGTTCGTATTAGAATGCAATGCAATAGGCAAAAAATGCTCAGATTCTAAAGAAACTTTGACTTTCGCCCCAGTGTGGCAATGTCTTCCCTGCCTTCTGTGCTGTTAGTCAACCTGAGCAGGGACGTATGTCCTTAGGAAGCTGCAGGGTATGCTATTACCTTTGCCAACATCACCACTGCTGTCGTCTGTCCCCCTCCAAGTCACTGCTGTGATAGCCAGCGTCGTGGACAATGAAACTGGCTCTGCTGACAGAAATACGATATTTCCTTCCTGGACGATCCTATTTTACATTCTCTTAATTACAACTCAAATGTTCTGCCATGCTTCCAACTAAAATCAATAGGCTAGACTGAGCCTCCCTACTCTATCTAACATTTTCATTTCTTGTATAAGTGTCCTGGTTCAGATACAGATTGTAAAACCTGTACTCAGAGGCTGTGGACACGGTTCCGTCAATAAAGTGCCTACCGCACAAACATGACCACCTGAGTTCAGAAGCCTTGGGTCCAGGTGAAAAGTCCAGTATGGTGGAATGTGTCTGTTTCTCCAACACTGTGGAAGGATGGAGACGGGTGGATCCCTGAAGCTCATCGGTCAAGTAGAGACAAATCAGACCTCCAGGTTCAAGGAGAGACACTGTCTTCAAATAAGGTAGAGAGTGACCAAGGAATGCACCCAAAGATGACCTCTGATATCCACACACACACTTCCATACATGTACAAAGGCACTTTCATGCACGTGTGTATGTACCCACATGACCGCCTATGTATAAACACACCCAACCTCTATTCCTCAGATATTAGCCAGAAACTGAAAGTCGTGTCTGGCTTCCTGCTTTTGAAGTATGCAAAGACAAAAGTGCTGTCAGGGAGAAGAAACTGTGTGAGGCCCATAAAATTGTACCCGGATGTTGATGATCACGCTGCCTCAGCTACGGAGTGGTGACGGTGCTAACTAATCAGGCTACTATAATTACATGCTTACAGCAGCCTTAAAACATCTGTTTGGAAGACGGAACATTCTAGAAATCCCTCATAGGGTGTATGAGCCACTTTTCTGAGTCAGTGTGATAAAATGCCTAACAGGCAACTTGAGGGAGAAGGGGTTTGAGTTGGCTCATGGTTTCTGAGATTATCAGTCCATCGTGGTGGGGAAAGTATAGGATAAATGGAAACAGGATAAGCTATTTTAACAATGGAAAGCATCGAAATATATATTTACCAGGACAATTCCTCTTCCGTGCCATGTCCAAAACAAAAACAACTCAGTTTACATCGTTGGAACTGTCACAATGGAAGAGTCCTTGAGCAAGCAGCTCAGCCAATCAGCTCTTTAGGTGAAACTGGGCCTGTCTAACATACAGTACACATCTTAAATTCTGTATATTAATACACATCTAAAATTCTGTGTATTAATACACAGGACAGCACAGCATAGTTATTTATTCCAACATTAGGTCATCTTTTTCTGCCACAAAATGGTTTTTATCTAACTTAAATCACGCCTATGAGGTCTATGTTCCTTATCAAGTCCATGTTTAGATCTCGGTTCTGTTGATGGCCAGGGGTAAACTGGAGTTGTTCAATTTCTCTCTCTCCTTTGAAACAGGACATCATGAATGCCAAGCTGGACTGAACTAGCAAGTTTCAGCTTGTAACTAAAGAGGACCTTCAATGCCGGACCCTCCTGCCTCCATTTCCCAAGTGCTGGAATCACACTTGTATATGCTTGTATATGGTGCTGGGGATCAAACCCAGGGCTTTGTAGGGAAGCACTCGACCAGCTGGGCCACATCTCTAGGCCAGGGCTGCTCATTTCCTAAAGGCTGGTTTTCCTCACTGTAAAGAAGGGCAGTGGTATCCATGTGCTGTGATTCTAATTCTTCAAGGCCTTAAAAAATCTTTACAGTGTTCCCAACCCTGAATGTCAGTCTCTCAAATCTAGTAATAAATATACGGTCAACGAATGGCAGTTGTCAAATTGCTCAAGTGAAGCAATGCCAGTCACTTCTGGCTCTCTTCCCAGAAGTCAATTTCCAGCCATTGATAGTTCTTATGGCTCCCTATGGAGCCTTCTCCCCACTTCCCACTCCACACACACTCCCCATCTGGTCCCCAGTGAACAGAATGTGAGATTCTATGACTTTGGTTCCCCCCCTCTAGGGGGGCTTTAATGATACAGTCTTCTAGGATTTACACTCCATTTTTCAAGTTCAAAGAAAAACTTGCTGTGGTTAACAAGGCCTGTTTGAACAGTAAGACTTGTGCATCCAAAATATGCTTTCCAACAATATGTGAAACAAGTTCTCAGAGGAGGTTTTCCGGAGCTCCTCTAACACTCACAGAGTCACTGGCTTAGTCCACCAAACACTGTGGCCCAGGAGACAAGCTGGCAGGCTCCACTCTACCGTGGATGCTATCATTAAAAAGAAAAGAAGTTGCCTCACTTCCATCCAAATGAATTGAGACAGGCAGTATAGATGGACAACTCAGGAACACTTGTTAGCTTAAATTACTTGTAGATCATGTTGACAACTAAATTGTAGCTTACAGAATTATGTACAGCCAAAAGGGTTCTTGTTTACATATCTGGATTTGTATGACAGACGTTCTGCTTTCAATGGAATGTATTTGTTAATGTGTGTGTGTGTGTGTGTGTGTGAGAGAGAGAGAGAGAGAGAGAGAGAAGCCTGACAAAAGCATCTTAAGAGAGGGAAGGTTATTTTGGCTCTCAGTTTCAGGGGATCTCAGTCCACCACCGTGAGGAAAGCACGGTGACTGATGTGACTCTACCTAGGGAAACCAAATGGCCCTGAAAGTGGCACTGGGCTAAAGGCTTCAATGGCCCACACTCAGTGACATCACTATGCCAGCAGGGTCCCACAATATTCTAAAACAGATCTGCTAGCTGGGGACCAGGTGTCCAAACACACGAATCTGTGGTAGACATTCCAACCCAGACCATAACATGGAGAATGTGGGCTCTGCCCCAAAGCACTGAGAACATCTACACTGCAAACTTCCCCTCTACCAGGAAGATGCGATCACTGGGTTTTTTACAGATGAAAAATTGTCCTAAGGAACAAAAAGCACAAAAGAAAAAGCTTAAAGAAGACATCCCTTGAAATGACTTCACTTGAGAAAAGACAGCAAGGAAGTCTGAAGGTCCCCATTAAAGGACTCAGGTCCTTCTGAACCTGACTTATTGGGTGAAGAAAAGAGAAACGGATCTGAAAAAGAGGAGCTAGTCTCTACCTTCAAGGTGAAACAGCCAAAGGATCCCATGATGGAAATAGGGTCTAATACAATGAAAAGGAGATGCTGACTGATTCCTCAGGAAAGCTTCCCATCTGGGGAAATTGGACACAGTTTTGAAAGATGGCTATGATCATAGAAACAAAACCTTGAGAACAGAAGAGAAGGATTCTGTTCTTGCTATTCAACCAAGTAGAAAGATACTAACGTGTCATAAAAGGCCATCCGGAAACATAGGGTGACAAGCAGATACCGAGGGTCAAAAATGGTGAATCGGGGCCAGGTGGATGCCCGTCACACGAGCCTCATGGCCTGAGTTTGACTCATATGGAGACCCCCATATTCAGAGGCAGGATGGAGAAAACGGACTCTACAATTTCATCCTAGTTCTTAACCTTCATCCGATCCCCCACCTGCAAGGCACTAGGTTTAAATTACCTCTTCTAGGTCTTTCTGCTTCTAACCGCTTCAGGTATTCTATACCGTACAGTTCTGACCTGTCCTCGGACCCATCCCAGTGCCCCAGCTCCTGGAGAGTTGACCTCTGACCTTCACACACAAACATTTAGGTATGTGACCATACCCACACATAAAAATAATAATAATAATAACAATAATAATAATAAGTGAAATTTACTTTAAAATAATTACAAATTAAATAAGCTGACTAATCAGTTCAATAGGTAATGGACAGCTACTCTCTTATCGAGAAGCAAAGTTTTCAAAGACAATTGCAGGATTAGCTAACTTTAGTAAAACACAATATGTCAGAAGACATAGGATTATGATTTGCATTTTAAATGTCCCCCAAAGGCCACATGTTAAAAACTTGGTTATCAGTTTGTGGTGCTATTGAGAAGTGATAGAAACTTTAGGCAATGGGGCTTAATCGATAAAGGTGAGATAACCTAGGGATGCTCCCCAAAGGAAAACTGGACCAGAGTGAGTGGTGCTGCACCCCATAGTCACAACAATGGAAGAATAACCAATACAGGCATTACACCCCAAAATATCTCAGAGCTTTGGATTCAGTTAAGCCTCATATCCTTTGTGAATCTTAACTAAAGAATTAACGGGAAGAGATGCACATGGAAGGAGAGCAAATTTCAACACCCATCTCAAGGCCTAGAGGCAAGAAACCTTTGAAGGCTAGATCTAGGTATGACTTGAGGTCTTATCAGATGCAAAAGGGTTTGGGGAGCCTGCAATTGCCCCTAGACACGTGTATGGGGACACCCTAGGCTTTTCCTGACTGCACACGAGGCTGGGCAGTAGAATGACTTCACAGTGCTGAATTAAAGTCGCCCTCACCTCATTCAACCTCAGGCTGACAGAGATTAATAAATACGTTTTCTAGGGTGTTATGAGAAGAAAACAAGCATATAAAAATATCTTGAACTCTTTCTGGGGCCTCTCTCTGCCCCTCCCCCTTCTATTGGATTTGGGGACTTTCTCATATTATTACCAGGAATGTGGCTCTGTTTCTGCTATCCATTCCAGATCTATATTATGCAATATATGACATGTAGACATGCTGACTGGCTGAACTACACAAGTTCAAGTCAAACACCAACATATACACGCACAAAGCTCTGGAAATACAGACAGGTCCACTTCTTGAACAATGGTCTATAACTATATACTGACGATGAACTCTTAGTAAAATACCCATTAGGTAAAAATTCTAACATTAGCACATGTATTTAGAAATCATAACAGAAAAACAGAAATACTACTGTGTTAGAATATAATGTATAGTTAAAATGATACAATGTTAAGGTTTTGTCAAGTTAGAGCAGAGAAACAACATTGATTTTATATTACCTAAGAATAATACAAGTGCACTTTCTTATTTCACTGGAAAACCTTATGAACAACAGACAGTATCTGAAGTGACCAAAGGAATACTTGAGCATGCCATCTGCTTCATCCTTATAGAAGGGGCGATGAGGAACTATGAGCAACAGAAAGGTCAATCCTCTCACTCTCTTGCAAGCTGCAAGTACATTTTTGGCATTGTCTTCAAGCCATGGTTCCTTTCAGGAATCTTAAAAATTCGGTCCATTTTCTAAAAGTTACTTTGAGTAAAATTAGGTACTGCACCCCACTAATCTGCTTACCTGGTCACATATAAACTGCCTATGTCCTTTAAGGCATAAACAGGTAAACAAAGACATCCTTGTATCCAGGCCCATGATAGGTTTAGGCCTAGCGGATAAACCATAAATCTCAAATGGTATCTTTGAGTCTCAATTTCTTTCTTACTCCTAAGAACAAATTTATAAGAACAAGTTCCATCAGGCTCCTTCTGCTTCCCCTTGGGCCATCTTGTCTACCCACTCTGGAAACCACTTCCTCAGTTGAGACACCAGGCTGGAAATACAGCCTGAGAAGGGCTCCAGATTAAAGACATGAAATAAGGAAACCTCCGCAGATGGCCACACGGAAAGCAAAGCAGACTGGTGCTGAATTTTGAAAAATGTCCCCAGCTGGGAAACAGAAGGAAGAAGAGATGTCGGCAGATGGACAGATGAACAGAAACACAAAATGTACTTAGTGTCACAATAAGGGATCTGGGAGTTTTAAGAAGTTAGTGGGTCTAGTGTTGGTCAAAAGGCTCTGATGTTTCAGAAAAGCTAAGGAGACCTTAAACCATGAAAAGACCACAATGTTTGGTGACTCAAAATTAATTTAATTTTGTTATTGTTTTGGGGAATACAGTGTGAGTACTACAGCTGAGAGGAAGTCATGATGTAGGGCATTAGTGAACCAGTTTATCGAGAGGAAGTTGGGCTGTTGATGTAGAAATGAGTTCAAGAACTTTGGTGGTAAAAGAAAACAAAAGAGAAAAAAACAACAAAAAAGGTAATAGATGAGGTATAAAACTACAAAAGTTTCTGAAATCATCCACAATCTATGGGATAAAAAGCCTAATTCTAAAAGTTAGGATTTCAGAAGATGAATCTCCAACATTCCATAAAGCCAGTCAGAGCAAGTGCTTGCTTCATCTGATCCACCTTCAGAATTCAGAACAGAGAGGCTGGGAACCTTTCACAGTTGATAAAGTACTTTATTTGAAAGCATTAGGACCTAACATTTGATTCCCAGAATTTAGATAGATAGATAGATAGATAGATAGATAGATAGATAGATAGATAGATAGATAGATAGATATAGATATAGATATAGATACAGATACATACATACATACATACAATGTTGATACATGAGACTACAAGAGACAGAAGATTCCCAAGATTCACTGGCCAGCCATCCTTGCCTACTTGGTGATTTCCATGCCAATGAAACTCTGTAAGTCGTCAATAAAGTACAACATATAAAATCTGTTAATTCAGTTCAAAATGGGTTTCTTTCCAAATGATTTTTTCTTTTCATTGAAACGTTGGAGCCATTAATAGCATATTTTCATATTAGAATTCCAGAGGGAAACACATAACCATAGAAGCTGAGGATACATCTCCAAGGGCAAAACGCATGAGAGGGTAAGAACTGAGTTCAGATTCCTAGAACCCTCAGGACAGAAGCTAGGTATCCTGGAACATGCTTGTTACCCAAATACTGGGGGAGGTAGTCAGAGACAAGGGGATTGCTGGAGCTTGCTGACCAGCCAGCCTGGGTAAAACCAAGAGCTCCAGGATTTAAAAAGTAAGGAGGATGGGCAGAAGAGAGGGCTAAAGTGCTTCCTGTTCTCTTGGAGGACCCAGATTCAGTTCCCAGAATCCATATAATGACTCATAACTGCCTGTCACTCCAGTCCCAGGGAACTCAATATCCTCTTTTAACCTTCTCAGCTCCATACATGCAGATAAGACGAGCAAAGATACATATACATAAAATAAACAAATACTTCTAAAGAAAAAAATTAAGGTGAATAATAGAGAAAGATACCCAAGCCTCTACACATGAGTGCACACACACACACACACACACACACACACACACACACACACGGGGGAAGGGGCAAATCTCTAGCAGAATATTTCAACTATGGGGATGTCTTGAACTACTATTTATAAATCTCCCTTTGTGGTCTAAACTTTAAAACTGGTTTCTAAAGTGTGTATTCCTATCCTGCCTAAGAATCAACAATAAAACAGGAAATTCTAGGCCACTTCAGTTAGGAAGTTTGTTTTGTTTTGTTTTTTAATGTGTCACTAGTAATGGAATTCAGAGTCCTGGCCCAGTTGCGCCTGTATACTTACCAGGAAGCTACACTCCCAGCCTGCTGTCAGGGCTGTAGTGGATCGAAACCAGTCTCTGCTTCATTTGTTCAGTGCTATTTTCATGTTTGAAATGAGTACGAATTTGCTACTCTCAAAATACTTTGTTAGGTGACATGTGTGTGGTTTCGAAACACTCGACAGTTGTAAGCATGCAGAGAACGGAAGTTAGGGAGGGAGGTGGTTATCCTTGTTTGGAGGGAGCAGTGGTGGCTGGTACAGGGCTCGGTGGCTTTACAGCCGTACAGCTAAGGCTGCCTCCAACCCCCCATCCTTCTGCCGTATCCTCCCTGGTGCTAGGATTTCAGGCAGGAAACATCACAACAGGTCTAAAATAAGGAATTCTCATTTTAACAGAGAAGAGGGTCTAGATGTTTACCTCCTCAATTTTCCCTCTTGGGAACTGGTCTAACTCACCAAAAATATACTAAGCACCTATAATTTGATAAGGACTTTGTCAGGTACAAGAAACATTTATGAGCCTCAGGTTTATGGTCCCCCTTTTCAGAGAGCTTCCAATCTGACAGAGAAGAAAAATAAGCAAACCGACACCATCAGTGTATATGGTGGCAAGTGTCACACCAGAGGAAAATGCCAGAAGCTGCCAGAACTCAGGGAGTGGGGCAGCTCAGTCACCCCAGGACTTTGCAGGAATACCTCAGATCAGGCTTCTCTGTAGAGTAAACATACAAGCAGTCACCTAAGCATTTTGTAGTTATGTCCAATCTGAGCCACACAAAGTTAAGGAGAGTTACGGATGTAGCCCAATACAAAATTATAGATTCATTTAAAACATTAAGAGATTATTTTGCGGTTTGTTGTTACCCTTAGTTCAACACTATGCAGTTCTTGATGGTGAGCATGGAAGGTGAATCCTGTCCTAAAGCCAAAAGAGTAGACGAGCCCGATAAGGGATCTTTTTATAGCGAGGCTGATTCCTAGATTCTGGGGTGAGGACAGAGCATCCTTTATCCCTCATCCTTATCCCAAAGGATGCTGGTGTGACTGAACAGAAGACCATCTGGCCCAGCTCCCAGCACGGGCACCAGATCAGGATAGAAGAGCAGCATTTCAGAAGAAATGATGGGAAGCCCGTTGGGAGGAGATCCATGGCACCATCTTCCCCATTCCTGTGCATCTTAGAGAGGTGAATGGAGGCGGGAGACAAGAAGGATCGAAGGGATTTGGGAAGATACCATAAGGAGGGTAACATAGCTCCCACTGTGGTGTGTTTGACATGCTATAATAAAGTACCATATGCCGAGAGGATTATGAGACACAGAAATGCATTTTCTACCTTCCAGAAATTGAGAAGCCTGAGATCAAGGTGCCAGTAGATCCTGGGTGTAGTGCAGGCCTTTTTTTCTGGTTCCCAGACAATGAATGCTGGTTATGTCCTCACACAGCAGAAGCATCTAGTTAGCTCTCTAGTTCCCTAACCATTTTTTTACTAGTTCCCTAACTAGTTTTTACTAGTTCCCTAACCATTCAGCAGGCTAGAGCCCTCAGGATCTCCTCACTTTCCATCATCCTGGGAATTAGAACATTAACATATGAAGGTGGACCCAAAAACTCCTACTTGGCATAATTAAATGATAAATCTAAATTATTTAGAATTTGAGCTATCTGACAAATTTTCAAGATCTATACATTTAAGACTTATTTACTTATTTGGGGCCTGGAGAGAAGACTCCATGGTTAAGACCACTGATGTTCTTACAGAGGACCCAGGTCCAGTCCCCAGCACATGCATGCTATAACTCCAGTTCCAGGGGGATCTGATGCCATCTTTTGATCTCTATGGACACCACACACTCATGTGGTGGACCTACATACACAAGAGTAAATCATTCATAAGCATAAAATAAACATCTTTTTAAAAAGATTTACAGAATTTACTGTATGTGTGTTTTGCATGCATACACACACCCTGTGCACACAGAGACCAGAAGAGGACATTCCATCTTCTGAAACAGGAATCATGGATGTTTGTGAGCCGCCATGCTGTACTGGGAGGTAGATATCATTCATCATTTGGAGATATTCATTTAGGATTCAAATCCAGTTGGAGATTTTTTCTATGAATCTTAATAATTGTACAGCAAAAGTAAGTTTTATAATACTTTCATAATTACCTTTGATTATGAAACCTACTTAGGAAAGGAAATGCTACAACCCAAGTACCATGAGGCTAACCCTGCTAAGCCTCCAAGATTAGGCACTTCCGCAGTGGTCTGGCCATAAGAAAGTCTCTGCTGTGACATCTACATATGCATGAAGTCATCCTGAAAGATACCACAAGAGCTAGGCATGCCACTGCATGCCTTTAATCCCAGCATTCATGGACTATGGCCAAAGGATCTTGAGATCCAAATCAGCCTGGAACACACAATGAGACCTGTGCCTCCTCCCCAACTCAAAAGCAACCAGAAGACAAAGGGGAAGGGGAAATAGGGCAGGAACGTGGGGAAATGCCATCATAGAATGCATTATACTGTATGTTAGCTTGAGATTTGGGCAGAGAGATTCTAGGTGACATGCTGATACTGTGTTGTTTTATGTCAATAACTCAGATTCAGGTGAGGAAGTAAACCGTTTTAAATAGAAAGGCAATTCACTGCACACACTAACCGACACCCTCCTCCCCGTAGAGAGGATTTGGGAGTCAGTATGTACCCTAGGAACTCACATTGCTGCTCCAACCATCTGCTTCTCCAGTTCAGCAGCAATACTGTGAAATATCCTGGCCTATTTCCTGAGCAGGGCTTCCCAACCTGTTTCTTGACAATGGTTTCCATTCAAAAGTTTCTATTCCGATTGACACTCTAGGCCTTACAAGAGAAAATCACTTTCTCAAATACATTTTAAAGAGGCACAGTATTTTCTTAGAGATATACTGAGTATCCTAATAATGGATGTAATAATTTAATGATTGCTCCCCAAACAAATTGCTTCCATGAGCTGATGTACTCAAGTTAACATAATGAAATTCTACCACTTAAATTATCATTTTAGAGAGTAAAGATTGTTGACTATACTCTTTTAAGAAATTCAGTGACCAGCTTTCTCATAAATATTGCTGGTGCATTAAATGTGGCTTATCAACCACTGCCCATAATCTTCCACAGCATTTTAAGATATGAAGTACTCAAAAATGATGAAGGGAGGGGAGGGCAAGGAATAGTGAGAGTTCCACATGGGGCCTCAGAACCTATCTACCAAAGTTTCAGCCATTCTGCTGACATCTTGAAACATTCAGTAAAAGCAGTCCCACCCACAAAATTACCTGTTCTGAATTCAAAGACTACAAGGCCAAACCACAGTGGGGCCTATACATGGTATAGCGGAGCCCAGAGGTGTAGTACAAGCTTGGCATCCATGAGATCTAGGGTTCCACTTGGTTCCAAACCAAGTGTTCTTAAACACAGTCTTTAGCACAACAGAACAGGAGGAGGATGCTGCAGACTGATCTGCCCCCCAAGTGTTTTGCTTTATTTTGTTTGATACAGGCCTCCCTGTGCCCCAGATAGCTTAGAATTCACTTCATAGACTAGGCTGGGCTCAAAGCTGAACATCCTTCTGCCTCAACCTCCAGAGTATAGGTATGGGCCACCAGTCTGGCCCATATGCAAAAATAAATTATTGTATTTAATATGCAATACGAGATACATGGAGAACTCTGGGAGAGAGCAGCTTCCTCAGGGAAAGGGCAGCTGAGTCACCAAGACAACTTTGTGGTTCTGGGGACTAGACAGCCTACTCAAGAGGCCATGGAATTTTCCTTCTTGACAATTTTTTAAGACATGAATATGTAAATTCTCCCAGGTATAAAAGGAAAACTACAGCATCAGCTATTCTAGCGATGTTCCCCATTAGGTTTTGAAGCAAAAGCATTATGTGGGGGGGGGCAGATGAAGGGTGTGCGTATGTGCTCACCTGTACACATACATGTACACATACATGTGAAAGCCTACTAACATCAACGTCTACTAACTTCTATCACTTCTGACTTCACTTGTTGAGAGTTTCCCACTAAGCCTAGAGATGTCTGCTTCTGTAAGACTGGCAGGCCAGTGAACCCCAGGGATCCACCTCTCTCCATCCCCAGTTCCCACTGTTAGGGTTACAGGCACATGCCACCAGGGTTACAGTCGCACGCCGTCAGGGTTACAGGGGCATACCCCCAGGGTTACAGGTGTAGCTGCCAGGGTTACAGGCACACACCACCAAGCCTGGTTTTTTATGTGGATGGTGAAGATCTAATCTAGGTCCTCATCCTTGGGCAGCCAACTTGATTATAAATATATATCTCCTTTGGTTGAATTAGAGTTGTATTTCCACAGACCCACACCAGATTCCCTGGCTATGAAAACTTGCTAGTGGGGGTGTTTCCCCTTTAGATCTGGTAGGACCACCCTCAGAACAACACACGATACAGTGTCAGCTGGGAAGGCGGGCCTGATGGTGGAGCAAAAACTTAACACGGTGCAGAAATCTAGACACGCAGCCTGATGGAAGCTGCGTGGGGATTCGAATCTTATACAAGAGTAGCATTTCCTGCACCTTCCGGATTATTCCACAACCTGACTTATTCCTTGTGCATTTCATTCTACTGACGAGGCAATGGAAAAGAGGGCGGTGGCCACCATGTATACCTGAAACAGGAAGGAAGACTTTCCCAGATTGGATTATTAAGTTGGGCTCCGGGCTGACCTTGCATCTCCTTCATTGTGACTACCAGAGGCCCTCAGGCAGCAGACAGCAGCGTAACTCTAGCTGCCCCTGTCACACTGTGCCGCCTCCAAGGGGAGAGGTCACAGAGACTAACACATCTAATTGAAATTGGCAGGGGACCTTCAGAAACCAGATACAATGTCCCATGTTGGAACTCAGCCGAGCTACTGGGATCAATTTTTGAGGCCTTGTCAACATGCCAGGGGACTTTTAAAGATGAGGGAAAGTCATTTTATTATTTGAGACAGTGCCTCACTTTGTAGCAGTAAATGCCCTGGAACTCACTCTCTAAACCAGGCTGGTTTCCAACTCACAGAGATCCGCTTGCATCTGCATCCCAAGTGCTGGGATCAAAGGCATGTGCCATAACACCTGGCTATTCTCTCTCTCTCTAGCTCTCGCTCTCTCCCCCCCTCTCTTCTCTCTCTCTCTCTCTTCTCTCTCTCTCTCTCTTTCTCTCTCAGTTATTATATATTTTTTTGAATTCTCCTGAAAGATGCTCTACAAGAGAAGAGGCGCGGCTCCATGGCTACCGTTCTAAATTAAAAGTCTAGAAATCACTTGGGCTCCATATCTGCCCAAGTTTGTCCTGCGCCCTGGGGTCAGCTCTTCCTTCTTTCTGGGCCTGCTTATCTGTCCTGACATCAGGAGACCCACACTTCAAGCTCATTTTCTCATTCTAAGGCTCAGCAACCCACTTTAAAATCTGACGTTAACATAGGGAATGTTTTCCTGAGAGTCTTTCAGCAAAAAAAAAAAAAAAAAAAATAGTAAGGCCGACACATTCTTGACAAGTCTATGGCTCTATTACGCTGCACACTTCCCTCCTTGAGAGGGACAGCCACCTTACGCCTGCAGCACTGTGTTTTTGTGGCGTCAGGACATGCCTGTGCTCCAAAGGGAGCCTTTGGAGACAAGACTTGAGTGATGCACCTTCCAAGAAGGCTCCTTCTTCTCCTAGTCCCACAGCCCAGCCAGATGTTCGCCTACATAACAAAGAAAGGAAACAGAGTCCATTCAACATGCCGGGCAGACAGTGCTCTCAAGGCCTTGCACCTATGAGTCTTTCATCCCTCCGGCAGGAGCTGATGCTAAGGCACAGCTCCTGTCTGACATGTGCAAGACCTCGGATTTGAGCCCCTGTCTTCCTTAAGAGACAGCATGATGGCAGATGCTAGACAGAAGCCAACCAGAGACAGAAGGGACAGAAAGCTTGGGGTAGACTTTATGATTCCTACTACTATTTATGAAGTCTAGTTCCTCATTGGTAAAATGTGGCCACCAATATTGGTTTATATGGTAAAGTATTTATAGAAATCTTCGCTAGCTCTGGATCATGACGAAGAGAGACCATTTGTATTGAGAATCACAACTGATGTGTCTACATTGTTCAGAATTTCAGTGCATTCGATCAGAACAAACATTTGTAGCCTGACTTGAAATTCATCAGTTTCCATTGATCTTACGGGTATTTATGTCTTAATATTCATTGGGACTCATAATACTGGTTTCCTGTAAGTTCCTGTAAGACTGTCCAAGTCATACAGGTGACCCACTAGAGGGGAAGACTTGGGGCTCTAAAAGACAGACAACAGTCCTACAAGGAAGAGCTCCACCCTCTTCCCGGCTGCCCTGGTCACAGGATTGTGCACTCGGCCCCTCAGTTTCTACAAGAGAGACAGAAAAAGCAGTTTCCGCTCACAGAAATGTAAGCTCTTCCAAGAGCACCAGGTGAGAGAGCCTATGTTTACATGATAACTAAATCTGAAAATGTTGAGTTTTTCATATACCTTGTCTTCTTCAGGTACCCCAGACAGCAGAGTTTTTAATAGAATTAAGGATGTGTTTATGAGGCATAAAGAATGCTGTAGTATTCAATAGAGAGGTATAAGAGAATTTGATACACTTAAAATGCATGTATCTGTCACACAGATGAAGCATTTTTGCAAATGTATGCATACATATGTGCATATATGTGGAAAGCCAGCTCACTAGTTCACTCAGCAAGAACAATAGCTCAGTGTAGCACCCGCTGCTGTTACCGCAATGCATTTGTCTAATATCCTTTATGTGCTTACATTCCCAAGCAACACCTCTCACCTGTCTGGATCGTACCCTCAAAACCATTTTCCAAATGCCTATGAAAGAAAACTGCAAAGACCCGAAGATAAATATGAAATAAGATTTATCAGATTACATACAATTCCTATTTTAGGAAAAGTTCTTTCGGGGTTCAGCTCCCCAAACCTGGCTTTGACCTCTGACCTTCATTTTCAACCCTGGGGGAAAGAGTTTTGCTTATATAGCACTAAAATTGTGAGCAAGGGCCTGAAGAAATGTATCAGCTGTTAAGCGCACTGTTCAATCCCCAGCACCCACTTGGTGGCTCACAACCATCTGTATCTCCAGGGCCAAGGGATCAGATGCCTCTTGTGACCCTCACAGGTACCAAGTATATACTTGGTACACAGACATACATGCAGGCAAAAAGCACCCATATATGTTAAATTAAATTAAATCAAATTTTAAAAAGTTAATGATATAATGAAATGGTAAACAACTATTTTCAACCACTCTATGGTTATCCTGAATTTAGAGTTTACTAAAACAATTCATCTGCCCATAAATAATGACAAAACCAGGATGGAGCAGATACAACCTAGAGCCGAATAGAAAAGCGAGAGTGAACCATTGGTGTGTATTTATTTTGATTCCTCTGTTTACCATCCTTGTCTCTCTAAGAACTCATTGTACTTGACCTTTCATGGAATTGATTCTCCAGGGAAAGCTATTCTGATTTTCTAAAGGCACAGTATGCTACAAGATACACACACATACTTTCTCAGAATCATTTAAATGGCATTTGTATAAATCATTAGCTAAGTAAGTTTACAGAAAAAGGGAGAAAATGTTTGCCAAGAAAAGTTACAGGAGGGATTTAACCACAGCCTGGACCACATAAGAGCCAACTCCCCAAGTAAGCACATACATCGGGAGGCAGGGAGCTAACACAGGAATGAGCAAGCAAGCAGCTAGCACAGCTCCGCAGAGCATGCAGGAGAACACTGCTCTTCCACTACTCTCAACACCTACGGAGTCATATATATAGCAGAAAAGGTGGCAGGAGCAGCCACGCTCTGCTCAAGTGACTTAAGTTCTTCACTCTGTTGCTGTGGGAGAATCGGCTCCGGCTCCAACCTGCCTCTTCTAGGGTACCGTGCATTGGTTGGAGGACTTGCCATCCGCATGCTCGGGGTATTATTATACCTTATGTGTCAACTTGACTAGGCTAAGAGATGCCTGGACAGCTGGTAAGGCAGTGTTTAGGTAGGGGTGTGTGTGTGTGTGTGTGTGTGTGTGTGTGTGTGTGTTTCTCAAAGAACACAGTCATCAAATTGGTGGGGCACCACACTACCCCTTGATAGTTCTGTATGTGCGTATGCATGTGTTCACTCATGTGTGCATGCATGTGTGTGTGTGTGTGTGTGTGTGCATGTGTGTGTGTTTCTCAAAGATCACAGTCATCAAATTGTTGGGGCACCACACTACCCCTTGATAGCTCTGTGTGTGTGTATGTGCACACATGTGTGCGTGCATATGTGTGTGTGTGTTTCTAGAAGAACATACTCAACAAAGTCATAGGCACTGCTCTATTCCTTGACAGCTGCAACAGAACTAGTGGGCAGGCCTGTCTGGGACACTGGCATTCTGGGTCAGATTTAACTAAGTTAAATAAACCATGGTTCCTCTGACTCCCAGATCTTTGGGTATGGACTGAATTACCATGAGTCTCCAGGATGCAGACAATAAGTGAACTTCTCCATAATTGCTTGAGCCAATCCCTCCTATTAAATCTCTCTTTATTTTTACACATAGTCCATGGGCTGTTCCTCTCAAGCTCCCTGACTAATGTGGTCTGCAGAGCCAGAGAGAACTGGAAGTCAGTGGGAAAGCCTCCTCATCCTAAACTATCCAGCCAGCACCCATTCCTCCATGTCTCTAACATCCCAAACTCACTGGGGGCATCCCTACTCCTTGATTCCACTGTCAGCATCACGCCTAAGCTCAGGGCTGGATATGGAAAATTCTAGTCTCAGAAAGCAGACAGCTGAAGTCAGAGACAGGATACACTGAAGCCATGAAATAAAGGGAAGGCTCGCCTAGACAAGGACGGTCCAGGGAAACAAGCTAAGGGACATATATAGCATACTGAAGCTGGACGGGAACAGAAACAATCACCTGCTCCTTTCGGAGAATATGCATGAAACACGGGCATGGGGGTTGAAAACCAGAGACCAAAAAATGAAGGATTGCTTATGTAGGAGTTTAGGTTTTTAAACTAAAGATGGAGAGGCTCAATGTCAGACAGGCATGTCAACACTTACTTATTTAAGGTTACAAGAGAAAGGGAACTCTATAACTGGTCCACATGAGCCATACAGAGTGCAGTATTTAGGGAATAAAAATCACAGGCAGGAAGAGGCACCAGAGGGAAAAAAATGAACACACCTCAGCCTCTTGTGATTATCCCTGCCTCATAGTAAGAGACATGACCTATGCTGTCTCCCTTCTGTTTTTAATCATGTGTGTTTGTATACACAAGTGTGCGTGTGTAGGTGTGAGTGCAAATGCCTAGGAAGGTCAGAGCCGGACTTATGAGCATTTGTGAGTTGACAGCAAGAATGCTGGGAACTGAACCTGGATCCTCTGTGAAAGTAATAAGGCCTCTTAATGCTGAACCATCTCTCCAGCCCCCATCAATGTGTTCTTAAAACCTAAGCTAACTTCAACAGGCAGCCAGAGGTGAGAGCCAGTGTATCAGAGCAAACGGCAAGGTCCCTCACTGGCTGCGTGCTTTCCTATACTAACAAGGTGATGATAGCCCACATCCTACCCAGGCCCCTTCCTAAAGAAAATCTCTACAGCATGTAAAGTACTCAGAACAGTGTTCTAAATCCCAGTGCCATGTTTCATTCATCTGGACGCATCTGGAATTCCTTCTAAAACGTCAACTGTCTGTAACGCGTTTACAGCTTCATTGCAGCAGTGACTGACTTCCTCTCTAGGGACTGACTTCTTGTTGGAAAAAGGACTATTTCAATGTTTCATTAATATAAGCTCATATTTCGGTAACCTGAGCCTCAGTTTCCCCGCATCTTGGCCTAGGGGCTGCTCTAGACACATCCCTTTTGCTTTTCCTGCCCCTGGCTTTTCTGTATGCATCTCCTCTCTTCGTCTCCCAGCTTTCTGCAACCGCTAATGCATTTGCCTTCCCACTCCTGCAAAACGCTGGAGGTGATGCTATCGAATCAGACTAGAGCCCTGGCTGCCCTCTAAGCAAATAATACCACAGAAATCTTAAAGGATAATCCAACTAAGGTGAGTGGTGCTGACAATATTATATCCCATGCCGCATCAAATGCTCCGTTCGTGGGACCACAGCTAACCACTCTGTCTGGAACAGCTCACGATGAATCATATAGATCCAGCCCACTAAATCCTAAAGTCAGGCAGACAGCTTTCTCTGCTGCATAGCAACAGCCTACCACAGTCTTTATCAGCCTTCTGGTTTTTTTTTTCCCCCTCCTCTAAACTTGGTTTAATATCTACTTATCAAGTTGAAAATTCATTTTGGAACTATTTTCAGAGCAAGTACAAAGACATCCACTAGGATATATTAGCTACATTACTTTTATCCAATGAAATAAATAAATCTCTCACCCTACAATAAACTCAGCACGTAGGAGGACAAGCAGCCTCTTAAATGGGCCCATTTGGATGGAACACAGCATGGAAATATACAAATGGCCAGGGGATATGGGCAGCCTATCCTGAACCCTACCTCACGATTAGTTAAATTGTGCCAGGATTTATCTTATTTTATTTTTTGCTGAAACAAATTTACTTTTAAATTCTTTTAAAAGTGTCCTTTATTTTTGAGATCATAAAGTAATTACATCATTTTCCCCTTCCTTTTTCTCCCTTCAAACCTTCCCTTTTACCCCTCTTTGCTCTTTTAAAATTTCATAGCCTCCTTTCTGTTAATGATTGTTTTACACACACACACACACACACACACACACACACACACACTCCTAAATATAAATATAAATACAACCTGTTCAATCTTTAAAATGTTACTTGTCTGTGTGTTTTCAGGAAAGCAACCAAGGGCTCTACCTTGCATGAAACCTGTGAATCACAACCGTCAATATGGCACAATAACCTCAGGGTATAACGGTGGCATGCATACCTTGGTGGAGACCAACAGTTCTGTAAACAGACTTAAAGCCCACTCGAACAAGAAGGAAATGATGTGTGATACCAGAAACCTAGCCAACTACCCAGCTAGAGAACTCATGGATCTGGACGGAGAGCCTACCACCACCACTTTTCTAAACCAGCAGCATCCCTAACTCCAGTCTAAATATTTGTCCTTATACCCACAGATAAACGAAGTCCCTGCTCCTCGTCAAGGAAACTTCTCTCTGCAACAGACAGAGACCATCATAGAAAACCATAAACAATCAAAATGCAGAGTTGTGGAGCCTAGCCCCAATGGGTCACAAAACAACTCTGGCACCTAAAGGCTTGGGAAACATTGCAGAAGAGGGGGTGCAAAGGTTATAGGAACCAGAGAAACAGGGAGCTGGCTGTGAGAGTGTATCTCCTAGAAACATCACAAGCTATACCCATAAAGTCGCACCAACATAATTGTCTAAACACGAGCTGAACCAGGGCAACAACAGACCTCCTAATGGGGGCAGGAGAAGCCCAGGAGACTGCAGCCCTACAGAGAACCACTGGCAGCTTAGGAATGCTGAGAGCTGAGAGAACTAGTCTTCCCCAGGAAGAGCACAATAATTGATTATCCAATATGTAAAAGTTTCATGGCTTTATTTTACAGGTATAATTCTACCTGCATGTATGTACGCATACCACGTGCCTATCTAGTACCTGCAGAGACCATAAGAGGGCAGAGGATCCTCTTGGAACTGTAGTTACAGAGGACTGTGAGCCACCATGTGAATGCTGGGAATTAAACAATGTCTGAGGTTTTCTGTCCTACCAGGTCCAAGAACCGTTTAGCCCCAAAGAAATGCACAGAGGTCTACATTAGTTATATACCAATTGGCCCATTAGCTCAGGCTTCTTATTAACTCTTATAACTTATATTAGCCCATTATTCTTTTCTATGTTAGCCACATGGCTTGGTACCTTATTCGGTGAGGCAGTCACATCTTGCTTCTTCTGTGACTGGGTCACGACTGCACAATAAGCTTTCTCCTTCCCAGAATTCTCCTGTTCTCATCACCCGACTCTACTTCCTGCCTGGTTGTCCCACCTATACTTCCTGCATGGCTACCGGCCAATTCGCGTTTTATTAAAATACAATTGACAGGGTACAAACCATTGTCCCATAGCATCTGCCAATCTCGACATCTTAGAGTCAGCTCTGTATTAGATATCCAGCTATATCCTCATATCCATCTCTCCCATCCAGCCCACAGCCCATGTTTTAACACACTCCTTCATTTCTCTACATGACCCGCCTCATGCCCTCTGAAGTGTTCTCACTCCATGCTCCTGCTCCCTCGGATCAGCCCTTCCACATTCTGCCACAGGACACTTCATGATAAATCCTCACCATTTAGCTTCTCTCATGATAACCTGGTCACTCCTCATATCTATTGCCTGGAGCCCAAGATCCAAAGCCAAGTTTAGAGCATGTCCCACCATCCCATCTTCCTCCAAACTTAGGGCTCCTTTTGCCTCACCTCAAACCCTCTGCCCTCATCAAAGGAGCCAGCTCCCCAGAATAACAGCCTGGCTCCCTATTTCCTAACTTCTTCTTACCCCCCCCCCCCCCCCCCGCCGACAACTCAACTCTTCTTTGTTTCTTTTTGTAGTGCTGGGAATTAAACTCAGAACCTTGCCCAGCAACCTACCACTGGACTACATACCCAGCCCTTGTCTCCTAGCTTCTGTTTAGTTGTTCCTTCTGAATGGAATGCCTATCTTGCTGGAAATGCCTTTATGTCCTGGAAAAATGCACTTATGTGGCTGCCACTCCTCCATGCAACTTTTCCTCAGACCCATCCCTAGGTCCCCTGGGCATGTTGTCTTCAAATCAGCTATAACTTTATCTTGTTGGTGAGTAGCAAAATCTAGATCTCAGGTGTCTGATGTAGGATTCCCCTCTGCATGCTGTGAACACCATTGGTTAAAAAACTGTTTTGGGCCTGCGCAGGAACTAAAGATAGGTGGGGAAAACTAAACTGAATGCTGGGAGAAAGAAGGGCAGAGTTAGAGAGAAGCCATGTAGCCCCCACCAGACAGATGCCAGACAGAACTTTACCTAGTAAGCCACAGCCATGTGGCGATACACAGATTACTATAAATGAGTTAAATTAAGATGTATGAGTTAGTCAATAAGAAGCTAGAGCTAGCTAATGGGCCAAACAGTGATTTAATTAATACAGTTTCTGTGTGACTATTTCAGTTCCGGGCATTCAGGAAATAAACAAGCAGCCTCCTCCAACAGGTGTCAAGAACTCCACGTTCAGTAGTGCTGCTTCCTGGTGTGTGTTGGCTAGTTTTACGCCAACTTGTCACAAGCTAGGGTTAGCCAAAAGAAAGAAATCTCAATCGCAAAAATGCCTCCACAATATCTGGCTATATGGCATTTTCTTTTTCTTTTCTTTTCTTTTTTTCTTTTGGTTTTTCAAAACAGGGTTTCTCTGTAGCTTTGGAGCCTGTCCTGGAACTAGCTCTTGTAGACCAGTCTGGCTCAGAACTCACAGAGATCCGCCTGCATCTTCCTCCCAAGTGCTGGGATTAAAGACGTGTGCCACCACTGTCCAATTAATAGGGCATTTTCTTAATTAGTAATTGATGGGGGTGGGCTCAACCCATTGTGGGTAGTGCCACCCCTGGGTTGGTGGTCCTGAGTTAAAAAAAAAAAGCAGGCTGAGCAAGCCATGGAAAGCAAGGCAGTAAGCAGCACCCCTCCATGGTCTCTGCATCAGCTCCTGCCTCCAGGTTCCTGTCATGTCTGAGTTCCTATCCTGGCTTCCTTCAATGATGGACTACAATTTGGAAGTGTAAGCCAAATAAACCTTTTCCTCTTCAGTTTGATTTTGTTCCAGTGTTTCATCATGGCAATGGAAACCCTAAGATATGGTGCATGCTGGGAACTTGATAAATACTTCTTCAACAAATGAATGTCACCATGGTAGCCTTCTAAACGCTGTGTCAAACTATTTTCTTTACAGTTCATGTGCTTTTCTTTCAGCTGTTTATGATGTGGTATTCTTCCTAGCCTACTTGTAAATCATTTGCAAAAGATCAACAGAGTAATCTAACATAGGAGATAAGCCACCTTTATCTCCTGAGAAATCATTCCTTTGTTCTCTACTCCCTAGAGAAGAGTCCGTGCCTCTAGGCATCCCAACAACTGATAGTGAGAAACTATCAAAACAAGTCATTCCAAATCCATGATCCTCCCCTGTTTTAAATACCCTGTCTGAAGATGTGATTACTAGTGAGGCATTGGGTGGGGATCCTGATTAAACCAAAATATTCGCAGCATGAACCAAGACAAGATTATAAAGCCTGTACTTGTATCCAATGCCTTTATGGATGGAAAATAACTCCAACACTACATATAGACTTCCCAAGCTCTTTTATTTCTAAGCCCAGACAACCCCTGGGCCCAAAGTGGAACCTTTAGAAAGAGAATCCCATCTGAAATGCCAGATCTCTGTAACACATCTATAATTTCATGTCCCCAGTGACGAACTTCTTCAAACGCTGATTTCAGATGGATAAATAGGACACTTCAATACATGTTTCATCAACATAGTGTTTTCCTATCTGATACAAATATTTTGTTTTCCCGGACTCTCTTCTACAGAACCATTTCCTGCAATCCTCCTCAGGACAGCTAAAACTCTCTAATTCCAACAGACAGCCCAGAGAACTTAAAAACCAACATAGAAATCCTCACGCTAAAAACCGTGGAGACCCATTTGTTCTGGAACACTGATATCAAGTCTGTGTTCTTCTCTGAGCTGTCCAAAGGTCAGGACGGGACAGACTGTTCCGACCACCTTAGCAGTGCTGGGCTAGACAGACAGTGACAAAAGCACTGTCCTGTGGGTCACTGAAGGCCCCAGAAGGAATGAAGTGAAAGATTATGCAGGAAGGAAAGACGGTGGGTGGTGGTTTCTTTCGGTCCCTAGATAAGGTTTGTTCCCATTCCACTTGTTTATCTGTACTGGATTTCTTGCTATGTACTGATTCCAAACCCCAAAAATTTCAAGGCTATTCTGAACATCTTTTATTAATACCAACTCAAAAATTTCCAGATAGATGCCAAAGGTACAGAAGCAGGTACCATATAAGGTCTGTTCCTTCAAACTTCATGAGACATGTTGAAAGGATTTAATCCCTGTTAAAGTACAGGGAGTGTGGTGAGGACCAACCTCAGAAGACCATCCATGGGGGAAGGGTCAGATGACATCAGAATGCTTGTGTATAGCACTGTACTGAAGGGGATGAGATTTTCATTTGCTTTTACTATACGTGGAAAAGGGAAAGATTCAATGAAGAAGTGAAGCTCTTTGGAAACTCTGGGATGCCCATGCTGTGTGAGTGGCAGAGAAAGGGGATGGGGAACCACAAAGTGTAGAAACAGCACAGGAGGGATTGATATTCCAAGCTATGTCGCATATAAACTATATATTACAGGGTTGGACAAGGGCTTGCCAGCTTCACATCCATATAAAAAAAATAAAGCAATACCAATGGCAAAAATAATTGTAATTCTCAGCATGCCATACTATGGAAATGATCTGAGTTCTTCTTTATAAGGGAGGCTGGGCTGCTGAAACCAACCAGGGTCACTCAGCTGTGATGAACGGAGGGGTTTGAGTTCAAAATCAAGTCAGCCTGCAACTGTGCCCTTTGGAAAGAACTCCGTCTTTGACTACAACATTGCAAGACACTGGAGCTATAGGAAAGCATTTTCAGAGCACTGCATGAGTATCCATCAACTGCCGGGTCCATCCCTTTCTGCAGGCTAGGAACTGGTGGATTCTCCCACGCCTGTGAAGCCAGCCTAGTGCCAGGCCTTACCCTACTCCAGAGGATGCTCAGACAAGACGGAGGAGAGGCTTCTCTCCAGTACTTACTTTCTAAGAACAGCAATCTCGTTCTCGATGCTGCTCTCTTTGCCCTTCAGCGCCTTCTTTGGGATGCACTTCACTGCGAAGAGTTTCCCAGTTGCTTTTTCTTCAGCTAAAACCACTTCAGAAAAGGCCCCACTGTGAACAAAAAAGGAGAAAAAGAAGGGTTATGGTGAGAGGTTTTGGTTACAGAATGGCCTCTCTGATCTCAGGACAGTAACAAGGAGCATGACCACAAGCATTACTGTTATATGGTGTCCAGCAGGGCTCCTTCCCAAATGCCCTTAGAGGAAGAAGGTCATGTGGATAACTGTATCTCAGTGCAAAGAGACGGTGGCTGTCAACACAGAACCAAAGGAGCAGTGAAAGCTGTCATGGGTTGACCACTTGAAAGAGCCTCTGGTCACCCTGCTACACAGCATGGTTAGGTTAGGGCCCCTTGGTGGACAACAAGAACATTCCCTGAAGACACTCCCCCACAGAGAAAAAGTGGTAACCATAGCATGACCATGTAGACCAGAAAGTTATAGAGACTAAAATTCTCCAAGTCCACAGAGGCCCTCTCACCTACAGACTTTTCCAGATTGCCTCACAAACACTGAATTAATTCTCACAGATAGACAAGGATGTAATTACAGTGTGAGCTGGCGCTGCAGGAGGGACTGGCACTTGGGTTAACTCATTGGTAGGGATAGACAATCTTTCATTCAGCAGCTTATTTCCTTTTCAAGCCAAACAAACAAGGACCATCCAGTGAGGATGATTAGCCCATCTGAAAACATAAATCCAAGTCTTTGACAAGAGAGAAACACACTGTAACCAGGATGTGTGGAGCCAAAGAGCCCATCTCTCCCCAGTGATGGTATGGTCAGGCTGCACAGGCCAAGCTTAGAAACAGACCCTGCATCCTTTAGCCACCAGCAAAGATATTCTTAAGCATACACAGAAAAAAAGGGGGGGGGACAGGATTCACATCTGCTTGGTACAGTGGACTATGAGTCTTTGAGATAATGTTCCAACTAGAACATGAACTCTCAAGCAAGAGTGTCCATTTTCATGACCTGAATCTAATTATTCAGGGCAGAAGATAATCATTCAATGAAACAGTCAAATGGGAAATTCCAGCAAGAACCTTCTGCCCAAATCTATAAAGAATTCATAAGTAGAATTATTTACTCAGAAGGCTATATTCTGCAGATTCTTGAGTCACTTAAAATAATCATCATTAAATATAAATACTTACAGCCTCACAAGAGAGTTTTCACAGACTAATCTATGGAGGCAGACAGTCCCTGTGATATTTGTTCGCTATCAAAGGGATGAACCCAAGAAAACCAGATCAGAACATGCTCAAGCCCATGGCATGTGCTTCTCATCACTTCCAGTCCAAGGATAGATTTACCCAACGAGGGTGAGTAAGACCTGAGTACTCAGACACCAGATCCCTCCTCCAACATGGAAACACTGCTTGAGAATAAGAAATCTCATCGGGGAAGACCAGGCCTCCCACACAGGGGTAATTCCACACCAGAGTCTGCTCATTTATTTTTGTCTTCCACTCAGTTCCCTGTAATGCACTTATACCATGAAATTGTCATATGCTGTTTGAACATGTTCAAAGTGAACTCTGGGAGTAAGGAGAACTTTCTCATCCTAGACTCTAGCATGTTTGTTTTCAAGGGTCCTCCAGACCCCCCTGCCTGGGGCAGCCCGACCCCCCCACAACTGTGACAGGGAGGAAAGATAACAAGATAGCCCAAGAGTAAAAGCACGGAGCCTTTGAGAACAGCCAGAAGGTGAACTCCTCCCAAGGAGGTTGCTACTGTTTACCCCATGGTGAGAAAACGGAAACTCATCTGCAGAAAGAAAGCTTAGCTCTGCCTGGAACTCTCAGTCTGGGAACTTAGTCATGACTGTTACAGCAGGGCTTCCCCAGTCACTCCTGCTGCAGAACTGCAAGCGCCCAACTAGATGATGTCACCTTTCTGCACCATTTGTTCTTTTACTTAAGAAACCTCACCCAAAGGGAAACCCTATAGGAATTTCAGCTAATTCTAACAGGACTTCCCCTGGTCGGTTTCCGCAGGGTGTTTATCAGCCCATGATTTAATGTTATCTTTTCTTTACTCTCTCCAATGGGCTGCTCTAGTCACCCGTGATAGGGTTTTGTCTGTGTTTTGAACGCCCTGTTGGAAGATGGTTTGCTATCAATCCTCTCCTCCTACCCATCTGCTACTTACTGCTTATTCCTTTACTTTCACCTGCTGTATAGATAAGAAACTCATTAAAAATCAAAAGCAGGGCTACCATAGATCATTCTTTAGACTATATAAAACAGTTCTCAATGCTGCTAACCCAGTGGGTTTTATTGGTTCCCCCACTCCGGGCATCTTTCCAATCTGCCAAGTCCTTTCTCCAGAACAGAGAATCCCTTCAGTGCACAAGCACCTGCTAGGCGTGGGTCAATAACTACCCTCAGGCCTCTCCCCTCTCACTGGCCACTACCCTGCTCTGCACATACCCTGGCTCTTTTATGTCCACCAGGAAATCTCTACAGACAAGAAGAGACCATGGCCACTGCAGAGGAGACAGTCTGCTTAAAAGGGGACCCTCACCTGCAGGTTTGAGGCTCCCACAAGGGAAAACACTGTTTACCTCTGTGAGTCATTTTCTTCCTGGGAAATGGTGAGAAAGTGAGATTACAGCTCGAGTTGGAAGGTTAGGGAGAGGACTGAGAGAGGGGTGACGCTCCGGCAGCAGAGCATTCTCTGCCGTTGTTCCTGTGGGTAGAACAATCTATCTCAGGTCCATGTGGGGGCAGAACCATGGGGTCCACGTACAGAAAATGTTTCACAAACTAAGCAGCTTAGGCTTGACAACATGGGCCACGCATGAGGTGCCTAGAGATGGACATGGAACAGGTTCAGGACATATGAGAAAGCCCCAGAAATAGTCGCTGAGGTGAAATCATAAAGCCGGGGCATAGCCCCACCTTCTCTGAATAAAAGGCAGCCTACATTTTATACCCCCAGGTACAGACTCAAAGGAAAAGAGGTCAGATCTCCAGCACCCGTTTAAAAGCTGGACATAGTCACATACAGCTGTAACCCTAGTGCAGAGGGCAGGGAGACAGGTGGATGGATTCCTGGAGAGGTTGGCCAGGCAGCCTAGCCAGTCTGTGAGCTCTGAGTTCAGGGAGAGACTCTGTCTCCAACAATAAGCTAGACAGCAGACCCAAAGGACAACTGATGTCAGCTTCTAGCCTCCACAGGCAAGTGTGCACACCACACATGCACACAGAGACATATACTCTACACATGTCCACACATACAATAGGTACAGTATTTGTAAACCTGCACACACACACACACACACACACACACACACACACACACGTACACACAATGAGAGAGAGAGACAGACAGACAGACAGACAGACAGACAGGGAGAGAAAGGGAGATTTGAAAAGAGATGACTTTTTTTCCATAATCATAACAGCCAAGAGATTTAAAGAAGAAACCAAGTGATGGGTAAATAGATGAACAAAGGGGAACATACAAATAATCCTAGTTCTGGGGAGGCAGAGTGGTTCCCTGCCCAATCAGTATATGAGATATACTGGGTGGCCAGTGAGTGGCCAGACACACATGCCTTACATAAGATGGAACATTGTCATCCCTTAAGAGGCTCTGGCGCATAGTCTAGTACAGATGACCCTTGAAGACATGTGCTAGATGAAAGACACCAGACACGGAAAGGTAGCGCTGTGTGCTTCCACTCCTGTGAGGTCCCTGGAACATTCAGGGTCATAGATAGAAAGTAGACTGGGCTGGAGAAAAGGGGAACAGGAAGTGACCGTTTATCTGGGACGGAGTCTGGAAAATGAAAAGAAGCAGATGGTGGTGGTTACACAACAACGTATAATAGTTCAGGCCATAGAAGCCCACGCCCAAAGAGGTTAAAATGATAAAGTTTATGGTATGCCTATCTTAGCACAATAAAAAACAACAAGAGAACGCTTACACGTGTCTACTCAATGGCAAAGCTTCACATAGAGACGGTGGGAAAATGTGAAAACCCCTCACATGCTGTTCCCTCCCAAAAGACGAGAGGACTTCCAGGGAAATTACAGGAGATCGGGTGGCATGGACTGCTTGGCATCTACAGAATTCTCTGGCATGTATCAACTAATCTAGTCCTTGGGCAACTCTGAAAGATACAGTACACAAGAAGTCACTGTCAACGTCTTTCAGAACCAGGACATCAAGCACTGAGCCTAGTGCAGAGGCAGGATAGAGTGGAGAACCAGACACATTCATTGGCCCCCCTGAGCTCTCTCTTCTATCATGTGTGTGTGAGTGTGTGTGAGTGTGTGTGTGTGCGTGCACGCGCGCTCATCTGTGTGTCTGAGCATGTGCATGTGTATATGTGAGAATGAATATGTGTGTGTATGTGTGTTAGTTTCTGTGTATAGGTGTGTACATGTGCTTGCAGGTACACATTCATGTGCGTGTATGCCAAAGGACAACTTCCATTATTATTCCTCAGGTGCCATCTACCTTGTGTTTGGTGACAGCGTCTCTCACCAGCCTGGAAAGTCCATGTGGGCTGTATTGGTTGGCCGGGAAGCCCAGGGGCCCCTTGCTTTGCCCCGAGCACTAGGATTACAAGCACACGCCACCACACATCACTTTGCGTTTTTCCGCATGGACTCAGGTTCATAAACACTTTGCTAACTGAGACCTCTCTTTAGCCCCCTCTGAGGTCTTCTTCAGTACACTGTGCAGGGGTGGTGCTTACTGTTACCTGGGAGCCTGCCACCCCAGTACTGAGGGGGCAACAGCAGAAGAAGCAGAAAGTGTTGCTAGGGAAACACTTTACTCCTAAGTTCGAGCATACAAAACCACTTTTCTCATTTACCCAAGCAACGCGCATACATTTATCTTCCTGAAATTTTCCAAAGGTGATGGTTTCCAGACTTAGACACTGTAAGATGAGCATACATTGGTATTGTTCTCACAATAAACAGCAATCACTTGAAGACGCTTACCCCAGTTCAAGGCAGCTAACTAAGATCATCATTCATAAAAGGGGTGAACGGACCTTTCAGACACTTTCTGTGGAATTACTCAACACAGTTTCAGGAGGCTGAGCTGGAGGTAGCAAGGACCATAGCAAGAGAAAAAGTCTGAGAGCCTAGGAGACCTTCAGACAACCCAAGAAGCTAAATGTCAAGCAAGGAAAGTATGTGTGTGGGGGGGTGAGGGTAGAGCATGCTTTCCACTTGTACTCTGCACGTTGTAAATGTGAGCAGTATGAGTTCAAAACTGAGTGACGCAATGCTGTCCTAGATGGTCCCATTTCTACCCAGCCAACAGCTGCCTGAGATGTTAGTATGCCTGAAGGACAAGGCAGGCCCTCTGCCTCGGCAACCTGGCTGCTTTCTTTATCTCCATTCAAGGGACAATGCATGGGACATGTTTGTTCACATCTGCCCCAAAAAGTTAACATAGCACTCTTGGTTTTGACAGGTGAAAATATTAGATCTGTGAGTTGATGTCAATGAGTAAAAACTCATAGGAAAGAAAGGGAAAGCAGGGTGCCGTGCAGACCTCAAGGTGATAGAAACGCACAATTGTAGGAGAAATAAAAATTCTAGGGTTCTGGAAAATTACACATTTGCAAATTACAGCAAAAATATTTATTAAATTATAAAGGAAATCATTATTCCAAAGAAAAAATACCCAAGCTCTTAGTGAAATTCGCCTGTGACAAATAACCAGAGCGGTCAGACAAGTTGTTCAGAGGCGCTAACAACCTCTGCAGCTGGAGAGAACCACACAAACTGCAGAAACTGCAGAAACTGCAGGCCTGACTCCTTCCCTGCTGTGCTTCACATCAAGCCATCACCTGGAGACAGACTGCTGGGATCCAGAGGCGGGTACCAAGGAGGAAACCATCTCTGGAGGGCAGAGTTTCCAGACCAGGCAAAGGTCATGGGACTAAAGAATTGTAAGCAATTGCTTAAGCTTTAAGCTTCATAAAGAATGGCCCTCTTGCTTTGCTTTAACAAGGCTCAAGAACGGACTCCTGCTATAGACTGCTGCACCCAGTCCACTGAGGACCCATACCCAGGCCACCCTGAGTGAGATGGTAATCAATAGGAGGGCGAGTGGGCTGGGCTCTGGGCAATGCCTCATCTCCCCATCTCCTCTGAAAAGGCAGCATACGACCCGTGCCCTGAGGATGCCTAGGCTAATACCCAGCACTAAAGGTTTTGTGAACCACAGTTGGCACGCACCACCCAGTTGTGAAAATACAAAGAGACATTCAGAACATCCTAACTCCAGATCTGTATCTTCTATGGAGGCGAGAGTTCAGAACAGAGGAGAGTAAATCCTGGTGTCCTTACTGAGCCACCTGCTCACTCCCAATTGTGACCATCAGAGAAGTAGGTAGGCACGGTAGTGCACATCTGGAGCTCCAGATGTTCAGGAAACTGAGCAAGAGGACAGCTTGAACCTAAGATCTTGAGGGCAACCTGGGGAGCATATCCAGGCTGTTTCTTAAAAAGAAAGTGAGAGGGGCCAGCAAGATGGCCATCGTAGGGAACTTATCGCCAGTCTCGGAAACTAGAACCTTGTACCTTCTGGCTTCTGCTTTCCCATTTGCCAGTAATCTTTAACCTGAAATTAAGAAAGATATCAAATAGTCTAAAGGAATAATGCATAGCTGGATGCTCAGAATGTACATAACTTGAACAAAAATTCTCTTCTCACATAAGAACAACTTAATCTCGAAAGAGACAAGACTTCAGCTTCCAGTCTGCTGTAGTTTTCAGTAGTTGGGTGTTCTGGGACGTTGGTCAATCTGAAATGGTAAACCCACTATCTTCAGGGGATGAGAAGACAGACTAGTCAGCAATGCACTTGCTACACGAGCGTGAGGACCAGAGTTTGGATTCCCTGTCCCCGTGGAACTGCCAGGTGTAGTGGTTTGCACCTGCAATCTCAGCACTGAGAAGGCAGAGACACGTGGATGCCTGGAGCCCTCTGCCCAGACAACACGGTGATCTCCAGGCTACTGAGAGACTTTGTTTAACAGTAACCAAGGTACACAGCTTCTAACGGATGGCAAAAGACGTCAGCATCTGCCCTTTACTTACATCAATATATAACTTCACTCACTTAAGATGAGAGAGAGGGAGGGAGGGAGGGAGAGAGAGAGAGAGAGAGAGAGAGAGAGAGAGAGAGAGAGAGAGAGAGAGAGAAACTCACATAGAGATGAACACACACACACACACAGATTCCTTAGACGAAACGACTTTCAGGAAGGATCAGGAATTGTCATTTTGATTCACGAAGTATGCTAAACCAACCATTTGGTAAAATTATATCCATCCCAAATTAGACCAAGAAATAATGAGATGCTGGAATGATCAGCCCTATCCGCTGAGAGTCAGCTATTATTGGCTCATTGCCTTTCTGCGCTTTTTAGTTATTTTACATATGAACCAGATCGATTGTGTTATTAACTTTATTAACAGCATCGCCTTCAGCCTGCTACCACCATCGCACCCTGAACTGGGCCCTCCAACATCACTACAGGCCTCTCACCATCAATCAAAATGGTCTGTTCCACCAAGCATACCGTTTTCCCTGTTGTTAGGCAGAGACAATATGTATTTAAAAAAAAAATTAGGGAAAGAACTTGATCAGGAAAAGACAATGGAGTCGGTGATATTTGTCTTGAGACAATCTAGGAACTAGACAGGCACCATTTAGAGCTATTGCTTCAGAACAGTCAATTCTTAAAATAGAAAAAAAAACCCACACGCTAACCCCAACAGTCCTCTTCCTGAGCAGAGAAAGTGAATGAATCACAATAGCACTGGACTAAGATGGCTTCCGTGTCTCAGCCACTCCCCTGGCAGAAACCAAGTACTCTGAGAGATGGAGAGATGCTAGCGCCTTCTGAAAGTGTCTTTCAGTATGCTGAGTCAGCACACTGACCAAAGGCCCAAGACTCCCCAGTATAAAAGTCAGATTCTGCAAGGCAAGCACATCAAAAGGGTCCTGATTTCCTAACCTCACAGACCAACTATGCACACTGCACAACAACTGGTGTCCAACTTAGATAGGCACCTGTTTTCTACCGTGTGTCTTACAAAGCCCTCGACCTGACAATCACATAGTAGGTTATGTATCAGTAAATATGAATGTTATATATGAATGAATGCTATGCGGTATATTCATATATGTTATATGTGAATGATATATATGCCACTTATTCCTTACTTTTTATTAATTTTATTGAGCTCTACATTTTTCTCTGCTCTCCTCCCTGCCTCTCCCCTCCCCTTCAACCCTCTCCCATGGTTCCCATGCTCCCAATTTACTCAGGAGATCTTATCTTTCTCTACTTCCCATGTAGATTAGATCCATGCACATCTCTCTTAGGGTCCTCTTTGATGTCTAGGTTCTCTGGGGTTGTGAATTGTAGGCTGGTTTTTCTTTGCTTTATGTCTAAAAGCCACTTATGAATAAGCACATATGATCTTTGTCTTTCTGGGTCTGGGTTACCTCGCTCAATATGATGTTTTCTAGATCCATTCACTTGCCTGCAAATTTCAAGATGTCATTATTTTTATCACTGTTTAGTACTCCATTGTGTAAATGTACCACATCTTCCTTATCCATTCTTCAGTCGAGGGGCACTTAGGTTGTTTTCAATACACAACAGAGTATTCCTTACTTTTTAAGACAAGTTTTCTTGTGAACCTGGATCTCAGCAATTTTGCCGGAACTGCTGCCCAGCAAGCTTCAGGGATCCACTTGCCTTTCTTCTCCTCCCCCAGTGATGGGATTACAGACAAGCACTTTCTACAGGACACTAGGGACCCAAGTCTAGGTCCTCATGCTTGAAGCAAGCACTTCAGCAACTGAGCCATGACCCTAGTTCTGATTCTTTGTAACTGGAAAAAAAAATCCAACTTCCTCTGCAACTGGTAATTCTAAAATGACAAGCAAATTTCCATGAGATCATCAAGAACCATGAAGAGGCATCCTTAAATATTCATCCGATTAGCCTGATTGTTGCCCGGATTCATTCCTAGTCTCAGTACATTTCTGCGTCTCAAGCCACTGAAGCAGGTCTCGATTGTGACAAACCTTGTGACTACCGAGGCATCAAATGGCTGCCACCCTCACTGCCTTTGACATCTTCAGTTTCTGAAGGCTGTTTTGTGACACTAAATCTTTACTGTTAATAGAGTCACTGATCCAAATAGAGCAGACAAATAAATTCCAAGTGAATGCATACTGCCATCCTCAGAACATGCCTCATTTAACGGCCCAGCTTTCCCCCTCGATTCTCCGGCAGGCTCTCACAGTTTATCTCTGAGGTCCCTATGTCACTTGTCAAAGGGTGACATGGACCCAAACAGAGTTGGCAAATTTTGCTTTTTTTCTTATTACATGATCAGGAAGGATTCTGGAAAGCCTCGTTTTTGGAGACGGTGGCAAGTAAAATGTTTCGGCTCCTCGGGGACCAGGAAGGCTCCCAAGGCCACAGCTAGTGTCAGTTACAGGCCCATAAAACATGTCTATGGGCTACTTGCTATGTGGGGATATTTGACAGTGGGGGCTGCAGGAATGAATTAGATGAATCGAGAACGCCAGGAATATTTTCATCTTTCTGTATTACCTTAGATGGTAAATTTTGTGACATTCATGCTGATTAGGAAGGCATCTCTCTCTCTCTCTCTGCAGAGGTGACTCTTCAAAGTGCTTTTGTGCCTTCCTCAGGACGCAGACCTAGAGGACACGTGTGACCTTCTCTGTGACGATTACAAGACTTCAATTTCTTTCAGGAACAGGGCAGTTTCTTTGATAGAGCTGGTGGGCATCACCCCCAGATTGTTGATATAAATGTGAGTTGAAGGCTGGGGTAGAACAGAATTGGAAACATGGCCAGTTTTGTCCTGTCCCGTCCATCACAGGCCCTCTTTTTTTCCAGATAGTACTAGGGATGGAGTCCAAGGCTCACACCTGCTGGGGGGTCTCTACCAAAGGACTAGCTGCAGCCTTGTTTTATTTTTTATGTCTGAGATCGGCTCTCATTCAGTTGTTCAAGCTGGTCTTGAATTCACCCCACAGACAAAGCAGCCCTTGAATTCGTGATCCTCCTGCCTCCGCCTCCTACATAGCTGGGAGTAAAGGTCTGCACCAGAACTTGGTAGGACCATCTGATTGCAAAACTCCTGAAAGGCTGACTTCCACTGTCGTTTAGAACAATGTCTGAATAAGAACTTGAAGACTTCCCAAACTTCCTGGCTACCTAACAGTGTCCTCTTTGATTCTCTAAGCTCCCCCATAAAAGCCAGAGTCCTTACAAGCTCAATAATGAGTAATAGGACCACTGGATGCATCTATGCAAAGAAAATAGTATCAATATTCTGTTTTTTTTTTAAAGAAAAGCAATTAGTGTTAGAAATAGCAAAGAATTAGGAAGATCCTGAACAATCTGAAAAATGTAATGGAGGTGGCGTAGTGGCACAGACCTATGACCACAGCACATGGGAAGTGAGGAAGGGGGAGTATCCTGAGTCTGTGGTCCACACAATGAGATCCAGGTCAGCCTGGGCTACATAGTGAGATCCAAGTCAGCCTGGGCTACATAGTGAGATCCAGGTCAGCCTGGGCTACATAGTGAGATCCAAGTCAGCCTGGGCTACACAGTGATATCCAGGTCAGCCGGGGCTACATAGTGAGATCCAGGTCAGCCTGGGCTACATAGTGAGATCCAAGTCAGCCTGGGCTACACAGTGATATCCAGGTCAGCCTGGGCTACACAGTGATATCCAGGTCAGCCTGGGCTACATAGTTAGATCCAAGTCAACCTGGGCTACACAGTAATATCCAGGTCAGCCTGGGTTACATAGTGAGATCCAGGTCAGCCAGGACTACATCGGGATATCCAGATCTGCCTGAGCTACATAGCAAAACTGTCTCCAGAACAAACAGGTAAAAATACAAAAATACATAATAGGACAATAAATTTAAAATAACAAAGTAGATTTATGTAATTGAATTATCCCCAAGATATAAGTTAAATAATATATGTTATGTTATATTCACATTTATATCACACACATACACACACACACACACACACACACACGAGAGAGACAGAAACAGAGACAGAAAGATTGTCTTGGGAAGGATGAAGAAGAAGCCATAACACTACTTCCTCTGGGGAGTGGCGTGGGAGTGAAGCTCACTGGAGACTCTTTTCAATTCCTTCTATTATGTACCCATACTTTCTCGATTAAAAGCTAATGAAATGGAGAAATGTTTGGGAAAAGGGAGAGAATAATCAATATAATAATCTATACAAAATGACTAGCTAATTAAAGCCCTGCACTGGATATTTTAATTGGATCAGTCAGCTAGCTAAATCACAATGACAAAATGCCAGTGACAGCCCTATCCCACAGCCAAGTTTGTCCTCTGTGCTGTGGAGACAGCCTGTCTAGACAGGACTCCTACGAACTGGTTATACAGCTCTGGTTCATAGACCGGCCACACACCTTCACTGACAGAGAGGTGCAGTAGCCTTTGAGACAAGTACATGTCTTCATAGAGATTACTCTTGACTAAGGTAACACTGGGGGACTCGTTAATGGAGAAAGGAGAGTTCAAAATGGGTCTCAAAGGAGAAATATGTTTCAATGTGCATCAACAGAAGGGCAGGGCCAGGAAGATGCAGGAGGACAAAGTCAGGTCAGTGCAGTAGTGTGTGTTCAAGGTCAGCGGGAGAGCTGACTGAACAGAGCAGGCAGCAGACACTTGACGGGGGAGGGGGGCATCAGCAAGAAGCAGGGGCTTGTGGTGATGCGTACAATGCTCAGCACACATCCCTTGTATCTGTGTGTCTCGCATTATCTGTATTCACAATCCCCTAGAGAGACTCATGATCCACCAAAGATCTCCAGGTTCTGATTGGTGGATATGCCACCTGACACCGCCAATGGCGCTTTGCAGGCGTGGCTAGGTTGTATGTTCTTCTATGACAAATGTTCTGTGTTCTCCTGGGTGGAATCAACGTAATCACAGAGTCCCTGTAGCAGGAGGACAAGAAAGGTCAGATTCAGAGGGGATGTGACAACGGAAGTCAGAGTGACATCCCTGCTGGAAGAGACACAAACCAAAGAAAACTTTCAGCTCCTACCTAGCAGCTAGAAGTAGAAGGAGTATACTCTTCTCTCCCCTAGGACGTCAAGGAGGAGCACAAGCCCTTCCGAGGTCTTGAGTTTTGCCTTATAAAATTCAGCTTGAGACTTCTGACTAAAACTAAGATAATTTGTGGTACTGAAAGGCCACTAAGTTTTGCTAATTTGTGATAGCCACAGTAGGAGGTAAATATAAAACTAGCATCATCATTATTGTCATTTGTCACCATGCAGAAACTAGATCATAAGACCCAAGAAGTTATACAAATCCCAAAGCCACTGTGAACAGGATGATGCCCTGGGAGAGACCCACCCTGTGTGTGCTCTGAGCATCTGATGAAAGTATACACCTATGCGGGCTGTGAGAAGCGGGAAGCGGGGGGAGGGGGGCGTGGGGGGAGGGAGGGGCTTAAGCAAGAGGGAAAATAAATAGAGTCGGTTAACATGCAATATCCTCATTCCAACCAAATGTATTTGGACCGTGTCCCGTGTCCTTTAAACAAACAGGAACAAAAGGCTCTGGCATGCAGGAACTTCATGTATGGACAACATTTCCCTTATTTATGCTACTTAATGACATTAAAAAAAAAAACCCACTTTCTCTACTTCCACCTTTAAAAGGACCTCTGTTCTTGTCTGTCTTTGCCGCACACATTTTGATCACTGAGTTACCATGTGGGTGATTTCACAAACAAAGCTGTAGCGGAAGGTGGTTATGATGTGGGCTACTCTCCGCATCCTCAGGAGTACAGAAGTTGGATCTGTGTGTGTGTGCAAGTGTATTACTAGGGATCAAACTCAGAGCCTCATGCACACTAAGCAAACACCTGACGACTGAGGTACAGCTGCATCCGCATGCAGACTACAGTACAGAATAATTCTTTTCCCTTACACTATTGTCCAAAAACCAAGGAAGCTCTTTTAACCTAGAAACGTCATCACCATCACCACCGCCTTCTTCTCCGCAGAATCACCACACCACCATCACTGTTTATTGGAGCTCACTTTAAAATACTGTTATCAACCACATTTTTCATTGATTTTATTGAGCTCTACATTTTTCTCTGTCCCCCTCCCTGCCCTAACCAACCACATTCTTATTCTACCAACAACTCTACATGGTAACATTATCATGCCCATTCTACAGCTGAGAAAACTAAGGCTCAGAGAAACTCACATTTTGCTATCAAGCTAATAACGTTGACAGTCTAACCGTGACCTGATGTTGAAGTCTTCTGTCATTTTGAGACCGTACCACTTCCCCACCAGTCTAGCTGTGATCAAACCTCAAATTCAGAAAGAGTGATGATAAAGGGGTACCAAGGGTTTCCCACTGTGCTCCCCACTCTCCAAAACTGTCCAGAGTCCCCTATCCTAACCAATAAAGAGCCATTTCTATTAGATGGGTAAATTCATCAACATTGCCGTAACCAGAGAGCTTTCTCATAGGACAGCTGACCTCCTCCCGTGTGTTTGCACCCAGCCAAGGGCTGAGGCTGAGATCCTCTGCCCTCCTACTTTGCTGAGCCTGCACTTTCTGCTGCGAAAGAGGGACAGAGCTTTGCAGCACACCTTTCTACCCTGAAACTCTCAGTGCTTTTTTTGGTCTTGGCTTCTTAATTTTCACTTTTTTCCTAAGGACAAATGCTCAGTAGAAACCAAACTGACCCTCCTGCCCACCCACTGGTCCTTCTCTTCTCAATGGCCCCTACATCTCATTGTGCATTCCCTAGTTAATAGAACTAACTTAATCCTCAGGCACAGCTGGCAAGCCCTTTTGTCCCTTACAAGATAATCACATTAACTGTTCTCAGCCCATAGCAAAGTTCGTACCTCTTCAGGCTTTGCTATGGGGGAACATTCTGTTTGCTGTGCAGTCACTTACACACACAGAGGCTGATAGTCAATTTATTATGAAAAGCTGATGACACACATACACACTCTGGCCAAAACTCACAGTATATATGCCCTGTGACCACCCCGCCCTCAGCAGAACAAAAGATGATACTGTGGTACTAAACCTTGGCCAAACACTATAGGCCAGATCATGACAGCATGGTTCACTTGGATTGTTTCTATTCCCTGACCATGGGGTTATGATCCATCAGAAAGAACGTAGGCACAAACAAGCTCTTGACAGGACACCCAAGTCCCAAGGGCAGGGACTAGAACAACTTTCAGAGCAACAGAGAGGCCCAAGTCCCAAGCGCATGCCACTCATTCTGGCCCAGGAGAGCAAAGAAAGGCTCTAACTGCACAACACACCGCGGGTCCTCCACACCAGCTTTCCTGATGCTCAGGGCTGGGCTGCCCTAATATTCAAGACAGGTCAAAACAAGACAGTCCCCCAAACAAAGATTCCTCAGGCTAGGTGATTTGAAGGCTTCCAAAACACGTGGCTGTCTAAGAGACTCCCCCAAATTGGCCCATGATTAAAGTCCTTAAGATTCCATCAGCACACCACTTCCCGCTAAGAGGTGCGCAACTATTGACAGCCCCGCAGAAATCAGAGTGTGTTTCCTGGGGGCAGGCCAATGTGGCACACGAAGACATTAGCAGGGCTCAGCAGGAAGGCCTTAATGAAACTGGAGACTAGCCACGCTTTAAAGAGCCTGTGAAGAGTAGCTGCTCTTTCAAGGAAATGAGAGTGACAAGCTGCCACGGATCACAAAATCACATAAGACAGGGCATTCTTTATGCTACAAGATACTAAGGAACAGTGGCAAAGAGCCCCAGACACAGAGGGCAGGTCACACATCTGTGAGCTGGAGGGATCGGGAGAAAGGGGCACTCAGGTCACTGAGTCAGTGAACACACAATGGGACAAACGAGAAGAAAGGTGTTGAAGAGAGGCGAGGGGGCTTCTCTGCCCCTAAAAACTCCCATGCCAGGGTGAGGGTGGCCAAGAAGAAACAAATTCATATGTAGTGGGGAGTCAGGTCAGTCAGTAAAGCACTTCACCAGGCAAGCCTGAAGTCCCAGGTGATCTCCAGAAACCATGTACAAAGAGTGAGATGTGATGACACACACCTGGAATCCAAGCTCTGGGAAGGTGGGGGTAGGTAAAGAGATCCATGGAGTTCAGGGCCAACCGGCCTAGACTAATCTGTGACCTCTAGATCAATGAGAGACTCTGTCCTGAAGCAAGGCACATGGCACCGAGTAACAACAGCAAACATTGTTCTCTGGCCTCCATATGTATGTATGCACAGGTGTGGGGAGGGAGACAACACACACACACACAAAACATGCACACCTACATACACATAAAACACATCACACATGTACACATCAGCACTCAAACATACATGTAATAAACGCATGGTTCGAGCAGACCTCTGCTGACAATTGCTTGTAAGAGGGAGTGGTGAGCGTATGCAGAACTTTCCAGAGAAGAGAACCACACTTGCAAGATTCAGGGCTGGTGCAGAGGCTGGTTAGTGAAAGTAACAGGAAGCCTGGGACCCATTGCCGCAGCAAAGACACAGCAGGTTTCTCGTGAGAGGTATAAGACTACATGTGTAAGGTGGAAACACACACACACACACACATCCAGCCAGCCCAAGAGCTACAGAAACGGCTCAGCTTCAGCAGTTTAGGGCAGGTTCTTGCAGAGGGCACAAGTTTGATTCCCAACACCCCACCCAGAGGCTCACAAGCCCCTGAAATTCCCTCTCTGTGGGATCCAATACCCTTCCAAACTCCTAAGACACTTGCGTTCACACATGCATGGACATACACACATGTATACATGATTAAAAATAAATCTAAAAAAAAAATACTCCAGTCCTGCATTGGCTTCCCAAATATCATAGGTCTGGCTAAATAAACTATTAGTTGAGCTCCTGAAACTTCCTCTAGACCCACCTATATCCTCCTGGTAAGATCCAGTTTAGGCAAGAATACCCGTCCCCATCCTTCAAGCCTGGTTTCCACCCTTAGCTGACCAGGTCCGCAGCCTCCACCACACCCCAGGTGTGTGTCCAGACTCCCACTGAGTCATCAGCATCCCTCCATGGTCCCAGATGTTTCCTCCTATCATTCTGCACCCACTGACCCCACCTGTTCTTTGACCATACACTTCCTCTTTCTCATGCTGGATGCTGACTTGAACCCCACCTCCCCACCCCACTACAAAGGGGGACGACTGAACCAATCCCATTAAAGCTTCCCATCATTGTGTTTGCACGATGCTGTTGGGTATCTTTTTCTTCACCACCCCAGAAATTAGAATCGATTCACATTTACTCAGGTTCCTCACTGAGCTAGGAAAAGTCCACCATTCTGACTTGAATTCAGTTACGAAGCTATCTGGACTTGTGCTTCCGCTTTATTTATTTATTTATTTATTTATTTATTTATTTATTTATTTATTTATTGCTTATGAGACAGATGCGCTGCTCCACCACCTCCTCTTTTGGCTGAGAACTTCGAAGGAGAATTGCACACCTGCCCTCAGACCCAAAGCACAGCACTCAGACCCCACCCCCACCCCACATCCAGTAACTGGTCTGCACCTCCCCCTGCTTCCCCCTCACGAGGGCAAAAGCTATTCCAGATCAATAAGAGAAGGTTCTAGAAATGTACGTAATGCACGCAGACACAAGCGAATGGCATGCTACTATGACTCAATGCTTTCCTTCTCTGCCTCATACTTCAGTGCTTCTGAAAATTAGGTCTAAAATACAAACTGGTCACACTAACTGTCTTCATCTGCACATCAGAAACACTTCAGGGGCAGCAGGGGAACACAGAAATGAATCGCCATGCCTCAGACCTCCAGAATGCTAGGACTGGGGACCTGCAGGGATTGCCCGCACTCTCTGAGATGTGCAGGCCTGCCTCCGCTCCTGAGGGCAAGTATCGGCCTTGATGACAGCGGCCTTGTTTCTTTACTCGATTTTGAAACAAAAACACCAGTCATGCATAGCAAGCTCCCCCTTCCCGTGTGTGAAGCCACCACCTGGCAGTGGCTTCCTCTCTGCAAGCCTCGTGGTATTGAGCAAAGATCAAAGTGTACAGTTTACAAAGGGGACAACGAGAACACATGTTGCATGTTGCTGCTGTTCTTCTGCTCAGCATTGGCTGCCGCATCCATACCCAGGTGAGTGGTATTTAGGATATGACTGCGGATGCCTTGCTGGCTATAATTACAAAGAAAAAAAATCTACTTCTTTAAAGAGCTCGTGTTAATGACATTTCTAAATTTAAAAATTACAGTGAACTATAGGAGACATTTAAGGGGGAAAGAATGAGAAGATATGCGTATGCTAATCTCCTTCAGATGCAAACTCCATGATCTTACGGGAAAAAGAGAAAACATTCAGTCTCACAAATAAAATCTTAAAGTATTAACATCCACACCACACCCAAGGTCTTCCACTGAGAGCCACCTGCACAACTTGTGTGCCCATTCACAGAAAGCCATGTTCAGCAGAAGATACCCCCACACCCACACACACAATCAGATACATGTGGACAAGGCACAAACACACAGTTCACAGAATGACCAGTTGACACATTCACCAACCCTCAAGATTCATTAGAAAACAAACCAATACAGAACTAGAGATAGATCTGTAGTGGCATTTCATTTGTATTTTAATAAATAAAGCTTGCCTGAAGATCAGAAAAGTAAAACAGCCATACTGGCCAGCCTTACAGACCAGACAGCAATAACACACACCTTTAATCTCAGTAGCCACACTATTTTGTCAAAGAAACCAGGCAGTAGTGGTGCACACCCTTAATCCCAGAACTAGAGAGGATTATAAAATCGAAGGAGACAGCTCTCAGGCTCAGTCTCTTCTGAAGCTTCCTGGAGGCAGGATCACCAGTTTTGGACTGAGGTCAAGGTAAGAGCCAGTGGCTGACTGCTTTGCTTTTCTGGTGGTCTTCAGGTTGAACCTCAATATCTGTCTCTGAGTGTTTATTAGTTGTGCTTCATAGATCAGTGGTTAAGCGCAATCCCCTCTTTTGCAGAAGGTTCACACTCAGTTCCCAGCACTCACATTGGGCAGCTCATAACTGCTTGTGACTCCATTTCCAAGAGATCCAGTGCTCTCTTCTGGCTTCCAAGAATACTAGGCACGCATATAATGCACACACATGTGCACAGACAAAACATTCATACACATAAAATAAATGAATAAAAAAGAAATCAAGGGAGCTGGAGAGATGGCTCAGGGGTTAAGAACACTGGCTGCTCTTCCAGAGACCCAGGTACAGTTCCCAGCACCCATATGGCAGCTCACGACTGTCTGTAACTCCAGTTCCAGGGGACCTGACATACTCACAAAGATATACAGGCAGACAAAACACCAATGCACACAAAAATAAATAAATGTTTTAAAAAAGGAAATCAAAACAACGTTAAGTAAGTCCTCAACAAGACAGCTCTATTCAGGTTTGCAAAGGACAGGTTTCTGTGGGAAAGCTGATGATTAGAGATGGCACCAACACTTTTGCAAAGCATTCCGGCAAAGCTTGCTAAATCACATTTTAAGAACTCACTCCTAAACAAAAGTAATGTAAGTCGTGTATGTATATTTACATATGTGTATGTATGTATGTATGTATGTATATATGTATGTATATGTGTGTGTATGGTATGGTTATTGAAGTACTATAGGAAATGAAAAATAATTTTTAAAAACTTGATTCAGCAGGTCATAATGGCACACACACGTAAGTTCAGATCTTGAGAAGCAGAGGTGTTGGGAATGAGTGAAGTCCTGACTGAATGGGTGTTGCTGACATGGGCATTGACATGTCAAGGACCCTGATGCCTCAGCCTCTGCAATTGCCACAGCCGTACACAGTTGTCCAGTATGTGTAGAGGGTGTGAAGTGCTCTGAGGAGAAAAATGAGCTGTGGTTTACTCGCAATAGCTCGCTCAGTGGAATATTAATGACAGTTGATTAAATGGTGGGATCCACTTGTATTAGCACAAATACACCTTAAAGATATGAAAATGAGGAAAGTTTACCAAAGTTTAACCACATGACTGATTCTGCTTGTGTTGATAGGAAAAACACAAGCATCACATTTGAAGCCTTACATTGCTTGTTCACAACACACACAGATGTAAAGGGCAGATACTCCAGCCTGAAGGAAAGACGGTCAAGGGGAGCAAGGAGAGAGGGAATGGAGTGGCTATGGAGACACAGTGGCATGGAACAGTCTGCATAACTTTCTTTTTTAATAATCTGAGGCAACTGGAACAAAATGTTAGTGAACATTTGCTCATTCTGGGTGGTGGGTACATGGTAGTCTGTTCATTCATTTTTCTGTACTTTGGTAAATTTTAAATATTTTATGATTTAAAAAATAAACATAGAGCATAGCAGACAATGACTGGTACCTACAGGAACCTGAAGGACTAGGATACAGCCTATGGCTTTTGGGAACCTATTCCTCATACTGGGTTGCTTTGCCCATTCTTAGTACAAGGGGAGGTGCCTAGTTCTGCCACAACTTGATATGCCATGTTTTATTGATATCCATGGGAGGCCTGCCCCTTTCTGAACAGAAACTGAGAAGCAGATTGGGGGGAGTGGAGGAGAGATGGGGGCAGGAGAGGAAGGAGAGGAAACTGCAGACTTTTATGTGTGTGTGTGTGTGTGTGTGTGTGTGTGTGTGTGCGTGTATTTATAATTTTAATTAAATTCATTTATTTATTTTACATCCCAGTGTTCAGGAAAAGATGCCTAACCTCTCCTCTCTGAGCCTGTGTTCCCATCTTTAAAATGTGAGGCTGAACCCACCACTTACCTTGAAGGGTTATAAAAAGGTTCAAATGAGAAGAGGGAACTCACACAGTCACTCTTCAGTATGATCAGTGAATACTACAAAATTTAATAAGGCCAAGGACTGCCAACAAAAATATTCACAAAGGACAATTAAGAACGAAAACAAATTTTGTGTAGTGAAAGTGAGCAACCAAGCGGTAATCTTTCAGGAGTTAGACTCTTCTAGAGTAAACTTTTGCCCACAGAAATGAGGGCCTTGTCCCTACTGACACAACAAAGAAGAATATCAGGACATAACTAGAGGTTATGGACACTGGCGAGATAGTTTTAGTAGCCCCTTGGCTCCATTATCTCTTTGACCTGATTCATGGAGGACATAACGACCATTGTCAAGCAAGAAACATCACTTAATAGCAGGTGATGACCATTAACAACAGTGGAAGAAGAGAAGAGTCCCCAGCCTGAAGGGAAAAAACTAAGTTCCAGGCCAATGAGACCCTATGTCAAACAAAAGGTAGACGTCAAACACTTAAGTGTGCCCTTTCATACCGCCACATACATGACATGCACATGCAACACACACACATGTGTGCACATACACAGAGCAATGATTGACTTGTTTAGTAATTCCTTGATGGACAAAACTCTCACGGCCTCGCTAGCCAATCTTCTCCACCATGTCGCATGTGTAATAATCTTTATTAAGAAGAGCTGGGTATGGGAACTGTTAAAAATTAACTCAAGAGAATTCTCTGATTCAGAGATCATAAATCTTTGTGACTGGGGACAGAAAGTCTCCCTTCCCTATGTTATCAATTCCCTGGCCTCGCTACCTAACAGTTATTTGCAACATCAACCACCCCACAAGGAACGCTAACAAAAGCAAATTTGGGATCCACCCAATGAGAACACTGGAAAAATATTATTGCTGTGAAATAAAATATTATTGCCAAGTCAAGTCAGGCGACAGCAACCGTGGGTCTCCTTCCTCAGTTATAACCAGTCTCTGTTTGGTCTCTGTATTTGAATGTGGAAGATGTGTTCTAGTCCTGGAGGGAGTCCATGCCTTGATCTTCTATGCAAAACAGGATTATTTCGTTTTGCCTGGTGTTGATGGCTCCCTGGAGTAGCCCCTGCTCCATGGTGGTTCTTGATGGCAAACACTGTGATCATCGTGTTGCTTATTAGGGACTTAGTTCTAAATAACTGGGCTTTGTCCCCAGACAGTCTGCTTAAGCAAATCAGACAAGGAAGGTCTAGGCATTGGGAATCCTCTGGTGTCGGTCATTTCCATAAGTCCCTGGCAGCAAATCACCTCATTTTAATACAAAGCAGACAGGGAATGAATGTGCTCAGGGCAGGCTGTTGGACAAAGCCTGACCGTCACCTGACCTGGCCCCTAATACACAGCCAGCCTTCTGGATCTGCAGCTCTCTATCCACAGATTCACCAACTTCAGACTGGAAGGGCTGTCTTCACTGTTGTTTGGGGGAGTTTTATCTGTTCTGTTTGGGTTTAGTTGAGACAGGGTCTCATGTAGTCAAGGTTGGCTTCAAACTCACTACATACTGGAAGTTGTCTTTGAACTCAAATTTCTCCTATCTTCACCTGAGTGGAGTGCTGAGATTACAGGCATGTATTACTACACCTAGCATAATTTTTTAATACGCCAGTCCCAAACATGTGTGCATTTTTTTCTTGTCATTTTTTTCTTTCATAGTACAGTATGACAGCTACTTTCACAGAATTGACACTGGATTAGGTAATTAATCAAGAGATGATTAATTGGTAGAAAAAAATAATATTACCATCATCCATTATAAACAAAGATTTAAAAATCTCCAACAGATTAGTCAATCCAATCTAGAAATCTATGTAGTGATAATACATCATGATTGCATATCATTTGTCCCAGGAATGCAAACCCAATTCAACACTAAAAATAAAAATTAATCAATTTTAATGCACTAAGGAGAAAAAAAATGCATAATAATCATCATCTTGATAGATGCATGAAAATCATTTAACAAAATACAGCACCTACTCTTGATTAAGAACCTCAGCAAACTAGAAACAGAAGTAAATTCCCTTAGCCTGATAAAGAGCACATGAAAAAACCTCATAACTAACATTACACTTGCGGCGAATGCATGAATGCTTGCCCTGAAGGTGACAAACAAAGCTGTCTGCTCTCTTAGCTCTTCTGTCTCCTATTTCATATTACACCAAAAATTCCAATGAGTGCAACACAGACAAAAATCAATTGTGAAATATAAACAACATAGATACTAGCTTGTAAAAAAGGAAAAAAAAATTCTCCGTATATGTGACATAATTATTTACATTGAAAAAAAACCTGGAGAATGGACACATTTTAAAAGCATCCAAAACTAGCAGAGACATAGAATTCAAGATGAACAGCGGTTACTAAGAAGTCGATCACATTGCTGCTCACTAGCAACAATGACTGAAAGTTGGAAACTTTGAATAATCCCATTTATAAGAGCAGCAAATGAAGCACTTCTCCCTAAGTGAACCAGACATACAGAGCATTGCATTGAAAGAAATCCAGAAAGCTCGTATGAACCAAGAAAAGGAGCCTGTGTGTGGACCGGAAGAGCAATATTATTAAGATATTAATTTTGTCCAAATTGGCCTAGATTCTGTACACAGCCTCATTCCAGTCTCTAACAGGTTTGCAGTAGAAGTTACTGTTTTTAAGTGATTGTCTGTCTGACTATCTTTCTATCTATCTATCTATCTATCTATCTATCTATCTATCTATCTATCTATCTATCTATCTATCTATATGCCTACCTATCTATCTTAGACAGGGTCTCACTATGTAGTCTTGGCTGACCTCAAGCTCATAGAGATCCGCTTTCCTCTCACTCCTAAGTGCAAGGATTAAAGATGTGTGTCACCATGCCTAGCCTTATTTTTAGTTTTGTTTTTGTTTCTTTTTTACTTAAATACAGTTCTATCATTCCCTCCCTGCTTCCCTTTCTTCCCTTCAACTCCTCCCATATACTACTCCACCTCCTCCCTCTCAAATTTATGGCCTCTTTTATCTCTAATTTGAGTGTGTGTGTGTGTGTGTGTGTGTGTGTGTGTGTGTGTGTGTAAGTGCCCATAGAGGCTAAAAGAGGGTGTCAGATCCCCTGAAGTTGGAGTCATAGATAATTGTGAGCTGCCCAACATGGGTGCTGAGAACTCAACTTGGGCCCATCTGCAAGAGCAGTGTGCACTCTACCACACAGCAATCTTCCTAGCTCCTAAACTTGACAACTCTAAAACATACATGCATACATGCAAGGGCAAAATAAAGAATGCTCAAATATCCACAAGAGGGGGTGGGGGAACTGTTCTTAAAAGTCAAATAGGATATTTAAGCAAATATTTCATCAGACATATATAGTTGACTAATGAGTCTATGAAAATATGTTTGACATGTTACCAGGAAGTTGAAAGCTAAATTAACCAGTCAGGTACTTCTGCAGAGCTATTAGTATGGATAAAACAACACCAAGAGCCAGCAAAAGCATAGACTTCCTAGAACCACCCAACCCTGTTAGAGAGACTGTAAATGGTGTACCATGCTTTGGGATAAAGCTCGACAGTTTCTGACACAGTTAAACGTATGTACATATGATCCTCCAAATCCCACTCATAGGTATTTAATCAAGACAAGTGAAAATTCAGGGGCATATAGATACATGCAAATGCTGTAACAGCTATATTTATAACAGCCCCAAATGGAAATAGCATAAAAGCCCTTCAAATGACAAACGGTAAAACAAGCCTTTGGCTATGGTACAACAGTGTTCTACTTAGAAATGGAAATGACCAGACTATTAATATGGTCACCAACATAGAAGAATTTCAAGGGAACTATGTTAAGAGAAAGAAGCCAGACTCAAAAGGATGTAAATGCAGTAGTTCCATTTATAATACATTCAGATGAGAAAAACGAAAGGAGAAGTTTGCCAAAGTTATGAATGGAGGGGACATTTAACAGCATGTCCACAAAGGACATTCTGGAGTTATGGAAGTGTTCTATATCTTGTCTGGGGTTCTATGCTAATTATAAAACTCACAGAAATGTATACCGAAACTATTTTTTTCTGCATGTACATTTAAACACATTTTTAGAGAGAGACTACAAACATACACAGAAAACGACATGACAATAAGCATACCCGAGCCCCTTTGGATTGAGTGGAAATAACACAGACTCAGAGGTAGGACAACATAAGCTCCACAATCCCATCTGATTCATAGACTTTTAAAAAATATGTGCTGTGTGTGCACACCTACACAGTGCGTATGCACATGTGTGTGCACAAATGTCAGTGGGCAGCCTTAGCTGTCCTTCCTTAGGAACGCCATTTTTGATTTTTGTTTTGTTTTGAGACAGAGTCTCTTCCTGATCTAGGGCTCTCTAGCTAGGCTGGGGTGACTGGCAAGCAAGCCAGAGGCATCCCTGTAGCTCCACCTCTAGACCAGTGGGATGACAAGACACACCACTCACACAGCTCTTTCTCACATGGGTTCTGGGGTTTGAACACAGGTCCCTGCGTGCAAGGTCGGCACTCTACCGACAGCGCCATCTTCCCAGCACCACTGAGTTCTTATGTGACCTGAAGCAGGTAACTTTAGTCACTGTGAAAAGAACACAAATCTTTCACCAATGAGGTTGTGGGGATTGGCTTAGGTAATGGGAACTCATAACCAGAACTGAATTGACATAGACATTCTCCTTATAGTTATAGCCACACAGTGCTTTGTGCAATCTAATAATTTTTTGTTTACTTGATACAAACGTTCCAGAGTGGGATCCAAGGGAGCCGTAAATTGCTAGTAACTATGCCTACTACTAATTAGTGTAAGAAATATAAGTCATATATATATGCGTACAGGATTACCCGATGCTAATCATCCTCCATGTGCTAGTTCCCTCTCTGGTCTCACTGGAAGCAGACGTAACTAATTAGTGGGAGTATCAGCAGTAATAAAACCGTCACACTGCCAAGCTGCTGACCCAGCTGGAAAGCACTTGGAAATCCATGCCATTGCTTCATCATAATAAGTCAGGAAAGCCCCACTTCCTGGAAGAAAATAAAGTCGCAAGAGTCTGTCTTCAGAAAGTGTCATTTCTAATCTCGTTAGTGCCGGCACAGCCCACCGCTGCATTTGGGGTTTGGGGTGAACCCAGAACACAAGTGTGAGGCTGAACCACACACATCTCGAGAGCTTCTCACGCTCCATCTTCAGCTCATTCTCTATGAGGATGGTGCAAGCTTTAATGTTAACAGTGGCAGTGAGGGTATCACTGGGGATGGAACCCACGGTGTTCCGCATTGCTAGGTTGATGTCTACCACGGAGCTACAAGCTCTCCCTCTTTTCATTTAAGACAGGGCCTCCTCCTTAAACACTCAAGCTGGCCTTGAACTGTTGGTCCTCCTGCCTCAGCCTCTGAAGCACTTGGAATTCCAGGTCAATTAGGAACTTTTTTCCTAAAGGAGTCCAGGGTTCTTCCCTCAGGAAACTTGCTTTTCAAAACCTTACAGTGGGAGCCTCACAACACCACATGCCATGATTAGCTAGAGCAGGCAGCAGGCAGTTTTAGCTGTCCTTCCTTAGGAAGCTAAGCCCTTGGCATATTCATATATACATACATACATACATACATATATTTACCAACTGAATCCGACCCCTCTCCCCCCTAAAAGCCAAATAGCTGCACAAGCCAGAACTATTTCCTTCAGGGAATGGGACAAAGATGAGTCCCACAGCATTTTCTCCTCTGTGGATGACATGGGCAATGAGCCAAATTTTGAACAGTCCTGATAGAAAAAGCACGCAGTCCCCCAGGATCACTCAGGTGTGTGTGGTCAGTTCTTTCCAAGAGGAGAAAGCCAGCAAGACTTAAACCCCACATGTGGTGCTGGTTGCTTCCACCAAAGGAGCTGTCAATATGAGTCCTGCATGCAGCTTGTTTTTTCTCCCTGTGTTCCTGGAAGCCGTTGCAGTCACCTACCACGGGGAGCTTTTTTTCTCCGGAAAATAAGCAAACGCCCATCTGAACGCCAGTGAGCTTTTGTGCACACAACCTTGTCAATCAGACAAAACACACAGGTAGTCTGCTCCCAGTATCACACCCACCACTAGGCTGTAGGGGGAGACCCAGAAACCAACAGAGCAGCTCCACAGTCACAACCAAGGAGTCCAAGTTCTAGAAGCTTCCCTTGTCCATAAAATAGTGATGTTCAGTGTAGTAGTCTTTCCAGCAATGGGCTGAGTCTCCTCAAGGATTCAAGCAAACAAAAACAAGAGGCATTTTCAAAACGAATCTTCCATGAGGGCTGAAACCAGAGGCAGCCTAAGTCAGTATCGTCTTGATTTCTCCCAATTGGCTCAAGAAGACAGCTTGTTCCATCATCTGTGTTTCTCTAGAAATATGTTATCAAAACTATTCTGATGAATGGACAAAGTTGATGTCTGTGTACTTGTGTGCCAAGGTCTTATCATTGGACCGAGGGAGACTCTGTATCTGGCTTTTTATTACAGGTAATTATACTGAGGCATATCAGAGATTCTTTCTCTCTCTCTCTTTCTTTCTTTCTTTCTTTCTTTCTTCCTTCCTGCCTTCCTTTCTTCTTCCTTTCTTCCTTCCTTCCTTTCTTTCTTTCTTTTTGTTTTTTGAGACAGGGTTTCTCTGTATAACAGCCCTAGCTATCCTGGGTGTTAAGGTCTGTCTTAGACACAGGGTAGCACAGCTCAGCCTTCAGCCTTCCTCCGCCTCAATAAAGGAAGCAAAAAAGAGGCAAAGAGCTGAGCCTGGAGACACCAACTTGAAATCCTAGCCATGGAGGCGGGGAATTATAAGTTCAAGGTATGTCTGCACTATAGAATGAGTTCAAGACCAGTCCAGGCAACCTGTGAGACCCTGTCTCAAAAAGTAAAAAGGGAGCTGAGGAGACAGTTCAGTTACAGAGCACTTGCTGAGCACGCATGAAGCCCTAGGTTCAATTCCCTGGACTGCCAGAAACCCAAGGAGTAGGGAAACAAGATGGCTAAGGGGGTAAAAGTGCCTAAGGCCCTGAGTTCAACCCCCACGTCCCACATATTGGAAGGAGAGAACTGAGCTGATTCACACAACGTGTTCTCTAACCTATGTGCACGGACTGTGCCATGCAAATGCGCATGTACACAACAAACAAACAAACAAACAAACGAGTGTTTTAAAAAACCAAAGGTTGTGGATGAAGAACACTTGCCCCTTGCTGGGCCACGTCACTGTCACTTGGGCTAGCCCTTTCCTAGACACAGATTACTCAGAGCCGTGACCTCCAGAGAACACATACCATCTGACCTCACACAGGAAACCGATTTGCTAACAGTCTGGAACCTCAAGGGCTGTTTTGGCCTCTCTATTCCTCTACTGAGTTTACTGGCTCAAGGGGCAGATTTTGCACACTCCCGAACGTGAAGAAATGGGCTCTAAGAGATGTGCAGCCTGTAGACCAGGGTGGCATGCTGACAGTAGCTGCCAAGTTCTCACAACTGTTGAGAAATCCACACTGGCCTATCTTTAAAGTTGTAACTGGGTACTTAGCATTCCAAGACTATCATTTGCTCTATAGATTAGCTCAGGTAAGTTGAAAACATTCCCAGTTCTGTATGTATTTGGAGAATCGTGAACACTGTACTAGGAGCCACGAATACAGAGTAAATCCAAAGTAGAGTGGATCCTTACCCCAGGTCCTCTATGAGTGTTGGGTAGAAATAAAGGGAGGACCCTATCTCCTTCAGTCCCCCGAGTGTAGTCTGCAGAGAATCTTAAACTTCCCAGGCACTCCCACATTTAATATCCTTTCTCATCCTCACAGCAACCCTAGGAAGCAACCAAGATGGTCATGATGCATCTGATATACAAGTAAAAACAAATGAAGGCTTAGGAGCGTAAGGTGGTTGCCATCTTCACTCACTCAGCACGGGGCAGAGCCTGTGATGCACAGCGGCTCCTTTTCCTTCTTATCTATGACTCTAAGCCAAAATAATAAATCCTAAAGCTCCTTTTGGAGGGAATAATAAGTTCTCAAATACATGTGATGCGCAGAGGACTGGGTGGAGAGGACTGAAGTCACTTGTTGTTTGGGATCGGCCCTTCTGTGCCCTGCTTTGTGTTTCTTTGCTTCCGTGCATAATAGAGCATGTCATCTTGGCCTTAATAAAGAGCAAATGGTGATAACACCATACAGCAGAGATCTAGCTTTGTCACGAGAGGCATAATTACATTCTCATAAGCCAGACACTACGGCTGGCTCCTTCGCTTCCCCTATTACCCATTCTCATGTGCAGCTCTGCTGAGCAAGCAGGAAGGGACAGGCACTGCTTGTGAGACGCACGACTTCAACTTGCCCTGCCCACTGCAGAAGATACTAGACGGACCACTCAGCCAGGAAATCTCCTCTAGGAGGTGGCGTTTCAGAGGGAGAAGTTACATGGATGGAATTACAGGTAGCACTGAGAAGCATCTAAGCCATCTTCAAGTGTGATGCCCTAGAGTTGCACAGCCTCAGAAATTACAAGATTAATGATGACAGACAGACAGACAGTGAAATTTTCTGTGGGGGCGGGGAGGGGGTTCAAGACAGAGTTTCTCTGTGTAGACCTGGCTGTCCTGGAACTTGCTCTGTAGATCAGCCTGACCTCAAACTCACAGAGATTCACCTGCTTCTCTCTCCTGAGTATTGCTGGGATTAAAGGCGTCCACCACCACCACTACTCAGCTATTTTGAAGCTTTTTGGACCACTTTTTAAACACACACACACAACCTATAGAAAGCCATTTAATGTAAGCCGCTTACACTTGTATTACTGTGTCATAGAGACACACAAGCCTCAGAAAGAACAGGAAAGCAGAGCCTTGCACAGCCATCCAAGTTGTAAGACCTTGGTTTCCTAATATACCGACCCATTTCCTCCCAGGCCACTCAGCTGCTGACAGCCAAATGCATGCCCTCAGCAGGAATGTCAAGTCTCCTTGAGTAAAACCCATTATCCTAGACCCCATCATACTATAGTCTCTGCTCAGATAATCACTATAACATTGCCATACAGCAGGACACCAAGAGAAAATGATTTTTAAAAAACTCTTTCTCTCCCCCTTCCTCCCTCCCAGTCTCCCTTCCTCTCTCTTTTCCCCCTCTCGTTCTCTCTCTCCCTCTCTCTCTTTCGTGTGTGTGTGTGTGTGTGTGTGTGTGAGAGAGAGAGAGAGAGAGAGAGAGAGAGAGAGCACTCACATGTCTGTAAACACAGAGGCCAATGTTGGGAGTTGATCTCAATCACTCTGTACATTAATTTTTGAGTATTTCACACTGCACTTGGAGCTCCAGGTTAGCTAGCAGGCTCTAGGATCCACCTTTCCCTGCCTCTTAATGCAGAGTTACAGACATGGGCTATCACACCCAGTTTCTAGGTGGGTACTGGGGATCCAAATTCAGGTCCTCATGCTTTCTAGAAATCACTTTGCATACTAAGCCATCTTCCCGAGGGAAACAAAAATTATTTAAACACGATCTTTCAGCTTCTACTCTGTCCTGCTGAAGCCCACATCCTAATTCTGCAAGGCTGACCCAACAGTAACAAAAAGGGGGAAAGTCAGAAGCATCCAAAAAGACATCAAACTCGGTTAATTCAGCATGAGATGTATTTATGCATAGGGTGGAGTCATGTGAGCTAAGTGTGCTTTCTGTCTTGTGCTCAGATCTCTGCTTCCTAGCGTTCCTGCCCGTTTCCCATCAGCCCACTCTGCCGAGACACCCTTTCTCACTGGCATGCTCCCTTCCCCTCCTCTCCTTATGTGCTTTCTCCACCCTTGATAAAAGTAGCCAGGCTGCCAGACGGCTGTGACACATGCCAACAGGGGACCTGCTACTCAGCTGGAAATCCAGCTTCCAGGAGGGTTTTTTATTGTTGTTCATGCATCTCATTGAATGTATTTAAATACATTATATACTGCCCCTGGCTGCGTGAGACAAAGAGAAAGGCAAGTGCTCTTTGTGAAATCCCAGTAGCACACAGCGAGGGCACAAGTGTGTGTGCATGCATGTGTGTAGGTGAGTGTGAGCATGTGCATGCACATGCACATACACACACAGACACAGATATGCTCAATAAAGATATACCCTTATGTTCAAGTATGCACATACACATAAACGTTTACATGTATCTATGTATACATATGGGCACATATGGGCATATCTATGTATATGTATATGCATATACAAATGCATATTCACACATGCATGCACACATTCACATGTGCATGCGTGTGTATGTACATGCTCTCACACACACATGAACACATGATTCTCTGAGTGAGCTATAGTGCAATACCGATTAAAACTGCACCAAGGAAGAGATACATCAATGCTGATCTTAAGGAGCCCTGAGCTAGCAGGCAGTTCCTCTATGGAGAAAAGATGGGCTCCAAAGAAGAAAGATTGAAAATGTCATGGGACTAAACTTCTCAGGCTCCCTGTCACCACAGAGCTCCGGTTCCAGCCTGAAGCCATGTTAGAAGGACACCTCCTTCCCAACGCTGCTAGTGCTATGCTTGCTTTCTCCAATCCACCGTCAGCACTGGAGCAGGCTATAGGGCCTCACGCCTAAAACATGCGCTTCTGGAGCTTGGGAGTACAAGTCCTGGTGCAAGACTCTTTAAAGTCAGGCCTGCCGCACTTCGGAGAGACCTTGGGCTTCCATTTCCCCCTCTGTAACTCAGAGGCTAAGCACAGCTCCTGCCTGTGGGACTTGGAAGAACACATAAAGGTTGCCCTCTGTTCCCTGAGTCCTGTTATCACCGCAACTGCATTTCAAAGCCAAAACATTTCATGTCCTTGCACCCAATTTACACACAGGTAAACTGAGGAACAGGCTAGTAAGTGGTAGGATTTCTGTCCTTCATGCACAAGTTTCCCACTGTGGCATGTTCTTTCTCACCTGTCTTTGGTCTCTGTGCTATAGCCTAACCCTTCTCCAACCAATCCTGCTACCATGGTGGCCGCCAAATCTTCCTGAAACCCTGTCCATTCTGGATTCCTCTGCTCCAGAGTCACAATGCACATTTTTTTATTTATAGTCCAGGATCCCACTTCTCCAGACACAGCCTTCTGCTTCACCACAGGGCAAGGTCCCCACCCTGTTTCCTCCACACTAGCTCCCACCTCTCAGCCTCAGACTGGTGATGTTGTGCCTGTCCTTCCATCCTGTCTAAGCTTCACGAAGCTTCATTGTTGCTCCAGCATCCCCTCAATTCTTCCCACATCCATGATGGCATCCACCCAACCACAACCACCCTCCTTAATTCTCCTATAACCCTCAGAGCATCCAGTCACACACCAGGGTCCTCTGTGGTATCACTCAGCATCTGTCACCTGCTATGCTGACAGGACCAGATAGCTTTGGGTAACACATCCTTGTGATGTACCAGGACTTCTCAACCTCAGCACCACTAACATAAGGGTTGGATAATAGTGTGGGGAGGGTGACTGTAAAATTTAGCGGTGGCCTGGATCTCTACCCACTGGCACAAGTAGAAACACACGCAACCATCAAAAGCCCCCAAATGTCACCACATGCCCTGGGGAGAAAACAAATCACTCTCCGTTGACAACCCCTAAGATAGACTTATGTCTTTACATATTACATAAACTCCAGCTCACCAGATTCTTTCTCATTCCCCCAAGAACCACCAGGACATAGTTATACACACAAGAGATGCGGTGTGAATGCATGGCACGAATAAACACATGAATGAGTATGGGCAAGGCAAAGACACAGGACGTAATGAAGCTTCACGGGAGCCCGAAGCAGCAGGACCCAGACTTGAGCACACACAAAATCCTCTATATCCCTATAAACGTTACAAACAAGATGCAAAATTTCTGAATCGCTGCACCGCCTGGGAATCTGCGGCAGTACACAGAGCTTCGGATATAATGGGCTCAATAACATTTTCAAGAGTGAATAATCCCTACCCCAGAGCACTATTTACAGGAGAAAAAATTATAACTAATATAAACAGGGAGTTGCTAACTGCCCACACAAGCTGGGACGAGCGCATTTCCATCTTTCCCATGCTTTCCCTCCTGGCCTAGCGAACAGAATAGACTTGAGCTGAAGAGCTGTAGGGAACCACAAAGTGGGTTGGGACTTGGAGTCAGGTGGCTGCGAAGTCTGATACCAGGTGCAATGTCTGATACACCCAGAGGCTTTGGCAAGTTGTCTTTGGGAGAGTCCACCTCCTGAACTGTAAAGAGAAATATAATGCCAGCCACAAAGGGTTCCTGTGGGACCTCACTGCAGCAGTCTATGTATGGGAAAGTGATTACAGAGATGGCATTTAATAACAGGACCATTTCCTCTTCTTTGGACTACTCAGAGCACTTGATAATGTCATTTCTCAGCAGCAAAGCCAGAGGCGCAGAACGCTATGCTGTACTTAGTTGGTAAACTACACAAATGCACGTGCGCTCTCTCTCTCTCTCTCTCTCTCTCTCTCTCTCTCTGTCACACACACACACACACACACACACACACACTTCAGTGTTTCCTAAAGGAAGCATTGATTAGACGACAAATTGGCAGAGTGCCCATGCTCATTGGGATGAATAATTTTACCTAAACAGTGGTTCAGAAAGGTTATGTGATTTGTCCAACAGCATAAAGCAAAGGGTGACACTTGTCTTTTCTATTTTATAGCCAAATAGACTCCTTTTCCCCATAAAATCCCCGATTGCAAGAGCTCAAGACATCAGCAAGAAAAACATCTACAGCAATTACAAACATATAGGCCCGGGTACCTGATGCTGGCTTCTGATCCTGCCAGAGCAGATTCATCCTGAGTAATGTTGAAACCCATGGGCTTCTGGCCTTAGTGTGGTCTGAGAAAGGGTGAGCCCATCCAGGAAAAGTCTCCAAAGTGAATGACAGTGATCCAGATGAGAGAAAAGTCAGACAGCTCGCAGCTGGGGAGGTGGCTCAGGCGGTAAGTGCGTGTACAAACACGAAGACCTGAGTTCAATCCCAGAGCCCCTGTAAAAAGTTGGGATGTTGGTACACACTTATAACCCCAGGACCAGGGAAACAGAAACAGACAGACCCCTGGAGCTTAAAGGCCAGCCAAATTAGCCTGACTGGGGAGCCCTAGGTCGCAGGCAGAGCAGATAAAGGTAAGGTGTTAAGAAAAATGGCTCAAAGCTGGATGGTGGTGGCACACATCTTTAATCCCAGCACTCAGTAGGTAGAGGCAAGTGGATCTCTGTGAGTTTGAGGCCAGCCTGGTCAAAATCCCAGCAAAATTCTTCACAGACCTCAAAAGAACAGTACTCAACTGCATATAAAAAAGCAAAAAACCCAGGATAGCCAAAACAATCCTGTACAATAAAAGAGCTTCTAAAGGCATCACAAGCCTTGACTGCAAGCTCTACTACAGAGCTACAGTACTGAAAACAGCCTTTGTATTGGCATAAGAACAGACAGGAGGACCAATGGAACTGAATTGAAGATCCAGATATCAATCCACACACCTACAAACACCTGATTTTTGGAAAGAAAAAAATATAAAAGGGAAAAAAGAAAGCATATTCAACAAATGGTGCTGGAACAACTGTATATCAACATGTAGAAGAATGAAATTAGACCTATATATATTGCCAAGCACAAAACTTAAGTCCAAATGGCTCAAAGACCTAAACATAAAGCCAGCCACACTGAACCTCATAGAAGAGAAAATGGGAAGTACACTTAAACACATTGGCACAGGAGACCACTTTCTAAATATAATCCCAGTAGCACAGACACTGAGAGAGACAATTAATAAATGGGATCTCCTGAAACTAACTGAGAAGCTTCTGTAGAGCAAAGGGTGTGGTCAACAAGACAAAATGGCAGCCTACAGAAGGGGAAAAGATCTTCACTAACCCCACATCAGACAGAGGTTGATCTCCAAAATATACAAAGAACTCAAGAAACTGGTCATCAAAAGAACAAATAATCCAATAAAAACTAATAGGGTACAGACCTAAGCAGAGAACTCTCAACAGAGGAATCTAAAATGGCTGAAAGACACTTGAGAAAATGCTCAACATCCTTAGCCATCAGAGAAATGCAAATCAAAACAACTCTGAGATTCCATCTTACACCTGTAAGAATGGCCAAGGTTAAAAACGCTGATAACAACTTATGCTGGAGAGGATATGGGGTAAAGGGAACACTCCTGCGTTGCTGGTGGGAGTGCAAACTGCTACAGTTCCTTTGGATTTCATTATGGTGATTTCTCAGAAAATTAGGAAACAACCTTCCTTAAGACCAAGCAATACCACTTTTGGGTATATACCCAAAGGATGCTCAACCATACCACATGGACATGTGCTCAACTATGTTCATAGCAGCATTATTTGTCATAGCCAGAACTTGTAAACAACCTAAACGCTCCTCAACTGAAGAATGGATAAGGAAAATGTGGTGTTTACACAATGGAGTACTACACGGCAGAAAAAAATAATGGCATCTTAAAATTTGCAGACAAATGGATGGATCTAGAAAACATCATATTGAGTGAGGTAACCCAGACCCAAAAAGACAAAGATCATATGTACTCACTCATAAGTGGCTTTTAGACATAAAGCAAAAAAAAAAACAGCCTACAATTCACAACCCCAGAGAACCTAGACAACAAAGCAAACCCTAAGAGAGACACACATGGATCTAATCTACATGGGAAGTAGAGAAAGACAAGATCTCCTGAGTAAATTGGGAGCATGGGAACCATGTGAGAGGATTGAAGGGGAGGGGAGAGGAAGGAAGAGGAGCAGAGAAAAATGTACAGTGGAGCATGGACCAGTTAGCCTGACATAGGCAACAGCAGCAAGACTGTCTCAAACACGGTTAAAGGCGAGGACAGACACCTGAGTCTGTCCTCTGACATGCTATGGCATACGTACATACATACATACATACATACATACATACATACATAACACACACACACAAACACACACTCATGTTAGATAGCTTTCTTTGGCCCTCCAATCCTTCCACAGAGTCAAAACCCCACTTCTCTGGGAATCCCAGCATGGCCACTTGCTAAAGAACCCATGGAGATCTCCAGGAAATTCTTTTTCTCCAAGCAGATTGCAGATAAAATCAATGTGTCCAGACCCTATGTCCAGATTCTAGAATTATACACTAAGATCTTTGGAAAGACAGGTTAGGCAACATCTCATTTTTTCCCATTAACAATCCCCACACACACATGCACACTGACACACACACATACACGCACACTCACTCACATACATACACACACACATACATGCACACATGCACACTTACACACATACACAAAGAATTTCCTCAAAATTTACCAGCTAAAGAACAGACATCCTGTTAAGAACTGGTTTTTTTCCCCCCTGAGGCAAGAATCTTCTTTTTTTAAGTCCATTTCAATAAGAGTTTTCTTCTGTGTCCTTCCAATCACAAGAGGACCCCCTCCCAGAAATCAAGTCTCTCTGCAAAGTGTCCAGGTTTAGAGGGGAATTGATCCCTACACCTCAGGGCCAGAAGCATCAAAGTGTTATAGCTCTGACAGGCCTCTCCTTTCTTCCTTCCTTCCTTCCTTCCTTCCTTCCTTCCTTCCTTCCTTCTTTCCTTCCTCCTTCCCTCCCTCCCTCCATCCCTCTATCCCTCCTTCCTTTCTTCCTTTCTCCCTCCATTTCTCCCTCCCTCCCTTCCTTCTTTCCTTTTCTATTATACATCTTTTCTAAAGCAATCAGAAGGCAAGAAAACCATGAAAATGTGTATGAATATGGATTGTGGGCAGCACAGTAAGGCAGGGGCTGTTATCAGAATGAAGAAATGGAGAGAGGCTCCTGGCAGTAGTGAAATAAGACTCAAAGCCATCTCTGTGTCTTAGTCACACTACATGGTCACCCTACATGGCCTTATTAGTTTTATGTTCTGAAACTGATATTTTTTTTTAAAGAGAAAATATAGAACTGGCCAGGAAGCCTCAATTCACATGATCTTATTCCATTCCCCTTGAGTAAAGCATAATCGTCATCAAACGGCATAAATGACTTTAAACCACCAACTTCGGTACAAATGTCCAAAGAAAGTGGTAATCTAGAAGCCAAAAAAAAAAAAAAAAAGTAGATTTCCCTAAGTCATGAGAAGTCACTTCCTGTCTATCTTAACATAGCCACCATTAAACTGTCTTTCTACATCTGTCTGGTAAGTTCTATGGCAGAACTGACATAAATCCTCAACTAGATGACATTATACGGAAAATAAAAAGGTTCTGCTAACAAAGGAGCAAACTGTCATCCTCGCTTCTTCTCATTACCTCTTTACATCTTCAAAGGACGAAGCCATCTCCCCCGGGAAGCTTGAATATAAGAACATCCGAGGATCTACTGATGTAAGGACTGTGACCTTCCCTTAACCCTGGAGGTGAGCTGCTCACCATCTATGTGTTTGAAGCCGCAGGGCGATTGGTAAGGAAAAGTCCCCAGACTATCTTAATACAAAATATACAGCTTTAATAAACAGAAGTAAGACTTACACCAGCTTACACCAGAATCCAAACGATCCGTCCGGACTCAGGAGCCAGGTGAGAGAGAGCTAGCGGCACTCTAGGTTTATAGGCAAGCTTTAGCCTAAGGGCGACACGCCCCGCAAACAAAATGAGATTGGCTAAACTCCCCTATCATGTGTTCTGTCATCGGGATCTTTCTCCCTCCATTCCCACCACCCATCTCCTAGAAGTCGGTCTCTTTTCTGTTTCATCTCCAGCTATGGGGTTAGCCAAACTGTAGCCTAAGACAGCAAAGGATATGGCTCAACACAAAATGGGAATCTTAATCAAATCATGATTGGTTTTGGCTGTTATTTTTATAAATAGATTGTGCATGTAACATCTTGCGCCATGAACTTTGTAGGTGACAGCTTCGTGTCACAACATAAAAATCGGAGACACCCCAACAGTTCTCTGAAGACATCGGTGATGGGGAAGGAACCAACACTTCTCAGATATTAGCTTTCTTAGGGACCCAGGTTTTACCTACACTGAAACTGGACACATCAGTCATAGCCGAAGTGTCTGTGGGTACCTCTCTATGTTTCCAAACTTCTTCTGTCTGTAGCCACAGTCTTTACTCCATGGATACCCAGAAGACTTCGTCCCAATGTTCTGTGGGCGGCCAAGGTCCTATTCTAAGATCCTGGCCAAATGCCAAGGAGCTACTTCCATCTGGCTCAGGTATAGTCTTGGACTCCAAGTCTAGTGTCCCTAGGGATGACAGGTCTCCATAGCACTAGTTTCTAAGCACCTCACACTGACCTCCATATGCTCTCCTCCCACCCCTTCCCATCACACTCAGTATATACACTCCTACACCACGCTTCATTGTTGGATCCCAGCCCAGGTCCCTCCCCGTCTACCACCTCATCTGTGCTTTCTTGCCTTATACTCGGGCTAGGAAGTGCAGTCAGTACATAAATCAGGCTGTTACAATATTGTGTACTTCTGAACCCAATCAGTTGGTTTCTGGAGAGATAAATTATAATCTGTGGTCGTTTGAATAACTGCATTTCAGGATTTTAAAACAAGTAATGTTTACTTCGGCTCTTGATATATGGGGGCTTACCAAATATTAAGAGAACTTAAAGCCGTTACAAACATAGAAAGAGATTCAACATTTTTAAATGTTACCAATGGATTGTTTATTAATGAATCAGTCCACTCTAGTTGTATATTTACTTTTAAAGATTGTTATTGCCAAAAAGACTTCTGGCTGTTCTGTAGAAGACCTTGATTTCAGGAAAGATTCACATGACTCAGAACGGGGACCATAGTTCCCATCCTGCCTTTTTGTTAGGCTTAACTCTCAGGGCTTTAGCTTGTCCACATTTTGTTCCTAGTCCCTTCCTCTTTCCCCTGCTGGAGTGGAGGCCTCTGTGTGGCCATGATATCAAGCTACCCAGGATAGAGCAAAACTTAGAAGAGGTCTAAGGCTGGGGAGATGGCTCACGGGATAACAGCACCTGCATGGGGATTTGCTAGCATCTGAGATATTTAATAAACTCATCGAGGGTGAAAAGGAAGGACGGGGTGAGAATGGAAGAAAGAAGAAAAGGAAAACTGGCAGGAGAGAAAAGTCAGGCTCCCTTTAGGGACCCTGGGTCTGATTCCCAGCTCCAACGAGGTGGCTCACAGCCTTCTGCAATCCATTTCTAGGGGATCCAATGCACGCGTCTGACTTCCATGGGCAGCAGGCATGCATGCATGGAGTGCACACGCATACATGCAGGCAAAACATTTATATTCATAAAATAAAATATTTAAAAAAACCACTGAAGTGACTAGAATCTAAGTTCATAGCCCACAAACTCCCAGTTTTCCTTTTCTATCGAAAGTACTGTGTGCATAAATAAGACAGGTCTTCCATAAGATGAACTCCCTGCCCAAGCCCCTCCTCCCCCACTCACCCCTACCTTGTTGTTATCATTTATTTCATTGCTAGGTCTCAACTCATAACAATGAGATAGTCAGTTCTTAATCAACCAAAGCAAGAAAGGGAAAAGCCACAAGAAAAGTCAAAGGAAGAAAAACAGGGAACCAGCACAAGGGACGCCCGGCCTCATGAAACACAGGACAGGAAGAATGAAGGCCTCAGCTCTCCCTGTGTCTCTGTGATTGTTTTAGCATAGTATACGCGCACATACACATACCATATTTATGTTATAATTTAGAGTCTACTCAAGCCCCACCACTACACAAAAAATTAGCATGTATTTTTTTAAGTACACACCCCCTGATAAGGAAAATGACTCAAAAATAAGCTGTGTGCCAAAAATAAACTCAGAGAAGCTAGCTTGGGAATCAACATTTTCCATAGCTAATCCACCACAGGTAATCTGGCTCTATGATGAAATTTAAGCTTCTTCTAGTATTTATCTTCATCAGATGTACCATACTATAAATGGCTGAGATTCTGTCTGGTCAGGAACAACATGACACCTTTTGGGCCTGTGACACATGACCTTGCCAGGGTCTCCACTGCATCCCTTGTACTCTGCAGCCAGGGTCTCTACCCCATCCCTTGGACACTGTAGCCAGGGTCTCTACCCCATCCCTTGGACACTGTAGCCAGGGTCTCTACCCCATCCCAGGCCTCTTCCCCCCGACAGGAGGCCTGAAATAAGTCAACAGACTCAAGATCAGTATTACAGGCTGTTCTTCCAACTACCCCGCTGTCTTCTTTCCTCTTGCTGTCCCAAACGGCAATCTCCACGTTTTAAATTGATGTGCATTTTCTATTTATCTTCCTAGAGCTGAGGTACTGAAGAGATTCACAACATGATTAGGGCTCCACTATCCAGGAGCCCTGCTGTCCCAGCTGGTCCCTCCTCATCTCAAAAAGGTAACTTAAAACATTTTCAATACTAATATGGAGAAAAGAGAAAAAAAGATATATATATACATATATATATATATATATATATATATATGTATATATATATATACTCCAGACCTTGTCATTGCTGAGGATTTACCTCACTGACAAGTGTGCACAAGTGAGATCCTGTGTTTGGTTTCTACCACTGAATAAATAAATAAATAAATAAAACACATACACAGGCACTATTCTAGACCAAAAGATATAATTAACCTTTTCTTTTAATTTCACTTAAGAATTCTTCATCTATTTATCTTTTATTATTGCTCTTGCCATTTTGGTTTGTTTTTGTTTTTTGTTTTTGAGACATTCACTCAATGGTCCAAGATGACCTGGAATTCACTGTGTAGCCTACGCTTCAGGCTGATCTCAGTCTCGAGACAAGCCTCCCGCCTCAGCCTCCTAAATGCCAGGCATGAGCCACTGCACTCAGGTCCTCTATCTTGGCGGGACTGTCCTAACTTCTCCTGTGCTCCACACTCTGACAGTGTGACTTCCGCCCACTGCCGCAGAAACATACTAAACTCAGCTCACAAGACACAATACAGAAGCAAGTTCATTCTCAGCGGCCCTGTCGCATAGATCCGAACAGGTGAAGACACAAGAACAGAGGCACAGGTGGGGGGTCATGGAGAAATGGCTCAGTGGGCAGGTAATGTTTGCTGAGCCAGCATGAAAGCTCCAGCTGAGGTTCCCAGCAGCCATGTAAATATCCAGGCGTGGCTGCAGGTGCCCATAACCCCAGCATTGGAGGGTAGAGACAGGTAGATCCTGGAAATTATCCCGCTGGGGACGCCAACAAGACTTATTTTAGAGATATAGACCGGAGGCTAGAAAAGGGCTCTCTGTAAAGATGGTGATTTGTCTAGATGACCCAGAAAATATATCATAATGTTCTATAAATTTATTAGGAAGACAGACCATATATAAAAGTCTAAGAAGATGGCTCAATTGGTAAAATGCTTGCTGCACAAGCAGGAGAGCCTGAATCTGACACCCAGACGACACATAAAAACCAGCTGCTATGGACAAGGAAGCTTCTTTGGCAGTGGAATCGATGACTGCAGACTTATAACAGAGAATGAGAGCCACTGAAGGCTTCTGCAACACCCCCACAAAAGAAACAGTCCAGACAGGAAGCTACTGAAGAGAGCCCTTACAAACTGTGATAAACATGCTGAAACACAGCTCTTCACGGCTGATGGCCTCTAGGGGATGGGGGATGTCGCGGCACTCAGCTTTCTTTAAGGAGCCGGCCCCTGGGAGTTTAGCCATGCTCCCACGTGTGTATGGGCAGCACAAAGTGGACTTGGTGGGAGGTTTTGTTGGGTGGTTTGGTTGTATGTGGGGGAGGACAGTGAAAGGGTGGGAGGATGGACCTGGACCTGGGAAGAATTGAAAGCAAGTGTGATTGGGGTACGGGGTACATTATTATTTTTTTAAAGCCAGGCACAGCAGCATGCCCCTGGAATTTCAATATTGGGAGCAGAAACAGGAGGGTTCTTAGGAGTTGCTTGCCAGTTGTTCTAGACAAATCAGTGAGTTCTCAATTTAGTGAGAGACTCTTACTTAAAAAATAGTATAAAAATTCAATATCAACCTCTATACAGGTGTGGGAGCAGGGATATAAACACACACACAAGAAATACTCAAAGGTTTGACCCACTTTTAAGTGCATACAGTTACAGTGTCTCCCAAAGCTGACAGTCCATGAAACCTAAGACTAAACCAGGGAAGCTAGGAATCCTTTGAGAGCACAACAAGCTGGAAAGGGCTTCAAAATCAGCTCCCACTCACGCTAAGCAATCTTATATACTAAGCAAGGCACAACCCAGGTCAACTGCAGTCAGAGCTGGCCCTGTGTATCCAGTTCAGGAAGCTGCATCCCTGCCAAGCCACTCCCACACGTCAGAAGGCAGGAGGGATGCTCATGGAGAGATGACTGCAGGAGGCAGGCGGTTCACCAATGTGGAAGACCTGCCTTCTGGCCACATAGCCCCTGCAGGCCTGGAGCAATTTCACTGGGATGATGGCCTTCGAGACCCTCTGACACAAGCCTCCCACAGTGGAGGGGAGCCCATTGAACTTGGGCCGTCAGTCATAAAGTCCATCAGATTCTGTGTTTGAAGAAACATCCTTCACCCAAGGAGCCACATCAAGGGGGGTGGAGCTCCAGCCTAAAGTGTATTAATCAGAAGCAGGCTGTCAGTTCTGCTGTGGGGCTTTGGCGTTTACCAACAACTAGCCGTTGAAGGACGGCCACTCTGTTGGGCTGTATGCAACAAGCTTTATATGAACTCAGTTCATCTCAGGCACCCTGCGAGGCACAGGCATAGCATCCTCTTTCCAGGTGGGTTCTAATTCAACTTGCCGTGGCGACCGCATTCATGACTAGTCCCATTGCTGTGACAACCTATTGGAGGAGAAGTAACGAAGGGAACAAGAGACTTGAGAATGCGGTCCGTCCTGGAGGGACATCCTGGAGGCAGGAGCTTGACAGCTGGTTATGTGACAGTAAGGAAGCAGAGAGATGAATGCTGGGCTCGGGTGGCTTTCTCTCTCAATGTAGTTTAGCTCTCTAGCGGTGGACTGGTGCTGCCCACCTTCCCGTTAGGCCTTCCCACCCGATCTAGAAACTGCTTCTCAGCTGTCCCCAGAAGGTTGTCCTTTTGGTGACTCCGGAGCCTAACGAGTAGACAACATTAATCATCACAGAGCTGATCGGATTTGGCCTCCAGAACACCTCTCATGTTTTTCCTCGTGCAGGCTTCTGGGACGTTTTAATCGGCTGGTGTTTCTCGTCGCTTGTCTATTTGTTGCTTATTTTTGTTTTGTCTAGAAGTTCTGCCCACCTCAACGTCCTGTTAAAATGATTTTTACTGATGACATTGCAATAATTTTCTTGTTCAAAAAAAATTAATAAAGTTGTCCTAGTGATTCACTTGTGATGTGGCTTCAGCTGTGTCCTTAGCTTAGAGCCACTATTGTCTAGCTTATTGGGCTCCATTCATGATTCACGGCTATTAGTTCCATGTCTCAACAATACAGCCAGATTTCTCTGGGTATCTTCCAGTTTTGAGACAGGGTATTGCTGGGTGGCACTGTGGTTAGTCTGGAACTTACTATGTAGCCCAGGTTAGCCTACACTTGAGATAATCCTTCTGTCTCTGGCTCTTTGAGTGCTAGGATTACAGGTGTGTGCCACCAGGCCTGGCTAGTTCTGGGTATTTCTATCACATCATGACTTCTATCTTCAGACACCAGCACACACGTGCCCACACATGCCCATACCCTGCAATAGTGACCTATAGTGACATGGGGGTGCAGAGAGAAGACTCTGACAAAGACAGACACAGGCTGCAGAAACCCAATTGCATTTCTCAAATCCCCAGTGTGTACAGGATATGATTCTACTTTGCTGTGCAGAGGAAACGAAGTGTTCAAGTACAACCTAACTATATAGCAGGAAATCAAGCAGGGTGGGGGTGGGGCTGGAGCACCTGGAGAGGTTCCTTCCAAGCCCACCCCTGGACATCTTCCTCTGTATTCATGAATCTTCCCCCCCACTCCCGTCTTCCCACTATGTCAGGGCAAGGTCTCTGATTCCTTCCCCATAGCACACAGATCAGCCGGTGGCAGAGGGATCAAGGGCATGACTGAGGCTGCACCAGGCAGTTCACGAGGATGTCAGCTCCTGTCGGTCCCTAGGGTGGTTCTTCTGGCTGCCTACCCTTAGCACGCCCTCATGAACCGCAAGACTGTCTGTCAGAGCTCTGCTCTGCCCCCTCACACTGGGCAGGGAGGCTCACGGAGTTTCTGAGCCCAGTCAAGGTTAAAGCAGCAGAAAAGAAGACTGGAGCATGAGAGAGTAGCTACTCTCACCCAGGGGCCATCAAGAGTTCATGCAGAAAAGCTGTCCAGCTCTAATCACTAGAGACGCACCTGCTAACGACGGCCTACAAGGTGTCACCAACACCCGGCCCCGTGAGAGTGGCTACGGCCATTCACAGCTACCCTGCTTCCTCTCCACCCAGGGAGCATGCTCTCTTAGCAGTAACTCCTTCCTCTCAGGCTCGGTGCTGGAATGCAGCTGCAGAGGTGTCTGAGTTTCTATAGCAGCAGGGACACAGCGGCTCACAGAGCCAGGGTGATACTTCTGTGCAGCCGTGACAACCTGCCCGGTAGAAACAACTTGAGTGAGGAAAATCTTCCTTTTGACTTAGAGTCTCATGAGGTTTCCAGCCAAGGAGGCAGGGAAGCATGAGTGATAGAATTCGTGGCCACAGGGGTGTGCAGTGGAGACTCCACCCATCACATCAGACCAGGAAAAAGAGAGGGCACAGCAGAAGCAGGGCCTGCCCCTAGTGACCTCCTTCTGCCAAGCAGGCCCCACCTCCTAACAGCTCCACATTCCACTACACAGCACCACTGACCGGGAGACACTGCAGATGTGAGCAATAAGGGCCAGGGTTCACATTAAACAACCACTGCTGTCTACAGCCAAGTTCACGAACTCATGGGGCAGCATGCTAGAAAGCTTGGGAAGGACAACAGGGGCAGAGAAAGGAGCAGCAAAAAGCACTATCTAGCCTGTTTACACGATTAATGTCTGTGATGGGAAAGGTGGGGGCTAGCAGGTTCTCAGGGCATGTAGACAGTGTGTATACACACAAGTCTACATTGGCAAGTGTATGAGCTGCCTGTTTTGGGATGGTCAGTGAGCTTAGCCATTCATCTGAGGCTCTGTGTAAAACCTTCTAAAGCAGTGGCTCTCAACCTTCCTAATGCTGCAACCTTTTAATACAGTTCTGCATGGTGTGGTGACCCCCAACGGTAAAATAATTTTCGTTGCTCCTTCATAACAGCTATTTTGCTACTTTTATGAATCATAGTATATTTGATATGCAGAATATCTGATATGTGACCCCCACGAGAGGGTTGTTCAATCCACTCCCCAAAAAGGGGTCGTGACCCACATGTGGCAAACTGCTCATCTAAAGGCAAAGCCATATTCCCATGTCATGCTTTTCCAGGACACACAGAAGAATCCCTGGGGGCTTTTCACCATCATTGTGCCTGCAATTTGGGCTTTGAGGACCCTGGAAAGCTCTCATCCTCAGAAAACTTGTGCACCTGCTAGACAGTGATGGGAAACTTCCCCTCGGACTTGTAACTCTACGCCTTTACTGGTCACTGTCTCCTTAGAGCTGAAGCCAGGGTGAGAATTTCCGTGGATGTGGAGGGGTGGAGCTTGGGAGAGAGGTGTCCTGAGATCTCTGTAGTGTGTTGGTGGATTCAGTCCTGTGTAGACCCTGACAAGCCAATGGTCTTTGTGTGTGTGCACACACATGGCAGAAATGTGGAAGCTGGAGCTTAACCTCAATCTGTCTTCTTCGGTTGTGTCTCTAGGTATTTTTGAGATAGGGCCTCTCACTGAACCTAAGATTTCTCCCGGCAGCCAGACTACAGCTGTCCAGTGAACTCCTGAAATCACCCATCTCCATCCCAGCACCGGACCTACAGGCATGTATCACCATGCTCAGCTTTCATGCAGGTGTCTCAACAAGCATCTCTCTCCAGCCATCTCCCCAGCTCCTGCAGTGCTCTCTACAGTAGAATGGAGGATCCGCAAACCTATCACTCACTTATGATTTGATGTTATTGGAGTAAAGCTATTTATTCTGAGTCTGACAGAACAGAATATCCCACTCTGGTGCGGGAGAATTGTCTGTATTCTGTCAATCATGTTTTAAATAAAAGCTGATTGGCCAGGCAGGAAGTATAGGTGGGTCAATCAGACAGGAAGTAGAGGTAGGGTGATGAGAACAGGAGTATTCTGGGAAGCAGGAAGCTCCCTCTGCAGTTCTGCCCAGACCACTGGAGAAGCAAGATGTGAACTGCCCCTCTGAGAAAGATACCGAGCCATGTGGCTAACATAGATAAGAATAATGGGTTAATATAAGCTATAAGAGCTAATAAGTAGCCTGAGCTAATGGGCCAATCAGTTTTATAACTTATGGAAATCTCTGTGTGATTTTCTTTGGGGCTTGCCAGCTGTGGGGAACTGGGTAGGACATAAACCCCAACAAGCAGGCCCCTTCATGTTACAACACTCCCTTAGTCATGGCCACAGAACGAGCAAAGAGAATGGTGGCAAGATCTCTGACAATGCTAAGGGAACTATGGACATAGGTTCTTAGAAGCAGCGGGAACAATCACTGGCCCTTCACCTGAGCTTCCTGCCACCACATCCTCCTGCCCTGGGTCTGTACTGTGGTCTTAGGAAATACTAGAGTATATGGGAGGTAGAGTGTTTGCTAGTGGTAGAGACTGCAGTGACCCAGCTTTTGTGACATCTTCGTCTCTGCTGGGTAGGCCTCTTCAGTGATGCAACCACTTTTGAATCACCCTGTACTAGGAGGCTGCTTGCTGGTTCCCGGCCACTTAGCCCCGAAATAATCACACAGAAACTGTATTAATTAAATCACTGCTTGGCCCATTAGCTCTAACTTCTTATTGGCTAACTCTTACATCTTAGTTTAACCCATTTCTAGTAATCTGTTTATCGCCACGTGGCTGTGGCTTACTGGCTAAAGTTCCCGCGTCTGTCTCCGGCAGGGCTACATGGCGTCTCTCTGACTCTGCCTTCTTCCTCCCAGCATGCAGTTTAGTTTTCCTGCCTCGCTCTATTCTATCCTATCAGGCCAGGCCAGTATTCTTTATTAATTAGCCAATCATAGTCTCAGCATACGGAGGGGAATCCCACATCACCACCTCACTTAGCTCACTGCTTCACAGAGCTGGACTCGGCGGGAGTCACTTCTTTGTCTGTCTTTGCCTTGAGATGAACATACACTTCTTTGTATCTTCCCAGGAAAAGAAGTACAGTGTGACCACGTATTAAATAGATGTGTGTTTTATGTGTAGGTATGAGTATATGTATGTGTGTTTATGGCACATGTGGACCCAAGCTTTTGGAGGCCAGAAGACAGCACTGGATCTGCTGGAGCTGGAATTGCCGGCAGATGTGAGCAAGACTGATGTGGGCGCTAGGACCAAACTTAGGTCCTCTGCAAGTGCAGTGAGCACTTTTAACCACCGAGTCACCTCTTCAACCCCAAACAGATAGATTTATACTATCGGTAATTCACCAAATCCCTACTCTCCATTTGGGATAATATTGGCATTTGCTGAATACCAAATGTAAACTTCCATCTTACTGAATCCTCAGAATCTTTCTGAGCCAAACAGCATTTTTCTGGTGGCCGGAGGCCCTTGTGAAACCCACCAGCCAATTCCAGTTACCTGGCACCTTTCTTCTGGGCTTTGGGTCACCACAAAGCTGAGCTGTATCTCTCTTCAGGCTTGGAAATGATTGGAAAGGACTTACGGGGAGCTTCAGAGTCAATCCAATAAAATCAAACTCAAATATGCACATAAAGTACAAATCAACTCAAGCTGTCTGTGCCACAGGGCAGCTCCCAGGTCCTGCTGCCTGGAAGGGAAGTGTCCATAGAACGAGTCAGCAAATTATACAACTTGCAAAGGAATCGATAAGGTTGTTCAATTTTTTCATTAGGAGCTGTGAGTAGAGAGATAGTGCAGTTGATTTAAGCCATGTGGCTGGAAGGGTTTGCATAAATAAAACTTTTCCAAATGAAAGAGGGCAACTGATCATTAAAGGGAACTCAAATTCCACTGGCTTACATTTTTCTAAAGGGCAGACTTTTATAAAGTGGTACCTCGGTGACCAGAAGTTTCTGACCTACCCTCTAAAAGGCGAAGGTGAAACCATCAGAGACCCTAGCTACTACTATCTCTCTACTTGTTTATTGCCATTTTAAAAACTCAGATGGTGCAATAGAGGCAATAGTCTTGGCTGTGCCCCCAAAGCATGACTTTAGCAGATGGTTAAATTAGTCAGGGTAATCCAGAAAAACAGAATGGGGTAGATGTGTTATAAGACTCTAGCTCAGATAACTATAAGAAGCTAGCAAGTTTCAAGATCTACAGAGGAAGACGACAAGCTAGGGACCCAGGAGAACCATGGATAGAGGTTCTAGTGTGAAGGCAGCCAGGCCAGACGCCCAGGAAAAGCTGATGTCTTTGTCCTCATTTGTGTCCCAGATAGAAAGCCATCAAACAAGAAGCATCCTAACTCACTCATGAGAAGCCAGCCTTTTTTTTTCTACTTAGATCTTCAGCTCATTGGGTTAGACCTTCTGCACACACATTAAGGAGAGTGTGCCTTATTTAGCCCACAAATTCAGATGTTAATGCCGTTCAAATGTATGCAGTCAAGTGTTTAGTTCACCACCTCCAATCTTAGCACTCAGGAGGTTGAGACAAAAGCATCTTGAGTTTGAGATCAACCTTGACTACAAGCAAGAGCCCCTCTTCCTTGGAAGAGGGGGGAGGAAGAGGAGAAGGAGAAAGAGGAAGAGGAAAATAAAAGTAAAGTAAAATCACCTTACAAGCAGACCCCAGACTCCAAATACTTGACCAACTCTCTGGCATTGAGTGATGCCACATAAAATAAAATATCCACCACACCAGTGATGATGGGTTTTCACAAGGAATAACACGGGAGCAGAGAAGGAAGCAGGAGAGACCCACACAGAGCTAAGCACCACAAAACACCTGGCCAACTTAGGTACCAACCTGAAGCCTGGAGCCCAGTCAGGGGATTCTGAGGTGGGAGACCTGCCTCAGAATTCCACCCTGCCTTTGTACCGCCTTGTACACTTGTAAGCCAGTGCCCAAGTGATAGGAAAGATAAACTGAACTTTGTATTATAAAGAACACCATGGCATGAGGGAGACTCACACTCGCGTGTATCAGATATTAAATCCTAGTTAATCTACGGGCTTGAAAATAGCACATCTTGGTATTTTTAGTATTTTTTTTCCTGCTGAAAGTTCAAACTTCCTCTTATCTGTGACCTTGTCTGGATTCACAGGCCCCTAACAAAGCTAACACTGTTGCCAGATAGAAAGGCTCTGTAGTTTTCAGCACTGTGACCTGAGAGTCACAATTTAAGTCCTACCCGGAATTATCAAAGAGCTCAAGCCGCAATAGCCAGGGTCTTGATGTTCTGGAATAGTAGGCCAAGTCTCCCCACTCCTTCAGCTGGGCACAGGCAGAGGGGAGCAGCTTCAGCTAGGCACAGGCAGAGGGGAGCAGCCATGTTTGCAGCTGGAGGGACCTTAGCAATGAACCTGGGGTACTCAAGCCTGAACACAACTGTGTAACCTGCCGCTATATTCTTCCCCATAACAGGGAGATGAGGGACCCTGGATACCACAGTAGCCTAGAGCCAGTTATCACAGACTTCCCGGAGCAACTAACCAGAGAGGCAGCTATCTTCTCTAGCCCCCAGCTCCACACCCTCCCCTCATCTTTACTTCATTGAAATAATCTGCTTTAGCCATATTTGCTAAAAATACCCTCTGATTCTCTGTTACACTTACTAATACATTCTATTTCAGGCCTGTTTGCATTCTTGCTCAGAAATACCAGGATGAGGAGCAGAGAGTACATGCGAAAGGATTCTAACCATATCCCCCCGCCCCCCAAAGGTTCCTCTCTCGCCCTCGGTGCTCAGCACACGGATCTCAAAACCAAACCTTTCAACCCTGGGTAATAACAGACAATATGAAAAAGTGGGCAGGAGAGAGGCAGGAGGAAGCATGAGGAAAGGCAGAGGCCAATCAGGATGGAGGTTTCCACCGGGGAGTTCCTCTCAGGCTTCCTCTACCTCACACCTGCCCTGCACAGGGCCAGGCCAAACCCGGTCAGGAATTGTTGCAACCAGAGATGCTGTGTGGCATTTAGAACTAGAGATCAACGAAGGAGCAGCAAGCAGCCCTGAAGATGATTTCTATGCCAGGATCCAAATGGGAATTGGGGGCGGGGGAGCGGTGTCTTAGTGCCCTTCATCAAAGGTCTTAGAGAAATATTCAACCTCTACAAAGCTAATCTCCCGGCCTGGCTTCCAGGTGCTATCTTGGAAGAGTGAGTTGGCCCAGCAGCCCTAGCTGCTGGATTTTCCAAGAACATTGGCTATAATTACAGGGAGGAGGATAATGACAGCGCTCCATCTCCGCTCTCTGCTTCCCTGCAAGGGAAGGAGGTGGAAGAATTATTATGTGTTCAATTTTTAAAGGCCATAATTTATGCTTCCTTCTTCCTGTTTGTCCCAGGTTCTCCTATCGTTGATTTCCCCGCCTCCCCAGACACAGGCCAGGCATGTGCCTTTCTCTGAGACACAAAAGGAAATGATATCGGGATCTTTTTGCAGCTCAGTGATAGAACACATGGCAAGTATGTTGTGTGATCCTAGGTCCAATCCCAGAACTACAAGAAAGGAGAAGGGGAAAAGGGCAAAGAGAGTTGGAGAAGGGGAAGGAAGAAGGGTAGGAAACTAAAAATAAATAAGAAATAAACTTTACCAAGAGGAAGTGCCAAGAGTCCAATGTTTGTCTGAGCTGCACAGACTCTGTTCTCACAAAGAAAAGAAGGAACAATGACCAAAAAAAAAAAGAAAAAAAGAAAAAAAAAAAAGAAAGAAATGAAACTAAATGATAACTGTCTGTAAAGACAGACTGGACTCTTCCCAAACTGTTATCTGGGGGCTCCCCTCAGATCCCCTCACCCCTGAGTGTGGCTGAGCTGGTCATAGAGGGAAGAGGAAGCCATTGCAGCTGGACCCTGTCTGTCATCAGGAGCGGAAGCTAAGGCAAGCAAGTGCCTCCGTAACCGAAGCCTCTCTTTTGCACCTTTGTTTGCAAGGCAGCCTGGGCAGGGAGATGATTGGCCACCCTGAAACAGGAGAGCCTGACACCTGCAAGCATCCTGAACCACAGCAACCGCAGACGTTACTCACAGAGACTTCTTCATCCTGATAACAGAAAGAAAGCATGCCTACAAACAAGGAGCCCTGCAGCCCTACCGCGGTTGGCCACCAAGGAGCTCAGGTGGCCAAGAGCAGCACCGTCTCCCTCGGTGTTCCTAGATGTGAGCATGGACCGTGCTCCTAACAACAGACTGTCACGACTGCAGGCTGAGAATCACTCATGAGCAACAGGCCTCGCCGTGTTCCTGCTCCGCCAGGAACAGCAGGAAAAGTTCCTCGGTCCTCCCTCTTCGGTTTCCCTGCTATTCCTCTGCATGGGAATGCTGTTTCAAAAGACAACAAACACTGTCATTCCAGCATGCTTTCCTTGAGTCTCTAGGGGAGCACAAAATGCTGCTTGCATTCTCTTGGTGGAAAGGGGGCTCTCCGATCAGCTGCTAGGTTTTCTAAAACACGTAGGAATGTAGCAAGTGGACCTGAGTCCCCAAGCACACCCCCTCCCCCCACACTTCTACCCAAATCAGAAGTGATTGAATGAAATATCTGATTCCCCACCCCCAAGTCCCCTCCATTCCTCTGGGCCATAGTACACACTGAGAACTGTGGTTGGGGTAGGGGCGGGGTGAAGAAAGGACAGGAGCTGAGAGCTGGCTCTCTGGGTTCATGGCCCTCTTTGCAAAGCTGCTAAGAGGATTAAAGAGGTAATTGTGCTCTAAGATGCTCTATAAATACAGGGCTCCACCCCTTTGAGGAAAGACACATTTCCTTACAGTGGAGGGAAACACATGAACAGTAAGAAGGGCGGGCTGCAGGGCAGCCTAGGTGGCCTGGCATCGAGACTACTGACACACACAGCACCCAGCTCCCACTGGAGACCTAAGCTTCTCGTACGTGTCTTATGCCCATCTATTACCACATGTACTTCTAATGTGTGCTTATTAAGCCTCAACTCAGTCTAACAGGCAGTGGGTTATAATCACTGGAGTCCATTACCTGATGGGGATCTCTGTTGTGTCCATGGACCAGCAGCTGTGTGACCCAGGGAAGGGGCTCATGCACCCCAGTGTTCTCAGATGGGGACGGTAGGATCCATCTCATGAGTCACTGAGTTTACACATCCCCCAGGGGGATTCCCACACATGTTCAAATTGATGAGTCACTGGCTTGCAAAGAGTTACTTCAGTTTTGCGGAGTCATAGCCCCTTCCTTCATCAAGGGGAGCTATCATTACCCACCTTCTGAGGTCATTGTACAAATGAAATGAGACAAGCTACGTGAAGTACTTGACACAGCACCCTGACCGTGATGGGCGCTCAATGCCCACTACTTATTATCACATCGATGTCAGTAACAGATTGATAGGACAGCAGTTACTCCCGGACAGCTCCAGGAAGTCACCGTTGCTCCGTCAGGGAAGTGTGTTCAGAGACAGCCCAGAAGAGACATTAAGGGTGACTGGCTAGCATTACTGTCAACTGCTTGAGGTGAGTTTGGGACCCAGGTTTCAGGTTCTGGCGTGAACAGTACATGTTGTCTATGATACAGGTGTCAAGAACCATGAAGATGCCCACAAACTCTGACCCCTCAAGCATCTTGCAGGATGATTGAAACCCCGTAAAATAGAAGAAATGGATCTCTCTCTCTCTCTCTCTCTCTCTCTCTCTCTCTCTCTCTCTCTTTCTCTCTCTCTGAAAGGGGGAGTATGGTTTATCCTTGTATACCCAGCTTTGAACAAAGAAGCTTGAAGCCGAAGGGCGATTGGTAATGAAAAGTCCCCAGACTATCTTGATACAAAATATACAGCTTTAATAAACAGAAGTAAGACTTACAACAGCTTACATCAGAATCCAAATGTCCGGACGTAGGAGCCAGGCGAAAAAGAGAGCTAGCGGAGCAAGCTTGCTAGGTTTATAGGCAGGCTTTAGCCTGAGGGCGGCACACCCCCCAAACAGAATGTGATTGGCTGAACTCCCCTATCAGAAGCTGACATGTAAGAGCTATTCACTGAAACGTGAATGCAGGAAGTGAATAAAGGAGTAAACCGAGGAATTAAGGAAACCAGTGAGTGAGTACATGAATGAGTGAGTGAAAGAACGAATGTTGAACAAGGAAAGCATCAAACTGAGAATAAAGGTGAATAGAAATTGAATAATGAAGCACAGCCAGACCAGAAGTTGACTGTGTGAGTAAAGGCCCTTGTGGCCACGACTGATGAGCTCACTTGATCCTCAGGACACAACGATAGACAAGAGAACTGACGTCAGTAAGGTCTCTTCTTGTCCTCTGGCTTCCATATGTGAGCCATGGCGCCCATGTGCACACACTAAGTAAATAAGAATGTACCAAACCTTAGAAACACTATAAAAAAGAAGGACAGAGACCAGGATGTGGCAGTGGCTCAGTGGCAAAGCATTTGTGTATCGTGAGCAATGCATCCCAGCACCTCAGAAACTGAAGTCAAGGACTGGTGAAATGGCTCAGGGAAGAGATGCGATGACTGCCAATCCTGATGGACCAAGTTTCATCCCCACTCCCCACACAGTGGAAGCAGAGAACTCCCTCCTATAAGTCCCCTGTGACTCCCTCAGATGTGTCATGGTACATGCACCTCCCCCTCAAACTCCAGAAAAATAAATAAATGTTAAAAAAAAAAAACTAAAAAGAAGACACAGTCAGAGATTCAAAGGCAGGCTGGGAAAAGTTTCATGAAGCTTCCCTCTATGGAAGAAGGGAGAGCCTGAGTGGGAAAAGAGCGGAGCAAGGATTCCACTCACAGGAAGGAAAGCCTTAGAGGCTCATGCAAAGGAGCAGGCAGGGATATGATGCTGGGACAGAACCCTCTGAGACTCAGAGCCGAGTGCCCAATTCATCAATGCTTGTGATCAGTTCAGACATGAATAAACATCCATGATGGAGAATGGCATGAATGGTATTGGTCCCTAAAAATGGCCTCATGTGAGTCATGGTTTCCTGTGCACTTGGACACAGGAGGCTAAGAAGAGGGGGGTATCTATAACCACACAGGGATTCACCGTCAAGCTCAGAAACAGAGACAGGCCTCTCTTCCATATTGTTTCAGCAGAGGAGAAAGAAAGTTGAGGTTCTGTAGCTGAGGTAGGGAAGACTAGATGGAGATGGGTTCTTTTGGGTTTGCTTTCCCTTCTGTGTTGTGGAATAGAATATTTGTTTAAACTAGGTAAAGATGCATTGTTTTTGTTTAGGCTGTATTTGTTTAACTATGTAAAGATGTGTTGCTGTTTCACCTTGCCTGCCGAAGGCAACTGATTGGTCTAACAAAAAGTTGAACAGCCAATAACTAGGCAGAGAAGGGATAGGCAGGGCTTGTGGGCAGAGAGAAAAGGGAAGCCAGCGAGCCAGCCAGGGGTCAGTCAGCTGGCAATCAGCCAGCCAGACATGGAGGATACAGAAAAGAAGGATGGACAGTATGTAGATGAGCTAAACAAGTCTCAGGGCAGCACATAGATTAATAGAAATGGGTTATTTTAAGTGTGAAAAAGACTTGCTAGAAGCAAGACTAAGTTAAGGCTGAGCATTAATAATTAATAAGTCTCCAAGCCATGATTTGGAGACTGGCAGTCCAAGAAAGCCTGTTACACTTATGTTTGATTTCTGAGACAGGATCTCGTCTGGCCAAGGCTACCATCCAACTCACTATAGAGTAAGGATGACCCTGAGAAGAGCCTACTGTCTCCATCATCTAAATGCTAGGATTATAGGCAAGTATCATCATGCTTAGTTTATGGGGTACTGGAATCAAACCTAGGACTTTATCCATGCTAAGCAAACACATGTCCAACTGAGTTATGCCCCCAGGGCATGGGTTTTTGAATCTCAGAAACTCAAGAGCTGAAGTATACTTGTCAGGTTCTGTGGCAGTCAGTCAAGCTGAACTTCTGGTTTTGCCTGCTGGGCTTCGGTGGGAAGACCAGGACATGTTTCGTATAACCACCTGATGGGGAAAGCCATCCCCACCTGGTCACTAAGAAACAGGTTCACCATCTGTGGTGCTTTGAAAAATAAATGGCACCCAGAGGGAACGAAAGGTGTGGCTTTGTTGGAGTAGGTATGGTCTTCTTGGAGGAAGTGTGTCACTATGGAGGCAGGCTTTGAGGTCTTTTTTGCTTAAACTTTGGTCAGTGTCACGGTCAGCTTCATGTTTCCTACAAGATGTAGAATTCTCAGCTCCGGCACCACATCTGCATGCATGCCGCCATGTTCCTTGTCATGATGATAATGGACTGAACCTCTGAACTGTGAGCAAGCCACCCCAATTAAATGTTTTCACTTATAAGGGTTGTTGTAGTCATGGTGTTTCTTCACAGCAATAGAAACTCTATCTACGAAACCATCCTAAACAAGATGCCGTTAGCAGCTCAGATGTCCATATAGCAAGCATATGGGCTTCAGGCCCAGAAGTAAACCTGAAAGAGACTGGCAAAGGAAGTCACTCCCGCTGAACATGAATACATTGATTCAGACATCTGCTGACTCCCTTTAGCACTAGCTGCGTCCTAGAGGCTAGACAGACTATATACCCAGGGGAAGCATCAGTACCAGTGAATATCTTCAGCCCCAAGCAACTACTGATAGTGCAAATGAGAGCTGAAAACCAACTGAAGCAAACTAACACAGGGAAGGATATGCGTGTAAGGAGGACAAGAGGAAGACAGCACTGTGCCAACGAAAAGAAAACAAGTGGGGCTTAGGAATTGGCATGGGGGAAAGACCTAATGGCAGATTCCCCATAGCCACATTAAAACATCAGGCACGAAGGTACACATCTGTAAGTCCAGCACCGAGGAGACAGGAAGATCTTGGGGGCTTGCTGGTAGCCAGTCTAGCCTAGTTGGCCAGTTCTATGAAGAAACCAGGACTCAGAAGATAAGGTGGGAAACAATAAAGGCACACACATTACATGTATATGTATATGTACATGTATATGTATATACTGCAGAGAGAAGGAGTAGCAGGGAGGGAAAGATGGAGAAAAGGAGGTGGGGGAGGAGATTAGGCTTAAGCAACAGGCTTGGTTTCACGAGCCTCTAATCTCCACACCTGGGAGACCGAGATGGAAGACCCAGAGGTCAAGGCCATCCTGGGCTATGCAGACAGACACTGTCAAATAACAAAACATAAAATAAGCAAATAAGCCACCAAGACGCCCTGGACCAGAGAGACAGCTAGAGTAAAACAGAGGTGTGCGACACCCCAGCTCCAGGTTCTTGAGACTCAAACGGCACACAGGCTATTTTCTAGAAAGATTTATAATATAAAGAAATGTCCAACATAAGCCATTGTGTAATTAGTACAAGAAATCATACGCAACATATTTTTCTATTATTTGTAATTTATAATATATTATATAATACTATAGAAATATATTTATAATTATATTAACTATGTGCTGGTAAAGAAAGATGTCTGGGGGTTCCAATTAAAGGACCATCTTCAAGTCTTTTTTCTTTAATTCAAAGCAGGAAGGCCCTAGGTAGCACACAGGTGAACCTAGTTCTCACAAGCATGGTAGAAAACTACCAGGAATCCAAGAGACAGTGAGGCCAGCACTGGTTATATAGTGCTAGACATTGTAAAATAATCTGAAGAATGCAATCATCTGGTTATGTGCTAATAAAGCAACACTTGAAATCTCTTAAACGTCACCATCAGATCCAGAGGAACATGTAAAACCATCAGGCAAAAGCTCACTTTTTCTCCCCGATTTTGCCTGTTTATAAGACTATCAGAAGAAAATGTCCAATATTTACAATATTTACAGAGTAACCCTAGTAAATTGAAAGAGTAACAACAGAAGAAAAGAGAGAGAAAAATCTGCCAGAAATAAGATTCTTTTTAAAAATCATATATAATGACTTTAAAGAATAAGTTAATGCATCCATTTTCCAAATCCCTTGAAAGGGTTCATTCAGCTCAATTTTTCTACAATCTAATATTAAGATATGAATTTTCAAACTGGGTTCTTCAAGCCTTATGAAATACTATTCTGCTTTAAAACAAATTTCAGACACTCTTTAGTCGATTAGCCTTCCCTAAAAACAAGTTCTCAGGGTTCCCGCACCAGAAGTATCTGCTATACAGTGACATGTTTAGGGACTTTCAATTCCTGGGAAAGGTGTGTCTTTTGTTTTCCATGTCTTGTGGCAGAGATAATGACCCAGGTAAAGGAACAGGATGCAAATGTTGCTGCTCTTGGTCCTGTCCAGGTGGCGGCAGTTAACACAAGGCTGCCCACTCATCCAACGGGCGGACCTGGCTCCCAGGAAACAGTTAACTCCGTGAGTCACTTGTATGGGCCGAAATCCAGCTCTTTCCTGAGTCTACATGAAAATGAGAGCATGGGAGAACTGTTCCTTTCTAACCTAGAATGCTGGAATTAATTCAGGAGTGTAAAAACGCTGGGTGGCTTTTCTCTCCTTAAATAGAAACAAGGTCGTGTCCCCATTCAGAAGAGCCCCTTTAGGCTCAGCAGGCAATGGACTTCAAGAGCCCCAGCTTGGAAAACTCCCTGTCCTAGACAGTAACCCACCTTCTTCCTTCACCCCATTGCCTCGTTTTAGTGAGTGAATATGCCTGTGTGTAGGTGCTCATACACATGTGTGGTGGCTGGAGGGCAACTCTGACTCCCATTCCTAGGGTGTTGTCTACTGTGTTTTTTAGAAACAAGGTCCCTTAGCCTAGAACTCACCAAGTAGACTAAGATACCTGGCCAGAAGAGCCCTGAACCTCTACCTCTCTCTTTCCATCTCTAGGATTGGAGGTAGGTACCACCATACCTGCCTCTCCTCCCTCCACCTGCCACTGCCACCAGGTTAGGAACACGAGTCCTTGTGTTTGCAAAGCAAGGTCTCTGCAAACCACCTTCCCAGATCCTCTTTATTGGGAGAGCTACGGGCTTTCATCTCCCTCACCACGTTTCCCCGATGGGAAATGTGTTTCACTTCTATCAAGCTCAATCACCCACCTCTCCCAGGCAATATGCTATTATGGGCTCACGAGGGACGAGATTTGAAACTGAGAAGATGTTGCTAAGTGAGTAAGACGACTCACCAGACCTCCCAGACTTGATCATCTGCTCACCTGTATCCGGTCAGGAAAACAATTGCATGCTGGGAAGTCAGAGATGACCAAAACAGGGACGAATTCTTCTAACATATTCTGCAGGTTTTAGGCTATAAAGAGAGTGACGTGGGATTCCCCTCTATATGTTGTGAATATGTTTTAGGCGCATGCTCTGGGATTTGGCTGCAAACCAAACTCCAAGACTCCGCAAGTCCAAACTACTCTATATATTGCCAGCAAATGGACTATGTGGGGCCGATATAGGCGAAATATTTATATAGAGGATACGGGTAAGAAGGACACCCAAGAGAGAAATAGCCAGCCCTGAAAAATGTAGACAGGGCTCTCTCATCCCAAGAGACCTTGGGAAAATCTCCTCTTCCTACTAGGGTCTTCTTCAATCTTCCAAACTTACCCCTTCCTCTGCAGCTGGGGCCAACTTCACCCCCAACAAAGACCCAGACAGTTCTAGCCCCACCTTCACCTCAGACGCCCACATCCTTCCTTTTCTCTTCAATAGTCATGCTTCGTCATTTTAAAAACACTTTAAAACTATATTTGAAGCCAGACAGTGGTGATGCACACTTTTACTCCCAGTACTTGGGAGGAGGCAGAGGCAGGTGGATCTCTCTGAGCTCAAAGCCAGCCTGGACTACAAAGTGAATTCCAATCTCAAAAAAAAAAAAAAAAAAACAAAAAAAACCCTTTATTTGATTTTAAAAATCTCCACTTAAATAAAAGCAATGTATCACTGGAATAGCATAAGTAGACTGCACTGACTTCAGTATCTTGACTGCAGTGTTGACAGGGTGAAAGGTACACACAGTCTCTCTCCATCGTCTCCTACAGTAGCCCCTACAGGTAACTCTACAACCAGCTCAATAAAAACCTCAATAAAGTGGAGCATGGTTGCCCATGGCTGCAGCACCAGCACTCTAGAGATGGAGGCACGAGGGGCATGAGATGGAAGCAATCCTGGGATGCCTAGCAAGACCCTGTAGTTTTTTTAAAGTCCACCAAAAAAGTCTTAAAGAACATGCTGTACGAGCTTTCTGTGAACAGGGAGGTCATAATACAGATGCGTGGTTACACGCATTGTGCCTGGTTCCTGGAGCTGCTTCAGTAGTTCCTGAGCTCAGCAAATACACATGCCATTCCCCAACATGCTACATCAGACACTACGAAGTCTACTCTTCTGATATTCTCGGAACATGTACAGTAAGGAAAGCAGTGCCCCTTAGACAGACCTAAAGGGACAACGTCATATATACAATCTACAGAGTGGGATGTGGTTCAAAGGAGCCATCGGCTACCTGACTCTCAGTTGCCCAGAAACCATTAGGGTGGACCAAATCACTAACTCTTCATCCGTCCTCCGCATTGTTCAAGCTGTAGCCATCATCCTGTTCCTTCCAGTCTCTGTGTGGCAATGAGCAGCTTCCTCAACAGAATGAGAGAAACCACATCTGACTCTGTCCTGGAGAGCAACCTCACGGTCCTGGGTTCTCAAATCACTTCCCCAAACTCCCTGTGCTCACTTCCCCAAACTCACTGTGTTAGCATGTGTTGTTTTGAAAAGGGGTCTCACTGTGTAGCCCTGACTGGCTTGGAACTCACTGTACTGACCAGACTGTTGTTGAGCTCATAGAGATCCATCTGCCTCTCCTCTGCCTCCTCAGTGCTTGGAATGAAAGGGATACAGCCTAATGCTGGCTCCCCCATGTCTTTTAATCAGAAAGTTCTGGAGGTCTTAACAAGCAAATGTGTTCCCAGCCGTGTTGATTCTTACAGTGAGTTGATTCCTTTGGCAGCTGTCATTTGTCTGGACCAGACAGAGCTCTCACATGATAGAGCTGTTGTAGCTACCGTGGTGACCTTCCTCAAACACAGAAGGGATGATGGAACATTCCCTGGAGCCAGAGCCCTCCCAAGGAACAGGGCACAAAGGAAAGGCCAATCTCCTTGGCATGTCTATTGGTGCTTGTACTTGCTAGCCAACTTCAGTGCATTGTCCCACTGTTCCAGCTCCTACTTACCATATTCCCCCAAAGAGAAAAACTTACCTCTGTTTTTAAAAGTCTGAAACTGCGACGAACCTTCTGAAATATTTATCAATGCCTGCTTATACAAGACAGGCAAGTCAAGATTATCTCTACTTTTTCCTGGCTTCCTCTGACCGGTTGCCACCAGAGGGTAGGCAGTCATATTTTGCAACAAGATAAAAATAAATAAGTAACCAAAAGAAAAAACCAACACGGTGGAACAGCAACCCCACTCCATGATGCAATGAATGATCACGTTTCGCTGCTCTGAACCAGACTCCTCTTTCAACGTTGGAGTACCACCACATTAAGGGACAGAATAAATAAAAGTCACAACATAAATAAAAATGTGACCATGTTCAAGAATGCCGCCTCTTGGGCTAGGGAGTAGACTTGGTCTGTGAAGCATGTGCTGGGCAAGCGTGCGGAGGTGACTTCAATCCCCAGAAGCCACGTGAAGGAGCTGGGAGTGGTGGCACATGCTTTTATCCACAGTGCTAGGGAGCTGAAACAGCAAGTCACTGGACAGCTGCCCTAGCCTCCGTGGTGAGTTCCTGGACAGTGAAAGACCCTGATTCAAAAACACAAAGTAGACGATGTTCCTGAACAACACCCAAAGCTGTCTTCTACCTTCACATGTGTGCCTGCACGCAGACTCTGTGAGGTTTGCTAAAAAGCTGTTTTTCAAATAAGATTGGCTTAAGAGTAATCAAGTGAAAGTTAAAGTTATTAGAAAATTTTAATTATGTACAGAATCCCTCAGTTCATGGGTCAATGGAGATTTTCTATAACCATTGGCTTCCTCGAATGAGCAAGACTTTTCACTTTCATTTACCTGAGCTTGGGAAGAAAGGCTGCCATATTACCTTATTCTTCAATTAGATACCCACCGTTAAATCTCTGCAGGTAACTGAGATGCAAGGAAGTCTTGAGTTCTTTCTGACTGATAGACATATTCAAGTCCTTAGCTACCATTCTCATCATGGGACCCCTGCTGGCTGTAAAGACAAACAGACCATTTAGGGTGGATTAGTCCCAGCCTGGAGTGCAAAACAGCCCAGAATGCGTGTGTTGTCCTGGGAGCCAGAGTGGTGCTAAGTGGCCAAGTTCAGGAATATGAAATATAACAGAATGTGCTTGGAGATGAACTTCACTCTTTCCTGCTTTGCCTAACATTTGTCACGGATGCTAAACTTCTGAAATGACAGGAAGTCAAGCCACAAGGTCCAGTGATATGCATCTAGGGGCCTACAGCTTCTTTAGCCAAGTATCCCAGACAGGACGATGCCTGGGTTTGCTACTCCCTGAACTCAGGAATGCTATCTGGGGGGCTGAGAAAAGTTGCCGAGCCAAGCACAGTGATGATGCATGGCTGTAATCCTGCAGACCTGAAATTTGGGGGACTAAAGTAAGTGAATTGCAAGTTCAAGGCCAGCCTTGGTACATGGTGAGACTCTGTCACAAAATTAAAAAAAAAAAAAAAAAGAGTGAGGTAGAGAAGGAGAGGGCTAGATGATGCATACATACATACATGCATGCATACATACATACATATGTATACACATAAATACATAGATTATATATTACATAATATATATAATGTAATATATAATATATATAATATAATTATTATATATAATAATATATACATTATATATATATATATAGAGAGAGAGAGAGAAAGAGAGAGAGAGAGAGAAAGAGAGAGAGAGAGAGAGAGAGAGAGAGAGAGAGAGAGAGAGATGATAGAGACCTGTCAAAACCTAGATTGGTCTTGTTTCTGAAGTGTTTTATTATTTACTTTCTTATTTAATATCCAATGATCATGGAAACAAGATGGGGAAAACCAGTCAGTGACTTTGTGGCTGTTGAGAAAGATGTTTTAGGTAGGTTTTCAGATCCCAGCTAAGCATTCCTATCGCAGCAGTCAAGCTATTCGCCTCGTGTGAGGAAAAAAATTACCAGGTCTACCAAGCACTTGCTCAAAACAAACTCAGTGCCTTTCTGAAAGTGTTTCCTTCTCTGCTAAGGTTGGTAAGTGTGAAGTGTGACTCACAGACTGGCGATGAAGAACTCAGCCACCGGGGTGAATTAGTTACTTCCCAGAACACCTTCAGGACACCTCAGGGGTTTTGGCTCAGTTTCAGAATCTCAGTCCATCCCAGTGGGCTGGCATCATAGTGCCAAGGAAGGCTTGGCAGAGTTCATGGCAGCAGGAATATGTGGGGAAGGCTCCCCCAAATCACAGCAGATCATCAAGCAGCTTGATCAGAAGTAGGAACAGCCTATAACCTTCAAGGCCCATCTCTAGCGACCTACCAGTGAGGCCCCATCTTCCACAGAATGATGCTACCAGCTAGAGAACAAGCATGTAAACCATGAGCCTGTGGGGGACATTCCTATTCAACCCATGGCACTGGCTTAGTACAACAGTCCTGGGGACCAATAGTGAAGTCAGAGTGGAAAGACTTAGGCCATCCTTTCCTCTGTCTACCAGGAAGCCACGCTCACCTCGGCCAAGGTTCACAGATCTGACAGAGTTCTGAAATAGCTTCTCCTCAAAGATGCTTCAAGTCCCTTCAGGAGCAAGGATAAGGAAACAAATGCAAACATCCATGCTCACTACTGCATTTCTCCTGGGAAGACAACAAATCTGGAGGCTGCCTGGAGCAAGGCCTTACTATAATGTAGAAGCTAGTCTATACTGGTGACAACCAAATGGTCTGTACTACTCTGTACTCTTTTCAGTCAATAAAACAAACATGATTTCTGATCATTTTTAAACCAAATTGCAAATCTAAGAATTCCTGGGACTGTGCTGGCTTCATGTCACACTGAACTATGGATTGAATGGGTTAATTAAAACTTAATTTTCTTATATCTCAGGCAAGCAGATTTGCCCACCCCCTCTGTTGCTTATGTTTCCTTCACTCCCAGGGCACATTTGAATTCTTGTAGACCTCAAGAATCAGAAAGCTCTGTGACCATGACTTTTTCCTATAGCTTTGATGTGGGTTCCTCACAATTTTTCAAGTTTCATCAAAATTTCATTGATTTCAACGAGACAGAGAAAATTCTTTTTTAAAAAAAAATCACTTAATCACAGATACTTTTCAAATAAACCTACAACTTTGCTTGTGACTCAGAAAGTATGAGAAAGAAATCTGCCAAAGTGAGAAACAAAACAATCACTGGAGAGAAATATATTCAAACATACATACTTAAATAACCCCATGGTGTTTCCAGGCCATGAATGTACTAATAACACGTGGATGAAATTTCTGTGTGGGTCATCTATACATGAGTGGAGGTTTTGAACAATTTTATACAGCTAGTATATTAAAATGTTTATTTCCTAAATTAAAAAAATACATTTATCATAGTAATACCCTCCCTAGCTAATAATCTATGTCTATTGTCACTAACTAGAAATGCTAGATAGCATTGTCACCAACATGTCCCACTGTTGTGAAATGCAAATACAATGATCAAGTCAATTTTTTTTTTTTTTTTGAGAGAGAGAGAGAGAGAGAGAAAGAGAGAGGGGGGGGGGGATTTCACATAGCCCAGTGCTGGCCTCAGGTTTAATGTGTAATCAAGGATAACCTTGAGCTTCTACCCTCTGCCTCTGCTGCCCAAGTGCAGACCCCCATGCCTGTGTTTTAAGTTGCCATCCAGAGTCTCAGGCAAGCGCTCTCCCAACTAAGTTATATCCTCAGCTCTCAACCAACTTATTGATTCAAGTGAATTCCAACCCCTAAGCAACGCAGCAATAACAGACTGGGATAGGGTGACCTGCCATACTCTGAGTTGTATTTGAAACCTCTCTGAAGAAATCTTGATATTATGATAAAATGAAATCCTGACTACTACAGGAAGAAATTAAATAATTAAACGTGAGCATTTACCTCACTGTATTGTGAAGCGTGCCATGTTGCTGCTTGTGGGCATGCCTGCTACTAATCTCTCCTGACCCCAGCGACCTCAGTAGAGATGTGACCCCTCTCTCTCCTGCCACAAGTGTCTTCTCACCCCCATTTGTCACTAGTTGCTTACTGTCTCCCCCTTCCAGAATGCCAGCTCCATAAAAGCTTGGGCATGAGCATTCCCACATTATAACAGCACCTAAAATAGCTCTTGGCATGGTAGAGGTGCTCAATAAGCATTTGACTTCATCTCTGGGAGAAGAAACAAAGTGGGTGACCTTACCCCCTCACCTCCCTGTCCACCACCTGCTCTTACCCAGCTCAGTGTGGGGTCTGCAATGACAGATTAGCTTTCTGTTGGTTGGTTGTTAGCTTTTTGCATGATTCAGATGTCAACAAAACATAAAAAGAGTCACTCCGAGGAGTTATTTCTATGCCTACTATCAATCACTCCCTTCTCTGTGCTTCCTAGATTATACTTGCATGAGTTCCTTGCTTAGCCCTCCAGTGTTTCTCGATGAGAATACAAGTAAATCCATACAAACATTTTCATAGACCCATATTTCACACACAAACATGACTCTCTGTTGGGCCTCATGAGGCCCAATGTAATTTCCTGAGCCTAACTTGAGTTTCGTGGGGCCTAGTGTAACTTCCTGAGCCTAGCCCCATTGGAGACCCGTCTCTGGCTACCCAATCTAGGCCGGCCTCTGCCCAGCCATGGCTAATGTGGCAGAATATCATTGGCCCTTGTTCCTTGCTCTGCCTCAACCCATCCCAGGCTTCTCCACCCCCATCACAACCCTACATAAGTCCCTGTTTGATACCATTAAAGGAGTGCCTGCTTTGACAGACTCTCAACTCAGTGGGTGCTCAGGAGAGAGCTGAGTCATGACACTCACCATCCCATTCAGCCCCAGGGAGAGTCTGGTGGTTCCAGCTCTGCTCCCCCACCCCACCTCGCTCTTTCTGCCAGAGTACCCAGCAACCCTCTACCTTGATTTGTTCTACACTTGGCCATGTCCATGGAGAGCATTCCACCTCAGAACACAGGTCATTATCATTCTCTTCTCCAAAAATTATTCTTAGATTTATTTCATTTTATGTGTATTCATATCATGTGTGTATGCACACCACACATGTGCCTGGTACCCAAAGAGATAAGAAAAGGCATCAGATCTCCTGGGAATGGAGTTATGGATGGCTGGGAACCATGTTTCAATTAAACCTAGGTCCTCTTGCAAGAGCCAAAGTGCTCCTGACTGCTGAGCCATCTCTCCTGATCCTTTTATCATTCTCTATTAACAGCTACACAGCCCCACTCTTCAGTCACGTGAAAATCATCCTGTCTCTGAATGATGGACCTTTGAGGACTTTCAACATTCTAGTGTTACACATAAAGCTTTACTGACAACTTTCTGCAAATGTCATTTGTGCTGTGTGGTTGTGGTTCTGCAGGAACATACATAGAACCAAGACTGCTGGGTCAAGGGGTAAGTGTATCAGCTCACACAAGTTTGTTCAAAAATATCAGTAAGTGCATAAATGTGATAAACTGTAAGTGTGTGTGTGTGTGTGTGTGTGTGTGTGTGTGTGTGTGATGTAGGTCTCTAGGATGGTTTCCATTTTGGTCAACAGGAAGTTACCATCATATCACTGTGACAAAATTATCTCACAGACACAACTTAAGGAGGGAAAGTGTTATTTGGGTTCCTGATTTCAGAAGGATTTTAGTCTCTTGAGGAAATGGGGAGGGAACATAGTGGGGAGAGCACCATGCCCAGCAATGAGAGTTTGTATAGACTTCTCCTATGAGAGTAGATTAGAAAAGACAAGGTATTAGGGTTGGACTCAGGAAAGGGTATAACCTTCAAGGCCCACCCATGATGGCTTACCTCCACCAGCAAGCTCTACCCTCTAAATATTCTACAGCCTTCATAACAGAAGCAACCAGGGATTGCATATTCAAAGCAGGAGCCCAAGAGGGGCATTTCACATTCAAATCACAACAGCAGTTAATCTATTTCTTTGCTCCCATAAATACACTTTTAAAATGGAAATCAACACCACTTCTCCCAGTGGTGGTCTGAATTCACCTCTGCTGCTTTCCTGGGACCCATCATCTCTCCAAGGCTAACACACTCTCCTTCTGGTAAGCTATCAGAAGAAAACTGCCCTCTGAAAGAGTCCACCGGTTAATATGGGTGGAATTACATTTTTTCTAAGAGCATTCAAAGATCCTAAGTCAGCAGCAAATGCTGTTTTTATTACAATGCACAAAGTGAAAGGAGAGCAAACACCTAAGTGATTATTTTGAAAACCTTGTTCACTCCGACTCAGGGATTTCCCAAAACTAGTTTATATTCTGAGTTGTTAGTAATTCATGACTTTTTTCACAGTAAGACTCTATAATTAGAAAATGATGCCTCTTTGCAGAATTAGCAAAAAGGTTCTTTCCCACCCCTTCCAGAGAAGGCATTGAGAAATACCATCCTTTCACGGGGATTGGGGCTCACGGGGAACTGAAGCTTTGGTGGAGAATGATTCCAGGCAGGAAGTACAGACTCAATGATCTGCTCTCCTCTCACATGGACTCCTGAAACACAAACCTCAGGGCACTCAGTCTGTCCCTGTCCTGGCTGCGTTTCCACCGCTATGATTAATACCCCAACTAGAAGCAACTTAATGAAGAAAGGTTTCGTTTGGTTACAGTAGAGGCTGTAGAAGCCAAGGAGCACTGCTGGGAAGCCAAGGAATTCAGGGTAGCACATCCACAGTCAAGGGCAGAAAGAGAACAAACACATGAAGCCCTGTCTTCTCAGCTCAGTGTCTCCACTTTTTCTCTGCTTAAAGCCCTCGCCCTGGCCACCACTGGGGAATAGTGTCATCAACAGTGGGCTGATTCCACAGACATGACAGCACACCAATTCATTCCTCAGGAAGACCTTTTTCCCAGGTGGCTCTGGCTGTGTCCAGTTAACAACAGCACTCTGGGTGATGCACTTTGTTGTGTGACCTTCAGCTCACTTTAAAATCCACAGGCACGAAAAATATGATAGTCCCTGAACAATAAGTTCTAGAGACAGTTGCCTTAATTAATAAATCATGCCCAACCCACCAAACACATGCACAAGGATGTTTAGCTGCTTTATCCCTAACAGTCCCAAACTCAAAACAGTCAAATGTCCATCGACCGCACAATGGTCCAATGGCCTAAATAAAGTGTTCCCTCTAGGACGCTCGTGAGTTCAAGACTTGGCCCTCACCTGTAGGTGATATCTGAGGTGGCTCTGGAAGCCTTAGGAGCTGAGACCTAACTAGAAAAAGTAGATCACTGAGGATGGGTCCTAGGGACATCTTGTCCCTGTCGTCTCCCTGCCAATCTCTCTGTTTCCCTTCTACCATGAGATGAGGAATATCCTCCGTAACACAGTCCCATGATATTCCCTCCGTGATAGCCAGCCACCATGGGCTTAACCCTCCTTGAAATTGTTCTCCCTGGTATTTTGGTCATAGCTATGCAGAAATAACTAACATACAGGAGTCTAAATTTTACAAAGTGGAATACCACACGGCAGGGGTGAGGGAGAGGAAGGACAGCTTCCACATGTATCAATATAAATGAATCTCACAATGCCGAAGTGTGGTTCCATTGATAGGGAAACCTAACATATGGTAAAAAGAATCCTACAAATACCTACCTCCGGGAGTGCCTAAGGATTTTAGGGAGCTGTCCCAGATGCTAGAAATGTCTTATATCTTCATCTCAGGTTTGTTTTTTTTAAAAAAAAAAAAAAGAGAGAGAGAGAGATTTCTGAGCTTATGTGTAAACAATTGCTTATCATCTTATGCTGGTCAGTTAGCACCCAAATCAAGAAATCCCTATGACAGAAGTTCTTCTACTACCCATCCTCAAGCCACACCAGGCCCTTAGCTGACTAACAGCGCAAATGTCAAAAAGGTTCATTCTTAAAGAAACTGGGGCTTATCTCTTGCTGAATAGTTCTTACACCCTGAATGGGTGAGTTTCTAAAATATTATGCTCCATTCTCACTACTTCTAAGACTTTTGGCTGAGGCCATAGTGAAACAGTATGCCCTGATCTTAACTGACCTTGCTAATTTAAATTCTTTGGAAAGGACATATCCTGCAACCCGAGTGAACCTTGCATGAAATAAGCCAGCCACACAGAGACAAGCATTGTACCATTTCAACAATGGGAGGGTGGGGCAAGGAAGCTGATTTTCACCCCGTTAAGGGCTTCAGTTTGAAAAGATGAAACAGCTCTGAACATGGGTGGTGACGGAACACACAACACGAAGGCACTTGATGCCACTGAACTGTACACTGGAAATAGGTAGAATGGTCCATTGTATGCTACATGCATTTTACCACAATCATTCAAATGAGTAAAAAAATATGTGATCAATGTAATATGTGCAGGATTGACAAATAGCACCCATGGCTCTATGCACCATGGGTGCCTCCTCCATCCTCTCTCACACCAGCTTCTCTCCTGTCCCAGACTGTTTTTCCTCAACCTGCCCCTCAATGAGAGGACACCTAGTCACATTGTTAAGGAGAAGCATCCCTGATAATTGCTGCATTAGGACCCCAGCATGTACACTGTCCTAGTCCCCAGAATGCAAGGACTGATGATTCCTTGGCCAGAGAAAGACCAGAACACACACCTTCCAAAGAAGCCTGGAATTCTTCCAAATGAACTTTTCAGATGCCATAACCCTTGTTTCCTGGGTAAGTGAGTCATTTCATCACTGTGAAAATATCTGACATAAACAGCTTAAAGGAAGATTTATCTTAGCACATGGCTTCCAAGGTTCCAGTCCATCAGTGGCAGGGAGGAGGTATCAGGGCAAAGCAGCTCACATCAGGGTTACTGAGAAGTATGGAATGAAGGGGAGGGAGGGGGAGAGGGAACGAGACTGAATGCCTTGCTTTTCCCCCCACTGGAACCTCAACCTAAGGGACTGTGCCATAGACAGTGACTCTCCATACATGGGGAGAAGACCAGAGGTCTGGAGAGCCTGAGAACAACAGGAGTCATTGTCTGACCCTGAGTTTCAGGACCAGGAAGCTGCTGTGGGATAATCCTTCTGTACACAGTGTGAATAGATGTTACTATGACTGATTTAATAAACAAGCTGAAGAGGATAAAGTTAGGCAGAAAAGCCAAACTGAGAACGATAGGATAAGGAAGGGCAGAGTCAGAGGAGTCACCAGCCAGACACAGAACAAATCAGACACACAAAATGTGAAAGAAGTAAAAGCCACAAGCCTCGGGGCAGCACAGAGATAAATAGAAATGGCTTAAGTTGTAAGAGCTAGTCAGTAATAAGCCTGAGCTATTGGCCAAGCATTTATAATTTATATGAAGTCTCCAAGTTAGTTATCTGGGAAGCAGCTGCTGGTTATTTAGGAGCAGGCAGTAAGGACAGGGAAACTTCCACCTACAGGAAGCCTCTGTTGCCACACACCATAGCTCAGGAATAAAGCTGCTGTTTTGCTCTCCATCTGCCTGGCCTCTCTGCCCTACTTCTCAACTGGTTCAAAGCTCAAGTGAGAAAAAGAGAAAATGGTTCTATCTACGCTCTTTAAGTCTGGTACCCCAGTATCATGGCTCTCACATCACAGGGGCCAGAACAAGTTCAGACAGGAAGGGTAAGAACCTCATGCTCAATGGAGATTTTGTGGGATGTTCAGAATCCAATCAGCCAATGACCTCTGAGCTAGCAATCCCTGGAATCTGCCAGACTCATTCCTCTTTTATTCAGGAATAATGGGAATTTCCCAAGACAGGTAACTTGATAGATTTAGCATTCTCTCTCCTTAAAGAAAACACTCAAGTCTCAAGTAACCAAACAAAACAATCTCCAAAAGCTGCTGTAGACCTCTTATTAAACCTCGAAAGCACATTATAAGCACCTCTGGAGATCATGGAAATACGCCCCAGACCTCTTGGATCTCAAACAAATACACACTCTCCTTCTTTCTGGTCAGTGTACAATTCATCTCTCAGTGTGCAATGTCCAATCTATAGGTCAGAGGTTACCTGAGATGCTACCAACCTCCTCCTGTTCTATTCCCTCTTATCACTCAGCCACTGTTGATGTCTCTACAGCTAGAACCCTCCGTCCTTAAGAACAAGAAATGGAATCTAAGGGTGCAGACCAGTGACAGAGCACTTGCCTAGCATGAATGAAGCCGTAGGTCATAATACAACTCTGCAAAATAAAAAAAATATTAACTAATTATTAAAATCAAAGCAGCACTTCTACGGGTATTACATGGCAAAACTTTCATCTTCTTCTGTTGGTATTGTGGCTTTGTTTTATTTTTTTTTAATCTAACGGAGCCTAGGATGATCTTGAACTCATTATTTACTAGGCTTAGGTGGCTCTGAACTCCCGATCCTCCTGCCTCAGTTGCACAAGAGCTGGAATTACAGGCATGCACTAGCATAGACCAATACAACTTTCATCTATGAACCTTTGAGATCATCTGCTTAGCCCTCATCATTCAGGTGAAAGAACTGTGGTACTAGGACTGCAGTTAGAAGCTAACCACCGCTGCAGAGATCTGAGTACGAACTAAGTAGAAGAGTGTTATGTAAGACAGACATATAGATACGGTTGTCTGGTGTTAGTTACGTGAGGAAACATCCTTCATCCCTTTCTCTCTTCCTTGCCTCTTTTCTCCTTTGTTGCAGAATATTTGTGCACACTGTAAAGATGTGTTTCTGCCCAAGGCACCTTCTGACTGGTTTAATAAAGAGTTGAACGGCCAATAAACTGTCGGGAGAGGACAGGCAGGGCTTCAGGGGAGAGGAAGGAAGAGGAGGAGGAATCTAGGCACTTGGATTTTGCGCACAGACTTGGAGGAAAACAGATGTGCCATATTGAGGAGCAGTGACCAGGCCATGTGGCCGAATGTCGATTTTAAAAATACGGGTTAATTCAAGTTATAAGAGCTAATTGGTAACAAACCTAAGGTAAGGCCAAGCTCTCAAAATTAATACTAAGTCTCGGAGTCATTGTTTGCAGGCTGGGGGTCTAAGAAAGCTTGCAACACACTCCTTCCTTTGACGAGGGAGCAGAGACCCAAACTATTAATTATTAGAGGTGGAAGGGTCAAGATGCTCTTACATTTACTTTTTCTTTATTCATGAATTTGTGTTTTGTGTAGTCCACTAAAGTATGACTGACAAACAAAGACTGCATATATTTAGGGTATATAATGTGATACTCTAATATACGTATATAAGTTGTAAAGTGATTACCACAATCAAACTGATTTACATATCCATTGTCTGACACTGGCACTGTGATGTGCTGGTGGTGAGAACACTTAAGTCTATTCTCTTAACAAATAACCTTACTATTTTCTGAATGGAGAAAGATGAGTAACGAGACAGCCGACCTGGCCCAGCTAGTAAGGAACGTTGAGAGTTAGCAACAAGCATTTTCCCTTACCGTGCTGTTTCCAGATCCCTGTATTCTCCGCACAGGCATAGCTGCATAAGGTGGCTACCAACCCTCAGGCGGCAGGTTAGGCTGTATCCACTCGACTTTAGAGAGGCCCCAAATGTATGTGGTGTAGCAAACTGAGCTTCAATGAAAAGGAATAAGCCAATAAATCAGCTTCCCTTCATTCCGAGTTGCAAAGAGTTTGCCAGTGCACCAAGAAACTAGGATCCCATAACCTCAATGATGCATGGTGGAATTGGAGTATATTCTTAGGGTAACAACTATAAACATTCCATGCCCTCCCTGGACACTTTCCTGACTGTTTTGCAAGAATGAGTTTAGTTTATCAGCACAACATCCAAAGGGAATACTATCTCTATTACATAGATAAAGTAACCAGGACACAGAGATTAAGCAACTGGCCCAGTCCACGAGCACTAAGGGACACTCAGTGCTGTGTACTAGCCCTGGGTCCTCCTCTTCGCAGTCACACTCCATTGTCAGGCAATCGTATCTTTACAGGGAGCAAATGTCTAAAAAAAGAATTCTTTCTCATCTCCCTCTTTCAAAACAGTTCAAAGGGCTAAATATAAAAAGTAAAAGAGAAAAATAAAATCTACTCCAAAGCTAAAGCAAAATGATAAATGTTTAAAAGAAATTCTTTTAGCCTTCATTTTATTTTTCTTATAAAAAATTCAAATTATTTCAATACAGCCTGCTCCTAGAAAAGAAGAAGAAGAAGAAAAGAGGCAGGAAGTCTGGGCAGTTCTTCAGGAAGTCCGAACAGTACTTCACGAAGTCTGGACAGTTCTTTAGTTTCCTCTAAAGAAGGATCTAGAAGCTTCCCAGTGAGCAGCAGCAGACAGGCAGCCCATCAGGCCTCACTCTTGGGAGGAAGTGACAGAAAGGTACCCGTTATTCCTGCTAAGGAATGTGTTCTGGATGTGTTTCTAGCGAAAACGTCACATCACTGTCCTGGGGGGCCTGGGGGTCAGCTTTCTCATTTCTGAGTGACTTCTCACAGTACCGACAGTGGGTGAATCCACATCACCTAATTTCTTATTTGAAGCAATGACTTTGATGCTAAAGGGAGGCCCAGCCAAAAGCCTCAGATCCAAACCACCACGTCTAAAAAGGATGAGACGTCTGAGAATGGAGAGGAAGGGGCACCCGTCGAAGCAGCCCCTGTCCTTTCCCAAAGCCCCCTCGCTTACATTGCTCCTCTTGTCACACTGGAACAGGAATAGGTGACCCCTGTACCCCCAGAGTGGATCACAGGACTCTCCAGGGGACATAAACTGAAGCGCAGCGTTTCAGCATTAGAAAGAATGGAGTTCCTTACAAGCCAGACCAACACAGACAGAGGTTTAACTCCAGAGGACTTGGGAATTATTGCCAGGGGCTCAGATTACAAGAAGAAAAGGGGTCTCTACCATGGCTGCCATCTCTACTTGAAATATTTGAGCTTCCTCAACTGTCACAGCCAAACAATGAAAGGGATAGTTGAGGCAAAATGCATGCCTGCACGTCATATCTGCAACAGGCACAAAAAGTAATATCTATAAATAACAAGAACTTCTAGAATGCCTTCCTTTTACCAGTTTAGAACTTCCTGTTCCTTTAAAAAAATTTATTAATGTTAAAATTAGTAGTTGACATTCACAAAATGCCAACAACATATCTGTATCTGCTATTATGACTACATCATTTGTTCACCTCTGAACCAACGTTTCAAAACACTGTTAACTTCATTCTAGCAAATCACAATCAGACCCTGGGATAAGTAAGGCAATTAAAAGTTATGCTGACAATAAAAATAAATTAGTGACATAATTCTCCGTGGTTGTCAGGGCATGGTTTATGACTCTTACATTGGAAAGACTGGGAATATTTTTTTCTCTTTTTATTACTTTGGACATTGCAAAACAATGATTTTAATGGCTAAAGGCAAGTCAGGGTAAGAAAAGGCCTTGGGAACATTTCCAGTCTAAAAAAAAAAAAACCCACCGCACCAGACAGTGATGTTTGGAATGCCAAAGGAAAGCATCCACCTTGCAGGCCAAGTGTGTTACCCTTCTTCATGTCACTAGTACTGTGCTGTTTACCTCACAGTCCCTAATGATGGCACCAACACGGAAGCCACCCAAGGACAAGGGTCAGTGGGACTAAGACCCATCTTCAAGCCAAAGGGAGACAAAACAAGGATGGCAGCAGCAGAGCTAAATCAAACTAAGCTCTGGCCATGCACTACTTCAACAGGTATCAAGATGGCGTCACTGCAGAACTCGCGTACGAATTCTCATCTCAGACGTCAGGGGAATGGAGTTGAGCATTCCCATGCCTGACTACAGGAGAGCAGCTCAGAGTCCGGTCCTACAGGAACTCAGCCACGGTATTATATTCTAATTTCTAATTGCTGGATTTCTCTTGTCCCCTCTTCTGCCATTGCATGAACCTTCAAAACTGGGAAACAAGTATCCATGGATACGCCTGACCATAGTGCTTGGTTTGCAATGAGCCACCATTGTATCTGTTTTCCAAAACATACTTTTAATCAAAAATTTCAATTCCCCACCCAAGTCAAGATTTAACTACCATAGATAAAATTCTTTGAACCTGCCTCATGAAAACCTTATTAAAACAGACACCTTTCAAATGGGGTCACTTTTGTCTTCTGCTGTGGTGTACAGGGCCTCTAAAGGACAATGATTCAAAATGGGAAGAAAAACATAAAAAAAGACAGACAGAGAAGATAAACGTAAGAGAAAAAATAAAAAGGCAAATTTACATACATGATATGCATATATGTATATGCTGGGCATTTCTGAATTTACATACATGATATGCATATGTGTATATGCTGGGCACTTCTGAATTTACATGGATGATATACATATGTGTATATGCTGGGCACTTCTGAATTTACATACATGATATGCATATGTATATATGCTGGGCACTTCTGAATTTACATGGATGATATACATATGTGTATATGTTGGGCACTTCTGAATTCTTACATATCCCCTTTTTCTTTTCTTTCTTTCATTTTTAAAAATCCCTTTTTGTTGTTTGTTTTTTGAGATGTGACCTTGCTTTGTATCCCAACCCAGCCTCAAATTGGTAGTCCTCCTGGCTCTATCTCCTAAGTACTGGAATTGTATGCGCCACCACACCTAGCTAATCCTAAATACTTAACAAGTATTTAAGAGGCAAGGAAGGACCTAGGTTTACACTTTCCCACAAGGTTCAATGCTGTGGGAACTCCTTCAGCTCATAGCCTTTGAGATATTGGCCCACTTTGGGCGTGGTCTCATGTACTAGAAGTGCAGATGAAAAGTGTACATGACCCCTTTTTTTCTGCTGGATTCAGTTCCAGGTCCCAGCACATGCAGAGGACTGAGGATTGTTACTCTTCCTGTGAGTTTATCCCCAAATAAATAAACCTTTGTTATACTCCATTCCGGGCTTTTGTGGAATTCTTTGCTACAACTACAGTTCAACAATGGTTGAAAATTCATTTTGGTTTGTTTTTTCCTTCTTAGAAAAAAGAAAGAAAGAAAGAAAGGAAGGAAGGAAGGAAGGAAGGAAGGAAGGAAGGAAGGAAGGAAGGGAGGAAGGAAGGAAGGAAGAACAAAGAATGCTCCATTGACAATCTTTTAGAAGCTAAAGAATAAAATCAGAGGAATCTCAAACGGCTGAGAAACACAACTGAAAAAAAGTGAAATGATTTCTAATGATACTCTGCTATACTCATAGATCAGGGCCTAGCCCAGCTGTCATCAGAGGGCTGTCATCCAGCAACTGATGCAAGCAGATGCAGAGACACACACCCAAACCCTAGGCAGAGACCGCAGAGGGGAAGGAAGGATTGTAGGAGCCAGAGGGTGGGGGACATCATGAGAACACAGGCCACTGAATTATCTAAGCAGGTTCACAGGGGCTCAGAGACTGAAGCGACAACCACAGACCCTTCCGGGTCTGAGCTAGGTCCTCTTCATCTAACTTGTGGTTGTGTATCTTGGTGTTTTTGTGGGGTGCCCAACACTGGGAGTGTGGGGTGGTGTCTGACTCTTCTGCCTGTGCTTGGGATCCTTGTCCTCCTGCTGGATTCCCATGCAGCTGTTAAAGCAGTGCTTGTGTCTAGTCTTATTGTGACTTGCTAGGCCATGTTTGGTGGGTATCCCTGGGAGGCTTGCTCTTCCTCTTTCTCTCTTTCTTTCTTTCTTTCTTTCTTTCTTTCTTTCTTTCTTTCTTCCTTCCTTCCTTTCTTTCTTTCTTTCTTTCTTTCTTTCTTTCTTCCTTTCTCTCTTTCTTTCTTTCTTTCTTTCTTCCTTTCTCTCTTTTTTTCATTAAGAAGAACAGAGGAGGACTTGATCTGCAGGAGAGGAGAGGTGGGGTCAAGGGACTGGGAGAAGTGGAGGGGTAAAACTGTGATCAGAATGTAATGTATGAGAGAAGAATAAAATGTTTTTTTAAGGAAAAAAAATAAAATCATTAGAAAAAATTAGATGCTGACAATTCTGGAGTGAGTTTTTGAGGTAAAAGCTAAAAATAGTGGCAGTGAGGGGAAGTGCCTTGTAAGTCTGTCTGAAATTAAGCACTAGCAGGGAAAAGGCATTTTGTATAATTTTAAGAGAAATCGAAGTATTAAGAAAAGCAAGTCACTGGACTAGGGAGATGCCTCCATGAGTACAGTCTCTGTGTGCAAGTACAAAGAACTGAGTTCAAATCCACAGCACCCATGTGAAAAGCAGTGCTGGTCCATCTACCATCTCTGCATTGGGAAGTGGAGGCAGGAGGATCATAGGGGTTCCCAGGCCAGCTGGTCTAGTCAATCAGCAACTCCAGATGCAGTGACAGACCCTCTCTCAAAAAATAGGGTGCACCCACATTGATCTCTGGCCCCACATGCCTGCACAGTTACATGCACCTCCTCATGAGCATATATATATATATATATATATATATATATATATATACATATGTGTGTGTGTGTGTGTGTGTGTGTGTCTGTGTCTGTGTCTGTGTGTCTGTGTGTCTGTGTGTGTATACACATATATACACATATGCACACCCATATAAAACAAATTATTAATAATGACAAGTAACCCTTGGAGTCTATGGTTCATATTTATTGTGTTTGTTCCATTATAATGCTTTTGTAAGACTTGGAGAATTATTGCTAATGGAATTTTATGTCATAAAATTTCTCTTTCATAACTTTAAAAATAAGACGATTAGGGTGTGGTAGCGCCTGTCTTTAATCCCAGCACTGAGGAGGCAGAGGCGGGTTCATCTCTCTGAGTTTGAGGCCAGCCTGTTCTACATAGTGAGTTACAGGACAGCCAGGGCTACATAGAGGAATGTTGCCTTCACCCCAAAAAAAAAAGCTGTAAAATTCCAATTTTTGTAACTTTAAAAACATGCTGTATACTTTCTACTTTTCTGTAAGGAAGCTCGTTTTATACATTAGCTAGTCTGTCACATGCTATGGAGACCAGAGAAATGGACTTACCTAGTGCTTGTAGCTCATTGTGGGTTTTAGTCATCATATTTGAATATGGAACAGATACACAGAAAAATCACATTTAGATTGGGGGAAAAGAGAGTTTGGCTTTGATCACATCAGATTAAATGGACCCCAAAAGTGAATCTAAAAAGACTAACACAAAGTGGAAACAGGAGGAGACAGACGTACATTTACAACATAATTAAAATGTAACCTTTATGAGGAGTTCCAGAGAACAAACTCTGGCCAAGGAGAGCACACCTACCTCACCTCTCCCTCCTCTCTCTCTCTCTCTCTCTCTCTCTCTCTCTCTCTCTCTCTCTCTCAGTTTAAAGACAGTGTTCTGGGGGGGCAGGAAGCAAAACTCGATGGTAGAGCCCTCCCCAACACACATGTGGCTTTGTAAAATCTGCTGTGAGAAAAAAAGATAGATTTCAAAAATACTACATTCTAGCCCATTCTGTTCTAAAAAGAAAAATATTTCTAAACTTCTTTGTACCAAAGATACACTAAAGAAGGAAGTCAATCTTCATTGCCTCTCAGGACTCCAGGAAAGGTCAAGTTCAGGGGGCACTCCAGGCTGAAGTGCATCCCTGCAGTGGGCAATCCAGTCAGCAGGTTTCTCACTAGCAATGCTCACTAGCAGGGAAGGAGAAAACATAAAAAGCAAAACTGCCAGGTGCTTAACACTGCCAGACCCCAAAGCAGAGAAATGTAAAGTAACAAACAAAGAAATGATACATTTTAGCCATATCAACTTCAGCTCTTCAGTTCGATAAATGGTGATAGTCTCCTACAAACAGAAAGGGACATACAGGCGGGGGGGGGGGGGGGGGGGGGGGGGGGGGGGGGGGGGATATGGCTTTGAAGACAGGCCGCTCTCGCTGTCTGGCCTTTAGTCAATAAAGACACCCAGAGTCTAGAGCTGTCAATAAATATTAAACCACAACAAAAAAACTGCCCAGGTCTCTCCAGTGCACACAGCCTTTTTAACCGTGAAAAGCAACTGGCAAAATGACTTCAAAGGAAATAATTTCAGCCTGTTGCTGCAGAGAGCAAACTCCTCAGATAGCCTGGGTACTGGTGTGTGACAGAGGAGATCCTGGGGTTCACAGGTGACAGTGCCCAGTGTCTGTTTACCCCGGGAGTCTTCCCCATGGGAGGCATTTATGCCTCTGGTTAAACACTACAAGGAGAAAATGGGAAGAGTCTAGAAGGATTCAGGGTTGGCGATCCACAGGGAGATGAATCAAACAGCAATACATTTTTCTGAAGGATTAAATGAAATAGTGTAATCCAAGGGTGCAGTTTGCACAGCGTCCAAAGGAAGATGCTTGCCTTTTATTGTTGTTTGACTAAAATCAAACTTATTTTTAAAAAATTTACTTATTTTTATATCTTATGTGTACGACTATCTTGTCGGCACCTATGTATGTACACCACATGAGTGCCTGGTACCCACCAAGGCCAGAAGAGAGTGTCAGATCTCCTGAAATTGGAGTTATAAACTGTTGTGAGCTGTCATGTGGGTGCTGGGAATTGAACTCAGGTCCTCTGCTAGAACAGTCAGGAAGACCACAGAACCATCCCTCCAGTGCTCAAACCAAAACTATTAACTCTGAAGTAGAATGGGGCAAGGCAGGGAACAAAGATGAAAGACTTCTCTGTGGAGGGCAAGGTGAAGCCCCTCTCTCCTGCAAAGCTTCCAGCTTCAGTCTCTGATGAGACATCTAAGTCCCCAAGCAGTTCAGAGACAGCACCAGCATACCCATAACTCATGGGTAGAAAATCAGTCATAGCTAGCAAATGTACATTCTGAACACATGCTGAGATGTTGACATCCTTAACAGTGAAACGAACAGAAAAACACAGAATGGACCAGAATATTACCTCATGAGAAAGGCATGTCCAAGAACCCTAAGTGATGAGATGCTTCAAAAACAAAGGGTTCCAGAAGTTTCTTGAGAAAGTAACTGAATGAAGGGCCTGGGGAATTGTGTCTCCTTATCTTTTCTTCAGAGAGGACAATATCTACGGGAATAATCTCATTAGGACAGAGAGCAAATGAGGTAATATACCTATGTGACACAAAGAATCAGAGGTACATATGGTACACAAAGGAAGGCTTATCATATGGTTCTTCAAACAGTAAAACCATGGGAACCAAGGCTTGGCAAGAAAAGCCAATGACTTCAGCTACCTGGTTGCTCTTGGCTAAGCCTGGCACATGCTAGAGTGTGCAGTACCATAGCAGGCGTGGTGCCATCCTCTGAAAGGTTTGCTTGCTCTGTCATTCCAGCTGCTCCAGAGACTGACGTGGGAAGATTGCCAGATCAAGGTCAGCTTAAGCAGCATAACCAAACCTTGTTACTCCTTTCCTACATCCGGGAGCTTGGTGTTTGGAAGGGTTCCCACTACCCTAACTGAAAAGAATGACTCACTCTGCCTAAGCCATTCAGGCAAACTCTACGGTTTGTGCCCAGCACCTGCTTCCCCTTTGGGAGCCTAGAATTTTAGCCTGTGTAGCTGAATAAAGAAGCTAATGTGAAAGCACCTTTGCCAAGCATCCCTGAGACATCAGTTCATGTATTCTGTCACAGCTCCTTATTAGGGTGCAGTTTTGTGATGTGCTTTGCCTCCTGGCCTCCACCTTCCCCCAATCCCCCTCTTTCTCACAGAATCACCCTTACTCTGGAACCTTGGGTCATGGCCAGCCCAGTGTCTTCTAAATTCATCATCGGCATCCTTCGAGCCCCAGAACTCTCAGCATGGACAAGAAGCAAGCAAAGTGTCTAGGCTAACCCTGCACTTTAAGAGCCCCACTTGCACACAGCACCCTGACTTCATGGTACTGTTCAACAAGCTTAAGAACCGCTCAAGGACTGCTTTAACTTTTCAGTTATGGATGCAGGCTTGCTAGCACCGGTCCTTAAATCTCTAGAATCTTCAGGAAGTCACCTGCTGCATACTAAGTCTAAGTCAATAATGGGCACCCACCGCTAACTGCCTAGGACTCCCACATATAATTAAACATAACCCTGGTTCCTGATCATTAACTCAGTGGCTATCTGTGGGACTCCTACATGACAGGTTGAGTGCCTGACTCTTCATACATGTTACAGCAAACCCTGAAAGAGTCAGTATGCAAAGACGATTCCAGAAGGCTGAACAAAGAGCCTCGGGTCTAATGTGCCTGATCCCAAGTCCCACGTACACTACAGCAAGTCAGAGCTTCAAAACTTTCACAGTTTGCTTCTTCTTTTCTTCCTTCAGTCTGTCCTTCCTTCCTCCCTCCCTTCTTTCCTTCCATTCATCCATGTTTAGAATATTTGGAAGAGAAAAAGGTTAGGGCTCATTTTTCAATATAAAAAGCAACAAGAAAGCTAAGTGTTGGTGGCATATGCCTTTAATCCCAGCACTCAGAAGGCAGAGGCAGGCAGATCTCTGTGAGTTCAAGGCCAGCCTGGTTTACAAGAACAACTCCAGGACAGGCTCCAAAGCTACAGAGAAATCCTGCCCTCCCCACAAAAAAAAGCTACAAGAAATAATTAAGCTTTACCTGATGGCATATATAAGAATACTAAATATTATTCTAGGCCTTTGGAAATATTAAGAGTGTCCTAAAAAAGAGTGTCCCCAGTCTAAATCAGTCTAAAGATGGTTCTTTGCAGTGTGTGTTGAGATTTGTTATGGTTTGAATCTGAAATGTCCCTCACTGGCTCCTCTTTGAACACGTGTTCCCCAGCTAGTGATGATGTTTTGAGAGACTGTGAGACCTTCTGGAAGTGGGAGCTATGTAGCAACAATAGACCATGACAGTCAGGCCTCTAAAGGCTCCGGTCCAAGCCCTGTAGGCCACAGTCCAACATCTGGTCTGAGTCTATATGAATGGCTGTTCTCCACAGCACCCTGCTACTGTCAGGATGTGCTGCTCAAGGGGGAGCTCGGGGCTACACAACTGTAGACTGAAGTGAGGCTTCCCTCCCTCTGGTTGTTTCCGGGAGGTCGTTATATTACAACAATGCAAATGTAACCAAAATAGGATCTTAACCACAAGCACTCTAAGGTGAAAGAAGGCTCACCAAAGCAGACTTCCCTAGAAGACACCGAGCTGAGAGAGGCCAAGAAACAAGGCCCAAGCGCAATGAGATGGTAAATGCACTCTCAATCTACGTGTTCCCCGCTTCCCTGCAGTCTCCATTTAGTGAACACATAGCACCACCAGTTCTCTAGCTAATCACATAAAACGCTAATACTGTGCTCCTGGTCCGGGCAAATTCTAACCGACGGCTCCAAAATTCCACGCGCTGTCAGCTCCTGCTTCCCCAACCTCATTTGATCTCTCTCTTGTTGACAAAATTAACCAATTGAGGGGGAGACGACACAGCAAAGCCTCAAGCCTGTTGTTCGAAAAAGCAAGGACTTAAAAATATCAAACTCTTCAATCTGAAGACAAATTTACCATGTTCCTGGAGCAAGAAATGGGGGAGGGACAGAATGAAGAATAATTCAGTGCTGGTGATGAAGTTCCATGGCCTGCAGGCAGTAGGTACTGATGTGGGGTATCAGCCTATCACCAGGAAAAGGGCAGGCTTAGAAGTAGGTAAAATAAGGAGGGCTTTAGGCTGGAAGCCCCAGGTCTCCATGATGCCCGGATCTCTAGATCAACACCGCAGTCCTGACGTGGGCTGATCTGAAAGCTGACTCAGTACCCCCGTGCGCTTCACTGGGTTTTCCATGACAATGTTACAGATGAGCTCTCTGTCCAGGCTGTATCTAAGCAAACCAATGAGCTGTGCGCCTTTCCTCTACCCCATGCACCACGCGGACTCTCCCCCAGGGTCTTCCTGGCTGCAGCTCCCATCGCTAGGTCTGCAGCACTGTGGGAGCAGCCAGGTTGAATCTGGCCTCGAGGGAAAGGCCAGCATGAGCCAGACTAAGAAAGAAGGAACACAAACAATGAGAGACCAGGATCCTAGATAGTGGAAAGTCGGGGGACGAGGGAGGCAAGTGCTGGAACCCTAGAAACCATTTTTTTCATTCATTCATACATTCCCATTTCCCACTTGAAGAGGAAAGCAATAAGCCTTAATTTCAAGGTGACACCCCAGGTGGATTTTCCAGAGATACAAACAGACAGCAGACAAACAAGTCTCAGACTCACCTATCTGCGGCAAGCGGGAAGGCTTCGATTGCCCCCCAGGGTCCCCATCGCCACGGACAAGCTCTAACCCACCCACGTGGGTTAAGCGGCTCTCACTCGCTGTTGTCACTACCAAAGACAAAGAGGAGCTTCCAGGGAAACACTGACCACCCTCTCCGCAGAGCCCACAGAGTCCAGAATCACCTGGGTCCTTCTTGCTGAGGTACAGCAACACCAGAACCAAAGATGGCACTAGAGCATTCGACCTGACACGTGGTCAGGCTCCTTGGTTCTCGTTCCCGGGTATGACCCGACTCCGAACCCCAGGGCACAACCGAAAGGGAAGTCACGGGGTGATGATGTCAGAGGAACACAGGCAGGAGCCAGAAGAGATTGCCAAAACGCCCTCAAATCCTGTGTGGAAAGTGAGGAGGTTGTAAATCTTAAAACAGACTATAGAGAAGTTGGCGCCCAGCCATTACATCTAGCTTTCCCAGGGAGTCCCTTGAGGGAAAGAGCAAAGAGGGAAAAAGTCAGACGTGGTCACTGGGACAAGAGGAGTAACCTTATCAAGGCTGATGATGGGTGGCCCCAGTCCCCATAGAGCTGGAAGTAGCAGGCTTATATAGCTTGCCTGATCCCATGCCAGCCCCTCAGTCGTCAGGAAGACAATCCAAAGGGCCACACTTGACTTTACCCAGAGTTAGGGAACCATGGAAGAAGCGAGGAAGCCATTGTTGGTAGTGTTTACCAGATTCTCACAATGGATTATGACAGTCCTATCTCTCTCCTATCTCACAAGTTCCTGCTTCTCACCATTGCTTCTCATCTCAGGTTCTGCCTACGCCGCCTCCCCCAGGCCTACTCGGATGCCCTGGCTCCCTCCTGGCAACAGACCAGCCTCACACACAATAAGGCAGGCAAGAGGAGTCTGTTTCTACCTCTGCTTTCAATCAGCCACCGTCAGAGCACAGATGTGAACAGCCCCAGGCTCCGGGGACCATATGTAGAGGTGTGACGTGTTCTACCTAACTCTCACACAAAACTCCACCTAACATTCTGCCTTACTGTTTTAATCTTTATCCCTTCCTCAACTTCAATCATAAGGCAATAAGAGCAAGGTGGAGGGAGCATAAATTTTTAAAAAGTAAGAAAAGTCAACTAATTTAATGTATTCCTTCAAAGATTTTTTAAAATAGATATATCTAAAACTGTTTATCATATGTTTACATCAAAGCTCCTAATCTGAAAAGCTCCAAAGAGTTTCTAAGCAGCCATCTGATCCTCAGGATGTAGAGTCTGGGGCCAGCGCCTGTGAGGAAGTATAGGATCATTCACAGTCTAAGATGCTCCTGTCCTGCAGTGTCCTCCTTGGCTAAACAAGGAACATACTAGCCCGTCCCGTGCTCAGACCATTGCATGTGACCCATAACTTACTTAATCACAGTTAGTGAAATCTAGCTCTTAAAGGCATTGATTCCTTTCTAGCTCAGGAACCAAACAGTATGGCGCTAACTTGCTCCACATAAGTGTGCCTGCCAGCAGGAGGTCAAGTACCTCGCGTAACTTGTGGTCGTGGGAAGACGATGACATCCCTCCAGGCACACACAGACCACACTGCTCTGTTGAGCGATTTCTTTTTCCGCAGAGAGTTAGTTCCCTTGTTGTGGTAAAAGACCTGCCAAGGGCAGCTTAAGGAAGCAAAGCTTTGGGTTGGCTCATGGTTTTGAAGGTATAGTCCATCACGGCAGCAAATTCAGGGCAAGAGGAGTGTGCAGCAGCGGCCACACCATCAAAGGCAGAGAGAAAGAGCGGGGAAAGCTGCTGCCCAGCTCACCTTCTTCTTCGTTCTCTTAATTTAACCCCAGACTCTATCCAGCTCATGAGATGGAAGGCACTGCTCACACTCAAGATGGGTCCTCCCTCCTGATTTACGTCTCTCTGGATAAACATACCCAGAGGATGTGGTGATTCTAAACGGAGTCAAAGTTGACAGTGAAGATTAACCATCCAGTCACAAATCCCCAAAGGGTGGGCCCTGCCTGAAGTCATGCAAATGTCCTATGATTATACCAACTACTGACTTCTGTCCAAGAGATAGCCGCAAGACAGAGAGAGTGCATACATATGTCTCCATCATTATACTGGGCAACAAAAATGAAGTAAAGGAATTCGGAAGGCTGTGACAAAGAAGAGAGAGGAAAGAGAAAAGGACAGAAGGTCTCTGTAACATGAGGGGCCGGCTTGTTGGAGTTTCTGTCCCGCCCTCCATAAGGTTATAAACTGATTGGCCCATTAGGTCAGGCTCCTTATTAGTCCTTGTAACTTATATTAATCCATTATCATTATCTACGTTAGCCACATGGCTTCGTACCTTTTTCAGTTGTCAGTTTACATGTTGCTGCTTCAGTGGTCTGCGAAGGACTGGCAGAGGGAGCTTCCTGTGTCCCAGAATACTCCCAGTCTCTTTCCTCCACCCCTACTTCCTGTCTGGCTTTCCCGCCTATACTGCCTGCCTGACCAATCAGCGTTTTATTAAAATATGATTGACAGAATACAGACAATTCTCCCACATCAGGTCTCCTACAGAATAGGAGAGACAAGAGGAGGGATGACCCACACCGCCACAGTGCTGCGACATTAGTCTTTACTTTTATGAATTTCATTCTGAACTGACACATAAACTGCATGTGTCACACTAATGATACATGTTATTATCATTATGGTATATTATCAGGATACCGTTCTGGCTAATCTCCACCCTCTTAGCTCTGTCTCCCACCATCAGTCCCGCCTTGGGAGATCAAGCCTGGCAGATGGCATTGAGACAGCTTCACCATTCTGGGGTTTTGAGACAGCCGATGGGAGTTTCTGAAGGGTGGTGAACACGGGGGAGAAAAAGGGAATGTCTTCCCCTGTGTATTTCATGCTTCGGTGCATGGGTCCAGCAACACCTACGTTAGGTCCCTTTGGAAATCATTCAGTCTCAGCTAGAGGGGTAACCAGTTTCCTCTCCTGAGCCCTGGGGCCTGGAGGTGGTTCTACTTTGGGCAGCTGAATAACTCTGGTGAGTTCCTCTAGCTCTACTGTATTATTTCATTTTGCACTGCTGTAACACAACACCCAACACAACAACTCATGGGAGGTTAGGTTAGGCTGTTTCAAAGGTCGGCAGCCCATCAGAGTGGGGGAAGGCGCAGTGGAGCAGTCAGCCCATGGCAGCAGGAGCATATATGGTAGGGGCTCTTCACATAGTTATAGGTCAGAAAGCAGAGAATGTCAGGAACCTGGGATAGGCACTCAAGTTCAACGGCCAAGCCCTAGTGACCTGCTTCTGACAATTAGGCCCCACCTCCTAACGGTTCTATAACCTCCCAAAACAGTACCATGAGCAGGAAAGAAACGTTCAAAATATAAGCAGATGGGAGACATCTCAGATTCAACCACAACACTCACCTCCATGAACAACTCCTCTGCCAGGTCTTCATCTGACCTATCAGTAACGAGTTCATTTTCTCCTGAGCCGCCTAGCGCACCAGAGACTCAAAGTTGCCCTCAGAAAACCTCCACAGCAAACCCACAACGGCTTCAACAAGAAAGTCTTCCACAGTGGGATGTGCTTTCTTGGTCCCAGGCTTGATTCCACGTCATGCTACACTTTGAAGATGTTTTATTAAAGAGAATTCATTGTAGTGCTCAAATAATAGCAGGTTATTATTATGATCAGTGTGCTAGAGGAAAGAGTAAAATACCAGGACCAGTTAAAGTTGGCTGATGCTAAGAAGGTGATGTACACCTGGCATTGGACAGCTGACTGGAATAATCACAGTGAGCTCAAATTATTTAATAGCAGGATGTGGATTTTATACTCCCACTGTGTATATATATAGACCACAATGTCTTTATCCATTCCTGTTTGTCCAATAAATCTTTATCAAGCATCTAAGATTCCAACAGCACTAAATTAACCTCTAAGCCCGGTGCCCAAGACATTGTGTTTATCTTCAGATTAGAATCTAGTTGGGTCGTAAAACAAGTAAGGAATTAACAGTGAGAAAGAGATGCACAGAGGTGAGTATAGGTGCTGAGAGACAATGGGGGAAGGGAGGCTTACCTAGTGCTGGGGAAGAAAACAGGTTTCTGAGATGGGATGAAGTTAAAGATGTGGGGCTGGTGGGCAGGGGGTGGGCGGGAGTGGGGAGGGGGGGCAGGGTGGAAGTGGGGAGATGGCACATTCTATAAAGCGGCTGTCATGCACTCATGAGGACCTGAGTTTGGATCCCAGGCACTCACATCTGTAACCCCAGTGGCAGGTTGGGCAGAGGCAAGCAAAGCCCTGAGCTCATTGGTAAGTCCACCTAGGCAGACCAATAAGCTTCCGGTTCAGTGAGAGACCCTGCCTCAAGGAATAAGGCAGAGGAGTGATAAGAAAGTCATTCAACATCAACCTCTGCCCTCCAGTAGATTGCAAACACATGTATAAGCACCTGGACACACACGCACATATTTTCATCCAACCCCCATCGCGTGCGCGCGCGCACACACACACACACACACCACCCAGGAAGAAGAAAAAAAGGATCAGATTGACAAAGAAAAACCATAACACTGCTCTAGTGGTTCAATAGAGTGGGAGAAACATAGCAGGGAGGCTGGGACACGACGAGACATCACTAAAACAATCGTTAATGGAGAACCGAGATACAGGTTGAAAGACTCTCTTACCAGAAATGTTTGGCACCAGAAGTTTGTCCAATTGCAGACTTTTTTCAGCTACCAGAATCTTTTGTGTATCTTGGGAGTGGGACTAAAGTCTAACCAGGAGACTCATGCGTGTGTTACATAACCCTAGGCAGAAAGTAATGTTGCACAATTTTTTAGGGTACCTGTATTTTGACGTCCACATGACATATAGGATCAGGTATGGAATTTTGTAGCACGATGTCAGCACTTCAAAAGTTTGAGAATTGGGAGCATTTCAGATTTTGGGTCTTCAGATTAGGGCTACTCAACCTGTACCTGGGACTTGTTTAAGAGTGAGTTATTGTCAGGTGGTGGTGGTACACACCTTTAATCCTATCACTCAGGAGGCAGAGATAGGAGGATCTCTGTGAGTTCAAGGTCTATAGAGTGAGTTTCAGGACTCCAGAACTGTTACATAGAAAAACCCTGTCTCAGAAAACAGACAGAAAGAGTCATGTATCTACAATGATGGTATTCCAGATACCATGGAGGCAGGAGGTTCATGAAATCAAAGCTAGCCTGGACTACCTATAGAGTCTGGCCTTAGCAAAAGCTTTTCCCAAAAAACTAGGGGCTACAGATAAAAACTCAGGGCATGTTTGACATGTAGAGGGGTCATAATTTCAATCTCCAAGACCATCAAAGAAAAATGTGGTATCAGAGCAAGGAAATAGCACACTGAGCAGCACGGGTTTAATCCAAGACTGTCCCAGGCAAACAGCATAGGGCCACTCTACCAATAACATAAGAAGCAGTGGAACTTCATAGCAAATAGAAGTCCCTGCTGTCTTCTGGCAGACCAAGGACTAACCCGATCAGATATGTGATTTACAAAATCACTTTGGGTTGGTCCTAGAAAGCAAACCAAAGCAGCACCAAAACAGGAAGTGAAACCAACCGAGGCACTGGCTCTTGCTGGGTGAGAGTGGGAACTAGGAAGATGAGGACCATTGGTAGACACATTCCAGAGGCTTTAAAGGGGTCTTTGAGAAACAGCATCAGTTACATCTGAGAGTGTGATTAGAAATGGGAGACGCCTCGGCGTTTCCAGAGCCGATCCACAGCCATCTGGCTTCTGCAGGAACCTACACTCATGTGCGCATACCCATACAAAAAAAAATACATATACATATAATTAAAGCTAAAATAATTACTTCATTGTTTAAAAAAAATGAAAAGAAAGATAATAGGCAGGAGCCAAAATATTTACTAGATTTCAGACTTCGGTAACTGGAGGAGACGGTCGAGGCGATTCAGAGATGGAAGACTTAGTGTGAGAATCACACTAGGATGGAGGAGAGCAAGGATGAAGAGATCCCTTTGAGATAACATGGGCAAGGCTGCCTAAAGATGTCAGGGAACCTGGGCAGTGGGCTGCCGCTCAGGAAGAGGGGGCTGATGGGAAATGGGGGTGTGGAATTGCCTATATGCACCCTTACTGAAGTTCCCCTGAATTGGGTGGTAGTCACTACACTGCAGAGAACAGTTCTCATGGAGGTTTGGGGTACAAGGCGCAGGGAGAGGTTAGAGGATAAAGAAGAGGGTACATTTGTCCCTGAAAGGTACATTCCCACCATCCGGGGGATACTGAACGTGACAGAACAGGGCACTTTAAGGAAGGTGCTAGGCGTCCTGAATAGAAACCAAGGGCTAGTTAGCCGCCAGCAAAAGATTTTTCTCACTTTAAATACTCACCACTCAAGATACCACAGGGACCAAACCCAATAATAACCAAATTATCCAGGCAGAAGCATCCATAGTGGTCTGAATAATACCTGAGAGAAATGCTGCTGTGCCTGAACCCAGGACACGCAGGTACCATGTTCAGCTGCTCCCATCTGGATAAGAGCAGACAGTGCTTTCACCCCTGACATCTGGAGGTGCTGTGTGCCCGGATAATCTGGCTATTGGGTCACAAATCACAAAACACCCAGGGGCAGCAGAGTTTCTTTGTCATGAAGTCCAATGTAAAGAGCCTTTCCTTGTGATACAGCAAGGCAGCCACTCATCATATCAGATTAAAGCCATGGACGGTATGCAAAGAAACAACCCAGATCCTAGAAGTCCAGAGAAGGCAGTAGGCATGGCCCTACTGCCTCCATTTTTCCCGTGTCCTTAAAACAGCTGTGCTCTTGATTTGGCAGCACAAATAGTAAAATTAGAGTGACAAAAAGATTAGCATGGTCCCTGCAATATTGTAACGCATTCCCGATTTCTGACCAGAAGGAGGACCAGATTTTTACCCAGAAGGAGAACTCTGAAAAGGGCGGAAGAGATAGAAGGATAGGTGAGAGAGACAAACAAGCCAGAGGAAAGGGGGAGGGAGAAAGGCAAAATATTGCCTGGTCTTCTGTGTTGAATTTAGATATAACTAGTCAGATAGACAGACACACATATACATACATACATGAATGGCATACAAGCAGAAGAGTAGCTATCCAAAGAAATAAAAACAAGAAATCATATGAGAGCCAGAAAGAGTAATGGGGGGTATGTGACTATAACCAAGATAAAATATTTGTATGAAAATGTTATAATGAAACCCCATTGTTTGTATGCTAACTTAAGTTTTGGTTTTTGTCTTTGCTTTTTTGGGGTTTTACTTTTGTTTCTTGACACAGGGTTTCCCTGTATAACAGCCCTGGATGCCCTGGAACTCACTTTGTAGACCAGGTTGGCCTCAAACTCAGAGAGATCCACCTGCCTCTGCTTCCCAAATGCTGGGATTAAAGGCATGAGCCACTACGCCCAACACTAACTTAAAATTTTTAGTGAGTGGAAAACACAGGAAAAAATGCAATGTGATAAATGCAAAAGGATACCTTAAATCTCTGTATGAAAAGTAAAATTCACAACAATATACTTTATAAGCTAAGAGGCACGTCTAGAGGGCAAGTCCTCATCGTTAGCTTGACTGGATCTGGAGTCTCCTAGGCATGCCTCTGGTATACTTTCTAAGACTTATTTATTTTTATTTCACATGGATGCTGTTTTGCCTGAATGTATGTGCATGTGCCTGGTGCCTACAGAGGTCAGAAGAGGGCGTTGGACTCCTTAGAACTGGGGTTCCAGACAGTTGTGAGCTGCCACGATGTGGGATTCCCCTCTGTACGCTGTGAATATCATTGGTTAATAAAGGAACCGCTTTGGGCCTATAGCAGAGCTGTAGGAGAACAGAGTTAGGTAGGGAAAACTAAACTGAATGATGGGAGAAAGAAGGACAGAGTTAGAGAGAAGCCATGTAGCCCCACCAGAGCCAGACAGAACTTTACCCAGTAAGCCACAGCCACGTGGCGATACACAGATTACTAGAAATGGGTTAAATTAAAATGCAAAAGCTAGCTGATAAGCAACTAGAGCTAATGGGCCAAGCAGTGATTTAAATAATATGGTTTCTGTGTGATTATTTCAGGGCTAAGCAGCCAGAACAACCAAGTGGCCTTCTCGCTACACTGCCATATGGGTGTTGGGAATTGAACACAGATCCTCTGCAAGACCCTTAGTGCTCTTCTCTGCTAATCCATCTCTGCAGATCCAAAGACACACCTCTAGATGAGCCAGTGAACGTGCTCCCAAAGTGGTTTAAATGAAGAGGAGGATCACCCTGAGCGTGGGCAGCACCATCCCATCAGCTGAGACCCTGCGCAGAATGAAGAGAGAATGGGAAAAGCGAACTGAGCACAGCACCCATCTCTCTGCTTCCTGTCCCTGAACACGATGGGTGGCCAGCTGCCTCCATCTCCTGTCACCATGACGGCTGGCAGCCCCTCAACCCCTTGCTTCCTTAAGCTGCTTGTGTCAGGTGTGTTAGCACAAGAAGAACCGTGACTAACACACGCTTTTAAACTTAACCGTTTCGCAGTGAAAAACTGAACTCACGCTTTCAAGATATAAGCAAAAGCTCCTAGCACAAGAATGACCCCTTTCAAAGCATCATGCTACATCTTTTCCAAAGAGAGCCCATGCTGGCAGTGTTTCCCGGGCCTGAGTACTTTTTCCTATGTCTGTATAAGGTGCCTGATGGGGGAAAGCAAGCTTCCCTTTCCTGTCCTCCGGGGCTTCCAGCAGCATGCTGTGGCTTGAAATTCCGTAGTTATCCACACTCAGGCAACCACATCCCTCGTCACACCTGTCATTATGTGGGGACCCTTCTGGACGTGGGGCCACTTCAATCCCAGCTACTGAGTTCTTTTTTCAGCTCTTGTGTAATCATGTCATCACCAACGTACACTGAAAAGCTAGACGAACTGGAGAAAGGCAAGGCTCTACCGTACAAAACTAAAATCCTCCTGCAGACCAGTTACCAACAGATCTCCATGTTCACCCTCGGCACCTGTGGGCAGCGGAACTAAATTGAGAATTTTCACAGGGCACAGCTACCACATAACATTGGAAAGCTGTGCCCAAATACCTGGCCTCCAAGAGATCTCAGGAACTCAGGAACTCGTGAGGATGTAACGGGGAATTTTTTAAATGGGCTCTGGGGACAAGCAGAGTAGTTCAGTGGTAGCGTGTGCTGGGCATGCATGAGGCCCTGGGCTCAATCTCCAGCAAACAAAACTTTAAAACAGTCCTAGGCTGGAGATGCAGTTCAGTTGGTGCAGGGTCTGCCTAAAATGTGTGAGGGCCTAAACTTAGTTCCCAGCACCACGTTAACCAAGTGTGCACACACAGCTCCCATCCTGCCGCTTGAGACTGGACACAGAAGGATAAGGACTTTGGGATCATCCTCAATCATGTAGTGAGTTCAAGACTAGTTTAGACTACACAAAACCCTGTCTCAAAACAGATTGACCATGTAAAATGGCCTACCGTTTTACAAAGGGCAGTGTCGAAAGGCAGACAGACACACCATAGTGCGTGACTGTGGCACTTGTTTCTACTGCTAGCTAAGGAACACCTGGGTCATGCGCTTGATGTCCTCACAACAGAGTACCCTGGACCTGCTCTGCCCACAAACCCACGGGAGTTACTGATAGGAAAGTCACGCTTGCCCTGAAGCACAAGCTGGGCCAAACTTGAGGGATACATCTTCACCCCTGGGAGGTAGAAGCCAAATACCACCCAGCCTAGCTACCTAAGCCTACATACCCACTTAATAGATTCTACAAGTGGGCCTCGTTTAGTTCCTCCTGCTTCCTAAGGTACAGAGAGCTGGGGCTCGTAGAACATGGCCTTCAGAACAGAAAGCAGTGTGGCCATCTCAGCGAGGGGAGGTGAGAGCAAGTTCATGGCACGTACCACAGTGGGCAATGCATCGGCACCTCTCCCCTGCATCTGATGCCAGAGTCCTGGACATGTCAGTTGTCTCAGATGCCACTATAAACCCAAAGGACAGATGACAATCCTCAGAAAGGACAAAGATACCTGACAATTCCCAGGGGAAATCTAGAGCCATTCTCAAGCAGGGCCCAGTCTACATTTGGTCATATCCTGAAACCTTCTGTCTTCCCAGAGAGACAGAGGCTGTCAGGAGTACTCATAAATTCCAAGACGTCTAGGCTGCTACATATCTGTAGACAATTCCAAATGTGTTTGTGTGAGTGTGTGTGTGTGTGCGTGTGTGCATACATATGTATATTTCTATATTGACAACATGTACCAGAAACCTCTAAGAAAACAAAAGTTAAATTAAGTTTGAAAACCTTCATCATCTCAAGATTGTACTAACTCAGAAAACCCACTGCCAACCATGTCCTACTAGACTTAGGGAGAAAAACACAACTCATAAAATAATAACAAATAACACTGGAAGTGGGTCATCCATTGAGGCACGGTCTGAAAAGGATCACCGAAATGCCATCTTTTCAAAAGTTCCATCAATGTGATTTCCAACTAAGCCTGAAAAAGGTAAGACTTTTTATAGAGTTTTGTTTGATAATTGAAATCACTATGAAAGCAAGGCATTCCTCAAGTTGGGTCCTGGCAAAGAAAGCAGCTATGGTGGTTATTGCTCATACCAGCGAGAAACTCATAACCCACCAAATATGTACATCGAAATTCCTAAGAAACTGAAAAGACAGTTTTTTCCAGTCTCAGCGTTCTACAACTAAGGAATAATAGAGACTCTATTCCTGTTTTGTGGTGTGTCTGTGTTTTCTCTTTTGATTAAGACTGAATCACTTTCTGGCTTCATTGAGAATCTACCGAGGCCCAGTGGGGAGTTAGCTGTTTGTTCAGTGCTCCCCACACTAGGAAAATCCTGGGTCTGACTCACTCCTAATGTGTGCCCTGCCTGCTGTCAATAACGCCTGTGGAAAAGTCAGGAAACAGCACTTGGCCCTAGAGATCTAGCGGGTTTTCCCGTTTTTCATAGTAACTTGGAAAATGTTGCTACCCAACACTGGAAAATCTTACAGCCCTACTTCAACAGGTACAGGGGTAACCCATTTCTATTCTTAAACCTTCCAAGTGGCCCCAGGCTAGAAACATCGCCTAACTGGATTTGTTTTCTCCAGCTTGTTTTTTATTTGTTAAAAGATAATAATGAATAAGGAAGGAGGTAGAGCCAGGTATGCCTTGTATTTTATTAAAAAATAATAATAAGGAAGCAGGAAGAGCCAGGTATTCATGTGATTTATGCCTGTCAAATTTTAAAGAAACGAGACTAAGGGGCTGGAGACATCACGCCATCAGAAAATCATTGCCATTCAAACATAATGACCTGAGTTCAAGCCACAAGAACTCACATAAAAACCTGGGCGTGGGGACTCACACATGTAACCCCAGCAGTGAGAAGGCAGACACAGATGAGTCCCGGGGTTTGCTGTCCAGCCAGCCCATTGACAAGCTTGAGGCCCATGAGAGTTCCTGTCTCAAAAACGCAAGGTTGGGATGCTGAGGAAGAAGATCTGAAGTTAGCATCAGGCCTCCTCACACATGTGTGTGTACATACGTATGGCAGGAGTGAGGGTGTTAAATCACGGAAGCTCACTTAGAATCTCCTCTCCTCCGAGGTTTACAATACCAAGAAGCTGGAAACAGATGACCTCTTGCTATTTTTCTGAATTTTAGGTCAAAGTGAGACTGCAGGGTTCAGTGAATCAAGAAAAGCAAGCACAAAACAGCTATTTCACATGAGCAATCTTCAGCACAGCACACCCTCAGTCACGGCCTTCGCCTCCAATAACCCTGTGCAATAGTCCTCAGTCAGTGGAGATCTTCATTCCCTGTCTCTAACCATACATAGAACTGGGACTTCTGGACCGACACAATTCCCCAAGCCTTTCTAAACTGAATACTCAATTATCTTCTAGTCCTATCTTGGTTAATTTCATAATTCCAAAAGATTTCAATATATACAACCATGGTGGAAGAAAATTAGGCTAATGGCTGGAAGTTGTGACAAGATGGCCACACTCACATGTGCCTGGGAATGGGAAGTACTGTTCCGAAAGCCAGTGACCCCATTTGACAGAGGAGAAAAGAGGATCCAAGAACGCAAGAGCCCAGAACTAGAAAGTATAAGTCTGGAGCCCCAAATACATTGCACAGGGTCACCTGACCTCAGTAGCCCCAGCATCTCCAACGCTGGGCTGTTTAGCGAGTCACCAACACTCCATTGGCTATGCCCTGGAGGAGGCTCATTTTTGATGAAATGTTGAGGGCAAGGCAGGAGCGATGGAGATGCTCTGAAGCCAGGGATGCTGAACTAATGAGGAAAAGAGAAAAGTGGAGGAGCCAGTCTATAAATCAACAGCAGCCACAGGCTAAACACTGAAAAATGTGTTACACCAAGTGTGCAGATTCTAGCTCTTCCACTGCGAAGTGCTGGTAAGAACCATTCCTATGGAACCCACTAAGACCCCAGCTTATGGCAATTCTTCTCTGTGGAAAAAGTCCTTCCCCTGTCCCGGCTCCCACAATGCACCACCTGTGGGAACAAGGCACAGAGACTGCAGATGCCCTGGGTGCACATTATTTAATACACTACATTCAGACCCCTCACAAACAACGGCCTCCAAAACAGAGTGAGTCTCCCTACCCCCTCTTCTCTGAGTGACACTCTTTATCATTTTCCAAATTTTCTGTGCAACCAGCAATCAAGACAAGAAGAACACAAGCAAAGTCTTACACACTGGCAAAGTGCTGATTTGTCTATTCTATTAATAATACAAAATCTCAGCGAACGCAAATGGCATTGCATGAATAATTACACAGAAAGTCAAAACCAAGCCAAACATTTCCATCGGAACTGACATTTCCAGAAACCTCTCCATTAACATAGTTAATACTGATTTATATGTTTTGAAAATGGACAAGCCATTGACAAGGGTTCCCCCTGTATTTCTTAAGGGAAAATGATGTAGACACAAAAAATAATTGGTGCAGATGACAGTTCACTTTAAATGGTGCCTTTTATTCTGCTGTATTTGAGTATACACTGCACACATGTATTAGCATAAGAATAGTCACATACTAATAAGTATTCCTGCTCCACAATCACATGACCATCTTTTCAAGGAGACAAAATCATGACTGTAACCTGCTTCAAACAAGAAGTAGTTTCTGGGCCATAATGACAATGAATAATGATACAAAATACAATTTAACGTCTTTGAAAAATAAGATGGGCATGTAACACACAGAGGAAACAATTTTCTGAAGCTATTTATATGTACAAATATTTTTCACTACCATTATCATCCAAAATTCTAAAGGAAATTGTTGGTTTACATACAAAATCGCTGTTTTTGGAAAGAAAAATTAGCCAGGTATGGTGGCACATGCCTTTAATTCCAGCACTCGGAAGGCAGAGGCAGGTGGATCTCTGAATTTGAGGCCAGCCTGGTCTACAAATCAAGTTCCAGGACAGCCAGGGCTGTTACACATAGAAACCCTTTCTCGAAAAACAAAAACATACAAACAAAAAAAAAAGAAAGAAAAATCACATGCATTTTCAGCAATATTAATATAGACAAAAAGCTTTGAAGAATATGATAAACCAATATTCATGAAAGAGGAAATTAGTATACTAAGAAAAGGCCATATTAAAATGGGGAGGGGATTCTAAAATCATGGGAAGGCAACAACTCAAGCTCAGAAAGAAGACAGATTATCCAGGGTTGGGGGTTGGGAGGAATCAAACAGGATTAAGTTTAGAAATTCCAAATGGCTGTTTTGTGAAATCTTTTGAACAAAGAAATTGATTCTCTATAATTTATTTCCTTGTGTTGAACTGTATTTGGACACTCAGAAAAGTCTGAACAATTTCAAATTATAAACGACGTCTACACAGGCAAAGTCAACCCACCGGTGAATTAAAGCATTCAGTCCTTCCACTGAGGAAGGCAGAAGGTTGGGCCACTATGACTAAGAGGGTTTTTCATGGAAGCTATCCAAGTTCAAATTAATGAGGAACAGTGACTGCATTTTCTTCAATACTTGGCCTAGAATATTCTAAGACAATGAAGAACATCCATCAGAACCCTTCCAGAGAGACGCCTGCAACTGGGCACTTATGCTACATTTATTCAAATGGCAAGACTTGAAAAATTTCAAAATGCTTGAAAAATGAAAAACACTTAGGCAAAACACATCTTAATCTGAGTATGAGGTAAGGGGACTTGGCAGCTAAGATGTCAGGTCATAAACTCAAGTCAGGCTGAGGACATAGCTCAATCGGTAAACGCTTGCCTTGCAAGAATGAGGATCTAGGCTTGATCCCAAGAACATGCTGTTTTTCAGAGGGGGAAGGCAGAGCACACTTGGAGTCCTGGTGCTAGGGACCTGGGGAGAGCAAGACTGGATCCTGGGGCTCACCAGCCTGTCAGTCTAGTGTGGCTGGCAAGTGAGAGATTCTGCTTCACAAAACAAGTAGAACTGCTCAGGGAACCGTACCTAAGGCCATCCTCTGACTTACACATACATATACACATACATGTGTGCCCACACACACATGCACACATGTACACATGCACAAACACAGAAAAGTCAGGATCCTCAAGCCAGTTATTCTCCCTCGTGGATTCTGAAATTCAGGGAAAGAAGGTGATTTCAAAGACAGAAGGCTGCAGCCATCACCTCTACCGTCCACGGGCCGCTCCGCTCTCCACGCTGTAAGGCATGGCACCTAGAAATCAGAAGGTTTGCAACAGTCGCCAAAAAAATAAGCCAGGAAATCCTTAGCCAAACATTCATTACCTTGCTACTCCTTATCTCTACATTAAAGAGAAAGGATCTTTTTTAATTAAAGAATCAAATTACACATTTACTGGATTGTGGATTTCAAAGAGCTGTAAAACTCTCTAACAAGAAAATTTGGAAACTGGATTAGTTGCCAGCTGTAGTTGTTTTTATTACATTTTATTTGTGTATGTGTGTGCACATGTGTATGTATGCGAATGTGACAGCACACATGTGGAGTTCAGAGGATAACCCTGTGAAGCTAGAGCTCTCTCCTCCCACCATGTGAGTCCCAGGAATAAACTTAGGTAGTCAAACCTGGCAGCAACCGATGCTGGGCCACCTCGACTGAACCTCAACTCTCATTTCTTTTCTTCTTCTTCTTCTTCTTCTTCTTCTTCTTCTTCTTCTTCTTCTTCTTCTTCTTCTTCTTCTTCTTCTTCTTCTTCTTCTTCTTCTTTCTCCTCCTCCTCCTCCTTCTCCTCCTCCTTCTTCTTCTTCTTCTTGGAAATTAAAATTTAGTACATCCAAACTAAACTAGCATATAATCATCTTCATTTCATCAAAGAAAGAATATCTTTCCATTAGGGAGTAGGAACAATAATGGCAAAGGAGAAGGGATTAATCTCTTCCTTTTAATAATTTACAGTCCTGGAAACCACACCACATCATTTTTCTAGTCTACTGCAGACCAGTGAAAATCTGGTGGTGACCAGGATGATATCACAAGTGAGTTTCAGAGCAGGGGTCTCACACGCATACATGTGTACCACACGGCACCAATATCACCTAGAAACTTAGTAGAAATGTTGATTCTTAAGTCCCCAGCTACTCCAAAGCTACATCTTAGCAACCCGTGTTTTATCAAGTCTTCCATGTGTGCCTGGCACAGGCATGCACAGAAGCCTGAAAACCACTTCAATACAGCATATGGTTCCAAACTCAGAAAGGCGTTCAGAAAACCCAGTTCTGAGACTAACAGGCCCAGGCTCCTTGTCACAGTCTCTGAAAATATGCCTATTTTTCCTAACAAAATATGGCAACATGTATATCTGAAATATATGATAGCTATACGGCGAAATCACGGTAACAGGGAAATAGAATATTTAAATGCAATACTAGTCTCACTCCAATAATTCTAGAGAAACACCAGCAAGTAAGCAGCGGCTTCTCTGTATCGCATGCCATTGTCCTTTTCCTCATCATCACCAACAAACAGCAGCAACGGCATCACTATCACCACCATCACATCATCCGTCCTTAACAACATCCTGCTGTCATCATCGTCAGTCACATCATCACCGCCACCATCATCCCATCACACACGATCATCACCCTCACACAGCGACCGCATCTTACCATCACCACCACTACCATCAGTGGGACCATGCCATCATCATCACCGTCAATCACATCACAGATCACGAGCACCATACACCACCATCACCCATCACCATTACACACCGTCACCATCACCCGTAGCATGCTATGTCTGCATTACTTAGAAGAGGAGACAGGGGTCTGATGTCTATAGAACGTTCCATTTTTAGAGACAGTCCCAACCCAGGGTTGGAAAGGACAGAATCTCAGCTCCATCGTGGGTTAAGTTTAGAAAGAGACAGTCGGGGAATGGTGTTCACAAACTCTTTGCAGGGAGGGAGAAAACCCAGGAGGCCCAAACACAGATGTGCAAGTGACTCATCAAAGAAGATGAGGGTGGGCGGAAGAAATTTAGAGCCAAACACCCCCACATTACCATAGCTTGTTTTTGTTAGTCTTACCTTGGGCATCTGCTACAACTTATGACTGGTTCCATTTTCAATAAGATACTCCTTCCACTTTGCTTTCTCTAGTGCCCATCAAGAGGAGCTGGCTGCAGGGAGTAGGCAATTTCTGGCTTCCCATCTGCTATCTCTACCCAGAGCTACTCAGCCTCCCCGCTTCCACTGCAGGTGGGGGTTCCAGGAAACAGAAAATGGGGACTGTGGTAAAAGAACAACCTCCTTTCCTCTAACGGGTGGAAAGGAACATGCTGGTGTGGTTAGAGTCCTGGTTCTCTTTGTGTCTCTGCCCATTTGTCACCTGCCCATCTGACACCAACCCAGTGAGACAGACACAAACTCCAAGGGTAAGCCAACAGAAGACATTAACAGATGCTCTGCCCTCTGTTTTGGAATCATTATTTGGATTGCTAACTTTGTAACTATTATCAACAATATGATTTAAGAAGCCAGGTAGAATATTACTAGTAATTTAAATGCATGTACAACATAGTTCTATTGACAAATATAAAGTCAGGAGGTAGAGGCAAGATGATTGTTAGTTTGAGGCCAGTCTGGGCTATATAGTGAGTTCAAGACCAGCCTAAGCTTCATATCAAAACTCTGTCTCCAGAATCCTAGTTTTGGGAATGTTGATCAGTCATACAGCACTTTTTGCTTGGTATGCACGAGTTACTAAGTCCCCATCTCTACCCCCCTAAAACACACGCTAATAAAAGTGGGTGTCATTTCAGTTGTCTCATTAAAGAGTTTGCCAGGCACTTCTGCTATCGCCTACCCCTGCTCTGAAAGCTACACCTATCCCAGAGCCCTGTGCTCAGAGTTGAAGGACACAGTACTCGGGCCTCTGCTTCTGCAGGACTGCACAAAAGGTGACTGCAACATGAATCTACTTTGTGTCCACATAAGCTGAACTGCTACAGTACCATATGAACTCTTCTTTAACCAAAGCCAGAAACTTCTGAGCTCTGGTTCTCGGCATTCTGCCAATGCTTAGACTTGCTTACGGTGTAAGCAAACAAGAGAAGAAAGACAAGAGCGCAGGCAGCCAGTTCAGCGGAAGAGTGTGGACTTTGCATGTGAGAGGCCTGGGTTCAGTCCCTAGCACCAGAAAAAGAAAGAAAAATGAGAGAGAACGTAAGATCCGGGAATGTAGCTCAACTAGTAGAGCGTCTGCCTACCATATGCAAAGTCCCAGGTTCAATGCTCAGCATCACATCAACGCGGAGTGGTGGCACGGACCTCAACTCACAACACTCGGGAGACAGAAGAGGAAGAGTTCAGGAGGTCAGGGTGACCCTCAGCCAGATGGGAAGCTTAAGGCCAGGCTGGGCTACTGAGATCCTAACTCAAAAGCAAACAAATAGCACTGACAACAAAGGAAGGCTCACTGCAGCCTTGTCCTGGGTCACTTGTCACCCTGAGCAGCTCAAGCACTGCATGAGCCAACGTTTAGAAAGACGCTATAATGGAAGCCTGGGAAATAGGCTCACAGTTTTAAAAATGAATGAAGCCGAATGAGTTTTTGAGTAGACGTTACAACATGGAACTGGATCTGCAAAGGCAGGAGAGTACAGGCTCACCAGGCACACTCTAGAAATGTCACAGAGATGCAAGGACCACCACAAAAAATCATTAGACGGCTGCCGTGGGCAATTAGTACAGATTCAAGAGAACCAAGAGTCCTGAAGAAAAGTCTGCAGAAACTGGCTGGAAATAATCAATAAAAGAAGGCAATGTGAAGCATATCTTTCAAGATCAAACTGAGCCTTGGGCTGGGGTATAGCTCAGTGGAAGAGCCCAGCATGTGCAAGTCCCTGGGTCCAATTCCCAGGACTGGGAGGCAAGAGGACCTGAGTCTCCACCGAGCTCAGACCTTACCCAGGGTAAAGAATTGCTTTGACTCTAGTCATGACATTGAATGCATGTCATTGTAACTAAGAGAGAACAAAGAACGGCCGTCAAACACTATGTATGTATGTATGTATGTATGTATGGGTGTGTGTGTGTGTGAATGTATGTATGTATGGGTGTGTGTATGTGAATGTATGTATGTATGCATGGGTGTGTGTGTATATATGTGTGTGTGTTTGTATGTATGTATGTTTTATGTATGGGTGTGTGTGTATGTATAAATGTATGTATGTATCTTCCTAGCCAATTGATCATACTGGATGTGAACTCCTCTGATTTGAGAATCAAACAATAAAAACAAATATCAAGCACTTCCCCGAGAGAGCAGCCCTCCATAGAAGCACTTCTGTTTCCCGGGTGTTGTTTCAGTCCTGAGCCGCATTTGCTCCAAGAAGACAGGCATAACTCTGAGGAGACTTGGGGAGTAAATCAGGAGACTACAGAGGGTCTGTGAGGCTGACTTCCCATTTAAAGCCCTTTGGGGAAGGAGATGGTGTAACCGGCCCCGAGTTCCTGCAGTTCTGCCCCTGCCCCTTAACATCTTCCATAGACATGCTTGCCATGCATGGCCTCAACTAAAAGACACAGCGATACACACACTCGAGATGATGCACATAAGCACACAGCGCAGAGATGGCATTCCCCATCATCGTCGCCTTCAAAATCTAGTAAAGTCAATCAGTCGAGAAATACATACTGACAATATGGCACACTTCTTGAGTTGATGAAAATTATGGAAACACAGTAAGAAAATCAGAAGTACAGATCAAGACTTTCCCAGAAGCACAGATAAAATGTAGTCTATTGATGTGATGATGGAACACTGTCAACCATAGAAAGAGAGTTCTGGGAGAGTCAATCACTTGAAGACTTTATGCTGCAGCAAAAGAATCCAGACCTAAAGGAACAAATTCTATCCAATTCCATTCCCAAGGTACCTAAAATGGGTAAATTTATAGAAACAGAAAGTAGATTCGGGGCACTGCAGGGAAGAGAGATGATTCTGCAGGTAAAAGTGTTTGTACCACAAGCCTGGAAAGCAGAGTTTGAGTCACAGACTCGCAGGATACAGTGGGCCTATCATTTATAAGCCCAGAACTCCAAGCAAGGTTGGAGACACAGAAAAGAGAGTCAGCCAGACGAAGCTTACAGGCCAACTAGCGTGCAATATACTGCAGGGTCAGAAACAGCAAAGGAACCCTGCCTCATTGATTATATGTCTCAACTAGGTGGAAGGAGAGAACCAATGTGGTTTTTAGACTTACTTACACACACACACACACACGTATGTACTCATGCATGCACACCCACAACCACGCACTAAATAATACCTAATTGTTTTTAAAAGAAAAAAATATCCCAAATGTTTTTCCTGCCCAGTCCACCTTAGCAAACCCTATCGTCCTTGCTTTCCCCCATGGTGTCTATCACAGCATTTAGCACACAACGTTACCGGTCAGTTTATGTGCATTCCCACAGCCCTCCACCCATGAGTGCAGGGGTCATACCCCTGTCACAGGGACTGCAGAAGTGGCTCTGTTCACCTAGAACCTGCTTAAAGGAAGGCTGATGGCATCACTGAGGTGAGTCATGGAAGGTTAAGCAAGGGATAGAGAACATGAGAACGAAGTTCCCTGCAGTCTGGGGAAAAGCCGAGCCCAGGAAAATCCCAAGAAATGGATAGCAGGGGACTGTGAGCCGTGTGTGAGGACTGAGGTGAGAAAGGGGGCTGCTCAGACTGCTAAACTCGAGTCCAACGCACCTCGGCCTCACCATGTGCACTTGTCCCCCTTCTTAGATAAGGTTAGTATTACTGCAATGACACACCATGACCAAAAGCAAGTTGGGAGGAAAGGGCTTATCTGGCTTTCTTACTCTTCCACACTGTGGAGTACTTCACTCCACTACAGTGAAGGAAGTCAGGACAGGAGCTCAAGTTGGGCAGGAACTTGGAGGCAGGAATTGACGCAGAGGCCACGGAAGAGTGCCGCTCACTGGCTTTCTCATCATGGTTTGCTCAGTCTGATTTTTGAGAGAATCTACTACCTCCAGCCCAGGGATACCATCACCCACAATGGGCTGGGCCCTCCTCCCAACAATCACAAGTGAAGAAAATGCCTTACAGCTGGATCTTACGAAGACATATTCTCAACTGAGTTTCCCTCCTTTAAAATGACTCAAGCTTGTGTCAAATTGACATAAAACTAGGCAGAACACCCCCTGGTTCTGAATCCATCCATCTGCATTGGGTAAGAACAAGTTGTCAAGAGAAAGATCTGACCTTGCCACATGAGTATCTGGAATCATGGTAGATTCCCAAACATAGCATTTGAAAAAGAGTCAGCAAACCATGCCACTGGGGAAGCATTAAGGTTTTATTTTCCTCTGAGTCAGGCTGAGGGGAACAGCACTTAGAACCTGTAAGATACGAGTTAGCGAAGCCAAAGCAGCCCTCCGTGCAGTGCCTTGGAAACCCCTCCTAGAGAAGGAACTGTCGTGAAATAATGAAGGATGGACTTGGACAGAGTCGGAGAAGAAGACAGGGCCCAAGGAGATGGGTCAGTCAGTGAGGTGCTCACCACACAAGCATAAGGGCCTGAGTTCAAACTCCAGCACCATATAAAAAGCCAGGCTTGGTGTCACACGTGTTATTCCAGACCACAGACAAGTGGATCCCCGGGGACTTGCTGGCCAGACAGCCTTGTGCAATCAGAAAACTCTAGGTCCCAAAGAAAGACTGTCAAAAACTAAACAGTTGTGTGCGGGGGAGGGGAGAACAGCTCCAGAGAAATAACACCTGAGGGGACATGGGGGAGAAACGGTGGGGGAATGCAAAAGGGGGGGCACACGGAGATACAAAAGAGGGAGGCAGGAAATAAAGGCACGAAACAGCATAGCAGGGCTGGGGGAAAGTGGGGGGGGGGGGAGTTGAGAGACACCGCAAACTGTTCAAGGGCGGAACTCGGAAGTATGAGAGCTGGGATGGCAAGGTCAGGAAATGTGAAAACCCGGCCCTGGGAGGCTCTGCTGGTATTCTCTGCCTGGGTTCAGTGGCAGATTTTAAGCTTGGACGTGATGTGATCGTCTGTCTTGTTTTGTTTTAAGACAGTGTCTCATGTATCCCAGGTTGTCTTCAAAACTGCTATGTAGCTGGGGATAAGTTTGAACCCCTGTTCCTTCTGCCTCCACCTCCCAAATGTTGGGATTACTGCCATGAACCACCATGCCTAACTCAATTTGTTCTGTTTTTCTAAATGCCGTGCTGATGATTGATGCAAGGTTTTATGCACGATAGCCAAGCACCTTACTCGGTATATCTCTAGGTGCAGCATGATTGTGTATATTAGCTCTGTCCGGCATTGCTGGTTGCTCACCCCTCACCCCTGATTGCTCACCACTCACCCCTGTTGCTCCTCTCTCACCCCTGGTAGCTCACCCCTCACCCCTGGTAGCTCACCCCTCACCCCTGGTAGCTCACCCCTCACCCCTGGTAGCTCACCCCTCACCCCTGGTTGCTCACTCCTCATCCCTGGTAGCTCACTCCTCATCCCTGTTGCTCCTCTCTCACCCCTGGTAGCTCACCCCTGGTAGCTCACCCCTCATCCCTGGTAGCTCACCCCTCACCCCTGGTAGCTCACCCCTCACCCCTGATTGCTCACCCCTCATCCCTGGTAGCTCACCCCTCATCCCTGGTAGCTCACCCTCATCCCTGGTAGCTCACCTCTCATCCCTGGTAGCTCACCCCTCATCCCTGGTAGCTCACCCCTCATTCCTGGTAGCTCACTCCTCACCCCTGGTAGCTCACCCCTCATCCCTGGTAGCTCACCCCTCATCCCTGGTAGCTCACCCCTCATCCCTGGTAGCTCACCCCTCATCCCTGGTTGCTCACCACTCACCCCTGTTGCTCCTCTCTCACCCCTGGTAGCTCACCCCTCACCCCTGGTAGCTCACCCCTCATCTATCACCCCTCCATCACTGGTCCTTCATCCCTGGGGGACTTTTCTCTCCCTTGGTAGACACCACTATCCCTGTTTTCCTTATTAGGCTCAGAACAATCTAACAAGTTGGATTCCTGGCCTAAGGACCCCGCTTCTTTTTACCAAGCCAAAAAAGTCAAAATAGAAACAAAAGGTGTTGAGATATCTGGCCAGAAGCACAGGGGACAAGAGAAGCAGGGCTGGTGGGGTAGGGAAGCAGCTTTTAGAAATGCACTTCAAAATTTGGGGAGAGCTGAAAGGACCACAGGCAATGGGGGAAGAGGGGACACAGAGACAGGCGAGAAATGCTGGGGAATACAGTGGTTAGAGAATAGGGTGCCTTGGAAGTGAAGTCGAGGACCCCCACAAAAGGAGAATCCCTCAGGAAATCTGAGGAAAAGTCTGAGGTTTGGAAAGTTGAAGTTGTAATGATTCGCTGCGGCTGACCTCGATATCCCATGTCAAGAAGAGGCGGGGGAAGAGGAAGGAAGCATCCATGAGAACGTGTAAATGTAAGGGGCAACAGGCAATGAAACCTAGCACTGAGGAGGCCCAGAGTAAGATGCATGATTTACCACAGCCAGCAGCTCAATTGAAATTAAACAAACAGTTTGCCAAGCACTAACCTCTATTTTCTTCTGCTTTCTTTACTCTGCTCTTGTTTTACTCCGCTGCTTTCAAAACAGAGAGAAAAGCAATTTAAATGCTTAGAATTTTATTAGCCACTTTTTTTCCCCTTTTGAGACAGCCTTTCACTATGCAGCCCTGACTGGCCTGGAACTCAGAGTGAAGACCGGGCTGGCTTTGAACTTGAAGAGACCCACCACCCCAGCCTCTTCAGTGCTGAGATTAAAGGTGTGCCACCACACCTGGCCTCATCACCAATGTTCAAGAGCTGGCAAAGGATGGCTAGTCACGAGGCTTGTTAGTTCAGGGAAGAATGGCCCGCAATAAACACTCAACTACACTTGCAGATAATAAAGCTAAGTGTTTGTTCTCGGAGGAGGGGGGAGCAATGTCACCACTGTGGCTTTGCTTAGCAAACTCTTGGTTCACAGACACTGTCTTCAACAGGCTCCACCTCCCTGGGTGCAGTCTCACTAGACATTTCAAATTCATGGGGGACTCTATTAATATGGTGTTTCAGGGGCTTTTGACACTCGTGCATTTATAGAGCAAGACAGTTGCAGGTGTATTAGCTGTTCGGTGTTTGAACCTGACGATCTGTAAGTAATCTTTTTAAGATAGCTGCTTAGGGCTGTGGGTGAATGAATCAATACCCAACCCAAGCAGATTGCAGTGTTCCGACACAAGCCCATTGACCGCCTCTGGTGTGTAGGCTAGGAAGGCATCTCAGTAGCAAGGAACTTACTTTGCAAGGATAAGGATCTAAGTTTGATCTAAATAAATCTAAAAAAGGAGAGAGAGGATGGCATAAAAAGTCTAATGTCCTCTCTCTCACCTTTTATTTTCTTTCTTTTTTTTGAGAGAGAGACAGAGAGAGAGAGAGGTTTCTGTGTAACTCTGGCTTTCCTGGAACTTGCTCTGTAGACCACACCACCCTCAAACTCACAGAGATCCACCCGACTCTGCTTCCCAAGTGCTGGGATTAAAGGCTTGCACCACCATGCCTGGCTCACTCCCATCTTTCTAACTGAATAAATAGACACTCACCCTCCACTCTCTGGCTTCTGTCCAAAGTTACCCACATGCTTGAGGTCCTCTCTCCCTTATTGAGGTGATACAGTCCTTCCCATCACTCAGCCTGTGGGCCCAGCTACCTCCCCAGTGAGGCCTCCCCAGATTCTCCTGAGCAAACGGCCACTTGGGAAACTCCTCGGTGGAACCTGCATTACTCTCAGCTCCCCAGGAAGATGTCTGCCTCCTGACCTGAGGGTCCAGCACATGACTGGCACAAAGGAGGGTCTCTCGGTGATACACAGAGCAATCCCAGCACTCAGGAGGTGGATGCAGAAGCGCATGGCCAACCTGGGCTTTATGGCAAGTTCCAGGACAGCTGGGGCTGCAGAGTGAAAACCTTGTCTCAATAAAACAAAAACAAAGCAAAAAAAAAATTCACATGAAGAGTAAAAAGAAAGACTGGGCAGTTTTCCAGCGTAGAGGTATAGAGAGGGACTATTTGAGTAGGACTTGTTCTGGATGCCTATGTCCCGCCCTAGAGGCAGGAGGTAAGTTCCTGCCCTTCACGGTACAGGGTCACAGAAACACCAGAGAGGATAAGCCACACTCCAACCCCATTGTGCGTGTCTGAATGTAAGTGTCTCCAAAACATGGCAAGTACTTTCTATGTGCTATTTAGAGGGATTCATGGTTGTGAATCTAGTAGCTATTAAGGAAAAAGCTGAAGGCCAGAGAAATGGTTCAGAGGTAAAGGTTCCTGCACCAAGCTTGATAACCCAGGTTCAATCCCCAGGACTCACGTGGTAGAAAGCAAGAACTGATTCCAACAGGTTGTCTCCTGGTCTCCACTCATGTACAATACACACACACTAAATAAATGTTATACACACACACACACACACACACACACACACACACATATATATATATAAAGAAAAAAAAAGCCATGTGACTTCAAACAATAAAAGAAGGACAGGCCCGAATGTGAAGTAGGAGGCCAGAGCAGCTTCCGAATCCAGCTTCTTTCCTGAGTCCTTTTATCTTTTGGTGACACAAACTTCAGAGACACAGGAGGACAGTCACTTGGATGCTGTCCTCTTTACTCAGCTCTCCACTGCACTGCCCGGACTTGCAGTACGCGATGAGAAGTCAGTCTGTAGTGGCACCGAGGCAGGGAAAGTGGAGGCAAGGTAGTGGGACTTGGTGGGAGAGGATACGGTTATTGTTCCTGCAAGGTCCCGAGTTCAGTCCCCAGCACCAAAGAAAACCAAAAGCTAAAGGCAGCAAATGGCAAGGATGTTTAGTTCCCATTGTTCGAACACAAAGACATTGACAGCACCCATAGGAAGCAGGCTGCAGACGACCCTGCAAAAATAAAGCATTTCCTGCTTCCCTCAGTTCCTGAGTGTGATTCCTCCTGCCTAGATACTATCCTGAAATGGTTTTTTTTTGAGTTCCTAAAGCCATAGCTCCAATATAGAAATGAGTCTCATTCTTTGCTGTAGCTGTCTTACAAAGTCATAGCCAATGCTGAACCGGCTCAGGCCCTAGAGGAGCAGAGCAAGGCTCCCACAAGCCTCTGACCGTATCAAGTGAGCAATATCCAGCCTTGTTTCATGCGTGCCTGTGTTTAGATGCCTTCTTTGCTGTAACGTGTTCACTCAGTAGCAATGAACTCAGAGCCAGTGGTGCCATAATTTGTGCCCAAATGAAGCACCTTTTTTCCATGAGGTGCATCGTAGGCTCTGTGCACTTAAGGACCCTGAAGTGACAATGACACCTCAGCACGACTGATACTCCACAGCCTATCACGAGGTCATGGCCTAATAAACCCATTATGACTTGAAAGTGGTCTAGGCTGAGAATGTGCGTAATATGTTCATCTGAGCATCAAAGCTCAACAGCACAGAGCACCGTGCAGCACCAATGCTTGCTCCTATGATGGCAGGATGGCTGGGAGCTGGGGTCCACCAACACCACCTCACATTCTGACAGAGGACACTACCATGCACACTCGCCCGGAGAAATCTCGAAAGCGCTCCTATTGAATGTTCAACACTTCCACATCAAAGCTAAAAAGTGCAGTTACTGTAGCCAGTCAAGAGCAGTGTGCTCTCGGTACCATTTAAACTGCAAAAACACCACCAGAGACCCAGAGAGACGACTCCACAGGTAAAGATACTTGCTGGAGTCCAATAACCTGACACCTGAAAGCCACAGAGGGGAGAGAACTGGTTCCTGTAAGGTGGCCTTTGGCTTTCACACGCTCACTCTGGCACACTCACAGGCGTACATATGCAAACAAATGAATGAAGTCATTAAAAAAAATAACTTAAAAAATACCACCAGAAAGCACGAAGTTGTGATATTAACTAAACTGTGAAGAGGACAGTCCTTTACAGAAGAAAAGCTGGAAGCAGAGGTCAGGCCCTCCGCTGGGAACTCTGATTTTTCAAATGACCTGGAGGGACAAAATCTAGGACTATCTCCAAGTTATAATAAATTCGAGTGAGCAGATGAATCCACAAGCTTCAAAAACGGAGGAGGCATAGCCTAAATTACATTTAAGAATTACTAGATAAATACGGTGGTGTGCCCAGCTCTCGCGAGGCTGAGGCAGAAGGACCGTGAGTTGGAAGTTAGGCTGGGCTACATAGCAAGTTCAAGGCCAGACTGGCCTGCAAATCAAAGTTAGGAATTAAAAAATAATTTACTGAGCCCCGAAGTCTTTGTGCCCTGTGCTCAGTCCCAGAGGCAGGTCCTAACAGAGCTAAGCCATAGCATATATGGTCCTGTCCTTGGGGTGCTGGCAGCCCACTGTGTCCCTTATCTGTAACCTCCTGTGTGTTCCTGGGGACAACCTCCCCATCCCTTTTGACAGTGAGCCTCTGAGACATCATAGTGCTTGACACCCACCCCAACCACATATGGGCCCCCTCATATCTTACAGTAGCACAAGCTCCTGGACACAAGAGTGCCCTGCTGGAAAGGAGGAGGCTACCACAACAGCTAGGCTGGGAGCATAGTAAATGGTTTGGTGCTCCACTCAGAAACCGATCAAGGAGCAGGGGGGAGGACACAACTCTTCATTGTAGCCCCAGCATCAGGAAGCCTGTAGTAGGAAGCCTGTAAGTTTGAAGTCAGCCTGGGCTACAGAGAGTTTCAGACCAGCCTGGGCTGTTGTAGGAGACTGCTTGTTGGTTCCTGGCTGCTCAGCCCTGAAATAGTCACACAGAAACTATATTATTTAAATCACTGCTTGGCCCATTAGGTCTAGCTTCTTATTGGCTAACTCTTACATCTTAATTTAACCCATCTCCATTAATCTGTACATCACCACGAGGTCGTGGCTTCCCAGCAAAGTTTCGGCATGTCTGTCTCCAGCGGTAGCTCCATGGATTCTCCTCTGACTCCGCCTTCTTTCTCCCAGCATTCATTTTAGTTTACCTCTATTCCCTGTGCAGGCCCAAGACGGTTTCTTTATTAACCAATGGTATATTCACAGCATACAGAGGAGAATCCCCAATCACTGGGATACATGGTGAAACCCTGTCAAGGGAGGGCCTGCCATAGTACCACTCCAGCTCAACACACTTATGTTCTTAGACACTGTTTCATTGCTGCCACATCTGGAAAAGAGATGAGCAACTGAATCTCAGCAGTGATGACTATTCATTACCATGGACAGGATTGGGGGAGGGTGAGTAGGAGAAGCCCCACCCATTTCATCAGGAAACACACTCTGCATCTGCTTTTACAGTACTTACAGAATGTACCCTGGTTCTCAAATGTATGATAGCATGAGATAAGCACCAGAGTAGCTATTTACAGGATTTTAAAAATATGTGTAGCTTTGGAGGCTGTCTTGGTACTCACTCACGCTGTATCCCAGGCTGGCCTTGAACTCAGAGATGTGCCTGCCTCTGCCTCCCCAGTGCTTGGATCAAGGGCACGTGCCACCACCACCAGGCTATATATACATATTTTTGCAGGGATAAATATAATATCCAAGGATAAAATGCCATAGGAATAGAATACTAACTTAAAGGGAAATAAAAACAAGTAGAAATTCCAGTGGTTAAAAAGAGCTAGTACTTTCTAAGCAGATAATGGCAGGTATCAAATGGCTGTGCCATTTGGATTCCATTTAACTGGTTACAGTTAAAATGATGATGGTGTCCCTGTTTCATTTAGAGATGCCAACATTCACAATAAGAAAATAGCATCCTTTACCACTCTTAAGTAATGATAAAAGTATTCAGCTGTCCCCTGGAAGGCTGTGTGGACTGACAGCTTCGTGGCATTATTTAGGGATGACGGAGAAAAGAAGATGCAGCACCCATGAGAAAGAAGCCCACCATCTTGCTTCCAACATGTTCCAGGTCTTAAGACACTCTGAGAGGAGCTGGGCATCTAAGTTTCATTGTTAGAATCAACCTGGTTTTCATATATTGTTTTTTAAAAATGCTTAGGCAGAGTTCAAGCCAAACAGAACATACTTGCAGGCCAACAATTTTTCGTTGCCTCTAAGCAACACTCAGCCTTCTGTACCAACTTTTCCATACACTTAAAGGAGAATCTGCTCACTCAGGAAGCCCTTGCTGAGCAGCTCCTGTGTGCCAGGCACTCTCCCAGCCCCTGGGAGATCAGGGGTGACATGGAGCACTAGTCCTGTCCCTTCAGAAGGTCATAGCACGGGGCCAGACTGATAGGGAAATGTTTGCAATGCATTGGGTTAAATTCCACACTAGTTAGCCTGAATGCAGCGGCCAGAGGGCCTTTGCTTATATTAATCAGAAATGAACGGTTGCAATTGCAAAGAAAAGTCAGAGCTAGAAGAAGCCATGCTGGTGATTCATCACGGGTGTCTTAGGAAGACACAAGAATCAAGGCCGTGGCTCTCCTAGGATGCCCGAAAGGCACGAACGCACACAGTCAGATAAAAGCCCACCCCTCCTCATTTTCAGTTTTTATGTTAAAAATAGGCACATGATGGAAACAAACCATTGAGACAAGATTCAAAAATAAGTTTAAGTGGGTACCAAAACTCATTTTTAAAAAAAGGTTCTTGTTTTAATCACTGCTGTAAGGCAGCTGAAAGGTACGGACACCAAAACTCAGCTTGGGAAGCAATCAGCTTAATCTGCTGCTTTGAAAGATTAATTTAAACGGAGATTACCAAAGGCTGCAGATGAGCTGGGTCGGATGGTGGGGCATGGTCGAGATGAAGAAAAAACTGTGAAATCACACAAACACAGCTGCAGGCCAAACATGGAGCTGGTAGAGAAAATCTCCTTCCTGGGTCCAAAACACGACTCTAAAGGACGTGCTGAAGTTAAAATCCCAATGCCAGGGACAGCACGTGAAGGTTCGGGTATACCAGGCTGGGATCTGCCTGTGGCCAGGACAGCAAGGGTCATGTGACCTCACCTAGGGAGCCGCAGCCATTTGGACAGAAAGCCCAACCAGGTGGCTGGGAAAGCAACAATGGACCCATTGTTGAGCTTCCCTCAAACCAGACTCTTAAGTGTTTGTTCAAGCTGCTTCAAGGGCCTGTTCTGTGAAGCCCCAGACAGGCGGCTGAGATAAGAAGAAACTGGGAAAGAGATCAAATATGGTCTCCACAAGGGTCGAGAAGAAAACTGTGCTCTGATGGCGAGTGACCCACCTCAACAGACAAAAAGGAGGTCAATTTGGAGACCCTTCTGGGAATCCTGGCTGCAGGAGTCAGAAGCTGAACCTGCTGTCATTGAGAATGGCAGGTGAAGCCCTCAACAGCACGCACCGGCGGAGTGCCAACGTGGATAACAGTTCCCAGAGATTTTAGCTCTCTGGGAGGGAGGCAGAAGACAGAATAGCCGGGGAGAGGATGTTAGGGTCACCCCACTCTAGTCTTACATGGTGATGCTGCTATTGTTAGTATTTAAAATGTCGGCTTGGAGGGTAATGAGGCCAGAGAGAGGACGGAGGCTCCGTCTGCACCCTCAGCTTTTCCTCATCCCGGGCCTTCCCCATTCGACTGATCTGAATGTGTGCTTTCCAGTAAACAAAAGCAAAGAGCTTCCCTGAGCTTTGTGGACTGGCATAGCAAGCAGTGCAAAGTGAGGAGAAACTGAGGAAAAACCTGGATTTATAGCCAATGGGTCAGAAGCACGGGTCTCACCCAGGACTAGTGATTGTTGTCTGGGACTCATGACTGGGAACAGTCTTGGGAGCCCTTTGCCTGTAGGGTCTGTACTGACTTAACATAATGGCATAATTAAATTGGCATGGCATGCAACTGATGTCTGGAAGACCGGCAATGACTTACCCTAAGGGAAGCCGTACACATCCAAGAGTAGAGTGCCGAGTGTGAAATGTTCAGTTCTGCCCTCTGCCTCCCACTGTTTATATCCTCCTTCCATCCCCTAGAGGTGATTTGGCCAGGAGTGTTTGTCCTAACCATCATCCTCCCCTCAAAGCTAAACCTCTATGTGCCTCAAGGATCGCCTCATGTCCTCACTCCTCTCCCAAGTTTGCCTCATCATCCCAGAGAGAATTATAGTCTCCGATTTCTACCTTGCATGGTGTTGACTACTACTTACAGAAGGCTAAACAGGGTCTTCTCAAGAGCTGGGTTACTGGATCCCAATAGGGACAGTTACCCAAAACTTAAATCTCCTAGCAGTCTCACATAGGTCATAAGGATACACAATAAGAACGTCTATAAAATTATAGCCATTTTAAGTTCACTTCACCTCTCTCCTGTGTTCATTTTCCAAGTCTTATTATATTTATTTAGGTTTACGAGGATTTGAGTGAAGTAATTTTTATCTTTTTCAAAAAGCCTGGCACAATAGATTATACAGAGAAAGAGCTAACTGAAAATGTATTCCTCAAAAAGGAATGAAATTCTCTTAAAAATGGACCTCATTCAAATAAAGAGAAAAATTGAATGCCAGGGTTGGGAGGAAGAGTTGGAGAAATGTGGGTCAAGGATACAAAATTCCCATTGGAAGGAATATGGCCAAGAAGTTAAGAAATAATGAGAGAGAGAGAGAGAGAGAGAGAGAGAGAGAGAGAGAGAGAGAGAGAGAGGAAGGGGAGGGGGAGGGGGAGGGGGAGGGGGAGGGGGAGAAGGAGAAGGAGAAGGAGAAGGAGAAGGAGAAGAAGAAGAAGAAGAAGAAGAAGAAGAAGAAGAAGAAGAAGAAGAAGAAGAAGAAGAAGAAGAAGAAGAAGAATTCAAGTCACAGATGGGCAAAACCTCTAGACTCCACTTTCCTGAGATCCCTAGAACTGTCAGGCTCACAGAGACAGAAGCAGAATGAGAGATACTAGGGGCCGATAGGAAGGGAAATGGGACTTCCTGTTTAATGAGGACAGAGTCTCTGGGAAGATAATAAAGTTCAGGAGAAGGGTGGCAGTGACAGCCGCACCACGTCACCCTACTGAAGGTGTTGAATCAGACACAAGAGATGGTTAAGATGATAAAATTTTATAATCTACATATTATGCTGCAATACAAAGAAAAATGTACTCAATGAATACATAGGTTGGCAATTTTATAACAACTGTGGGTGCTACTTACAAGTCATCTCCTAATTTTAACTTATACTGTGGTAGTAGCTAGCCCGTTCGTTTCCTATGGCTATCCTAGATGTTTCTGGGGAGGCAGTATTTTCAAGCTGGAAAGAGTCATTTTCGGTCATCTAAATGTATTTGCTTCTGTAGTTACTATACACTGTGTGAAATGGGGTACCACTCCACTGAAACCCACCATCAGGAACTACAGGGACTTTTTAACAGGCCTCCTGGGTTCAACCAACCAGCATGTTTTGTTTTTCTTTAAGAAACATTTGAAAACCATCATCCTGAAGAGGCATAGTTTATTCATGCCAGTTTAAGTAGGGACAGGAAAGTATTCAGTACTCAAAATGGAATGAAAAAAAAAAGGTCAGGATAAATTTCCAACGGCATCTGGAAAATTGGCAGAAGAATTAAGAATGTGGAGGCACCCCTGTGATCCAGCTGGGCTGAAATCGCCTTGCTACGGAAACCCTGAACGCAAGATGAGCTTCTAAAATTGATCGCTTGGGGCATTTTCTCTGGATGTGATACCAACAGTGTTAAAAGCCCTTTAGGAATTCTCAAAGACAGTCCTCCATTCCGTTCACTGGCTTAACCAGGAAAAAGTACACCTCCAGCTTGTCCCCAAAGACCCAGCCAGCCTAAAGTTAAAATATTTCATTTTACATTGAGAATAACAAGAATCCAGGCAAAAAATCTGACTTCAAGCAAAAGTCAAAGCCTTCCCCCATAGCCAGATGGCCAAAGGCGGGAGACACAAGTGCACGCTCTCCCTGATAGGAAGCAGGTAGTGGCTCACTCAGTACGAGGGTCTAGAGCAGTGCTTCTCAATTTCCCTAGTGCTTCGACTCTTTAACACAGGTCCTCATGCTGTGATGACCCCCAATCATAAAATCATTTTCATGGCTACTTCATAGCTGTAATTTTGCTACTATTATAAATCGTAATATAAATATTTTTGGAGATAGAGGTTTGTCAAAGGGGCTATGACCGACAGGTTGAGAATCACTGGTCTTGAATCAACCAGTGCTGAGCCTGGAATAATGAACTCCCCTCTCTATCTCTCTCTCCCTCCCTCTCTCTCCCCCTCTCTCATACACACACACACACACACACACACACACACACACACACACACACACCACATGCAATTTCATGCACACACCTTGTGTTCACACTCCCTCACTGTTGGGCTCTGGGAATATTAGTCAGCCCTTCATTGAATCCCACTCATCTGTTTTTTTCTTCTTTGGTTTATACTTTGAGAGAAAGACTATTCTAGATCGGGAGGAACTAGAACCCACTTTGTAGGCCAGGCTGGCCTCAGGTTCAAGCTCACAGTAACTCCCCTGGTGCTGCAGGCATGTGCCACCTCTCTGGGCTCCCATTCATTTGATTCTCAAAGTTCAGACTATGTTCAGCCCTCTGTACTCACCTATGGAGAACCTAAGGGTCTTCTGACTGCTCCACTGCTGTGGCTGGAGCCAGCTGGGTCACCCAATGTGTGGCCTTGGGCAGGGTCCTCGGAACCTCTGGCTTCCCTATTTTCATGAGTCATTTGTGTTACACAAGCTGCTTCTGTTTTCACCGACCTTGACCATGAGGGCCACCAGAAAATGGTGGCACACGCATCAGTCATAACCTCTAAGCTCACGCTCCCCCTGCACCGAACCATACGATTTCCCCTGGCATCCTGAGCTAGTGCTATGGTCCAGAGAAACATGCTTAAGTTGTCTCTGTGCCTGTCTCTCCATATAAGAGAACAAAGAAACATGGATAGCCAGGTCCAGTGGTGCAAACCTATTCCCAGCTCCTAGGGAAGCTGAGTCCAGAATATGTGGATTTCAAGGCTAGCCTGGGCTACAGGATAAGTTCAGGCCCACTCTAGTCAACTTTCTGAGACCTCATCTCCAAAATGGAAGCCTGGAGAGGTGGCTCAGCAGTTTGGAGCGTACAACTTCTCTCACAGAGGATCCAAGTTCCATTCCTAGTACCTGCATCTGACAGCTACATCCACCTGTAGTTTCAGTTCCAGAGGCTTCAACACCTTCTTCTGGCCTCTGCAGCCACCTATACTCATATGTATATACACACTTACACTGTATCTTTTAACTTAAGAAAGTAAAGACAGAATTGGAAGTAACATGTATGAGGACCCAAGTTCAATTCCCAGCATATCCGTGAAGGAGATCCAAAGACAACACATACATACACACACACACACACACACACACACACACACACACACACACAGAGAGAGAGAGAGAGAGAGAGAGAGAGAGAGAGAGAGAGAGTGTCTCTTCCAGCTCCAGAATAACACATGTAAGAGAACCCTCACCTACTCCGAGTCAAAAAGAAATGAACTACTTCAGAGACTCTCAGGTACTTCACGCAGCACACTACCAGGTGGACTGGGAAGATTCTTCATTGGCCTTGAACATGAACACACCATGGTGTATTAGTACTTCATAAAAGGTCATGACAGTGTTGAAATCATTGGGTCACTACCCTCTGGTGACACACATGACTCTGAATAAAATACACCCAGGACCACCAGGCACCTCACCTCACAAAAAAGGTACACCCCATAGACACTGCCTACCCATGAGAAAAGTGACCCTCTAGCTTAAGCTCAAGGAGAGTATCTACTACAAGTGTGTGTGCTGAGTTTGCTCCCTCCCTTGACCTAAATCCAGATGGAAGACATCAAAAGGAAAGAAAGAAAACCTTCAACGACAACAGGTAACTATCAAAGCCAGAGGTTTGGTTGCCACTTCATGCTGTCCTCTTGCCTCCAAAACAGGGGGCAGGTTCAGAAGATGCTACCTGACAAGGACATCGTGTCAAAAGAGTGTCTCCTTGTAAATAAAACTTCCAAGCCCATGGCCATTAACACTCACCCAAAAGAGATGGACCATCGCCAAACAGGAAAGGGCAAGTTACTAAAACTGGCCCTCCAGCCTCCAAGAGGCTCGGCAGAATTCTTGCTGTGAGCAGGGAAAAGGAAGCAAAGTCTGGTCACTCTGCCAGCATGCCGAGAGACACAGTAACTAGGTCACGTTCTCACTCGGGCCTGGATGGAGCCGCCTGGCAGCTCCCATGTCTCCACGCACTGCGCAAAGTATGAACATCATTCTCCCACTCAGCCCCTCCCCTTGAAGCTCTCCGGCTATGCAGCCCTCCAGGGATGCAGTGCCAGGATGTGCTTGGACTCCGTGATATCCCAAGGAGCCCATCCCCAGAGCAGTGGAGAGAACAGAATGTTAGTTTGGAGCCCAGCACAGCCTAGGGCTGGTACAGCATGGAACACATGGACCACCAACGACAACCTGCTACTCCAACCCTTCCTCCAGCTCCATGTGCAATTTAAGCAGGAACAGGACACAAACTCTGATGACACCGCAGTGTGCAGAATGCTCCAATCTGGAGCTGGCAGGGATCCCTAGAAACCTGCATAATTAGCCCTTTCTCTAGCAGAAGAAAATAAATTCAGAGACAGCCCATCTTGAGTCCTTTTCCAGACTGCCCACCAAACAGGAAGGACACCCTTTAGAGTTCAGATAATCCTTAGACAGTGAGGTTTATAAGGACGGCTTATGTGCCTGGGTACTTCATGATAATGCACTTTACAATTGAAATCCCAACCCTCACCATCAGCCAAGGCCCATGGAGCACATTCCTCTACCCCCGGCTTCTCAGGACAATGTGAATGCTTCTTCACCAGGACGCGGTAACAGAATCACATCAATGCCTGTGTCTCATCACTTCCTAAATAGCGATGTTGTCTTAACATCACAAACAAACCTCAACGTTGCCACACAGTATCTGAAAACTGTTGGCACCTCTATCCCAGATCTGTATGTGAGGACTTCCAAGACCTCCCAAGTAAACATTTTTTTGCAATTTATTAATTCAAAAGTAATGCTAGATGGAAGTGGTTTTGCTTTGGCTTTTAACCTTTGCAATTAGCAAAAAGGTAAATCTCCTTGTGCCTCTCAACAGCCCCCAAAAGAGATGATAAACAGTCACACTGCCAAAAAAAAGTTTCCTGATGCAAAGAGACACACCGGCAGAGAGCCAGCATCCCTGCTTCTAGCCAGTTTCCCTTGGTGCCACTGTTAGCGGCCGCAGGATCTAAAAGCTGGAGTCTAGGGGGAAAGTTGAAAGTGAGAAAACACACAAGTTCCAAAGATGGCTTCAGTCAATTTTATACTAAAAGGGATCAGCACTCTCCTTCCAATGTCCTGCCAAGACTTCGAGAGGACTTGAGTGTGTTCCCAAAAGGCTTATGTGCTAGGAGCCTGGTCCTCAGCATGGTAAGGTAAGAGGTGGGGGAGCCTTTAAGAGAGTAAGATTTTCTGGGCGGTCTGAAGACTGGTCTCTCCCCATGGTTCTGCAGCCTCGCCTGAGCCTCCTTCCCTCCCAAGTTCCTGCCACTGTAATGCCATCTGCCCTGTGGTGATATAGCTAAGGGGCCCTTGCCAGAGCTGTATTCCTTATAACGTTAGCCTCTACAGCAATAAACTAAATAAACCTGTGTGTGTATGTGTGTGTGCGTGCACCTTTGTGTACGTTATACAAATATATGACTATGTGGGAGGTGGTGCTCCACTGTGCATGGGTATGTGGACACCAAAGGTTAATGTCATGCTATCTTTTTCAATCAATCACTTCTTAATCTGGTTTTGTTTTGTTTGTTGTTTGGGGGGTTATTTTTGTTTGCTTGTTTGTTTTGTTTTGAAACAGGGTCTCTCACAGAACCTGGATCTCACTGTTTTGGCTAGACTGGCTGGCTGGTCAGCAAGGCAGCAGGATCCATATTATCTTTGTGTGTGTGTGTGTGTGTGTGTGTGTGTGTGTGTGCGCGCGCGCACGTTTTATATGTGTTTGTTAAAGCATGAATGATTTCGCTGTCCTGAGACTAGTAATAATTATAAAATAAAATATATGTGAAAATGAAGTTATCATCTTGGTTAATATGTGATTATTCCAGAAAATTGAGACTGCACAGTGTGGCAAGGAGGAGAAAATTGAAGTCATCTACCATGTCAACACTCGGGATGATGAGTGTTAATGTGGCTAATGTGTGTGCCTTCAGTCTTCTCCCTACACATATGACAAATGTTCTTTCATAAAATTAGGATTATCTTATCTTGTATCTCCTTCTTCACATTAAGCAATATCACCATTTATTCACATCCTTATTCACAATTTAAAATTGACAGGTATCCCATTATACTGTTTCCCTGTGGCTTAGAAATTTCATGTTGAGTTGTTTCCAACTTTTCGTTATCCTAGATAGGATAACGATTACTCTCTCCTTCCTGTGGATGTTCATGTGTACTTGTCTTGTATGCTCAAGTGGCTGGGGGTGGGGGCTTGTGAACGTGTGTTTTGGTACATGTGGAAGCCAGAAGACAACCTCTGGTATCGTCCTCAGGAACACTGCCCTCCTACTCCACAATTTCTCTCATTGGTCTGGAGTTCAGCAGTTAGTCTATCCTGGTTGGAAAGCAAACCCCAAGTGATGTAGGTATGCCTTCTGTCTATGTGTTATTTTCATTGGTTAATAAAGAGACTGCCTTGGCCCTCTGATAGGACAGAAAATTAGGTAGGTGGAGTAAACAAAACAGAATGCTGGGAAGAGGGCAATGAGGCAGATGCCATGGAGCCAGCCACCAGGTCAGATATACTGAATCTTTTCCGGTAAGCCACCACCTTGTGGTGCTACACAGATTATTAAAAATGGGTTAATCAAGATGTGAGAGTTAGTCAGTAACTAACTCTCTAGAGATAATGGGCCAGGCAGTATTTAAATAAATACAACTTATGTGTTATTATTTCTGGGGCTAAGCTAACTGTGCGGGAGCCGGGTGGGATGAAAAGCAGGCCTGTCCGCAGCTCCTCTCTACACCCAAGGATCTTGTCTTGGCCTCCCCACACCTGGGATTACAAGCATGAGCCCTAGGTCTGGCCTCCTCAACTCCCGTTATTCTGCTCTCTCACCCTCTGCCTTGCTCCCTTGAAACAGCATCTCTGACAGAAGCTGGAGCTAGGCTGGCACCCAGAAAAACCCAGTGACCCTCCTATCTCTGACCCTCACAGTGGAGGGGTTCCCAGCACATAAGAACCCCACTTTTTACTTAGGTGCTTGTCCTCAGCTTCCACACAGCAAACATTCTGTGGAATGGGCCATCCCTCCACTCCTGCTGTGGATTTTAACTTGCAGACAAGTAGTATATCTGCCTGAAGAACACAGGAATTAGCCCTAGAACATCAAGGAGAACAATGACCTTCCTTCTAGAAGGTTGGGAGGGGGCACACACCCTAGATCATCTATATCTTCAGTACAGTGTTTAATAGAAGTGGAGGAGCAGGCATCCTTGTCATATTCCTGACCTCAGAGGAAAGTATTCACACTTTGGCCATGAAGAAGGAGATCTTCTCTACAAGTAATTCTTGTTTATTTTTCATCTGCGTGTGTACTCTATGCATTGGGTTAATTTTGCATGTGTATAGATCCACGTGTATATGGGTGTACACGTGTGTGGGTGCATGTACACAACTCTATGTACATATGAAGGCCTGAAGTTGTCTGGAATCACCATTTCTTGCTCTTCCCACGTTATTCATTTGGGCAAGGGCACTCAGTCAAACACCGAGCTCACCAATACAGCGAGTCGCTGGCCGGTTTGCTTAGTGAACCCTCTCCCCAGGCTGGAAGGACAGGCAGAACCATTATCACATCATCAGACATTTACTCCCATTTCTGAGGATCCAAACACCAGTCCCCACACTGGCCTGGCAAGTCCTTAGCCTCTGAGTCATCTCTTCAGCTCTGGGTTTTACTTAATTATTTATTTATTCATTCAGTTGCTTATTATTTTTAGAGACAGGGTCTTACCAGGTTATTTCTATCTGGCTTGAACCATGCTGGCCTCCAACTTAGAGATTCCCATACCTCTATCTCTCAGTTCTAGAATTAAAGGTGTATACCATCAAGCCCAACCCAGAATTCTAAACCGACTTACTTAAAGGCTTTTAGAAGGCTGTTTCAGTTTGTGTGTGTTCATAAGCTACCTTGGCAAACGCATTTCTCAATGCACAACCTCCTCAATGTTTATTTATCTAACAGAACTTTAACATTTGTTATGTCAAAAAGAAAAAAAACGACATGTAGAAAAGAAAAATAAGAAAAATTCAAGCAGTTGCTGAGGTTCGGGTAGAACTGAAATAGACATATTTTAAAAAGTCCATGCCTGTGCCTCATGAAATCAATGTCTGCTCATCTGTGAAAGCAGGGAGCATCATGTCGAAGCTCATCCACACACAGCTAGCTGTACAACTCACCCCTGAAAGAAGACTTTATTCTGAGCACGCCCTGAAATTCTGTATCCATTTTCCCTGCTTGAATGTTCTGTGACTTCTCATTCTGTTACTAACCAAAATTAGTTTCACCACAAAAGGCTCTTCATGATAAGAGAGAGAGAGAGAGGGAGAGAGAGAGAGAGAGAGAGAGAGAGAGAGAGAGAGAGAGAGAGAGATATCTATTCTAATTGTAGCTAACTCTGTAAATCCTAAAACAAAGGGAGATTTGGTGGTTAGCTAATTTGATTATTTAGGCAAATGAAACACTTCAGATAGAAAATTGCATGCTGGAACCTGGATTGTGTAGGTTGATTCCCCTACATTATACGAAAGCAGCACCTTGTTCAATGAAAACTGCTGGACTCGAAAAGAAGAGGGGGAGGCCCCAGATCTCCTCTTCACTAACTGTGGACCTTAAGGGGTGCTCTGGAGATTACAGGAGAGATGATTCCTCACAAGCCTGGAACACAGAAGGCAACAGAGAATGCTGCACTAGCAGGAGAACGCTTTAGCTCAGCTCCTCCAGAAATGGTCCAGTCCTTGGAGGTTTCTGGTTTTCAAACTCTTGCCATTAACACTCTTCCTAAATCTGGCTGTACAGCTCTGGGACAGAAAGTTTTGCTCACTTACACAAAGCTCTGGGCCCTAGCCCTGTAAATAAAACAAAATAACCTTCCTTAGTAATACTAGAGAATTGTTGTTTTGTTAACATGGCGGAAAACATCACAGTAAACAGACAACTGTACTTCATTCTGGACTTCTTTCTGCAGGGTTTTCTGCGTGCAATCGCGTGTAAACTACCTCAAAAGGGTGTCAAGTTCACACACGTGTAGCTTGGAATCCAGTGTGAATAGCAGGCTGGATACCATAAGGAGTTTTACATTGTGGGAATCCAAGGGGAAGTTCTCCTCCACCGTGTGCAGGCTCACTGCAATAAACTGACAAGAGGGAAGGAGAAAACGCTCACAAACTTATCAGCATGCAAGAGGAGAAAAGTCACAACACAGAAGGAAAATTCAGAGGTGTGATTACCTGTCTGCTGACATTGTGCACCAGCTTATACATCCCCGTTGCTACCTAGAAAGGGAAGAGGGATGGGTGCAGGTCCTGGAGGCATATAAATGACTCCTCTGGAAACAACAGTCTTTGGAGTTTGAATGAGCCGGCCTTCATCTGTTTAGATAATATGTAGAACTAGAGGCAGGGAGGTCTGCGATTGTGCTTCCCTTTGTATTCTAGTCTAATAGTCTAAAGGCAGAGAAAAGGAATCCCAGAATTCCCCCTTTACATCACTTCTTCAGCCTGCTACAATGCCATATTTGGAGGGAGTTGTTCTCCAAGTCCCCACCCCACACATGATTGTTCTGACAAGATTTTAAAAGGCAAGATGGGAAGAACATATAGCCAAAGACTTGGCACACATTTTAGAACATGACTTTCATTAACACACTCCAACTATTACCTTACAATATTTTCCTTAATGGGGTAACACAGGGGAAAGTCAACCAACGGAGAGTGAGGTATAATGGAAAAATATATATTTGGTGTTTGTCCCTAATTCCTGGCATAGGGCTCCCAAGCCTGTCATGACTACTGAGAGACCAAAGTAAGGTTCGTCTTTTGTCATAATATCTGGTCTTAATCCTGGCTCTTGACAGAAGAGAGCCCCTGAGTCTCAGGAGTGATGGGAATGTTAATGGGGGGGGGGGGGTCTTGGATAACTTCTGGGTGGTGCTGTGTGCAAGGAAGAACAAGCAGGTAATGAGAGGGTTGGAGCACTGAGCCCTACCCACCAAACTCAAGGGAGAGAGAGGGGTTGGATAATAGACTCTGAGATCTAAGTTCTTCCCAGATTAGATCTATACATCTGTGTGACTGCCAGACAGTACACCATAAATCCACAGGGTCTGGGGCTTCTGCATCCAGGACATTTCTGTCCCCAGCCAGAGCACTAGTTCACCTGCATGTTCACCTCCTTCCCACGCAGCCTCCTTCACAAGAGACTGAAAACGTAAGCGAGGACTTCTTGAATTCCAATAATAGAAATAGCAAATTACCCATCTGGGCAGGGGGTCTGTAGGAATCTTCCCGTTAAAACTATGCACTCAAGACAGATCACGACCTGGGGCCTGGGACTGAGCCTGCACTGTAGCCCTACAAAAACATGATGAGTTGCTATTAAAATTAAACCCGAAGACACTCAAATGACACGTGTGTGACGTGTGTGAAATGGAAGTACCCATTGGCATGGGAAAGCACCAGGTGTCAAACCACGAAGACCGAATTCAAAAACCAAGGTCTTTTTCTTGTTTTTCTTTTTTTTGTAAAAAAAAAAGTCTTAGTTTGGGTTGGTTTGTTTTTCAAGACAGGACCTCCAATTGTCTATGTAGCCAAAGATGGCCTTAAACTATTGCTCTACCTCCTGAATTAAAGACATTCGCCACCCAATTTCCATGGTAATTGGTACCAAGACTCTAGCCAAGCACTCTATCAAGTGAGCTGTGTCCCCAAAGTTTCACTTAAGTTTCTCAAGTCACCTAGAAGGCCACACCCACAACCTCAAAACTAGTTCATCAATGGCGCTGCCAGATTTATCATTGTACCAATGAACAAGGCGCCTGGCACCAGCTAATTGGCACATCTGGAGTTATCTAATTACCTAGACAGGAAGCTGACGAAACTACAGAAGAAACTGGAGCCCTTTCCCAACGCCACACCCTCCTTTGGAAAACTCTGCCTGCACCATCAACTCTGAGAAGCTCAAGTCGTTCTCATAGAAAGGCTTGCAAGAGAGGTTAAGACAACATATTTTCTCAGCCACGGAGATTAAATGTCCCTCACAGAAGGTCCGGTATAAGGGTTAACATCATCCTGGCAAGCAGAGGCAAAATCAGGGGCCCAGACTTTGTCTACTTCACGCTTCTCTTAAAAGAGAAGCGCTAGACCCAGATATTCACTCTGTAATTACAGTCCAGCCACCTCCTGCAAGTCCCCAGTGCTGGGTTTCTCTGAGCTGAGAACTCGTTAACAGACAACATAAATTAAGCCAGTATAAAATGTCTACTTTGTGCAAAGACAGATGCACGCACACACACACACACACACACACACACACACACAGGGCTGTCACGTGTCAGCCACCAGAGACCACTAATCAACAACTGAAAATTGCCAAGCAGTAATAAAAAAAAAATCAACCCCATGATAATTGGGCAGATAAAGGGCTCCTCCTGGGCTTGGTCTCCAGGAAGAAAAGCAGCCCTCTGGAACACAAAGCCAGGAACAATGACAACACAATCATTAAGCACATCAAACAATGCCCACGCCATGTCACGCTGCTGACAGAAAGGGTTGGCATGGGTGGCTCACTAGAGCTGGAGCAGGAGTCACGCTAAGTGCTCCATGTTCGTTTGCTTATCTCATTCTCTCAACAGCTTGAGACAGTCACTATGCTCTGCCTCTGACAAATGCAGCAGGAGATGGGAAAGAAGAAGGATAGAAGCCATTCCACCCCGACATAGGAGCCCCACTCTGGGTTTTTGTCGGCTAACGTTTAGCATCTTGGGAGGTGGCTCAGTCAGTAGAGGGCTTGTTGTACCCGAGTTCAACCACCAGCATGCGCGTAAAAAGTGCAGTATGGTGATAAATTTTGTAACCTAGCGCTGGGGTGGGGGAGAAACACAGAACCCTGAAACTAGCTGGCCAGCCAGCCAAGCCTAAAAACAAAGCAGATGCCCCTGAGGAACAGCCCCTGAGGGTGACCTCTGGTCTACAAATTCTCATACATGCACAGGCACAGGCCCATGTGCAGGCACACACACTTGCATGAACAGATAGACACCGTGCACATATACCAAAGAAGATTAATGTCTGCAACCCCACTGAAATTGTGGATAGTCCCCTGGACACTCAGAACTCGATCTGTCACCCACTCGTGTGGCCCTACTGAAGGTCTCTAGCCCTCTGTTCTATCAAGGCGACCAAGGAACAAGATGTTTGCAAGGCCCTCTCCAGATTCAGCATCCTCAAGTTTAGAAATTCCAAAATGCTCTTACATCTTCTCAAAGTGAAGCAGGGCCCATAGGAGGCACCTCCTCTGCTCAGCCTGCTTGCCAGAGGGACATCATACATTACGGGTTCTTCACTGTTTTTTCCAACTTCCAGTATATTTGTTTAAAAAAAAAAAAAAGTACCCAAGATATCCCTTTGAGGGATTCCCATTCTCAAACCAATTGCCCTGCTGTGACCACACTAGGAAGGGGGCCACTTAATTCCTGCCTTTCTAAGGTGCAGGCCTATTGTCAGAGCTCAGTGTGTGCACAAATGACCTCCTTTTGCTATCATTGTCAAGGCACAGCCCAGTCCTTTTCGCTCCCACCTCCGTTTTTATTTCCAAGTCTACAAGTCTAGAGGGGAAAGGAAGGCTTTCAACTAAATCTAAACGGAAGAGGTTTATGAAATGTGGCTACAGGGAAGCACTTCTGTTTTCATCGGAACCTCAAACTATTCACGTCAACCCCAAAGAGCTGGAGAAGTGACCAGCTGGCTAATTTTATCAGTACCAAGCACCTGAGCCTTAAATTAGTTTGGATACGTTCGTAAGCATGGACTGACGGGGCAGCGTCTGCCCCCCTCTCCCCAGAATGTCGCTCTGTTTTATAAGGATGACAATCACACGAAAAGCAGAAGTGACGTGATGTCATCAGCTTCATAAAAGGACTTTCTGTGGCCTCCTTTCTGTTGTCAAACTAAATAATTGTTCTATTAAAAAAAAAAGCTGGGTGTGGCAAGTTCCTTGACGCACTAAAAACCTCCACTCTGCCATTTAAAATCATCGGTCCCCTTCATTGGAAGCTGGACTAGGACTGCACTCATTGCGTGGTTGGATTCAGACCTGAGCAAACAAGAGAGCCCTGTCAGAATGCTCACCAAATGCCAAATGCGGGGGGGGGGGGTGCGTGCAAGTGTGTAAATGTACATATAAACATGATCTTGTAGGAAAGTGTACATGTGTATGCAGATGTGCACACATATGTCAGCTCATGTGTACAGAAGCTAGAGGCCAGTCTCTCTAGTGTCATTCCTCAGAAGCCATCCCTGTTATTCTTCTGAGACAGAGTTTCTCATGGGTTTTGTTTGCTTTTTAAATGTGAGCTCAGGAGCTTGAGCTCAAGTCCCCAGGCTTGCAGAGCAAGCCCTTGATTGAACAAACCAAGTCCCCCGTTTTCCGACGCCTCATTACTAGGTCCCCATCACACCTTCACTGAAAACTGCCTCAGTCAAATGCTGATGTATCTACAATTTATACCCCTATCCCCAGACTCTCCACAATGAGGCCTTGTACTTTATTGTTTGGGGAGCACAATGCAAACCACAAATGGGGGAGGGACTCATAGTCAAGATTATACTAAGAATTTGAAGTTGGAAGGGCTGGAGAGATGGCGTGTTTGGTAAAGCATCTGCCATATAAGGAAGCATGAGGACATGGGTTCCAGTGCCTAGCGTTCAATAAAAAGTTGGGCACAGTGATTCATGTTTGTAATCCCAGCACTGGGGAGGCAGACAGGGGAGGATCCCTGGGACTCACTGGCCAGGTAGTCTTGTTGATCAGGAAACCCCAAGTTTAGCAAAAGACCTTGTCTTAAAAATTAAGATGACAAGGAAGACATCTTGTGCTGGCCTCTGACCTCTACGTGTATACACACACACACAAGTGTATGCACACACATACACACACACATAGCACACACACACACATAGAGAGAATTTGAAGTCAGAGAGAGTATTTGAGACACTGAATGTAGCACATGCACACGTGGGCCTGTGCACTTGAGTAGGCAGGGCATCTCCGAAACTTGCCCCAGGGGGGTGTATGTCCAAAACCTCACAGGTCACACTGGTCTCCAGAAGACTAAGGCACGGGTATCTGTGAGCTCAGTTGTTCCTATTGGAAGCTTGCTCAGGATGAACTGTAGGCAAAAATGGGAATCAAACCGGAACATTAAACAGTTTGGCTTCTGGTCCCTCTGGATGTTAACTCAACATCAGTTACAGTTTTAACCGCTTCTCATTGCTAAGAAGTTCCTGTGACAACAGGAAAAGGTCACCTTCCACACGAATCATTAGAGAAACAGATTTCAAAACATATCCTAAACAGAAACCGTGAGCAACTGCCTATCAAGCTGGGAGCTCTTTCTTAGCAGAGTGAATGTTCCACATTTTTAATTTTCCTATTGCTTTTCTCCTGGTGCTTTCCAATTATTGAGAATATAAAAAACTGCTTGAGGTACATAATATATGATGAGTCATTTATACACAGTAATAATGATTCTTCAAAGTTAAGGAGCCCTGAGAAAAAGTCACCGAGTTTAATAACATTTTGAGTAACACTTATAATGCATTGTGATATAACAAGGAAAAAAACTGCTTTAGAAAAAAATTTCAAAATGGAACAAGATAAAATACCTTATGTGAGGGAAATGTGCTTGGCATCAAAACATATCTGTCCCGGCCTCCTAAATATTTGCTTATGTCCATAAACTAGTATCCTTCCCTCAGGCTGAGCAAAGAAGCACTCTTTGCAATGAATGCTGGCTAATGCGCAGATTCATGCTGGGCAAAGTGTTGAGAACACGTGACTGGAGAGTCCTTAGCCTTGGTCTGGATGCCCATATCACCCTCTTCAAGGTTCAGTGAGCACTGTGGAAAAGCAGGTGGAAAGAATGTACAAGCTAGGCACCGGGGATGGAACCGTAAAACAGAGCCCCAGGCTAGTGATGTGGTCACGGCACTCAGAGCGCTGTGGCTGCTGCAGAAGGCAGACACGGACAGAACCACTAAGTGTTTAATCACAGATGGGGAAGGGGCTCCCGGGGCCCAGACCCACTCAAGGGAGCTCATGACAGTCAGGGGCTGCTGGAGGACAGGAGGTGGTGTAACCACTGGTGATTCACTCATGTTCCAGGGGATGGCTCCACACCGCGCCGGTGTGAGCAACTCTCATTAAGTCCAGTGGGCCACAAAAGGAAAAGATGAAAGTGGAAGGGAGACTTGAAGGGAGGAGGGGTCAGCTGGTCAGGGTGAAAGGACAAGGGGGTAGTGGAACAAGGATAAGCAGAATTAGTGCTAAATACACATAGGAAATTGTCCAAGAATAAAGTTAATTTTTTAAAAATTATCTGTCATAGTCAGTTGAGATAAGTGGCCAGTTTAATAACCAGGTCACGCAAAAGGGACAGGGACTAGCCAGGCGGGGGTGGTGACGCACATCTTCATCCCAGCACTCAGGAGGCAGAGGCAAGAGGATCTCTGAGTTCGAGGCCATTCAGGTCTACAGAGTTCCAGGATATTCAAGACTACACAGTGAAACTCTGTCTCAAACAAGGGGAGGATGAGTGGAGGTGGGGGTGGGGCAGGGACGACACAGCAGCCCTGTACATGTTTAGCCATTTGAGAAAACTCACCGACTTCTTTGCATTTCTGGATATATAACTGAATTTCCTGCCACCCTTCGTTGATGGGCAGCTAAGCTGTGGATGGCACGCATGTGCCTAGCTTCAGCGACCACTACACTTTGCTGGAATCCTGGAGTTGGGTTTTTAATTAGAGTTTTGTTTTTGCTGCTGCTATTGCCATTGTTTTTAGAGTTCTGTTGCTGCTGCTCCTGCTGTTGTTGGTGTGCAAATTAGTTGGAAGTCTCTGCTCTATGAATGTGTTACAAATAACTTCCTTTGCCTGGAAGTTAACTCCGTCAGTACAGTGCTTGCCTTATATGCAAGGAAGCCTGACTTCAATTCCCTGAACTCACACAAAGCTGCCAGCCCCGGAGGTGTACGCTGCTGGGTAGATGGCAGTAGCCAGCCTGCTAGATGAGTTCCAACCCAACGAACTCAAATTACAAAATACAGAACACTTTGAGAACCTTGTCTAAAATATGATGGTGTACAACAACAAGGCACAGCAGGTAAGGCTATTCTGCAGCTTCCATAGTCATGCATATACACACACTTCCTGCACACACACACACACACACACACACACACACACGGGGTGGGGAGGGAGACTGGCTTCATTTTGCCAGGATCGTATCAAAATAGCAAAACAATAAGAAAATGTATTCTTGACCCATAAAATGGCATTAAGCCTACTTCTTTCCTCAACACGGGGTTTTTGACAAGTACACACCAGGTCTGTTTCCAGACCCAGCACACTCCACTGCAGATGGAGATGAACACGTCTTCCAGGGCTCCAGGGCAAGCCCAGGTGAAGGGCAATGTTCTGACCATGCAACAGCAACAGAACCAAAGAATCTACCCAGAACCCCTGGAAGGTTCCCCCCACCCACTGAAACAAACCAGTAGAGAAGTCTACAGACCACATCCTGGAGGAGATGCACAGCCCCCATCTCATTTTGCTGGGAGGTGAACACAGCCTTCTAGAAATTTCTTTAGACAGATGTAAGTTCAAATCTTTCCTGGGGACAAAGCCATCACATGACTTGAGACCAGTCAGTTCCCCTCATCTGTCAATTGGGATTTAATACGCAGGGTGGTATACTCAGTAAATGACCTTTCATGCAGCCGAGTGTCCAGGGAAGCAGTGGCCAGACGGTTAAGCCTCGTTTCTCTTATCATACCATCCTCACACCTCTCCACTACTCCAGCCTTGTACCTCTTCAGAACACCTAGCACCACAGAAAATAGACATTGGCTAAAGGGAACTATGGGGCTTCTTTTTACTCAGAAAGCTTGGCCAATCTACTGAGGACAAGGACTTTTACCTCAGAGTCAATGAATCTGGGACATTGAGACAAAGAGCCTGTCAAATTTTGAGAGATAAAAAGTCAGGAGGCACTAATTATAAATGCCTAGAAGTCTTTGTTTCCACGGACATCACGTTTTCTGAAGAAAAATAATGCAAACCAAAGCAGCATCTTCTGGCTTTCGATAGATTGGCGTGCAAAAAGGAACAAAATACAATCATGAAATTGTTAAAGGGCTCAGTTTCCGTGGGAAAAGAAAGAAGGAGAGAGAGAGAGAGAAGGAAAGAAAGATGAAAAAGCCAGGGTTGTGAAGATAGTTCAGTCATCAAAGCATTTGCCACACAAGGATGAGGACCAGGTTTGATTCCCAGAACTCAGATATAAAAGATGGGTGTGGTGCACACACTTGTACTCCTTGCACAGGAGAGGCAGGCACAGCGGGATTCTGAGTTCACTGGGCAACCAGCCTAGCCTCATCTCAGACCCCGGGGAACAGTGAGAGGCACTGTCTCAACAAACAGGGTTGACAGTTCCTGAAGAGCCACAGCTAAGGTTGACCTTTGGCCTCCATATCACACATAAACAGACACATATGCACATCTGCACATACACCTGCACATATATGTGCCAAAAAAGACAAGATCAGATACACACTGTTTCTGGGGATCATCCCAAGACAGCAAGAAGCCACACTGGAAAGAATGAGAGAATGCTAAGCAGAAAAAGCAACAGAAAAATCAATGGGAAACTTACAGACACAACCAACCGTGGTTACCCAAATAATAGAAGGATGGAACCATTCATAATCATTCATATTTTCTTTCCACACTATAGAACTAAGCTGTTGCAAAGTCCTAATATACATCCTAAAGTTATTTCTCCTACAGTTCATCTTCTTCCATGTTCAGTTGAAGGGCCTGAAAACAGACTAGCGAGGAAGTGCAGTGAAGCCCATGGACTAAAAATTCATGCTGGCTAATCTGAATGACGAGTAACCCACACATGGAAAGGAGCGATGGTTTAAAGAAGAAATCTGGAGGGAGAAAATATGGACGAGCGTTCTCAAGGGTTTTCAGTAACACAAACATTCAGGAAAGCAGACTCCCTCGGTGACCACAGAGGCACTTGCACTGCTTAGGACTTTTTTTAAAGGTAACCCAAACTCTGCATTACTCAGTGTGCTAGGCATTCAGGGAAAATACAGAGGTTGAGTGTAAGAACATGTCTCTGAGTGCCAAGGGCTTTGGGTGGCATCAGAAGATAACTGCGCAAAAGAACAAAACCACGGCTGGGGACATGGAGCTCATGTCAGAGCAGCTGGAAGGTATACACAAGGCCCTGGGTTCCATTACAGCGAGGGAGGGAGGGAGGGAGGAAGGGAGGGAGGGAGGGAGGGAGGGAGGGAGGGAGGGAGGGAGGGAGGGAGGGAGGGAGGGAAAGAAAAAGTAGGAAAGGAAAAAATGTCAGATTTGCTGAGCTGGGGAGATAGCTCAGTTGATAATGATTGCCTTGCAGGCAAGAGGGTCTGAGTTCAATCCCCAAAAAAACACATGGAAAAGAAAGAAAGAAAAGAAAAGCTGGGCATGGTGGTACACATTGTAACCTCACTACTGGGGAGACAGAGACAGGAGCATTCCTGAGACTTACTGGCTAGCCAAGTCTAGTCTATCTGGCCACCTCTAGGCCAATAAGAGACCCTGCCTCAAAACAAGCAAACAACAAAAATAATTACCTAGGTGGACAGTTTCTAAGGAACAACAACAGAATTGATCTTTGGTCTCTACAAAGATCACACACAACACATATGAACAAACACATACATGACAACTGATCTTGGCCAGGATGAGTTAAAATTGAACGGACATAGGTGGTATAGATCAGAGGATGTTCTATGTAGCCACAGAACTCAAGGGAAGGGACCAGAGAATCATTGTGGCCTTTCTTTCACCTAAACTATCTGAGCAACCAAGGGCAATCATAAGACTGATGATCTCAATGGGGACTCAACATATTATTCATGTGACTTCTTCATAGGCCAATATGATGACAGAGTATAGTCATCACAGGCCAAAGAGATAACATGCAAGATTCTCCCAGCATTGCTCATCCAAGGGGTATTCAAAACTGACAAGGGAATGAGCGATTGCATGCTTCCATCATGACTACCCAGCTTTCTCTTTGTCATAATACACATGGCCCTCGTCCCTTTATTCCAGTCCGGCCCCTTACGCTATCTCAGTATCTCTTTCTCAGTCTTTCTCTCAGCTCATTCCAACAAAACAAACTCTTTTACGAAGATCTCTAAAAGGCTACTGTGATGATTAATGTTGATTGTCAACTCAATAGGATGGAGAGTCAACTAGCAACAACCTCTAGGCATGCCTGCGAGAGATTGTTTTCAGACTGGGCTAAGTGAGCTGGGAAGACACACCCCTACTGTTTGTGGCACCACTCCATAGCCTGGAGACTTGGACTGCAAGAAAAGGAAAACAAGAGCTGGGCACGAGCCAGCACTCCTCTCCCCCCTCCCCCAGCACTCCTCTTCCCCGTCCCCCACCTCTGCCTCCTGACCGCTGACCACCTTATGTATCTACCGCCATGGCTTCCCCATCATGATAGACTATAAGCTAAAACAACCCTTCCTCCACTAAGTTGCTTCTGTAGGGTATTTTATGGCAATAACAAAAAAAAATAACCAATAGATCTTTAATGCTTACATTCTTAGTCTTAAAAATATGGTGCACCTCCCAGGAATGAATTTCTACCAGTATTTCTGAGGGTACCGGAAGTCTCTCCACTGAAAGCAATCCCACGATGAAGTCTGACATCCACCTGCTTAAAACCTGCCATGCCCTTCATTTTGCACCCATAATATGGAGCATGCCTACAGCCTTCAAAAACTGTTAATGATAAGAGCCTCACCAGAAACTGGAAAGATAAACCGCTATCTTCAGCTGGACATGGTGGTACATGCCTCTAAACCCAGTTTTTGTGAGATAGAGGAGGATCGAGAATTCAAGGTCACCTTGAGTCACAAATTGAATATAAGGTTACCCTGAGCTACAAGAGACAAAAAAAAAAAAGGCAGAGGAGTAGAGGGCAGCAAAACGGCTCAGAGGGTAAAGGTGCCCACTGCCAAGCCTAGGATGAGTTGGATCCCTGCGACCCACAGCATGGAAGGAAGGAAGCAGTTCCTGAAAGTTATCCTCTGACCTCCACACAGTGACATCTATGTGCCCCCCTGTAGAAGGAGCGGCAGGCTGCGTTCCTGCCGCCCAGATCCCAGCTAGCTTACACCCGAAATAATTACACGGAAACTGTATTCATTTAAACACTGCCTGGCCCATTATCTGTAGCCTCTTATTGGCTAACTCTCACATATTGATCTAACCCATTTCTAATAATCTGTGTAGTACCCCCACTCACAAATAAATGTAATAAAAATTTTAAGACAAAAAAATGTAAAAATTAACGTAAAAAGCAATTTGGTTGCTCTAAGTCAGTCAAGGCCTCGTAACTCTAAGTGGCACCGCTGTACTGGAATGCCATTGACGGAACCAAAGGCAATGCTGCTGTTCTTCCACTCGCCGCTCATTTCCCCAACAAGCCTTCAAGCTTTACTATGCACGCTGGTATTCTGTCTGAGCTAGGTTCTATCCTTAGGTGAGACCTGCTCCCTGAGGGCACGGGGACATGTTTACCCACCTCAGCACAGGAGTAGAGGGACCTGATACACCCTGCCCACGGCTCTGACTGCCTCACTGGCTTGGGGACACACGGCCTGGGCTCCACAGTGCAGCACAGTGGGAGGAAGCCGGGCTGAGGGAGCTAAAGTTACTGCATTTACTGCGTTTCTCAGCAGCCCATCAAGTCCTCAGAACAATTCACACCTGCAAACTGAATCACAAGGCCACAAGCGTGGGAAAACAATGACCAAGGAAGGCAAGAAGTCCACAAAGCAGCTTGTCTTCTAGGAACTGTGACTGCACTAGAGCTGGGGCCGGTGCTTCCCAGCATTCACAGTCTACACCCGGGTGACATAGCAGGAAAAATCTCAGCCCAAAAGCCAGTGGCCTGGATATTGTCAGGCTTCAACCTGAGACTTTGGACCAAGTCACTTAATCTCGAAGCTCCTGGTTTCATGGCCTGCTGGGTCACCTGCTCTCCGTGTGATTAGACAGTCACCATCATCTAATTGCAAGATGGGATTCTGAAAATCTTCTCAAGGGAATGTATCAGTCACCTTCTGTCACTGTACCGCACACCAGAGACCGAGAGAAGGGGTCTCCTTGGGCTCACAGTGTGGGCAGTGCTGGGTTGATAGCATCATTGCTTTTGGACCTGATCTAAAACAGCACATCATAGGGCAGACGAGGGTGGGGATGTGGGGGAGCAGATGCTCACCTGGTGACCAGGACTCAAGAGAGAAAGAGATATAGAACCTGGAGTCCATCATCCACTCCCAAAAACCTCATGGGGGCCCAGTTCTTGGAAGTTCCAGCACCTTCCAACAGGATCCAGATAGAAACAAGTCTTTAACACATGCTTAGTAGGCATCTAAAATCCAAAATATAGAGATTGGGGATATAGTGCCTGTCTAGCATGCACGAGACCTTGGCTTCAATCTTCAGTGCCACATAAATCAATTGTGGTCCATGCCTGTGATCCCAGCACTTAGAAGGCAGACACAGGAAGATCAGAAGTTGAGAATTAGCTGTGACTATATAGCAAATATGAGAGTACCCTGAGCTACATGAAACCCTATCTCAGAGGGGGATAAATGTAGCTAAGGAATTTGCTTAAAGGTATGAGGTATGTGCACTTTGTCAGGAGAGAGGGCTGTGTGCGAAGAGGTATCTATTTTGTGTCACCTGTCATGAAGCGCCTGAGAAACCACATTCCTACATCTTGCCTTATCAGGGACAGTCAGCCACACTTGGCTATGACTATTGTTTATCTCTATTTTCTCAGGTGTATTATTAGCTCTCCACAAGCCAGTTAAGCGGGATCTCATCTTGGCACCAGGTTCCATCACACTGCTGTGTCTGGGGACATGTTTAGAAGTGATGATGAGGGCGGAAGAGGTGACCATGACAGTAAGTCAAGGAATGCTATCATCACAACCACCAAGCTAGCACCAGGCACTGATACCCTTCACACAGCCAGTCATCCGTGGCATCCAACCCAGACTGCCACTTCCGCATCCAGGGCCAATACCAAGCCTGTGCATAGTGGCCCAACCACCCCTGCTGGTAGAATAACAAAGTAGCCATAATATCACCAATCAGTAAATAGTTACTGCCCTAGGACAACCGAGAAGCTACCTTCATTCACTTCGGGGGCATCCATCCCCTGGAGGAACTGAGTGCCCACGGTTCATCCAACCATGAGGTCACTTCTTTATACCTGCTGTGTAGGTGTGTCCCCAGAACGCACACGCAGAAACTGCACAAAGCCATCCACTAACAGCATTTGGAGGTGGGGCCTGTGGGAAGTCATCAGGATTGAGTAAGATCGTGGGAGTGGGTCGTTCATAATTTCAGCAGTGGCTTTCTAAAGCAAACAACCCCTCTGTACATAGGATGACCTGCACTACTTGTTGGCTTTCTGGAAGGTCTCCTGCCTGCAAATAAAACCCACCAGATGCCAAGTAAATACATGAGCCATGCATGTTCTTGGAGTTCCAGAATTTTGAGCCAAATAAACTCCTTTTCTTCATAAACTACCTAGCCTATAGTTTCCTGTTACAGCTACAGAAAATGGACCAAAGACTACCCTTCCATGTTTCTCAAATTCTCTCACTAGATAATTGGTTTTTATAAATTCTTTTTAAAGGTTTCTCTCAATGTGTCAATCACTTAAAAGCTGAGACTGGAAGCAATAATTAATAATAATAATAATAATAACCACCTAGGTAGGGCCAGATGGTATATACTAAGAAACCAGATTCTTAGTATATCTGCCCTCAGAATCTGGGGGCAGATTCAAGGTCACTATATGACCAATTTCCATGGAAGACCTGCCCAAAATCTGATAACTACCTTTCCAAAGGTAGGCATATTGATAACATACCTGGGAAAGGCTCATTCACAACCTATAATCTTTATAGTAACGCCTTCTGGGTGACACAGGCCTCCCTGTATGCTCTGCCTCATACCTGGCTTAGCTCATCAGAGACTTATAAAACAATTCACGTGTATCAAGGTAATCAAGCCACACGGGGTGAGATCAAGATTCTAGTGCCTGACTAACAGAGCTAGACAGTAAGGTCCATTCTTGTCTTCCACGACCCGCTGGTATTTGTCTAAGGAGAACTCTGCTCAGGAGTTTTGCAGTAGGGTTATCAAGCCATGAGTAGCATGGAAGAGGCCCAGCTGGGAGTGTCTCGGCAAGGGCTAACATCAGCGATCCCTCCCTACCAGCAGCTTCCCACACACTATGCTGTCCCACCATAAGTATTCAGCAAAGGGTACTGACTTGGTCCCCTTCTTCATAGTCAACACCGCCTCTGTGTTACCAGCACCGGCAAGGAGCTTTGCTAGCATCATGGGATAGGGAGGAAAACTCAGAATCAGGAGCCAGAAGTCTCATCTCCACTCAATAGCATTCTAACTTGAGTCATTTAACCCCTCTGACCTTCGGTTTTCTTATCTCTAAAAACTATAGTTCATTGACTATGAAGTTATTTAAAGACTTAGAAGGAATTGGGGCTGTAAAAACTACTTTGCACACTGTGAAACGGCAGTACCTGGAAACAGAATCGCGGGGTGTGGGGAGATGGCTCAGCAAATGAGAATGCTTACTCTGCAAAAATGAGGACCTGAGTTTGAATCCCCAGCATTCACATGAAAAGCCAGCCTTGACTTGGCATGCTTATAACCTCAGCACTTGGGGACAGAGAACGGCAGATCCAGAGAGCTCACGGGCTAGCCAGACTAGTCAAAAACAACAGTGAATTTCCTGTTCAGTAAGAAATCCTGTCTCGCAGCAATAAAACAGAGTGACAGGAAGACACCCAACATTCCACTGCAGCCTCTTTGGGCACATGTATGAGTGAGTATGTGTGCACATGTGTGTGTTCCATCCATGCAACACACACTAAAAAAAATAGTTTAATTAAAATTAAGTATAGTGCTTATCTAGTATCTCTCATGAGACCCTATGTTCAATCCCCAGCACTGGAAAAAAAAAAACTAACTAAAATGAAGCATGGAACCTAGGCACGGTGGTTCACACCTGTAATACTAGCACTTGAGAGATGAAAGAAAGGGAACCCAGAGTTCAAGGTTATTCTTGGCCAACCTCCCCTCTGAAGTGTGTATGTGACTGTGTGTGTGTGTGTGAGTGTGTGTGTGAGTGTGTGTGTCTGTGCCTGTGTGGGTGTGATGCATGGACCTATCATATGATCAGCACTGGCAGCTCTGTCTATGTGCCCAAAAGAATTGAAAACACAATCTTGAAGAGAGATTTGCATATCCAGGTTGACAGAAGCATTATTCACAGTTGCCAAGAAGCAGAAACAGTACAGATCTCATGATGAAGGAAAAAGCAAAAAATGCCGTATACTCATACAGTGAAATAAGAACACTTTACAAGTTTGAGAATCGCAGTGCCTGTGACACCACAGGCAAACTTGAAGACATTCTAGATAAAATGGGCTTAAACAAACACAAGGTCATGAGACCACTTAAATAACGCATTTTAAAGAAGTAAAAACCAGAGAGACAGAAAGTGGAATGATGATTGGCAGGGGCCTGGGGAAGAGGAAGAGGAAGGCATTGGTTAATGAGCACAGAGTTTCAGTTTGGGAGGTGTAAGAACTTGTAGAGATGGATGGCGGTGGTGGTTGCCCAACGCGAGCCCAACGTGAATGTTCTAAATGTGGGCTATACAGTTAGAAATGGCTGCAACGGTTTAGTTCAAAGTTACACGTGTAACCACAAAGGCTGAGACAAAAAGATCAGCAAATAAATGTGAGGTCTTGTTATTACGTCCTAGCTGTACAAGGGGCCAAAAGGGCCACATAAAGCCAGAGCTTTAAAGCCAAAGCCCTAAGTTCCTTGTGTTCATCTCACGGACTCTGGGGCTATCTTAGGTCTGGCAGGACCCGAATTACCACGTAAGCTTTCACTCCCTAGAGGAAATATGCCTCAGAATACAACCGTGAAAGCTTACGGTGAAACAGATTCACAAGCAAGAATCATAGTCCTTGGTGTTTTGTGCCTGTCAATGTGGTCTATACTAAGGGACTCACTAACCAGTAACTTCCTCTCTCGGGGCTGCCCAAACTCTTATTTAATATGATGCTTTCGGGATTCCATCTATAACACTAGATCCAAATCACTGCGAAACTGGTTCCAGCGGTCTGAGGTGTGCTCAACAGGCAGGCGTGTGAACAGCTGAGTCCCCTGCAGGTCATGACACAAGACACCGACCACAAAAAGGGGTGGCAACAACAGGGGCAACACATTGGAGCCTGCGACTTGAGAAATTTGGAACTTTTGGCATCTTTTCCCTCTTCCCGTCTCAAAACCCCAACAAGGACAGTTCATAACAAATTGTTTCCTGTGCTTATGTGGTAAGTGTACCGTGCTACCGCAAAACACACTAAGACAAATGCAGCGTGTAGATATTTTAAACTATACAACGACCTGGAGACTAGCTCAGTGGAAGAACACGTGCCTGTCATGTGCAAGGCCAGAGACTCTGTGCCTGTGTGTGATGTCAGCATTAACTGCCAACTTGACAGGATCTAAAATCAGCTTGCCTCTGGGGACTGTCTTGACTGCACTAATTGGGGTGGGAAGACTTGCCTACTGTGAGCGGCACCATTCCCTGGGCTTCATAAATGGTTGTTCCCTGCTTCCTGCTTGTGGATGTGATTGACCAGCTGCTTCCAGGGTGCTTTTGACTCCCTTGCCATAACTGACTTCACCGTGGAACTGAAGGGTGAAGCGAACCCTTTCTCTGTTGAGCTGCTTTTACCGGGATATTTTTCCACATCAGCAGGAGAAGGAGCTAAGATACTGGGCATGCCTGCACATGAATGTTTGTGTGTGTGCAGGTGCACATGTGTATTGGGTAGATGTGAACATGTATGAGCATGTGTTGAGGCCAAAAGACACCCTCAGGTGTCATTCCTTAAGTGTTACCTACCTTGTTTTTGGGGACAGGGCCTCTCAAAGGCCTGGAAATCATCGAGTAAGCTAGGGTGGCACACCAGAATGCCCCAGAAATGCACCTGTCCCTGCCTCCCCAGTACAGGAATTAAGTACACATGCATTCACACCCAGACACTTTCAGTGGGTTCAGGGGACCAAGCTAAGGTACTCCCAACTGAGCAATCTCCCCAGCCTCCAAAGATCGTAAACTACACAACTTTGTAATGAAATGACATTCTATGTGATTTCAGTCATCAAATTAAAATACTATTCTCAGAGTTGGGGGTACAGCTCAGTGGTAAAGGAGTTGACAAACATGCACAAGACCTTGGGTTCCATTCACAGCATTGCAAAAATTTAAAAAAAAAGAGTGTTCATGTCAGTGTGACATGCACATATATGTTACTTGCAGTAAGAAACAAGGCGGAAGCCAACAACTGCTCTAAAGGAACAGCATGCTGATGCTGGAGAAGAACCACGGCAACACAACGACAGGTGGCCATCTTTGAGAAGAAGCCTCTACCACCAGCTGATGTAGACTGGGTTTTCAAACTCAGCCCAGGAAACAGGAAGAGAGGCAGAGAGGCAAATCTGGTGAGCCAGCCAGAGGAAAGGATGTAGCAAACTAGGTCACTCCAGTTCATGAGCTGGCCTGGAGAATGCTTTCAGGCTGAGTCTTTTGGTTAATGCAAGCACTATCATCTGGTTTAATCACCTCCTGCTGGCAACAACTGTGAATGGCCCAGTGCAGGCTCTAAATCTGTGCAAGCAGCATCTGCGGAGCAGGGACTAATGAGACAGCTAGCATTTACGTACGGTACCTGAACTCACGATCTGTCCTTGGTGGGTCCCATGTGCTCGGCATTTCCTCTCCATGGCTACCTTCACGTTAGGTCCTCTTAGTACCTGGTTTTATAGAGGAAGCCATCGGGCTCAGAAGACCAAAAACCACAGGGCTAGGAAGCAGTGGAGCCTGCCAAAACCTGGCACTCCCTCCCAGGTAACCTCTAAACCAGGTTCACAGCTGCTCAATGTTCCTTGAAGAACAATGGGTGTTCTGGCCCAGCTGAACGAGAGCTTGTCTGCGGTTGCTTAAATTAACTTTCTGAAAGGTTAAATACACATTCTACATCCTACATATCTACAACAAGGGCATCCAAAAATTGTTATCCAACAGGCACTAGTGTACTCTTCTCCGCTGGTCCTAGCCTGGGTGGACCTTAGGGAGCCAGCCCAGCTGTTGGAAGCAGTACCAGTCTAGATGCCATTGAACCCCTAAACAATCCAGAAGGTGGCAACGTCTATCTCCACCTTGACCCACAGAGCTGCCAACAGCTGTGCTGATGTGAACTCTTTATTCCATTTTTATTGCCTCTCCTACCCAGGCTCAGCAAATAAACTAAACGCTAGTCCCCAGGATTCCGTGTCAACCAAGAACAGAATCTGTCAGGCTGAAGAGGTAGCCCAGCTGGTAAAGTGCTAGATCTGAGCTGGGTTCCCAGAACCCACATTAAAATACCAGGTGTGGTAGCATGCACTTGTAATCCCCATGCTGAGGAAGCAGAACTCAGCCAGGTCCCTGGACTCACTGGCCAGCCCAGCCTAGCTTACTAAGTGAGTTCTAACAGTGAGAAGCTCTGTCTCTTAGTCTAGGTGGACAGACACACACATGAGGGGCAGAGGGAAGTGCCTTCATTTATTTCAGTCCCGATGAAACACACAGCCTCGTAGCATCGAACTGATGGCTGAGGTCATGGAATCAGTGTGGCCTGCCACAGAATGAACTTGACCTGCGGCATGCGTTTGGAGGTCATTCTTGGTGTGATTAGAGTTAAACGATGAACTTTGTATACATCGCGTCTACATGGTATAATAAACCTTCTTTTAAAAGTCTAATAGAATCTAATCAAAAGCTGGCCAAGAGAAGTGCTCTGTGGCACCACAAAAAGTCAAAAGGGCATAACCAACATGGACCAAGGGAAAAAAAAAATAAGCTGGCATCTCTCCCAGAGTCCCCGTGTCCTCCAGCTTTATCTACATAAGCACTGGGTTGGCCATATTGAGTCAGAGAAGAAACCCGGCCAGCTATGACACCAGGCTTGTGTTAGTCGCCTATTAGAAATTCCTTCATTAATTAAAGGAATATGAATCCAATGGGCTTTGGGTTCCCTGCTGATCCCTGTGAAATTGTAGATGTAAGAACTCGGGCATGAGGACCAGGAGCCTGACACCCTTGGGCAAGTTGACCAATAGCATGGCAATTCCCTACTGATCTGCCACCTAAGCCTTTGGAGAGGGGAGAGGGAGGAAGGAGGGAGGAGAGAGACTGGAGAGGATTTGAGGGGATTTATCCGGGGAAAGGAAAGATTAGAGGGATTTATGGAGACCCGGCCAAAGGAAACCTCAACAAGTTAACCCCTACCGTCCTCCCCGAGAGTGCACGGGTGTCCATCTGACATCAACCAAGCATAATTACTGTGCACTCAGTCGACAAACTTAAGCCAGAAATTGCGACCTGAGACCCAGCCCTTATTAGTTCTTCTGAGGAAAAGCTCTAGCCCACAATTCCAGGGCCCAGATCCCAGTACACGCATGCGGAAGAGCAGCAGAGTGTGTAACCCATGGCTACTTCCCCATTCTGCAGCACTGTGTCCTCTCGCATAGGGCACAGGAGGAGGTTCCTAGCTGGTCTCCCCGCATTTGCCCTTGAGCCTGGCACTCAGTAAAGCCACGTCTCACCCCTCTACTCAAGGCCCTCCAATCTGGAGCAAAAGCTAAAGTGACTCCAGACCATCCATCACTTCTATAGCCCTCCACTCCCTCTCACTTCCCTTCCAGCCTTAGCTGGACTGGAACCACCACAGCTTAACGTCTCCATCTCTTCTCAATTTGCCTAGAACATAGCAGGTATTCCAGGGATAATCTTAGATGGATAAACTGAATATTTATCATGCCTCCAAACAGGAGAATGGAGAAATCCAAACTAACAGCAAATGCTGCAGCTGGGTTAGCCTCCCAGAGACAGCCAGACCTCACCTCCCTCCTCCTCCTTCTAATCTTTCAAATGCTCTTCACAGAGGCTAAAAATCTGACTGATCTCCGAATCCGCTGCATAACCAGAAGTGCAAAGATGCAAACTACCCCAGGTGGTTTTGCATTCTTTATACACATGGACACCCCTCCCCCACCAAAAGAAAAGGCAAATCTATTTCCCATCTAAGGTTGCAGACAAATCAATCACTTTTGTCCTCAACAGGTGTAATTATTGAGCAATTTCAGCCGTATAAGGGTGAGCCAGGTGGGAAAGACAGTTCCAGCCCCACAGAAATACCCATTTATTCTCCTCCTAAAGCAGCCACCAGCAGGCACGTAGATAATAAAAAAAAAAAGACCCACTTACTTTAGAGTAAGCAGCTGGCCTGGACTGTTTCATCCTCTGCTTGAATGGTCATAAAAATGTCCCTCCATGGGGCTGGGGAGACTTCTTTGTTGGTTACAGCGCTGGCTGTACAGGCAGGAGGACCTGAGTGTGATCCCCAGCATCCATGTATAATGCAGGCCATTGTGGTGCTCATAACCCAGCACTGGGGAAGTAGAGACAAGCAGCTATCTGGGCTCCCTGGCCAGCTAACCTAGTGAATAGGTGAACTCCAGGCCAATGAAAAGACCTGGTCTCAAAAACCAGGGTCCAAAGCTATATCCAACGTCTAGCCTCCACATGCATGCAAACACATGTGCCCACTCATCTGCATGAATACACACACACACACACACACACACACACACACACACACACTACACTGTCCCTCCAAATAGGCGCACCTAGTCGTACAAGGCAAACCCCAAGGAACAACAATTAGAAATGCTTTCTAGACACAAGTGAACCACAAAACATCAAGTTGTCAGGGCATTTGAAAACATCCTTCTCTGAATGGTGGACACCAAGTTTGTTTTTTCAGAAGGTGTTTAAGGATATCTCCATGGCTGGGGAGATAGCTCAGACAATAAAGTGTTTGTTTTGCAAACATGAATCCCTGAGTTCAATCCCCAGAATCCACATTTTTAAAATTTTAAAAATAATAAAAAATAAAATGCTAGGCATGGTAGCATGCACCTGAAAGCCAGCTAGAAAAGCAAAAGCCGGCCACAGGCTGGTTCCTAGGACTTGCTGCCCAACCAACCTAGCCTACTTAGCAAGTCCCAAGCCAGTGGGAGACCCTGTGGGAGACCCTGTCTCAGAAAAAAAAAAAAAAGGTGGTTGTGGCCTGAGGAAAACCAGCCAAGATTGTTCTCTGGCCTACACACCTACATGTGATGGACACGTATTCATGCATCTGCACATAGATACACACACACACACACACACACACACACACTCCTCCAGCAGAGAAGGCTCTAACAGCCTAGCAAATGCGCCAACAGAAATGTTTACCATTCCTAATTTGCTGTTACACAACATTTATTTGCTCTCACTGTGTGCCAAGGATCTGAAAACATGTTGTTGATTAATAAACAGTAATTAAGTCTCCCCACCTCACTCAGAGATACGGTTAGGTTCTGGAACCCCCTTTGCAGGAGACTAACGTGAAGCATAAGGGTTGAATATTTCCTGGGGCCTGACTTGAAGGTGCATTACACAGAGCCACACCAGGCGATTGCCCTCTCCTCTCCCTCAGCCTCCTCTTCAAGCCTCCCAATTCAGTCATCATCATCACTGGGCCTCCTAGTCAGCAAGGTCCCTCTAAGCACACTGACATAACGCCTTGACCCTCTGCTTCTAACATTAGACCTTCTAGACTCTTAGAAGAGACACCAGATTAGGCTGCCAAATACAAGATTACAAAGCCTGGCTACTGAACTCTCCTCGGGGTTTGTTTTGCTTGTTTGTTTGTTTGTTTGTTTACAATGTTTTATTTCAAAAACATTGTGACCAGTCCCTCGCAGGGCTTTCCTGTTTTAGGAGCTTGAAGATGTTTGGTGAAGGCGTAGGGAACAGTGTGACTAGAGCTATGCAGATCTTTGAGTGTCGACTCTAATTATTAAATTATTGTTGTCTACGCCTCTGACTTCTGCTAGACTTTATTATAAACAAGAGAAAAGTTCAGATTTAAAACCCACACCAAAGGGACAGAAAGTAAATCTACGGTAAGACTCAGGTTAAGTTCACTAGACTTGGCCCAGGGTGAGCCATACATCCTCAACTTGAGACAACTTCTAGTAAATTCAGGGAGATGGTACAATGGTATAATCCAAGAACTTAGAAATACTTGCATATTTAGATAGGAGGTTATTCATAATAGTCTCTTATGTGCATCCTTATTAAAATTGGCTTTCCATATACTAACGTCCTTCATAACTATTTGTAGTCCTGGGATGTAACCTGGCCTCACACACGGTAGGTAAACACCCTACCACTCAACTACATTCCCTACTCTCTGGTTAAATTGACATTTTTAGGCTATAAAGTAGCTGAATGGCATTGAGGATCATGGAGAATTGTTCTGGAAATAGAAAGGTGTCTCAGTAAGGAAAGAGCCTGCCACACAGCATTTACATTCCCATCACCCACATAAAAGCTGGCCATGGCCTCCCACAACTGTAATCCCAGTACAGTTGGATCTCTGAAGCTCATTGGCAGCCACTCTAACCAAATGGACAAGCCACAGGTTCAGTGTAAGACCCTGCTTCAAACGGTAAGGCAGAGAGCAACGGAAGGACATCCAATGTTGACCTCACATGCACACACATGCACTTGAACACACATGCACACACATGCACCTCTTCCACCTCGCTCTGAGTATCATCTCCATCACTTAGCCGCTAGCTTGTGAGTTCACAGTGTCTCTCATGCCTCAGTTCCCTCGTCTGAAAACTATGGGTAGCACTAAATAATTACGTCATGAATTTAGTGTGTGAGTTGAAATGGATTAATTCACACAAGAAACTTAGAATAAAAGCCTAGTGCTTAATATACTTTTAAGAATGCCACCATAATTGTCAATACTATCATGTCATTCATTTTTTTAAAAAAAATTTGATCATTGTATTTCTGGTACCATCCTAGGTACCCTGTCAGCATTACACCAGAGAGTTTCTCTGCAAAGAATTATTTTCAAACAGAAGGGACCTTAGGAAAGAGCCAGCTTACTGGGCAGAGCTTAAGTCCACGAAGCTGTTCTGCCTGAGCTCAGGTCACCATGAAGTCAAAACTCTGTCCTTCCCAGAAGTGGAAGCCACTCCGGTGAACCCAAACAGCATGCCACACCATACAATCTGCTCAAAGCCTGCTTCCTCTCAGCAGCCTGCCCACTGCAGAGGTGCAGGCATGGGGCTCCACTGCAGAGGTGCAGGCATGGGGCTCCAGCTTTGCCCGTGAGAACAGTCAGTGAAGGGAGATTGGATCCACCTGCCTGAAGGCTGCAGGAAACCGGCTCCTGTAGGCAGGTAAAAGACATGTAAGGGGATATGCTCACACAGGAGGGTATTCCTCAATCGCCAATCCCCCATCCGCAACCATAGGCCGGGTCCCTGATGGACAAGCAAAAGGTACATTTCTGTTTTCCTGTTAACTTGTGCGTCTCTGAGCCACAGCCTCAAACCTCAATGACAAATTTGAAAAGTTTGGACCAGAAGTGACGTCTTAACTGGAAGAGTTAAGAGGCTAAACCCTCTTTACTGAATGAAAAGCGATGAATGAAAATGAACAGCCCTTCATTCTATCTCCACAAAGACACAAAGAAAGTGCACAGAGATGCCTGTCCTGGTGCAGCATCTCAGCAGCAGCAGCAGCAGCAGCAGCAGCAGCAGCAGCAGCAGCAGCAGCAGCAGCAGGGTGACCCTGTTCTAGGCTAAGCACACTGCACAGGCCAGTCCCAGGCATCTGGGAGCACAGTTGAGAATGTCCCCCTATAACTTCTCTCTGGGGGACCCACTGTATGTGGGGATGGGGGTGGGGGTGAGGTGAAGAGAAATCATTAGCAGTATTTAGCTGTGGAACTCTGGGCTTAGAGCGGATTTGAAAACGAGGTCCTGGAAAAGCAAAGCCAGTGCAGAAATAAGAAGGCTGAAACGACAGAAGGGAAGGGAAGAAAAGCACCCAGTCACACAGATATGCCCGGGAAACACCCACCCCCCTCTTTTTCTTGGTATCATCAACACCTCCTCTAAACCCCAGCAAAACGCTCATTTTGTGCAGCACGTGTGTGACTGTATCTGTACGGATAGATACTGATCAAAAACAGAAACTGATCAAGTTGGGGTGGGGGAGTAACTTGAACTTCACACTCCTCCGTCAGCGTTGAATTCTTCCTTTCACGGTCCTTTTACCTATCCCAGGCGCTTCAAAACAAAACAAAACCAACCCATGCGCAGGAAGGGAACTGCAGCTGTGCCGAGAGGCACATGTTCAGAACACTGATGACACACACTTTTGATTATTTCTGCTTTCTTGAGATGTAACCATCAAGCATGAGACTACGTAAAGCCGCGGAGAGAACCGCCTCTAAAAGACTCACTAACCCTCCTCCTACCCGGACATGCATCCCAGCGCGGCCGCTGACCCTATGTGAAATACTCTGATAAGACTCTGCCCACATGTCACTCTGAATACTGCGAAATTCTTTCCTCCCACCATCCTGAGGCCATCCAAAGTCTAGCCTAAGCCTAGTACGTGCATATGTCAATTCCATAGGATTATATGATGTAAGGGCAGGACCAAAAGCTTCATTTCCTCGTGATCACTTTCGTCCACCCAGTGCGCCCATACATACGGTGAGTAAGCGCACACAGCCAGCGATCAACGAGATTTACCATACTCAGCCCACAGTCACGCGTGGGGAGAAAATCGGTGGAGGGCGGTGGTGGCAAGGGAAATGGAAAGTCGCTTGCCCGCGTGGGCTGTTCTCTGCGCGCCCAGAGCTCCCCTCCCCCGCCCAGAAGAGGTGTCACCCGTGGGCGCAGACCCACGCGGTGGACTCACGGAGGGTCCCCGCAAGAACGGACCATGGAACAATGAGGATACAGCGACCAGTCAATTTCTGCCGCGGCGGTGGTGGTGGCGGCGGCAGCAGCAGCAGCCACCGATGCAAAGCTGCCGCCACCGATGCCACTTCCACCCTCTGGTCCCCAGCACCCACTTACGTTCCGAGGGTCTCCTTGAACTCGAAGATCTTCTTTATGTCTTCCGCTTGCTTTTTCCAGGAGGAGCTGCTCTCGCCGTTCTCCCGGGCCATGGCAGATTAGAGCTTTGGGGCAGCCGGGGTACGCTGGGGAGGGGGCGCCGGGAGCCCCGCGCGGGCGCAGAGGGGATGCCGGGCGCGGGGATGCAGAGCCGGAGGATGCGGAGCGCACGGAGGCTCGGGCTGCCGCAGAGCTTCCTCTTAGGCAGTTTCCTCTTTCGCCTTGGCTGCTGCTGCCGCGGTCCCTCCCTGGCTCTAATTTCTGCTGCTCTTCGGCACAGACTTCCTGCCTCTGCCGCCGCCTGCCAGCCTCACTTTCTGCTACTTTCTTGCCTGGCTCCTGCTCCCTCCCCGCCGCCCGCCCCACTCCCCCAGCCCGCCTCCTCCCGCGGGCTCCCCGCCCTCCCAGTGCACCCGGCAGCCTCCCCCCCCCCCCCACGCCTCCCGCGAGGCGGCCTTCGGGGATGTCCCGCTCCCCTCCGCAGGAGCGCCGTTCCCTGGGCGCCAAGGTGCTGCACTTGACCACGGGGACACGCACGCTCCTGGGCCGTCCGCGCACTTAGAGTCCCCCAGCGAGAACGGGTAGGGGAACCCGGCAGGTGCAAGGCGCTGAAACGCGCGGGGGAGCCCTAGCCTTCGGGGAGCTTTATTATGAAGTCAAGGCTGGGGGCGCCCGGGTTTTCCCTTTTCAGGCAGGAGGGGGCGCCTCCGCGTGGCGCTCGGAAGCTCCCGGCTAGGTGGGGATGCGTGGTTTACAGATTCGGGGCGCCCAGGGCGGGGCGCTTTCGCACGCCCAGGAGCTGGTGGCCCCAGCCGGCTGTGCAGGAGGGCGGGTGGGGGCTGGTTGTCAAGGCAATGGGCGGCGGCGTGGATGGAGCCAGCCGTGGGCGGGCGTTGACTCCGGGTCTCAGCTTTGCCCAAGCCAGAGCTCCCTGAGCTAGGCAGTATCCTCCCGACTCCGCTGCTGGAGCTAATTCGCATTGCACCAAAATCGGCCTCACGTCAATTTCGGAACCGCTAAAGGGAGCCTCGGAGTGTACTGGATTAGGCACTCCCAGGGTAGGCCAATCACAGTCTGGTGGTCCCTTTAGAAGCAAAACTCTTGGAGATATTTGGCGGCCAAGTGGATGCGGGAGACCATGGCTGTCCTGGCCCGGGACTGGAGTGACTGGGCTGGCTGGTGTTTGAACCCTTCTGATTTGCTCTTTCTTGTTTTACTCCTGATGCTCTGCGTCTGTAGCCAAAACCTAGTGATCCTGTGGAAAGGCAGCGTCCGGTGCCTTTCCTTACCGTCTTCCCCCATCGGCATACCCCGCAGATGGCTTACTTAGTAGGTAGTAGAGGCAGAGAAACAAAGAATTTCCTCAGGCCTCTGATCTCCAGAACGAACTTTGACTTGCCCCACCAGCTCCAGGTATCCACCTGTTAGAGACAGAGCCGGCAGGGGTTCCTTGGTCTTGCGGTTTGCAGCTGGCAGGGACTACCAGATCGGATAATTTAAGTTTTCTTTGTAGCCAGACTTCCTCTCCCTTAGGCCCGCTCGGCTGAGTTGAGTAAACAGCCATGTCTCTTGATTAGGGACACCTGTCCCATTTTCCCAGGACTGTTCCAATTTGAGAGGGGGGGAGGTGTGAATCTGCTTTCAGAAAAAAAGAATCTTTCCCCATCGCCTCCCTTTTGGTTCTGACTGGCCAGAGGCTCTGCCTTCAAACACTCTGGTGACCCAAGGAGGTCAGAAGACAGCGCATCTATCCCTGGCATCTCGATGCTGTTGCCCAGCTTTCAGTGGCAGGTAGTTCAAGGCTCTTGAAGCTGAGAAGAGCAGAAGGGGGGGGGGGGGACACTGGAGTGGTTGTATGATCGGCATGCTAAGTGTCCTTACACAGGCCTAGATGGTATAGCTTACTACACACCCAGCCTGTGGGATAACACACACACACACACACACACACACACACACACACACACACGGGGGGGGCGGGGAACGGCCTATTGCTCCTAGGACCAAAATGAACAAAATATAAGATTAAATCTAGAGCAAGACAAAATGATGCAATCAGGAGGAACAGTAAACACAAGATACAAGAGGGTGCTGCCAACATAATATAGCAAACTGACTTACAGTCAACTTTTTTTCGTAAGGAGAAGGAGCACATTCTAGAATAAAAAATTCACCGCAGTAAATAGATAAGCCAGTAAGAATCGTTTACCATCAAGCATTATTTACTCAAGTGATGCTTTCTGTAGTTCTTCTAGGCCAGGGGCAGCACTGTGGTCTGTTTACACCACCATTACCACAGACGCATGAGTGATGGGTCACACAGTGATGCTATGACCGGCTGCGAGGTCACTAGGCCATAGGAAGTTTGCAACTCCATTATAATCTTATGGGACTAACCTCAGAACGTCATTGTGCCTACATGACTACGCTTGCTGTTACAAACCCAGAAAAGAACCTATGAACTCAATGTCTAAGAAAGGGAATTAGGGAACTTCTCCCAAAGATGGAGACATACCCACTGTCCACAGCATAGGGCATCCCCTCCTACAAGAGCTGTATTCAGGGACCTGCAAGGCGAAAACAGAAGCCAACCCAGAGCACAACTGCCCCTGCCCCATGCCCCTTCTTAGCTATTTCCTTTCTCCTGCTCCCTCTTCCTCCCCCTCTTCCTCTGTTCAATCAAAAGAAGATAATTTCACAGGAGCAATCAAAGCACAAGGAGAAGTAGAGGCAAGGACCTGGGCTGCGGCTCAGGAGATGTGAGGAGCTGAGTTTGAGCTCCAGAATCCAGGTGGGTTTTTGGTTTTAGGTTTTGTACCGTTTGGAGTTGGTTGGTTTGGTTTTGATTTTTTTCAATAATAATAATAACAATGATAAACCAGGTGTGGTGGCAAACACTTGCAATCCCAAGGCTGAGAAGGTGAAGATAAGTGGATCCTGGGGTGCAACAGTCAACCAACCAGCCAGCCTAGCCTACTTGGCGATTTCTAGGCTTGTAAGAGCTGATATAATAATAATAATAGTAACAATAATAATAATAATAATTGAAGTGGATAATCCATGAGGAGTAACACCTGAGGTTGTCCTTTGCCCTCTCCATGCATGTGCGTGCTCATGATCACATGACCACACACACACACGCATGTACACACACACACAACACACACACACACAACACACACCCACACCAAGGCATGCCTTTTCCTACCAGCTGCACAAGCTCCTTGAGAGCAAGGCTCTTGGCATTCCCACCATCTCATGTGCTACCAACATTAACTCACAGTAACTTATACATGGTTACAGTTCCATAAAGGAGTGCTAAGTGGGTAAAGAAGTAAACCGAAGCCCACTATTTAATACTTGTTTTGCTGGCAGCAATACTGTGAAGGAGCTTGCTTACTTGTCCAAACTCTATAATGATGCTGGTTCATTGGTAAAAAGCTATTTCCATCTGGACTAGATTCCTGAGGGCGGGGGGAATAGCTTTTTAATAGAGAGCTGGCAAAATCACACCCAGAAGATCCAGTGGCTTGTAGACAGTGGAATTGCCAAAGGCACATTCGTTTGGGCTGCATTATTTTCATTTCTCCCTTACCAGATGCCATGTAAAATAAACAAAAGCTCTTGATCCTGGAAAGAGCAATTAAAAATCAAACCTTCCATCCCTTAAGAATGCTTCAGGGACTGGAGAGATGAGATAGCTCATTGGTTAAGAGTGTGGACTGCTCTTCTGCAGAACTAGGGTTCAATGCCCAGGACCCACATGATGGCCCACAACCATCTGTAACTCCAGTCCTGGGGAGTCTGACACCCTCATCTGGCCTCTGTAGGTACTGAATGCATGTAGTACACAGACGTACATGGAAGCAAAGCACCCATATAACATAACTTTTTAAAAAATAAAAAAAGTAAACAGAATATTTCAACCTTATCCCTGTAAACATCACAGTTCTATTTACTGATCTGGAGGATCAGACTCTCCTCCAACATAGCTGGCTGTTACTTTCTGCTTATCACATTTTTCTAGCTGAAGAACTGACAGCGGCCAGTCTCTTCCTGCATTTTGTCCGTAAGTGTATTTTCAATAAACTAGTCTATTGCCAGCAGGTGTTAGTCACTCAACAACTCTATTTCAGAAAGTTTTGTCAGGGGGCTAGAGAGATGGCTTAGTGGTTAAGAGCACTCTTCCGATGACCTGGGTTCAAATTCCAGCACCTAAATGGTAGGCCATGATTGTAACTCCAATTCCAAGGGATCTGGTACCCTCACACAGACATGCATGCAGACAAAAACACCAAAGCACAAAAAAGTAAAATAAAGAATAAATCTTAAAGAGAAAAAGCTTTGACAGATATTTGAATTACTAAGGCCTGGGTTCTGCTATAGTCTGAATGGTGAAGGTACTGTTTTAAAGCCGTGGTCCCTAGTGTGATATCACAGAGAGGAGTGGAACCTTAGAGAGGTGGGACCTAACGAACATGCTTTAGGTCTGGGAGGTAAAATCTTGAAGAAAAATACGGAATTCAGGCCTCTTCTTCCTATTCGAGGCTAGTGGTTTTAATTTAACACAATGCTTCTTCTTAACTCAAGGCCAGAGCGGACAGTGAGATAAACAACTGTGAGCCTTCTGTTTTTATAGATTCTGTAGTAGAACTGTTTATCTCTTCATGGTTTGGGGGCTTTACTTTCCCTTGGCCTGTTTGTTATTTGCATGGTGTTTTGGGGTTTTTGTTTTGTTTTGGGGTTTTTTTTTGTTTGTTTTTTGGTTGGTTGGTTAGTTGATTGGTTTTGTTTTGGCTTGGTTTTTGGTGGCGGAGATGGAAGCCAATGCCCCTCAAGGGCCAGACACCTGCCACTGAGCTACACCCTTGGCCCATCTGGTATTTGTTATAGTGATAGGATGATGAGTAACACAGGTTCAAAGTCTTTATATTTTCTTAAAGCCCTTAACGTTTGTTTAGTTAAAGATCTCAGGGAAAAGGCATTTTAATGACCCATCATTAAAGGGTTACTAATTTTACACTCATAAACTCTTTCCAGCTAACCCCCTATTTATATGACCCGGGCTGTGTACTGAGAACATGGCGTTGGAGAAATAAAGACTGTGCTATCGAAAACAATTGCACAGATTAAACTTGAAAATTGCTGAATTACCTCTCTTCCGACTATTGCACTTAACATGAGAAACCAGCTAGGCAAACTGGATAATGGAAAGAATTATAACCCAGGTGGTGATGGCAGATGCCTGTAATCCCAGCACTTGGGAGACAGAGGCAAGCGAATCATTGTGAGTTCAAGGCCAGCCTGGTCTCCAAAGAAAGTTTCAAGACAGCCAGGGCTGATACACAGAGAAACTCTGTCTCAAAAAACAAACAAAAAACAAAGAAAAAAGAAACCAGAAATGAAGTCCAAGTCTCAGGTCTTCCATATACTTGTATACTTCCATATACTCAAAACAGTGTGGAAACAGGTCAATGGCACGTTAACTAGATGTGGATGATTTTTAGGCCACCTTAATCAGTGCAATCTTTCATATGCTGAATACCACAGTACTATTATTTTATCTTTGAAAATATAGTAAGTTTTGCTTTGGGTTTTTTGTTGTTGTTGTTGCTGTTGTTTGTTTTGTTTTGCCTAAAAATGCCTTAATCAGAGGCTGGCAAGTGGCTCAGCAGTTAAGAGCACCCACCGCTCTTGCAAAGGACCCAGCCTCATTCCCCACACCTTTCTGGAGGCTCGCAGCCACCCATGACTCCAGTTCCAGGGGATCGGATGCTTCTTCTGACCACTGCAGGTACCTGGAACACATGTGGTCACAGATATACATGCAGGCGACACACTCATACATAAAAATAAATACAAGTTTTTAAATCGGGAGCATGGGGATCATGGGAAAGGGTAGAAGGAGAGGGGAGAGGAAGGGAGGGGAGCGGAGAAAAAATATATAGCTCAATAAAAACAATTTTAAAAAGAAAAAGAAATACAAATTTTTGAAGGATGAAGGGTAGAACACTTGACTGGCATATGTAAGGCTGGAGGAGGGGGGAGAAAGACAGAAGAGACCAAATAAAACAAAAATATATGGATGACCAATACCAAGATGTCCTAATAAGAATTAACTTATCTCCAAAGAAATACTTAAGTTTTCTTTTAAAAAGTCAGTTCATGTGTATTATGAAGATATGCACTTGCATTTCTATATCCATATCTATATACATATATGGATATCAATATACAACAATATAAAATAAAAGTCTGTTGCAGACTTTTCTTTTTATTAGGTATTATTACTGAGCTGTAACCTGTCACCCAGACACAGAGGAAGTAGGACACAGAGCAAGCAAGATGTGATTGCCTTGCCAAAAAAGGTACCAAGCCATGTGGCACACACAGACAAGTACTATGGGCTAATATAAGTTATATGAAGCCTGAGCTAATAGGCCAATCAGTTTCTAATTAATGTAGGCCTCTGTGTGTTTATTTGGGACTAAATGGCTGTGGGACCTGGTGGGAGAGAAACCTCAGTCAACAATAACTCCAGCTTTATCTTTAGCTACTTAAAACAAACAATGCTTTTTAGATTTATTTTATGTGTGTGAGTATTTGCCTGCATGTGTTCCACATTTGTGTCTGATGCCTTCCAAGGTCAGAGGAGGGTGTCAGAGCCCCTGGGACTGGAGTTACAGACGGACATGAGCACTGTTCTATGCTAGGAATCGAAGAGGTGTTCTCTGAAAGTGCAGCCAGTGCTCTTAGGCACTAAGGCTCCTTACTTAATATTTTTAAGACAGGCTTTCACTAAGTTTCTGAGACTGACCTTGAACTTGCAGACTGCCTGCCTCAGCTTCCTCAATGGTTGGATTACAGGACTGCACCCCCAGGCAAAGCCCTTTTGCAGATTTTCTAAGGACCATGCCTAATGACAGATGATGACTCGGGCTAGAGATGGGAGCTTAGTTGTGCCTTACTTGCCTAGCGTGCATAGAGTCCTGGGTTTGATCCCTGGCACCACAAACATAAAGTAAATAGTACAATTTCAAAAATGTACCTGTAATTATAAAATAAAATTGGGCTGAGTAGCTGCTCAGCTGGTAAAGTGCTGACCATGTGAGCATTAGGATCTGAGTTTAATTCCCCCAGAATGCACATGAAAAAGCTGGGCACAGTAATGCATACCTGCAATCCCAGTGCTGGGGATTCCAAGGCTTACCAGCTGGCCAGCCTAGACAAATTTGTGAACTCCAGGATTGGAGTTTACCAAACTCAATAAACAAAGTGGAGGGTGATTGAGGAAGACACCAGACATCAACCTCTGGATCTCCATATACACACAGGCATCCACATGCATACCTGCATGTACGCACACACAGAGAGAAACATGCACACCTGCACATGAACAGAGACATGCACATGCACACCTGTGTGTACACACACAGAAACATGCACATGCACACCAGCATGTACACACACACACAGAGACATGCACATGCACACCTGCATGTGCACACACACAGAAACATGCACACCTGTGGTGAACACACACAGAGACATCAACATACACACCAGCATGTACACATACACAGACATGCACACCTGCATGTGCACACTCACAGAGACATGTACATGCACACCTGTGGTGCACACACACAGAGACATCAACATGCACACTAGCATGTACACATACACAGAGACATGCACACTGCATGTGCGCACACACAGAGAAACATGTACATGCACACCTGCATGCACACACACACACCACAGCAATAATGTATGAATAAAATTAAGACCACAAGGAAGGGACTTATAATATAGGCATTTCACAGTAGTAACTAGCAATTGTCAAGTTCACATTATGCAACAGGCCCTGGTCTAAACGTTTTGCCAGTCTTCAGTTCTTAATCCTCACATCACATTTTGAAGTCATTTCATTCCTCTTCTATGGAGGAAGAGGTAAAGGCAAGTCACATGTCTCAGGTCACATAGCATAAATTAAAGAAACCCTAGCAGTCTGCTCTAGAGCCGAGCTCTCAGCCAGTACACCATAGAGCCTCTGTCAGTAGGCACAACATAAAAATCTTTTTAAAAGATTCACAACCAAGAACTGGGCTGGGCTCCTGGAGTTCAGTTGAAGAGAGGGTGAAGGGATCATTTGAGCAAGGTGGGGATCAAGATCATGATGGGGGAAAACCAGAGACAACTGACCCTAGCTAGTGGGAACTCAGGGACTCTGGGCTGACAGTGGGGAACCTGAATGGAACCAAACTAGGCCCTCTGAATATGGGTGACAATTCTGTGGCTTGATCTGTTTGTGGGGCCCCCTGGCAATAGGACCAGGCCTTATTCCTTGTGCATGTACTGGCTTTTGGGGGCCCATTCCCTATGGTGGGATACCTTGCTTAACTTTGATGCAGGGGGGAAAGGGTTTGGTCCTGCCTCAAATTGGTATGCCAGATTTGGTGACTCCCCAAGGGAGGCCTTACATGGATGGGTGTTGGGATGGGGGGATGGAGGGTGGGAGAAATAACTGGGATTGATATGTTGTTGGGGACTGCAGATCCTCAGGCCCTGAATTTTCTGTGACCCCTTGCCTGCCAGAGTAAACATCTTGTTTTCCTATACTTGCAACTGCTCTGAGCATGAGACTATCATGAGTTCCTGATGGCAGGGGAGTGGTTTCTGGTGAACTTGCAGCTGAAAAATCCTGAGAGCTAGGGTGTGGCCATTAGTCAAGGAGAGCCCTATATAAGCTGCCCAGGAACAAAATAAAAATGGCATTCTTGTTTCAAGGATGACCCGTGTCTCTTTCTCTGTGTGCATGTGTTTCAATCTCCAGCCCCTTGCCCAACTTGCAAACCATCCCATGGTGTACAGGCAGAGAGGTACAGGTGGAGGTCCCAGCAAGATCAGGAACTAGGGATCCCTGAGAGATCCTCAGGAACAGTGAGGGTGAAGTGAAGATGTCTATGTGTTTTTCACTCGCCGGACCCTTGCCTGATAGCGGTTCTGGGTGGTGCAGGTGCCACAGGAGGCACCGCTGAGATTGGGAACTATGGACACTCTGAGGGACACTCTCCAGAAGACTGGCCAGCACGGAAGTAGTAAAAGACAAGAGGGTGAATTGAAGGATGGGGAGAATTTTTTCAAGTCCAGTCTGGTAGTAAAGATAATAAAATTAAGCCACGTAAAGATGGAATGTACACAGAGAATTGTGTATATTATTATGTTTTCTTTTTAGACTGGAGAGAGACATTTGATTCTGGGGACTGCTAAGAAAGGTATCTTGATTTCAAAATATGGGTCTAAGGATTTGTTCCTTTGGAAAAAAAGTTCTGCTTTTGTTTCCACAGAAGATGAGAACCTGAGGACTCATTCCAGACTAATATGGTTTGATAGACCAAGACCCCCAAAGGGTCGTTGTGAACACCCCCAAAAATACTTCACCCAACTAACAGCAGGAAGCAGTTTGGAGAGAACTATGCCCAAATCCCTTAGATGATTGTTTGCTGAAGGTTGTGGGGTCAGAGAGCAGCTTGGGGAGGCTGTTGGACTTGTACCATCAGCCACAGCCAACAGGTATGATGGATCCCAGTCAGGAATCCACCGGTGCTGATGCTGGTGGGCCTCGATAGTCCTGTATGGCCATACTTTCTTTCCATTGATTGGACCATGGGACATCCAGCCATTCTCATTAATTGGGAACACAATAATGTTCCTGGTATGTGGAACTTACCTGGAAGTTTGTGTTTTCAGACCCTTGGCTGTGCGGAATTCTACCATGCTTAATGGCACAGCAAAATGGGATGCGTACCTTGCAGTTAAACTGGAGCCAAAATAAGACTTCTCACACAGCTGCCCATAACTAATCTTACCTTGAATGATTCTGCCCTTAACTGCTCTCAAGCAGCTGTTGGAAGAACAAGGCAACTGCCACTGTGGTCCGGGTTCCAGACTTGGTACCTACCAACTGGTGCTGAGCCGTCCCTGCTGAGACTTCAGGATCACTGCGGCTGTAGTGGCCGCTATTGTCACCACTGTGGCCTCCGTGGCAGCTAGAATTGCCATCAGCCAGATGACTGCTGTGGCTATCTTGTACAGTGACTATATCATTCATGGGGAAATGAGCATGTGCGTTAGGGCATTTTCCAACTTATTGCTAACATATTTGTGCTATGCCCGTGCCAGTCCAGACTGCAGACCCCCAGACCGTGAATTTTCTGTGACCCCCTTGCCTGCCAGAGTAAACAACTTGTTTTCCTATGCTTGCAGCTGCTCTGAGCACAAGACTCCAATGCAGGGGAGTGGTTTCTGGTGGGCTTGCAGCTGAAAAATCCTGAGAACTAGGGTGTGGCCATTAGTCAAGGAGAGCCCTATATAAGCTGCTCTGGGACACAATAAAATTGGTATTCTCGTTTCAAGGATGACCCGTGTCTCTTTCTGTGTGTGCGTGTGTTTCAATCTATAGTCCCTTGCCTGACTCATGAACCATCCTGTGGTGTACAGACAGTGTAGTGCAGTATATATAATGAGAAGAAAATTCTTTAAATAAAAAATCTTTTAAAAAGAAAAACAGAAAAGAGAGAATATATAGGTCAAAATCAAAATATGATTACTATATCTCCAGAGGTATATTTTTTTATCCAACCCTTTCCCCAAGTTTCATTTTCTTTTCTTTTTTTCTTTATTTCTTCATTTTTTATTTTTTATTGATTCTTTGTGGATTTTACATCATGCATCCCAATCCCATTCATCACCCTGTCCCTTGGTATCCACCCTCTGTCCTTGTAACCTCCTCCCAAAATAAGAGATAATAAGATTTAAAGGGGGAAACTCTCATTATGGAAGCTGTAATGTGGCATAGTGAGTCACACAGTATACTTTTTCATCCATACATCTTTAATTGTAAGTGTCTGTAGCAATGACTCATTGGTCTGGTTCAAGATCTCTGGCCTCTGCTACAGTATCCATACTGGGCCCTCACTGGGACTCCTCTTGGATACTCTGTTGTTGTCCTATGTCATGGAGATCCTGAAGCTTTGGGTCTTCAGGAACGGCCCCTTCACATACTCCAGCAGTTCATAGATGGGGTGGATATTGGGGTGGTACAACTCAGAGCCCTGGTTCTGGGTCTAGGTGGTAGCTGGGTTGGTCAGCCCACCAGCTTTCCAGAACTCCCCATGTGCCCCCTCCCCGCAGCTAGCTCACCAATGCAGCAGGCAGCAAGGGGCAGGGCCAATTCTCTGCTCTTATGGCCCAGAAGGCCAGTCACCTGCACCACCAGAGCCAGCTCTACTGCGCTTCCCAGGCAAGGTGCAGGGCCTGCTCTCCCGAGTGTTGTAGCTGGTGAGGGACAGTCTTTCTTAGTCTTTCTTTCTTTTTTTCTTTCTTTCTTTTTTTCTTTCTTTCTTTCTTTCTTTCTTCCTTCCTTCTTTCCTTCCTTTCTTCCTTCCTTCCTTCCTTTTCTCTCTGTCTATTTTTCTAACCACAAGAGACTTTTAAATAAACACAGTCCCTTGGGTATTTTCAGAAAGGACATTATCCTGTGTCTGCGTGCCTTAGGTTTGAGGAATGTGCACACTTTTTTCTGACTCTCTCCCAGATGTGCATTTTGCTTCTTCTACTGACTGACATTGAGACACTGTCTTGTCAGTACACATTAGAGTTAAGAGTTTATTCTTAACAACTCAATGAAGTGCATTTAACAATACACATAAATGTGGCTTTGGAATTAAAGACAGTAAATATGCTGCTACTGCTCATATAGAGAACTAGCCCTAAGAAATGGATCTCCCCTTGTTATCTACCTGGAACTAAAGTTTACCTCATGGGCGTCAGACTCTGAGAATCTTATTTGCTCATAAGAATTCTTATACTTTGGACTTTGGCGTGTGTGTGTGTGTGTGTGTGTGTGTGTGTTCATATGTGGGCACACATATGTGTATGCACACATATGTGCTTATGGAGCCAGGAGTTCAATATCTGGTGTATTCCTCAAACATTCTCAACCTTATTTTATGTGTGGGTTTTTGTTTTGTTTTGTTTTGTTTCCTTTTGTTTTTATCTATGTGTGTCTGTGTGACTCCATGCCATGTGTACTGGTTCCTGAGACTGCCAAAGAGAGGATTGGTCCACTGGAGCTGAAGCTGCAGGCAGTTCTGAGATGCCCAATATGGGTGCTGGGGACAGATCTCAGATCTTTAGGAGAGCAGCGGGTGCTTTTAACCACTGAGCCATCTCCTTAGCCCCTCCACTTTATTTTTTGAGACAAGATCTCTTACTGAACCCGAAACTCATTGTCTGGTCGAAAGTGAGACCCCAGTCCCTTGACACCTCTATATCCAAGAAGTTTGGGATGTTTGGGTGAAAGCGTCACCCCAGCCCCTGGCACCCATCCTTGGAGTGCAAATGGAGCAAGAATGAAGCAGGGAGCTCCATTTCAAGCCCCCTCTCCTGGGAGTTGCCTTAGTCTGGACTCCACCTCTGGGGAAAGCCCACCAAGCAATAACCCCTCCCCAGGGAGGGTCAGGACCACTCCCACAGACTATTTAGGCTGCTGTCCAGAAAGGGAACACGTGGTCTCCAGGTTTTGCTTGGTCTTCCCTTCTCTCTCTTCCCCTCACCATGCTTACCTGGGCCACCCAGGAGCGCTGCATTAAACGTGGGCATCTTTTATTTGGTCTAATTTGGTCTGATTGGAATTGTTTGCATTGGTGGAGAGGCTCGTCTTAAGAAATATTCCTAACACTCATGTTTCTGCTAGACTGCTGGCCAGCAAGCTACAGAGATGCTTCTGTTCCTTGTCCCCCTGTACTGGAGTTACAAATATGCCACCACAAAGGGCTGGGGATCTGACCTGAAGATCCCTCATTATTAAAAAATCACTTTAAAAATAAAGAAAAAATAAAATCCATATAGTCATCTACATAAAGAAAGGTTTTTATTATCCAAGTCATATTTTCATTTTCTTTTTTTTTTCCTTTATTTTGTAAGCAGAGCTGGGCTTAAACAACAACTAGGAATTTTATATTTATTTATTTTATTTGGTATTTCAAGACAGGGTTTCTCTGTATAGCCCTAACTGTCCTGAAACTCAGAGGTCCACCTGCCTCTGCCTCCGGAAAGCTAGGGATAAAGGCATGCACCACCACACCCACCTCACTAGGGACTTTGAGAAGCACTTTTGAAGTTTTCCCTCAAAAAAGCCCATCTCTCCCATTTTTAATAATCTTTTCCTATTTAAAAAACTAAATTGTAAATATTTTAAGAAAGTATGGTTTTAACTTTTTTCTTTCAAGTACTTGAGCTATATAGAAAATTATGTTCAATCAAGAAAAAATGCTTAGTTTTAACAAATATCTTCTAAAATTTGGTAAATGCTAAATTTATCAAATTATCAAATCATCATATATTTTATCTGGGAACTTAAGGACTATAAACTTCTTTCCCCAAGTCCTCCTCCTCCCGCTCCCTTTATGCGGTGTTGAGGGCTGAACCAAGTTTTGCATATGACAAGCAAGCAAACAGTTTATCACTGAGCTACATCACCAGACCAGGGACTGTAAAGCCTAACACTGATGTGCAGGCCTCAGCTATGCCCTTCACCATTCTGAGAGTCTTGATTGCTCTGAGAGGCACTCATTGAGCTTGTAGCTTAAAATGGACACTATGCATAGAAAAATGAGTGGAGTACTATTCTTACCTCGGAGATGTTTAAAGTCTAATAGAGAAAGGAAGGTACATAGATAACAGTAATAAAATGGAGTTTGGACTCCAATAGTGGTCAGTCTTCATTGTCATCTTTATGGGATTTAGCGACACCATGGAAATCCCTATCTGGGATGCTCCAGAAAAGTTTGACTTAGGAGGGAAATCTCACTCAAGTGTGGGCGGCACTATTCCATAGACTGGGGGCCCAGACAGAATATAAACAAGGGAGCCAGCGGAGCACAAACACTCCTCTCTCTCTCTCTCTCTCTCTCTCTCTCTCTCTCTCTCTTTCTCTCTCTCTCTCTCCTTCCCAACTACAGATACAATGTGCCCACCTGCCTCATGCTCCTGCCACCATGCCTTCCCACACAAGAATGAACTGTAGCCTTGGGCTATGAACCAAAGTAAGCTCTCCCTTGATTACACCGCTCCTGTCCAGTACTTTGTCACAGCAGCAAGGAAGGTACCTAGCACAGACAGGGACAGAGATGTGCACAAACGTCAGTGCCAAGCACAGGTTGAAGAATGCCAGCATCCAGGAAGCATCAGAAGCAGCTGTGCAGGAAAGATATCTGGTAAGGACAGGCTGGAAAGACCAGAAAGAAACATCCAAGCAGACAAGGTAGGGTGTGGATTTAAAGATGGAAAAGCATGCAAAAACAAAGAAAGAAAGAATGGTGAAGCCATCAGGATAGTATAGTTTTTATTTCAATCCCAAAATTATACTGGGTTATGACGACAAAGATTTCTTTCTCACTTCTGTCATGAACTGATTAGGGATCTGAGTGCAACACAATCTCAGACTCCACTAGCTGCTATGGCAAAGGGAATCTAATTCAGGGTCTTGAATTAGCGATCAATTATTGTATCCCCAAAGTGACACATATCACTTCCTCTTACAAGTTAATGGCTGCTACTAGTGGTATAGCCCCACATAACATGTAAGAGCCAGAAAGTGGCATCCTATCATTTGTACCCAGAAGGTGGAGACACAGAAACAGAGTCATCCCTTAGCATTCTCCAGGGATTGGTTCATGGATCTTCCTTCTATTTCCAGGATATCAATGAGTTCCTTATAGCATATTTGCATCAAACCTACATACTCCTCCCACTTAGTGTAACTTGCCTCTACTTGGCTTACAGTTTCCTAATGAGATGGAAAGGCTGTGTAAATGGTCGTGACGCTGAGGGAATAATGACAAGGAAGAAAGGACTGCTTGCATTCAGGACAGATGCAATTAAGTAAAGCAAACACCTTCCATCCACAGTTGGGTGAATCTGCAGGTGCATGAATGCAGAGGGTTGAGAAGATTGGGCAAGCCGCACTAATGACCACCAAACCAGTGTCACATCAACCTCTGATTTCATCACAAATATGATGTGTACTGGGTTAGAGAGCCTAGCAGGAGGTCGGCAGCGATGAGCCTGGGCGAACGTGAAAGATCTATTTGGGAAAAGGCCTCATTTAGACAAACATGAAAATGTTAAGTGTTCTAATGAGTGTGACAGTCAGGATTTGCAGCAGATGGCAATACTCTACACTGACTCTGTCACCAGTAGGGAGTATAGGACCCTGTGGTTGCTTTTTCTACCCTTGGTATGATATAACCTTAACCTCAATGAATACTGAATGTCTTTGAAAGAGTTTAGACCAGTGGCTGCAGAGAAAGTTTGGATGTTGTCTCTTGAATTCCTACACTAAGGTATCAGTAATGGATCTCAGTTGCTAGCTTTAAGGGGTCTTCAAGCCTGGGTTGCAGTCCTGAGGACATGTCAAAGATAGCCTAATTAGCCAGAGTTCTAAATGCAATCTACTATTGTGACATCACTACAGGTGATACAGTCTCCCAGCAACAGATCGTTCATGATCTCTAACTCCAGTTCAATAGCGATGTGCCTTAGCATCCTGGGGCTGGTGAGTGGATTGGTGCACTGCAGATAGCATGAAGCACTAAGCTAGTCAGAAAGTAATTGACTCCATCAGTTGGTCTGGTGAGAGCTGTTTGCTTGTTCAGGCTTTTGCCTTAGGACTACAGCAAGAAACAGCCTACAGGATACAACAGAGATGGGGTTTGTTTGTTTGTTTGTTTGTTTTAACATGACTTAGTCCAAAGAAAGGCACCACCCTGTGTCCCAGTGTTGGGTGCACTAAATACAGAACAAAGCAGGGGTTGTAAAAAAAATAAATAAATAAAAGAACCAAGATCTCCTCTGACATCTCCCACTCTCCTTGACTTCAGGCATCCCCAGTCCTTTCTTTAACTGGGAATAATATATGGGGACAGTGAGATATTTTTGCAAAGCACTTTGGACTTCACAGGAAAAAGGCAGTCGACAAACATATGGTATTAATAGTAGCATCTTCTTTTTATTATCCGTCACATCTGGCTCCTTGGGCGGGGGGAGGGGTGTTTTCCATTTGGATTACAAAATAAATTATTTCAAAAGGAAAGGCCATCCCTGAATCACCCACTTACTTACAAGACTTGTACTAGATGAGTATATTTTATATTATATGTAAATAATCCTGTACTGTCACAAGACTCAGGCAGGAGTTCTCTAGCTGGAGAAAAACAAAAACAAAACTAAACTAAACAACAACAAAAATCTATCAATTAACAAGGCCCTGCCAGCACAGCATTCTCTGAGTGCCTTGACTCGGCAGGCATCAGCTCTTTTAAATAGCACCTTTGCAATCTGTCATTGTTCTACATAGTTTAGTGGCAGAGCACCTGCCTAGCATGCCCACAGTCACAGGTTCAGTCCCCAGCACTTCTAGAATCTAGCAGTAGAAACATATGGTAGTTATCTATTTAAGCCATAGACTTATCCTTAAGATCAGTGTTTTTACTTGGGGAGTGCTGGAAAAGGAACCCAGAGCCTCACAAATATTAAGCATGCCCTCCATTACTGAGCTGCACCCACAATTTTTTAGTAAAGGTAAAATGACTTGTATCTTCTTAAATATGAAAGAAGGTGAAGGGAGGAGTGTTATAAGTATAATTATGCTGACCTGCCCTGTCACCTGGGTACCCTGACCCTTTAAGATACAAGTTCCATCCACTCTCAGTCTCCCCACCTTCCAACCCAGGCAAGCTGGTCTCCATTCTCCCCCTCTTTTCTTCTTTCTTCTTCATCTTCTTCTTTCTTCTTCGTCTTCTTCTTTCTTCTTCTTCTTCTTCTTCTTCTTCTTCTTCTTCTTCTTCTTCTTCTTCTTCTTCTTCTTTTTCTTCTTCTTCTTCTTCCTCCTCCTCCTCTTCCTCTTCTTCCTTCTTCCTCCTCTTCCTCTTCCTCTTCCTATTCCTATTCCTATTCCTATTCTTATTCTTATTCTTCAGGCAGCCTCTACCCCCCCTCCTCTCCCTCTGTCACTCTCTGTCTCTCTCTCTCTATCTTTCTCTCTTCCCGCATCCATACCCCAAACCCACTAAAATTCTTCATACCCAAGCTCTCTCTGCATGGTGTACCTGTCTGTCTCCCACTGACTGCCATCTCCCACCCGCCATGGGACCTGTCAGGGTCACCCGTCCTGTAAATCATGGCAAGGAGGAGACTGGGTGTGGTAGCCCACGTTTATAGTCTCATCACGCGATTAAACAGAGACAGGAGATTTCCAGCAAGTTTGAGGCCTGTATTGTCTTCTAGGGAGTTCCAGGCCACCCTGGGGCGACACAGCAAGACCCTGTTACAAATTAGTAAGAAAGGGAGAGAGAAAGGAAGGAAAGAAGGGAACATTCCAGTTGGTAGAGTGCTTGACTAGCAGACAGACCACCCTGGGATCTAATTCCTGGCATCATATAACCAGATGGTGGTACACACTGTAATCCCAGGGGGAAGTAAGAGTATAAAAAGTTCAAGGTCACCCAGGTGAGTTTGGTGCTGTTAGGAAACATCTTCAGAAGAGCCTCTTCTCTCCGCTGACGCAAAATAACTACAATTAAACCAGATTAGACCAAATCAAAAATGCCCATGTTTAATGAATGCCACGCTCCGGGGTGGCATGGGAGCATGATGGGGGGGAGCAGGAGACACTCAAAACCCAAAACCTTGTGTTCCCCTGTGGGAGTAGTCCTGACCCTCCGGAGGAGCAGGACTTGGAGGGCTTTTCTGGAGGTGGAGTCCGGCCCAAGGCAACTTGCAGAGCGAGGAGGCTTGAGGTGGAGCTTTCTGCTCCATTGGCGCCCCATTGGTGCCCTTAGGATAGATGCCAGGGACTGGGGTGATGCTTCCAATCATCCCAGGCTCCTTGGTTATAGGGATGTTAGGGGGCTGGGGTCTCACTTTCAATTAAACAGGTGCTAGCAGGGGCAATAGCAGATTATCTTAAAAAGGAGGGGGTAGGGTAATTCTCTAAAGTGACTGGACTGCTGTGGTCTTTTAGCTTCTCTATGTATTTCTAAGTGCAGACGAAAGATGAGGGAAAATAGCAATCCAGAATGTTATAGAGCCACGGTTCAGCTGAGAGCTTCCCAGCAATCCTGGTCTGGCTGCTTTCTCCAGAGTTCACTAGCCGAGGCATCTGTGGAATTCACAGCTCAGATGGAAGCAAGCATCTGGGAGGTCAGTGTAGGTACACTCTCACCGTGGACACAAGCATCTGGGAGGTCAGTGTAGGTACACTCTCACCGTGGACACGAACGTCTGGGAGGTCAGTGTAGGTACACTCTCACAGTGAACACAAGCATCTGGGAGGTCAGTGTAGGTACACTCTCACAGTGGACACAAGCATCTGGGAGGTCAGTGTAGGTACACTCTCGCCCTGGACACGAGCATCTGGGAGGTCAGTGTAGGTACACTCTCGCCCTGGACACGAGCATCTGGGAGGTCAGTGTAGGTACACTCTCGCCCTAGACACGAGCATCTGGGAGGTCAGTGTAGGTACACTCTCGCCCTGGACATGAGCATCTGGGAGGTCAGTGTAGGTACACTCTCACCCTGGACACGAGCATCTGGGAGGTCAGTGTAGGTACACTCTCGCCATGGACCAAGCATCTGGGAGGTCAGTGTAGGTACACTCTCACAGTGGACACAAGTATCTGGGAGGTCAGTGTAGGTACACTCTCACAGTGGACACAAGCATCTGGGAGGTCAGTGTAGGTACACTCTCGCCATGGACCAAGCACCTGGGAGCGTCAGTGTAGGTACACTCTCACAGTGGACACAAGCGTCTGGGAGGTCGGTGTAGGTACGCTCTCGCCGTGGACACAACTATCTGGGAGCGTCCGTGTAAGTAGCTCTCGCCAGTGCTGGTGCACTTGGACCCTTAAACTGACAGTCGGCCTGCAGAAAAGCCTTTCTCTTGATTAAATTTGCACCAGAACTAAGCAAAGAGAGGAAATTGGGCCCTAAAACTCCACAGCCCCTTAGCCTGCCTTTCTCTTCCTCTCTGGAGCGCCCCAGGCATCCAAATCTCAAACATCTAGCGGTCCCCTGAAGGTTAACGAAGCTATTTCCCGCTGAACCAGCCAGAAACAACACCAGAAGTGGGTTTATTTTTACCCCACGCTTTGTCATCTATCATTACTGAAAAACTAAGAGACAGGTTTTGGCTGAATATCCTGTGGAATATTCAAGATCTCCATGCAGAGTTTGGCCCTCTGCCTGCTGCATTTATCTCATTTGGAGTGGTCTCCCTCCTCTCCTGCCAATGCTCCTCATTAGCAAGATGATTTGGATTCAAAACAGGACACTGTCTGTCTTGGTCAGGCACCAAAGGAATCCTGTGATGACATCATAATGCAGCACCTGTGACATCATAGCTTCATTTGTGAAAATACTGTATTTTATGTTTTTAGAATGTTTTCTTAGTGGGCGGTGTGAGTGGTGAGGCCAGAGCACAGTTTTCAGAAGTCAGTTCTCTCCTTCTACCACGGATTCTGGGGACCGAACTCAGCTGACCAGACTAGCACAGTGACCCCCCCCCACTCTACCCACTGAGCCACCACACTGGCCTGAAACAAACCTCGAGTGCCTTAGATGATTTATTTAACCAAAGGGACTGTGGGTTGGGAAACAGATTTCAACTTTTTTTTTCCTCAAATTTCTTCACAGCAGAGGTGGGAAAAAAATGTTTTTACGGAAAATATTGTCTCTGGATTTAAGGGTGTCTTGCTTTGGGGGAGAACCTTTTTCTTGACTTCTAAGATGGAAATCATATTGTCTTCTGATTAGATGCCTTTTAGGACCATAAAATGGGCACAGACGGGACTCCCCAGTAGGTTCTACGTTACATCACATTATTCTTTGTTTCCAAAGGTCTCAGTTCACGCAACTGTGCTTGTATCTTCCTCCATATCTTTTTTCCCCCCGCCAAGCATACTTGACTGGAGACTCTCAAAGCAAATCCAGATGGCATAGATGGTTGGTTGTTGTGTGTCCCAGGGTCCAGGCGCTGCCCTGGCCTTTTGAACTATTTGCATATATAACTTCAAGCTTCTTCCTCTACCATATTTAACTTCTTCAAAGGAAGTGTCAAACTAGTACCTGCTCTTTTCGGACACAGAAATACTTCTTTCAGAATAGTTTTTGACAGATCAGGAAACTGAGGCATCAGAATTTTCCCAGGGTCACAGGGGTGGGTGGAACAGACTACAGTATAGTTCCAGTGAGAAATGGAAAAGCAGGTGGCAGTAGCTTTCAGAGCGTTGTTAGGCCCTTCTGACAGGGTGTCTTCAAGCCCATGAATTCCACACTGGGATCTGCATATAGCGAAAGGCAGAGAAAGGAGGGCACCCTTGGATTGGGATTTTCATCATTCGCTTTCTTAGTTCTCAGGCCTTCTGATATGGACTGCAGTTATACCATATGTTCCGGGGTCTCCAGTTCAGATAGTAGATTATAGGATTCTTCAGCCTCCATAATTACATAAGCCAGTTCCCTCTAGTATCTCAATACAGACTCACACACTATTAGTTCTTCCTTTACAAAACTCTGCATTGAGCAACAGAGATGGCTCAGTCAATAAAATACCTGCCAGGCAAACAGGAGGGCCTGAGTTTGGATCCCCAGCATGCACATAAAAAGCCAGACTGCATGTCTGTAACCCCAGTGCTGGAGGGAGGGGTAGAAACTGAGAAATACCTGAGGCTCATGGACTAGCCGATCTCCCCATTCAAATTGGTGAGGGTCAGGTTTCAGCGAATACCCTAGCTCAGAAAAATAAGGTGTGGAAGGACTACGGAAAAGAACATCAACCTGACTGACTCACATAACATACACACAAACGCACACACACACAAACGCACACACACACACACACACACACACACACACACGAGAGCGGGTATGCGCACACCTGACTTATATTTGGACTTTAAGTGAAAACGGAGGTTTACCGTCCATGATCTTTAGAATTTCTACATTACAAATCTCACCCAAAAATCTCCATAGCAAAAGCTAGGTTTTGTTATGTGAATAAGTTTGTTATGATTCACATAATAAATTTGTTATGGGACTAAATACTAAAGCCTTGTCAGTATAGAAACCCCTGGAAAGATGTTCCAGGCCTGTGTATATCACTATCTAGGGCAAGGACTACCACAGAGGCGTGGTCTGCAGGAAAGGGACCGCTCCAGTTGTGCTAGGCTACCAAGGCCTAACTGGGACAAACAGCCGTCCTGTTGAGAAATGAGAGGATCACAAGTAGGCCCTCAGCTCTGCCTTGTATACTGGCCGCTCCCACACCTGGACCAATGTCGCTCAGGCTAGCCCCACAAAGGGGTTTAAGTCACCGGGCAATTAAAACTCAAGACGCTGGACGTGTGTAAGGTTGGGAGTTTGAATCTGGACAATGTGATGCAATGCCCAATAATAACACGGAAATCCCCCTTGCTCTGAAATCTCTGAGCTCGCTTCAAGATGTCACCTGCATTTCCCAAGCACAGCACCCCAGCTCTCTTCCTTACTGGCCCAGCATCTTCAACGCTAAGCAAACAATCGCAGGCGTTAGGATTCTCTCCCAGACCCTCCCAGAGCTCCTAGCAGAAGGTCAGTACTGGTTTTTTCCTCTGGTGTTTGGCTGACTCAGATCTCGCCACTCTCCGTGGTTGCCTTGAGGAGGCCGCAGTTCCAGGTTTTCTGGTTTCAAAATAAATTGGCAGAAATCTGAAGCAATGCCAATACCGCCCTCCTGCCCGCAGGCAGCTGGGTCCCTGTGGGAGGTCTCCTAGCAACCGGGCTCAAATCAAATATTTGGGCGTCTGGACACATTCTGATTGGAATGAGATCATGAACAAAAACTTCACTCTTTCCTTCAACCCAGCTACCGAGGGTTATGCAGAAGGGATGCTGAGCCCTTGCGCTGGCTCCCTGCACTGGGTAAGCCTGACTCACGCGGCCCTTCAGTTAGAGCCCTTCCACACACCATCGCGGTCCCAGACTGGCAGGCCACAGCTCCAACTTCTATTTCTGACTTCGAATATATCCTTAGACAAGGAGCTGTAACTTGGTTGCTGCTGCTGCAGCTACTCGGCTTGCAGAAAGCTCAAAGTTTTAATTTGATCCTGTCGGGCCTTCTGTACGCAGAACTTTTCCAGGATCAGAAGGACAGCAGAGGCAAGTCCAATTCAGAAGGTGCCCGGAGGAAGAAGAGCTTCAGGTACTGTCTTGTTCCATCTGCCATGTCATACTTCCCTCCACTTCCTCTGCAAGTGACAAATGGCAAATGAGTGGGAGACGTGGGCAGACAGATGCCAGCCAAGACAGTTCCACATCTTTTATTTTCCAACCTCAAATCCTAATTTCACTCTATTCTTGTTCATTCAGGGAAAATAATCTTCATAGAATCCGGCTTTTGTTGCTATTTGAAAGATTTTTATATACAGGGAAAGCTTTATTTCAGCTTTTGTCTATAGATTGAGCTTAAAAAAAAAAAAAAAAGACAAACCCTAGTCTTTAGCCAGGTGTGGCAGTACAAGCCTTTATTCTCATCACTTGGGAGGCAGAGGCAGGCAAAATCTCTGTGAGTTCAAGGCCAGACTGATCTATGTAGTGAGTTCCAGGACTGCCAGGGATATGTAGAGAGACCCTGTTTCAAAAGAAACAAAACAAACGCAAAGTTTTAGCCTTTTAAAAATTAATTGACATTTTCATACATGCATATAATATATTCTGGTCACACTTGCCTTTCATCCCTCTGAAATCCTATTCTCTTGATCTCATGAGAGATGGGTGGGTGCCCCAAGCCAGTATGCTCAGCCTGTGTGGACATCATTGATACTGAGCAGACCACGCTAGTCCTGATGTGTGTTACTTCTGTGAGCCTAGATGTCCAACCTCTCCATTCAGTCATAATGGCTGCTTTCATGATCTCTGGCCTTTGCCACTTTGTGCATGCTTGCATGAGCTCACCCACACGTGTGCAAATGCACACAGAGGCCGAGAGTGGAGGACATGCTTCTCGGTCATTGCTCATCTCCGTCTTATATTTTGAGACAAGATCTCTCTCTCTCTCTCTGAATCTGAAGCTTCCCAATTCTGCTATACCAGCTGGCCAGAAGTCCCAGAAGCCCCCTCCCCTGTCTCTGCCCCCTAACTCAAGAACTACAGGTGTTACCATGCCACACTTTCACATGGGTTCTTAAGATCCAAACTCAGATCCTCATGCTTACATGGCAAGTACCTTACCAGCTGAGCCATCTCTCCAGCCCCCCTTATTATCTTTTAAAGACTTATTTCCACAGTCCTGGAGGTAAACATTGTGAAATTTAAAATAAACAGTCCATGAATTGAACTGACACTCAGACTTCACAGAACTATCTGGTTTTTTTTTTTTCTTTTGAGAGTAATGGAGTATCAGTGTCCAGAAAGCAAGCGGGAAGGTAGTAAATGAGGTACCTCTTCCTCTTGATGACTTTGTGGCCCTAGACAGGTAAAATAATCCCTCCCAGACGGTTCCCTTAACCAGAAAATGGGAGTGGTGGTGTTCCCTCCTTAGCTGGAGTGCTTCAAGGTCACCAGGCAAGGAGCCACTGGAAAGGCTCTAAATAAAACAGATGGAGAGACACACAAACATGCCAATAACCGACAGAACTTTTGTTTAAGTCGTTCTGATCAGAAGAAATATTTAGGGTAAGGACTCTGTTAAAACACCACATTAAATAAAAAAAACTAAACCAGAACCAAGCTGGCACTGATCAACCTTATCAACTAATAAAAGGGAATAGGGTCCTCTACATAGTAGGTGCTTTTAATAACTTAATCTTGAAGTCCATAATGTATATATATATTGGTTTTTCATGACAGGGTTTCTCTGTATAAGAACCCTGGCTGTCCTGAAACCTCACATTGTAGACCAGGCTGTCCTGGAACTCATAGAGATCAGCCTGCTTCTGCCTTCCAAGTGCTGGAGTTAAAGGCGTGAGCCACCACACCTAGCAGGATTTTGTCTTTAAATGTATTTTGGTTAGTACGTGGTTATCTTTACAAAGTAACCCTTTCCCACAGTTTGTACTTATTGTGCAGCTTCTCTGTATCAAGCATTGCTGGGGGAAGAAACAATGGAGGGACAATACAAAGTTTCCATAATCCTAGAATTTCCATTTTATCTTGGGACACAGTCAATGAACACTGTGCTATTACTGTGCTACTTTACCCAAACAAAAGCTTTCACTTTCAAATTATACAAACAAACATGGAGGTTCGTTGGTAGGGTTTAATGTGTGTCTAAACTAGAAGGAGAAAAATTGGCTAATCCCAGCCAACTGAAAATAAAAGCTGGGATATGAACCTAAGTTACTTTGTAGGTCTACTTTGGCAACAGTAGGTTGAGTGATTAAGATCGGTCCTCCTACTAAAGGCGGCTTGCAAAACTGGTTGAAATCTTTGTTTAATTTTCTTAAAAGCGTCAAAGCCATAATGAGATCGTGAAGAAACACCTGCCAGAGTCAAGGAGAAGGCAAAGCCAAAACAAGTTATTCCTGCTCACAGAGCTTCCAGCCCGAGGCATCTGTCAGTCCCAAAGGAAAAAAAAATTATTCATTTGATAAGGGAATAAAATTCCAAAGCCCAAGGACAAAGTTCAGAATCAGACCACTCAACACTTTGAACTAGGTGCTCAGGGTTGGGGGACATGTACTCCCAACCCACACCTGACACAGAATCCAGGCCTGGGTTATCACAGGAATGTCAGTTCAGAGGGAATGAATCAGACAATAAAGGGAGGCAACTCTATGAAGTACCTATCAGGGATATTGACCACCAGAAAAGTCTCCACCAGACAAAGGGGAGGTATAGCAGCCAGGGACAGGCTGGGCAGCAGGAAGCAGGAAGCTGAGGACTCACCTTCTGAGCCACGTGCACAAAGTGGAGCGCAAACTAGAAATAGCCTGTCTTTTATTTTATTTTATTTTATTTTATTTTATTTTATTTTGTGTGTAAGAGTGCTTTGCCTGCATATATGCCTATACGCCACTTCCTTATGCCCATGGAGACCAGAAGAAGGCATTAAATCCCCTGGGACTGGATTTACAAATGGTCATGAATCACTGTGTGAGTGCTGGGAAGCAAAGCTGGGTCCTCTGTAAGAGTGGCCAGTGCACTTAACCACCGAGCCATCTCTCAAGTCCGGAGCTGTCTTTAAAACCTTAAAGTCCACATCCAGGGACATACATTCTCCAACAAGACCTCACCTCCAAAACTTGCCTAAACAGCTCCACCAAATGAGGACAGTCAGGTCCAGAAGAAGCCCATGACAAATGGCTAACTGCAGTGCCTAGCATACCAAGTCACAGGCTGGCCTCCAGGCTTCCTTACATTACAGATCCCTGTTAAGGAATCCACGCTGGCATCCTGGCCCCTTTCAACTCTTCTCACCCTGCACCCTACCTTAAACTTCTCAAACTCACAGGCTTCCCTTCCCCCAGTTTCTCATTCCTATATAACCCTGCTGTAATGATCTGTCCTGTCCCTTTAAGAGACAAGCCCCACCCACTCCCTTCTCCATCCACTGAGGCAGGCAGATCTTCTCTCCTGCTTGCATCCTGACTCTCTTCCCTTTCAATCTCTCCCCAAGAGGCAGCTTCTGCCTTGCTCCATTCTCCCTACTTCTCTCTCTCTCTCTCTCTCTCTCTCTCTCTCTCTCTCTCTCTCTCTCTCCCTTCTCCCTTCTCCCTTCCATAACCCACTAAATAAATATCCAGCCTCACTCTGCATGGCGTGCCTATCCATGTCTCTGTCTCTTGCCTGCCATGTGGCTCCCTGCCCAGGACCAGCTGCCTTCGGAGACCTGCTGCGTGGTCTCATGGCGTGCCCACCTGTCTGTCTCTTCTCATGGCTTGCTGCAGTCACTCAGGAAACTGTGCCAGCCCCTGCCTAGGACTGGCTGCTCTTGGGACCCACTGCCCACTGCCGCCACTCGGGGATCCTGAAGCATTTTACTTAATCCCTTACACCTGCCACTTCAGCCAAGGCTCTCTTTGCTGTCTTGGTTCTCTTGGCTTTCGCTTTGTCCTCTCTCTTCCTCTCTCTTTTCTTCCTCTCCCACTCTCCCACCCCCTCCTCTCGGGGTCTGGCTCATTCTGCAGGCCATGTTTAACTTAGTATTTGCTCTTCCTTCTCTGGACTCTTCCATAATCCTCTGGCTGCGTTTTCCCTCATCTCTACAATAAAAACCTCCTCAACCTTACCTTGGAGAGATCATGTCCTCGTTTTATACATCTAGTGCCAAAACCAGCACTTTATACAGGGACTAAGAGTTTAATACTGTGGGAGTTTGGAGGGCAGTATCCACTTTGATATGTTAATAGACACCACAGGTAGCCATAGGGCCTTCTGTAGTCCAGGTTGAGCTCACTTTTATTTGGAGTGCCTTTTGGAGTTTGGGGAATTGGAGTTTCCTTTGGATCTAGCAACTTGTAGCTCCAAACATTGTTTTGTTGGTCCCCCCCCACCCCCGAAAGCCCATGCACAGAGGACCGCTGCCTCAGGCCCTTGGTACAGTGGTTCTCACCCTTCCTATGGCTGCAACCCTTTAGAACATTTCCTAAAATTGTTTTCGCTGTTATTTCATAACTGCAACTTTGCTACTGTAATGAATTGTAATGCAAATATCTAATATGCAGGATATCTGGTAGGTGACCCCTGTGGAAAGGTCATTCAACTCCCAAAGGGGTAGTGGCCCACAGGTTGAGAACCGCTGCATGGAATCATGTGCTCCGCCTGTCCTTACCACATTCTCTGTGCTCCCTGCTCCGCCACTACTGAGTCCGGCCTGGTCAGCAGCTAGAGGAGTGGAGTTTATACAACAGATTCACCCCTAGCTCTGGCCCAAGGCTTCCTGGGCTGCACCAGCACAACAAATCCTGGCAGTTGTGAAAGGCCAGTCAGCAGTTCCCAAAGCCACTCTGGGGGCAAACCAGCTCTCCAAACAAGCTAATTAGCAGTCAAAATGCAGCCACTTAAAGTAGCTTTATGGCCAATCTGAGCTGACAGCAGAACTACCCCCCTGCAGGCAGTCACCGGCAAACCCTGCTTCTCTTTCTCTCCTTTCCACAACCCCTACCATGTCATAATGTCCCTGTCACCTCAGGAACTTAGGAGAGCACTCTTATTCCGAACATGAAATGGTACCCAGAAGTAATTCCTTCAATCTTGTGGGAGCCTTCACAGTTTCTAAACAGCATATACAGTGTGGAAAGTTCTGGAACAGTGCCCTGAGCTTCCAGAAGACTTGGGGGTTCTTAAGAGTGATTTGCTCTTCATTTAAGCGGTTACATAACGCTTCCCTGACCTCCTGGTTGCAGCCTGCAGAGAAATCCAAACAATTGTCACCTTCAAAACTGATGAGTGGTCAGGAAAAAGAAGAGTCTTGTCATATGGTCTGCCAGTGGTCCTGTGACTTAGGTGCCCCATTCGTTGGGCACAGAGCTAAGTTAGCTTTGTCTCCTGTGGGAATGTGCTCATACCGAATCATCTATCCACACCTTTGGTCAACCCTTGGCCTTGTGACCAGGAGCAGATGTTTAGACACTGTCTGGGAGTTGGCTACAGCAATGGGAAAGACCAAAGCTCACTGGTGTAGACCTATCCATACTTGTGCCTCATAGGCAGAGGACAAGGGCAGAAGGTTGGATGGAACCATGGAGTCACTGTTTGTATTTAGCAATTCTGTAATTCCTACAGAAACCAGAATCATAAGAAATCCCAAACAAGTGATTCAAGAGCCCAGAGAAGTCTCTAGATGCAGCCACAGAGTACCATGTTTAAAATATAGATTTTTAGGGTTGGTTCAGTGATTGTAAGCACTTGTTGCTCTTGCAGGGGACTCAGGTTCAATTTCCAGCACCCACAGGGCAATTCACCACCACCTGAAACTCTGGTCTCGAAAGGTCTTCATCGCCCTCTTCGGACCTCCTTGGGAACCAGACATGCATGTGATACCCATATATATATACATGCAGGCAAAACATCCACACAAAAAACATTAAAGCTTGAAAAAGATGTAACGTAGATTTTATACCGAGCTCTGAATCCCTGCCTTGGAAAAGTGAGAAGCTGTTTAGCTGTCACATGGAGCTGACTAGTGCCACCGACATCGGCAGGGACAAGCCCGGGGTGCCTATTATACCAAACCCATCTCTCTGTCTCCCGCCCTTCCCTTTCCTCCCATAACCCACTGAATAAACAATACCCAAACCCTCTCTCCACATGGTGTGCCTATCCATCTCTGTCTCTCACCCACCACAGCTCCTCCTGGGACCGGCTGCCCTGCCAATGACCCGCCGCATCCCACCCACCTGGGACCTACAGAGGTCGCAAGTGGTGGGACCCGGCTGCCCCTCACGGCCTGCTGCTGCCCCTCGGAGAATCACAGCATTTTATCTAAACCATAACAATTAGGACCAGAGTTCTGACCCCCTAACCCACTCCTGGAGCCCATGTGAAAACTGGGCCTACCTACAATCCTAGTGCTGAGGAGAAGGAAACAGAAGGACCCTGGAGTTTGCAGTAGGTGATATCCAGGTTCAATGAGAGACCTTGTCGCAAAATAAAAAGAAAGAAAGAAAGAAAAAAGATGGAGAGCCAGTAAGGAAAACATCTGCCATGGACCTCTGGACTACACACAAACACACCAGGTTGTTAGGGTTTCTTCATAGGCATAAGCAAGTGAGAATTCGTGTCCCTCAGGATACCTTCCATTTTCACGGAAATCAGCCACAGTCCCACCCACAGTCATAGCCAGTGAGAGTCATCAGAGGTCATCGCGGCTGGGATTTTTGCCTGTTCCTTATAGCCGCCAGCCCTTGCTACCCTCCTAGCTCTTATTCCCGGTAGCAAATGCAACCAGATCCTTTAAACTGTAGCAACTCAAATGAATTTCATTTCATGTAAAAAACAGCAAAGAGGTCATTCTTTACGGTTTCTTCTTTGCAAAGATATATAAAAGAGGCTGAAGGCTGAAGGTGTTCTTGGTTGTAGGGCACTTGCTCAGCTTGTGTGAGACCCTGGGCTTCATCCCTCTGCCCCAAGAAAGAGTCCAAATATCTACCCACCTAGCATTAACACATCAAAGAGAAGTATGAAAAACAACAAAAAGCAAGGACAGGGAGGAATGTCTGTTTAGTCTACAGTCTAATCTCTATTCATTCTGGAATGCTCCTGCAGTTTACAGAGATTGCCTCTAGTCTGGACTACCGGTCTCTAAATGGATTTGTTTTGAAAGGTAAAGGAGGGATGTGAAAAAAAATTTTTTTTCCAAATGCACAGTGGGCCACTTTGCCACACATAGAGCTGGAAGAGGCAGTCTGTAGTACTTATTGAGTGCCTGCTGTATATGAGCACTCCTGCTGTGTACCGAGCACCATAGTGGACATCACTAGGGTCTGCCCCGTAGGTTCTTCCTACTTGCAGAAACAAGCTACACAACAGACTTGCAGCAAGCAAGCTCTTGCAGGAATTCAGAGGCTGGATTGGGCGGATGTCCCCAGAGTGGAGAGGACCTACCTCCCTGGAACCCTGGGAGCTGGAAGTATGTGACTGGTGTTGGGAAGCCAGGGATGGAGGGACGAACACGTGGTCTGGGAAGGAGTCTGTGGAAGAAGGGGGCAGGAAGAATCAGAGACTGGGCTAGGGAACCCCTGGAAACAGGAAAGAGCGGCAGGGAACCGATATGCAGGGACCTGAATTCAAATGAAGGGTTTGGGTTTCCCACTGCAGTGGTGCGGAACAATGAGCACGGTTAAACTGCCGGTGGGGCCTGTCAATGTACTGATAGATTTGGCTGCTCACGGGATGCGTATAGAGAAGGCAGAGAAACCTAGAATTCCCCAGCAACCCAAGATGACAAGTTAATTTTTTGCTTATTGTTCCTTCTGTTATTATTTCTAAGTCTATTTTTTCAAACACGGAGCCAATGCATTTCTTTCTCTCACAGTTCCATACCCTGAGACTCATGTATCTGTTCGTTCTGTGAGAATAACGCGTTTACTAGTTACATAATATTTCATTTACTAATAATGATCATTCTTTATTGAAATTTAAGTTACTTAACTAATTAGATAACTCATTAATAATACTACAATCAATATCCTAGTGTATAAGTGTTGGTCTGCATCACTCTAATTAAGTCATGCAATAAAATTAATTGTACACAAAATATTTTTAGGAACTGATATATATTGACACACTGCCCACAACTCCAATGGATGGCCCCATGCCCATAACATGTGGGTAGCACTGACTAAACTCGGAGAGCTAAAAATAAACAAATAAAAATTATAAGAGGAGGACATACAATTGGAAGGGAGATATGATAGGTTTCCTACGGAGAGTTGGAGTAGGCGAGGGAGGGAGGTGTGGATTTGATCCAGATGCATTGTATACATGTATGACATTTTCAAATTAAATAATTTTTGAAGCTGGCCAGTTTACACGTTTACCAGCAGTAAGTGAAAGGCCTGTTTCCTGCAGAGCCACCTTAGAACACAGCTCCTGAAACTGCGGGTTGCAGTCTCACATAAGGTCACACAGTTCGGATGTTGGGGGTTTAAAAAATTTTGGCTGCAGTAAAAGATTTGTGAGTGTACCATAATCAAGAACGAATTCAAAATCAAACACACATGAATCTGACCCCTGCCTGTACTGTACATGTCCACTCTGCCTGCACATGCTATCACACCGCATAGCAACCATGACTGCCTGAGAACACCGACTCAGAATCAAGACGAATGTGTGCTACTTCCTGCAGGGATTTGCCAGAACACACAAAAGGCTCTGCTCTTATAAAGACATAGTGGCTAATTGCGGAAAACCGGTGCCTCTCATATTTTTCCTACCATCATTCCTGAGCTTTATCAGCATCCGATTTGGGATTGTGTTCTGTCCAGAACATTTGATTTCTAAAATTGCTATTTGAATTGCTGACTTAAGATTTATTTTTAAAAATTGTTAAGTGAATTTTGGCTTGGGTTTAGGGCAATTCCTAAATTGTTGGAACTTCCAACAATTTCCAAAATGGCCCTAAACGTACTTCTGCCATTTTGTACTGTATATTTATGCAAAGTGATGTTCTTAGTATTGACAGTTACAAAATCAAAACATTGATCAACTCTGAAAAACATTGAAGATGCTCTATGTTCTACATTCAGCTTCGTGTAAAAATAAGCACATCCATTTCACTAGTATGCAAGTTTGCTCTCGTAGTTAATAAGTAGTAAAATTATTTTTATAGCAAATAATTGTTTCAAGATAGATTTCCTTATGATTTATTATCAGTAAATATTTAGGTTTAGACTTATTTTACATACTCATATACCAGGGGTCACATAAAAAATTCCCTCAGGCAAAAGGGTGTCAAGATTGTGAAAAGCTTAGGAAGCCCTGCCCTAGAGTCAAGTATTTTTTAAAAATCTTTACTAATTGAAAATTGAAAAATGAATTCATGAAATTGCTTCTAAGTAACCATTTTTATTATATGAATCTGAATTTTTCAAAATATATTTTTGTTAATAAATGTTTCTTTGAAATATCTCTATTTTGGCTTATTTTGATCTTTGGCCAAAGCAATTATTATCTGGTTTTCTTCAGTACCAAAAATAAATAAATAAGTAAAAAAACAAATCGAAAGGCACAAGAAGCTGGGCTATGGTAGCCATGGTGGTGTGTATAGCTCCACCCACTTGAGAGGCAAAGGCAATAGATTGCTTGCACTTTGGAGTTCAAGCCAGCTTGAGCAACATAAGGCAGATGCTATTGGAAAAAAGAAAGAAAAGAAAAAAGAAAGGAAGGAGGGGGAAAAGGGAACAAAAGAGGAAAAAAATAAAAAGGACTAGATCGACGGCCCAGCAGTTAAGACCAGACCGATAGGGAGAGAGAGAGAGAGAGAGAGACGGGGGGGGGGGGGGTGCAGGGGGGAGACTGAGCCCAGTGTAGGCTTTTGAAGCCTTTTTTAAGGCACCACCCACACCTACTCCAGCAAGGACACACCTTCTAATTCTTCCCAAATGGTTCCACCAACTAGGGACTAAATTTGCAAAATAGTGAGCCTATGGGGGCCATTTGCATTCAAACCACCACATCATGCCTGATTCATAAAATGAACTTTATCATAACTATGTATGAGTAGAAAAAGTGTGATGCACAACTCCATATTCTTTGCAGTTTCAGTCATCCATCAAGGGTCTAGGGACACAGCTCTCGCAAATCACAGGGAGCTGCTGAAGAAGAAGCTGGTCCCTGCTTTAGAGAGCTGCGTGTGCTTTTATAAATAATCCCCCATGGCAGTAAAGAGCATCTATTTCTCTCGCTTCTTTTCGCCTAGTTATTACTCATGTAAAAGACAAATGTTCTTTCAGAGAAACAGATGTCTGGACTGAGCCTAAGAAAGGATCTCACAATCCTATGCCTCTTTTTTGGTGGGAAAAAAAATAAAAATAAAAAGCATGTCCTGATTTTGTAAACGGAACACTTACTGAGTTAGAAAAATTCAAAACAAAACACTAGTAAAATCTGACCATAAGCCTGCTTCATTTTTAAAATCAGGAATGGATGTGTTAACCTCAAGGGTGCCAGCATCCATAAAGGAAATAGAGGTTCTGATCATATGGACTGACTTTCCTAAATAGAAACTGTTTAGAATAAGCACAGAGCCCACGGAGATGGATTCTTCCTGCCCTGTTCTTTAGGAGCCGCACATGAATCCCAAGCTCCCCCTTGAACTTCATCTGCTGGACTCAACATTATCACACAGCGATGATGGGCACCCACATCTGTGCAGCATCCTCTGCGAGCAGAGAAACATTCAGGGAGCACAACTTCGTCCAAGTGTCTAATTTGGCACGACAGCTTGAATTGGAGCCTTTGCCGCCATTACAACTGGGATCGCAGCTGTGTCTAACCAGCCTTCTAAGCGAACATGCTGCCAAGGATACCTGGGCTATAGATGCTCCTAAGCTGGAGGGGGCTTTCTTGTAGCTCCATTCAACCAGTCTTGGGAAAAGAGAGTGCTGGTTCCCCAGAAGACTCTAGGGAAGCTGTGGGTCTGCATGGCCCATCACTATCACTGGAAGCTGGGTCTATGTACCCACCCTCTTAGTTGGAACAGGACAACTCACCTTACCAGCTAAGCATCAGTAGGGGCTCATAAAGGCATAACCTTTACTTTATTCAGTGCAGCTCTAACATCAATAGATAGCCCGTGGCTGTCAATCATTACATGCTTGTGGAAGAAAGGAAATAGGGAGGGAGGGAGAGATGGAAGAAGGGAGGGAGGGACGGAGGAAAGGAGGGAGGGAGGAAGACAGTGAAAGGCAACATAGACGGGTATTCTAGACTAAATAGTAGTTTGCTGTTGTTCAACATGGGTTTTGTTGTTGGTTTGATTTTGGTTCTGCTTTTTTTAAGACAAGGCTTCATTATGTAATCAAAGCAAAACTAGTTTGTAGCATCCTCTTGCCCCAGCCTCCCAATTGCTGGAATTGCAGGTATGAGCCATCATACATAAGCAGTAGTCTTTATCAGTTAAATTTATGATCTTAGAAATATGAAAAGTTTTATATGTCTTGAATATGGATATGTATTTATCTATCTTGAACTGCAAAAAAGTAAACAAACATAAAAACTTACTACAAAAGAAAAATTAAAAAAAACCAACAACATGTAATGAACTACCTACTTCACATCCTGGACTCCCTGAGACTAGAAAGGAAGCCTGGTGTTGTTCTTTAAGAGTTACTAAGGTTGAGATAAAGGGGGTTGGGGGGTGACCATATGTGAGAGCCAGGATGCTAATGTTCACCTGTGAGGAATCACACTGCACGGGCGAGGGGGGCAGACCACTGAAGCATAGATAATGTGAGTTTTTCCCACATTTTCTTTGGGTTGGGTTCTTATGGAAATTCATGTTCCTGAGGAATATCTGAAAAGAAGTCAGCTACACCCAAGCCTCCTTCTAGCCCTAAAGTCACATGACTCTAGGGGCAGCTGGTCTTTTTAAAGTTGGCCTTGAGGAAAAGGAAATCTGAGTGGAGAATCAAGTCATCTATAGCAATTAGTTAGGTTTTCCTTCCTAGACAGGCCTGCCTTCAGTACTCTGTATATGCCATAAATAGGTGTTCTAGGCCACCGCACAGCAACGATTGGCCATTACTAAGCTATTGTGGGTACACTTCAGAGACGGTCAAACCTCATTAAATCAAAAGGAAGTCTAATCAAAATCAGAGAAAATTTAGCCCTGGTATTTCAAAGAGAAAGGCAACACCCAACTAGCAGGGTGCATGCTAACAGCCACCTCTGCAAGGGCCATTTTACTAAACTGGGAGAGGAGATGAACTTAATGAACTGTGTATCCAAAGGCACAGAACATTCAGCCGAACCATTTCCCCTGATCCAGCCCCTGCTCCAAGTTTCCTTATTCACTTGTAGGTCTTTAATGAAATGGGCTTCTTCAACTGGCTGGCGCTGGCTTGTTAATTCCGAATAAGGAGTGTCTGAACTTGATGGGTCTTCACTGTAGATGGAAGCCCATCACTTTCCCATTCACTATAAGCCAGGAACATGCAGCCAGCCCTCACCTACCCACTTGTACAGCTTTCATCTTGACACTTCAAGGAGGCTGATAGGTTGGTTTAGGTTGGGTTTGGTTTTTCTGTTTTTGTGTTTTGAGACAGAAACTTTGTGGCTTTGTAGCTCAGGCCTGCCTTACCCTTTATCCCAAGGGCTGTGTGTGCTACCATCTCTGGCTTTGGGAGCTTGGCTTCTAGTTTCAATCTCATTCCTTCCTTGCTTCCCAGGCCCTGAGCTCTTCATTCAATCCACTTCCCTCCCAGCTGCCAACCCCTGAGCTGCTAGAAACACAAAATGCAAATTTTTGGCCATAATCGTCCAAATAAACCCAGTCAATCCCAGCAATGGAATCCAGAGGCAAGTGGGAATTTTTACAAATTGCCTAGTTTGCAGATTTGCCCGTGAACATCCCCTTCATCCTTCCTGAGGACCACAGCAGCTGGAGGCAAGACAGCCTAGCCTGATGGGCAAAACAATCAGACATGCCGAAATTCCAACCTCAGCTCTCCCTGTGGTGTAAGTCCATCCCCTGAGCTTTTGTTTCCTTACTGGTAAAACTGAAAGGATGCACACGAAGAGCTGGACACACTGCCCAGGACATGGAGCAGATGCAAATATAAGAGCTACTGGCAGCAGAAGCTCTCCAATTCCTTACAAGGAGATACTGTGCTCAGCCCCTTCGTAATAAGAGACAGAGAGGACGAAATTCTCTTCCATCCCTCTGCTGCTGACCTGTGAAGACAGTATGGAAAGTGCTCCTATCCAAGTGACAAGTAATAGTTAAAATATTTGATAATCCCGTGAGCCACCCCATAGATCAGACCTCCCACTTGGGAGCTGGTTCTTGAAACAGCACAGCTGTCTCCAGCGGGTTTCGTATGAGGAACCTCTGGAGACTCGGCCGGGCCAGGTGGATTGTCCAACATGTAAAGCAATTGCTGGAAGCCTGCCAGAGGTTCTGATGATGTACGAGTGGGGCAGGGAGTGGGGCAAGCACCATTTAACTCAGCTCAACACCGCAGAGGCGCAAGACTCCCGCTCCACGGCTAATCACCAGCAGCAGTGACTTCCCCTAGAAATCTCTTTCCAAAAGCTTTAAGAGAAGATGGCTTTGGGAACCGGAAATGCAGGTTCTTCCAGAAGGTGCTGCAAAGAGTTGTTTGGATTTTCTAATCAGGTAGAAGCCTTGAACTTGAGCTGCGGAAGAAAGCCTCCACACGCCTGTTGTCCTCTCTGCTGGTTGTACAACTACTTCACATAGCTGCAAAGATAAAGCAAGCTGACTTGCAAAAAAAGCATTTAGATTGCATGATGCGTGCTCACTAAGTAAGTTGTGATTATCATCAAGTCTGTGAAGTCACAGATTAGGGGCTTCAGATGGCTGCAGTGAGGAACCCAAGCATCCAAGAAGAGTTGGGACTTACACAAGAGCCCTGTGGTCAGGAAGAAGGCAGTCAAGGGACCAGGTTCTTGAGGCCCTTACAATGGTCATGTGCGACATTAAAAGCCTGTAGGTTTCAAGAGCTTCGTGGGAGTTAGTTCAAAAACAGCTATCACTTCCAGCCTATCCAAGAGGAAACTTGGACCCAGGAAAGCAAGGGCATTTACTTAGCAAGACTGGTGTCACTTCCTCTTTCTACCATTGTATCTCTTTTTGTGGCCCCTGTCTGGTGCTGTGCCCAGAAAATGAGTTCCCTTCGTAAGCAGAATGCTTGTCAATAATTTTCATCTTAAACGGTGCCGCAGGGCGGTGGTAAATGCCTTTAATCCTAGCACATAGGAGGCAGAGACAGACAGATTTCTATGTTCTAGTCTACAGAGCTAGTTCTAGGACAGACAAAGTTGCACAAAGTAGCCTGTCTCAAAAAACCTCAATAAATAAATAAAATGCCAAAAGACTCACACAACAGAAAAGAAAAAGGGCTTAAAATCCATCCCTCCAAAGAGCATCATCCTTTCCTTGCCCTGATTCCCTAAGAAATCCCAATTCCCTAGAGCATTTGGCCATTGTCTCCTTGGAGGCTCCTCTGAACACTGATACTCTTCTATTAACTCCTGAATCAAGAAGTGTGTTATGTAGGGGAGGGGACAACTCTGGTGGCCCAAGGGGAGAGACTGGTACCAGCACGTCTAGTATTCATGAACATAGGAATTGCTTCTACCTATACAAGTAGTTCAGAAAAAGTAGTTCAGAAAGAAGCCCTCACCGGTCATTGTTTGGTTAAAAGCATCACCTCAGCTCCCTAACATCCCTTTATACAAAAAGTCCAGATTGTTTGGCTGGGGGGACTTCACCCCAGCTCCTGGTATAAGCCCCCTCCCCTGGGAGTTGCCTTAGTCCAAACTCCACCTCTGAGAAGGCCCACCAAACAGTAACCCCTCCCCAAAGAAGATCAAAACCACTCCTATAGGCTATTTAAACTGCCCCCAGAGAATGAACACAGGGTCTTCCTTTCTCTCTTTCCTTCTCCACATTCTTCCCCAGGCCACCCAGGAGTATTGCATTAAACATGGGTATCTTTTATTCGATCTGATTTGGTTTGATTGGAATTATTTGTGTCAGTGAAGAGGTTTGGTGTCTAAGACAAAATACCTAATATTTGGAGGTTCTACCAAGATGGGGGGGGGCTGTAGACAGGCCTGCTTTTCGTCCCACACGGCTCCTGCTCGGCTAGCTTAGCCCCAGAAATAACAACACACAAATTGTATTCGTTTAAGCACTGCCTGGCCCATTATCTCTAGAGAGTTAGTTACTGACTAACTCTCACATCTTGATTAACCCATTTCTAATAATCTGTGTAGCACCACGAGGTGGTGGCTTACCGGAAAAGATTCAGCATGTCTGACCTGGTGGCTGGCTCCATGGCATCAGCCTCATTGTCCTCTTCCCAGCATTCTGTTCTGTTTATTCCGCCTACCTAATTTTCTGTCCTATCAAAGGGCCAAGGCAGTTTCTTTATTAACCAATGAAAGTAACACATAGACCCTCCTCCATCAGGGGGCTGTTTTTCCCACAGGCCCAGGGCCACATGTGGGAAAACACCCTTCTCACACATGCTTTCTGCCAGGCTAAGATCGTCTTCATCTTGGTGAGCTCCCCTTTGAGTACATGCACCTAGGGTCAGGGGTGCGGTAGATGGGTGGGGGGCAACAGGACACAGACATTTGCACTTCCTTATTTTTGATTTTCAGGCCTTCCGTGGAAGTCACGATCATCCCAAATGCCCATTCAAGCTGCTAGCCAGGCCTCACTGAGATGGGGCTGAGTGCATAGAGATGTCTGCCACTCGTTTCTCATGAGCTCAAGAGCTCTGTTCCGGTAGACCCATCGCAAGAGGCTTGAGTCCCAAAATGTGGCATGGGTTTTTAAATGGGTTCTTGCGATTTGAAGCCAGATCCCTCAAACACCCTTGGGCTGCCTTTTACAAAAAAAAAAGAAAAAAAATCCTTTCTAAATTGGGGTTAAGATAAAAAAAACAAACAAGGCTTCAAAAGCCCATGGTTTCTAGATGTGTGCTCCTGCCCCCTCTCCCATTCCCCACTGCCCTCCCTACTTCTCTGTTCTCTACAATGGATCTGGATCCCTCTTCCCTGTCCTTTCTAAAGCTCTGTAGGTGTTCCTTTTTTGTTTAGTGTCTGTTAATCAGGTCCTTAGTGGAACCACCCTGTGTGCTTTCCTGGCTTCTGCCGCCTGCCTACACCAGGACTTTTAAGTTGGTCAGCTGACACAGGTTCTTGTCTCACTGTTTGTTCTCTACAGTGGATCCAAACAGTGGATCTGTTTACCCCTGTTCTTCCACTCTCAAACCACATAGTTCCTTCATCCTTTTGTCCTTGTTGCCCCTTGCAGCATCTGCTAATCCTGTCCTTAACAGAACCACCTCTGTGCTTCCCTGGCTTCCACCACTTGCCTAAAAGTTTTTATTTGTCTGTTAGAATAATGTGGTGTAGTAATGAGGAGCGGCGGGCTGCTTCCCGCCGCTCGGCTCCCAGCTGCCTGGCTAGCTTATACCCCGAAATAACAACACACAAATTGTATTCATTTAAACACTGCCTGGCCCATTATCTCCAGCTCCTTATTGGCTAACTCGCACATATTAGTTTAACCCATTTCTAATAATCTGTATCTCCACTTGACTGTGACTTACCTACATGAGTCTAACCAGCGTCCATCTCAGAGAGGAGAGCCATGGCGTCTGCCACACTGCCTTCTTTTCCCAGCATCCAGTCCTGTCTTCCCAGCCTATCTAAGTTCTGCCCTATCAAAAGGCCTAGGCAGTTTCTTTATTTGACTAATGAAAGCAACACATAGAAAGAAGACCCTCCTACACCAATGTGGCCACAGTATGATTGTTTTATGTCTATGCGAGTATGTGGGTGTGTTTTCATAGCATGCTTGCTTTATGTCTCTGTGTGTATGTGTGCATGTTTTAAGATCTGTAAAACTTACAACTCCAGATTACAACAGCTCTGAAAAAAATATAAACACATGGGTAACCCCATTTTGACCCCACCACCACCTTGGGTAAGAGTACCCACATATGCCAGTATTCCTTGGCTTATTAAAATATTCCTTTTAATCTTCTTACACTTACTAGCATTGGTAAGCTGTAACTATTGGGTAGAATAGATGTCTAAATTTAACTAACGGGCAATTGTACCTAATTCTCAAGTGCCTTTACAGATCTGAAAGTATGGCATTTAACAGAAGAGCTTCTAACACCGAGACATGCCAGCTCCCGCAGCATCCTATAACTCCTCAAAGAAGATAAGTAGTTGCAAAAGATCTTCTACCTCAAGGCTTGCCTTTGGGTTTGGCAAAACTACCCACACATCAAAAAGTGGCCTTTCCAACCATTTCTTGGATGCTTCACCCAGAAAATCAATCTTCTCATCCTGCCAAGACAGGTAGACTAAATCGTCCCCCTACAGGAAATCTTTGGGCCTCTTGTTACTCAGCAGCTAACAGCAAGCACTGCTTCTAGGCTGGTGTTCTCCAAGGACTAAGGAGAGACTTGGGATTGCCTGCGTAGCTAAAAAGTTGTCTCATTTCTGCTCATTTATCCCTCCCAGATCTGTCTAATGACATTTGATGACTTAAGGTACTGGTAGTTCATTACTTGATTTGTTAAGTTTCCTGCTAAAATAAAGACAAGTGTGCTTCTTTCACAGGCTTCATAGTCCAGAACTAACAGGTTTCAGATGTATCTTAAAAACAGTCCAGAGTTCCCAATTCCCTTTAACAAGATACCTGCAGGTTCCTGAAAAAGTTCTGCTGCATTATCAAGAAATCTGATCTGGTAAAGACTAACAGTCTCCAAAGCATATTTTAGCCCCACCAATTTTAAAGCAGATTTTACAGGCAAGCCTGCTGTCTGGGCCAAGACCAACTTACAAAGCGCTCTCCAGACAATGCCAACATCTACACCAGCTCCTGGGACTTCACCATTGGTACCAACTCTCCTGGATCAAGGACAACTACCAACTAAAATCTGGTTTTATCTGCTATTGTGTCCCACTTATAACCCGAGACTCACCTGTACAACCAGGACACTTCTCTGTCCCATTCTTTCTGGCAGTTCATGACTCTTCCCATGGCTAGCCCCATTCATAGGGCCAATAATAACAATATATTTTTTCTCCTAGCCACCTGCCTTCTCATCTCTCTCAAAACCCAGATCCCTGAGGTCTCCAGGATGGCCATAAACCCAATGCCCTCCAGTCACACCTCTCGCTGAGCGTGAGCCCACCAACTCCCAGCTTTCCCCTCTCCCATGTCACCCCATGCCAGCAGGAAACAGCGAGACTTGAGTCAGTGCCCCTTCATCCAAGGAGTCTAAAATGTTTGGTTGAGGAGCTTCACCTCAGCTCACCTGGCACCTCTTTATACAAAAAGTCCAGATTGTTTGGCTGGGAGGCTTCACCCCAGCTCCTGGCATAAGCCCCTTCCCCTGGGAGTTGCCTTAGTCCAAACTCCACCTCCAAGAAAACCCACCAAATGGTAACCACTCCCCAGGGAAGGTCATGGCCTCTCCCACAGGCTATTTAAACTGCCCCCCAGAGAATGAACACGTGATCTCTAGGTTTTGCGTGGTCTCCCCTTCTCTCTCTTTTCCTCTCCATGTTTTTCCCGGGGCCACCCAGGAGTAAGGTAATCTATTAAACATGGGCATCTTTTATTCGGTCTGATTCAGTTTGATTGGAATTATTTGTGTCAGCAGAGAGGTTTGGCGTCTAAGACAAAATACCTAGCAGTCATGAGGATACATCACGGAGGAACTCACAACATCATTCTATTAGAAGACAAAGAACAGAGGCTGGGGGTGCAGCTCAGCGATCCCTTCTCTAGCACATTGGATGCCTGACCCTGCACCCAATCCCCAGTGCCACAAAGAACAGACAGAATAGGATTAGGAAACAGCAGGAAGGGAGAGACAGGGTGTGGGGGGGTAGGGGTGGAGAATGAATAAAGAATAAATGAAGGAAAATAATCTCACAAAAGCTGAGCCACTGGGGAAACAGAAGCAAAGGGGTATGTAGGTATTCACCAAGACTTCTAAGCCACCAGGCTAGGAAAATCCAGTCAAGAGAAGATGAATAGGGTGGAAATTACAAGTGCATCTGAGTACAAAGGATAAAGCTCTTGTCATCTGTAGAAAGGTTAGTATTGGCAAGAAAGCATTGTTCTAGCTGCTGAAGAGAAGGGGAAGCATTACAACTACAGGAGAGAGAGAGAGAGAGAGAGAGAGAGAGAGAGAGAGAGAGAGAGAATGAATGAGAGAGAATTTCTAGCCTTTTGTAGAACATCTGGTTTACTTAAGTGAGAAAAATATTTTTTTCTTTCTTGAAACATGGCCTCATGTGTCCCATGTTGGCCTTACACTCAGTATTTGCAGGCCTTCTAGTGCTTGCCCACCAGCCCCCTGCTGGGGTTATAGGCGTGGTTTACCAGACCTGGCTTTATACAGTGCTGGAGAGCAAACCCAGGGTATCAGGTATGCTAGGCAAGCACTCTGCCAACTGAGCTACATCCCCAGGCACCAAGTAAACAAATCATTAGTGGATATCGACCAAGGGCCCAGCACAGGGAGCACTAGGAAGAATTTGATGGCTGCCATTCGCTGAAGCATCTCCACCCAGGGACAGAGGTAGACTCTGTTCACTGGGCAGGGTGACTCATCTGAGATGGCTGAAGACAAGTTCTGGTCAAGCCCAGAAAACATTTCTCTCATCCGTTTCCCCAAAGCTCAAAGCGTTGTTTTAGGAGTTGAAAGCCTTAAGACTGCAGAATCTGAGGGGGATTCATATTTTGACAGCGGGATATATCATTTTGTTCTTAATGGCTGCATTATTGCTTTTCTCATGGTTCTGCTGGCCTTTTCACGGTTTCCAGTTTTCCCTTATTGCCATGGTGGTGAAGAAAACATCTTTAAATCCTTGAAAATCAAATTAAAGTCAGGAACTTTTTTTTTTCTACTTAATATTTTAAGAACTATTTCCAGGGAAGTGCCCTGGCATCCAGCCAAAACTCCTCCTCACAAACTGGAGAACTTGCTGGAAGCAGACCTTCATATGTTTGACAATGAAATCTCGGCTTCCTGCATGATTATTTTCCCTTTTGTTTTCTTCTCAGATAAGCAACTTTCTTTCCTAGGTGCACTTTACTAAAACCACAATTGTTTTTGCAGATGAAAACGGACCAAAAGATCTTGGAATAATACTGATGAAAAAATGGGGGTTTTGTCTTGGTTTTTTTTTATTGTTGTTTGATTTGGCTTGTTTTTAGTTTTAAAAAAAAATAACAAAGCAAATACGGACTCCGTGCATTTGGGTTTCATTTGCTTGGCTGTTTGTTTGCTTGAGACAGAGCCTTGCTGTGAAGCCAAGGCTGGCCTCAATATTTAATCTTCTTCTCCAGTCTCCCATGTGCGAGCTACAAGCATACACTACTACACTCAGGTTTGATCATTTCTAATGGCAGAATATTGTAATAAGTACTTTAAAGTAATACAATTAGTGGAAACAATACTTTATTTGGCAATTTTCATTTAAAAAAATAACCGTCTTGAGTTTGCCTCCAAGAATCAGCCACCAGTTTTCGAGTAAGGAGAATGAAAATAAGTTTTGAGCCTTGCCCACAGAGACCTAAATTCTACACTTGGGTCCTGAACTATTCTAATGAATACAATGAAATAGTACCAGCCTTGATTAAACCGTCCTTGAATTAGCCTCAGAAATAAAACAAATAGGAAGATTATTTGTCTTAAAATTGTAATAGATTTGATCCTTAAAGCAATTTACACAAATGGCTCTCCTGGGTATTTTGTTTGTTTGCTAACGTTCAATCCACTTACTGACTCAACATTTATTGAACACCACGCCAAGTGTGAAAATTTACCAGTGGACAAGCAACCCTGTGCCTTGTTTCAGTTGATGTATCTACCAGCTTTCTTGGTGATGGAGTGGAGTAACTATGGGGGGGGCCAGGGATTCTGAGAGCAATCAGTTCCTCATCACCGCAATAAGTACAGGAGGACGATTTCAGTCCATTGGCATTCGGCTTGCTGTGTTCTGGACCATGATAAGTCAGGCCATCATGGTCGAAAAACCGAGGAACGGAGACATTCACCTCACAGAATCCAGGAAATGGGGAAAACAGGGAAAAATTTGGGACAAGACATGGACTCCAAGGACATGCACCAAGCCATCTACTTTCTTCAGGCACCTCTGAAAGAAAGTTCCCATCCTCTCCCAATAATGACATAAGATAAAGATTGTCAGTTGATTAACTCACCAAGAAGTCAGAACTCTCATGAACCAATCACCTCCCGATGACTGGATCCACCAGTTCATAACCGTGTGGTCACCACCTGAGGCTCCTAGGGAAGCTTCTTATCCAAATACAGCAGGGATGATGGACAACGGATCTGAAAGAAAGAAGAGCTGTCTGTGGCGAATCTTCTCAACTTTCCCGTTTTCTTTGACAGCACCTCTTAGAATTGCAAAGCGTTGGTTCTATTTCTGTCTCTAAAGGGCTTCAAGTGTCCCCTGGTGTTTCTACTTAATGTGTCCCTCTCTGGAGACCAAATTCCACTTAAATGATGTTACATGAAGGCCGGCTTGCTTGTGGAGTTTCTGTCCCGCCCTGTTCCCACAGCTGGCAAGGGCCGGGCTAGTTGGGATTTCTGTCCTCCCACCAGTTCCCGCAGCCATTCAGCCCCAAAGAAAATCACACAGAGATCTCCATAAAATTATAAACTGATTGACCATTAGTTCAGGCTTCTTTTTAGCTCTTATATTAACCCATTATTCTGATCTATGATAGCCATGTGGCTCAGTACCTTTTTCAGCAGGGCAGATCACATCCTGTTGTTTCGGTGATCTGGGCAGGAGTGGGAGGAATGGTCTTCCTCCTTCCTAGAATTCTCCTGTTCTCATCGCCCTGCCTCTACTTCCTGTCTGGTTGACCTGCCTATACTTCCTGCCTGGTCAATCAGCGTTTATTTAAAACATGATTGACAGAATATAGACAATTGTCCTGCACCAAAATGAAGTCTGACATACCCCAAGTTTAAGACTCTGAAGAGCCCTCCAAAGAGGAGATTTATGCTGTCTCGCTTCAGGAGTGGGATGTCTTGTTGGCAGATAGGGGTTGTTTGTGGCTAGTGTGGTAGGCTTTGGCAATTTCAGCCTCCTGGTGCCCACAGTCTTAGTCGTCACCAAGATTGAATCTGTTAGCATGGGAATGTCCTATTTATGAGGTAAAAAGACCCAGATCCTCTCGAAAAGTATGTCAATAACTTGTCCTTCCTTATATGAAAGATAAACGTCTTTCTTGGAAAGTTCCTGAAGCTTTGGAAATAAATCTCAGTGTATCTTTAAGGAGGCCTCTCTTAAACTTTCATTTCAAGCTTTAGGATATTTATTATCAATTCTTTTCAACTGTTATTACTGAGCATCGTCTATAAAGGGCATGTGCCAGGATGCTAATAGATAGAGCCTTTGACTGGGAGGACAATGGATTGAAGTTTGGGTAGAGTCTCTTTGTGTTCACCCAGATCTATGGGAATATAGAGAAGCAAGTAGTCACCTTCTTAACAGATCTAAAACCATCAATGAGAATTCCCCAACTGGAGGATGGCCACCTTCTAGACAGGAACTTCATGAGCTAACGGCTATTCGAAGAAGTATGGTGTTAGAGGAACTTTGCTCTAACCATGCAAAGTGTACCCCTGGGAACTTGGAAGAGATGAGAGTAAAAGATAAGGTGGTGGAAAGGCCTGTGGGTGTGCATCATGCTCTGTGTGTGTGAAAGGCCTGTGGGTGTGCATCACGCTCTGCGTGTGTGAAAGGCCTGTGGGTGTGCATCACACTCCGCATGTGTGAAAGGCCTGTGGGCGTGCATCATGCTCTGCGTGTGTGAAAGGCCTGTGGGCGTGCATCATGTTCCGTGTGTGTGTGTGAAAGGCCTATGGGCATGCATCACGCTCTACATGTATTACATAGCTGCTACAAATGAGAACACAGAAACTCACAGAATTGGCTCAGTGGCTCAAGACATTTGCCACCAAGCTTAGCACCCTGAATTAGCTCCTTAGGCCCCACGTGGTAGAAGGAAGGACAGACTCCCACAAGTTGTCCTCTAACTTCTATAAACATGGCTGTGGTGAGTGTGTGTGTGCGTGCACACACATACAAACACACACAAGTAAAATGTAAGAAACTATTTTTAATGGGTAAACAGGTGTGCAGACGTTCCTTATGTCACATAATCACGGGTTCCCCTCGCACGGGTGGAACTGGGGGAAGAAACCGGCGGTTGTCCATCCTGTGAAGACAGGATTGAAGAGAAAGAGAACAGCTCAGATGCAGATAGGCTGAAGGTCTCTGGTGACCAGCACGTCTGCCCCATGGACATGAGCCTGCTTCTCACACCACAGAAGAAAGCAGAACTACTTCTTGGAGGACTCTGTTCCCAGACCCCAACCCTACTTCAGGATTCCCTCCACCAAAACACCTGTGAGGCCCTCTGTGGTAGTTAGGATCCAAAATGTTCCCCCCCAAAGGACCGTATTAAAGGCTCCATCTCCACTTTGGCACTATTTGAGGATGTAATGGAATCTTTAAGCAAGCGGTACCTTGTGGAAAGAGGTTTGGTCACTGAATACCATGCTCTCTAGTGGTTTGAGGGGCTTTGACCATTTCCTTTCTTTTGCATCCATGAGCACTTCCCGTATTGTGCATTCCCACCACATCATGCTGCCTCACTATGGGACCAAGAGCCATAGGGCCAATCAACCAAGAATTGGCATCTCTAAAACAGAGGCCAAAAACTAAGCCTTTCCTCTTTTATTTTTGTTTTTTGTTTTTTTGTTTGTTGAGACAGGATTTCTCTGTAGTTTTGGAGCCTGTCCTGGAACTAGCTCTTATAGACCAGGCTGGCCTCAAACTCTCAGCAATCCACCTGCCTCTGCCTCCCAAATGCTAGGATTAAAGGTGTGTGCCACCACCATCTGGCCTAGCCTTTCCTCTTTTAAACTGACTAGGCATGGTGTTTCATTACAGTAACAGAAAGGCTACTAACACCTTCTCCACACCAAGCTGACTTCAGATGCAGTTTGAATGAGGGGGTCACCCTGTTTGTGCTGGGCCTTCACTTTGAAAATATGAGTGCACACTTATCAGAACTTCAAGAGTGGTCCTCACAGTCCTGAAAATCCTGGTTACAGTCATGTGTCCTGTGTTTAGTAGCCCATGTGGCCTTGTAAAGTCCCTGAGATGGTATAGTGTGTGAATGAGAGGCATCATCAGACAAGAGACCATTTAGGCCTAGGGGTAGCTCAGTGGTACAGCACCTGCCTAGGATGTGCAAGACCCTGAGCTCCATCCTCGGAAACACAAAAAAAAAATGAGGAGGAGGAGGAGGAGGAGGGATAGGAGGAGGAGGAAGAGGAGGAGGAAAAAGAAGAAAGAACTCCCTACAGTCTCCGTGTGGGCCTCATCCACAGGTACCACCTTCTTGGTGCTATGAAAGCCTCTCCAGATTATTCAAAATCCTTTCCAACTCTCGTCCTGAGTGGATGAAAGCACTGAGCGCAAATCCATGCTCCATTGCTACTCCCGGAACTGTGGACAAACACTAACTGAATTCCTGGGCAAGGGCCTTTCCTGTCCCGATTTCACAAGCGGAATAGCAGGACCAAACCCGGGTGGTTTGGGTTGAGAACACTTAAAAAGACTCAGAATGGATTATAAATTCAACACGATATCAAATGTCAGCTGTTGAACAGTATCATTATCTATTACCAAGTCTCATCAGACACCCCATGTTTGCAGCACTGAGTAAAAACAAGCGCCTGGGCTCCTAGTCATCAACAAAGTCAACCGACAGAAGAAAGATATTCAGGTTCCCAGTTAATGGCATCAATTTCACTTAGGATGTATCATCTTAGGATATTTTTTTTTACCTATTTATTTATTTATTGGCAGAACTTCTAGGTCCAAAGCACAGTTCAACACAAGAAAAGACTTGGCTCTGCCCCAGCATGTTAATCAATGAATTAATTCTCAGCAGTCATTAACCTTGGGCCTGAAGCAGTGACTTGGCTGTGACAGTAGCAGAAGGCCTTCAGTCTCCTGAAAAGATTATGACAGCTTACCTGTGCTTTCCGGTGTTCTAGAACCTTCTATGGAACACAAGGTGAGGGAAAGAGAGTGTACTGAACTTGAGGGTCATAGCCTATGACTCGGGTCAAGTCTGGCCACCTGCCCCCAGGAAGTCGGTTAAAGAGCCACATTAAAGTAGAAAGCAGAGGAACTCTGCTTTAACTGCTGAGAGGTGGCTCAGCAGTTAAGAGCATTGACTGTTCTTCCAGAGGACCTGGGTTCAATTCCCAGCACCAACCCGGCAGCTCACAACTATCTGTAACTCTAGTTCCAGGGGATCTGACAATTTCACACCAATGCACTTAAAATAAGTTAAAAATAAATGTTTAAATAATTAATTAATTTCAAAAGTGGAAATCAGAAAAAAGAGATTTAAAAGAGATTTACTCAGTGTGGTCACACTGGGAAGGAAGCTGCAGCCACCAGCCAAGATTATATACTTAGCCAATAACCTGACCATAGAGCCTGAACCTGGGGGAGCTAAGGAAATAAGGGGGAGGCTCATGAAACTTTAGAAGCTTCATGATTAGGTAATCATGGGCATTTGCTGGGACAGGTGAGGATGGAAGGTTCAAGAAGCCAGGCTATATTGCTAGGAACTTAGCAATGGTGGAGAGTTGGCAGAGTGAGGTTTTCCAGCCCCAGAACCTTAAGGAAAAAAAAGCATTCAGAGATGAGATTAGAAAAGTGAAATTATTCCAAATTAAGGAAAGTCGTGAAAACCTAAGAGCTCCCGCCTGAAGCGGAGGGAAAAACAGCCTGTACGGGGCAGGAGTACAAGCCTGGAGCCGCTGCCACACAGTGAAGGCGATGGTCCACCAGGCAGTCAAGTTCCTCAGCAAGGTTTCAGGATGGCTAATTGCTAGGACACCAGTAAACACGTGGAATCCTGTTCTCCATCTCCCAGACAAGGCCCCACGCCCTGTTCACCAATCCTTTGAGGTCTGAAACCACCTAAAACAAAGTCTCCCTTTCACCCCAACCATCAACTCCTTTTCCTGCTTCATTTAATCCGCATGTGTTTTCCATTGCTTCACATAAATCCCCCTGAGAGGAAAAGCTGCTCCACCCTCCCTCCAGCTAGGGAAGTAATCTATTTCTACCTGGAACAAGACCATGGTGTGGCCCCAACATGTCACCGACTGGGGTTCCAAAACAGCAGCTAAGCTTTCTAAACCTTTCTTGGGTGCTCCTTGAGTCCTTCCCGAGCTGGGTGAGCACTCATAGGCCTCCTTAGGAACCCAGGCAGTGGTTTCCCTAAGTGTTAAAGGGGAAACATCTGTGTTTCTACTTGGAAACATGGATGCTGGTACACAGGAGCCAGTATGGTTGTAGCAACACAACTGAGGTACTTCTGACCTAAGGAGACAAAAGGACTGCTGGACTTGCCGGGAATCACCTGGATAATACTACTGGGGCCTCAGGCCTTGTGGTCCTAGGCTCAATTCTCTTCCACCCCAAGGGGTGGGGGAGGGGCAGGGGAGGGGTGGGAGAGGGGCAGGGGAGGGTGGGGGCAGGGAGAGCTCAGTGGCCTTTCTAGTTTGCTTCATTGTCCATTTGACACAGTCTAGAGTCACCTGAGAGAAAAGTCAACATCAATCAGCTTGGCCTGTTGGCATGTTTGTGAGAAAGGTGCAAGAGACCTGGGCAGACAGCTCGGGCAGTGAACTATCTGCCGCGCGAGCTGTGAAGCATGAAGGAGCTGTGAAGCATGAAGCCCTGAGATTAATTCCCTCACCCTCACAGCAAGCTAGGTGTGGTGTTGTGCACTTGTAATCCCCAGGACAAGCAGGTAGACACAGGAGGGTCCCTGGGGCTTCCTGGCCCCACTGAGTGAAGAGATGGCTCAGCAGGGAAGAGCTGCTCCTTTCACAGAACACACTGGTTCAGATCCCAGCATCCACATGGTGGCTATCAATCGCCTGTAAATTCAGTTCCAGGGCATCTGACACCTCTTCTGGCTCTAGGGGGTACTGCATGCATATAATATGGTACACATACACACAAACACATACACACACACACAACCAGACAGACACATATGGCTAAAAATAAATAAGCATTTTAAAAAAGAAATTATGCCCCTTAAAAAACAAGGTGGACATCTTCTAAGTAACAATGCTTAGAAGGCTAATCTCTGACCTCTGCATAGACTTGTATGTGTGTGCACATGCACACATATGAACACATACACACAGAGTGCAAAACATAATTGAAGAAATTAAATGCTAAAATACATAGATAGTGTTTGTATTTATGAGTCGGGAGGCTCAATTTGTTAAAGTATTTTTAACTTTCCCCAAATCTATCTGTAAATTCATTATTAATCCAATTAAAATCCTTCTCAACTATTTTTGTAAAAATTAACAAACTGGTCCGAAAATATGAAAACTCATCAAAAATTATCTGGATAGAAAAAGAGAAAGCAAACTAGGAGATTTATACCACTCAGTATTCGGACTTGCTATAAAATTATAAGAGAGCATGGTATTGGGGAAAAGATCAATAAACAGATGCACAAAACAGAATACAAAGCACAAATCTTTGTGTGTGTGTGTGTGTGTGTACAATCCTGCATATAGGATGAATGAAATGCCTCAGTTGATTTTTAGCAATGATTCCCAGGCGATTCAGTGGGAAAATTCATTTTGACAAATTACTCTGGAAGTACTAAATGTCCATATGGAGAAAAAAAAATAAACCCTGACCCTGATATATATAAACAATGCTGCCCAGTATTTGTACATTTTTATTTTTGTTATTTTTACTGGTAACGACACATACTGGAGTCATCTGGGAGAAAGAGCCTCAGCTGAGGAATTGCTTCCATAGGGTTGGCCTGCAGGCAAGCATCTGGGGCAGTACATGGGAGTCTTTTAAGACTGTTCTTAGATCCCCAAAGTCAAAGCTGAAACTAAAGCACCTCTAAGAGAAAGCACCTAGGGCATCCCTGTGATAGGAAGGTCTGCGACAGTTGCTCAACCCAGGGACAGAGGGATAACCGTGAAGGAAAGACGGGGAAGCCCAACATAGTCAAATTTAAAATAAGTTTGTTCAAAGTCTATCATTAAGAGATTGCACATCTGGCAGTGGTCTTATGTCCAGAATATCGAAAGGACTCCTCCAGCCAGACGTTTTAAGCCAGCAGAAGACGCTTACAGTCATTTCACGGAAGCTACTGTATGCAAACAGTATCCGGAAGGGGGTGTGGAGTCACTAGTCCTCAGGTGAATGTGAACAGTAGCCGAAAGCGGGTGTGGAATCACTAATCCCAGGTGAACACAAAGAAAAACCAGCATTGCTTGCTACTTCCCATCCCCTGAGGGCGGAAACTAAAAGACTAACATAGTAAATACCAGCAAGAAACCATAACAACTGGAATTTTCTTACAGCATTAAAGCAGCTATAATGTCCCACATGCTTGCCCACAGGCCAGCCTGATGGAGGCAATTCCTCAAGTGAGATTTCCTCTTCCAGAGGACTCCAGTTTGTGTCAAGTTACCAGAGCAATAAAAAGGTACAGATAGTGACCAGCATTATTTACATCAGCTTTGTTCAAAATAGTACAGAAGTTTAAAAAATACAAATGTATATAAACAGATGACTTAAGACATTTTGATGCATTAGTGTAATAGAATATTATTTAACAATGAAAAGGAATAAATTATTAGCACCTGGAACAACATTCATGAATGTCAGAAGTATTATAATTTAAAAAAAAAGATGCCAGACACAAAAAGTAAATACTAAATTAAATGAGTCTACCTACCTCTATGAAGATTTAAACTAGACAATGAACACTAACTGATAGAAATTAGAATATTGGCTGCCCCTCTTGTGGGTAGCTAGCTGGAACTGAGTATACAGGAACTTCCTGGTTTGACAGAAAGTTGTTTGTCTTGAGGAGGGTGGATATTACATGAGTATGTGCAGATGTCAAAACTTATCAGACGGTGCACCTAACACCTACATGTTTTACTGTGTGGAAATGACACCTCAATCTGTTAGGTACTGAATAAAGACATCTGTCCTCTGTCTTTTTTTTTTTTCAACCCCAGGCTTAAGGTTGGCGATTAAACCAACCCCTACAACAGACTAACTGATCCCAGTTCTGTGTCCTGCAATACAGTTCCTCACCGAGCGGTGACTATTCTCTACAAGGTCTACTGGATAGTGGGAACTCCTCTTATTTGCCTAAGACATCTTATTTGCATAAGGTGAGTTCTAAAGCAACCCTTAGACATTATTGATGGGAATGTAAATGAACCCCACCACTAGGGAAATTAGTCTGACAGCTCCCCAAAGTAAAAACTACCATGTGGTCCAGCTATGGCCCTCCTGGGTATGTACACAAAGGAATCAGGGGCAGAGGACAACGGAAATACCTACATGCTATGGACTCAGCCTAGATACCCATCAATAGATGTATGGATAAAGAATGTGTGACATATATATTTTTAAAAAGGAGCATCATTCAACCATAAAGAACAAATTTTAGCTGGGGAGATGGCTCAGTGGGTAAGGCACTTGCTGGACAGGCGTGAGGACCTGAGATGAGATTCCCTAGCACCCATGTGAAGGCAGGGCATGGTGACCTGTAACCCCAGTGTTGGGGGACAGAGGCAGGCAGGACCCAGAAGCTCACTGGCTACCTAGTCTAGGGGAGAGTGACAGGAAGCTTCTGAATAACCTTCACAAGTACATGAGTGCAGGCTCATGCATGTGCACACACAAAGAAAAACAAATAAATAATAAAAACAACAAAATTCTGTCATTTGCAGGAAAATGGATGAAACTAGAGACCTCTGTGTTAAGCAAATTAAGGCAGCCTCAGAAAGACAAATTTCTCCCAGTTTCTCTCGGGTGCACAGCTTAGATTTAAAAAGATACAAACATGGAAGCAGAGAGGTGTCACGTCCGTTTTGTCGGCAACGAAGACGCAACATCAGACTCTTCTTAACTGCAGTTTTATTCAGAATTTTCTCACCCTATCACTATCTCTCATTACCTCTTGCTCCTTCTCAACCTCTCACTACCTCTCGCCCCCGAGGCAGAGCCAGCCCGCAGCTTAAATAACCTCTGGGTAGCCAACCCCAGCAAGCCACGTATGAAACGCAGATAGGTCCAGAACAGAAGCAAGCCAGATCTTAGCGTTAGCCATATATGGAGTTGTTACACACCTGAGAGCATTCATCGTTGGAAAGGTGGAAGGTGGGAATCAGCGCCACCTGTAAGGCGTGGCATCACGCGGCTCCCTACAGAGAGGAAATTATTTGGGGTCAGCATGGTCAAAGCACACTCCACATCTATGAAAATGTCACAGTGAAACCCATATTAGTAACATATGTTGATCTAAGAAAATGTCCACTGGACTGAAGAATATGGTGATGAGCTGAGAGACTAAGATGTGTGTGGTTGTGACTGATAGCCTTCCAAATGGAGCAAGCAGAGGTGTGATCTGGGGGTTAGGAGTCTATGGGCAATAACTGGGGTGGAGTAGGCAGGACAGAGAGTTTACTGACATCATATCAAACACCAGTATAAGTTTCAAATCGCTTGATTTTGGTCCTAGGACTGACCCTAGGGTCTCAGGCATCTTAAACACAAGCTCTGTCAAGCCACCTGAGAACATCTATTTTAGCCAGGAGAAACTAAAATATGAAAGAAAAGTTTGCAGAATGCTTAATAAAATGCCTATGGTATATTCCACAGGAGGAAAAATCCAATTATAAAAGTTATATCTACAAATTTTTAGTAGACTATCTCATCTCTTTAATAAATTATATGTGACCACAGAGAGTTCTAAAAGTATCAAGGTAATAAAGTTGAATTGGTGTGAAATGACAATGGGTTTTGTGTGTTCTGTAGTGTCGTATAAAGTGCGCATTATGTGTGTGTGTTCATATAGCAGAAAATGTCCTCTTATCAAACCATCAAGTCTAATTCTTTCTCTTTTTTTTTTCTCCAAGACATGGTTTTTCTATGTAGCCTTATTTGTCCTGAAACTCCCTCTGTAGAACAGGCTGGCCTTGAACTCACAGAGATCCACCTGCCTCTGCCTCCCAAGTGCTGGGATTAAAGGTATGCACCACCATCGCCCAGTTTAATCTAATTCTTGATGCAGAAGAATATTGGTCTCTTAACAGAGCATGCCTGTAATCCTGAGGCATGAGGATGGTTGTAACTTTGAGGTCAGTTTGTGCTACGTAGTGAATTAAAGGGCAATATGAACTCGATAGCAAATCCCTATCATACTCAAGTGAGCAAAGCAGAGAAAGAGAGAGAAAAAAATAAAAAGAGACTAAAATAAGCAGATCCCTTCCTTTTGTGTTTGCCTTGACTATGGCTGTGGGACATGTCATATCGTGATATTGGCTGCGTTTTGCTCATGGCAGTGAGACTCTGAATCCTAACTGAAAGGCGCCATCTTGTCAAGTTTCCCATCTTACTATTGAGCATCATCTGTCACCTGTCCCCACTGCTCCTGCCTTTTCAGGGGCTATTCTTACCTCTGCTGCAGGCAAATGAAGGCTCTAGAGGAGATGGACCACACTCTGGCATGCCTTCTTCAGTTCCCTAGCGGGGAGGTATGCCTTCTTCAGTTCCCTAGCGGGGAGGTATGCCTTCTTCAGTTCCCGGGGGAGGGGGAGGAGCCATGTTTCCCACACCAGCTGCTACCAGAAGCCTGTTTGCTGTTAGTTCAAAGCTCTATGCCTAACCAGGATGACTAAACAGGGCTTTGGGGTTGATAGTGCTGTGTTCTGTGTGTTGATTTCATCTGCAGGATCCCAAGGTGGTTTTCTTTTGTCTTTAACATACTAGATAGAGCCCAAGGCTTTGCCCATGTTAGGCAAGCTCTCTCCCTGAGATCTATCACAACCCCAACACCAGTATTTGGTTTTATTTTCATTTTTTAAACAAGAACTGCTCACTGGAGCCCTGAATGGCTTCAAACTCATGATGATCCTCCTGCCTCTGCCTCTCCAGGGATGGATTACAAGCATGCATCATCATGTTCAATTCCTAACACCAAGTTAGAATTAAGTGCTTTAAGCAGCAAAATTGGGATCACGACTGAGTCACTACTTCAAACTCAGCTACTGTTTGTAGGAGAGAATAGTCCATTAACTTTAAAATATAAGTAGCTAAAGGTAGTTGTGACTAAAACCTTATTATGAATATTACAGTAAACAAAACCAGTGACATCATCCATCCGAGAAGCTAAGGTATAATTAAGTCCATGAGCATTTTAGTCAGTGTAGATGGAGCATCTACCATGTTCTAGTTATTTCTCTAATCTCACAAACAGTTCTCACAGGATCTAAGGATCATGCATTCCAGGTGTTCTGGATGTTCTGGGACCTGACTTATGTCGTCACTGATTAGTAATCTTACCATGAAGAACTGAGATTCCTGTGGTAGCCCATCCTGCTCTGAGTTGACCACAACTGCTAGCAAAGTTCTCCCTTGAACTAATTCATAACTCCCACTCATGACTACTGTGTGAGGTATGATCAGTGCTTGCCCTCCACAAAGAAAATCAATTTGCCCCTTTCTCTTATCTTCTTCCTTCTACCATATGACTCAACGTAAGTTGAAGGCTGTTTTCCTCAGACCTGGAAGTTGACAATTTGCCAAGGAGCTGTTCTGCTTTCTGGAACTCTGTACGCTTCCTAGATCATTCAAACAATGTCAAGATGCTAGAGTTTGGGCTTCTAGCTGCTGTTTGGCCCATGTGATTAGAAACACAAGAGGAACAAATGAATCTTTTGGGCTCTTGATGGTGAGCCATGAAATCCATAAAAGGTCCAGCCTCTGGCCCCTGGCATGGAAGATGGATGACGTTTCCCCCTGACTATGATCCCCTTTATCCTCCAGAGGCAGAGGCTCTCAGAAGGAGCGTTGATGAAAGTGTTTACTCACCCTGCATGAGGAAACGCTCGGCTTAAGTGGAAGAGGGTGGAGAGATGGCCAAGAGAAATAGGCTGAAGCACACAAAGTTTTAAAACTTAATTATGCTTCAAGACAATAAAATAATTTGTTCAAAATGTTTATGGGAAATGAGTTTGAATTTAGATTCTTTTCCCACTCAAATGATCAATAGCACGAGAAGGGGCAAGAAAGAACTTAGTTTTCCTACCCATGTGCTCACCGTGAAATCGTTAATCAAGAAACTACTTTGGCAAAACAAAAAAGAGCTGAAGAAAGGGAACAAAATAGGGTCAAAGGAGTGGTGTCAGTCAAACATGAGGCAGAAGGGGAAGCCATTAGACTGAGCAAGCAGAAAATTCTAGAACCAGAAGACTGAACTTCTGTTTTGCTGGGCTCGTTTAATTTTAAGAAAGGCCTTCCTGGAATAATTCACAGCTCGCTGGAAGTGTTTAGCATTTAGAGGGCCTTTGATCCATTTCCTCTTCTTCCACAGCTTCAAATCCACTCACATGCAGCAGTGGCCCTCACTGTGGCCGACATCAGCAAATCTCCAGACCCCAGCCTGGTGCGTTGCCAACTGATTCATCTTTAGCCATGGCCTAGGAAATGTCCAATTACAAGGAAAAGAAAATGGCCGAATTCAAAGATCTTGAGCTTGTGCTATTTTTTTGGAGAGAAAAATTAGGACATAAAACCAGACTGATAAGTAAGATTATATCTTTAAGAACCAACCTGCCTCTTCTCTCTTATCCCTAGTTTAGCTCGGGCCCCACGCATTCTGCCCTCCTCGGCCTGCAGCTGGCAGGCATATAGGAAGCTTGGGAGCTGTAACACTAGTATGATCTTGGGAGCAGAATGGGCTGGGGAGTAAGACATCTTACTTAATATTTGAAGTCACTTATCAAAGTGTTTCTGCCTACCTCTTACACTATTCTGTTTAGATGATTGGGAAGAGGAAGCAGGAGGATCAGGAATTCAAAGTCGTCCTTGATTATATAGTGAGTTCATTGTCAGTTCAAGGCCATGAACTCAATATATATATATATATATATATATATATATATATATATATATATATATATATATATGGTCTGAAAAGTAAAACTTTCTATCTTATTGCAACCCTTGTATTGTTTTGGTGTTTCTCTTAGGGTGGGACCCTCAACAACCATAGAGCTAACTGCTCCACCCCTCAGTAAATTCTGAACGCAAGCCCTCAGAAGAACAGTAATTCTAGCGATTTACACACACGCACACACACACACACACACACACACACACACACACACACACACACACACACCATACACTTGTAGCCCCACCTCTTGTTTCCAGGGCTCCTTCAAGTGACTCACTGGTCTTGGCCACCAGAATGCCCCGGTGACAGCTGAGAGAATAAGATAAGAGCTGCAGGCCTCCCTTCCCTCAGGCCATTGTGTCATATTTGGGGAGTTCTGCCACAAGAAGGTGATAAGGGCTGAGCAGTCTTACTTCCCCACAGAGAATGGTTCATACCCATCAGTACCCGGTGATGCTGCTCCTGAATCCAGAGAGGCAGTGGCGCCTCACAAATATTTACCTGGCCACACGGCAGCAGGGAGGCACTAGAGAGGGTTCTGGTTCACTTTAAGGATATATGCCCTCATTCCACTCTCTCCACAAATATAGGAAAATGTGGTTTCTGTCCCAGAACTGAAAGCCATGTGATTGCTGAACCCTTTCCATTTCTAACGCATCTGCTAACCCAGGATTTGAACGAGCAGTGGAGGTGAAATCAGGCTTGCTTGCACGTGCGTAGCTCACAGCACTTACCCTGGAGTTCAGACTCATTCTTCCTTGCACTTTACACAGGCACAGATGTTTCTAGGGATGCTGCCCATTTTCCCACAGATGAATGAAAGAAAACCAAGTGCTCGAGGCTTAAATCAACAACTACAAAACACAGCAGAGAGAGAACATAGCTCATGACCCTCCTACATACTCCACTGGGAACTGGGGAGAAAAATCCAATGTCTTCAGAGGCCAACTTAACCAGGAATAAGGAACGGCAAGCCAGGTGTCACTTTCGCAGCAGTTAATAGAAAAGACATAGTTGAAAAACAGAGCATAGTTAAAGGATGTAAGAGGAGACTCTCCATCATTAAAAACTCACACAATGATTCAGACTTTTGTCTCCATGGAAACAGCATCAGCTCTGCCAAGTGTCCCCACTCTAAGTACAAGGACTTAAAGTAGGGAAGGCCTTTCATTAACTACCACACGCTGGGCGCCCTCTTGTGGTGAGCCTTTTAGTAACGTGGAAGAAGTCACAAAACCAATTTCTTTCCAAAATCGTTAATAGTCAACTATTTTTGACTAGTTTAAGAAAACACGCGGAGTTTTCCTTTCTAATTAAAAAGTAAAGAAGAAGACATGACATGTTCTCCCCTGGATCTAAGAGTTGGTAAATATCAGTTGTGATTTCCTCACCCCAAAGTCAGCAATCTTTGAAAGAAAGGAAGAAAATTTGAGGAAGTAACTTGACAGTTTTACAGAAAAATATTCTTACATGACAATCACCCTTTCACTGGAGAAAAGCTTCACCCAGCATTTCAGGAGCTGGGCGCTGTTGTATCTGCTCCTGTCTGCCTGTTGTGGCGACTCCTGTCTGCCTGTTGTGCAGACTCCTGTCTGCCTGTTGTGCAGGCTCCTGTCTGCCTGATGTGCCAGCTCCTGTCTGCCTGTTGTGCAGGCTCCTGTCTGCCTGTTGTGCCAGCTCCTGTCTGCCTGTTGTACTGGCCCTGTCCACCTGTTGTGCCGACTCCCATCTGCCAGTTGTACTGGCTCCTGTCTGCATGGTACAAAGGGAAGAGTGTATTCCAGTTATGGTCCTGGACAGAGTGGGTCCACATCACCTGGGAGGAAACCTGAGACCTGAACATGTAGATCCTGGTTCCTACTTTCTTTGGTTTTCAGAAAGAAGTACGCATCAAACCTTACGAGTACCAGGTGCAGACGAGCCACTTACTTCTGAAAACATCTCATAACTGACTGTACCAGCCAGAGCAGGATGGGAACTAAGGCTCCACAGTCGACAGTGGATATCAGTGATCACGTTCACACATGACACCACATTGGTTAGAGGTGGTATTAGGTTCTGCATTTTCTGCGGTTATGATACCAGCGTGTTTGTAGACAGTGTCATGGGAACTAGGCGACTCTCAGGGTTTTGTTACCCCACCCAGCCTCCCAGCAGACAGACTCGCAAATCCACTGTGTTAGTCAGGATTCAGTAACCATAACAAATACCGGAGACCACCAAGTTAAAGGGAGAAAAGGTTTGGCTCACAGAGTTGATGTTCTAGTCCGTGATCAAGGATGTCATAGCTTTGAACTTGTAGCAAGGAGTGTGTAGGGGAGCTAAACAACTCACCTCATGACTGGCACATGAAAGAGAGAAAGAGGCCAGGACTTCCAGTCCCCTTCAATGTCACTTATCCAATGGTCTGGGTGTCCCACTAGGTTCTGGTTCTCTTAAAGTTTCTGTTGCCTCCTAATAGTGTACTTGGAGACCAGACCTCTATAAACATGTCTAACCTGTGACCCACAGGCCCCATGCAGCCCCATTCTGATAAGAACTAGTACACATAGGTCCAAGGAGAGATCCCCAGATTGTTCTCTGGACAGAGGAGGGGGTGCCTGAACCGGCCTTGGCCCGTGACCATACTGATGAATATTTTGCTTATCACCATAGATCCCTCATCTGGCGTTGGATGACGATACAGATGGAGGCCCACGTTGGAGCACCGAACTGAGCCCCCCAAGATCCAAATGAGGAGCAGAAGGAGGAAGAAAATGATGAAGGACTGCGAGGGATACTATCACCCACTGATACAAGGGGTCGGATCTAATGAGAGTTTACCAAGGCCAGATGGACCGTGACTGAACGAGCATGTGATCCAACCAGATTCTCTGAATGTGGCCGGATTTTCTGAATGTGGCTGGCCTGCAGTCTTTCTGAGAAGCCATTGACAATGACACTGGGACTGGTTTCCTCTGCATATACTGGATTTTTGGGATCCAGTCTGTTTGGATGCTCACCTTCCTGGACCTGGAGGGAGGGGGGAGGAACTTGAACTTCCCACAGGGCAGGAGACCCTGACTTCCCTTGGGGACAAAGAGGGAGGAGGAGAGGGAGGGGGGGAGTGGGAGGGCGTTGGGAGGAGGGGCGTAAATGGAAACTTTTTATAATTTAATAAAATTACTTTCAAAAAAAAAAAAAAAAAAGAACTAGTACACAACCAGAAACTTAGTTAAAGCATTAAGAGAGGTGTGTGTGTGTGTGCGTGTGTGTGTGTGTGTGTGTGTGTGTGTGTGTGTGTGTGTGGAGGCCGGAGGACAGCCTCAGCTGTCATCTAAAGATATCATAGATATCATTCCCTCCTGTTTTTTGAGACAGGCTCTCTTATTGGCCTGGCACACATCAAGTAGGCGACTCTGACTGGGCACTGAGGTGCAAGGACCCACCTTCTCTGCCACCAGGGTGCTAGGATTACAAGTATACACCCCCATGCCATTTTTTAAATGTTAATTTTGGGAGACTGACCTCAGACCCTCGTTCTTGTGATGCAAAGTGCTTCTGCAACTTTTCACCTTAGTCTCGAGAAATTTGGGGGACTTTTATGTAACTTAATTATGCATTCTTTTTCAAGCATGAACTTTGTAGATGATACTGCTACCTCATGCCTGCAATGTATGAACCTTTGACAGTTTTGCAGAAGAACATTGATTGGCACAAGACCCACAGACTTTCCCTTTGGAGGCAGAGGACAGAGGGGACATCCATCAGTCAAGCTATAGCATTCACTAGCTTGCAAAACCACACAGCTCTCCCACCAAAGTTTCACCAGTTCTCCTCTTTCTTCATGGCCACATCAGAGATAAATTCATAGAAGATGCTCAGAGGAGGTTCATGGCTGTTTGGCACTTGACAAGTCTTGTTGATGAACACCAGAAGAAGCTAAGGATTGGACCACAACAGCGTTAAATAAACTGTTGGTTGATTATATTACAAAAAAAAATTTAATCAGAATTCTTATCCTAACTACCCACTGGTGTGCACCAAATACAAAGATTTGTTATTGTTGTTGTTGTTGTTTTGCTATGTTTTTCGAGACAGGGTTTCTCTGTAGCCTTGGAGCTTGTCCTAGAGCTCACTCTATAGACCAGGCTGGCCTTGAACTCACAGAGATCTGCCTGCTTCTGCTTCCCCAGTGCTGGGATTAAAGACCACCACAAAGATTCTTACTTGAAAACAGATCTGTAGCGCCAGCAGGGCTGACAGACGAGACAGGGGAAAGCTTTTATGTGACCCCCAAATCAATTCTCGGGGAGTGCCTACCTGCAAGTGACTTCCAGGTCAGAGAGTGCGGCATCTGACTTCAACTGTCTGAAAGCCATAACTGGGCATAACTAGAAAAGTGGGACAAGGAAGGCCGCAGTCTCATCTGGAAGATAAGAGTCAGGCCTAGGATGTAGTTAGAGGAAAAGGAGATCAAAGCAACGGGGCTGGGAGTCAGCCAGTGACTCCTGAGGAAGGACCCCAGGGGCATCACACCAGGGAGCAAAAATTCCAGTGAAGAATCTCAGGTGGGAAAAAGTAGGAAACTGTGTTGATAGATTGACTGATTTGGAGGTTCTATAACTCTCTGTGAATTCCAGCCCATAATTTCACTGCTCCCCGGTATTTCCTGGGTGAGAAAACGAGGTCAAAGGTCTAAAGCAAAGAGATTAGTATTTTAGTACTGAAGATAGAATCAGAGTCTTGGGTGTGTTAAGCAAGTTTTCTACCACTGAACTACCCTGCCACGAAACATGCATTTTTGTTGGTCTTAGCAGCCAACATAAAGTGTGAGGTTGAGACCAGGTGTCGTGGCACATGCCTCTAATTCCAGTACTGGTGAGGCAGAGGAGCGTGAATCTCTGTAAGTTCTAGGGTAGCCTGACTTCTATGTATCAAATTTCAGGACATCTAGGACTACATAGGGAGACCTTGTCTGAAAAAAACTAGACAAGAAAAAATTGTAAGGCTGAGGAAAAATTGCTACAAAGTACTGGAGGTGCTAGAAGTACGGGGGTGACGATGTGTGAGTTTTGGCTTTTCGCTTCCTTTCTGTTGCATTTGCCAAATACTCTGGGGCCAAGTTCAGGAGGTGGCAACCTTGAAGAAGGAAGCGAAGCCCCTAAGGTGCAGATGGAGGGGGAAAGTCCTGGCGTGTAATTAGTTGGTGGAGCAAGTTGGAGAAGGGAAGAACAGACTTGGCAGACCCAAACCCCTAGAGAGAAGCTCAGAGTCACTTAGATCCGCCTGAAGTGAGGACAGCCACAGGAAAAAACAGAGCAGATGTGAAGGGAAAGGGGAAGGGCATGGCCAGAGATTGTAACGGAGGACATCACTGCTCCCCTTGGGGATTCTGATGCTCTGTGGAGAACCGCTTGACTGCCAAATGTTCCCTCTCCAATTGCCAGCTGGGCCCTGCCTCTGCTGTCCCTACCAGGTCAATGATTAAACTACAAATTCGGATTCAAGTAAGGTGTCTATAGATAGAAGAGGTGACGGTTCACAAGAGGCTAACGCCTCATAAGAACCCTGTTTCCCAGTGCCCGCTCCATAACACACAAAGAGAGGATGCATCTTCCTGAGAGCTATCCTGGTTAACTAGGGTAGGGAAAGGGAAGACAGACACAGTCAAGGTTTTTTACAGGAGCAGAATTTTCCAGAAGGCAGCAACTGCTCCTTTCTCTGGGGCTCTCAGCCCAGTGTGGATTGTGCTGACTGGCTGATCTGGGGGTCCTGCTATGTCCAAGTCAATACTTCTGGGTCTGGGCATCGCTCAGGAGTCCCCATCCCCCAGCTTCATCCCATGGAATACACAGTCCCTGCTGCAGGCAGCACAGGCAGTGGAAATCTGTCTAGAGCTGCTTTTCATGCTGTGTCTGCAGATAAGAAAGAGCAAGTGTGCAGCTAGGAGCCATCAATGGGAAGAATAGGACAAAAGGGTACTTAGAAAAATAATAGACCCACAGGAGCCCCTGCATGATATCAGAAGGATTCGTAGCACCGGAGTCCCAGAGAAAGGAAAATTGACACACAGAGAATGAAGGTGGTCTCCCACTTCAATGGCTTTTTCACTTTATAATTACGAGCCATGCACCACATAATTCTCACATTGTCAGGCCTTGGGGACAAGCCATAGCTTCCAGTCATCCCTGAGATCATGCTGTGGTTTGAATGTAAAATGTCCCCTATGGGCTCACATGCTTGAACACTTAGTCCCAGTTGGTGGCGCTGTGTGGGAAAATTGTGGGATATTAAGGAGGTGGAGCCTCCTTGGAAGAAGTGGGTGACTGGGGAGGGATCTTTAGGTTTTGTAGCTCAGTCCCCCTCCTGTTCACTCTCTGCTTCCTGACTACAGATGCAGCATGACCCACTGGCCTTCTGCTGTCTTCCCCATCACAATGGACTGTATACCCTCAAACTGTGAGCCAAATAATACCTTTCCCCCAGAAGTCACTTTTTGTCAGGTATTTGGTCACAGTGACAAGGAAGTAACTGGTACAGCTAGTGTGCTACAGACATACCAACGAACGCTCTGATGCTGAGCTGGGATGGGCTGTAGGTGTAGTAAATGTGCTACATCCACGGCTGTCTCGCCAGTGTAGCAGAAATGCTGACTGGATGGGCAAATATTGCCGGCAGGATTGGGATTTGTGCTTCCAGGAGCTGTGTGTTCCAGGCGGGTCCCTGGCAACCAGTTGTGGTGTAAAGCTACCTGAGTTGCCATTAGTATTGACTCGACCTGGCTGTCCTTGGAGCCATATGTGTGTCTTTTCCTTTGTCTGTGTGTTCTTTGTGATTCTTGCAGATTATCAATAGATCAGACTATTCCAGGCAGTTGCAGATACAAACAAGACTGCTAAGGACATTTTTGAATTCTGCTCCGCTATTAATTAAAGCCTTAAAAAAGTAACCAGTTCTGGGAATTGCCAGAATCATCATTAGGACAATTCCTTGATGATGTGGAAAGAAAGGAGTTAATTTTACTAGAAAAAACCTTAGAAGCTTTAGGCATTTGCCTGAGAAATATGTGCAATTGTAAACAGAAGGCCTATGAAACCTTTCTTATGGGAAGAAAAAGACCTAGCCTAAAGTGACAATATCTGAGCCTGAGAATTGAGAAGGGAGGAGAGTTGAAGTTATTGATATAAAGTAAACTTCAGAGAGATTTAAGACTATGTATTAGAATTTTCCTAGCAGAAAGCTTTCCCAGGGAAATAGTAGCCTTTTTCTTTCAAACCTAGGCACACAAGGTCATTTAGCTCATACCAACCAGCCACCTGCAAGCTGATAAAGATGGTCTAGCTCAAGGGCAGTGATCTCTTTGAAGGCAAGAGGAGAGAGTTTGTTTTGTATAGTGTGAGAAAGCAGAAGTCCTTGTGCCCAAGTCAAAGCATCTTCAAAGATTCTTTTTGTAAATTATTTTATGCTGTTCTTTTCTGTCTTATGATTTGATGATGTATGCCTTTGCCAAGTTCTTTGATTGTAAAAAAATATATAATCCTGCACTGAAGTAAGTAAATAGCAACAGCATGTCTCAACATTGAGAGTGTCTGTGTGTCGCTTTCCTCGCCGTATCCTGATCTCTCCTGAGCCTTCGTCCTGATTCCCTATGGTCTGAGTGGCTCCCCTGAGCCGGTCCGTAGCATAAATGCATTTTCAGCTTGCAATTTTTTCTGTGTAATTACAGCATGATATGGAGTCAGCCACATAACCTCTTTGTGCCTTGGTGTTCTTATCTGTAAAATGAGATGCCAATGTCTTCTGTTAATAGGGAGTTATTGTAATAGGATTGGGCACACGGTATATGTGTGTTAGTCATTATTCCAAGTGCTCAAAAGAAACTAAACAACCTTCTGTAATATTAGTTGATATTCAGTCAGCCCTATGATTAACTGAGGAGTAAGCTAAGCTCAAAATATATTCTGTGTCATTTGTGGTCTTGTAGGATGTATATCAAAATATTTTAAAGATCTGTACCAGAAATAATGCAAAAACAGGATATAAATTGAAATACACAATTTTTAAGAGATTTTATTATTATTTTTAATTATGTGTACATGTGTGTGCCTTAGTAAAGGTTTGTGCATAATAGTGCAATGGTTAAAGAGGACAAAATGGGTGTCAGAACTCCTGAAGCTGAAGTTATGGGTGGTTGTGAGTTACCCGATGTGGTTGCTAGAAGCCAAGATATCCGTTGCAAAGGCAGTACCAATCTTACCGCTGAGCCATCGCTCAAGCTCTGAAACACGTGTTTTTCCAGTGAGAATCAATGTGGCCACCTGAAGTCTAGTGCCTAACAGTTAATCATCTCTTTCATTAAATGAAATGAAATACTGTGTGTGTGTGTGTGTGTGTGTGTGTGTGTGTGTGTGTGTGTGTGTTTGCTAGGCATCAAACCCAGAACTTCATGGTCCTAGGTTAGGTAAGTGTCATATTTTTATCTCCAGTATATACTAGAAAGCTCAACTTGAACTTCTAGTCACTAGTCTTTAGCAGAACTAAGTTGTAATTTGACAGATTTATAAAGACAGGTGTATCTGTAAACAGTTCTAGGCAGTTTGAACTATGTCCCTTGATCAATTTATATCATCAAAACCTTTTCTTTGTACTGCCCCCCATATCTCTTAAAAACCAATTCTATAGCATCATATTGAGAACGACCAGAGAATACTGTTGCAGTTTCTGCAGAACTGCTAAGCAATAAAGATGTCCCTTTACAATAAATGTGATGGTATAAATTTCAGGGGGGGGGGGCAGGTGTTGCTTCCCTGCTAAGTTAACGTGTGCACCTCCTGTCATTAATTAAATTCTAATCCAGTGCTTCTCCACCACCTTAATTAATTTCCTCCTTGCTCGGATCAAAGACCCAACAAGAAGCAGCTTAGCAGAGGGCATGTTTACTTCAGCTGACCAGCTGAGGTTTCCACCCACTGCGGTAAGGAAGACATGGTGGCAGGAGCGAGTCATGGCTGCGGCTGCAGGGGCAGGAGGCTGCCTGTTTCCCACCCAACAGACGAGAATTGGAGGCCAGACAGGACACAAGACTGAGCTATAAATAAAGGCCATCACCACTCTCTTCCTCCAGCCAGGCTCTACCTCCTAAAGATTCCTCAACCTCCCGAAGCAGCACCACCAACTGGGGACCATGTGCTGTAACAGAGAAGCCTACGGGGGACAACAGCCTCTTAAAGTTTGTGGGGGAGCTGGAGAGATGACTCAGTGGTTAAGAGCACTTGCTGTTCTTGCAGAGGACCCAAGTTCAGTTCGCAGAACTCACAAGGTGACTCACAACCATTCTTATCTCCAGTATATATACACAATGGAATATTACTCAGCTATTAAAATGAAATCATGAAATTCACAGGTAAATGGAAGGAACTAGAAAAGAAAATCATCCTGAGGTACACAATGGAATATTAGTCAGCTATTAAAATGAAATCATGAAATTCACAGGTAAATGGAAGGAACTAGAAAAGAAAATCATCCTGAGGTAATCTAGACCCAGAAAGCCAAATATGGTATGTCACCACTTGTGTGTGGACATTGACTGTTAAGTCAATGATAACCAAGCTACAATCTGTAGAACCAGAGAGGTTAGGTGTGGAGTGAGGGCCTGGGGAGCCTGGCAGATAGATCTCTTTAGGAAAGGGAAATAGAATAGATAGTTCTGGATAAATGGGAAGGGCTGGAACAGGAGAATTAACTTGAGAAAGGGAGAGAAGAGAGGCACACGGGTACGGATACAAGGAGAGACAGCTAAAATTAAGGGCCATTGAGAGTAGTATAAAAATCTAGTACGTTAGAAGCTTTATAAAATATATACATATAGGAAAGCAATCTAAATAAAATTGCCAAATAATGGGGAAGACAGACCCTAACTTGCCATCGCTTGTCACCAAATAAAGCTTCCAGCACTGAGATTGGATTACAACTAATTGAGTTATTGGCCAAAGGAGTCCCATGGGAACCCCAAGCAACCCAGGCTGTTGCCAAGACTAGAGGTTGCTCCACAAACTGACAGCAAGGCCTGTAAAGACAACACCTATACAACTCATTGAATGTGAAGAAGTCGGGCTGGTGCCTACACGGAGCCTCCACCCCTATGTTCTAGTGTCTTTGGTACTGGAAAGTATTCTGCAGGCTACACAAGGAGAAGCACAAATCCCAGTCAAGCAACAAAACCTTTCATCTACAGTGGTGTCCTGCTTGCAAGAAATGCTAGTGCAGCGGTGGCACAAAGTTGGGGGTAATTAATCAGCATCTGATTTGACTTAGATTGGTGCATCCCATAGATTGGAATCCATACCCGACACTGCTTGGATGACCAAGAATTTAAAACTAGATAGCTCAGGGACATAGGGTAAAACCAAATACTACTGTTCTGAAAAAAATACAATGTAGCAATAAAATAACAGTTAATGACACTTGGCTATACTCATAGATCAGAGCCTTGCTCAGCCATCATCAGACAAGCTTTCTCCTGCAGCAGAAGGCAACAAATGCAGAGACCCACAGCCAGACATTATGCAAAGGGACAGGCCTTGGAACAATTGACTCTAAATGGGATGTCTCCAACAAATCCCTTCTCTCAGGGACCAGGGAATCCTGGGGGAGAGGAGGCAGAAAGAAGATCCTTTGCAAATGTGTTTCAGTTCTCAGTTTGGTCTTTTTATGGGATTCCTGACTGTGATTGGGTGGATCTCTGAGTCTACATCTGTTTCTTGTGCCTTTTCTTGGACTCTTTTCCTTCTGTTTGTTTGTTGTGTCCTATTCCAATGTATTTCTTTCTGTTTATCTTATTATATTGTATTTTATTATTATCCTTTGGAAGGAGTGTTTGTTTCCTAATGAAAGACAGAAAGGGGGCGTGTCCAGATGAGAGGGAAGGTGGGAGGGGAAATGGAAGTAGCAGAAGGAAAGGCAGCTGTAATCAGCATATATTATGTGAGGGGAGCTATTTTCTTTCTTTCTTTCTTTTTTAAATTAACCTTATTTTACATGCATTGGCGTTTCCCCATGGGTGTTGGGTCCCCTGGAACTGGAGTTACAGACAGTTGTGAGCTCCATATGGTGTTGGGGATTGAACCCAAGTCCTCTGGAAGAGTAGCCAGTGCTCTTGACCACTGAGCCATCTCTCCAGCCCTGCTATTTTCAATAAAAGTGAAAAAGCAGAGAGGAACAGAGACAGAGAGAGCTGAGCATCTCTGAAAGACTTCCACAGAGCATCCTTAATCCCCTTGGCCCACACACACTGGTGGTCAGCTACTATTTTTGGCACACGCGATCACCCCATTTTCTAGTGATGATTCCTCGGCTTTCCTTTGAGGGAAATGCCTGGTCTGAGGGCATTCTGTCTTATGGACACTATTCATCAAAGTACCGTGTGCTGCTCTGACTAGGTTTCAAAGTCAACACTTGGATATTAAATCTCAAGAATGACATGAACCTCTTTTCTGCCCCTGGATCTTCCCAAAGTCTGCTCCATCTGTTTCTTTCTGTGAATCTCTAGGGAACCAAAGTCCACATTGTTTGAGCCAATAGTTTATTGACTTCGCATACACAGGGCCAGCCCCACCTCAGCCTCGAATCTGAATCTTGACACTACAGCATCAGTGCAGAAGCTTGTATCTCTCTGGGGACTGAGTCCCGGAGTCACTCCCCATGAGGTTTTTCTGGTCCCTGTTCTCTCTGTGGCCTGACGCTTCGATTTGCTGAGAACTCACCAGGGTATATCACAGCCTGCTAAGATTCCCTCCACTGCAGTAAATCAGAGGGGTTTTCCTGTTGTTTGAAGATGAAGCTTATGAGCTGTCTGTATCTCCTGCCATGATACATCATAGTCTGGGATCTTTGTCTCTTCTCTTCTCAGGCACATAGCTCCCGAGATTCTCACTTTAATCACAGAAGGTAACTCAGCAACAGGCAATAGTGCTGAGAAAGAGCCATCTGCCATCCTTCCTGAACTCCTCTGACTTCCCAGTCCTAAATCCCTGCCGAGTCAGCTTCTTCTCAAGAGTGCCTGAGATAGGATCCTGCACCTCTTTTTCCTTGTGTCCTCCTGCCTCTGATGACCAGATTTAAAAATAAGCAAGGAATGGGCTAGAGAGATGCCTTGGTGGTTAAGAGCACTTGCTGCTCTTGCAGAGGATCTGGGCTTTGGTTCCCAGCACCCCCTTGGTGGCTCATAACTGTCTGTAATTCCATTTCTAAGAGATCTGACAAATTCCTTCTCTGGCATGAGGCATGCACATGGTACACAGACACACAGACACAGAAAAAATACTCATACACATAAAGAGAATAAATATATCTTCAAAAGAATAAAGTAGCTAGAGGTATATCTTAATGATAGAGCGTATGTTTAGCATACCTGACTGCTGAATTACACACACACACACACACACACACACACACACACACACACACACACAGAGCAAAACAAATAAATCAACAACACATCACTCAAACCTAAGGATGCTAATGCTATCATCATTAGTAATACATGCACAGAAGGCCACACTTTTCTTGTATGTGAATTGGAGATAAATTCTGGCTAAGAATTTTGGGCTTTCATTGGACAGAGATATATGCCTTTATGCCAGAGAAAACAAGCACCCTTAAAAGCGATAATGTCACTCGATGCGTAGGCACCATTTTTCATCTTCGAAGCAATTTGTAGACATTAAAGAATTGACTGTCAGCTCTTCTTAGATAAGAATAAATTTATTCTGCTGGGCACAACCCTATATACCCATGTCTTCAGACCTAAGTAATGGACCCTGCTGATACTCTGTGACTGGACAAGACCATTTCTTATGAGGGTAGATGAGGTTGAGAGTGGGTTGGGGAAAACCAGAGGACTAAAGAAACACAAGCAAGAAAGAAAAACAGAAAGACCTGCAATCCATCTTCTGACTACTGGGAGTCTAGGAGGACAATTTGGAGAAGTCCCTACAGGGTTTTGGCCTGGCTCTGCTTCCATTTATCCCCCTCCGTGACTGCATAGAAGTCTCCAGAGAGATCACGTCATTCCTGAGCGTCCCTAAAACTGCAGCCTGTCATTGCTGATGCTCCTTCCTCTGTGTGCCTGACACACATGCTTCCTTATTCCTAATTCAGGAGTTGCATGGCATATCCAAGGAAGCCAGTCTTAGCATAGCATATGTATGTACGTGTACATGTGGCACTGGTACTTTTTCTTATTCTCTGCTTCTTCTCACCTTTCTTTTATATATATATGTATATATATAAATACATATGATATGTATGTATTTATATTTGATTTTTATTGAGCTCTACATTTTTCCCTGCCTCTCACCTCCCCTTCAACCATCTCCCAAGGTCCCCATGCTCCCAATTTACTCAGTCGATCTTGTCTTTTTCTACTTCCCATGTAGACTAGATCCTTGTATGACTCTCTTAGGGTCCTCATTGTTGTCTAGGTTCTCTGGGATTGTGGTTTGTAGGCTGGCTTTCTTTGCTTTATGTTTAAAAACCACTTATGAGTGAGTACATATGATATTTGTCTTTCTGGGTCTGGGCTACCAAACTCAAAATGATGTTTTCTAGCTCCATCCATTTTCCTGCAAAATTCAAGATGTCATTGTTTTTTTCTGCTGTGTAGTACTTCGTTGTGTAAATGTAACACATTTTCCTTATCCATTCTTTGGTCAAGGGGCATTTAGGTTGTTTTTAGGTTCTGGTTATGACAAAAAAAAAAAGCTACTATGAACATATTTGAGCACATGTCCTTGTGGCATGATTGAGCATCTTTTGGGTATATATCCAAAAGTGGTATTACTGGGTCTTGAGGAATGTTGTTTCCTAATTTTCTGAGAAATTGCCACACTGATATCCAAAGGGGCTGTACCAGCTTGCACTCCCACCAGCAATGCAGGAGTGTTCCCTTTACCCCACAACCTCTCCAGCATAAGTTGTCATCAGAGTTTTTTTTATCTTGGCCATTCTTACAGGTGTAAGATGGAATCTCAGAGTTGTTTTAATTTGCATTTCTCTGATGACTAAGGATGTTGAGCATTTCCTTAAGTGTCTTTCAGCCATTTTAGATTCCTCTGTTGAGAGTTCTCTGTTTAGGTCTATACTCCATTTTTTATTGTTCTCTTGATGTTCTTTGTATATTTTGGAGATCAACCCTCTGTCTGATATGAGGTTGGTGAAGATCTTTTCCCATTCTGTAGGCTATCGTTTTGTCTTTTTGACCGCCCCTCACCTTTCTTATTCGGGGCTGGGGCTGAGATCTGGGGATCAATACTGCATCCTGCCTCTTATAAGGTTCGATGTTTTGCAGTGATGGTGTCTGAAGGGAACACAGTGAGATCAAGGTCTGCCATACTCTTAGTAAATCATCCCATCAAACCAAAGATGAGTCTGCACCTGGTCAGAGAAACGCTGGCAGAATTTAGGAGCATTTGGTCACCTGGCGTGCAGGCTGGATGTGAAGCTAGGGCTAGAACCTCTTCTCCCAGTGTCCATGACTGCTGATCCCTTTCTTTGGGTAGCTGTGTTCTCCCTCAGATCGACAATAAACCTTCTCCCAAACAATCCCCAGAAGTAGTTGTGTCCTCATGTTTTCATTCAGTAACCTGAGACGAGGAGCCTTTGCTGTGATAAAACTGCCCATGTTATTCTTAGGCCTTCAGAACGGCTTGTGGGAAGAATGTAGAAGAGCTACAGGGGAGGGAAGCCCCAGAATGTAATCAGAGTATAAGGGGTCATTCCGAGGGGAATCCGGAAGATAAGAATGGCAATAGAAATGCAGACAGGAAAGGCCAGGTGTGCGAGGTTTCAGAGGAGAACAAGGGCTTCAGGAGAAGCTTGGCCCAGCCCATTCACTTTGGATTCTGGCAAAGAATTTAGCTGTGTTATGTCTGTATCCTGGGAATTTGAGGAAGACTGAATTCAAAAGTAGTTGACTCATGGACTGGGGTGCCAGATTGAATAAAAAGGGACAAAGGAAAAGCCAGCTGAACACCGACATTGATCTCTCTGCGTTTTGGATTCCAATTCATGAAAGCAGGAACAACCTTTATCAATGTTTTTCAAAAATCTGGAACTGCTATAAGAAAGGAATAACCCTCACTAGGATATTTTCAGGAACCCGGCTCGGTTTTCCTTGTGGGTTTTAAAATGACAATGTAAAGAAGTGTGGGCTTTGAACTTGGATGTCCTGAGTTTGAATCTAAACTCTGAAGCTTAATTATCTGAGCTCCAGATGAAAAATGGGGAAGACTATTCCTAAATTCACATGGCTATAGGGTTAAAAATTAGATCATATACATAAGGCATTTGGCTCTCCCTATGCTGGAAGTTCTGAAAATCATCTTGTTGCTTCTTGTATCTTCTAAAGTGGATGCCCTGACTTCTAGTTCTAAATCTATTCCTGTAATAGAATTGTACTTTAGCATTCCTAATGTTTCAGATGTCTGAACAAATGCTCACTCCCATCCCCCCTCATTGCCAAGTCAAGTTCAGTCGCTCTGGAGAGACATGCACTAAGCCTTCCGAAGCAGGTGAGTCTTGTTTCCGCTACAGTCAGGGCCACTATAGGGCAGGGATGCAGGCAGGATGGGAAAGATGGACGTAGAAGGATCTCCATAAATTGCCACCCCCACCCCAAACACAGAAGAAGGGAGCTGAAGATAATATTGGGATGTCACATTATACTTATTACTGATATTACTAATGTCACATTATACTTATTACTGATATTACTAATATTGGGATGTCATGTTATACTTATTACTGATTTACTAATATTGGGATGTCACATTATACTTATTACTGAGTCACACTGCTATAAGGACAGAGTCCTGTAAGCTTCGTTCACTGAACACTTACTAGAAGGTCACCGTCCCACACTGAATTCTAACCTCCCCTAAGGAGGTGCTACTGTAATGTTTATTTTATAGACTAAGAGATAGCATGCCAAGAAATCAAATATCTTGGCCCAGGATCATGCTCTCAGATGGTAAGCAAGCCATCTGGCTTTTGAGTCTACCTGACTAAGCATAATTGTGTGAGATTACTATGCCAGGGGCCTGTCCTGCGATCAGAACCCAGAGAGGAGGCAAGGAGGAAGCCAGGCCGTGGTGAATGTCGCAGTCTAACTAATAGTCAGAATGCTTCTTTATTTATACAGAATCCAGTAAGCTGGGATAAATTCATGTTGTTCTGAAACATAGATCATATCCTTTTTGTTTCCAAACATGCGTTTAACTTTTTCTCTTGCACATCGGGGGTCGTCAGTTTATCATCACTAATGAGCTGTGACGTAGCAGTAATCTTTCGTGTCATTTTTCCTCAAGTTTAGTCATCACTAATCAGCAGAGTTACCTTTCATGATCACTTTAACTCGTCAACCCCATAACCCGGTTTTTAAGAGTCTAGCGGCAAGTGACAGCCTGTTCTCAGGCTACCAGCTTCTGTGGCTTCAAGGACACTAGACAGAAAGAAAATATCCACGCCAGCCCAGGGAGACCGCCATGTCCTGAACAGTGTGTTATTAACTTGTAATGTTCGTGGTGCCCAAGGAAATCCTCAGGTCAAAGATGCTGCAGTAACTTCTTACATAGTACAATGTTTACATTTTATCTATTTATAGCATTTGTTTCTCTGTCTAATCCTGGCCTTCTTTTATTCCTTGGTCACATGGCAACACAGTAGCTCTATACGAGCTAATTTTTCTAAGAAAGAAAGGTCCTGACACCTCATTCTTTTATCATCTTCCCACGCCATTCTTTGTCCATCAATATAAGTCCCCCTGTAGGGCAGAGGTAACTTCAGTTAATCTAAGTTTGTTGCTGTATATGCCACGTAATCGCCTGAGTGTATAGTGAGAAGAGGCTTGCAGTCTGATCTGTGGCCAACCCCCCTAGCCCACTGAATTTTGCTGACCTTTTAAAGTTTACTTTGTTTTGATTATCTTGTTCCTGGGTAAGTGTGGGGGCAGATGTTTTAAGAATGTCTCCAAGTCTCATAAAGACACCTCTGGCTTCTTTAGGTACATCACAACCTCCAAGGCCTAAGGAAGACCTGCATCACGCAAAAAGAGAGACACTGGGCCTGGTGTGGGCTTCTGAAACCTCAAAGCCTACCTGCAGTGGCACACTTCCCCCAACAAGACCACACCTACTCCAAAAATGCCACACCTCCTAATCCTTCTAATCCTTCTCAAATGCTTCATCAACTGGGGACCAAGCATTCAAATATATGCACTGTGGGGCCTTTCTCATTCAAATCACATCAGTTACCCAAGCAAATATGTCCAGCTCTTGTTATGAAGGGACCATTACAGATGTACTTAAAGCCAGTATCAGCCAAGAAACAGTGTCTTGCTGACCCCGACCAAATCTGCTAGAGAGGTACGAAAGCATGTCTGTGACTTTCCTGCAGGAGAGGCAATCCTACCTGGACAACAGGCAAAACCAATGGCTGTGAGCGTCCAGCCCGTGTTTCCCTTCTTGCCTGCCCTCTCAAAGGCAGAGGTCAATCTCTTATTACAAGTACACACACATAACAGGGACATTTTATATACACATGCATGTGTTAAAGATGTTTATCTCACCTTAGTTGGCCTCTCTGATTGAATTCCAATGCATAATTACCTCATTTACGACAGCTGGCAAATTATGCTGAGGGACATGTACTATAAAGGAATTAATTATATCAGCATCATGGTTAGAAACTGTAGTCCCTAGTAAAGCTGGGGATTTTCCTCTCTTGCTGTCCAGTGTATATTGTGAAAGAGACCCTGCCCTTTGACATGACTTTAACAATGGGTTCTCGATCAATGATCCCTAGAAGCTGAGTGCAAAATTATTCTGAGGAAAGTCTATGTTCTTACTAGATTCTCAAAGATCTACTTCTTCTCAAAATAGATTAACAGTGGCTTATATTGAAGTTAAGTCATTTACACTCATTTTTTACAGGAAATCTACATATCTTATGAATAGGAAGTTCTTACCTTGTTCAAAAATTGTTGTTGAATTTTAGTTAATTTTTTTGAGAAGGGGGTATGGAACAAGCCACTTGCAATAAGGAGAAATTCTGTTTTACTTGATTAAAAGTCCACAAATACAAGTTGGATAGTAACCTCTAAGAATGCTACACATTAAATATAATCTCAAAGAAGTAAGGCAATCATTGATGCAAAAAATACAATTTAAGTCATCTTCAGTTTATATTGAGTCTGAACAAAACGATGATAAATTAGAGAATTTCAGTATAGTTCTATAGAGTCAGCTTGGTGGTGCCCACCAAAAATCCTTGGGCTCAGGGGCTGAGGCAGGGGGACCAACAGTTTAAGACAAGCTGGACTACATAGGAAGACTCAGTTCAAGAAAACCACAAAATAGGGACTGAGGAGAAGACTCAGTGGGTAAGAAAGCTTGCTATGAAAGAAAGTGTGGGTTCCTGTGTAAACGGAGACTGCTCATTCATTCCTGGCCTCCCAGACCTAAATAATCACACAGAAATTATATTAATTACAATACTGTTTGACTAATAGCTTAGGCATATTCCTAGCTAGGTCTTACATCGTAAATTAACCCATTTCTATTAACCTGTGTATCTCCGGGAGGCTGTGGCCTACCAGAAAGTTTCTAGTGTCTTTTTTTCTTTGGAAGCTACATGACATCTCTTTGACTCTGCTTACTCTCTCTATCTCTTCCAGCCGCTATATTTTGCCCCTCTACAGGCAGAAACAGTTTCTTTATTAATCAATGGTAATAAAGTATATTCAAAGCATACAGAGGGGAATCCCACATCATCTCCCCTCTTCTGTCTAAATGAAAAGGGAGGTTTTAACTTTAACATAGTAAAATTACATAAACAAAACAGGTATCAAACAAGAATTACAGTATTTCTATATGAGTCTAAAGTTTCATATCCAATTTATCTTTTATCATAACTACGGAAAACTCTGTCTTTAACTCCACCAAAGGCCCCTGAAGGATATAATACTACCTAAGTTAACAGGAAGTACATTGTAAGCAACTTCCAAAATTCTAGAATTGACAGAGACATCTCACTGCCTTGGACAGTCACCCAAAGTTCTGTAAAGTTGGGGCATCCATCTTCAGCCTACAGGACCATAGTATCTGGCAAACTTTTCCTTGAAGTAGGAAATTTTAAAGACTTTTTAGCCTATATTGGCAGTTTGTCAGTCATTTTCTGCTGTGTCCTGCAGAATGTCTAGCAGACTCTTTCATGAAGTAGAAACCCTAAAGGACCATCCCATCTTTTGTAAAGTTCAGAAGTCACTTTTATTTGTGTCCTGCATGTCCTTTTCATATAGTATGCCATCAACAGTCCAGGCAAGAGCAGCTTCTTGCCCAAATGGCTAGCCTTGTCACATTGAAGGCAAACTCCATAACAAGTTTCTTCAATGCCCATCAACCTCTCTGAAGTAATTGGAGCTGCCAGAAGACATATCTCACTATTGAGAAAAGTCTTACTTCTTAAAACATTTTAAATGCTATATTCCATAGGTCTTTGAAGTGTTGGAGATTATCTAACATATCTCTGAATATTTAGAAAACATAATGTAATTAAAAACTTGGTTATAATAAATGACTATCTAATAATATCTGTATTTCTTAACTATAGATTACATTTTTAAATAAGTTGCACAAACACAATAAGATAAACAAGACTAAAAATATACATATACACAGTGTTATGAAATAGACCTTAAATTTGTATCAATAGACCAAGATCCATACCAAGGTAAAGTATCCATCTCTATATCATACCTCCCCCACTTTTTAGAAATTGACTGTGACCATTGGGAATTTGGGTGAAGTTGTCTCCAAACTGCTTCCTGCTGTTTATTGGGCAATGTATTTTTAGAGTTCACCAAGGTCTTTCAGGGGTCTTGTTCAATCAAACCACATTAGCCTGGAAGGAATCCACAGGTTCTCATCTTCTGTAGAAACAAAAGCAGAACTCTTTTTCCAAGCAGCATATCTTAGACCCAAATTTTGAAGTTAATGTGCCTTTATGTTGGTTTAAACTTAGCAACCCCCAGAATCAAATGTCTCTCTGCAGTCACAAACTTAAAAAAAACCACAATAATATACATAATCCAGACTCTCTGTGTATTTTTCATCTTTACACGGCTTTTTTATTACTATATTTCTTTTTAATATTTATTTTATTATCTTTACTCCTTTAATCTATGACTATCTGTACTCCATTTTTTCTCTCTCTCTTAAGCCCATGTACAATAATACAACACTGTGACTTATTCAGAGGTCTTTTTCATCTGAATCTGTCTTATTGTGTATTCATAATCATTTTCTGACCAAGAGGGCCTTTTTAAAAAAATGCTAAGCGGACATGGCAAGGACCAACTCCACAGCCTGCCTGTTTTCTCCACCCAGTTCAACATGGTGGAAGCCTCTGCAAGCCATGCTCACTGCCCCAGCTTCAGGGACCAGGAGGTCTATGTTGCCTTTAACCAATCTGTAACAAGCTGCTCAAAGACTCCATTTAAGTGCTCTGTAACAGGACCAGCACAAACCAGGAAGTCGACTCTTAAAGGAGCTACACAGTTTTTGCTGCTAACACTGAGTCAGGAAACTTCAAGAATCACACTTCTCCTTACCTCTAGCAAACAGAGTCTACCCAAGAAAATGCTGCTACCAAGAAGCCATGCTTAACTCTGTTCTTTTATGTCTAGAATTCCTTCCCAAGTTCTCTCAGGTTTTATGTGGATGCAGCTGGCTCACACTGCATTATTATGTAAACAAAGACTACTTGTTCCTTCCTGGTCACCCAGACCCAAATAATCACACAGAACCTATATTAATCACAATACTATTTGGCCAATAGCTTAGACATATTCCTAGCTAGGTCTTACATCTTGAATTAACCCATTTCTATTAATTCGTGTATCTCCATGAGGCTGTGGCCTACCAGAAAAGTTCTAGTGTCTTTCTCCTTCCACAGCTACATGGCGTGTCTTTAACTCTGCCTACTCTCTATCTATATCTCTTCCAGCCTGGATATATTCTTCCCTGCTATAGGGAAGATTCTTTATCAACCAATGGTAATAAAACATTCATAGTATACAGAGGGGAATCTCACATCAGTTCCACAGAAGTGGGTCTGCTCCACCTTGACTAAAGGTCAGAGATCCAAACCCTACTTTTGCTCTTTCATAGTTTTGACAAGAAGTCTGACTTAAGGAGTGGCTACAAATAAGATATCCTGACCTTGGATTGATTACTTGGTGTTTTGGATATTAAGATGGCCCATAGAGATAGATCTGCTCCACCTTGACCAAAGGTCAGAGAATCCAAGCCTATTTCTGCTCCTTCAAGGATAAGTCAGGTGGTTGGATCCAGGGAGTGGATGCCTACAGAATGCTTGGTCTAAGGTGTGGTCACTACACATCCTGCCTAAACAACAAAATACTTAGCTAAAGGTTAACTAGTTACTTGATATTTCAAGTATTGAAGCGAGTAATTATTCTGTTTGTTCTTCATATCATATTAAAGCAGTCTTTTGCCTTCTTCCCCCCTTTTGTATTGGGGTATAAAAGTATATAAAATTAAACATGAAAGAATTTGATATCCAGTATTCACTGAGCTGCCCTCCAAGTTCTGTTCTATGTCTCTACAATTCTTTCATATCTCTGTTCTTCTTATCTAATTTTTCTAATCCACATGCCCTTACCCTGGAATGTATGAACCCTATCAAGTCTAGATCTTGACAGATGTCACCCTAATGTGTGGCTACAACAAGAAAGAGGATCCAAGAAAAATCTCCAGCATTCATATAAAAGCCAGACATGGTCATGAGTACCTGAAATCCCAGTACTGGGCGGGGGGGAGGGGAGGAGACAGGTTGATGCTGAGAGCTTGCTGGCCAGTCAGCCTACCCAAAACTATCAGTTTCCACAAGAAAATCCTGCCCCCCCCCATCAAAAAAAAAAGAGAAGAGTGAGAGAGGAAGACATTTGACAGCTGTGATGGTTTGAATGGAACGGCCCCTATAGGTCCATAGGGAGTGGCACTGCTTGAGAGGGATCAGGCGGGGTGGCCTTAGTGGAGCAGGCTTTGAGGTTTCAGAAGCTCAAGTCAGGTCCAGTGTCACTCTGTCTGCCTGATGCTGTGGATCCAGATGTAGAACACAGAACTACTCTTCAGCACCATGTCTGCCTGTGTGCTGCCATGCTTCCCACCATGATGACAATGGACTAAACCTCTTAACTGTAAGTCAGTACCAATTAAATGTTTTCCTTTATAGGCGTTGCCATGGTCATGGTGTCTCTTCACAGCAATAGAAACTTTAATTAAGATAACATCTTCCTTTTGCTTTCTTGTGCATATACACGGGTGAATGTACCACATGCTTCACATGCAAAACAAGACAGGAAGAAAATTAGATTGCTAAATATCCTTCATTTCTTTTGTTTGAAGAGAGATTTGTACTTGATATATTTGAAAAACAGCATGAGAAGTCTAAATTCACACTAAACAATCCCCTTAGGACATTGATTCATTTCATAAAAGATTATAGTGAAGTTGACAGAACTAAAGTAGTCATCTGTGACCATTTTAGTTATGACAATGAAGAATAAAGCTGGAAGGTTTGAAGGGAGTGTTCCCATAGTTGCCTGATTAGAGTCAACCAATCACGAAGATTCATAACCTTGCACACAAAGTCGTTCTGTAAGCTGTCTATTCAGCCTTGGACTGTTACAAAATTTGATTCAACCTATTTAAACTCTCTTTACTATTTTGTAAATCTCCCTCAGATGAATACTGGAATCACTGTGCCTAAGAAAATAATCTTAATTTCCTCTCTACTAAATGGTTCCACTTTCATTTTTTCCATTTTTTTAAAAGATTTTTTATTTGTTATGCATACAGTGTTCTGCCTGCATGTATGCCAGCATACAAGAAGAGGGTGCCAGATCTCATTATGGATGGTTGTGAGCCACCATGTGGGTGCTGGGAATTGAACTCAGGACCTATGGTAGAGCAGCCAATGCTCTTAACTGCTGCTCCATCCCTCCAGCCCTCTTTTCCATTCATAAAGGAATAAAAACATGTTTGTTTTCACTTTTCATTTCTATGACAAAATACAGAGACAAACAGAAGGAAGAAAACTTATTTTGACTCAGAGTTTACGAAGTTTCTATCTATGGCTGCTGGGCCCTGTGCTTTTGGGTCTGTGGCCCATCTCTGCAGAAGGCATGGTGGAGGATCTTCATTTACCTTGTATGGTAGTGTTAACCTCTGAACTGTAACATTTCCATCCTGTAGGGAGGACTGTTAAGACTAGGAAATAAAATAACTGGCAAGTCCCAGGAAGTCCCTGAAACTTAGAGTCCACAAGGCTCCTCCCTCCACTAGGTTATAGACACAGAAGACTGCTGGGGAAAGAAGGGACTCTTTGACCTGCTAAGCTGCCTTTGTACCCTGTAGTCTTTCATCCTACCTATCAACTTATTGCCCATCTCATCCTCTTCTTTGTCTTAACTGTTAGCACAGAATGGAAGCCATGATCTCTCAGAGACAGCTTCCTCCTAATCCATCACCCTGTTTTCCAGATAGGAATCAGAAACACAATTGAGAAACATAAATCAGATTATGTCTCTCCTCTGCTTAAACTTAAAGAGCATCTCACTTCAGAATGAAATCCCAACATCTAACCCTGGGAGGACCTGGTTTTGTTCATCTCTTTCCTCACCTACTGTGGTCTTCTCTCTTCTTTCAGGGTATGTCATCTTCTATGCATTTCTATGCATGCTCTTGTGTGGAGGTGTGTGTGTGTGTGTGTGTGTGTGTGTGTGTGTGTGTACCCACACGTGTATGCACCCATGTGTTCCCATGAAATCAGAGGAGGATGTCAGATGTCCTTACTCTATCTTATCCATCACTCTCAACCTTATGAGATAGGGTCTCTCACAGTACCTAGCACTCAGCTAGCAACCAACAAGCCCCCATAATCCTCCTGTCTCCACACTGTCTACACAGCGCTGTCTACACAGTGCTGGGGTGACAGTTGCATGTCACCATGCTAGCTTTTCACATAAGCACTGGGGGATTCCCCACAAAGCAAGCACTTTTACCTACTAACCCTCCTCTCCAGCTCCTTATACAAAGTTCTTGTGGCTGCTTTCGGCTCCATCTCAGCCAGAGTACCTCTGCCTTGCAAGTTCCTCTTCTCACCAAAGTCAGTATCTATCCATTTGATCATTAGTGTTCCCTGTTTATCACTATCTCAACTATCTACTTGTTTGTTTTAGCTGGGCTCATGCAGGCAGGGACATCCAAGTGGTGTGCCTGTCACCTAAAAGTTATAGATCCAAGAAATATTTGTTGAACGATTCAGTACCTGTGATAGTACACAGAACTGAATACTCTATCTGTGCTTGTTTTTCCAGCTTATTTGTATTCAGAAGTGTTGCTTTATTTTGGATTTCTCTGACTAAAGGAAGTCACATGTCAAAGAATTATTTCTCTACTTCATATTCATTGCCCAGCTCTATAACACGAAGCATGTAGCCACTTTGACTACTACTTCCCTACAACGCCCGCCACGCTTTCTTCTCAAGACTCTTCTCACTGTGTACACAGTATGTCTGATGATGAATGAAGTGGTTAATCACTGTGCAGTCTACTTTTATAACATGCCAATCAAAACTGTTCTTCATAAGCCACAACATCCATGTTAATACTGAAATCTTATTTTTAAAATGTCTAAACACAGCTCTGCTATTGCTCAAGATCAACCTGGTTAGCTGTAAACACGAAACCACATTGTCCTCTGAAGAACTCACATGGCTCTTGATTTCTTCACTTACTTTCTCTAATTCCTCGTTCTTTGATTCCTTCATTCAGACGTGTGTGCAGTGAATCTGTACTTATGTTAATCTTTTTTGTTTGTTTGCTTTTTGAGACAAGGTTTCACTGTGTAGCCATGGATGTCCTGGAACTCTCTGTAGACCAGGCTGGCCTCAGACTCACAGAGATCAACTTGCCTCTGATTCCTGAGTGCTAGGATTAAAAGCATGTGCCACCACCACCTGTCATTTTGTCTTGTTGACCATGCCCTTTGCTTTACAGAAGCTTTTCAGTTTCAGAAGGTTCCATTTATTAATTGTTTCTCTGTGTCTGTGTTGCTGGGGTTATGTTTAGGAAGTGATCTCCTGTGCCAATGCATTAAAGTGTACTTCCCACCTTCTCTTGTACGATGTTCAGTGTGGCTGACTGGCTTTATGTTGAGGTCTTAGATCTATTTGGACTTGAGAACTCTCTTATTTAGACAAAAGGGAAGGTGCTGTGGAAACTCCTTCAGCCAACAGCCTGTAATATATCAGCCTACTTGGTGTGGTCTCTTGTACTATAAATGCAGATATAAAACTTGCACGGTCTCTCTTTCTAGGCTGCTGGATTCAGTTCCCGTTACCCACTCATGCAGAGGACTGTGATCTGTGAGTCTACCACTAAACAACCCTTTATTATACTCAGTTCTGAGCTAGTGTAGGATGACTTTATAGCATCCATCTACAAGGAGAGAAGGATAAAACGTATGTTATTCCCAACCCTGACTCTGCACAAGTAAGGGAATTATTGACACTCTTTAAAATCCTGGTAGAAGGGCTGGAGAAGTGGCTCAGATGTTAAGAGCACTGATTGTTCTTCCAGAGGTCCTGAGTTCAATTCTCAGCAACCACATGGTGGCTCATGACCATCTGTAATGAAATCTGGTGCCCTCTTCAGGCCTGCAGGCATACATGCAAAATAAATCTTAAAAAAAAAAACTTTAAAATCATGGTAGAATGTCAAAATGTCAATATATTTTCTGAAAGTCAATACACTGTACAGCTGATAAGAATGTTTAGGACTCCCTAAACCCAATAGCCAATACCATGCTCTTAATACAAGATATTTTAAATGAAAGAACTGAGCCCTGGTATTTGTCACATATTTGGTCACATTCCAAATTACCAGGAGTCTTGGCAAAGAGAGATATAATAACTGGTGCCACTATAATGATAGCTACAGTAGATTTGCTAGAACAAGCTGGAATGTTACATCAGCAATTTTACTTATTACCACAGAGCTTACATAAGTTGCTCCCAGAGGTGCCAATTTTGCAGTGTAAACATCTATCCAAGTCCTGTACTACATGTGTGCCGCTTGCCCCTTTGGGGCCCCCTTCAGAGGGGTGGGGTGAACCCCCAAGGCCTAATACCCAATACTATATGGCAAATGGATGATAAATCATGCACTCTTTGGCAACTTGAGATATGTAATATTATAGTAGATACCTCTCTGACTTTGTGTATGCATTGGCAGTGCCTGTGGAAGACCCTCCAGTGTTATAAAGACCCTCAAATTGGCAATGCTAGTCATGGGGGTAGCCTCAGCCATAAAAACTGATAATGGCCCTGCCTATGTGTCATGACAATTTACTGATTTTTGTGTGTTCTTGGCAGATTTCCCATATGACAGAAATCCCCTACAATCCCCAGGGACAGGCCATAGTGGAAAGAGCAAACTGGACCCTTAAAGAGTTCTTGACTTGAATAATACCACCAGAGACAAAGAGAGATCCTAATCCTGCTTTGGTGGAGGTCCTTTTCCACGTTAGTTTCCTGTGATTTGAAGATAAGGGATTAAACCCAGCCTTCAAACACTAGGCTGCCTGCCACAGGACACCCCCTGCCACTGGTGCAGTGGAGGGATCTTATATCCCTCCAATGGCAACTCCCAGACCCCCTATTGACCCAAGGGCAAGGGTATGCTTGCATCTTTCTTAAGAGTGCCACCACTCCAATATGAATACCTCCTAGAGATATTTGTACTGCTACAGACCAGGAAACCTTGCCCAAGGAAGAAGCTACAGATGGGTGATGTATATTGCTTTATACTGCTGTTTGATCTCCATCTGTGGAGGATTTGTAGACCCTTGTCCCACTACCCTCTATTCTTTCGCCCATGGCTGTCGAATCCTGTGTACCCACTTTTGTTTACTTCTAATGCTAGCTAGTTTGGGCTTGTTTTTCACGGACCTAGTACCTGCACAAAGAAAACTGGAAGGAAGAAATACTCTGCTTCACAATAAATGTGTTCCTCAGTCCCTGTATAAAATTATATAACATAACCACGGGAGACTTTCATGGCAACCTTACTAACGGAACCAAGAAGCTTGGAGTTTCTTGCCCCACTCACTAATTACAAACACCCATTAGTTCCTCCAACAATATCCCAGCCACCTTTGCTTCGATGTTCAGCAGTGTCCAGACTGTCCACTTTTGGACTGCCCATCCCGGGGGAACATTGCCAACCCGTTGTATCCTCTAGATTAGAAGATTATCCAGTACAACTCGGTATGTGGAAGCTCACTGCACTTGGTGTCTCCTACCTTTCTCTGCATATTCTCAGAGATCCCATTCATTTTCTATTTGACCCCATCATGGGCAACTGGGACTTATGTGGCCTCTCTAATTGTCATGATCTGCACCCTTTGACACTCCTAAAGGTGTCCGTCTTTTTAACGGGGCCTACGTCCATAAAAAGTGTATGGGTCAATGGACAGGAAGAAGTGCTGTAAATGTGACACAAAATACTGAATTAACTGAAGGCCACCCCAGTCTGTGTCCGACTCCCCCTTCTTTCTAGTAACTAATGCTTCCAGTGTCAGAGATACCCTCAATCGCTCTCTCAAGATGAGCTCCAGATAGCATGCTGCCTGGGATATTCCTAAAGAACCAGCAGCCATCTGGGTACCCATTGTCAATGCTACCCACTTCTACGCCATTACCATTATGACTCAAATCTAGTTAGAGGAGGTGGGTAGGACAAAAAGAGACTTTGGAATTAAGGACGCTGTCATTGCGGTCATTGTGCTGGGAGTGGGAGGAGCGGTGGCCAGAACAGTGCCACTAACACAAATGGCCACTACAGTAGAAACCTTAAGTCAAGTAGTCGCTAAGTCTGTTGAGGTTTTACATGCTCAAGAGACAATTATCAACATTTTTCTCAGGCTAATCATGTATTACAACAACAAATTGATCTTTTGGCTTAGGAATTGACTTTGATAAAGGATACATCATTGTTAGTGTCTGAACCCTGATACCAAACAATTTGTCTCACTCCCTACAAGGTTTTCAATATTTCCTCAAAAAGATTCTGATTGACACAATACATAAAAGGGACCTGGTCATATAAGTTCCTCAATTACTCCATATTACTTTGGGAACAAGATCATTGACTAAACATGACTAGGAAATCACACATGTACTTAGAGACTGAATTTTTGATGAGTGTATGGAATAATTTAAAAAGACTTTTTGATCCCTCCTGGATCCTTATATGTTTTGCTTGGGGGTGTGGTACTGCTAATTCTTCTGTTTTAAATGTCTCCTACTGCCTAATTGTCAACAAAAGGTGGCCAAGGCAACCCTCCAGGTTCTAATGGCTCAGACGACTCAGACACTAGACAAAGCCCTCCTGGAGAGGTAATGCATGCAGGGCTTACTGAGGTTCAAAAGGTGCCTGACCCACCACTCTGACTGCTCGCCAAGATCAATGCTCTACAAGGGCTGGTAGTCAAGGAAGGGTAAGAGTAGGAAAAGCTGACTTAAGACAGACACAGTTCATTGTGCTGAGCCCTCCTGAGGTGGGGACAAGAAGGCCAGGGTAAGGCACCCTAGCTTCCACTGAGCATGTCCTGTAAAATTAATTAAGGATGGATATGTGGGATGACTGAGCCTTAATGGGCCTGCGAGCCAGCCAGCCTAGGCCGATATTAAGAGCATGTGCAGTAGATATTTCCTAAAAGCCGGCTTGGGTCTGCCAGAGAGCCTTGATAACACCAGCCGAGTCTGACAAGAAATGATGTGGACCTGTGAACAGTGGCCACATCACCTCAGCAGAGGCCAACCCCTTCCTGAAGTAAACTGAGCTTTGTTTCAACATGTTCCTGGTGCCTATGGCTCTGCACCTACTTTGCCTCGCCCCCAAGGGCCACCCTCTAGGACCCTGCCACACTTTATTGTATATATATGTGTGTGCATGTGTGTTCATGGTGTGTCTGAGTACATGAACGTTAGAGGCTACCCTCAGGAGTCAGTTTTCTCCTTCCACCATGACTTCCAGGAATCGAGCTCAGGTCGGCAGGCTTCTGTGCCTTTACCCGCTGAGCTATCAGTCCATATTTTCTTACTTCTTCAGTTAATATTTTAGGTCAGTACACAAATTATTGTGTTCCAGCATGGCATCACCATTCATATGCATCACTATATTTTGTTCTGCCCAATGGCCTGCAGGCCTCTGCCCTCCCCCCTCACATTGGTCCCTTTCTGTCCCTCAGTACTCACTGTGCTCTCCCTTTGCACAACACCTACTACCCTCTCCCTTCCCATGTCATTTAAGCTCTCTTCTTCCCTCTCACGATCTCTTACTATTTCTGTAAAGCCTAATTCTGACCACCTACCTGACAGGTATAAAAATGGAAATGAAAGAAATATAGATAAATCTGAACAGACTGAGCCAGAGAGCAAGAATTTCATAGAAAGTTATTTTATTATCAGAACAGTATGCTTCCTTATGTTTAAGATCTATTTATTATGTTATGTTATTATTATTATTTTTTTTACAAATACCAAAGTTCCTCCATGTTTCCCAAGTGAATATGTACGAGTATAAAAACTGATGATTTTGCATACTGCCCACTCCATCTCCTGCTGGTCCGGACCACTGGGAGGTTGTGTTCTGTACGCCGTCTCCTAGAGTAGCTGTTTCCCTCTTCTACTTATTCACAAGGCAGCGCTCAGTCGTCCTCTTGCTCATTTCTTTTCTGTCAAAGGAAACCAAGACTATGTTGGAGAAGCACATTCTAACTAGGATATCTGCCCAGCCAAGGTCACTGTTTCTGTCAGAAAGTGTAACTTTCTGGAGATCTTCACAAAAGATGTGGCTTGAAATTATGGAAAAAAGATGCTTTAACTAATTTGATAAGCTGACACATCACCGGGCTCCTGGATGACAGCCCTCAAGCATCCGAATACTTTCTTCTCTTCCTTACACAGGTACACACACTCCGACAAAGAAACACACATATTCACAATCACCATGTAGCAGAGGAGACTTGATCTTCGAACCCATGACAACATACATACTTAAAGCTAGTAGTATGCAAATTTTTCAAATGAGTATGTGTCATAAAAGTGTCTTCTGCCATCCTGACAAGTTATCCCTTCACCTTGTAGTTTCTATTTCCTTACAAATCGGCCTAATTCTTTCACTGTGGTCCTTTAATCCATAATCAGTGATAAAAGTCCAGGTGGTCCAGGACTGAAAGAAAGTGCCACAAAGCACACTTGAATCCCAGCACATGAACTTCCATATACTCTACCAGTTTAAGGAAATCTATAAGCTTGTAAGCGTCTTCCCCAGTGGAGAGGTCCACGAAGTCCTTGGGCAGTCGGTAGCTCAGATAGGGACTGGGCTGCACCGTAACTTCACTGTTTGTGCAGCGGAAGGCTGGAGAATCCTTTACAAAGAGAAAACAGCGAAGTCTGTCAATTTGTTTTTAGGTCTACTTTCTAAACTTAAAAACAACAGTCGCACAATTTCAATGCCATTGTTCTCTTCTGAACTACAGAAGGAAGAAAGTAAGACTCTAAAGTAAGAGAAGGTACCAGACTTTAAAATACTTCTACATGGTTACTAGAAAGTGAACAGAAAGTCTTTCAAAGTAGCGTTCCATTTAGAGCTGGACGGGTCTCTAAGAGCTGCCTACATACAACACTGTGTGTGGCGGAGATGCTCCTGAGTAGGACAGAGCCCAGTGTTAGTCTCTTTAGGCCCAAGCAACGTCATAAAGGTCAGAACTCTGTGCTATTATCACTTTTACAGGTGTGTGGTTGGGAGGTATGCTCTTGGAAGTACTCTGCCCTTGGGGAAGTACTTTGCCCTTCACAGTGAGGGCAAATGAGTACTCTGAATTCCATAATTTTTTTATACTCCTCTTAGATCATCAGCCATTGCACCATCTACGTGAACTGCAAGTTCATAGGTCACTAGTCTTCCAACTCATTCTTTAGTACACTTGGTCAAGTCTTGTGTATAATGTGGACATGTTGTCTTGTGCCAAAAAGGACTCCAGAGACAGAAGGCCTTGGCTATGGACTTCCCAGCTGGCAGATATGTAGGTGAGGAAGGTTGATGTCCAGCAGAGGAAGACAAGACGGGAACTTAGACAAGACGGGTTGCCTGCCTGAGCATGGGTGGGAAGAATTTAACTGAGCAACGGCAACTTAACTGTAACTATCAATGAATACAACTCTTCTACTCCCAGCAACCTCTAGTTCCTCAGGCAAACAAGTTTAAGGGTAGAAAAAGGTAATGAAAATTTGCTGAAAGAAAGGTTAGCTGTGAAGATGGGAAAAGGAAGAGTGTAGCTGCATAAATAAATGTGGTTAAAGGAAAAAAAATTAAGATGGGAGTTACATGAACTTGGCTGAACCCGGACAGGAGTAGACAAGAAAAGGGTGAAAAATACAACATGCTAAGAAGGGTGAGCTCAAGGCTTAGGAGGGCAGGCAGGGGTGAGCTCAAGGCTTAGGAGGGCAGGCAGGGGTGAGCTCAAGGCTTAGGAGGGCAGGCAGGGGTGAGCTCAAGGCTTAGGAGGGCAGGCAGGGGTGAGCTCAAGGCTTAGGAGGGCAGGCAGGGGTGAGCTCAAGGCTTAGGAGGGCAGGCAGGGGTGAGCTCAAGGCTTAGGAGGGCAGGTAGGGGTGAGCTCAAGGCTTGGGGAGCAGGCAGGGGTGAGCTCAAGGATTAGGAGGGTAGGTAGGGGTGAACTCAAGGCTTGGGGGCAGGTAAGAGTGAGCTCAAGACTTTAGGGGGCAGGCAGGGGTGAGTTCTAGGCTTAGGAGGGCAGGCAAGGGTGAGATCAAGGCTTAGGAGCGCAGGCAAGGGTGAGCTCAAGGCTTTGCAGACAATAAGCCAAGAAGCTTCTCCTTCCTATAGAGGGGCTGAAAGGATCTGCTGAGAGGAAGAGAAGGAACAATGGCTGGAAGAAATGAAAAGCCTGGAGAAATGGGACCAGCCTGGAGACACCTGAGATGAAAGCTGACCAGGGACACTCACCACAAAAGCAGAGGTCACAATGTGAAGAGGCCCTGGTCTGGGTAGATAGGTAGCCACTGCTCTCTGCTAACACGCAGCAGGAAGCAAGGACCAGAGAAGCAATGGTGCGAACTGACTGAGGGTCAAGGTTCTTCCAGGTGAGCATGACTGACAGGCAGAGTATGGAAAACCAGAATAAGCAGAACAACTCTGCTTTCCAGGGAAAGGAATGAGCACATGGACACCCATGCTGATGGGAAGTAAGAGCCAGCAAAGCTGTGTCTCCTGGACCCTTTCCCAGAGGTCCAGGTTCTGTCAATGCGATCAAGGGTGTGAATGGACTGAAAAGGTCGGACTTACCTGCCCCTGAGCATCCCCTTCATTGAAGTCACCTCTTAGGTTGTTCTCTGATGTCAGCTCTTCCCAAGTAAACAACAGTGAGTCTGTGACTTCCCCAAATGGATTAAAGTCAATCAGCCACACCTTCCCCTGGAGCACAGACAGAAGAAAATCAGCTTAGTATAAAATAAAAACAAACACAACCTATACTCTCTGATTAAACAGGCATTCTACTATTACTTTCCCTTAACAATCATCTTAAATGCTCAGTGTCCTATCCTGGAGTCCCCTGTCAAAGCAGACAGATCCAAGGGGCTGACTGAAGCAGAGAGAAGAGAACCAGTCAGAAGGCCCCACCGAGGGCCCATCTAAACACAGCACAAAGGGTACAGAAATGGTTTTTATTTTATTTTTAGTTTTCCATGTGGCATTTAGTTTGCATGTATGACAGAGCTTGAAAGCACACGAAGGAGAGAGGAAAAAGATTATCTCAACCTTTGAAAGGAATTTCTTGTCTTCAGAAACAGCCTACTAGATGCTCACTTACGGGAAAGAATGCTCCAACTGTTCAACTGTGCTGGAGTCAGGGACAGCTGAGCAAAAAGTGGTCCATATAAACCTATCTGAACTGGGAATGTGTACAATCCTAGGAAATCAAAGCCAGGGCATTTGATCACAGAGCCATTTGGGTCATAGGTAGACATGTTTTGAAATTTTTATTCTTCTACTTCTGGTTTGCTCTGTGTGTGTGTGTGCGTGTGTGTGTGTGTGTGTGTGTGTGTGTGTTGGGGTACTTATGCAGAAACCAGAAGGAGATGTCAGCTGTCTTCTTCAATTGCTTTCCCCCTTAGTTTTTGAGACAGAGTCTGTCACTGAACCTGCAACTCACTAACCAGGCTAGACAGGCTGGCCAGCAAGTCCCAGGGACCATCCTGTCACTACTTCCCCAGAACTGGAATTACAGGCACATACCATTGCACCCAGCTTTTCATATATGAGTTGTGGGGTTCAAACTTTGGCCTCCATGAATGTGTGGCAAGCACTTTACCAACGGAGCCTTCTCCCCAATCCCTGATTTTCTACTGACTTGTTCATTTACTTTATGTACTGTTAACAATTAGATGTTTTATTATACATGTGAAATTCCCATGTTGTGATCAGATAGCTGTGTCACAGTCGGACATTCCAAAAGAGAGAGAATGCTGAGTCAGCAGTCTACTGATGCTGTTTTCATCTAGGCTAAAACAAAATTTTAGAGAAGGTGAGGAACCTCAACAGGGCTTACTTCGGAAACATCCAGTCAATGGCATGGAGCCATTTCAAGACATTCTCACCACATGTCATGTGAATAAGGTTATTTAATATATTCCCCAGGAGAAATCCTACAAGCTTCTCTTGCCACTTGAGCCATTGGCACACATCAGTCTGGCACTCACCTCTCTATTCTTAGACCATGTGAAATAATACTAGCCACCAGTCAGTCTGACATAACACCAAATTTGTTTAGGGTGCTACAACTAAGATAGTTTTAGTACCCTGCCTGTTGTTTTTAACAAAATTCAAATTCTCTCTTCTTGACTTTTGCTTGTTTGTGTTTTGAGACCGTTTCTCTGTGTAGCCCTGGCCGACCTGGAACTCAGTTTGTAGGCTAGTTGGCCTCAAACTCAGATCCACTAGCCTCTGCCACCTGAGTGCTGGGATTAAAGTGTGTACCACCATGCCTGACTCTATTTGAGTTTTCATTATCAACAAAACCATCTCAGAATTTTCCTCTTTTTGATAGTGAATACTGACTATAAACTAAAATTGTATCTCATTACAAAACCAACCATCAGTGGTAGCTGGCAGCATTTGATCTGAAAGTCAGATACCATTTTCATTAGCCCCCAAAATAAGGTAAGTCAGCTGCAGTGAGGCATAAAACTGTGCAGAATGAAATTCTATGGTTGAACATGCTTTTATATGACATCTCAGGCCTCAGTCATCCTGAGTAGTTAATTCCATATAGGGAAATTCATAAGAAATGAAGACTCAGACTAATGTTTCTTGTATCAACCAAATGACCACTCATCAGTAAATGTCTCTAAACTAGAAAGACCAATCAACAACAGGATCTGTCCCTTCAACAAGCTCAATCTGGATCACAACATACTTCCTAAACAACCAGAGCCAACACCACCCACAATATGGAGCACACTGCCATGGGACAGAGCAAACTCAGGGCGCGCTGAGATTACAGCAGAGCACAGAGAACCTGTCTGGCTGAGGATGCTAGAAATGCTTCCCAGAGTAACTTGGGTTTCGGCACGGCTCTTCTGAGAAAGATCTCACTGTACTGTCCAGTGCTCAAGTGATTCTTCCGCCTCAGCCACCCAAACAGCTACAATTACAGCTGGCACCACTGTACCCAGTCTTCGCAACTCAGAATTTGGAGGACAACAGTAACAGTGTGGGTGAGAGTGCAGTGTGGATGGGAAAGCCGATACCTGCAGAGAAAAATCAAGAATAATACAACCATAATGGTGAGGTCATGAACAGCAGATTGCTTTGGTTAGTGTGTAAAATTCATGATGGTTTGTTTCTACAATACACTCTGCTGAGGTGTCTTTAAAGGCCTCCTATTTGGAACAGGATCAAATTCAGATTATAAGAATCCCTTTAAATGTACAGACAACAACTGTGAGGAAGAGGGGGGGGAAGCCCCAGGAACCAGAAAGGAAAGGAGTCTGAGAACCAGAGGTAAGAGTCTAGTTGAGCAGCAGGAGCTCAGGGAGCTTAGAATTCCTCCCAGGAATGCAAAGGCAAGGGTTCCAGCACCACACAACAGCCAGGACTGGCCTGAAGGAGGGACTTAGGACTAGGGAGCAACTTCCGAGGGCTGCATCCTCAGTGAAAGCCTCAAGTCGATGTGCCAGACTTTGTTGACTCCCCATTGGAGCCTTGTCCTCTCTGAGGGTTAGATGTGGGATGGAGAGGGGAAAGGTAGGTGGAGCGGAAGGAGGGGAGGGAAGGGGAACTGGGATTGGTATACAGATTAAAAAAAGACTGTTTCTATATAAAAAAGTAAATTAAAATAAATAGTTAAATAAATAAATAAATGGCAGGAGAGATGGCTTAGACGTTAAGAGCACTGGCTGTTCTTCCAGAGGTCCTGAGTGCAATTTCCAGCAACCACATGGTGGCTCACAATCATCTACAATGAGATTTGGTGCTCTCTTTTGGCATGCAGGAATATGTGTCAGAACACTGTATAAATAATCAATAAAATCTTTAAAGAAAATGTGCCAAAGAAGAAAAAAATAAATGCCTACCGACTGACTGGGAACCAAAGGCATCGTCTTTCTCCAGAGTTTGAGAAACATGATAGGAGCAAATGAAAACTCTGATCTCTAGAGTCTTTGGGATTCTCACAAGTAAAAGCTCATTAAAGATTAATTCAAAGTAAAACAAGCAAAATGAATGATGAGATTAAAGGAAACAACATGGGTGAAAGTCTGCAAATACAGCAGAGACTAAAACCCCAAGATCTTAGGTGGAAAAAACATCATCATACTGAGAGATAATAAGAATAAAAATACTGATGTTAGGACAGTTGAATAAGGTCTAGAAAAAGACAAAATTGGATCCATATTGCACAGCAAACAGATAAATGAAAAAATACTAAAGAAATCAAAGACTTAAACATAAAGCAAGAAAGCAAACTAGAGGAGCTAAGAATTAAGAATGGTGGCTCACATTTGTAATTCACTGTAGTCAGGAAACTGAGGCAGGACTGCCTTGAGTTCAAGGTCAGGCTGGGCTACTTGGAAGGATCCTGTCTCAAAACAAACCAAAAGACTCCCCATATAATCCAACAATATTCTGTTTATAAGACCGCTAAACATAAAAGCATAAAAAAATGAATTCACAAAACAATCCCAAGCCTACCATACTATTGATATTAGATAAAATACATAATGAAAAACATATTAGGAAAAGAAGGTCCCTACTTAATGATAAGATTTCACTTGAAATGATCTGTTGTGGTTAACCTCAATTGTCAGCTTGTTTGGACTGAGAGACACCAAGAAGATTGGCAAAGCATATTTCTGGGTTTATCGCCGAGGGCAAGCAAGTTCACATATGACTGCTACAAAAGACAGGGACTAAAGGAGAAAGACCCACCCTGAATATGGGCAGCAAAGTCCAAAGAAAGGGTCCTTGGAGGGAAAATAAAAAGCAGATAGAAGACCATCGGTGCAGCTCTGCTCTACTCTACCACCTCTTTCTCTGGTGTCTCAGTCACCAAAGGCTCACAGTGATGGAGCCAAATGGCCATGGACTGAAACCTCTGAAACTGTGAGCCAATATCCAATGTCCTACTTTTATTTACATCATATGTTTCTTCAAAATAATAAAGGCTGACACAGAAAAATTAGTGTTATTTAAGAACATAACTTCAAAGTAGAGAAGTTATGAAGTTATGAAGAACACAGCTTCAAAGTAGAGAAGTAGAGAAGAAACTAACACAACTAGAAAGCAAGGTATTTTAGTAGACACTGGATTTTTTCCAAGTGATAAAGTCTACACATCTATAAAAATAAACAAACGGCACAAAGAACCCGTTCCCTCCTGGTCTGCTGCACCAGTTGATCAGTTCATTGATGATACTGCTCATTGGCGACCCCAGCCCTCCCCACAAAGTGCACTGACTTTACAGAGATCCATAAGTACCATTCCCTCCAGAAGCTGCAGATTTTAGAAACAAGTTTGATCTAGATATAGCTCCCTGTAGAACATAGCACACACAAGCTAAACTTCCTATGGCAAGCACACACAGAAAGTTTCCAAGGGCATTATCAAGTTATAAAGTCAAACTTACAAAAGAAAGACTCAAAACTAAACATATATTCTGTCCAGAGAGCAATAAAACTACAAGTTAATAACAATAAAACACATCTGAAAAGGGGCGGGGGAAAGAGAGAGAGAAAATTTTTTTTAAGACTCTAAAACAGGACTGGAGAGATGGCTCAGAGGTTAAGAGCACTGGCTGCTCTTCCAGAGGTCCTGAGTTCAATTCCCAGCAACCACATGGTATCTCATTTGTAATGAGATCTGGTGCCCTCTTCTGTTGTGTGTCACATAATAAAGAAATCTTTAAAAAAAATTGAGAGACTGAAAAAAAATGTCTATAAAATAACAGACAGATGGATCTCTGTGAGTTTCAGGCCACTCACTCTACGAGTTTCAGGCCAAATTGTTCTACATAGTGAGTTGTGAGTTCTAGGTAAGCTAGAGCTACATAGCAAAACCCTGTCTCACAAAAAAAAAAAAAAGAAAAAAGAAGAATGCATACAATGACTAAATTCTACTGGTGTATTATCATCCCTGTGGGAACTTCTGAGAGCATTTTCCAAGGCCCCATTTCAGACGTACTGAGTGGGTAGGTCACCAATGTGATGAGTACAGAACAGGACTCTGCAGACTGAATCAACTTGTCCAACACAATAAACACAGTTGTGTCAAAGTGTCACCAGGTACAAACACAGCTCAGTTATATTTCATGAACCAGACCACTTACATACATGAGTTAGCTTTCTACAAGAATAGCCTCACAATAATATATTCAAGAAAGTGTCTAACAAACTCTGATATACGTGCCATTGAGTAAATGCAAATGAGTTGTACAATATGGTCTAAATCTCTGAACAGAAACTGTCAGGATGTTTAGACTGGCGTGCTTCTCACTTTTAAAAATGTAACTAGTTTTAGATCCGCAAGATCTCAGCTACCGTTACTCATGGCCTCGTCCAACTTTACGTTAAGAAGTTTCTAAACTCTTTTACAGGCGAAACAGCTGCTTCACCTGTCAGCCCTACTAAGTCAGTGATCACGACACTTGCCAGGGACAGAAGGAGACAGCTTGCCTGATTCCAACATTTCCAAGTGGCAGTATATGAAATAACTGGCTTAGTAGCTGTACAATGTGGGCAGATAACACATACCTCACAACATTAGATAGACAGATATGGGATTAAATAATACTAAAAGCCTTCTGGGAAAAGAGCGTGTTCTAGACAGTAGGCTGGGTTCATCCTGCTTTAATTGCCTTGATGCTGCCTGCAGCAGGCCATTCCTCACAAACATTTACATGTCTGCCACTTCCATGTCAAGATAACAAACTCCTTCACTGTCCGAGGTCATGCTGTTTAAAACTTTCTGTCAGAAGCGCAGCAGCTAGCACAGCAGATTCATAAACGCTGGCCGTGTGAGCGATCTGCCAATGTCTGCAGTGAGAAGCAGAGCTGCATGATAGCCAGGGTCTTGGCTGCAGGATCAGATTTCTATCCATGAACTCACCCCCGCCTCCCACTCTTCTGAGGTTTATTTCCACACAGCTGACACTTTCCAAAGCATCATTCCTGTCTTTACCCCGCTTCTTCTATTTGTGTATGTGTGATGTGCATAAAGGTGTGTATATATGTGTGTGTATGTACACACGCAAACCAGAGGCTTACACTAAGGTACTTCCTGGATTTCTCTCCACTTCACTCATTAAGGCAGGGGCTCTCACTGGACCTAGAGCTTGCTGGGTTTACAGCACTCCAGAAGGCTACACCATGATCGTCCAACCTTTCCGTGGGTTCCGAGGGTCTGAACTCTGACCACCATGCTTGCAACAGCAAACACTTTATCCACTTTAACCACCTTAGCCATCTTCCCAGCCCCCAACTCATCTCACTTTATAACCCTCCTTTCTAATGCTTACATCTTCCTTCACTCTAGAAGACAGAGAGGTCAACAGCAAACAGTTACTAGAGGACATAATTCTATGGGCCATATTTGCTTGGTCAGAAAGAATTCAAAGTTGTGATAGGCATCACAGTCACACAGTGGAGTGGGAATGAGACACCTGCTGGTGAATAGGTCAGGCATGAGAAAATATATCTCTAACAGCTCAGTCACCAGGCAGAATCACAGGACAACATTCAGACTGAGGCTTCTCTGAGAAGATCACACGGCTTAGACAATGAAATCTCTGCTGTAGGAAGTTTGCATGAAGTCAGGCTTTTGTCTCCTTCTCCATCTCACCAGTTTGCATCACTTTTAAGATGTTAAGTGAAAGTGTTAGACGTTTCTCCAAAGAAGATATACAGATGGCCAACAGACTCAAAAAACACTCAAAACCATCCATCAGAGGTGTGTGAATGAAAGCTACAATGAGATATTGCCCAGTGCCAGCCAGAACAGCCGCTCTCAGAAAGAACAAAGATAACAAGGGCCTGGGAGGAACGTAAGCTAGTTCACCCCATGAGGAACAACGTGGAAGCTCCACAAAAAGTTAAAAACAGGCCTCATCTCAGCCTGTAAAGGCACTTGCTGACAATGCTGATGACCTGGGTTTGATTTCTGGAACCCACATGGTGGAAAGAGAGTAGGACACGCAAGTGCATCCACACTCTTACACATTATCAACGCAAATAAACAAATAAATAAAAACGGAAGAACTGTATGACCTAGCAATCCCAGTCCTTGGCATACATCCAAGGAGAACTGAGTACCTGAACAAACCATTGTCTCTCATCTTTATTCGCAGCACTACTGACAATAACCTATAAGTGTGGACAGCTTAAGGGCCAGTCAGCTGATAAATGGGCAAAGAAAATGTGATCCAAATACACAACAGAATAATGTTGAGCAATTAAAAAAAAATGCTACCCAGTTATCTGAGGCAACACAGATGAACTGGAAAGCCTTATGTAAGCGAACTAACTAAGCCAGGCAAGGGCAAATACCACATGATCTCATTCATATTAGAAATCAAACCAAGAATCTCACAGGAGTCAAGAGTAGAAATGTGGCTACCAGAGGTTGGGTAGACAGAAAGATGGGCAGACGTTGATCAATGTACAAAGTTAATATTGAGGAATAAAAAATTCTGATGTGTTACTGCATAGCAGGGTGACTATTGGGATGTTAAAAGGGTGACCTTTTAACACTGGGAAAGGATATTGTCACCTCAAATGTATTGGGTCCCATTAATAGCTATCCTGGGACACGTGACCACAGGCTGCAGGTTGGAAATGCCTTCTAGATAATGATGATATTCTGTGTTGTTCAAGAGAATTTTGAATGTTCTTACCATAAAGAATTACAAATATTTGAGTAGAAAGCTGTTTACCCAGAACTAAACATTACACAATGCAGACATGCATTAAAATGTTAAATTCATCTAATTTTTATGGTTTTATGTATTAGATAAATATCAATTTAAGTTAAAAATGTCAACCTGGGCTGGGGAGATAACAAGTTGGTAAAGTGCTTGCCTCACAGCCATGGGGGCCCAAGTTTGATCCCCAGAAACCACAGAAAAATGACAGGCATGGTTTGTACACATTTGTAAGCCGGCAGTAGGGAGGTGCGACAGGAAGACCCCTGAGGCTCACTGTCTAGCTGGCCTCATTTAATTGATGAGATCCAGGCCAATGACACTTGCTTCCTCAGTGGAGACTGGAATTTCTGAGGATGTTCTCTGAGGTTGTTCTTTTTTCTATGTGCACAACCCATATGCAACATACAGCATGTGCGACCTTCCCACATGAATATAAATACACACACACACTCACTTAAAAATTTAAAGGATAAATATTAAAGAAAAAAACAAAGAATAAATGTAAACAAGATCACATCTTTAGTCTAAAGCAAGTCATGCAAAGAACCCTTTAGTTGACTTTAAAAGAAAGAAATTAAGTACCAAATGACAAATTCCTGGCCAGTTAAGTGTGTACAATGCATTATTTTCAGCAGGGTCAGACCTCCCAAAAAGCACGAGGAAGGATATAAAGTAGCCACTTATTTATCTACTTGTTCCTTTATTAGTCCCTGCATTGAGGGCACATGGCCATATTCCCGAGATCAGATGAGATCAGGCACATTCAGGGTCGTATGGCCGTAGACCATAATCCCAACACATGGGAGAAATGGTAGGAAAGCCATGAGTTCAAAGCCAACCTGGTTTATATAACAAGATCCAGGCCAGCAGAGCTACACGGAAAGACTGTTGCAAAAACAAGAACGCTGAGTTTCTTCACGTTGGGCATGCTGCTGTAAGGAGTAACCTTGCAGTGTGAGCTCAGACCTCAGCCTGAGAACTCATTTCTTGAGCAGCAGACCACTGTGGCCTTAATGGCTGTGCACTCTGCTCGTCGTTCCTTATTTAAAGCAAGTTAACTACAGTCTACTTACCCTACTGTCTCTGTATATATCGAACACAACTGCAAAGAAAAAAACACCTCAGTTACTAATAAACTAATACTTTTATAATCCGGATCTTCTGTTGAAACTCAAGCACATTTTATTACTAAACACAAGAGAAGATCATTAGCCTTGAATACTTAATACTTCTAAATCTCCAAACTCAGTCAGGAAAGGTGGCCCACATTCCTTAGCACTGGGGAAACTAAGGCAGGAGGATTGCTGTAAGGTCAGAGTCAGCTTGAACCACCAGTGGCATCCAGGCCAGCGGACTACAGTGTGAGACCCTGTCCCAAAACAACAATTAACGGACTCACTGATGAAATAAAATTCCAGACATAAAAGCATTCTGTGCTGTATTCTCTGTTTAACTGCCTCCTCCTTTTCTACCCACAACTGTAATGATTCCTCATACTTAAAAATGCAAACCAAACGCCATCATCTGAACCAGCTGCTTCCATGGGGAGAAGAAGCTGTCACCAAGAGAAATACTAATAAAAGGAGCATCCATTACTTATCTGAGGCGTGAAATGAGTAAAATTTGTCATAAGAAAGCACAAAATGTAATTATAAGACAGCACAATTCATCTTCCTTTTTAATTAAATCTGCTACGGAACTCAGTCGTGGCAAGTACAAAAGGCATAAATCATAGATACAATTCAAAGCTAGTCAAAAACTCTCTTACGTACCACAAACTTTCAGTTCCTCAAAACACCCCCTAGCTGTTTGCTCTGCGGCCACTGCTATCTTTGATTATACAGACAGATGCTAAAATAGAGAAGCACCCTGAGGAACGCACAACATCTACAAGCACGGGGAGAGAACTGGTATCAAATAATGTTACCTGATTAAATGAGGTGAAACACACAGAGAAATCACCAGGATAACAACTGGTGATAGAGAAGCCCGCTAAGAGCACAGACTCTGAGCCGAGTGTACAGACGAGTGTACAGACCAGTCCCACGTCACTGTACTGACAGAGAATACTCACAGTCTTCATCTAAGAACTTATACTGTATGTGTTCCGTGAAAAAGTCTTGAATACATCTGCGAATTTCTTCTTTTTGTTTAGAAATATGATCATAGTATTGCGTGTAGTCCCTCTGAGAAATACCTGGCAAGAAAACATTCCACAGATGTTATTATACAAGGCTCCTAAAACACCAACATGTAATTCAAAGCAGTAATCAAAGCCATTAAAGGTGGCCAAAAGGCCAAGCAGGTGAGCACTGCGGCACAAATGACTCAACCACAGAGGCCATGTGGATAAGAAAATCTTTAGCTCCACAACGCCATGCATTCTTAATTTTGGAAGTAGTTATTTTATTTACCATAATGGAAAGAATTCAGTCACAAATAGGCTTGTTGAGTAAAATATGCACGTGACAACTCTAAACCTGTGCATATGCACTTTTATTTTTCTAAGACAGTCTTCAAATCAATAGCCTCTTCCACTGGGGAGGGGGAGTAGCCCTCTCACACACCCGCCTTCTTCACGCTCTATCTGTAAAAGCAGTCTATTCTTCCTGTTTTGGGAAAGCTGGTCTATCTTTAGAGACTTATCTTTCAAGTCACAGAAAATGAAATATTCTCTTTTTTAAAAAGTGAAGGGGCTGTTGTATGACTCCCTCAATGTATTCAAGTCCTAGGGAAAAGGTTTCTGCTATAAAGAAAGGCTTCTGAGTCCCTAGCCACACACCTAGGTCCCTCTCTGCATACTTAAACTACGGACTATCTAACAGTCAAATGCCTACATTTATTTTAGTTATGGAAATGAATGCTGATATCACATTCAACGAACAGTGATGTGATGTGGGATTTCCCTGTTGTGTGCTGTGAATATTATCATTGGTTAATAAAGAAGCTGCTTTGGTCTATGGCAGGGCAGAATATAGCAAGGTGGGAAATCCAAGCAGAGATAGAGGAGGAAAGAAGGCGGAGTCAGGGAGATGCCATGTAGCAGCTGAAGAAGAAAGATGCCAGAACCTTAGTGGTAAACCACGAGTCTCGTGGTAAAATAGAAAATAATAGAAATGGGTTAATTTAAGATGTAAGAGCTAGCTAGGAATACACCTGAGTCATTCATTGGTCCAACAGTATTGTAATTAATACAGTTTTGTGTGATTATTCGCATCTGGGTGGCCAGGAAACAAAATCACAGTCTCTGTTTACAGTGGTGAGCTGATATTCAATTATACTTTCCTTTGTTAACAAATTTATTTTATAGAATACATGCAGAGATCCACAGCCAAACATTAGACAGAGCTCAGGAAATCCTGCGGATGAGGGGGAGGAAGGATTGTAGGAGGCAGAGGGGTCAAGACCATTACAAGAAAACTCACAGAATCAACTAACCTGGTCTTATAGGGGCTCACAGAGACTTAATCAACAACCAGGAAGCCTGCATGGGACTGATTTAGGCACTCACTCTGCACATATGTTACAGTTGTGCAGCTTGGTCTTCTTGTGGGACTCCCAACAGTGGGAGCAGCGGCTGTCTCTGAGTCTTTGTTGGCTTTTGGAACCCTGTTCTTTATATTGGGCTGCCTTGTCCAGCCTTAATACAAGGGGAGGTCCAGCCTTACCGCACTTGATATCCCACATTTGGCTGATATCTATGGGAGGTCTGCCCTTTTCTTAAGAGAAACGGAGGAGGAGGAGTAGATTGGGGGAATAGGAAGCGGAGTAGGGGGAGCTGGGAGGAGGAGAAGGAGGGGAAACCTCAGTTGGGATGTAAAATAATAATAATAATAATAAATCATTAAAAATACAGTGGAAAAATTTTAAAAGAAACTATCTTCAGCATTTAACTTGAATAAGTGATAGCTAACAAAATAATAACTTCAGAGGTAAGAACACAATGTACTTGTTTGTTGACTATATTTTCTTTTGCTCATGTAATAAACAGTGCCCTACTAACAGAAATAAAGACTGCAGGGGGCTGGAGAGATGTCTCAGTTAAGAGAACAGATGGTTCTTGAGTACAGGGGACTTGAGCTCGGCTCCAGCACCCACGTTAAGACACCTTAGGATTAACTCCCTCAGCTTCAGCTCCAGGCAAATCCAATGGGCATCTGCACTTTATGAGTACAACCCCACACAGAAACACACACACACATGACTAAATAAAATAAATCCTTGTTAATGAAAGGAAGACTGTTAAAACTTGGCTTTTTAATGTTTACAAGCACTTTATACCTAGTAACACAAAACTTTCTAATATTACAGATAATATGTTGAGATTGGTAACAGCTGTCCCCTCCTTCTCTAGAGTCCAGACAAGACTAACAATGCCACCTTCCTGTGTGGAAGTCAAACATAGGCTCAGGACCCTTAGGTAACACAGAGCTCAAGACTCTATCAAACAGAGGCAGCAGCTGGCAGCAAAACTGACCATCCCCCGTCCTAATCACTGAAGTTATTTCCTTCAAAAGCTTGCCTTCTTTTCTTTAGCTATTTTATTATTTAATGAAACATGACAATTGTACTATGAAAGAGTGATGTGACATTTTGAAATATGTATGATAAAAATGATAAAATATATTCACACAATGAAATACAATTCGACCACAAAAGAGCAAAATTCTAAAATTTATAACATAGTTATCCTTCTCTTTTAAAAACAAAAATATTACTCGTGTGTGTGTGTGTGTGTGTGTGTGTGTGTGTATATATATTTTCCTGTTCAGGCATGTGTGAACACACCCCTACGAACAAACAAGTTCATGTGGTGGTCAACAACAACCTATGGAGTTAGCTCTCTCCTTCCACCATGTAGGCTCCAGGGACTGAACTAAGGTCATCAGACCTGGTGACCCACTGAGCCACCTCACCAGCCATCTTCTTTTGGAGATTACTTTGGGTTTAGGGCTATAACAGAGTACTTGCCTAGCACATACCAGGATCTGGGTTCAATTTCTGGAAACACATATGCATTAAAGATTACCTTCAAGGATAAAAACTCACCAATAAGCTTGTTTTCCTTGACAAAACATCGGAATTCAGCCCCAGGAATTAATTCACACCATTTTCGGAGGACAAGCTATGGACAAATGGATAAATGTAACAGAAGTATACCAGAAGACCCTTTCAGACCCTTTCACATCAAGACCTTATTGTGATGATGCCATAAAAGTGGTTTGAGGAAAAGAGGCCACTTAAACTGGAGATGTGACATGAGACGCAGGCAACAGAGCTGCGACCTGTTGTTCTAATAAGGAGAAATTGTTCTGAAACACTTTAGGACAAAACACATTAGGATTTAGGTTTGGCTCAGTGGTGAGTACTTACTTAAGTAAGCTTCTTAAGCTCAAAGCCCTTAGAGTATTCCAGTCAAAACACTCATTTTGATAGATAAGAAATGCATTGAATCAAGCCTTGCAAATGTGGTATTTTAAAAACATGATAAAAGGCAGGGGAGATGGTTCAGTAGTTAAGGGCACTTATTGCTCTTGTAGAGAACCTGGCTTCAGTTCCCAGAACCTACATGGCAGTCCACAATCTCCTGTAACTCCAGTTCTAGGGAATCTAATGCCCTCTTCTGACCTCAATAGGCACCTACCACACACATGATACATAGATATATATGTTGGTAAAACACTCACATATAAAATAAAATTAACAAATTAAATTAAAAAATAAAAATAAACATCAAACTAAAATATTATACATTCCTATGTATTAAAGTTGACCTTGGAATAGGGCATGTGTGAAAATATGGCTATGGAAATTTTATTTAGCAACAAATTAGCAACTATAGCACATTAACAGCAACAAGTAACACACACAGTGGTTGATTTTAAAGCACAAAGGAGTAGAGTCTTTCTCCTTGCCCAGTCTTTCTGTTGTCCTCAGAAGCAGCCAGAACTTTCTGGTTCTTATTTGTCTTTCTAGAAGTAGTCCAGGAATACATAAGTATATAGCATATGGAAACATTTTTAAAAATACAGACAGAAGCATATGCTACATTGGATTCTACTTGCAACATTTTTCACTTTAATTACTTGAGGAATATCACTTCCCTAGCTTTAACTCTTGTGTTCTTAGCATGATGATGCTGTTTCAAAACAAAAGCAATTCAACAGCAAAGGACTGGTAAGCAAATCTTAACTTTAACCAGTATTATATTTCAATGAAAGACTAAAGAAGCAGGAGCAAGGCCCTGCCTCAAAGTGATGTGCCAGACTTTGCTGACTCCCCATAGGAAGCCTTTCGCTCTCTGAGGAGTGGATGAAAGGTGGGGTGGGTGGAAGGTGGGAGCACGTGAGGAGGGGAGGGAGTGGGAACTGGGATTGGTATGTAAAATGATAAAAGATTATGTAAAAAAAGGAAGGAAGGAAGGAAGGAAGGAAGGAAGGAAGGAAGGAAGGAAGGAAGGAAGGAAGGAAAGATACTAAGAAACAGTCTTTACAGTTCTTGTGCAGCTAGCACGGTCTGCTGGAGCTTCACAGGAAGTGTTCAGCAAAGCAGTAGGTGTAAATATGTAATATGCATACAAATAATGCTACAAAAGACTGCACAATGACATAGGAAAATAACACTCTGGAAATCAGTAGGAAAAAAGCCCACAGTGGCATATAAAGATTCCAGTAACAAACACTCTAAGTTTAGTGACCTAATAATAAATTCAATGTCCTACAATAACCAGAGAAGATATATCGCTATAGTTATTCAGCAGAATGAATATTCAATTCAGGGAGTGTTGGTGAACAATATTTTTTCTTTGTGATACTAGGAACACACCCAGGACCTAAAGCATGGCACACAGACTAGGCTGCTTGACAAAAACATGTATATGCAGAGATGTCTAGAAGCAAATAATGAAAAATTTTAATCATGGCACTGAACCTAAGATATTATAAAAACCAAATATGAAAATGTTTTGCAATTAACAAGCAAAGACAATTATGCTTGCTTCAAATTTTTCAGAAATACTGCATTTTAATAATGCAAATTAAAAAAGAATCAAGAGTATACAAGTGACAGCCTACTAAGCAGCATTTAAAGGACAAGAAAACTCTAGATTTAATTAATTAGTTAAGAAATCAGCTGTAATTAAGAATAGTACCCATTTGAGAGATATTTATATGTACATTTTCAAAACAATGGAGTAAAACCAGGAGTCTGTAATTTTCTACAATGCCTTCTAAAGTTGGATCATTACTTTCCATTCTTTGACATGTTCTTTCCAGGATGAGTGAATGATACAGAGGGAAAGCGAGGATGATGTTTTTCCTGTCAGTGTAATTTGGATTTGGAGTCTCCCTCACAGGATCCTACTTTTACACTGCTTGCTCTCCAGCTTATGATGCTATTTGGAAAGCTGTGGAGGAGCTGGTAAGTGGTGGCCCTGGCTAGCAGACACAGGCCACAGCACAGCTCTGAATCAGACTTGGTTGGTTAAAAAGTATAAAGGTGTTGTAGAACTTATTTTAAGATGTGTTACATTTGTTTATGCTATGGAACATTTGTTTAATGATGCAAAAATGTGTTCCATTCTTTTATGTTTCATTTGTTTAACTCTGTGAAGCTGTGATTCTTTGCCTGTCTAAAACACCTGATGGTCTAATAAAGAGCTGAATGGCCAATAGCAAGACAGGAGCAAGGATAGGTGGGGCTGGCAGGCAGAGAGGATAAACAGAAGAAATCTGAGAGAAGGAGCAAGAGAACAAGGAGAGGAGGATGCTAGGGGACAGCCACCCAGCCACCTAGCCAGTCAGAGAGTAAGAATGAAAGTAAGATATACAGAAGAAAGAAAAATAAGAAAGTCCAGAGGCAAAAGATAGATGGGATATTTTAAGATAAGAAAAGATGGCTAGAAACAAGCCAAGTTAAGGCCGAGCTTTTATAAGTAATAAGACTCCACGTGTATTTATTTGGGAGCTGGGTGGCAGGACCCCGAAAAAAGCCAAAAGAGTAAAAAGAGTAAAAAAATATCCAACAACACAAAGACATTTATTTTATTCAAGAATGTGTATATTCTAATATATAGCCTATAAACATTTTTCTTTCTGTGGTGGTTTGAATATGAATGGTCACCATAGGCTCATAGATTTGAATGCCAGGGAGTGGCTCTACTAGTAGGTGTGGCCTTGTTGAAGGGAGTGTGTCACTGGGGGTGGGCTTTAAGGTTTCAAATGCTCAAGCCAGGCCCAGTGTTGCTTGCCCATCTGGATGAAAAACTCTCAGCTACCTTTCCAGCATCTGTCTGCCTGCATGTCACCATGTTTCCCACAATGACAATAATGGACTAAAACTCTGAAACTGCAAGCAAACCCTAATTAAATGTTTTCTTTTATAAGAGTTGCCATGGTCATGGTATCTCTTTACAAAAACAGAACATTGACTAAGTCTCTACCCCCCCCCCCAATTTGTTTGAGACATAGTCTTACTGTGTGGCATTGACTAGCTTGAAAATTGCTTTGCAGACCGGGTTGGCCTTGACCTCAGCGGTCTGCCTGCCTCTGCTGGTATTAAAGGTATGCACCACCATGCTCCACCTGAACAATACATATTCTTCTATATGTATGACAAATTTCTGAAGTTTAAAAATTTAGTGTTTCTAAGTTCCCAGAGAAATTAGTCCATTTTTTTTATTCATTTACAAATAAGCAGCACTAGTTCATGACCTTTGACCACCACTCTTAGTGTCATAAAAGGCAAGAAGATGCTTACCTCGTATTCTATACAAGGATCTGGAGAATCATCAGTACAATGAATGAATCTTTGGAGAGAAAAAAATGCAATTGAGTATTTTTTAATATGTTAGTTTATGCATTATAGACATGTTCATACTTAGTGTGAGAATCAGATTTCATAGAAAGTATCCAGAAACAAGAAACTAAGCAAATTCTGTCAACAGTTATTAAGTATTACTTAGTGTTATGTATTATGTCATCTCATTTAATCCTCAAAACAGCATGAAGAGTTCATATACTACTCATAACCTCCATTTTTCTGTCACTGAGTAAAGAAATTAAAATTCAAGGGCCCAAACTTCATAATAAGCTAGGACTATATACTACACAGGCTGCCCAGCTTCTCAGCAAAGGTAGGATGCCACTGTACACACTCTCAGTGTTTGTCCAGCTGCTGAGACACCAGATTGTAGACTGCTCTATGACCACGAGCTCTGCCAATGAGAGCCACACAAAGTGACCACACTCCTCCAATGGAGGTAGGATGATATCCATTATCCACCTTCGTGCTCACTCTGTGGATGAGTCAGCATGCTGACTACGGCTCCATGAACATTAACTTGGCCATTGACAGTCACACAAAGTGGTTGTCATTTCAAAAAATATTTGATAGAACAATTCAGCCGCCCACTACATACCCCACTCTAAGCATTGTTCCATGAACAATGATATATACCAGTATAAAACGTCCATCTGTGCCAAGCACTAGGTCAGGCACCAAAAGGACAAAAACACCTAGGACTCGGATGTCCTTTAAAAGGTGTAACAGAGAGAGCTAGCAGGTACACATAATTTCAGAACACTAGGGTGAATCAAATAAAACACTCTGGCATCACAAATGAAGAACCAACGGGCTGGCTGTCATGTGAGAGAAGGAGAGGAGGAAGTACGAAAAGAGCTTACCTGTAAGACAAAGGGAAATGTGTCAGGGCAGGAAGTGGAATGAGAAGGCAAAGAGCTACATGAGATTAGTATGGGTGGGGTGCGGAACACAAGGGGAAGCGCCGGTGATAAGGATGGGTGAAAATTTGGACAAGGAGTGTTGGTTAGATTTTTTTCACTTTGACACAAACTAGAGTCACCCAAGAAGAGGGAACCATATAGAGGACCTACCTCCACCAGATTGGCCTGTGGACATGTCTATGGGGCATTTTTTTAAATTGATGGTTGACAGGGGAGGGGCCAGCCCACTGTGGGCAGTGCTCTTGGGCAGGTGGTCCTGGGTTGTATAAGACAGCAAGCTGAACTAGCCACGGAGAGCAAGTCAGTAAACAGCACCCCTCCATGGTCTCTACTTCAGTTTCTGTCCTAGCTTCCTTTGACAATAACTGTAAGCAGTAAAATAAATCTTTTGCTCACCAAGTTGCTTTGAGTCTGTGTTTTATTACAGAAAAAAAAAAAAAAAAAGCAAGCTAAGACAAGGAGGAAACACAGATGATGTGGTCCCGGGGGGGGGGGGGGGTGGTGGGTGGTAGGGACTATAACGGAGATCATTGCATTTCAATGCATTAAAACTATCAGGATGGCTCAAAGTTTTACGGTTGTGAAGGAAAGACTAGCAATGTGAGGTAGACAGTGAGAAGGCTTACTACAACAGTCTCAGGAAGTGAGGAAAGGCTAAATGAGGCAATGGGAGGGGTGAGGGAGAAGAAAAGAGCACCATACAAAGCTATTGGGAGGGCCAAATCACTCTAACTTAGAGAGGGATTAAAAAAGAAGGAACAGGGCTGGAGAGATGGCTCAGTTGTTAAGAATGTATTGTTCTTGCAGAGGACCCAAGTTCAATTCCCAGCAGCCACACCAGTGGACTCTGTTTTTACAGGAGTGAACGTTCACATGTGCCAAGCACGGCTGGAAGCCTTTCACAGCTGCATCTCACTTAATCCTTGCAGTAAGAGCTGTGATTATTGTCTCCAATTATCTAAGCTATCAAGGCTCAGGAGGGTGAGGTAACAAGTGGGAAAGAAGCATTCAGTCACAAGCTGCACCACATCTCTAGGATGGAGATACTAGAACTCAGGTTAAGCCTAGTAGGCAGACAGAGAGGTATGCGTACACACACGTACACACACACACACACACACACACACACACACACACAATATACATACTGACAAGACTTTAGCCTAAAGAAGTACCAGTGTTGAAAAAGAAAAGAAGCCGGGTTGTAGTTGCACACGCCTTTAATTCCAGAACTCAGGAGTTCAAGACCAGCCTGGTCTACAAAGGGAGTTCCAGGACAGCCAGGGCTACACAGACAAACCCTGTCTCACAAAAGGTTCAAAAAGAAAGAAAAGAAAGAAGGAGGGAGGGAAGAACGAAGGGAGGAAGGGAAGGGAGGAAGGAAGGAGAAAAAAATTATTAATAAATCGTATCTCCACGAGAAAGTTGGGGAACCTGTTTTAGCATACTCTAGCACACAGTAGTGCTATCTGAAGACCTTATCTTCCCTTGAAAGCAAAAATTCCTTTCTTCAAGCTCATCTAAAGTATATTACCCTAAGGAGCTTTATTCCAACACTAGCTTTGAGTATATTTAAAATTTCTTAAGCAAAAATGAATCTTACAGGTAGTTTTATGTTAATCAAAATTGAGGCCATGAAATGTTGGGTTAATAAAAATTAATACAATTGTTTCAGTCTCTAAAAATAACCACCCATTCCTCACCAGGACCAGCAGTATGATAAGACTAAAAATATTAATAGAGTTCCTAGGTTTTGACACCTATGTAAGTAAGTACTCTGGATTAGAGTAACTATACAAATAAGAAAAGACAAGTAATCCAATGCATGTTAAGAAAACAGGAACTGCTTGGTGTAGCGGTGCATGCCTGGAATCCCATGACCCAGAAAGCTGAGGCTGGAGCACTACCATTAACTCTAGGCTAGCCTAGGCTACATAGTGAGTTCCAGGCCAGCCTGGGCTAACGTGTGTAAGAAAATAAAACTAAAAAGGGAAGAAAGGAAGACAGAGGAAAGGAAGAAGAGAGAGAATAAGGAAGGGAAAGAGGAAGGAAGGAAACAACAAAGGACCAGAGGTCAAAAAAAAAAATGCTGGCCAGTGGTGGCGCACACCTTTAATCCCAGCACTGAGGCAGAGGCAGGTGGATCTCAGTGAGTTTGAGACCAATCTGGTCTACAGAGTGAGTTCCAGGACAGTCAGGACTGTTATACAGAAAAACCCTATCTTGAAAATAAAAATCATAATCAAGACCATAGGTTCCATAATAAGTGCCTTAGCTTCTCTCTCTCTCTCTCTCTCTCTCTCTCTCTCTCTCTCTCTCTCTCTCTCTCTTTCTTTCATGGTTTTATGAGACAAGGTTTCTCTGTAGCTTTGGAGTCTGTCCTGCTGTCCTGGAACTAGCTCTAGTAGACTAGGCTGGCCTCGAACTCACAGAGATCCACCTACCCTGCCTCCCAAGTGCTGTGATTAAAGGCATGCACCACCACCACCTGGCCCTTAACTGCTTTTCTATTGTCAAGATAAACACCATGGCCAAGGCAACTTATAAAAGAAAGCATTTAATTTGGGGACCATGCTTCCCTAGGGTTAGAGTCCATGACCATCACTGCGGAGAGCATGGCAGCAGGCAGACAGGCATGGCAATAAACAATATCTGATAACTTACATCTTGATCCACAAGCACAGGGCAGGGAAAGAGACACTGGGAATGGTGTGAGCTTCTGAAACCTCAGAGCCCACCCCCAGCGACACCTCCTTTAACAATCCCACTCTTTTCCCAGCAGCTCACCAAGCGTGGACCAGGCACTGAGAGGTCACACAGCTTAGCCGTCAGACTCGCAAGTCTGACCCTCCACTCTAGTGCCAGGGCTGCAGGCAAGGACCACATCCAGCTTACATGTGGGTGCTGGGACTCACACTCAGGCCCACATGCCTGCACTTTACTGATCCACTGCCCCGACTCCACTTGTTAAAAATGCTTCTATAGTCTTACAAATACCAATTCAGAATCTTAGTCATCATATTACTACTTAAAAATAAATATACTTACATACATATTTACATTCTATCATCTTATAACATTATTTTTAGCTGGTTTAACATTTATGTAATTTTTAAAATGAGTAGTCTGAGAACATATGTGGTGCCGGAGGTTATTGCTGTAAGCTTTTTCTTACTGAGATGACTAACCAGATGGCCAAGTATGTTTATGAAAGGTGATGCTGAGCCATCTAGAGACTGAAGAGAAGTCAACAGGAGCCTGTCAGGAGCTCATCTCGAGCAGACATCAGGGACAACTGATCATAGTAAGACCTCTCTCTTCAGAAAAAACAAAAAAAAGTTGAAAAATTACAACATTGTGCTTCATACTAAACAAGGCCAAATTTTATGAAAAAAATAAATCATGGACAGAAAGACAAAGGACAAATTTTGAGCAAGGAGAAAATAATACATCAAAGTTTTGGTGGTATAGCTTTTCATGTTGTTCAGAAAGGCAAAACAATAGTGTTGGCATGTAGATACCATTTCTTTAGCATTTTCAACTATGGTAGAAAGGGAAAGAATAAAAAAAAAAGTGAAGTAAGGGTGATTAGATGGTTCATTAGGATTTTCATAGATCTTTTCTCCAAAGAGGCAAAATACTGTATTTAAAAATTAAACCACCTATGGTAGCTGGAATGAGATGTCCTCCATGGTTGCAGACATTGGAATACTTGGTCCCTAGCTGGTTGCACTGTTTGGGCCATTTAGGTGTGTCCTTGCCAAAGAAGTCTATCTCTAGAGGTGGGGCTAGGAGTGCCTGAGGTTCCAAAGACCCATTCCCAGTTAGCATTGTCTGCTTCTTGTTCATGGTTTAAGATGTGAGCTCTTAGCTGCTCCTGCCACATACCTTCCCTCTGACGTCAGACACTTACCCTCTGGAACCATAAGCCCAAATAAACTCTTTATTTAGTGTTTCATCATAACAAAAAATAACTAAGACACCAACACCATCTAAAGCACATACGCTGTCATCTAAATAAATACAACTGAAAAATGATAGTGGCACAGTTACGTCAAGTCCACTGATACACAAAACTTTACTCCTGAGACTACTGCTGAACTTCATTTGGGATTATAAACGTCTTATCAGCAGTTTTAGATGCCTATGATTATGATCACTTATTTAAAAATAAAAATTCCAACACAGCAGAAGCCAGCCAGCCCGCTCCCACCTCACCAGCTGGGCACCACTACAATGAACAAATATGCGATGGAGGGGTGGGAAAGAGAAGAACGAAGCGATGTGTGCACTGAGAGGCAGAACTGGAGCCAAGACTGTGGTGACAGGTGAGAGGGGGCTGAGGCTGACACTGGAACATGTCGTTTCCCAGTAGGGCCAACGGGGTGGTGTGCAGCAGCGTGGAGCTTATGCAGACACAGACTCAGTCCTCAAACACACTGCCAGGTTGTGGGATCACCCTGGCTCTGCTCATTGATGGAGGCCCAGGATGAGAAACAGTTCACTTTCTGGATTGGACCTCCTCGAAGGACCACTGTAGTCCATGATGCCCATAAAGGCCATGTTGGTCCATGCCTTAGGCCGTGATGAAGCCTGGCTGTATGAAGCCTATGCCGCTGACTGAAGCCTTGAAGATGTCCTCCAGCTTTACTGCCTCAGAGGGCCATGTTGAGTGACAATCGTTTAATCATGAAAAATGTACGTGGGCAAATGATGTAGCCAGCAAACATAACACAGATTCACTGTAAGTGTTATAACTCAACTTCCACTTTTTAAAGCATCTGATCTACAGTCATCAAGTAAAGACCAAGAAAAACAAAGCCAGAACTTAGAATTCTATAGGAAATTTTGCCTATGGCAGACCCTGGGTAGATGCTCCAGCTACTCCTGACTGGCAGCCTTGCTAAGAGCATCTGGATTGTACAGACTGTGATGCACCTGTGCTTCACAATCACCCCTTGCTGAGGAATAAGCCTTTACACTGTGTGAATATTTGTCACTGTGATTGGCTTAACAAAGAAGCTGACTGGCCAATAGCTGAACAGAATAAAGTTAGGTAGGAGAACTAGACAAGGAAAATGGTGGGAGGAAGAAAGTTGAAATCAGCAGTTGCCAGCCAGACTCAGAGGGAGCAGATGACTGTGCCATGTTTTTAAAGGTACCACCATGTAGCAGAATGTAAATAAGGAATATTGGTTAACTTAAAATATAAGAGCTAGTTGTAATGAGCCTGAGCTATTGGCTGAGCATTTATAATTAACATAAGCCTCAGTGTGTTTATCTGAGAGTGGTTTTGAGACAGGAAAACTCATCTCAGAACCTTTCATAAAACTTTTATCTTGAAAGTCCCCCAAAGTCCATGTGCTAAGTGAACTCAGCTCATTGTGTCCTGGAGAGATAGTGGAGCCTCTAGTATGTGGGGCCTACTGAAGGAGGGGGCAGGTAACTGGGAGTGTGCCCTTGATCTTAGGACCATGATCATTTCCTATCTTACTCTCTGTTTCCAGGCTGCCATAAAGTGAACAGGCCTCTTCTATCAGGCATTCCTGCTCTGATGCACTATGCTCTCACAGACCCAAAAGAAATGGGGTCAGCCAACCACAGGCGGAAACCTCTAAAATTGTGAATCAAAATAGAATTTTGTACTTTTTAAGTTGTTTAACTGAGGTATTCTGTCCATGACAAAAAGCTAACTAACACATCCTTTCTTCCAGGGATTCACAAATTGACTCATATAAGCAGCCCTCAAAGCATGAGCCTGGAACTGCCAGGAAACACGTTAGAAATAATACAGTCAGGGCAATAAACCCTGTGTGAGTAAACTATTTTCAATTGGCTTTTGCTAACTTTAAATATAGGGACGGGATAGAGAGCTCAGTAGTTAAGAGCACACATTGTTCTTACGAGGACCTGGATTAAGTTCTCAGAACCCACATCAGGCAACCCACAGCCACTTCCAATCCCACCTCCAAGGGATCTGATGTTCTTTTCTAGACTCTGTGGGCACCTGTACTCATCTGTATATACTCCATCACACAGACATATACACATAACTAAAACAATAAAATTAAAACTCAGAAACATCCTGATTATATCACAAATGTTTTTAGTCAAGGTAAGCCTCAAAATAGTGTAAACAATACAATTTCATTTTATGATACTGTAAAAGTTTGCACAGATCAACAATTATGTATTATAATAATCACTGATATCTCATTCTATTATATATTTCAATGGGAATTCTGAAAAGAATCTGTAACTGATAGTAACCAGCAGAGGAGTTTTGTTTTGTTTTTTTTCAAGACAGGGTTTCTCTGTGTTACAGTCCTAGATGTCCTGGAACTAGCTCTTGTAGACCAGGTTGGTCTCAAACTCACAGGGATCCGCCTACCTCTGCCTCTTGAGTGCTGGGATTAAAGGTGTGTGTCACCACCATCTGGCTAGCAGTGGCGTTTTGAACTACTGAACAAACTTAGACCTCAGCAAAGTAAAACACTGCATGATCTTGTTGAACCTAAAGAATTACACTCTTAGTATTTGAGAGCTTCTGAAAGACACTCTGACAAAAGCTCTTTTTATTTTTTCTATTTTGCAATGCTAGGACTCAAACCCAGGACCCCAAAATGCTAGGCAGATGCCCTACAGCTAGGCCACACTCTAGGCACAGATCTTCAGTGTTCATGAGTTTTACTAATAGAGACTTTGGTTACAATGACACATTCACTGTTAAGTACCTGGCTTACTGCTTTCTATGCTAGTGATTATCAACATTTCTAGGAATGCATCAGTGATGCCCAGCTAATGGGCTGGAGGCTGAGCATGCATCATTTGTTCCCTCAACATCCCAAATGATGATGGTGGAAGCATGGCCATTTGTGGGTGAGCACTCTAAACCCAAGGCCTCACAATGACTTTCTGATTTAACTTTTTCCTTAAAAGTCAAAAAGTACAAGGTGTAAAACATGACTGGTAATTTTACCATCCACTGGTGAATGTTGAAGCTGATTTTTAAAACCATCAGCTTCAAAATTAAAAGTAATGTGAAACTGTTTTGGAAAGGCCAAGGTGTCCTCACGTTCTCACTGCCATGAACACTAAAGGTCTGCAAAAGTCTGTATCTATTAATTAACAGATGCAAAGCAGTTTGAATGTAATGTAGTTCAAGATCCCTTTACTCAAAGCATTAGAAGTTGAAAACAAAAAAAGCTTTAAAATGAGGGGTGGGGGAGAGATGAAGCAATGACTTTCTTCTAACCAGAGGAACTTGCCAGGATACAAACAAATGTTGCTGCATTTATTAAAATGAAAACTGAGGGCCACCAACTCCCAGTAATACCTGCGCCAGCATGACCATAAAAGGTCGGCAACTGCATGTAAAACAATACATACGATATGTGGGTTCTTGTTGTTGCTATTTTTGTTTGTTTCGAGACAGGGTTTCTCTGTAGTTTTGGAGCCTGTCCTGAACTTGCTCTATAGACCAGACTGGCTTCGAACTCACAGAGATCTGCCTGTCTCTGCCTCCCGAGTGCTGGGATTAAAGGCGTGCATCACCATCACTCAGTCTGTTGTTATTTTTGCTCATTTCTATAAACCCAGAAATGAATGGCTATGGAACCACCTGGTTAACTCTCTCCCCTCTATATGTTAATTTTTTATGATGCTTGGGACTGAATGCAGGGCCTCATGCAAGCAAATCATATACGTAATGACTAAACCATGCCCTAAATTCCTTTTATGATAAACTGGGATACAAAACACTCATTGATGGCTACAACACATTGCTTTCTCTCATCAACACTATAATCACATACAGAGCCCAGGTATAACAGAGCTGACTGTGACTGTCATGCAGAGGACATGCCTAGTAATGCCAGGACTCCTTCAAAACAGGAGCTGAGGCTGAAGCAGAGTGAACTCCCAGAAGAGACTCTACTGCATGGTTAGGAAAAAGGGGTGTGCATGCACATGCAAACAGTCTATTTTTGCATCTTAAAGCAGAACTTACAGACTAGTTTAACTGAGATACTGGTGTTTAAAGATGACTAGGAAGGGATGTCAAGACTAGCTATTATCTGGTGATGAGACAAAGGAAGAGTGGGGTGCACACACACAGTGGTGGGTACTCTGTTGCCCTGCTATAATTAGCAGCAGCAGCCCAAGTCCTTTTTTTTTTTTTTCATTTGAGACAGGGTTTCTTTGTGTATCGCTGCCTGCCCTAGAACTCACTCTGTAGATTAGGCTGGCCTCAGACTCACAGAGATTCACCTGCCTCTGCTTCCCGAGAGCTGGGCTTAATTAAAAGTGTGCACCACCATCACCGGGCACTGCTTGAGTTCTTTAGACACACAATTACTATCAAGGAGACAGTAATTCTATTTAAAAAAAAATGCATCTTCAAGATTTACTTTAAGGATCTTTACTGCAGTGCTTTATAAAAGAAAAGAGGATTGCTCAAACACATCACGCTACCAGTGTTCAGTGGCAAATCATCAAGATCAGATAGAATAATGGTGAATGTAAGCATTTAAAGACACAGAAAGATGTCACTATGTGTTGGTAACATACCGTCACTATAAACTGCAAACACACCCCAGAGTAACATGAACAACTGGATCCCAATCTTCAAGTTGGGTTGAAGAACTGGCTGAGCAATTAAGAAAACTGGTTACTCTTCTAGAGGACCAAGGTTCAATTCCCATCACCCACATGACAATATACAATATCTATAACTCCAACTCCAGATCTGATGCCTTTTGGTCTCCAAAGGCACCGAGCTTGCATATGGCACACAGACATATATATGAGGAAAACATAAATACATAAAAGAAACAAACAAAAAAGTCCTAAATTAAAAAATGGTGCGGGAGAACTGTCTGTAATCTGTCAATCATATTTTAAATAAATGCTGATTGGCCAGACAAGAAGTAAAGGCGGAAAAACCAGACAGGAAGTAGAGGTGATTCAATGAGAAGCAGGGAGCTCCCTCCGCCATTCCTGCCCAGACTACTGAAGAAGCAACATGTGAGCTGAGAGCTGGAAAAGGTACTGAGCCACATGGCTAACATAGACAAGAATTATGGGTTACCATAAGATGTAAGAATTAGTTAATAAGAAGACTGAGCTAATTGGCCAATCAGTTTATAATCTTATGGAGTCCTGTGTGTGATTTTCTTTGTGGCTTGCCGGCTGTGGGGTACCGGGCGGGACAGAAACCTCAACAAGCCGGCCCCCTCATGTTACAAAAAAAGGGGGGGCAGGTGGGCTGGTAAGATGACTCAGGAAATAGAGGCAGTTGCTACCAAGTCTGACAACCTGAGTGTGACCCCTGAAATCCATGTGGTAAAGGGAGAGAACCAACTCCTGTAAGCTGTCTTCTAATCTCCACACGTGTTTAAGACTTGTGTACACACAGACACACAAAAAAAAATATAAGGAGACTTTAAGTAATCCTTACTAGACAAAGACAGGTATATACATTATTACATTATATCTATGAATCAAAAGAAATCTGGAAGTATATACAGCTAATTATGTAGTGAGCTCACCATGTTTTCCTGCTTTTTAGTCATCTGTAGTTACTAATTTTGTTCTTATAAGTATATTTAAATTTTATAATAGGAAAAATTACTAAAATGTTTTATCTATCTATCTATCTATCTATCTATCTATCTATCTATCTATACTGTGTTGCTAGTTAGGCATACCCATTGTAGCATTTGCTAAAAAAGAAAAAGAAAAAGAAAGGTCTGCTTTGAAAATACCACTTGAGGGCCACAAGTAGCTCATGATACAGAACTGTTAGAGTATAGCATTCGAGAGAGAATTTTATCAATAGGAAGCTACTCACGAACACTTACGGCTGTGTGAAGTCACGAGTGATGAAATCAGAACTCTTGAAGAGTAGGAAGATGTCACTGAGGGTGTTACACTTCAGAGAACTATTCATTGCTATCCAGTATGCATCCTAAATAATAAACATGTGTAAATTAAGACACATCCCACAGCTGCAGCTCAAGCACATAAATGAAGGCAACAGTGCACAGCACCTCAAGGGTTTAAAGAAAACAGCCAAGCAAATTTTAGTAGAACTGTCGGATATCAAACACACTTCTTAACAAAAAGAGCATGGCAAGAGCATGTCAAACTCAATTATGTACACTGAAGACCAAGATGGTTCAGTAGGTAAAGGCACGTCCCAAAATCTTTGATCACTGAAGTTCAATACCTGGGCCACACATGGGAGAAGAGGAGAAGTAAGTTCCACAAATTGTCCTCTGACCTTCAAGTGTGTATGCACAAGTACACCCACAAAACAAACAAACAAATACAACTTTTTAAAAAGAAGGGCAGTTATGCACACTGAGATAGTAGGATCCACACTTCTCAGCCCAGGGCCAGGTACTTTCCAGTGTTTTTCATGTTAAGATGGAAGGCGAGTAAATGAAGTCCACACATCAGCTAAAAGATCCAATGGTAAAGAAACAGCTACTGTCCAAAATAAAAGTCACCATTTCCATCCTTCCTGTTTGGGGAGAATGACAAACACCTGGAGCTGGTTGGCCAGCATAGTTGAGAGTCTATGTATTCAATCAGAAAGGAAGACAGTGGCTACGCTGGACATGCAAACAAAACATAAGGGAGCAAGGCTCAGTGCCGTGTGATTAAGTCACACTTCTATAGTCACAGGATAAAACACTCATTGAAAACACTGGGAGGAAGAGAAAAGGAAAAAAAAAACACTGATAGTTACCAAAACTATCCAATTATCCACACTACATAGAAGAAAACACTGGTGTATACAAGTCAATCAATAAAATCAATAAACAAATGGACAAATAAGGAATTTACAACCAAAAATAATCTTCCCATCTTAAGTGGAAACAAAGTAAAACATTACTCCTATAGAGATGAAAATCTGACTGGGAAACTAAAAATGAATTTAAAAACATCTACATGATGTCTTTATAATTTCTCCCAATGAAAAAGGCAGTAACTTCTGGTTAAAGGAAGAATACCTAGCATTTAATTCCACTAAGACATCAGTATTTACATTAAAAAAAACCACACAGTTGAATTAGGAAAAACAAAAGAATGCAACTACCAATTCCAAGGAAAGTAAAATATGGAATAAAAATACTAATAATCATAGTAAGTATACACCAGTGAGTACACGGTGTTTACAAAATGAAAGCCACTGGAAACACTCAATACTGGGAGAAACGGAAGGCACCCCCAAGAGTGAATACACACTTCCTGCCGCTGTGCACAAGCTCATGTGTGGGAGGGGTGTGTACTGAGACTAGAGGACAGCTTTCAAGGGTTGGATCTCTCCTGCCGTGTCGGTCCCACTGAGCTATCTCTCTGGTCCAGCATATTTATTAGTACTTTTCAACAGAGAAGATTTTGCTCAACCAAGAAAGTGACATTTTTAAAACTGCAGACTATTAAAATAAAGAAAATTCTAGCATAATTGGCAACACAAGGGATCAAACTGTCTTTTGGTAAAATGCATAGTATTTCACTGACCCAGGAAAGTACACACAGCAAAATCAAAAGAAGAAAACAGAGGAAAAAAGAAATAAACGCAAGAGCATTTTTTTCTAGAATTAGGAATATAACCAGATCTCCATGGGGATAGAAAATGAAATAAAGAGCAAAACAAACAAGCATTCAAATAAAAAGATTTTCTTCTGTGCACCTACCCTTGGGGCACTCCAGTTAAGCTTCGGGAAGACACTACCCCCCAAGGAATTGATAGCTTCCTGGACTTGAGTGTTGAATTCAGGAAACTCTGGTGCCTATAGAAACAGAGGACAAATCATGAAAAAGTCAGGATCACTAGAGACAAAGAAAATATGATCAATGTCTCAAGATTGTAGCTAGGGTATTAAAAACAGAATTCTTTAGAATACAAATTATTGTTCCTATTCGTCCACTCGACTAAATAAAATAAGCAAGAAAATAATTTTACCAGAAAGAGAAATAATCAGCTTCTCAAAGGGTACTTTCTAAAACAATCAAAGCTCATATCTCTGGAAATACAGATGTCTGTCACCAAGTACACGGTACAAGAGGAACAAATCACTTGTTCTTCTGAATACTTACATAATGCCAGCAACTAAAGCCAACTGAGCTGGCATATGCCCTGTAATCCCACCACTTGGCAAGCAGAGACAGGAATTAGGAGCTCAAGACCCTTGGCTAAGGAAGTTCAAGGCCAGCTGGAGCTAAGGGGATGGGGCGATAAAGCAGTATAAAGTGTGCTCTGCACAGCAAGCATAAGGACTTCAGTTTAAACCCCAGTACAAAGGCCAGGCGTGGCTGCCCATGTCTGTAACCCCAGCATGGGGAGGGCAGAGACAAGCGGATTGTAAGGGCTCACTGGTGAACCAGCCTCACTGAAATGGCAAGCTAAAAGGTTATTGAGAGACCCTGTTTAGAGGCAATGAGAGGAAGGGCGACAGAGGACAACACCCAGTATCTTCCTCTGGCCTCCATGGACACACACACAAATGGACTAAGGAGAACTGGTATTTTTCAAGAGAAGAGATTGGGGTGGGGTGGACATACACTCCAGTTCTCAGAAATATTACCCAATACTTAACAGGCCATTTGTGGGAAAGGGCCAGTGAAAATGAAAAATACATGATATGACAAAATGTACCTAAACACTACTATTTACAGACAAGTTTTTATTTATTTATTTATTTATAAAAATTTCCACTTCCTCCCCTCCTCCCAATGCCCTCCTACTCCCCCCACTCCCTCTCCCCCTCCCTCTCCAGTCCTAAGAGCAGTCAGGGTTTCCTGCCCTGTGGGAAGTCCAAGGTCCTCCCCACTCCATCCAGGTCTAGGAAGGTGAGCATCCAAACAGACTAGGCTCCCACAAGGCCAGTCCATGCAGTACAATCAAAACTTAGTGCCATTGTCCTTGGCTTCTCAGTCAGCCCTCATTGACAGCCACATTCAGAGAGTCTAGTTTGATCACATGCTCCATCACTCCCAGTTCAGCTGGCCTTGGTGAGCTCTCATTAGATCAGTCCCATTGTCTCAGTGGGTGGACGCACCCCGAGCACCCCTCGCGGTCCTGACTTCCTCGCTCATGTTCCCCCTCCTTCTGCTCCTCATTTGGACCTTGGGAGCTCAGTCCAGTGCTCCAATGTGGGTTTCTGTCTCTATCTCCATCCATCGCCGGATGAAGGTTCGGTGTGAAAGGTGTCCTCAGCACAGGGACAGGACTCTTGGAGGTTGAAGGACCCCGCAGACAAAAGGGCGAACTTGGGGGGGGGGGGGGGAAGATCTGTGCGGAGCCAAAAAGCCCCTGCAGCAGGAGTTGGAGGTGCCGTGAACTTCTCTTTCTCCGGCCGGGCGGGTGCGCACCCCCACCCCTATGGGTGGGTAGCCTCAGTCCAGACAAGTTTTAATACAAGCAAAAATCCCAAATAGTGTTTGTGTGAGTTAAAATGTCCTTTTCTTTTTGGTTGAATTAGAAGCAGACATTTTCGCATAAAAAGCAACTCAGTCTAATGTTTGTTTCAATCAGGAAGTGACAGAAAAACTACTATTCAACAGGAAGATACGCTTGATTGCCAAGAGGCCCTGCTTTCGGTAAATATCAACAGGGATGGAAACAGGACTTTCTGGGGAGCCAGAACACAAGGACACTGACGAACACTTCCTGTCACTCTCTGACTGCATGAGTTTCTAGAGAGGAGGGCTGCTGACCCCTACTGGGCAATGGCAGGTTCTGAAAAAAATCTAATCAAACTCCATAGTAGAAAAATATTCTGAAAAAGTCTAAAATTACCTACACACTACAAAACCCATGAACTCTCATGTTCTAGCCCAGAGAAGAAAAATAAAAAACTGAGAAGATTCTGGGGGGAAAGGCCAAAAAAGTAAGCTTTTAAAAATGGGAATATACCTCCCAATTAGAAACAATTCATTGGTGGGTTTTGTTTGATTTGTAGGCTAAAACTTGATCCCTGGCGTCTTGTGTGCCAGGCAAGCACTCTAATACTAAGATGCACTCTCAGCTCTAGAAAGGAATTATAAGCAAGATGCTAACCTGTAGGCTGGTTAACAAGTTCTCTCATTGTTTGATAGACTGCATCGTATCTCTCTTCCACTAGACTACCACCAACTCGGCTTAGACATTATCAGGGTCATGAAGATCTGAGTTAGAAACCCTGTATTACCATTGCCTCTCCCATCCAAATGATGTACCACTCCCCTCATGCACATACTCCCTCTTAATTACCAGGAGCTGCTGATCAGGGTGTTCTAGAGCTGTCAATAAAAGCCACTTATGTAAGCTCTGCATCAGCGGTAGTTTCTACAAGATACAACTGGGGCAGTAGAGATGGCTCAGTGCCTAAGAGCACTGGCTGCTCTGCCAGAGGACCCAGGTTTAATTCTCAGCACCCACATAGCAGCTCACAACAGTCTGTAACTCCAGTCCCAGGAGATCCTACTCCCTCTCTGACCTCCACAGGTACCAAACATGAACATGGTGCACAGACATACAAGCAGGCAAAACACCCATGCACATAAAATTTAAAAATAATAATTACAAAGATAAAATAATTAATTCCATTTCCCTACTCCACAAAATACTGTATGGAAGGACCGCTACATTTCATACATTTGCTTTGGTTTTTGTAGTGCTAAAGATTGACTCTGGGCTATGTGCACTTTAGGCAATCTGCAGAAACCCTGGGTTTTATGTTTGTTTGTACTGTTTTGCTTTTTTTTTTTTTTGAGACAGGTTCTCTTGTAGCACAGATTGACCTAAAAATCACCATATAATCAAAACTTGAACTCTTGACCCTACCTCTCGACCTCCATTTTGCTGAAAGAATCACTGCCATGCACCACTAAGCCCAGGTCTATTTATTACATTTTAAAAGATTTTATTGGTTCTCCCAAATCCTCAAAATCATCCAACCTTATGAAATACTAAATCATGGATACTACAGAAAAATTTAAATTATAAAGAATTTACATATAGCACACCATTATGTGATTTTTCACTATGCCCCTACTATGAACAACTTGCTAACAGATAACAGTAAGAATGACATTTCATGGGTATCCTGAAAGGGATCCAGTTGTCACCTCTCCCATCCCAGAGGACTACATATTCACATAATACTCCTGATCACTGTCTTTTCTTTACATTCTATTTTTAACCAATTTTAATTATTGCCTAGTTCCTCTAAGAGTTAAAGTAAAATCTTTAAAAAATGTGTTAAATCAAGAGTTTCGTTTCTGCATTGTAGTTATGATTTTATACTATGAAAACGACTAATAAACAGATGACATTAATATTATTTCAAGCTCATAGCTCAAACGCTAGTCGTGAACATGGAAACCAGTCAGTTGTCCAGGGAAACATTCTCATTGTGAGTGGGTAAAAACCCACTTTCATTTGATATCCCTAGACTTTCTAACCTCAATTCTGTACCACACTCATTCAAAGAGGCTAGGTTTCTTTCTTTCTTTCTTTCTTGGTCTGAATTGTTTGGTTGGTTGGCTAAGTGGTTGGTTGGCTTTTTGAGACAGGGTTTCTCTGCAGCTTTGGAGCCTGTTCTGGAACTAGTTCTTGTAGACCAGGTTGGCCTTAAACTCAGAGATTCACCTGCCTCTACCTCCCGAGTGCTGGGATTAAAGGCGTGTGCCACTACTGGCTGGTCTGAAATGTTTTAAAAACTACAAAATGCATATAAAAGTTACATTTACTCATGTTTCTACATTGAAACAATCAAAAATTTGGCATGTTTAACTCAAACTTTTACGTGTTTTTGTTTGTTTTACTTTTTTCAGTTAAGCAAAGCTAAATTAATCGTTAGTTGTATATTTCTTAAAGGATAAACATTACTGAGAGGAATAAAAATCCTAACCATCATTATAAAATTGTTGTATATTCTTCTACATTCATGACTTTAACTCTACAGTACACAAACTTGTCCATAATTATGGTATTCTAAGAATTTCATATACTACTATGACTTGCTATGCATACTTTTATTTTTTTAAATTTTATTTCTTTTACATTATATGTATGACTGTTTTGTTTGTATGTGTGTATTGCTGTGTTGTATCCAAGTCTGGCACCATAGAGACCAGAAGAGGTCAACAGATTCCCTAGAACTGAAGTTATAGCCGGCTATAAGCTGCCATGTGGGTCCTGAGAACAAATCCTGGGTTGTCTAGAATCAATGGTTGTCTAGAAATGCAGCCAGTGCATTTGGCTGCTGAGCCATCTCTCTAGACGTGATTTGGGGGAGGGACAGAAATGAATCCAAGTTGCACTGTCTTTTAAGCAATACTTTTAAGCAATACTTCCAAATACAAGTTCACCGTGGTGCTTCTGAAATCTTAGTATTTCCTTCTTTGTTTTGAGACAAGGCCTAGGCTCTTAGCCCAAAATGGTGTCCAGTTTGCAATCCAGATTACACACCTGAGTCTTTTGAGTGTTAGGTTTATACGTAGGTGATTCATATTCATCCCTCCCTCTCACCCTCAAGGATGGGGTGTTTCTCATTTGATAGCTTTTAACTTATACTAGTGAATGATAAACTCTGGATTTTCCTTCAATGGACCAGGTTTCAATATCTCCTCGCTAAGAGTTATCCAACCATGAGTGTTCCTAGTGTCCATCTCCACTTAATTCTATATGAAGAACTTAATTACTTAAATATATTCATTAGCTTTTTATTGTAAAATAATGTCAGACTTCCAGAAATGTAAGAGCAGCAAGAATGCCAACGTACTATTCACACTCTTTTCCCCTTTCACCCTGTTTGCTTTATTATCGTTCCCCAAACCCTAATCTCTAGGCATGTCTATTTATATATTTATACCATGTAGTAGTTGTTGGGTTTTCTGTCCTGCCTGTTTTCTATCCTCCAACCAGGTCCCACAACCGTTTAGCCCCAAAGAAATCACACAGAGGTCTACATTATAACTCTATTTTATGTGGATTGGTGTGAGGGTATCAGATCCCCAGAAACTGGAGTTACAGACAGTTGTTAGCTGTCATATGGGTGCTGGGAATTGAACCTGGGTCCTCTGGAAGAACAGCCAGTGCTCCTAACCACTGAGCCATCTCTCCAGCCCCCTAACTCTTATAACTTATATTAGCCCATTATTCTAGTATATGTTAGTCACATGGCTCGGTACCTTTGTCAGCGGGGCAGGTCACATTTTCCTTCTTCTGTGTCTGGGCAGGTCTGCAGAGGAATGGGCTTCCCCTTCCCAGAATTCTCCTATTCCCATTACCCCGCCTCTACTTCCTGTCTGGTTGTCCCACTTATTATACTTCTTGTCTGGTTACTGGCCAATCAGCATTTATTTAAAACATAATTGATAGAATACAGAATTGTCCCACACCATGTAGTGAATTCTTTTCCCATGCTATTTTAGAACACATTGCAATCACTAGTCCCTTTACCCCTAAATATGAAGATATATTTCCTAAAAAGCTGTTTAAACATCCCTGTAGAAAAGAATAAACAATCTCAATCAAGAGGCTTACATAAAGAGAACATCACTGCCTAATTTCATTGTATTGAAGCATGCCCACTGTCTAAACAGTCTTTTATAACAAAAGAAAAACCAGAACCTTTTCCTTATCTGAAATCCATTGCAGTCGTGTTTCCTATAACCTCTAACAGCTAGTTCTCTCTGTGGTACTTATTGCTCACGACCTTGATGTTTTTAAAGTTTACAGAGAGCTGGCTTCTGGGATTTTTGTCATGTTCCCATCATTCTTTTCTATTTTGTTGGTTTCTGGCACAGCAAGCTACTGTGGGTCCATTTCACTTTCCAACTTCAGTCCTAAGTTTCAGTTTAGTGGAGAATGGTGTTCAGAAGCCAGCATAAACGCATGAAGTATGCTTTCTGCCACCAATGATGAATGTCACTGATTCTGCAACTTCTCAGTACACAGGAGCATGGAAAACACACACACACACACACACACACACACACACACACACGAGTTAGCACTGATTTCAAAAGACTTACTCATTTATTTGTTGTATGGGTTGATGTGCAATGTGTGCTCACAGAGGCCAGAAGCCATATAGCATGCGACCTCCTGGAGCTGAAGTTACAGGTAGTTGTAAGTCACCTGATATAGATGCTGGAAATTGAACCCAGGACTTTTATATTAGGGGAAAATTTTTTTTTCTCATTCCCACTGTTCTGATTTTTAAAGTTTGTGTCTCTCCAAAATTCATGTCAAACCTGAATCCCAACCACAGTGATACTGGGAGGTATGATGTTTAGGAAGTTAAGTCATGAGAGGCTATACCTTCATGAATAGAGTTAATGACTTCATAATGGACACCAGAGAACCTTCCAGCTCTTCATCTCCCCTGCCTCCTTTAGCACGGTCTTATACAGCAATAGGGGGCCATCTTGAAGCCATCTTGAAGCAGAAACAGCCTCTTCCCAGACACTATGTGTACCTTGTTCTTGGATTTCCAATGAGAAACAAATTTCTATTATTTCTAAATTACTCAGTCTAGGAAGCAGACACATGTGACATGAGAACAGAAAGAGGAGCTAATTTAGAATGGAAGCACCAAGGAGAGGGGAGAAGATCATGGTAAATGAAAAAGAGCAAAGTGTGATAATATACATGTATGGAGATGTCATGATGGAAGTGTGACAATATAGACAATATACGTGTATGGAGATGTCACGATGGAAGTGTGACAATACATGTGTTTGGAGATGTCATGATGAAACTCATTTCTTTATGTGTGAAGTACTTGCTTTTCAGGAATGATCCCCAGAAGTCAGATAAAAACTCAAGGCCAACATTGAGGTACATACTTATAATCTCCCAGCTAGAGTGAGGGAATAGGAAGAAACCTGGGAATTGCTGGTCAGCTAGTCTAGCCTAACTTGTATGTTCTGATCAGTGACAGATTCTGTCTCAAATGAAGTGAATGGTGTTCCTTTTATTCTTTCTTTAAAAAAAAAGATTTATTTATTTATTTATTTATTTAGTACATAGTGTTCTGCCTGCATGCCAGAAGAAGGTGCCAGATCAAATTACAGATAGTTGTGAGCCACCATGTGGTTGCTGGGAATTGAACTCATGACCTCTGGAAGAGCAGCCAGTGCTCTAAACCTCAGAGCCATCTCTCCAAGCCCTCTTCCCTCTTCCTTCCTTTCTTCTTCTTCCCTTTGAGACAGGGTTTCTCTGTGTAATAGTCTTGTAGACCAGGTTGGCCTTGGACTCACAGAGATTTGCATTCACCTCTGCCTCCCAAGCTGAAATTACCACCACGAGTTATGAATGACATTCTTAGCAATAATATCTCAGGTTGTCCTTGGGACTTCACATGCACATGGGCATGTGTGCATGCACACCTATATGTATATGCACCTGCACACATATACATAATAAGTAAACATTAACAAGTAGATAGAAATGAATTGTCCAGTATACTTTGTTATAGCAGAAGGAACAAAGTTACATACACTACCTATCCATCCATATTATTTAAATGTGAGCTCATATACTAATCACCCTTACTCCATTAAGATTCACATCAAGGGTATCAGCGGATGGATGGCTCCATACCCATGACAGTATACATAGGACAAAGTGGGTGGGTAATCAAAAAAGAGGACATAAAGTTGGGAGTGGGGATGGGAGGGGGTCTGAGAAGTTAGGGGAAGGAGTAGATATGAATATGACCAAAATACACTGTATGTAGATATGAAATCTCAAAGAGTTCATAAAAATATTATGTTTTAAAAATCTTGGTCACATATTGCTTTCCATTGAAGCATTTCTGGATGCCTTCAGTTAACTGTTCTCTCTACTTTGACATTTTGGCCAACTACCTTCTGTCTTAAGTCATCCTGCTCCCTGGTTTACAAACCCTCCGATGGCAGAAATCAGATATCTTTGTTCCACAGAGGCCAGTTTAGTGGTCTGAGTATGACAGGATCACACTGAGCTAAATGGGATTTTCATATATAAGAGTGATATGCACGGCATCTGGAATAAACAAGACAAAAATGTCCCATCTCTGCATCTGTTGGCATGGTAATCTAAGAAACAACACCACTTTTAGACATCTCCACATCTTTCCATGTATCCTTGAAACTGTATTTCTTTAATCAAAATAAACGAAAGTACCTTTGAGTAGTACTTCAGTCTCACTTGAAAGAAATAACTTTATGCCATTTAATATCCTTGAATAAATGAATACAGACTTTTCATTTTAATTTCTATTCATCTGAGAATCTCAGAGCTAATATTTGGCTTGATCTCACCTTTCAGGGCCTGACAGAAGCAAGAAGAGTATCAAATATGTACTTTTGATGTTTCTTTTGTAAGCATGGGGGAAAAGAGGGCAAACTATGCTTGCCTCTTAAACAATGACACAAGTTATTTTTATAAATAGTAAGTGATAACCCACAGACAGTAGGCTATCCCAACGCAAGCACATTAAACCTAGAGGCAGGCACTTAAGCTTTGAGGCTCACTCTTGTACGACAGTGTGAGACTGCTCCATGTTGGTGCAGCCTTGCTCTTACCGTTAGTGTGGTTGTGTTCTCATCATCGGACCACTGCATGGACAAGAAGACAGAAAGAAAACATTCAGTTTAAATACTATATTGGGATAACAAAGGCAGTATGCTACCTAACAATGACACACAGGAGACACCTTTCCCTGAATATGGTCTATGAAGAGATGGCTCAGTAGGTAAAAGTACTTGCTACTCAAACATGAGGACCTGAGTTCTAATCGTCAATACCCACGTAAAATGCAAGAAGCAGCTGTGCAATCCAGGAACCCTAGAGTTGAAGTGGGGTTGAGCATATCCATGGGGCCTGCTGGCCAGTGGTAGTCTAGCTGAAACACAGTGAGCTCCAAGTTCAGCAAGGGAATGTGTCAAGGAAATACAACAGAGAGTGATAGAGCAGGATACTGGGTGTCCTTCACTGGCCTGTGTGCACTTGCACAGGGGACATACATAAGTATGCACAAGCTCAGATACCACACATATATACCATGTATGTGTAGATATATATCTGACATATTATGTCAAAGTAAGACTTTCATGCAACAAAACCTAAGGTAAGAGCTGTCAAAAGCATTTCAGAGATTGTCTAAATGAGAACAGATACTAAACAGACTTTCTCTACTGACCTGTGTTTCTTCCGCTTCGTTATCACTGTCTGTCTGGGAACATGTTGGTGGATCTTCCCTAAGAAAACATAAGGCAAAAATTAAGTGAGAAAAATACTTTGGTGCCATGAAGTCATAATTTCAAATGTACTGAATTTTATAAATAAATCAAAGCAAAATAGTTTTACTATTGGAGAGTTCAGGTGCATGCCTTTAATCCCAGCACCTGGGAATTAATCAGGAGGCAGAGGGAGGTGGATCTCTGTGAGTTAGAGGCCAGCCTGATCTACAAGAGCTAGTTCCAGAACAGGCTCCAAAGCTACAGAGAAACCCTATCTTGAAAAAAAAAAGAAAAGTTCACTTCTTGAAACATAAATAAAATATGGAATTTAATTTTTTTAATATTTATTTATTTATTATGTATACAATATTCTGTCTACATGTATGCCTTCTGGCCAGAAGAGGGCACCAGACCTCATTACAGATGGTTGTGAGTCACCATGTGGTTGCTGGGAATTGAACTCGGGACCTTTGGAAGAGCAGGCAATGCTCTTAACCACTGAGCCATCTCTCCAGCCCCTGGAATTTAAAATTAATACAGAATTTAAATAAATAAATGTCAGGCGGTGGTAGTGTACACCTTTAATTCCAGCACTCAGGAGGCAGAGGCAGGTGGGTCTCTGAATTTGAGGCCAATCCAGTCTACAGAGGGAGTTCCAGAGCAGCCAAAGCTACACACAGAGAAACCCAGTCTCAAAAAGCTATAGAGACTGGCAGAGCTCCCTCGGAGAGGATCAGAGGACCTGAACTGATGAAAGAGGCAGTCTCTAACCTAACACACTCCTGGCAGACTGTACTGTGCTCTACAGTTCCAGCTTTTGTGAGCACTCACCTGTCCTGGGATGGACATCTGTGATGCACCTGTCTTTGAGTCATTTCTGCTCCTCTAAGTAACCCCTCACACATATTCTTCTAAGTGGTTCCAATAAAACAAATTAGTTCACAGACTGGACTTAGGTCATCCATCAGTCCACTATGTGGGGTGAGTACACACCTGTTTACATCCCCATGAATCATGTTAAATATCAACTAATACTGTTCATTCCACATGGTGCTTACCAATACCTGAGACTCATGCAAGCATCTGACTTATAAAAAAAATCAACACAGGAAGCTCTTCAATGTCCACAGTATGGAAAGTTATAAAATATCTTCTAATATTAGGAGTCAGTAGTATTGTGAATTATTATATACACATTTGGGAATAGCAGTTTTCTTTTCAGTACAAGAGATTGAACTCAGAACTTAAACTAACCATCTTTAGACTGAACCCTAATACTGAGCTTGCAACCCTTTCTCTTTTTTCAATCATTTCCTTATTCTTTAATTATACCACACTAATGAGGCTCTACTTTAATAATTTTCACATTATTAAAAGGTTATCAATGGCCAGTGAGTGGTGTATCACATCTGCAATCTCAGCATTCAGGAGGCATAGGCAGGCAAATCTCTGAGTATGAGGCCAGCCTGGTCTATAGAGCAAACTCCAAGACAGCCAGAGTTACACAGAGAAATCCTCTCTAAAAAAAACAAACAAAAACAAAAAAAGAAAGAAAGAAAGAGGGGGCTGGAGAGATGGCTCAGCAGCTAAAAACACTGACAGCTCTTCCAGAGGACCTGGGTTCAAGTCCCAGCACCCACATGACAGCTCTCAACTGTCTGTAATTCCAGTTTCAGGAAATCTGACAAGCTCACACAGACACACATACAGACAAAACAACAATGCATATAAAATAGGAATAAATAAATTTATAATTTTAAAAGAAAGAAAAAGAAAAAGGGGTGGGCAATGCCAAGAAGCCAGAAATAAAATCCAGAAAGCTACACTAGAAATCCAGCAGGCAATAATGAGGATAATCTGCACACACAATAAACTTCTGGTTAGTGTGGGAATATGAGAAAACTGTCTCAAAAACAAACAAACAAACAAACAAGGGGGCAGAAGAGGTGGCTCAGAAGTAAAAGCACTTGCTGCACAACCCTGAGGACTTAAACATAAATCTCGAGGACTTGCTTACTTGTTTCTTTATTTATTTTGAGAAAGGCTTTACTGTGTGATAGACTGGCCTGGAAACTGGTGTGTAGATCAGGCTGACCTTGAGTTCACAGAGATCCAACCGCTACTGCCTCCTGAATGAAGAGGTTGGTGTGCCTAGGCTAATCTACTTACCAATGCAAAAACGTTGATTTAATCAGTACACTGTCTCTTTATGATTACAAAGGATTGTTTTCTGATATGCTTTACCTTCCTGAAACCACCAGAGTTCCATCGTCGAGTAAATAGTCTTTCACATTCTGAGGAAGTGGGAGAATGACACTGGAAAAAACAAACGTATCATTTAAAAGGACTAGTCACAGTGGGGAGAGGCAGACAGATTTTCTAGGGGACCGCCAGCTCATAAAAAACCCATATGGAGACTTAATAATAAGTATGAAAGCTTGGCCCATAGCATAGACTTGTTTCTTTTCTTTCTTTCTTCTTTTTTGTTTTTGTGTTTTGAGACAGGGTCTCTTTGTGTAGCCTTTGATGTCCTAGAACTAATTCTGCTGACCAGGCTGGCTTGAAACTCACAGAGATCCACCTGTCTCTGCCTCCCAAGCACTGGGATTAAAGGTGTGCGCCACTACCACCAGGTTTAGGTTTGTCTCTAACTAGTTCTCATAACTTAAGTTAACCCATTTCTACTTATCTATGTCCTGTCACATAGCTCACGGCTTTTAACTCTCCTCCTGCAAGTCTTTCCCTGGGCTTCTGACAGTGACTCCTCCTTTCTTTTTCCCAAGTGCTCTCTGTCCAGAAGTCCTGCCGAACCTCTTCCTGCCTAGTTATTGGCCATTTAGCTCTTTATTAAACCAATTAGAAGGTGTCTAGGCAAAGACATATCATTGTACAAAAAGATTATTCCACAACAGAGAGAAAAGATCCCACACAACTCATTTTATATCCATTTGTGAAAATAAAAACATATTTAGATCATTTTAATATGAAACAGAGCAAAAACCAGGAGCTAGTATAATATGAATAGACACTGCAGTTTATATAATTACCACAGTAGTTCTTACAATGAAACAAGAAAACCAAACACCACCCAAATCCAGAGAAACAGACAGAAATCACAAATGGTCAGAGTGCTGAGAATGAGTGTAGAACGGCCATCTCTAACGGGAACATCTCTATCACCCTCAGTCCCAAGGCTTAGGGGACATTACTGAAGAGCGGGTAGGAAAACTGTAAGCGAGGCTGGAAGGAGCACGATGACATGCTGTTTTCTGCACAATATGAGGCACCGTGCTCATGAACGCCCAGTAGCTGTGGTAACCAGCAAAAGAGCAAGACAGACAAAATCCCAGCAAGTCTCACTCCCAGCTGAGAGCTACTGACAACTGATGGTTGCTGGGGGAAAAAGTCATTTTTCTTAGGTGATGTGGATACTGGACGATTGCCCAAACTCCAGTGGATGGCCTTACTCCCATGCACATACAGGCATCACTAACTGAACTGAGAGAGATATTTAAAAAAAAAAAAAAAAAAGCAGGGTAGGAAGTTGGGAGATGCACTGTTTCTTAGACCCGAGAGATGGGCAAGGGGGAAATGGCAAGACTAGGATCAAAATACCTTGTATACATCTAGGAAATTCTTGAAGAATAAATAAAAACTATTTTAAAAAGGAATTTGCATAATCTGCTCTGAATCAAAAATAATAAACACCAAATACTAATGCTAGGCAGGATGTGTATTTTCAGCACTGAAGCAGACAATGTCTGCCTTATGCCTTCACCTGATCTGTCTGGATTGTGGAAGGGCTGTATTACAACTGGGTTAAACAGACAAAGAAAAGGGTTTAAAGCAGAATAAATGCTTTAAGGCTGCTAAAAGGCAGCTTAGTGGGTAATGGTACCTGGAAACAAGTCTGATGACTTGAGGTTCAACCTAGGACTCACATGGTGGAAGGTGGAAGCAGACTCCTGCAAGTTGTCCTGGAACCTTCACATGCCCAACATGCGTGTGTGCGCGCGCGCGCGTGTGCACACACACACACACACATTAACTAAATGAACATTTTAAAGGTGGTTTTAGGCAACACGGCTTAGGCATAGACTGTCTATAGAGATGCCAGACAATCCCACTCACCAGCTTATTTCCACCGATGTCTTCACATACATGGCATACATTTTAAGTGAATTAAAATAATTTGCTCAATGGGAGCTTATTCAGTTCAAAAGGAAACAAAGCAACGTTTTTGTGTGTGCTTATTATGTGTTAGAAAGAGTATCAGCACTTTAAGTATGTGACACTCATAACAAACCTACTTCTTTCTGTGTTTTCCAAAGGAGGGCTAGGGAGATTAAGAAATCTGCTGAAGATGCTGCTAGAACCAGAATTCAAAGGCAGACAGACGGTGCTGACACTAGAGTCTAATATGTAATCACCACATGTTTATTCTGCTTAAGGAAAAGGAGTACTATGACAGAGGTTACAGCAGTCAGTTACATAGAAACCAAAGCACAGTTTTGAAAATCTTCAGTGCAGAACTGGGAATGGTGGTGCCTGTCTGTAACCCCAGCACTTGGGAGACTGAGGCAGGAAGGTCACCAGTTCAATAGCCAGACTCTCTCAAAACGAGAGACAAAAGGAACGAAAAAGGATTTTTAGCACAAAAATGACTGAAAAGTTCACACGTATCATACCAAAGTATATGTATGTGTGTGTTACACACACACACACACACACACACACACACATTACCTATCCCTGTTAGTGAATGAAAGCCTTACCTGCATCTTTCAGATAGTATGATTGCTTTTGAAGGTTGGAGCTGGTCTCTTAGCTGCCTTGCATTTGAGTGATAAGATAACGGATTCACCAGAGGCATTCTGCAAACCTGCGAAGACTCCTTGTTCTAGGCCAGGGAACTAGAGAACGAGTATGACTCTACACTATTTCCAGATGGATTGCTGCTTCTCAGAACACTGGACCATCAGTAGTAACGTAACCATCTAACGTTTCCTATACACGACCGCACTGGAGCTTCCCAACAGACTTGGAGGTCGGGTCTGTAGCACCGTCCTCATTTTACAGTGACGGAACTCAACTGTCACCAGACGGGTTAGACAACAGCAAGGCGCACTACCCAGTTTAGTTTGGTTTTGTTTATCGCCTTGCACTTCTGGCAATTCCAAAAGTATCTATCTCGATTTAATCTGCCTATGACCCTCACTGCTTTCCTAGCTCTCTTGACTCGCATCAGGAAGCACGGCAAATTTCTGATCTACTTCGTTAATCTTGTCACCTCAAACCTCAGGGAGTCGACAGCTCCACACCTTCGCTCCCACTGAGTCGTTAGAAGGCCTGCCTTTTTGTTTAGTTTTCTGAAGGAGATGGGATTTGCCCAAACATCGCAGTTCACCTCCGGGCATCTTACCTCTTGATGGTAAGGCTTCGGAAGAGTGGGTACCAGGCGGAGAACTGACAGTGACTAACATGCTCCTTCTTCATCCTCCACCTGCCTTGTCAATCGCTGCCTTTCTCCTCTCCCGCCAGCACTCTCCCGGAACCCGGCGTGTCACTTCCGGAAGTGCCCACCAAGTTATTTTGATGGAAGGACTCTTCCGGTCCGTTAAAAGTCAGGAGGCGCTAGAAGCTAAAGTAATGGTGGAGGGTACGCTCAGCATGCCCGCACACACTCGCGAGACACAAAAAGACTTTGAGTCCGGGAGAGAAGCATCATGAAAAGTACAGAATTTTAGAAAGCTTACAACTCCTCTTTCGTCTGTGGACACCTCGACCCGGAAGGTAATCATCTGAAGCTAGCCGAGTTTCTACGGGTGCCGGGAGGAGGACGTGTGCACAATCCTTCTTCCACCACGAGAGGCGCCGGTGTCTCTAGTGGTGGCGCCCGCTTCTACGGAGATTGCAGCTTCTGTCTGATTGTTTTTCCTTTCCTCCTCCATCCCTTCCACATCCCACAGCTTAGTGTAGGTAAGTAGGCGCGCGCCAATCTCGGTACTAAGTGTCCTCGGAGAGGGGAAGGGACCGGAGGGCGCGAGCACTGCTGGTGGTGCTGTGGACGCAGCTAGTCGCGCGCGTATCTCCTAGTCCGCGCCTGAGCGCGAGAACCAGCCTGGGCTGCGAGAGGAACCAGAGACCAGCACAATAAACGGTTGAACACACGACAGTAGTCGAGGCATCTACAAGAATGGTCCCTTCTCATTAGTGAAAGTGATTTTCAGGAGATACAGGGAAGAAATCCCGCATGCACGATCCTGGGGAGGAGGCACGTATTTTACGGTCCTGGAGATGAAAGAGGCGATGTTCGTCTGGGGAAGCAAGGGAAAGAGGAAAGTTGTGCTTTGTAAGCGTAAAAGTTCATTTAGTCCAGCCTCGAAAAAGTCACCAGTGTGGAAAAGCACAGATTTTATCAGTGTCGCTGCAATGATGAAATCATAAAGTTGAAAGAGTTTTTACGCGAACTTGTGGTTTTTCTCCCTACTCCTTTTTCCATCTATCTTCTTACAAAGTTCAGTTTTGTTTCTTTAAAAGAAAGAAAAACCACCAGTTTAAGGAGATATGGCTTTAAAACCCACTTGCCATAATTTACAAGTCTTGGGCATGTGCCAAGCACGTATTTGTCCAAAAGTACCACATTTTCGATATCCACCCCCTACAAAAAAACAAAACAAAACCCAGCACATTTCCTCTAGCCTGTCTAAGCAGTTTAACTTAGAAAGGTAAAACCCCAGCCACTCTCGACTTCTTTAGAAAGGTATTTGTTAGAATTAACCATGGAATACTTTGTATTTTAAGTTAGAATACACACATAACAGAACTATAACTTTTTAAAAGTTACAAGTGAAGTGGCTAGAAGTATTGTTTAAAGAACACATTTTCAAAGCCAAGATAAATGTGTTATGGTGCAGTGTACGCTGGTGGGTTGTGAATGACAAAGATTCCAATTCAGGTACCTGTGAAATGCAGAATTAATCAGTCCCGTGGTTTTTTTTGTTGTTGTTGTTGTTTTGTTTTGTTTTTGTTTCTTTGTTTTGTTGCTTTGAGACAAAGTTTCTATAATCCTGGCTGTCCTGGCATGGGCTATGGCAGTGGTTCTCAACCTGTGGGTCGCGACCCTTCAAGGCTTGCATGACAGATATCCCGTATATCTTACCTTTGCATTATGATTCATAACAGTAGCACGATTGCAGTTATGAAGTAGCAACAGAATCATTTTATGATTGGAGGTCACCACAGCATGATGAAGTGTCTGTATTGAAGAGATACAGCATTAGAGAAGTTGAGGAACACTCTAGACCAAGCTAATCTCGATCAAGATCGGTCTGTCTCTGTCTCCCTCGTGCTGGGATCAAAGGGATGCACCACCAGGTCTGGATGCACCTCCGTGTTCTGAGGGAAAGCGTCGATAATCCGTTCCTTCCCTTTCCTTTTTCTGGGGGATAGTGCTTGCACAGCTAAGAGACAGAGCAGAAGTGAGAGACCATTAATACTTTTTTTTAATTGACCTGGAAACAAAGTTATAGTAGGAGGAAATGTTAGCACTGATTGGAATGCATTTGGGTAAAGTATTTTTTTGTTGAAGTTAGGAATTGATCTGTGGGAGAAAGCAGACCCAGGAACATTATTTATTTGGATAAAGCAATACTTTTAACAGCCCAGTGAACACTTGGGCACAGAGACTGAGACAGTTATTTGGAGAGAATCAGCTAAATTGTAATCATCAGGAAGATGACAGGACAGAGAGGAAACTGGAACAGAGTCTTGTGTATTCACTGGCTTGTTTGTTTGTCGTGGATTTTTGAGACAGGGTTTCTCTTGTAGCCGTGGTTGTCCTAGAACTTGCTTTGTAACCGGGGGTGGTGGCACACGCCTTTAATCCCAGCGCTCGGGAGGCAGAGGTAGGCGGACCTCTGTGAGCTTGAGGCCAGCCTGGTCTACAAGAGCTAGTTCCAGGACAAGATCCAAAGCTACACAGAGAAACCCTGTCTTGGGGATGATGGGGAGAAAGAAAGAACAAACTTGCTTTGTAGACCAGTCTGGTCTTGAACTCACAGAGATCCACCTACCACTGCCTCCTGAGTGCTGGGATTAAAGGCATGCACAACCACACCCAACCTGTATTCTATGTTTTCAATAACTGTTTTTAGTACTGAAGTAGGTTCTGCTACAGACTTAGCCAGAATTCAATGAACTGATACCACAAATAGAAGATGTGCAAGTGTTTTGAAGAGTAGAGTTAAATCTCCTATTTTTTAACTACCATTTTTTTTCAACTTTTATAGGGTACAAATAATCATATTTTAGTGTGTACCAGTACAAGTGGGTAGTACAGCAGGCATGTGAGATCAAAGGATAACGTTTCAGCTTTGGGGAGTCACTTCTGTCTTTCCACTGTTGGCTCCTGGGGTTTCCCTCGAGTACTCAGGCTTCCGTAGCAAGCTCCGGTTGAGCCGTCCCACCAGCCCTCTGGATTTTTTTATATTTTTTAAATGTCAGTACCATTAGGGGATTTACTGAGTGATTCCAAGGTGAAAATTTTTTTTTTCTTCCTTGAATTCATAACATGACTTCTAGATAAATATCTCCAAAGCCACAAACTTAGTGTGTCCCAGTGTGAACACTGACTTCTTTTCCCTAGTGTCCTTTAAAATCTTCTTGGAACCCCCCCTGCATTCACTTCCCTAAAATAACTCACTTTCACTTTTAGGACAAGATGATAAACTCTAGTTGTTGTTTGATGCCAGCACCCCACCACACACTCGTATCCTCTCCTGTCTGAACTGCTGCAGGAAGTTCCTTACAGGACTCACCACTGTGTGGTTGTAATCAATTAACCTGCCCAAGGTCATTACTGTTACTTTCCTCTTGCTCACCTAGAATAATAATAGTGCTATAATAAACTGTGGTAAACGATGTTTTTATAGAAGTCACCGGGTAGTAGAATCTCAATAAATGTCAGCTCCTTCCTTCACCACCCATTGCCCAACCCTATCGGGAGAAAGGACACACTGGACCTGAGTGGCGTTCCACCCCTGCCATGTGAGTGCAAGATCTCTTGACTACTCTGAGAATAATTTTCAGTGAAGGGAGGGGCACTGAAATCCATTTGATGTGGGTACTAAATTTTTACTATGTGTAGTATAAAAGAGAGTATATATCCTTGTTTTTAAAGTAAACTTTTAAAGTTATGATAATGGCTAAAATGATTTAGCATTATTCTTGTTTTTTCCTTCTTGGTTCTTCATTAAATGAGATGACTTTTCTATTTTTTAAAATTAATTCTTTGACAGGTGTATACTGGTTACCTTCTGATTACTGCTTCTTCCAACCCTGTCTTATCTGCTTCTCATCCACGTAACCCTCTCCCCCAACCACACATACCTATGAATCTTCAGATTCGTGACTTGGTTTTGTTGTGTGACCATTCGGTTTAGGCAGAGCCATCTGTGTGGCCATTGGATTAGGACCATCCATTGCAGGCTGGTGGGGGAAGTCACCAGTGGCCACCTAACTGATGACAGGGAGTCCCTCTGTCCCTGAATTTGTATGTAGGAAATAGTTCAACAGTGAGGGTTGGGGCCCCTAAGTCCCCCTCCATCCTAATCTGACTGTTGAGCAGAATCATTGTCAGTAATCAGTAGTTTGGGGAAGTTCTTGATTGCAATGGCTGTCCGTAAGATGGCATTTTGCAGCCCTTTTTCCTGTCTGCCAGCTTTTTCTTTCCTCCCAATCTTCCATACTGTTCTTCTGAGCTTTGGCAGGAATGCTATAAATGTCCTGTTTGGGGTTCAACACTCAACCATGATTTACTCTTAACACAAATGCAATTGTAACATTCTAACTTCATCTCAACTCCCTGGAAAGAGGCTTCTTTGGATAAGACTGAGAATGGTGATTGTCTGTGAGTATTAATATGTGCGTTTAGCCAGCACTCTGGAGGCAGAGGCAGGCCTGGTCTACAAAGCAAGTTCTGGAACCCCGTCTCTCAAAAAAAAAAAAAAAAAAAAAAAAAGCCAATAATACTAAATTATTTCTTCAAACTTTTTAGTTAAAGTTTTAATTTTTGGGGGGGGCGCTAGGAGATAGCTTACTCAGAACGTCAGAAATCATTCAAGATATCTAAGTTTGATCCCTAGTACCCTTGAAAAAAGCCAGGGTTGCTGGTTCAATTTGTGATCTCAGTGCTGGGGAGGCAGAGACAGAAGGCTTCTGGGATAGGATGGACAATTGCTAAGCTAATTGCGAAGCCCCAGAAAAACAAGGTGAGGAGTTCCTAGGAACAAACGCTGGAGGCTGACTTCAGGCCTCCACACACCTGTGCACAAGCACGCCCGTGTTCACACAAGCTTGTATGTGCCCCACACAAAGCCACATTTTCCCTGCTCTCTCAAAGTGCCTTGTTGATTTTCCTCCTTATATAATGGTCTCAACCGCCTGCTTGTCAGCCAGGGTTTCACTCATGCTTTGAACTTCTACATTTTTTTTTCCTTTTTTTTCCTTTTTGAACTCGTATCTCACCGTATTATCCATGCTGGTTTCAAAGTGGTGGCCTCAAGCCATTCTGCTGTGTTGGCTTCCCGAACAGCACAGTCCTACTTCTTAGACAGGATGAGTATTGAGCAATGCCGATACCATTCCTCAGATTTTATCAGAGAGAATGCAGTGACTTGTTCCCTCTTGTTAAGATTTTGTTTCACTTTCCATTTTGAACAAATTGCAGCAATTCAAGGAATGGTAGCAATGAGCAGGGTACTAACTCCACAGTCCGACTTTAGTTTCTGGTTTCACTTCTTGCATCTTAACTCTCACCTGTCTCTTTTTTATAATTTTTTAAAGTCTTCTGAGATTAATATAATTACAGTATTTCTCCCTTCCCTTTCCTCCCTCCTAGTACTACCATATGCCCTTTTAAATCCTTTTTCAAACCCACGGCTTCTTTTCTTTATTAATTATTATTACATGTTATCTTCCTAAATATAAACTGCATAGTCTGTGTAATGTTAACTTGTGTGTATGTTTTCAGGATTGACCATTGGTATAGGGCAACTAATTGGTGTGTCTTCCTTGGGGAAGATTATTTCTCTCGCTCTCAGCCTTCCTTAGTTGCCTGCAGTTCTTTGTGCTGAGCTGAGACTGCGGGATTGTAGTTGGGCTTTCCTTTGGGCCGCCAGCTCACAGAAAACAGCATAGAGATTTATATTAATTATGAAAGCTCGGCCTTAACTTTGTTAAGGCTTGTTTCTAACTAGCTGTTATAACTTAAATTCACCCATTTCACCTATTTCTTTCTGCCTCTTGGCTTTATCTCCTCATCTCCATATTGCCCATCCTGCTTGCTCTGTGTCTGCTGGCGTCTCTGCCCTGCTTTTTCCCAGGGTCCTCTCTGCCTGAAATCCTGCCTAGCTATTCGCCCTTCAGCTTTTTGTTAAACCAAAGTGACACATCTTTACAGTTTACAAGAAGTTTATTCCACAGCATAAGATTGTGTCTCCCGCTGTCTTAGGGTTCAATTGGTATGATGAGATATCATGCCGCAGTAACTCTTTTAAAGGAAAAATACTAATTGGGGCGGCTTACATTTTTAGAAGTTTAGTCCATTATCATCGTGGTACAGCGTGGTGGTGTGCAGACAGACATGGTGCTGGAGAAGTAGCCAAGTGTCCTACATCTTGAGTTGTAGGTAACAGGAAGAGGTCTGAACCACTGGCAGTATCTTGAGCATATAAGAGACCTCAAAGCCCATCCCCACAGTGACACTCTTCCTCTAGCAAGGCCACCCCTCCAAATAACTCCACGTCGTGGCTCCCAAATGCTTATAAAAATAACATAATGCAAAAACTATATTCCAACTTTAAAAGTTCACATAGTCCCTCACAGTCCCAAGCTTATGTAAAAGTCTGAAGTTCAATGTCTCTTTTACGATTCCTGCAATCTCTTAACTATAAAATCAAAATCGAAAATCCAGTGACTTACTCCCCTGCTTTCTTGGCCTCTGACCAACTGTCAGTATTAAACCACCTTTTAAAAATTTTGCATTCTTTTCCTTAAATGTTTGTGGTCACCCCACTTCTAAACAACCAGGTATTGGTTGGTTGTGGTGGCTCACCCTGTTTTCCCAGCACTTTGCATGTAGCAAGCCCTGAGCATGTGAAATTCTCGAGTTGAATTTGCCCACTCAGTGGGGCTGCGTGGTTGTCTAAAAGTTCTCCTTGTTTAGAATTAGAACTCAAAGGTTTCCTTCCATCAGCACATTTCCTTGGCTGCTGTGCATTACTAACAAGAAGGAATGGATATCTAGAAGACAAAAGGACCTCTAGCCAGACATAATGGACAGGTCTGTAATCCCAGCACTTACGAGGAGGGGCAGGAGGATCTAATTTTCAAGTCCAGCCTCTGCTACAGAACAAGTTCAAGGCCAGCCTGAACTACATTAGTCCATCTCGAGAAACAAAGAAAAATTCTACCATTCTTTTATGTGAGTATAGAGTGTGCAAGCTGAGATTCACAGGGTTTTCCCCTTCAGCCAGTTATCCACATTCTACATTGGTTACCTGTGGTGATGGCTTAGATCAGTGCCCCTCACCAAATGCACCTAGTGCTTGTCTCTCATCCCGGCATATGAAAGGTGGGTTCAGGGTTGCCAGGAGTTTAGGGTCATCCTCAGCTACGGATCAAGTGCAAGGCCTGCCTGGGCCACATGAGACCCTGTCTAATAATATATATATGTATATGTATGTATCCGCCAGGCCATGGTGGTGCATGCCTTTAATCACAGCACTGAGAAGACAGGCAAGCAGATCTTTGAGTTTGAGGCCAGCCTGGTCTACAGAGAGAGTTCCAGGACAAACAGTTCATCAAATGCAGCATAAACAAAAGTCACACACCTGAAAATAATATTCCCCAGCATATCTATATATCTATATAAATATTCACACACATATATATATATAAAACAGTATACATTGTGTCTGTGTGTGTTTGTGTGTATGCGCGCATATGTGTGCACATGCATGTATATATGCATGCGTATAACAAAGAAAGACCTTGCCATTCAGGCTAGTGAGTTGACCCATTGAGTAAAAGTCTTCCTACACAGGCCTGACGAACTGTGTTTGATTCCCAGAAACCATGGTGGAAAAAGAGAACTTACTCCTAAAAGTTGTCCTCTGGCCGGGCAGTGGTGACACATGCCTTTAATCTCAGCAATCGGGATGCAGAGGCAGGTGTATCTCTGTGAGTTCGAGGCTACTCTGGTCTACAAAGTGAGTTCCAGTACAGCTAGAGCTAAACAGTAAAACCCTGTCTCGAAAAAAAAAAAGTCCTCTGACCTCTGACCATGACACTATGGCACACATGTACACCCACACTCACCCAACAATACACAAAGAAATAAAGCTAGGGATATCCCTGGACAAATGGTTCAGCAGTTAAGTCCTCTTTCAGAGTGCCCAAAATCAGTTCCCGGCACTTACTTCAATACGGTTACAGTAGCTGGCAGTCCGAGTTCTGGAGGATATGATGCCCACTGTCCTCCACAGGCACCTGCATATGCATGGTACACATAAACTAATAGAGCTAGGCAGTGACGTGCATGCCTTTAATCCCAGCACTCAAGAAGCAGAGGCAGGTGGATCTGTGTGAGCTCAAGGCCAGCCTGGTGTACAGAGCAAGATCCAGGACTGACTCCATAGCTACTGAGAAACCCTGTCTTGAAAAACCAAAAAAAAAAAAACCCAATAAATAAATAAAAAATCTCACACAAGCACACACAGACATAATAAAAATGAATCTTCATGGGGGAAAGTATATAGAAGACTGTTGGGGAAGATTAAAGATTTATTAATTCATGCTGTGGAATATTTGTTTAATGACGCAAAGGTGTGTTGCATTCTTTTATGTTACATTTGTTTAACTCTGTGAAGCTGTGTTACTTTGCCTACCTAAGACACCTGATTGGTCTAATGAAGAGCTGAGTGGCCAGTAGCAAGGCTGGAGAGGGCTAGGTGTGATTGCCAAGTGGAGAGAATAAATAGAAGGAAAGAACAAGAAGAGGAAGTGGTGCGGGAGAATTATCTGTATTCTGTCAATCATGTATTTTAATAAAACGCTGATTGGCCAGGCAGGAAGTATAGGCGGGTCAACCAGACAGGAAGTAGAGGCGGAGTAATGAGAATAGGATAAGGCTAGGGAGGAGAGAAGTTCCTCAGCCACTCCTGCACAGATCACTGAAGAAGCAACATGTAAGCTGCCCCCGCTGGAAAAGGTACTGAGCCATTATGGCTAACATAGATGAGAATAATGGGTTAATATAAGTTATAAGAGTTAACAAGAAGCCTGACCTAATGAGCCAATCAGTTTATAACCTTATGGAGTCCTGTGTGTGATTTTCTTTGTTGCTTGCTGGCTGTTGGGGTACCAGGAGGGACAGAAACCCCAACAAGCCAGCCCTCATACTACAAGGAAGAAGTGAGAAAAGGAGGAGAGGAGGATGCCATGGGTCAACCACACAGCCAGCACGGAATAAGAGGGAAAGAAAATATATACAGAAATAGAGAAAGATAAAAGCCTAGAGGCAAAAGGTAGTCAGGATAATTTAAGAAAAGCTGACTAGAAACAAGCCAAGCTAAGGCCAGGCAGTCATAAGTAAAAATAAGTCTCTGTGTATTTGGAAGCTGAGTGGTGGGCCTCTGAAGAGTAACGCTGTGGGACAATGGTCTGGTACCCTGTGAAGATTTGTTACTTGTATTTTAATAAAACACTGGTTGGTCAGTAGCCAGGCAGGAAGTAGAGGTGGGGCGACTAGAACAGGGGAATTCTGGGAAGAGGAAAGGTCAGTCTACAGTCATCACCTGGATGCATAGGAAGCAAGATGAGAACACCTCACTGGTAAAGGTACCTCTGCATGCTTCCTGAGGCAGTTCTCCCAGAGAGTCACGAAAGATGCTTTAGTAGTAGATAATTTTTTAAATCTCTTCCAATACTTTGACCAGAGACCCATGTTTGGAGGAGCCTGACCAATCTCACTCCCTTACAGCGGAACTTCCCACCGGAGGATTGTGGAGACCAGCTAGGTTGAAATGGAGAACCAAGAATCAACAGATTCTTCCCAGAACGCCAAACAGCACATTATTTCAGAGGAGGTAGAGTTTGTTTTTTCCTATCCTTTCCCTTCCCCACATAACACTAAGTTTAAAATGAATGTGCAGGGTATTTTTTTTATTACCATGGGATTTTCATTTTTGAAGATAGTTTGCAAATGTTATTTTCACATCCCATTTCAAGGCTAAGCCACATTTTGCTGTTGTCTGAACAGTGGTTTATCCATCTTAATTATATGTATAATGAAATTGAGAATAAGTAGATTTTGGCTTCTAATAGAAAAATTCTTTCTAAAAATTGCCCTGGATAGAAAAATAATATGTGGTTTTGCACATAGTATGTGGTTTTGAGATTTCATATTCAGTAATTACATCTTGCTGTTTATCATCCCAGCATAAATGTTTAAAATAATAAAAACTTAAATTGTTTTCAGGTGGTGGTGGCACACATCTTTAATCCCAGCACTTGAGAGGCAGAGGCAGCCGGATCTGTGGGTTCAAGGCCAGTCTGCTCTACAGAGAGAGTTCCAGGACAGCCGTAGCTGTTACACAGAGAAACAGTATTGGGAAGGAAAAAACACTTAAGTGTTCATTGTAGTTCGGATTCTGCTGAGCTGTAGAGCTAATGTTGAATGGAGTTTTTAGGGCTTTGTTCTCTGAGGAACCAGTCGTTGTGGATAAATTTTACATATTCATCGTGGAACTGTGGTCCTGACACTTTTCTGGAATTTTTTTGATTTAGAATCTTTCTGTGTTGTCTATGAACAGATCTGATAATGATTAGGTTGGTGCTGGCAAGAAGGGGTGGGATGGGGTAGTAAGAAAAGGCTATTATTACTTTAAGTTCACAGTGAAAATCTCCTCGGCTCGCCTGCCTCTGCCTCCTGAGTGCTGGGATTAAAGGTATACACCACCACCATCCAGCTTAGTAAGATTTTACATACAACTACACACCAGTGTGGTCAGCTTAGCATGTATAACCTGGGGTCCAAACTTGAGAAACACGCAGAAGATTTCCCACACACACACCCATACTCCCGTTGGTTACCTTTTTCTCCCCAGCCCAGGTATTTTTATTTTTCAAATAACAAGTGCCTACTGTCAGTGAGCACACCTGCTGTACTCCAATCTCCAGACATTAATTCTTTCCTCTCTTAGTTCTACCAAAAAGACCCACCCTTAGGAGGCCAACTTTAAATACTTAAGCTAGAAACTTACCCACAAATTATTGGGGGGAAAGGGACATAGAGAAAATTTAAAACAATACATGTTTTGATTTAAAAAAAAAAAAGACCAACTTGGTTTGAACATTTCCTACCTTATAACTCTCTGATTTTGTTGTAGTTGATTTCGGAAGGAAAATGGGTCAAATTTGAAAAAACAACTTACATGGATCCTACGGGTAAAACTAGGTAAATTTTCTTCTTTTCTTTCCATCTTTGGTTTTTCCAGGTCTCTCTTGTTTCATGGACACTGGTGTGTCACCGTTGTAAGCTTTCATTGAAACAAAGGTCAAGTCCAGCTCCTACTCCACCGCTAAACCCTTGGGTTGTTGATAATCCCTGAATAAACTGAATACAGTTGTTCCTATACCCAGTCTGAATCCATTCTTCATAGTATTGTGGGCCGAAAACGTGTGATTCTGGCTTAACAAGCTAAAGAATACTCAACAAACAAACAAAGCAAACAAAGCAACAAACAAAGCAAAGTGTCGATTGCTTCCTTCTAGTAAACCCAAATTTCTTGGTGGTTGTTGTTTTGGGTTTTTTTGTTTTGCTTTTTTTTTTTTTTTTTTTTTTTTTTTTTTTTTTTTTTTTTTTTTGAGACAGGGTTTTTCCATGTTACAACCCTAGCTGTCCTGAAACTCAATCTGTAGACCAGGCTGGCCTTCAACTCACGGAGATCGGCCAGCCTCTGCCTCCCAAGTGCTGGGTTTAAGCCACAACTGCCTGGCTTAAAACCAAATTTTTAATGTCTGAGTTAAAAGAAACTCAGTACTTGCCTAGCATGTGTGCAAAGTCCTGGGTTTTATCCCAACCTCCACACACACACACACACACACACACACACACACACACACAAATGTAAACCAGTAGGAAAAAAATAATGTATTAAATAGGCTTACTATTTACTCAATGAAGTATAATAAGAAATAAAATAGACTAAAGCTGAATTTAGTATCCAGACTATATCACACCAAGTCATTACAAAAAAATTTCACTTGCTACACAATCATGGAAGAATCATTTGTGTGTGTGTGTGTGTGTGTGTGTGTGTGTGAGAGAGAGAGAGAGAGAGCAAATACATTTTCCAAGGTGACAATACATAGATTTGTTGATGATTGAAACAAACGTGAACTGTGTCTGCTGAACTAGCACAAACTTTAATAAGGCCCATTACTAGAGAGCTATGGGAGACATACTAACAGACAGCAGACAGAGCTAACGATGGAGTAGACAGAGGGTGGGTGCAAGCCCAGGACGCACCAGTGGTAGGACCTAAGCCTCAGGGAAGCACAGTGTGAAATGTGTGACTACTAGAACTCTGTAGAGTGAAATAGTTTGACTCTATTTCTCTGAAAACGAAGTTTGTAGCACAAAATACACCCTTTAACACTAACAAATCTAAAGAATGCGTGTCAGTTCACGCCCTCTCGTATCTTCCCTGACCACTCTTAGGTATTTACTGATCAGGTATTTACTGACCGACTTCTATGTCTATGTCATTGTCCCAGTTGGGCTCCTATTAACTGCAGTGAAGCAACATGACCAAAGCAGCTTGGAGAAGAGAGAGTTTGATCATGCGTTCATGTCACTGTTGGTTATCAGAGGAACAGGACAGGAACCTGAGGCAGGAGCTGAGGCTGAGACCCTGGAGAACATGGCAGTTTGCCTGCATTCTACAGAACCCAGGGATGCCACTGTAACATGAGGGCCGGCTTGTTGGGGTATCTGTCCCGCCCGGTACCCCTCAGCCGGCATGCCCCAAAGAGAAATCATACACAGCACTCCATAAGGTTATAAACTGATTGGCTCATTAGGTCAGGCTACTTATTAGTTCTTAAGACTTATCTTAACCCATTATTCTGATCTATGTTAGCCACACGGGCTCAGTACCTTTCTCAATGTGACAGCTTACATGTTGCCTCTTCGGTGGTTTGCGCAGGAGTGACAGAGGAACCCCTGCTTCCCAGAATTCTCCTGTTCTCATTGCATCACCTCTACTTCCTGTCTGGTTTTCCCGCCTATACTGCCTGCCTGGCCAATCAGCGTTTTATTAAAATATGATTGACAGAATACAGACAATCCTCCCACATCATGCTACCACCCGTAACAGGCTGTACCCTCTGGCATCAATCACTAACTAAGAAAGTGCCCCACGGGCCTGCACATTTTCTCAGTGGAGGCTCCCTCCTCTCTGGTAACTCTTGGCTTGTGTCAAGTGACATAAACTACCCGCACAGTCATTTAGGGCTATTTTCCCCAGGGTTCCTATGTCTAGGTTCCATTCCAGAGAGTCTAGTCATTAATTTGGGAATGAGCTACGTAGAGCATATTCTTGTCCCTTCTTCCATACATAATTCTTTCTCCTGGTCACTGATGAAGGGTTATGTACTGAATTAATATCTCTTACCGTGGTGTCTAGCTCTGAAGCATGATTGACCATATTTTATTAATTTATAAACATTCATTCTCTGTTACCTCAAAGAATAGCATGTATATATATATATATATATATATATATATGGATAAAAATAGCTAGAGAATGATTTTACTACTGTCTCATTCATGGAAGAAGGGATATGGAATTAATCCTAGAAGTATTCAGTACTAATGTTAAGTCCTTAATTGGCACTGCAGACAGGGCTGAGTCACCCTTTGCTGTCTCCTACCTCGCCGGTGGCTGGAAGTAACTGCTCCAGGTCTCTAACGAGAGACCAAATGGAGTAATTTAAATTTAAATAGAAATTCCAGTTCTAAAGCTGGAAGAGATTTTTTCCAGTTGATTTACTCTTTCCTGAGTTACACAAAGAGCAAGCTGTTGTAGCTTCGGTTTAGCTGGAGGACAAGTGCAAGCGTGGGTAAGTGGGTCCATGAGAGCCCAAAATTAAGGGAGATCAAGTATTTATTGGGGGACACTCACAGATAACCATAAGGTAGAGATCCACCGGGGTCCCCTGCCCTTGGGGGCACTGAAAGCTGCGATCAAATCTCCAACCACCACACAAGAGAGCAAGCACGCTGCTTCTCTGTGCTTAGCAGTCCACAGACTACACCCAAAGGGCCGGAACCTCTAAAGGTACTGGCTGAGTGAATTCCCACAGCAGACAAGTAGAGACTTAAGCGTTTCTTGCCAGCGAGTCCACATCCGTGAGTTCTAGGAGAGCGTCTGAGCTGTGGGGGGCATTCCTGTTGTAATGTTTGAAATGTGTATTGTTTCTACTGCTTCTCATGTGCGGCCCATTACCGCTCATTCACTTCCGCTACCCACTGTAATGCTGCCACTCTGTTTTCCTTATTCCTAGTGTATTTGGGATGGGACCTTCGGTGCTTTTCCCGCACTCTTCAGTCTTTAGGACTAACCTTAGGAGGCAGCAGAGATCTGTGACAACAGGTGTTCTGTCTCTTGTTATCGGTATTATGTGTTGGAAATCGCTTGGGGTTGGCTTTCTGGCTACTAACAGGAGTGTTAGGCTACTGTGAGTTGTCACAGCGGTGTGTTTGGTTTTTAGTTTCACACGCTTGCCTTGGGAAACTCGGGTGCAATGCTGAGAGGTGTGCAGCTCACAGGAAGGGTTTGTGTTTACTCTTGCTTTAAGCCACATTAAATAGCCAGAACTTTTTGTAGGAATGCGATATAAGCAGACATCAAGGACAGCCAGGGGAAAAAGAAAGTGTGAGCAAGAGAGCCCCTTAGAGCAGGATGCCTTGTAATTTACTGTACTTAGCCTAGTGCCTGGAGCCATCCAGAGGATAACCCCACCTGTAAAGCACAGCCTAACTTTGCTTGCCTGACCACCTCCAACATTAGTTTAGCACTGCTTCCCCCTCCCAAGAGACGAGAAGCAAAAGAGGTAAATTTTCTGTTATTTCCTCCCCTTTCCTGAACAATGTGTTTTTTTCTCCCTTATAACTGAATTTCCCATATAACCCTACCTGATGTTCCTGTAAGAGCAGGTAGAATAGCGGAGATACTACCAAAACCTGAGAGCAAGCAGCTAGGAAGAAATCGCTAACACGAAGGAAGCCATAAAAAGGAGCGAGAATATGATGTCAAGCACTTCACAGCTTTCTCCAGGGACCTGTCCTTTTCCTCTTGCATAAAGCCGCACTCATGCAAAGAAAATCCAATTCTTTAGATAAGTGAAACGTTCTGCTTTCTTGAATTGTGTGGTTTGGTTACATATTTTACACCTGCATAATTTCAGTGGTTCATGTTGTGCATGGCATCCTTTGTCCTTGGAAATGCATCTGGAATGTTGCACTGCTGCAGAAAGGCCTGGACAGCTGCACTACCAGCCTGTGCTGCTGACTGTAGACTTATGATTCAAACCAAAGTATTCTAAGGGCGCAGTGGCTCCCGTGCTCAGCCGCTTCCGCTTAGATGGCAGCCAGAGGCTGGGGGAGAGGTGACAAGTTTCTTTCTTTTCACCTGTGCTACAGGAAAGCTCGGTTGGCTGATGAAGTACAGGTCTTTACTGTGCTCCTTGGCCACTCTCAGTAGCATATCTGCATGCATTTCATTATGAAGTTCTCATGTCTACAGAACATTCTTCCCTTTGCCACTAATGATTGTTTTTCTTTTTTCTCTGCCTGCATAGAACTTGGGAAACAGTGAAACTCACAACCAGGAAGGGAAAATCTGCTGACGGTATGACTATTATAACTCTCTTTATGACGGAAGCTAGCGCATGAGATTATAAGCTATAACCAAAGACCTCAAAGCAGAATTACCCTCAGCTAGGATCTTTTATACATATACTCACGTAGTCTTCAGTTTTTACAGTGTTATGTTTTAGAACTTTCTGTATAAGTAACTTCTGGCTCCCGTTTTCTAAGCTAAGGGCAGCTTTTGAAGGAAAGATGTGTTAACCTTTATAGGCAAACATACGGCAGTATAATTTGAAGGTACATGCTGTGTCTTCGTGTGTTAGGACCACTGGAGCCCTTCGTTCTCTGAAGGTGAGTGCCTGAATGTGTGGTGAAAAGATCGCCCACCTTCATGCTTCAGTTGAGAGGAAAGAGAATTGGGAAAGGGCTTCTGTCCACCTTCCCTTCTAGGCATAAATGACTTGGCTGTAACCACACCAGAAACATCCTGGTAGCCACATGTGGTCTGGAAAAGCAGAGCTTTTTGCTTTGCTATCTTGGTTTGGTTTGTCTTTGTAGGAGGCAAACAGTTGCCTTGCTCAGCTGCTCTTAACTGTCAACCCATCTGGGAGATGCTAACAGTCCTCCTTGATGGGGTCTGTCTCCACAGCCAGTGACTTTCTGGTTTTGTTTTAAGGCCAAATTATTTGGAGCAGAAGAGCTTATATTCTAGAACAGCAGAAGTCAGTCCGTTGACAAAGACGACACAGTGGCTCTTCACTGGCTTCTAACATAAAGGAAATCTAGGGGCCCGCAGACGCTCTTTTGACCAGGTGTCACCTCACTGGCTGCTGCGTGGGGAGCAGGGGCTTCCCATGCTTGGCCCTGTGTGACATGTTTAGTTCCAATTTCAACTTCATTTTTTAAGAAATTGTGACTGATCTGGTAGTTTACACCTGTAATCCTATACACTTGGGAGCCTGGAGCAGGAAAATTGTGAGTTTGAGTTAGCCCAGGTAGGAGACACACACAGGCTCCTTCTGAAAGGGGAAAAGGAAAAGGATGTTTTGACAACAAAAAATGAACTTTTTATAATTAAAAGTATTTTAAAATCTGACAGAAGTGTTACTTTTTACTTTCTTTTCTTGTTTGTTTTGTTTTTTTTTGTTTGTTTGTATGTGTGGGTTCTTGTTTTTGTTTTGTTTTTTTGGTGTGTGTGAGACAGGGTTTCTCTGTGTAGCCCTGGCCATCCTGGAACTCAGTGGACCAGGTTGGCCTCAAACTCAGAGATCCGCCTGCCTCTGCTGGAACTAAAGATGTTCGCCACCACCACCTGGCTTACTTTTACCTTATTAAAGGAGACTAGTTCAGAGTTGGCTGCCAACATGTAGATGAATTAATTGCTCACTGCTTCAACAGCATATTCAGAATGTTTTGGATGCATCCTCAAATCTGAAATCTATGTTGGATTGCTGACCTTCCTTATGGATTGCTTAGCTGTGTTTCTGTCTGACAGTTGTGTCCATCATCCCGGTGCTGCAGAGGACCCTCCATTATGAGTGCGTTGTTCTGGTGAAGCAGTTCCGACCCCCGATGGGTGGCTACTGCCTGGAGTTTCCAGCAGGTGAGTAATGCCAGGTCCTTTGCCTGAGACTGAGCATCGCATTGCTTATGTCTTAACATCTTTTCATCTGTCCACGTGGCAAATGTTCAAGTGATAAACATGTCTAAGGCTAGGGAAATGGCGTGGCAGTTAAAGAACTTGCAATGCAAGCAAGAGGACTTGAGTTTGGGATCCCTAGAACCCCATGTCAGAGACAAGTAGGTAAGTTGAGACTTACCTGGAATTCCAACCTCCAGAAGGTGAACAAGGGGATCCCTGAACAAGCTAGCTAGAAGACTAGCCATATCAGTGAGCTGTAGCTCTGACTGGATAGCCTTGGGCAGAAGAGTGATTGAGGAAGATTCTTACATCAACTAGTCCTCAACATGCACACACACAAATATATAAAAAGAAAAAACAAACAAGCAAACTATATTTCTATAATGAGGCTCCTTCAAGCCCTGGTCACGTTTGGGGTTAGGCAAACCATGTACGTGATGTGAAGCTCAGTGGCCACAGCCCCTTCCACACAGCTCACGATCCTCCGTCTCCCAGTGACTGCTGCCCTTCATTTATCAATGAATTGCCCCTTCTGTTACTACCAGTCTTTCACTCACAAGAATTTTACAGTATCAGTAGTTCAGAATGTGAATGGCAAAAGTCGTAACTAGAAGACACTAATCTGCCATAAACAAACGGGGCAAGGAAACTGTCTTGATTTTATCAGGTATTTTCCAGTTTCACTGTAAAGAAGCCACCCGGAATTTGGTACACAGTATTATTGCAATTTATTGGACTGTACTCATGAAGGAATGAATAAACCCCATGTATTTATCAAAAGTGACATTCTTTACAGCCAGTTTCATGAAGCTCACTAGGGTTTAAGTGCAGTGTTTACCCAGCATACATAAAGCCCTGTGCTCCATTCCCAGGACTAAAGTGGAAAAGCCCACTTCACAGCAATATATAGTAAACTAGTTTCTTTCTCACTTGCCATTTTATTAAGACATTAATAACACTGAAAGTAATTTAAAAATTTAATAACCTAAATTTTACTTGTTCTTTACACAGTTGTATTCCATTCAGGAAAATGAACCTGAGTTTTTACTTTCTCCATGTTTTGACTGTCTGGTCTCCATAGCAACTGTAGTAAAGGCCTACTGCACAACCTTCAGGGCACTTCCTCCTGACACTTCATTGCTGGGTCTCAGGATTTTTTTGTGAGGAAGGAAAGTAAGATAAGTAAATGATTACCACACCAAAAAATGAAACAAAAAGAATCAGCCTCTTGTGCTAGCTACAGTCAGTCACGTAACTAACTGGCTCCAAAACCTAGGCTGTTTGGCCCCCACCAAATCGTCTTTCCTCACAGTGCTGCCCCTCTTGTACAGTACATGGCTGAGATGTTCATGAAAACATCTAGATGTAAGCAAGAGGCAGGAGAAACACCTACCATAACCTGCTTGGTATGCAAGGGTCACCGTGACTTTCCTAAGTCGTCTCCTTACCAACTGTTAGAAAGATGTTCAAAGAACTGGCGTCCCATCTGTCCTCCAGGGCTCATCGACGATGGGGAAAGCCCAGAAGCAGCTGCTCTTCGGGAGCTAGAGGAAGAAACTGGCTACAAAGGGGATGTTGCTGAATGTTCTCCAGGTTTGTTTTCCTTTTCAGATGTCAGTTTCTTAAACATTAATGAAACAGGGCTTCTGTATGGTTGGAGTGCAGGCAGAGAGGGACCAGGGATTTAGAGTGGTTTCCAGGCATGCGCAGTGATGTTTTTAATTCTAGTCCTCCATGGCTGAGGAAGGGGTGTAAGACATGAAGGTCAGCACGGGCTATACAGTAAGACAGTGTTTCAGTGCTCCTTTACCCCAAATTAAAAAGGGGGTTCTCCACCTGCAAGTGAACTGTTCTTCTGCATGAGAGCAAGTTAGAGAACTGAAATTGAAAAATTATGAAACCAAGTTGTCTTCAGTGCATAGCAAACCTGGCTACCTTCTTCCCTGTGTGTGCCATGCTCCTCGCTCGGGTTGTTCGTCCCCATCAGAACATCTAACCCCTCAGACTTCCCGGCTGGTGCAGGGACTCCAGGAACTCTGAGAGCTTTTGGAGCGCATACACATTCTACAAGCTGGTAGCATCTGCTGACTAGATACGGATCAAATGAACCCTGAGCCTCACCTCTTCTGTGACATTTAGTGAAACAAGTAAGCACTTGCCTCATTTCTTAAGACGAGTTGTCACTTTTCTCAGCTGTGTGCCTGAATCCGGGCTTGTCGAACTGTACCGCACATGTTGTGACAGTGACCATCAATGGAGATGATGCTGCAAATGTAAGGCCGACGCCCAAACCAGGTAAGGGTATGCTGGATGCATTTAAGCGGGTTGAGCTGCATTGAGTATCTTAACTCGCTAAAGCAAGCATAGTATTCACTGGAAGAATCATAGTGTGCCACAGGTTCTTTGTGGATACTTGTCTGCTTCCCAGTGTTGATAGGTATTTTGACATATTCTCTTTATTTAGCATTTCATTGATCTTTTATGTGTTTTGTTTTTATAAAATGTTAAACTATAAAAGTTATAAGATATTGTTTGATTTTATAAAATGTTCAGTGTCCATTTTTTTGGCATGTGTGTGTGGAAAATTGATTCCTATTTAATGAGATACAGGCCCAACTAGAAAGTAAGAAACTTTAAAATCGCCTTGGTTTTTGTCTTCATGTGTAAGAACAGCAGGTGTTAAAGGCTGCAGCCTTTATTCAGCCAGTTTTATATTTAGAGAGTTTGTAAGGTTAGTCTTTGCACTAAAATATCCCCTAGCAAGTTGGGGCCCGAAGGTATTAAGATGCTGTCAATTCCCTGTCTTTTTCTCCACCCCTTTGAAGGTGGATTAATAGGTGGATGAATTATCAGTACACATGGTTATCAATACACACACACCATAGTAAATCATGTTTGGTAATTTCTTATCCTTGTAAATTACTCCTGCATATGCTTCATTACCTCTTGCAGCCAGTTTTAAATGCTTAGTTGTTTAAGCTGCATATATTCATAAGACATGGAAGAATTCCAACTTTCAGTTTGGGGTGGTAAAAAATTGTGAGCTTAAGGGTGGTAATGTTTGCATAACTCGTATTTAATCGTGCTGAATTTTATTTAAAAATGGTTAAAATGATAAATTTTCTATTGTGAATTTGTCCACAGGTATAAATGTGGCAAACATGCATTACAGGATATACTTTAAATTTTTCTGTGAAATGTTTGATTTGGAGAATAACAATGTTATACTATTGAAGTTGACTTTACCATGATATATTTAGTAGTCTTGGGTTTCTGTTAGATTCTTCTCTAGTTTTTATACTTGCACTGAAGTCTTCCAAAGGCTTGCCCCAGCAGGCTGTACTAAAATATAAGTGTTCTTCCCTCTTTTTATTTGCAGGGGATGGAGGTATGTTATTCAGCTCCCGTGGCTGGCCCTGTGATGGCTTAGTGTAGTGGTAATGACAGCGGCAGACTTTGGGGCTGTTGGGGTTCACTCCTGTTCAACGTTATTTTCACTGCATTCTGTTTGTTTAGAATTTGTGGAAGTGATTTCTTTACCAAAGAATGACCTACTGACTAGACTGGACGGTAAGCACCTTAAGGTTATTACCCAGCCTTCTCTTGGTTCCCTGTCCCCATTTCTGTCCACTAGGACATTAGTGTAATTCCCTCACCTTCATCTCATTAATGTCAGACACCGAAAAACTTTGAAAACTACTGTTGACCAATGCTAGTTTTCTTTTTCAAGTGATATACAATTTGAAATTTAAGAAAAAGATTCTGTGTTGAGGGAATGCTTTAATAGGGGCCTTTTTAAATTTCCCTACATAATAGTGATTATTTTCCTGCTGTCTAACCAAAACTATTGAGTTCTTAAGATCTTTGATCGGTATCAGTGCCAAGGTATAAATATGTAGTCCAGCTGTACTGGTTAGTGTATTAGATGGTCTTTGTGGACAGTCAAGTTAAATCAAGTTAAACTCTGACAGCAGCCCTCCAGCATATACTTGACTGAGAAGCTGATAGAATGAACCTTAGTAAGTCAGGGTCAGTTGGTTAGATCAGCCCATCCCACAAAGACAGTGCAAAAATCCTGTTAGATATTGGTAGACCTTCCATAGATCAATTTACTGAAGAGGTTGACACGGGTACTCCTCTGTGCCCAGCTTTGTGGACCGCTATTCACTCATTTGTGAAGAAGCAGAGCCTTTCATGATCCCAATTTTTTTTTATAAGATCTCTTTCAGGAAATAGATAACTTATTTCTGCTATGGTTTTTAAACAATTACTTTGGAGATTAACATAAAATAACAAGTATTCACTGAGCTAAAACTGTAAGAATAGTGCTTACTTCCTCCCATACCAGTGACTTATGGCTTCCCTTAAGCAGAGAGCTCTATTTTGAAATGTCTGTTACTGTTTAAAAGTTAAGTGACTATCTTTCAAAAAACTATGGTTTTATATTCCCAGACAGCTTCAATTTCTTCACCTTTTCAAAAACTAGACCTGAGATAAAAATCATCTGAATACCTCAAAGTCAAATTAAGTGCCATCATTTATTCAGAAAAGGCATGGCAGCCAATATTAGGCAGTACAGCTAATGATCGGACAGGCCTGGTGAGTTTGAGGCTCTGCCACCATTATCATTATGTTACTAGTTTCTTGTTTTCTTGAATCGAGTAAGCCTCTTCCTGTGAGGATGCATGAGAAAATTTAGACAGGTAATGCAGGCAAAGTACTTAGCCCCCAGGTGCTTAATTAATAGGTGATAAATACTTTGTTTATAGAATATCCTTTATAGGGTTCTTTCTCTCATTCACCTGACTTCCCTTCTGGTCTTAGGAGGGGATAATTCAGCAAGAAAGAAAGGAGGGTGAAACAACCAATTTACCTAACCAGTATAATCAAACTACAGGAATCAACATTCATGTTGGTTTGTCACAGAGTGACATACACTTCTGCTGTACACAGGTGAATAGGACATGACCCCTGACCTCGAGGATCAGTCCTTTGAGCTTATTCCCAAATAAGTGGCTAGGAGACACTGGGCCAGTGAGATGGCTGCATGCTGTCCTGATGGGATATTTGTGTCGCTACCTTTAATCCTTTACTGTGTTAATTTTAGACTGTGTCCCCAGCATCTAGTATAGGAACTGGCATACACTGTGAACAGTGACTCTCCAGACTCTCCTGCCGTCATCTCTAAACTGTCATCTTTGCTTCCTTAGCTTTGGTAGCAGAAGAACATCTTACAGTGGATGCCAGGGTCTACGCCTACGCTCTGGCACTGAAACACGCGAACTCGAAGCCATTCGAAGTGCCCTTCCTCAAATTTTAAGGCCAAGAAGGACACTGGCCATGTTTTGTAAATGAGACCATAAGGCCTTAACTGTTCAGTGTATTCAATTAAGTTTAATGTAGATCGGAAATCAGCTTTTTCATAAAATAAAAGCAGCCCAGACTGCATGTGGCATGGAATTATAATTACAGAGAGGATGTAGCCTTCATTTAAACTTGTTAATGCTCATGAGAAAGAACATAAATGTAGGTATGTATGTTAAGATTTCTTAAACTTCACCTAGTCTAGAAGGTGAGGGTATATCTCAGGAATAGATTTGAGCTCCAAATTAGGTCGGCTATTTCCATCCTCAACTTCTAAAATAAAAATTATGTACTTAGGTCTGCAAATAGCTATTTATTAGATTCAAAATAAGATTTTGATTAGATTTCGAAATAAGAGGGTTAGGTTTTGTTTTGTTGAGACAAGGTCTCACTCTGTAGCTCTAACTGGCCTGATACTTGCTTTGTAGCCCAGTCTGCCTCTGAACTCCTAGAGATCCTTCACCTGTCTCTGTCTCTCCAAGTGCTAGGATTGAAGGTATACACCACCACACCTGGCCAAAATAAGATAGGGAGTTAATTGGCCTCTCCTAATTCTAATTGATTTGCCATATGGAATTTGGGTACTTTAAATGTAAAGTCAACAGAGAATAACATTTGCAGTAAATATTTAGCTACTTGTGGTACATGCTAGTAATCCACCCTCTTGGGAGGCTGAGGCAAGAAGATCATAAATGTGGCCAGCCTGGGCTGCATAATGAAACTTTATCTCAAAAATAACTTTTAAAATGTATTTGATATCCTTGTAAGGCCATTTAATTCCTAAAACATGCCAAGACTAATGCTTCTGTAGTGAACATGGTTAACTCTTAATATATTAAAGGCTAAGCTAAGAGACTGAAAACTCAGGACCCTTCCTGCAAGTGTGCATATACTTTAATTTCCTTTTCTTACCTCAGAAAATTGTCTACTAAAGCTAAATCCATATGAAGATTGGCATTGACTCCACATGTATATTGATGTATAGGGAGATATATTAGCCAGCTATCTGAAAGGTAAAACTATACTGGGAATGCAACAATGGTTTCCATCCAGTGCATGGAAAACTCATCAGCCAAGAGTTCTGCCAGTGTCCTTGTTGTGATGACTACTTCGGCAGTTCAAGGATTGTTGTTCACTATGTCTGCAGCTGGATCCAGGTTCAAGGCAAACTCTCTGAACTTACAAAAGTGGTTTATCCATGCCCAGTCAGGATCCATGCTAAGTGTTATCACCGACAGGTATTTTTATGAAAAAGTATAAGCTCTTTCTACAAATCTTTATATTGGACTTCTTGAGGATGGAAATAATTCTGGAATTTTATAAACCAAATCTGCTTTCCTAATGAATGTGAAAATTAAAACCCACCTTTTTATACAATAGTAGCCTTCCCTATGATTTTAACACACAAAAAAACCAAAAAAAACCTTGTTTTCTAATCACATTATGATATTTCTCCAAAGATACTAGTTTTCCCATGCATTCCCCAGGATCTTTCTTTCCCCATGTTGCTTCCATCCTCTGAAATGAAGACACAGGCTCCATACATTCATCCTCTCCGTGGGGCAACTCTAGAGCCAGGTGCAATAGGAATGGCCTTTGGTATTGGCCAGGACACATTTGTCCCATTCTCCCTGGCCTTTGTGTCTCTTTCTTCTAGGAGTATAACTGAGCAAACGGCTATCTCCTAGAATTGTCCTTAGTGCCATCTGTACTACCTATGCACCTCAGAAGGGCCTGCCATCTGGCATCTTCACGCCTCCCAAAATGGTTATTTGCCTACATTTCTAAGGAAGCTGCCCTTTTGCATCCCTCAGTAAACACACAGAATGGGTCCTAATGCCCCAGGGTGTTTCTGGTGCCTGACTTCACTCACCTCTGTAGTTATCTGACTTCATGATCCAAGCTAAGTCAGTACTACCTCCCATTCCAACTAAGGAAATCAGTGATTAAAAACTGTACTTCTGAAAATAACTTAAAAATTAAATTTGATAATTTTTTTTGGAAAATAAAGTATACACTCTGAAAATGCTAGGGTAAGTTTTGAGATACTTTGCTTGTCCCTTTCTGCATGAGCACCCTTCAGCTGCCACTGCCCTTCAGGAATTTAGAATTGAATTATGATTACATCTAATTTCTTTAAGCCTATCTGGATGGTTTCCATAGAAAATACAATGAGCCTACAAAAATAATCATAGAGAACATTTAATACCACATCTCTTTATTTTTCCAACACAACTGCAACAGTTTTATTAAATAAAACTTTATTGTCTACTGTTTACATTTGGGTCCTGCTATGCATGTAAGAGACAAAGTCCTAGTTTGAATTATTCATTGTTCACTTCCACTCAACTACAGACACTGCTTGAGAACTGGATCTTGCTTAGGGACTTGGGGAAAGGAGAAGTACTAATGGTCATCACACTGAGTGCTGGAAGGAGAAGGCATAGCCGATGCAGCTGGACAGCACTCATAGCCTTCACTGGGAGAAGAGGATGAATGAAAAGCAGGAGGAATTAGAAACAATTGTTTCCAGTGACAGAAATAACTTCAATGTTTGACTTTTGCCCATCCAGGCTGAGTGGCAGTTTGGAGATAGGACAAATAAAGAGGGGTTGGGGCTGGTGAGGGAAAGTCAAGAACATGGATACGATGAGTTAAAAAAGTATAAAAATTATCTAAAATATACATTAGATATAAATGCTCCATAACTCATTAGGGAAGCTCAAAAATACTGGAAAGTGGCAATTTGCACTGTTTATTTTTAAACAAGGGAATATTCAGTGTTCTGAATGTTGTGTGCAAAGCTAATCCATGTCACTGTCTTGCTGTCTGACCAACAGCTAAGCAGACACACTGCGTCCCAGCGTCACAGGCAACACTAGATGGACGGTGCCAACAAATAATGTAAACTTCAGTTTTAAGGCAGCTGGTACTAATGCTGCACACAGGCTTAGCTTGATGCCCATTTCAGAAATGGGACAGTTAGCACTAAAGACAACAGACTGAGGGAAGAAAAGGGAGTCCGTGTTATTTGACAGAAACAGTATGTCAAAATATTTTCCCTTTCATACACGCAAAGAAATATATGAACATTTAGAAAAACAAAGCACCCATCCCTCCAACTTCAGCCTGTTCCTTAACAAATATTTCAAAATACTGATAAATAATAGTGACTGCAAGTAGAATCCCAGTGCCAGAGCCAATGGCCCCAAGGAAGTCTGCTAATACCGACAGGGCACCAATGCACAGGCCCCCAAAGGCAGCTGCTGTGGGGATGTACCTGAAAGACAAAAGAACTTCAATCAGGCAGTAGGGAAACAGGGAAAGAAAACACAACAGCTAGAAGCAATGTAATGTCTAGTTTTGCTCCAAATGGTTCCCTCTAAAGAGATACAAACTAGTCAGAACAGGTCCTCGCTACTGAGACACTGTCCTCAACAGATGGGAAACTGATTAAGGCAATGATATTGAAACCCCAGATTTTAAAAATAATAGCAATTTTTAGGACAGAGGATTAAATTTTGGACTGAAATTTAAGCATTATTTATTATACAAATGGAGCATATATTTTGTGTGTGTATACATATTTACATGCATACATATGGATATATATGTACAAAATATGCTCTATGTATAAAACATAGTGTATGCTACAGTGAATATATAGTACATATATTTTTTCAGACATGTATCTATAGCCTCAAATTGGCCTAGAACTCGGCAATCCACCTGCTTCAGCTTCCCCAAGTACTGTGATTAATAAGCTACCACACCTAACTAAAATTTGGGGGTTTTGTTTGTTTGTTTAGACTGAATCTCATGTAATGAGGGTTGGCCCTGAGCTCATTCAACCCCCACTTCAGGAATTTCAGGATCAATGAGACATGTGCCATCACATCTGGCTAAAATATGCACTATTCTTAAGCAGGTATCCTTAAGTTCCCTCTTGTAGGGTAAAAAAAAAAATTCAAACCAGGCACATATATACACAGGCAAAACATTCATACACATAAAATAATTTGAGATAGGAAGACTAGGGCCAGTTTAAGAAACTGCTGAACAAATGAACAATGCACACACAACTGGGTTTTGTTGTACTGGCTTGGTGCTCATAAGGTAGACAGCCCAGGCTGTCCTTGAACTCGCAGCAATCTTGAGTCTCCCAAGTGCTCAGGTTAAAGGTGTAAACTATATATTTCAAACTGTATATTAAGTGATACAATAAAGCTGTCACTGAAGACCAAATACCTGATGCCTGAGAACAAATCCTATTTCGTGAATGTGAGGGTCCCAGGGTCTTAGAATTTCCCTGGTAGCTCATGAACTACTAATATGCATTACGTTAACACTGGGGTGAGCAATGGTAGCACAGTTTCAATTTAAAATTATATAAGCTGCCTAAACAAAGCCTTAACAGGAACAACACCAGTAGACTTGCTGACATAGAAGGGACCCAACCCTAGACAACTACAGGCAACTAAGGAACTGAGAGCAGGAGAAAACAGCCTTCCCCAAGGAAGAGCCTCAACTGGTTATCCAATACCAAATGGTTAGCTCTAAAATCATGTATATTTATCATGAAACATAAAGACTGAGCAGATTTTATATATATATAATGTATATAAATGTATAAATTTATGAATGAATATAGATACACACTTCTTTAGGAATGTAAGATACTGTGAACTTGAGAGACAGCAGGTGGGGGGAGTACACTAGAGGGGGAAAAGGGGAAAATGGTATTTTCAAAATATAATTTTTAAAAAGATTATAAAAGGGCCAATTCTTATGTGGAGAACAATTAAGACGTAGTTGATTTTAGTTCTCTTGCGAAGAGTAAAAAACTGAATTTGAATAAATCAATGTCCCTTAATGATCAAAGAAATGACTTTATGAGCGTACCTGTTCAGCTCATGGACCATGGAGGTGTCTCTGTGGCCTCTCATCACCATCTGCTGCTCTTTCAGCTGCTTAGCCACCTGGCCAGAAAGAAGACTTGAAATAGTGTGTGTCCATTCTGTTGCTTTCTGTACTAGAAGAGCCTCAACACTGGTACTGTATCGCTCATAGTAAACACAGGGAAACAGGTTTCGGTGCTGCCAAGCACATGCTACTCATACATTACATCTGTACTCTTAGCATTTTTTTATGTTTTTTTTTTTAATTCCTTGGTTTTTTTTGAGACAAGGTCACTGTGTAACAGCCCTAGGTGTCCTGGAACTAACTTAGTAGACCAGGCTGGCCTTGAACTGTCTGCCTGCCTCTGCCTCCAGAGTGCTGAGATTAAAGGCATGCGCCACAACTGGCTGGCTGCTCTCAGCATTTTTTTGTATTAGTTCTCTAAGTTTTAGAGGATCATAAAGCCACAGTAAAAGTCCAAAAGAACCAATTTTTAGTCTGTTAGGGATATGTCTCACTAAGAATATATGAACAAAGCTAAAAACTGTATTTTAGAATCCAAATACTATGATTTTTACAAAAGTTTCCTTTATTTTTATTTTATGTTCATTGGTGTTTTGCCTGCATGTATGTCTGTGTGAGGCTGTCAGAAGCCTTGGAACTGGAGTTACAGACAGGTGTGAATAGTGCTGAGAATTGAACCCGGGTCCTTTGGAAGAGCAGCCAGTGCTCTTAACCAATGAACCATCTCTCCAGCCCCATAAAAGTATTTTTAACAAGTCATATACTTACATCTTTGGCTGACGAGCCAGACACTTCTATCCATGTCTTAGAAAAGAATGCACATGATCCCAACATGAAGATGATATATACAACTACGTGGACAGGATCCTCAAATATGGCACCCATGGACTCAGGAGGAGACAGATAGTAGCAAAGGCCTCCAACAGGGTAAGAACGAGCAGGTCCTCCCCCACTGACATCCTACCAAACAAGAATTAAACAAACAAATGGTCAACCTGACTAGTTGAGAATACTAGGGGGTTTTTTGCTGTTGTTGCTGATGATAAACCCAGGGCCTGGAATATCAAGAGCATGCCATAGAATGTATTGCACCATAAACCTTAAGATTTGTCTCTGTTTTGGGATGAAGTCTCACGATGTTGCCCAAAATGACCCCAAACTCTTTTGAGGTGAACTGCTTTAGCTTTCTGTAGTCTGTAGTTTAAGACTACAACTGTTATGGCCAGAATATACATGTTTGAATTTTTCAAAAATAATTACAGTGTTTTAACTTTTTAAAAACGAAGCTTTATTGTTAAGTGAGTGTATATCATGCCTGTGGGTTGGTATGTGCTGATATGTGCATGGCACAGTATACGTGGAGGTCAAGGGACAAGTCTGTGGAATGGTTTTCTTCTGCCACCCTTTCATGGCTTCTTAGGGTAAAACTAGTCTTAGCAAACACCTTTACCTGCTGAGCCATTTCACCAGCTCATGCTGATTTGAAACACCAACAGCAAATGAGCCTATATAATTTAAGAAGTTAACCTTGTATCCTTCAGTTCTTCAAAATTATGTACTTTATTTTGTGCAAGACACTTTGAAAAGATCATTAACAGAAGAGTGAGTTTTAAAAATATAGATCTATGAAATCTGGAGGAGAGAGATACAATTTATAATTAATCTCTGATTATATTTAGAATCTGAAATGGATGACCAAGCCAGGTGGTGGTGGCTCATGCCTTTAATCCCAGCACTCAGGAGGCAGAGGCAGACAGATCTCTGTGAGTTTGAGGCCAGCCTGGTTGACAGAGCAGGTTCCAGGACAGCCAGGGCTACGTAGAGGCTATACTGAGGCAAGAGGACTGCCTAGTCAGCCTGGGATATAGTGTGAGACCATGTCTCTAAACAACAAAGACTACAAAACAAAATCACTTTTGTGAAAGCAATTATAATTTTTAGCCTAAAAAACTATTCAAATGATGTAAAAAAATGTTTTCCATATAGCAAAACATTCAAAACTACCTGGCAATCTTAGTCTTAGAACATTTACCAAATTTTCCAAGTAACAAAATGGTACAGTTAAAAATACAACTATAAAATACAAATTTTAAATATTTAATAAAAATAAACATACTCACGGCCCACTGTCCTAGTAAGTTTACTAAGAAGTTGCCACTAAATCGAACAGACAGCATCTGGGAAATGACATACAAGTTTGAAACTAGGGCAGACTGGAGAATTATGGGAATGTTCGATGTGTAGAAGAGCTTGATGGGATAGCTACTGTACTGTCCGCGATACCGGGCCGACTTAATGGGCAAGTCCACACGAAACCCCTAAAAATGAAATCACTGTAAGAGGAACTTCATATCAAAGATTGCAGAGAGAAGAAAGGGTAGCAGCAGAGAACTGACAAACCAGCAATAAAATTTGTCCCTTCCCCAAAGATTCCTTTTTACTACTTCATAGCTAGTATTGTCTACCTTCAAACTAGGGCAGACTGGTTCTTAAAAAGCTGACTTACTAGGCACCATCCTTTCAAACTGCATTCTTTTTACCAGAAAAAGCAATGACATCAGTGAAAAGGTTGCACTTACCTGAAAATATATGACAACAGCAAACACGAAAACTGTGGCGATGAGATTCATGAGATTGGGGAGGTTCTGCCGATAGAAGGCCTCCCTCAAGGCTCGGACTTTGTCTGTCCTGGTGGCCAACAAATGAAATAGAGCTATGACTGCACCCTCAAACTCTGTACCTGAGAAATCGAGACAGAAATGAACTGTGGGTGCCTCTTCCAAAATCATCTCAAAAGTCTAAACAAATAAGTTGAACCTCGAGTCAATTTACCAATTGATGACTGTTATACGTATGGCTTTATGACATAGCCATGCGTGTGGGTTCTAAACATGTTTCTATCATGGAGGCAAATTTCAACATAAATCTGCAGTTTTCATTCATAAAAGTTTGCCTCTCCTTTACTCTAGGGAAAGGAAGGAAGTATTTTTAGGGATAATAAAAAGCAGCAGCAAAGCAGAATAAAAATGTCAGAATCAGAGCAGGTATGTTTATCTACCATGCTTGCCTTTAGTTTACTGCACCAAGAATGTTAATAATTATCAGTATTTTCTTAAGGCTGGGATCAAAGTTAGACATTGACTAGTTAGGACAGAATGACAACTAAGAAGTTCAAAGAGATATAGGGAAAAAAACAGAATGAAATCTTTCAAACCTTAGATGCTAATACAAAGCCAGCTAGAGAGGCAAGGGTATGAGTGCTCTCAGAGGACGGCCAAATCGTAATCCACTACCTTTCTGTCCTTCCGGTAAAGCTGCAATCAGGGAGGTAAATGACTCTGGCAGCAATGGCTTAAGCAAGGTCAACAAAATTGGAATACAGTTTGCAACCACTGAAACTTTAAACAAGCAGAGGTTAGATGCACTCTTTTGGACTTACTACTGCATACTTCACACATCTCTCTGCTCATTAAGTTTTAAACAATTAGCATTCGTGGTCTAGGGTAGCAAACTGGAGTACCTAGAGGCATGTGCTGCTGCATTACAGACTCATTTTCAGCATACATCCAGCAAAGCTCGTGCAGTTGCAGTCACTGTGCAATGTACCTCTGCCAGTGTTAATGGTAGTGGGACTAAAGGCCTTCCAGACAATGGTTTCACAGATGTTGGTGGCAATAAAGAGGGAAATACCAGACCCCAAGCCGTAACCCTTCTGTAGCAGCTCATCTAACAGCAGCACAATCAAACCAGCAACAAACAACTGTGGGGAAAGAAATGCACGTAAGCAGAAGCAAGAATAAACTCAGGAAGGGGCAGACGAATGACTAGTTCACAGTTTGTGCATTCCCACTGTCAAACCCAAGCACTGTTCTTCACCGCTGTGCTATCTGCAGCCTCTGCCTGCTCTAGTCTAGTCGCCGATCAACGTAAAAAATTGAAGGACTGGGACTGCTGCCTCTTTATATAGCAAACATTTCACCTCAGAGTTATACCAGCTAGATAGTTTCACTTATAATATTTAAATTGTGCCCATGGTAGGAGCACTAAATAATAATCACAGCTTAGAATTTGAAAGGAAGAAACAGAAAATCGTCCAAATGCTTCATGTAAGTAAAAGGCCAAATAAATTACAGAAAAACTAAGAGATTCTTCACTCCCTAAGGGATGAGAATGAAATTAACACTTTTTACAAAGTAATACATCTTCTATATAATACATATAGAATAAGCCAAAACCTAGCGCACAATTGAGTACAGAAATTGAAATATAAAATTCATGCTATGCTTATTATGCATACAAATTTGAAAAGCTAAGATTTCACTATGTTTTCTAGATCATCTTTCTTTTTAATAAAAACATACTAAATTTAGCTTATGGCTATTCGTGGAGAAGATACATCTATAAAAGCATGTATCAATAAAACCAAGCCACAGTTTCTGTGATGTGGCTTCTTTCTGGCTGGAATAATCTTATGGAGAGGGAAATAAGGCATGAGCCCCAAAATTACTACCTTACACTCTCCCCTACAGAAGCAAGGAAGTAGCTTTGATTCCTCCCAACTCAAGCAGTCCACCCTCATTACACACTTTACCTATTATCGCCTGTCAATGAACACATCAAGCTGCATTATACCGTTTGAGCATGCTTACCTTACACACTGTAGTTGTTTTTTGTTTTTCTTAAATGCCATTTCAGTGCTTGTACAAAGCCTAACTTGTCTTTTTAAAGTTTTTAGTTTGACTGTCAAACAATTGGAAAAGGGGCATAACTCTCAAACTCATGAGAGAGATCATGGTAACCTATCACCGTATGAAAATCAAGTTTGATATTTTGACAAGATAAGAGGGAAGTTAGGACTGGGTTTTATTTGGACACAATTGGGTAATTGTGTCAAAACACCAAGTTAAGTGTTTCCTGTCACAAATCCAGTAACAGTAACCCATCACCACTGACAGGGAGAGTGCATACTCATAAATCAGTAGTCATGACTCTGACAGATAGATGGTCTGTCCAAAGACACAAGAAGTCCTAAAATAATGAAGTCCCCTGTGCAGAATAATATACCTAGAATTGTTCATGAATATCCTTTAAGAATGAGACTCATCTTTTCCCAGGAGGAGTAAGAAAGTATAGCTAAATCTAAATGAGAAATAGTTTGTGCCATTTAATGAATAGCAGAAGAGATAGTAAACACCATGTGTGCTTGTGGAAGAGGAAGAGGAAGCAGAGAATGACAGCAGCATCTCCATGAAGCCCAGGGAGAACAGAACTGTGATGGGTAAACATGTGAATGCACACTATGACCCTCTGAGTGGGTGTAAAAGTGCACTGGATGTCAACTGGGGTGTGCATACCCACTCCACTTAGTTTGACAAACACACTTACCTTTACTATGTGTCATGCACAATGACACTTTCTATTTAATTTTTAATTTCAACCAAGACTCAATTTAGATTTCAAAATCAATTAGTGGAAAGAGCACTATGTGAGTGAAACAAAAACAAAGTGAGAAATACCTTCCAAACAGCATGCAAACAGTTTTCAAAAACCTATGTTTCTAGGTGAACACACACTGATCCAATCATAAATCTTCAGTGTAGCCACATATTGTCAGTGTTAGCAATCCCTTGAAAAGACACAAATGGATCACTGCCCACCAGCAATCAAACATGACATTTTTCTTTATATATTAACACTAGAAGAATTCATCACAACAGATATTTATATACCAGAATTTATGTCAACAAGCTAATACATACTTGCTCATTTCAATCTCAGAAATAATGAGATTTCTCAGTGTTCAAAAGAAACATTAAAATAGCCTGAAATGCTGGAAAAGCCACCTCACCTAACCAGGCCAGAGCTGCTAACCTACATTCCTTGACTCTAAGCCTAGCTTTTGGAAGGTGCCAGAGAAATTACACTGGTACAAAATGTTCTGAAGGTTTGATACTAGTTCTGAATGTCTTTTAAAAGGACAACTCAAGGCTACTTTATGCTAAAGGAGTATCTCTGTGACAGTGCAGATTTAGCATTTTTAAGACTCTGAATCAATCCTTAACTCCAAAAGAAAACAAACAAAAGTTAAACAAAAAACCATAAAACTTTATTTGCTGCATAAAGCAAATGTTTTAAAGCAGTGGTTCACACAGGGTGGTGGCAGTGCACGCCTTTAATCCCAACACTCAGAAGGCAGAGGCAGGCGGATCTCTGTGAGTTTGAGGCCAGCCTGGTCTACAAAATGCCTTCCAGGACAGCCAGGACTATTATTACCTGGAGAAACCCTGTCTCAAAAACAAACAAGCAAAAGGACAGGTTCTCAACCTTTCTAAATCTGTGACTATAAAATACAGTTCCTCATGTGGCAACCCCAACCATAAAATTATTTTCATTGTTACTTCATAAATTTAAGTTTGCTACTGTTACGAACTGTAATATAAATACATGGTATTCAGGAGTTCTGATATTTGACCTCTGCGAAAGGGGCATTCCTCCCCCCGTGCCAGGTTGAAAACCACTGCTTTAAAGAAACAAGAACAAGCATGATGTCCTCAGCATATAAAGAAACCATAAGCACTGAAGGATACTAAAGTCAGGGTCCAGAGGATTCTTTTTGCCCCATCCTCTGCATCTTTTCCTTTTTCAACTCCCAGTAGCTATAATGTCAAGCACGTGATTTGTAAATGAAGAAATAAAGGAACCATTATTCTCTTAGGAAACTCATTTTATGCTGGAAAAGAATGCACTAGGCCTCAGCAAGTTACCAACGACCCAATAATACACTGAAAATCCTGCCCTAGAACACAGACAAAATAGTTATAATCCATTATATTATTATCAGATACTTGAAAATCTCTGTCCTCAGTCAGGCTCACTGAATACTCTCTTATTTGACTTGCTTCCTAAATAAGGCTTATTTTACAAAAAAAAGGGGGGGAGGGTAAATTATACACATCTGAGATACTCATATTTCTCAAATACTGGCATTTGTGATTATTTTAAAAATATTTTCTGAATTTGATCTTTTGAACTATTAGGGGAAAAAATCCTAAATTAATTCTAATTTTATACAATAGATCAAATGAATTTCCATGGTAACCAGAACCACAGGAGACATATTTTATTAACATAGAACTTTAAAAAAATCTTCTGAACATTATATACAATCAAAATTATGTTGGTCTTTAAAATACCCATTTCAGAAATCCATGGAGGGCTGGGATGTCATTAAACTGGCAGTTTGCTTACTATGCACAAAGCTCTAGGTTTAATCCCCAGTACTGCATAAACCAGATAATGGTACAGCAGATGTATAATGCAAGCACTTGGGACATAGGGGTGTGAGGAACAGAAACTTAATGTCACTTCAGCTACATAATAAGTTTGAGAGCCATCCAAGGTATATGACATTGTCTCAAATAAATAACCTCCACAGAACACTTGTACCTGAGTATATAAGGTATTTTGCAGGCACTAAAATTATTTAGAGCATCATAGTTTTGTATTCCACCAAGAAAGAAGAAAATACTGTTAGAAACCTGGGTACAGACCTAAAATCTGAGCACTCAAGATGTGGAGGCAAGAGGATTCCAAGTTTGAAGACTGCTAGTTAAACTACGACAAAATATCTTATTACTACAAATTAGGTATTTCAGACTTAGCTGTTTTTCATCAAGTTTGCTGTTACTGTGCTTTCTCTAGACTAGCATGTTTCATTTCAATGATAACAATTTAATGTTGCACAGGCTTGTCTGTAATTGTTGGTTCAAGAATTCCTCCACTACAGTCCCCAACTCGGACTAGAAGTTTGTACCACTATGCTGGGTTTTCCGAAGTGACTTCAGCCAATAAGGAACTTCAGATATCTACTATACCAACAGTGCATAAAGTAACCAACAGCTAGAATGCTAATCCCTACAGCTATGACCAAGTGGACTATCATACAAGGGTGCTGAATGCCCCACCACTACCACCTGGCTGGCAACAGCAGGAATGCACTATTAACTGAGGGAATACATTAGAATTTCAGAGACATCAGAATGTGAATATCAAACAATGGTGGAGTGGTATCCATAATTCTTTAAATGACAGACTCTAAAGCTATGAGAATAAACTTTTAAAAATCAATACAATGTATATGTAACTTCATTAATAAAAATGTAATTAAATAAAATGACTCAGAAGAAATGATTATATCATTCACCTACAGAATTGTTAGATAAAAGGGACCAAACTGTTTTTATTAGCATATGAAAACACAAGATTTCTTACCTGTATAATGATAAGGAGACAGATCCCAGCACCCATTTCCGCAGGGTCCCCGTACATCCCCGTCATGACATACACAATGGCTTGCCCAATGGTAATGATCATACCAAATACTGATAAGAAAAGAATTACATGCTTACAACCAAAGACAAAAACCAACAAAACCAAAGAACTACAAGAAACATCTTTCCCAAAACCATCCTCAAATTTGGAAAATAACTCTTTATTATTGCTCACGTTTCTGGGCTCCATTGAACAGAGCTCTATCTTTGGGTGTATCTCCAACTTCAATGATTTTGGCTCCAGCTAACAACTGCATGATCAAACCAGATGTTACAATTGGGGAAATACCCAATTCCATCAATGTTCCTGTAAAGGAAGGAAAATGAGTAAACAATTTCTATCAATGAATATGTAAAGAAAAGGTCTGGATGAAAATCTGAAATTTATCAATACCCCAGAAACATCCATCATATATGTTGGTACATTTTATAAATGCTGATTCATTGAAAAAAAATAAACCTTCCAAGAAACAGTGAATGCGTAGACTGTGGGAGCCCACGGATGTGGATTTGTTTCACCTTCACCAAAAGTAGGACAGTGCAGACCAATTCTTGCTCCTTCAAGGTTATGACAGGAGGTTTATCCAGGGTGTGGAGGAAGGCTCTGAAATGCTGTAGGATGTGCATGTTATAGCCATGTGCTCATTAGCCCACAGCAGATACAGAGCTTGTAGACAGTCAGCACAACTAAGCCACTGAACATTTGTTCTCAGTGATGTAGCCACTGAGGAACTCAGGTTCCAGGACAGCTCCACACCCATGCCCTAGTTAAGCCCACTACGTCACAAAGTAACACTAAAAACAAGAGGCCTGCAGAGATGGTTCAGCAGTTAAGAATACTGACTGCTCTTCCAGAGGATGTCAGTTTAATTTCCAGCAACCAAATGGTAGCTCACAACTATCTATAACTCCAATTCCAGAGGATCTTGTGCTGGCCTCTGTTGTGGGACAATGCTTTTGCACACTGTAAAGATTTGTCACTCGTATTAGTTTAATAAAACACTGATTGGTCAGTAGCCAGGCAGAAAATATAGGCAGGACAACCAGACTAAGAGAATTCTGGGAAGAGGAAAGCAGAGAGTCAGTCACCTAGCCAGATGCAGAGAATGCCTTACTGAGAAAAGGTACCAAGTCACATGGCTAAACATAGACAAAACTTATGGGTTAATTTAAGTTAAGAGCTACTTAATAATAAGTCTAAGCTAAGAGGCCAGACAGTTTATAATTAATATAAGCCTCTGTGTGTTTCTCTGGGACTGAACAGCTGCAGGATCAAGCAGGACAGACACTTCTTGTCTATTGGCCTCCATGGGCACTAGCTATGCATGTGGTATACAGACATATATCTAAGCAAAACACCCATAAATATAAAAATAAACTAAAGAAAAAAAAGAGAGAGAGAGAAAGAGAGAGACATGAAAATGGGATGGAACATGATGGGAGGATAGGGCTAGTAGTGATGGGGGTGGGGTATTAGTAAGTGTGACGAGAATATATGAAGCAGTTAATGAATTTGGAGATAGGAAAGGAGAGGGTGGTGCCGGTGAGATGACTCAATGATTAAAGGCTTTGTGGCAAGCCTGGCAACATGAGTTCAATCCCTGCAATCCATGCAGAGGTAGGAAAGATCAGCTCCAAAAAGTCTTCTGACCTCCACATGATCACAGTGACACGTGTGAGCATACAAACATACACATACACACACACACACACAATTTTAATAAGTAAATAAACCAATATTACTCCTATAATCTAAAAAACTACAAAGACCTGCCATTTATTCAAAAATATTTCCCCCAAACATGCATCACCATTTCTGAATGAAATTCAAGAGGCCTCTGGTCCAGGGCATCAGCTCCCTGACACTGAAAATCATGGGAATTTTTTTTTTCGTTTTTTGAGACAGGGTTTCGCTGTAGCTTTGGAGCCTATCCTGGAACTAGCTCTTGTAGACCAGGCTGGCCTCACAGAGATTCGCCTGCCTCTGCCTCCCGAGTGCTGGGATTAAAGGCATGCGCCACCGCCCAGCCAAATCATGGGATTTTATTTTTTTTCTTCTTCTTCTTTTTTTTTTTTTTCCTTTTTCTCAACATATATAGGAAAGTCGAGTGGCAGCTGCAGGCACTGTGCTGGCCAGGGCTGTCAAAGTCTCTCCAGTTACCCTGGCATGCAGTTGGAGACCCCATGGCAAATCATGGGATTTTAATATCGGAAAATTCTTTAGGAAATAGCTCAGTGGGTAAAGAGTTTGTGGCACAAGCTTGAAGTAGAGTTCAGATCTCCAGTACCCACATAAACACCAAGCTGGTGTGGTGGCCCATTTGCAATCCAAACTCTCAGGATACAGACATGGGTTACCTGAAGTAAGTTCTAGAGCACTAGAATTGGCAAGTTCTGGGTTCAAACTGGAGACCCAGTCTCAATACATAAAGTAATCTGGACGTGATGGCACATACCTTTAATCCCAGCAATTGGAACGCAGAGGCAGGAGAATATCTAAGAGTCCCAGACCACCCTATATACAGTAGAGAGTGATCAAGGAAGACACTAGTCAACCTTTGACCTTCACTGTGTACACACACATGTGTATAAACCACATACATTCAAACACACATGCACACACAAAACACATACAATAAACCCACTGCTGTCACTATTACAAGCTGGTTTCTCCTTCTAAGCCATGGGTTTCTGTTCTAGCTCTCCCATATAAAACCACAACTAATGGCAGGAGGGAGGTCAGGAGTGCATACCTCTGTTGGATGCAAGAATAACTCTCATCCAGTAGAAGGGATCTGCAGAATCCGATGACATGATCCCAAACAATGGAATCTGAAATATCACATAAAATGACAGGACACTCTTAATTTAAAATGCACTTGTTTGGCCTACAAAGCATGTTAGTTACTTCTTGTGATTTCTAATGAACAAGCTTCCCTTAAAGTTCTCTAACAAGCACCAGAGATCACTACTTAGTAAATATATATGCCTGTAAATACAGGAAAATATGCCTAACACTACAATATATCTAAAAATAGCAAAGAAGATCAATTTTGTTATTTTTCATCACGATTTAAAAAAAATACCCCTAACATATTAGTGTATGTATTTGTCAAGGCCTGGAACAACTTTGCAAAACTGAGAGTATCCACCAACTAGAATGAGCACAATCCTGATTTAAGACCCAAGGAGATGTATATAACTGGAATAGTATGCAGCCACTGAAAACAATACCAATGAAATTGTAATATTATAAATACTTTCTCAAGGTAAGAAGAAAATGTCAGTTTTCACGTATGACTTTCCCTTCAGGAGAGCATTTGGAAATGGCTACAAACATACTCGACTGTCACAACTTGGTGGAGGAGAGTAATATTGATACCTGATAAACAGACGTCCATACCCAGGACAGCCTGTAGCATGATAAATAAAAACCCAAAGACTGATATTGGGATTCAACCTAAAGGTCAGAAAGACAAAACAGGCAGCCATTGGTTCTTACCTCTACCTCATTCCAAAATGGTGAGCCTGCCTCCAAGAATCCTCAGAATGAGAATGAGTCTAAGAGCTGTCTCCTCCTGTCTTATAGTTCTCTCTAGTGCTGGGATTAAAGGTATGCATCATTGCCGCCCAGTTTCCATGGCAACTGATGTGGCTACTGGGATTAAAAGTGTGTGTCACCAGTGCCTGGTCTGTAAGGCTGATCAGTTTTACTCTCAGATCTTCAGGCAAGGTTTATTTCTTAAAATACAAGTGAAATATCACTAAAACAGCCCCCAGCACACAAGATGCCTGAAATTCAGTAGTACCAGTATTAAGATATCCTGGAATAAAAACTAAAATTCAAAACTGCATACAGTATAAGTGCAAAAATAAGAATACATACAGAAAATACCGGAAAACCAGCAGCTTGAGCGGTAGCTCAGCGGCTAAGAGCGCCTAATGCTTTTGTGCCAGAGGACCCGGGTTCGAGTCCCACCTGGCGCTAATAGCAATCGATAGACTAATCGATCATTATCAATAATCGGGAAAAAAAACCAGAAAACCTTTCCAGTGTTAAAATACTGATAATATCTAAGACAAAAGATTATAATTGATTTTTGTTCCTTATTCTTTTCAGAAATTATCAAATATTCTAGCATAAGACATCATTTTCCACCCAGTTGTTTTGGCAAGGTCACACCAGCAATTCCAACACTTAGAAGACTGAGGCAGAGAGACTGCTTCAAACAACAGCAGGAGGGGGAAAGAAGGAGAAAGAGGAGGAGAAGAGAGGAGGAGGAAGAGAAGAAGAAGAGGAGAAAGGAGGAGGAAGAAGAGGAAGAAGACGAGGTGTAAGAGGAGGAGGAAGAGAAAGAGGAGGAAAAGGAGGAGGAAGAGAAAGAAAAGGAGGAAGAGAAGGAGGAGAAGAATAAGAAGAAAGCGACAACAGAGGGAGGAACTAACTTTCAATTATTATTGCCCATGACAGGCCCTTGTTTAGTTTCCTTACCATACTATGGAGGAACCCAGGGCCTGATACATGCTAAGCAAGTCCTTCCCCACTGGGCAATACCTCCATGCCAACACACACATATAAGACAAAGCAGTTAGTGCAAGCTCCTTCTCAAACATGATAGATTCCTTTCTCAAAAATGCAGGTTCAGGCACAAAGAAAATTACATTGCTAATTTCAAAACTCTATAGCGACTGAGGAGATAGCTCAGTTAAGAGTGCTGTCCACACAGCATGAGGACCTGAATTAAGGTTCCCAGTGTCAAAGGAAAAGAACCATGTGCCAGTGCATGTCTGTGACCACAAGACATGAAGGGGAAGAGGCAAGAGGGTGCCTGTGGCCTGTTGACCAGGCTGTCTAGCTAAGCAGGAAGCCACAGACCTCTATACCTGTACACACGTACACGTACACACACACACACACACACACATACACACAGAAAAAAGAAAAACTGTAAAACAATTTTAAAAGTTCCCAAATATCCTCATGAAATTTTAAATAACTGAATCTCTGGAATATTTGAACTATTATTAAGTTAGGCGACAGGAACGGTAACTCAGAAGGCACGACTAGTTTGTGCACACTCTGTATCTGTGAGAAGTGAATAAGGAAGTCACTGTGCAGTAACCCACTAGCACTACAGGGACAGCTCCTATCTAAGGCCCCTGAACAGAACCTCTATACTTCTCTGGTGCTATCAGATTGAGTCCTTAAATGTCCAAATAAATCACTAAGTTTATTTTCTGTAAAGTCTTTCTTTTAGCAAACCTGACAAAATATTAATATAATACAGTATTGTGGAAAACCCATATACTCCCTGTCCTAATGGAAACCTGAACTAACCGTATGGAGATATAGAAAATGAGCACTAGAAGTCGTCCAGAGCAGTGAAAGTCAAAGCTAAAGAAGGCATGTCTGGGATGAGACTGCAAGTTGCAGGCCTGGAATGTGGCTTGGTATTTGCCTAGCATGCTCAAGGGTCAGGGTTCATCTCAGTGCTGAAAGTGAACAAGATGGCAAATTGCAGTCACATTACAAATTCCCCCCCTCTGGCACATAATAAAATATAAACATAGAAAAGAATAAAAGCTAATCCAAATTTTAAAAAGCTACAGGAAAAGGAAAAATCTCCAAAGCAACTATGATGTTAGCTTGACTGTTAACTTGGTAGGATTTAGAATGACCTAAGAAACAAGCTCAAATACATCTACAAAAGTATTTCCAGAGACGTTTAACTGAGGAGGGAAGAGCTCTCCTAAAAGTGGGAGAACCACCCCATGCGTTGGGTCAATGGGTCAAGCAAGCTGAGTGTCAGCATTCATCTCTCTCTGCTTCCTGACAGCAGACACAATGTGACCAGCCACCCTATGCTCCTGTCACACCTTTCTGCCACTGTGGACTGAACCCTCAAGTTGTAAGTCACACGAAACCATCTTTTAAGGTGCTCCTGCCAGGTGTTTTGTCATAGTGGTAAAAAGAGTGACTAATACAGCCGCTAAACAAGAAAAAGGTGATAGATTCAAAGCAGCAACAGCCATGGTGCAGCGCACAGAAAATCAGTAGACAGCTGCCTACCTATTACCATGTAAAGCTGACAATTCCCAGAATGCCCACCAACATTTCAAATGTGGAGAAAAGGAAACTAGAGATAGCTTTATTTTTTTGTTTTCATTAAGAGGAAAGAGAAACAGCAGCTGAGAAAGAAGAGATGGAAGTTGAGCAAGGAGGGTGAGTGGCTAGGATGAAACTGAAGATTATGGGGCAACACTAAATGCTAAATTTGAGAACCAAGGAGTGGCCTGAGTCCAGAATGAATTATAGACCTCCAATTAGTTGATGGGAAGCTCTCAAAGACAGCCAAAAAAAAAAAAAATCAAAGCAGAGCCCTGGAAGCATCTAATGTAATGATCTCAGCTTATCTCACCTCCCACCATTCCCTCAAGTTAGAGAAAACTGGCTGGAACTTGTTTTATGTTCAGTTGAAATCACCCACACTGGGCAGATCTGCCCAAACGTGAGAAAGACAAAAAGCAACCACTTAGCAACTATATAAACACAGGGAACTAGGTAACACAAAGGCATAAATGGGCCAAAGCCGGAGACATTCCTAAGAAATAGTATTGGTTTTTTAATAAGAAATGTTGTGTGCGGGGTATTTTTGTGAAGAGATACTGAATAGGGAGCTTATATAAGCTAGTCAAGCACCCTAAGGAATCAGGAAGGTAGGAAGTGCTTTGTTTTGTTATCATTTTAACATTAGAGACAGGGTCTCTCTAAGCTGTCCAGGCTGGCTTTCAACTTGAGACTCTCCTTGCCTTAGTCTTCAGAGTAGCTGAGATCACAGGCCAATGATACTAGGCATGGAGATCTTTCTTCTATTTATGTTTCCTTTTTGGGTCCTGGGTAATGATTTAAATCCCAACATTTCACTAACTGTACTTTCACAGGTTAAAGTTTGCTGACCACTATATTAGAAGATTCAGTATTTTTAGGATGGTAATTTTCATAAATTGACCTAAAAAGTCAAAGCAGTAAATATATATACGTATCTCATATTCAATGATTTTCTTACAAAAATACACATAATGATTCTAGATGTTTCTATAAAAATATAAAGGATCTAGAGTTGGTCCTTCTCAGTAAAGAACAAAGCGGAAGGACTTTTCCTAACTGGTAAGTATAAAGAAAGTAACGTCAGAATCCAGATGCTACTCAGAACACAATATATCCAGTAGCTTTCCCCTGTCATAGATACCAACAGGCATCCTACTGAGACATTTGGGTCCCTAGCTAAGAGACTTCCAGGTGCCAGTATCTCTCTAGCCTGAGAGTAAGATTAGATCAAAGTGAGTACTTATGGCCACACATCTTGCTCCTTACCCTCTTCCCTGCCTCCTGCTTGGGAACGAAAGAGCCACATTATAGGCTCAGGCTGTGAAACCTCCCCTATTCTCAGACACACGTAAGAAGAGACCTACACTTCTGCCATGTGGGATGATTCTTTTCTTCAGAAACACCCCCCACGCTGTCACTGAGGCTGGGGCCTCAACTCTGTGCTATTGCCTCTCTTTCTATCCATCTACAGCATTCATAACTCATATTGCCTGTGTTGGTTAGGGTGTCTATTGCTGTGAAAAAAACACTATGCCCAAAATCAACTTGGGGAAAGAAAGGGTTATTTCATCATCTAGAGAAGTCAGAGCAAGAACTCAAGACAGGAAATGAAGCAGAGGCTTTGGAGGACTGATGATTATTGGCTTGTTCTGTTTTCTTATGCCATCCAGGACCATCTGCCTTGGGGTGCACCACCTACAATGTTCCGGGCGCTCCCACATCAACCATTAATCAAGAAAATGCAAAGGGCATAGTGACATACACCTTTAATACCAGCACTCAGGAGGCAGAAGCAGGCAGATCTCTGTGAATACTAGGTCAGCCTGGTCTACATAATGAATTCCAGCCACATACATAGTGAGACCTCTTTGAAGAACAATAGTATTGATGTTGGGCAGTGGTGGAGCACACCTTTAATCCCAGGACTCAGGGAGCAGAGAAAGGTGGTTCAAGGCCAACCTGGTCTACAGAGCAAGTTCCAGGACAGCCAAGATTACACAGAGAAACCCTGTCTTGAAAAAACAGAAACAAAGCAAAAAAGATACTTTACCAAATATGCATCTCTCTGTCTCTCTCTCTCTCTCATACACACACACACACACAAAAAAAAAACAACGCTCACTATCATTAACCAAGGGAATTTAAACTAAAATTGCACCTATGAGGACAGCTACTATTCATAATAGATGAGGTAGTTGAAAATAAACAAAACCTGAGCATAAGACACATGGGTGTCTCACCTGGGGGTTCACAGGTAAAGAACACTGAACACAGTCACCATGTAGACCAGCTACACGATCCTACTCACACATTACTAGGGAGGAGAAACTCTTGTACAATAGTGTTCACAATAACCTGTTTCAGCAAAAAGCTGCACACAAGCCAAATGTCAACATATAAGTGAATGCACTGTGATATATTCATGCACAGAAATAAAAACTGCTGACATGAATAAATCTCAAAAATATTATAAAGTCAGATTCTAGACACCCTGACCACATATATGTGGAATTCTAGAAAGGACAAATTATAGCAATGAAGGGCAGATCAGGGCTTGCCTAGGACTTGGGGTAAGATGAACAGTGATGGAGAGTTACAAGGATCTTATGAGGGTAACAAAAATGTTCTGTACTTACTTACATAATAGATTCTTGGTGTACACATCTGCCAATATTCTTTAGAATGTACAGTTAAAACTGTTACTTTGTACATATACCACCCTAAAGTTGATTGTTCTTTAAGTGGGGGGGGGCAACATCAAAGATGTCAAATGCATATGGGAGAAATATAAGTGCCTGCTTTTTTCTTTGAATTTTCTGTGTGTGCGTGTTTTTTAACTACTCTCTCCTGCCTTCCCCCCAAGAAAAAAATTAAATCAGACTCAGCAGTAAAAGTTCTTAATAACCTGATCTTTCATTCTTCAACACACATGAACCAGCAAGATGGCTCAGCAGGTTAAGGCACCTACAACCAAGCATACCCACCTGAGTTCAATTCCTGAAACCCACAGGATGAAAAGAGAGAACCAACTCCCACAACTGTCGTCTGATCTACATACACAAGCCATGGTATGAGGCATGTATGTATTCAGATACAAACACACACACACACACACACACACACACACACACACGCATACACACAAATAAATACTAAAAAAAAATAAAAAATAAAAAAAAAGCTGGGCAGCAATGGCACATGCCTTTACTCCCAGCACTTGGGAAGCAGCAGCAGGCTGATCTCATAGCCAGTCTGGTTTACAGATCGAATTCCAGATTAACCAAGACTACACAGAGAAACCCTGTTGTTGAGGGGAGTAGGGAAGGAGGGCAGATCTCTATGAGTTTGAGGCCAGCGTGGTCTACAAAGAAAGTTCCAGAACAGCTTTGAAACACTGTTGAAAGAGAAAAACTGGTCTCGGAAAAAAAATAAATAAATAATAATAATGTTCAGCTTAAAATGTAACTCAGTCACTCAGTCATACAGCACTTGCCTTGCATGTACAAGGCCCTGGGTTTGATCCCCAGATCACAAAGAAAAAAAAACAACAGAACTCAGAGCCAAAGAGATGGCTCAAAAACTAGGAGTCCTTGCTGCTGTCCAGAAGACACTATTTCATTTCTCAGAATTGACACTGGATAGCTCACGACTAACTGTAACACCACCTGTAGGAGATCTGACCCAATTCTGGCTTCCATGGGCAACTAGACACACGTGACACACACACACAAAACACAAATAATAAATCTTACCAAAAAAGCATCACTCAATGTATATCAGTATATTATTTTATCGTTTTTTCTAATTCTTACTAATCAAGACCTTAAAATAATACAGACATGTACTCAATAATTTGGTTACATACCTGACAGCACACTAAGAAAATGAAGAGTGTAATAGCAGTCCATAGTACCTTCTCTCTAAATTGAATCTGTACAACAGAAGTACAAAGAATGATCAATCAAAACCAAGAAAAACCAAACTCAAAGCAAAATTCCACATTAAGGCATGATTACCGCTCCCTATGAGGCATGCTCCTATTATTTACGTACCCTAGTTTGTTCCAGCTAAAGTAAACAACCAAGCAACACAAACCTAACTCTCTTCTTTACCAAAAGAAAGTTATTATTTGTATTCTGTGCTCTTTACATAGTCTAGATATTAACCCTCAGTGGTTGTACAGCCAGGGAAGAATTTCCTCTCATTCCGCATGTGCTCTGCTGCCTTTCCCTTTGCTGTGCAGAAACTTTTAATTTCATGAAAATTCCATTTGTCTGCTGTTGACATTAACTCCTGAGTGACTGGAGTCCCATCCAGAAAGTCTCTGCATATGCCTGTATCTTAAGGTGCTTTCCCTACTCTTTCTCACTGTTCAGGGTTCCAGGTATTACATTATGATTTTTTGAACCACCCTAGTGATGATGAAATTTGAAAGATTTAACTATAGTTTGTAATAGTTAAGACTGTATCTCCAACTAGCTCCCATGTGTTGCCACAAAAAAAAGATAATTTAAATATAAACATGCTTCATGATCGCCAGCTGGTGGTGGCGTATGGCTTTAATCCCAGCACTCAGAAGGCAGGTGGATCTCTATGAGTTCAAGGCCAACCTAGTCTACAGAGCGAGTTCCAGGACAGCCAGAACTAAGACTATACAGAGAAACCCTGTCTCAAAAAGTCAACCAAACAAACAAAAACCGCACTTCATGTACACTGCACAGGGAAAGTAACTGGGGAGGAGGCAAAGTAGAGCAGACCTAACACATGTCTCAGGCAGAAAGGGGACTGTATGAAACACTGAACCGTTTTACACAGGAATCCTAGGATATTCATAACTATCAAAAGTTATGTTTTGCATGCCTAAAGTAAAACGGAGTAGCCATCTTTACCACCTCAAATCATTAAAAATTAAAAGTACTTCTAAATAAAACAGTAAGTCCAACAAAAGTTTTATCAATCTTTAGGTCCCCATTTTGTTATTAATTTCCTAAGGACTAAAAGTAGGGAAGAGGATAGTCTGATAACTGAAAAACTTGAAATGAATGTTTTTTTCTGGAACTTTATCTCAGTTCCAAATAAATTCAATGATTGAATAATGTGATTTAGTTATGATACCTTCTAAACACATTCCTGCTATTTCTTTCCAAATAAGAAATCAAAATATGTGAGGTATATACTTATACAATTACAATTTATTATGCAAAACAGATGGTACTCACCGAACCTACCCAGCAGATCATATCATTAGCTAGCAATATATACATCTTACACTGAAGAAATTATAAAGTTCCAACATGGCCAGGAGAATACCATATCTTAACAGTTCAGATACCTGTGTGTTATCTTAACACACAGGCCAAGAAGCACTTGGACTGGAATCATTATAACTTAGAGTAACATTTTTGATAGAATGAGAATCCTAGTCTTAAAAAAGGTCTATAACAGTGCCAGCCAGCCAGCTGGAGTGATCTGAAGAAGAACAGCCCTGTAGGCTCATATATTTGAAAGCTTAATCCCTAGTTGGCAGAACTGTTTTGGAAAGGATTAGGGGCCTTGTTGGAGGAGGTGTGTCATTGGAGGTGGGGTTTGAGGTTTTAAAACCCCATGCTAGGTCCAATCCTCCCTCCAGCCTCTTTCCTGAGATCCACCTGGTGAGAGAAAGAGAATCAATTCCCAAAAGTTGCCCTCTGACCTCCATATGTAAACCATAGAACACTAGTGAACAGGTACATATGCATACATAAGAGAAAAATAAATATAACTTAAAAAACTAAAAGCAGGTCTATAGTTGATTGCAAGATGAGGAAACATTTTTCTACTTACAACAGAAATGGCTGGGGTAAGCAAATGAACCTTGGTGGTTTGGCAGAATAATTCACTCTGCTACCTGCTGCATTATTAAAGTATTATACTTACTTTCCTTTCAGGCTTCTGAATTTCCGGTAGAACTGCACAGAAAGGTTTGATAACTTCTAAAAATTTGACTGTAAAAGAAAAGTATCAAGTTTAATAATGTATCTGTGAACGGTTCGGAAAAAAAATTCTTTAACAGCTGTTGATCCCATCCACCCAAATTAAATAATCATGATGTTCTCAAGTTCAAAGGAGTAGGCCTGCAATAGATAAAACCACCCAAATGGCTAGGAGGTAAATAATGAAGGAAAGTGAATAATGAGCCGTGACTTTGCTTCTTCGTGCTTAAACCCAATCTTGTATATACACAGAACGGGGAACCTTCAGATCACCACTATGAAAAATACACAAAGGCGGTTTATACAGTACTTAGATGATCCACTAATAGATGGTAGAAAAGAGGGAGCCTTTCCCAGGGACCGGATAGTAGGAACTGAGCTTAGTGAGCTTAACTGAAGTACTGACTTAAACAGCTTAAAGATGGCAACATTCACTAGGCAGAAAAAAAAAATCAGGATCATGTCCTACAGGCAACTTTTTAAAGTCTACCAACTCTACTTCATTTCAGTTAGCCACTTTTCACAGCTTGGTCATTCTCCAAGTAACCATATCAAAGTACTTACACACAAGAATCAGCTCAGAGAATGGCAATTACATTTCATTACAAAGTCCTGCATTCCCAAGCTATTTCTGAAGCAAAATAAAGTAAGATAAACCAAGGTTTAGGGAAAGACACTAACCTCCTAAGTCCCACTGGACTCAAAGGTGGAAGTCACTGATGTCGGTTAGAATTTATAATTGTCATGTTTGTTATTTAAGTATAAGTTTGGACTACTTATAAAGTAAATCCAAATAAAAAACAACTAAGGGTCACATCAAGAAACTCTATTCCTTTTCCTTCCCAAGAGACTCTCTGGGATTTCTTGGCACTTTATGATTTACTGTAACTGACGTTCAGGCTTAAACAATGCTGTTGCATGCAGCCATGTATTGCCTATCCTTAGAATTCCATTTATCATTCGTAATTCATGGCCAAGGGTCTCTTCTGTTTCCTTTCCAAATGTCTACCAGCTGGCCAACTGGGTGCATCGCTTGAACCTGCAGTTGGGTATGCCTTTATACACAAACATGTGAACTGCTAGGGTAAGTATCTGTGTGAACACACATGAGGATGAATGTTTGGGGCAGGGCCATCGAAGGACCCCCATTTTACGAGGTCATGTCTCTATCGCGTGCACCCACTTACAGTTTTCATTGAACACTACAGAATGACTGGGATGAATATTTCAAGGAAAATGCTGAGCTACCGATCACACGCCTTTCCTCCCCTAAAACACGTTATGAATCACATTTTTTTAAAAAATGAGGGAGACTTATTCATCTCAGCACGCTAAGGAAGCGTGATTCAGGAATTAAAAAAAAAAAATCCCAAGTGGTCCAAGCTAAGGAGAGTGTCCTAACTCCCCGCCCCCCCGCCAATGGCTTCCCCGCGCCATCCACGCGCCATCCAGGCTGGCTAAAGGGCGCAAACCAGGACCTCCGGGTCCCCGTGACCCCCGTGCAAGGCCTCGCTGACCAGAGGCGACTTGGCGGAGGCCCCCAGCTCGAGTCATCCGCGGCGACAACGGCGAGGCCTGCGCATCCTCGGCCCCCCTGACGACCCTAATGGGGAAGCGGCTCCACTGCCCATAGCTCGGAGGGACCCGCGACCCTTATGGTTCCTGCTCTGGTCACCATACTCACTGCCCATGGCGGCGGCTCAGGACTCCCGGCGAGGACCCGCGGCGGTTGCTTTCGCTCACTTCCTCACGACTCTGGCCTAGGAGACGAAAGCTTGGGACACGCTTCGGCCGTCCCCACACAAGCTCCGCCCACGAGTCATGTGACACGCGCTCTCAGCTCCTCCCAGACCCGCCCCCGGATCTGGCCCCAGCCGTTGGACGACGGCCACCGCGTTGCCATGGTCACCGTTGGCGCGGCGGCAGGGGCGGGGCTGGACGCCAGGAGGCGGTGCCGACCTGCCATAGTGGGCGTGTCTTGGTTGCCCTACCCAGTTCCAAAGGCCTTCCAGAGGCCTTGGGGGGACCCAGAGTTTTCCATCTCAGAGCTGGTTTCCCAGATTAGGTTTCCTAGCCTAGACATCCTGCTGGTCCCCTGAGGCCTGGGATTGAGCTGCCAGAACCGATCTTTTCTTTCGGTCCCATCTTAACTGTAACTTCTAAAAGATTTGTAAAAATTGGTGATACACTTATGCATTCAATAGCCTACAAAAGTACTTTCCAGATTACTACCATGTGCCTACCCTGCCCCCCAAAGTACAGACATCAAGGTTTTATGAATCCTGTGATTGAGGACTCAGTGGAAGTCAGTTCTTTGACCCCTCTGGTGGTTCCTGCCTCTCTTATTTTTGCTTTCTTGGACAGCATGTGGTAAAAAATCCACACACAAGAGTGTTAGAAATCAGCGAGCCCTACATTTAATCCTCATGAATGCCTTTGGGCCATCAACCTAGATAAGCTACTCTGACAAAATACGGATAACAGCAGCCAACTCCTGAGGGTATGGTATAGAAGTTAAATTGAGTCACTAGACACAAGAAGGCCCTCAAATTAATTTTCTTTACTCAAACTTTAAGCCACTCCCCGAAATCAAGTATCTGTTCTAAAGTCTGCTGCAGTAAGTTGAGTTGAAGGTACATCCTATACTCGGTCAGCCATCAAATCCAAAGATGTGCTCTCCGGTTCAGATCTATATAGCCAAGAAGAAAACAAGATAGCATCTACAGTGGGTGTGGAGATTGTTAAGAGTTGTCTTGCAGGGACCTGCAAGGGTTTTCCCACTTCTTGGGGCCAGCTGGGAAAACTCAGGGGCTCTCTCACTTAGATCTGGCCAGCAGTGCTTATTGTGAGCATCGACACATCCATTTGGTCTCCCGGTGTGTACTGGGCCTCCTCACAAGACTGTAACTTAGCGTCAAGAAATGCCACTGGAAAAGAGTGTCTTTTTTTTGTTTTTCACTGTGTAGAGGCAGCCAGGAAGGTCTGCTCAAGTTCTGAGAGAAGAGAGAAAAGGCATCATCTCTAGGGGCAGGCATGACAAAGCTGGAAGATCTTGAGTAATCCCCCATTCTTTGAACGCACCCTTATTTCATCCTACTTTGTCAGCCATTATTTTTCTTCCCACCACCCTTACCTCTGTTCCTCCTCCCCCTTTTCTTGAGACAAGAATCTCTTGTACCCCAGGAATAGACTGATTCCACAGATTAACCTGAATAAAGCCTCTGCTATTCTTTGGTCTTTCTGGACTTCCTACATGCTACCCAGAACTCCTTGACTGATACGCTACCTACTCTATGTCTAGCAGGAATATCCTTCCACCTTTAGTCTTCAAGTTGTTTTAGAAGGAAATCTCTTGGGTTGGAGAGATGGCTCAGCAGTTAAGAGCATTGACTGCTGTTGCATAGGACTTGGGCTCAGTTCTGTGTTGGCTAGCTTTACATCAACTTGACACTGGCTAGAGTCATTTGAGAAGAAAGCTCAAGTGAGAAAATGCATTTTTAAGATTAGCCTGAGGGTAAGCCTATCTGGCATTTTCTACACTGATGAGTGAGTGATGTGGGAAGCCACAGCTCACCAGGGTAGAGCCACAACTGGTCCTGGATACTATAAGATAGCAGGCTGAAAACAAAGCCAGCCTACAAACCACAATCCCAGAGAACTTAGACAACAATGCGAACACTAAGAGTGACTTACATAGATCTAATCTACATGGGAAGTAGCAAGTAGAAAAAGACAAGATCTCCTAAGTAAACTGGGAGCATGGGGACCTTGGGGAGGGTTGGAGGGGGAAGAGGAGAGGCAGGGAGGGGAGCAGAGAAAAATGTAGAGCTCAATAAATATCAATAAAAAATATATCTAAAAAGATAGCAGACTGAGAAAACCATGAGAACAAAGCTACTGAGATGCATTCCTCCTCAAAGAGACCAGAAAGACTTCATCCAGCAACTGATGGGAGCAGCTGCAGAGACAGACAGGCGAACAATAGGGAATCCTGCGGGGGAGAAGTAAGGACTGAAGGAACTAGAGCAGTCAGAGACACCAAGAGAACACAGCCCACAGAATCAATTAAGAGGGATTCATGGGGTTTCACAGAGATCAGAGAGCCTACAAGGGGTCTGATTTGGGTTCTGTGCATATGTTATGTCTGAGTAGCTTGGTGTTCTTGTGGGATTCCTAACAGTATGAGCAGGGTGGCCACTGACTCTTTTGCCTAATTATGAGACCCTTTTCCTCCTGCGGGGTTGTCTCATCCAGCCTAGATGTGATAGTATGTGCCTGGTCTTAGAGCAGCACATCATGTCACGTCTGGTGGCTGACCCTGGAAGGCCTGCTCTTTTCTGAGGTGAGACTGGAGGGAGGAAGGATCAGGGGGAGAAAGAGGAGGTGGGAAGCAGAGAGTGAGGGGAAACTGTGGTCAAGATGGGATATATGAGAGACCCCCGCCCCCGAAAAAAAGCATCCTCGAGGAAACTTCTTCTTCAGTTTCTGCCTCCAGGTTCCTCCAGGTTCAGTTCAGTTTTCTGACTTCTATAATGATGGACTGTGATGTGGAACTGTAGGCTGAAATAAACCCCTTTCCCCTCAAGTTGATTTTGGTCATGGTGTTTTTTCAGCTGTAAAAAGTTCCCAGGACCCACATGGTAGCTTATAGCCATCAATAACTCCAGTCCCAGGGTATCCAGTGCTTTCTTCAGCCCCCTGCAGTGACCTGCTATGCACATGATACACATACATACATGTAATACATACACACAGGAAAGACAAACATATGCATAAAATAAAAGAAAAACAAATTTAAAAAAAATCCCGTCTTGCCAGGCATGGTGGCACATTCTTTAATCCCAGCACACAGGAGGCAGAGGCAGATAAGACCAGCCTGAGCGACACATCCAGTTTCATGGCACCAAGGGTCATACAGGGAAGCACTATCTTAAAAGGGAGGGGACCTTTTTTAAAAAAAAAAAAATTCACACACTGCTAGTGAAGGACCAAAGCCTTTTAAAGCAAAACAAAAACAATGCTATATGTACAAGAACCCAGAAGAATATTTCTTAATGAAATATCTTTTTACTCTTAAATTGCTGTTTCTTATGTTTTGATGTTCATTCAATACATCTGGCTTCATATGAATAAGAGAAGATAGTGAACAATACTAAAAAATCAGTAAAAGTTTTCTAAATTAACAGGTCTTCTAATTTAGAGAAATTGGTAGGTTTTATGCTTCACTTTATCAGATGTAAACAAAAACATGACAGAGCCTTTTAGGGTTATTTGTACAGGGTGTGGTGTATATTCTGTTGGTTTTGTCCACATTTCCTGCAAAATAAGCTTATTTTATGTAAAACGGACTCTCTGAGAAGAAACTGAGATAAAAATTAAGCATGCAAGTATATTCAAAAGAAATTTACAGAAAGCCTTTGGAACTTCAAGACTAAAAAAGCATTGATTCATAATCTGAGACTTCCTTCCTGGTCAACTCTCTTTTCCTTCCACTTTGTAAAGAAATACTGTTTGTATCACCATTTCAAGAGCCTTAAAAGTGTAGCTAGAGAATTCAAACTTAGTTCCCAGTCTGCACATCTGGCTGCTGCTTAACTACCTGTAAGTCTAGTTCCAGAGGATCTAGAACTGTGGCCTCTGCAGGTACCTGCGCTCCTATACTCTCTCTCTCTCTTCCATGCACACATAAAACTACTCTTTTTTAAATTATTAAAACTTTCAAGATCATATAGGCAAACTAGAGAAGTTAATTTCAGAATACATTCCAAAATAGGAAAAGAAAGTATATGGAAAATAGAGCAAAAATGATTCTTACAAGGTAGAAAATTTTATTTTATTAAGAATAATGTATTATTTCAAGCAAAATTGAAATCCTCTCATGATTGTTAATATTTTAATTTACTAACTAAATAATTTAAGCTCTATTCCTCAGTGAACATTAAACAAGCATAATTATGGATAGCAAGTATGAAAAACTAATGTCACATTTTTAAGAGGAATAAAATACAGTAGTATATGTTTGACTTGAAATTCTTCTAATGGTCCCTTGTGAAAAACAATTCAAAATATGGTTGTTGTTGAGATGATAGACACTTTTATGGCTCATGCAGGTAAAACCATAACAAGAAACAGTAAACTTGTAAGGTACATTGTTATGAAGAAATTCAGAAAGAGCAAGACGATTCTTTTTCCTTTTCTTCCTTTTTTTTGGGCTTCTCTGTAGGAAGCCCAGGGCTCTGTAGGACAGCCCTGGATGTCCTACAGAACAGGCTGGCCTTGAACTCAAAGATCTGCCAGCCTCTGCCTTCTGAATGCTGGGATTAAAGGTATTCACACTATCCTGCGACGACAAAAATATTTTTAAACATATTAACTTTCATTTTATTTTATAATTAGAGTTTGAAAATCTTTTAAGAAACCAAGAGATGGAAGAATAAAGATACATTATGCTTTTTTCTACCTAAATGTACATTACTATTCTTATTCAACAGGCCTTTGAAATTTTACTGATTTATATAAGTAGTACTAAGCTACAAGATTTATAAGGCTTGATACAAGAAAAAAGGACTGAAGAATACAGAGAGAAAAGGGAGGTAAAGGGTTGAAGGACTGGCTCAGTGGTGGAGCTTGTAAGCACAAGGCTCTAGAACTGATACCCAGATCCAGAGAAAAGAAAAAAAGAAAGTAAGGAAGAATGAACGAATGGACAAAAGAAAGAGAGGGAAGGAAGGAAGGGAAGAAAGAGAGAGAGAGAGAGAGAGAGAGAGAGAGAGAGAGATAGGAAGTCACAGAAAAAAGAGAAGCAAATATTACAGAAATGTTAAATAAGCACACTAAAGAATGATTTTAAAATGTAAATTGTAGTCTGGTATGGTGGTGTTCACATTTAATTCCAGCACTCAGGAGGCAAAGGCAGAGAGATCCGAGATCCAGGCCAGTGAGAACTACATAGTGAGACCTTATCTCAGAAACAACAACAACAAAAAAAGACGTACATTATGAATCTATTACTAATCTAGAATTGCCTATTCAGTAATGATTTAAGACACAGCCCACTGATGGTAAAAGAGAAAAGGGAATAGATGCATTCCAGACCTTCATATGCCCCATCATCTTTTAGAAAAACAGTATCATAAAGCAAAATAGTACATGGCAGATGCTCCTCAGAATCAATTCAAATGAAGCCACACAGCTACTGTTTTGATTTGGTCCCAACATTAGGCTTAACTCCAAATGGAGTGGGTCACTTGGTGACCCCTAAAGAACCCCAAGTACCTGGCTTTGGGAAGGTAGCTAAAAAATTAATGTACTTTACAGTACAAACATACATCATAGTTGTACCTGGAACTTTTAGAGACAAAGGTGATTATCCTGATACTGAAATCCACCCATCAGACACCAAAGTTAGTTTAAAAGTTAGAAAATGTCAAAGCAATATAATGGGGAGAAGGGGAACTTAATGGTAAAATAAAGCACAAGCCAGTTTTAATACAGCTAACACTTCATAATTTAAAAATTATTAGGGGCCAGGGCTGCAGCTTAGTTGGTAGAGTGCTCCCTACCAGTCACGAAGTCCCAGATTGGATTCTCACCAGCAGTATTAACTAGGCACGACTGCACAAGTGAGTAGTCCCAGCACTCAGGAAGTAGAGGCAGAAAGAGCAGAAGTTCAGTCAGTCATCCTCTGCTACACAGTGAGGATGAGGCCAGCTGGACAACAGGAAACTGTCTCAGCACAGTGCTAGAAGAGTGCACAGTCAGAAAGCTGTATTTAACAGAATTTACTTTTCAGGATAATGGATAAAACCTGAAAGAACACAAATCCGGAATGGTCTAAATTCTACTGGTATTGGGCAGAACATTTCGTAGAGTGGCTCAGAGATGTCTTAAAACAAAAATATTGCCGTTCAGAGGACCTTAAAAAGGGGGAAATTAAGATAAGTCATGTGCGCTAAACAATTAAATGGTAGTGTTGGGGCTGCCTATACACTGCCTATATACAGCCCCATATTTTAGCAAAAGAACTTTCCTTGCTCATTTACGGTCAGTTACAGTGGAGTCTAAATATATCTGGTTAATGACTCCTTTTTCAGTTCATTCATATCTAACCAAAGCATAACAAACACTATTGTCCTGCAAAGGATAAACATCTACTATCTCTTTCATTACTTATAAAATCGGTTTCCCTGCTTATTCCACTTATTCCAGAGTCATTTGTCCAAATCACTCCAAGGGCTTCCATGCTCGCTAGGGGAAAGGAGAAAGGGTGGAAGAAGCAGGTTCTCCTTTACAGCACTTTGCTTGAAAGGCGACCTGTTTTCTCAACGCACATTATGAAGCAAAGGTCTTGGTGAGGATATCTTCATGCTGCTGCTGGTGCACAGTGCCAATTCCTACTGCAGGTGCTGGCAAAGGCGGCCGGCTTGCAAGACGGAGCTGTCATGGGAGCAAAGAAGAAACCACATGACATTTTGAATGCACTGGAATTCTGTTCAGTTCCACCAAAAAGTTCCATATATTCTCTGTTAGCTTATTCAAGGTAAGAAGAAATATCGAATTACAGAGACCAGACTAGAGGAAAATATTTAATCCTGAATTCCAAGCATGATAAGGTGAGAAAACTATCTTTTGATCTTAGCCATAGTTTCTTTAACTAGGTGTATTTCATGTGATCTTAGCCTAGCAAACTCATACTAAATGAGTGAACTATATTCTAATACACGTAAAATAAAAAGATAAACAGAAGTACAACTACTCTTACTGTTTCTCCTTTCCTGAGAAAAGTAAAGCATTATAAACATGACTGGAATAAGTGATAACTGGGTATCTCTGGCACAAAACTGAAAAAAAATATTATTCATCAAACATCTTTTTCTGGCACTTGAACAAGAAATGATGAGGAAATACCAGAAAAAGTAGCAACATACAAAGTCCATAGTTTTTTGGGATACAAACACACTTTTAGCATAATATTACAGGTGAGTATCCTCAAACCAAATTCTCCAGATAGTTATTAAAAGGTCTTGGGTTTTGAAGCATTTCAGATTTTGAAATTTTTTTAAGGCTTCTCAGCCTAGGAAGTGTACATAAATACTCTAAAATCTGAAAACCTCACATATCTGAAACACTTCTGGTTCTGATCATTCTGGGTAAGGGATACTCAATCTCCATAATCTTAATACATAGACAGCTCCATAAACTCAACATTTTCCTCCAAAGGAATAATCTAAAACTAAATTTCCCTTTTTATTTGCTCTTCCTCTTGCATGTATCAGGATCTGACTATGTTGCCTGAGCTGATGTCAAACTCATAAACTCAAGTGTCCCCAACCTCCTAATATAGGCATGCACCACCGTGACCAGCTGAAAAAGAGAGGTTTTCATTTCACTTTATCTTTAAACAAATGAGGAAGCTGAGAATAAAAACCCTTATGTTGTTACTCCAAGAGAAACAAGAGAGAAAGAATAAGAATGAATATAAATTTAAAAATGGACACTCACCTTGCAGGCCAGCTGTTTTTCAAACCTTGGAGAAACAAAAAACCATGGACCCATATTCTGAGGCTCCTCCTGACTCCAAATGATATCTACAAAAGGAAAAAATTTACTTTAACATCTCATATATAACTTATATACCAAGAAGTGGAGTAGGGGAAGGGATGAATGGAACATATACAAATTTTCAACTTCAAGTAAATGTTTTTCCAACATGTTAGCATCTTAAATTTTTTATTAGGCATGTGTATGTATGCATGCCTGTATAAATGTATGCCACGTGTACAAGTGCCCACAGGTGCCCAATGAGAACAGAAGAGGACATTGGATCCCTTGAAGCTGGAGTTACAGGTGGTTGTGAGCCACTAGTGTAGATACTGGAAAGGGTTAACACCTGAACCATTTCTCTAGCTCCTAATGTTATTTCTTCCTTCCTTTTTCCCTTCCTTCCTTCCTTCTTTCCTTCCTTCCTTCCTCTTTCTTTCTTTCTGGCATGCACATAGTTATGTGTTCACCAAAAAAATTATGATTCAAAATAGTTCTTTCAATCCCAAGTCTACTCATCCTGATTGTTTGCAGTTAGTATGCTTCCAAACCCCAAATGTCAGCAAGAGTCAGTCTTTCGTCTACCATAAAGTTTCACCTTACCAAAATGACATATAAATGGATCCATACAGTGTGTAGCCTTTTGGGTATGATGGGAATTATCAAAATACATTTGTGATTTATCCAAGTTCTTCTGAATAGCAACAGTTCATTCCTGAGGTTCGGAGCTAGCCTGGTTGCCTTTAGCATCCTTGAGCCCTGCATAGCAAACAGTACCTCCTTCCTGTTTTATTGAGTATGATATTACACACATTTCTTGCTACAGGAGAACTGTGTTTATTCATTGCCTAGGTGAAGAACATTTGATTATTCCTAGCTTGAGGCAATCACAAATAAAACTACTAAAAACAAAAAACAAATACAGCTGCTAAAAATACCTGTATGCAGATTTTCCTGTGAACCTGTTTTCATTTTCTAGATAAACCAGCAGTGGGCATTCTGGGTTACAAGGTCAACTGGGGTTTATGTAGTAAGAAACCATCTTCCAGAGTGGTTGTAATCACTTGCAATCCCAGCAGTGGTGAGTGACGGTTCCAGTTGCTTTGCTTTGCATGCTCGGTTTATTGGGGAGGGGTTGATTTGTTTTACATTTTAAATATATTTGGGGTAGGGGTGTTTGGCCTGCAGGTATATCTGTGCACCACATATGTGCCTGGAGCCCTCAGAGGCCAAAAGAAAATGTCATATCCCTTGAAACTAGAGTTACAGTTAGTGATTAAGCACTACGTAGGTGCTGAGAATTGAGCCAGATAACTGTGGAAAAGCATCCAGTGCTCTTAACCACCAAGCCATGTCTCCAGGCCCTACAATAATTTTTACAATGAAACTTTTTCATGCTGATTAAGCCAAATTTTTAATGACAAAACTAAAATCTTTCTATCTAACCAAGCTCAGAGAGGTTTTCTCCTAATAGTGTTACAGTTACATTTAGGTCTGTAATCACTTAATTTCTATCAAATGCATACACATGCCAAATTTTCCAGTCCTAAGTACTGAAAGTGCTTTACCATTTACAATTATATTGCAATTACCACATATGATGGGACAGCACTAATGACCCACAAATTTTCAAGGAATTATGTTTAGATGATAGTGGAACACCAAGAGAGACATGACCCTAGTGGTACTTCAAAACATATTCTCAGATTCTATGAGATTTGACTTCCTAGTGCCTTTCACTTCCCCCACCTCGTTCCATCTGAAATGGTGTGAACGGGTTTCAGGTTTCTGAAAAGCAAAGGGCCCTAACAGGAACAAGTGTTGTGGAATATTAGTTGAAGATGTGTTACATTTGTTTATGCTGTGGAACATTTGTTTAATGATGCAAAGATGAGTTGTATTCTTTTATGTTGCATTTGTTTAACTCTGTGAAGTTATAGTACTTTAGCTGTCTAGAATACCTGATTGATCTAATAAAAAGGTGAACAGCCAAATGGTGTGGGAGAATTGTCTGTATTCTGTCAATCATATTTTAATAAAACGCTGATTGGCCAGGCAGGCAGTATAGGCGGGTCAACCAGACAGGAAGTAGAGGCGGAGCAATGAGAATAGAATAAGGCTACGGAGGAGGAAGGTCCCTCCGCCATTCCTGTGCAGACCACAGAGGAGGCAACAACATGTGAGCTGACAGCTGAAAGAGGTACCAAGCCATATGGCTAACGTAGATAAGGATAATGGGGTAACATTTAAGTTATAAGAGCTAATAAGTAGCCTGACCTAATGGGTCAATCAGCTTTATAACTTATAGAGATCTCTGTGTGATTGATTTTCTCTGGGACTTGCCAGCTGTGGGGTACTGGGCGGGAACAGATACCCCAACAAGCCGGCCCTCATGTTACAGCCAAAAGCTAGGCAGGAGAAAGGATAAGCAGGGCTGGCAGAAGGAGAAAATAAACAGGAGGAGAAATCTGGGAATAGAGATTGCGGAGTAAAAGAAGGAGAGGAGGACATCAGGGGCCAGCCACTCAGCTACACAGCAAGCCACAGAGTAAGAAGTAAAAAAAAAAAAAGTATATAGAATAGAGAAAGATAAAAGCCCCAAGGCAAAAGGCAGATAGGATAATTTAAGAAAAGTTGGCAAGAAATAAGCCAAGCTAAGGCTGGGCATTCATAAGTAAGAATAAGTCTCCATGCAATTTATTTGGGAGCTGGGTGGTGAGACCCCCAAATAGCAAAGAGTAAAGAAAAACAACCAAGTACAAACAAAAGGCTTTACTTTGGTGGGCAGTGGTGGTGCACGCCTTTTTAATCCCAGCACTCAGGAGGCAGAGACAGGTGGATCTCTGAGTTTGAGGCCAGCCTGGTCTAGAGAGCAAGTTCCAAGACACATTCCAAAACTACATAAAAACCCTGTCTTGAAAAACGAAAAAAATAAAAAAAAAGAAAAGAAAGAGAGAGAAAGGAAAAGTCCTTTACCTTTAACATGTTTGTATTTGCTCATCTCTTGTTGTAATGAATCCAGGGGGAAAGGGCAGAGCTCCTCTATTCGAATGATGGCAAAGTCATGCTTCTTGGCCCCCAAAGATTCTCTTTGCTTCAGCAGGGCATAAAAATGTTTACCACAGCAAAATATAAGGGTTTTAACGCTGTTGGGGACAAAGCAGGTATCAGTGTGGAGAGAAACATCCTTAAGAATTGTGTCAGAAGAAAGAGAAGACTAGATTTCAATGTGTTCCAATAAAGCTGCTTGGGGCTCTGATGCTGAGTTCAGTCACCTGAAATTCTCTTTCTGTGACAGATGTCCCCAGAATTCACTCTTTCATACACACTCCCCTTAAAACAGAGCTATAAAGGGGCTAAGATGTAGCTCAGCAGTATTAAGCATGGTAAGGCAGTGTATTCAGTCACACACACACACACACACACACACACACACACACACAATTTATAACAGGATATAAGAAATTTTAAATTTTGTTCAGTTATTAAAAGCCCAAAGTAGGAAACAGAGAAACACCAAATTACTTTTTTGGATCTACTGATGAATCACCAATGACAGGTTTGAATGCTGTTCCTGGGGCCATTTCCTGAAGAGCCGACACAGCTGCCTAAGGGAGAAAACAGCCATGTGAACAACGGAGAAGAACTATAGCTGTGACTGAGAGCAGGTCTTAGAAAAACAGTTCTAGAACTCTGGCACGGAACCGCACTCAAGCACACACACTAACACAGTGTTCTCCAGGGCACACAGTGTTCTGTGTACGCCAAACTAAATGATAAGAGCTTGCCTTGTCTGTACCATAAGACAGCTTTGTTTGGTCTTTTTATTTTGTTTTCTGAGACAGAGTCTCACTATACAGCTCATAATGACCTGGAGCTCACTATGAAGACCATGTTGACCTTGAACTCAGAGATTCTCCTGCCTCTGCTTCTGTTCCCAGAAGCTGACCATTGTAGTAATTTACACTTTGACTTGGCTTGAGGCTTCTGTTTCAAAATATCTGCATCAGAAAAGCCCTTCCACAACAACAACAACACACACACACACACACACACACACACACACACACACACACCAAAAAAGCAAAATAAGAAACCAACCTGTCCTAAAGGGATTGTACGACCGTTCTTGAATTTTATGTGATTTCTCAAGACTCCCAAAAATATTGGTGAAAGAAACTACAGAGAAAGCCACAAAATAGCTGCTAAGGATAGATCAGAGAATAAGAGTACCTGCTGCTTGTCCAGAGGACCCGAACTCAAGTCCCAGGATGATGTGGGATGTTCCTCTGTATGCTACAAATATGTTTTATGGGTTAATAAAGAAGCTTTTTTGACCTATGGCAGGTCAGAAAAGAGCAAGGCAGGAAATCTGAACAGAGATAAAGAGAGAGTAGGCAGAGTCAAGGAGATGCCATGTAGCTGCCAAAGGAGAAAGATGCCAGAACCTCCTGGTAAGAAGAGTTAATTCAACATGTAAGAGCTAGCTATAAATACAACAAAGCTATTGGCCAAACAGTGTTGTGATTAATATAGTGTTTGTGTGATTATTCAGGTCTAGGCGACCGGGAAACAAACAAGCAGTCTCCGCTTACACCAGCACCCATACTGACTGGCTCATAACCATCTTTAAGTCCAATATATCTCCTGGCCTCTGAGGGCTCTTACACACACATAGCATGCACACACATACACATGCAGAGCAAATAAAACTTAACAAAAAATAAATTCAATTAAATACAAAACATAGAGAAAATAGAATATAAAAAAGTAACGAAAGGAAAAGGCCTTATGAGATAGCTCTTTCTACTTACAGGGTACCTGAGCAACACTTTGGGAGAAGCAACAATGAGAGGTTTCCTGAAATTCCGGATCATTTGTCTTCTAAGCAAGTGGAAATACTGAGCGGGCGTAGTTGGGTGAACCACAAACATGTTCACAGTGTCGCTGTCCACCCCTGCTTCTGCACTATCACACATCTAAGAGAGCAATGGAAACAAATCACAGGCACGCTGAGATCATCTACCTTAGTCCCAACACAGCCCAAGGGCTACAGGGAAGCACGTAGATTCTCAGCTAATAAAGATATTTCTCTCCATTGTGTATCAGAAAAGTATTAGAAGGCATTTCCCCTGACCTATAAAGTATTAACCAAAGAAGAGACAGAGGGTCGTCTCCATCCACTCATTTCTAACAAAGCTACTTCCAGACAAGGCTGTTTGAAAAAGGCACCTGGGAAAGAATTTTTTAAAAACATATCCTGACGACTTTCTCTTGAGCAGTCAGTACCCACACATAGATGTGGAAGGTAGAGGCAAAAGAGTCAGATGTTCACGGTCACCGGCAGCAACAACTGAATTTGAGACTAGCCCAAGCTACATGGAAACCTGTCTCAAAGAACAAATAAATAAAGGATTCTCTATCCTTTGTTGCTATGCTCCTATCCTCCCCCAAACTCCCATATAAAGTTAAGAGCAATAGTTATTTGGCACACTTATTCTCTGGTATGTCTTACTTTCTTCTGAGTTCCTCTCCCCTTTTCCTATTATCTTCATTTAAACTCATATTAAAATATCTTTATGTCAGGTGGTGGTGGTACATGCCTCTAATCCCAGCACTTGAAAAGCAGAGGCAGACAGATCTCTGTAAATCTAGGGCCAGTCTGGTCTACTGAACTAGTTTCAAGACAGCCAGCCCTACACAGAGAAACCCTGTCTTAAAAACAAAACAAAAAAATCTTTCTGCCCCCCACAAATCTGGTTATTGTCAGATTAAGACGGTAAGAGGGAGCACTAACAGAATCTCACACTTTTGGTGAAATAAAATCGTAGTGTGCACATTTCAGGACAAAAGAACAAACAAATGCAGATTGAGACAGGTGTGTTGAAATCCCAGGAATTGGAAGGAGAGAGTCTGAAAGGTTGGGAGTTCAAATAGTTCAGCCTTGGCTACAAGAGACTGTGGCAAAAAAAAAAAATTAAGATGTTAAAAGGTTGAGAGCAAAAGAATAATCTCAGAAGATCCTGCTGGCCCCAACCCTAATATGGAAGCAGTGTGGGGATGGAAATAGAATTGAAAGAAAAAAAAAAACCCTAGTATCCCAGATGAAAGGCAGTAAGGAGCATTCTGGAAAAGATCAGAGGCACAGTCTTCTCTAGTAAGAAGCTCCCACAGAAGCCTAATGGAAAGGGGATCCATCTCCCATAGGGAGGAGATAGTTGTGGGCAATTACTGAACCTCAGAAAAACACCCAGATCAAAGAGTTCTTTCCCAGTTACATCCTCAGGACCCAAACTCTGGAGCCTATCCTCAACTATTGTTGTAAGAGAATATATTGTATCCTGTATATTGTGCAGGATATATAAAGATTTACTCATTGTTGATTGGAAAACAGAGAAGGTCTTCGAAGAGGCCTAAATAACCAAAGACAAGATGAAATGAAACAGCATAGCGATAACATAAATGCCATGTCACCAAATAACTTTATGAAGGAGGAAGGAAAAAAGAAAATAAAGGAACACAGTGGGCTAAGAACACAGTTTGAGGGTTTGTTTTTTGTTGTTGTGTTTTTGTTTTGTTTTGTTTTGTTTTTGCTGTGTTTTTAGGGAGGATGACACAGTCTCATATAGCTCAGGCTAGCCTCAAAATCACTAATAGCTGAGGATGGCCTTGAATGTTTGACTCTCCTGCTTCCACCTCCCAAGTACTGGGATTACAGGCATGTGCCAAGCAACCATGCCTGGTTTTGTATAGCACAGGGACTGAACGCAGGGCTTCAGTGCATGACAGGCAAGCACTCTACCTACTGAGCTACACCCCAACCCAGGATAGACAGTTTTAAAGAGAACAGAACAAAGTCAGACAGTAATGAAGAGCATAAAACTAAGAACACAAAGTAAAAACTCTATTCAAACTACTGCGGTTTAAGTAAACAAGAAATACCAAGAACAACACCGGGCAAGGTGCCTTGGTGATTCAGAGCATTTGCTCCTTCTACAGAGGACCTAGGCTCAGTTTCCAGCATATACATGGACAGCTATCAACCATCTGTAACTCCATTTCAGGGAATCTGTTGCCCTCATCTGGCTTCCATGACACTAAGCATGCACATATACATATATGCAAACAAACACTCATATACATAAAATGAAGTTTAAAAAAAAAACCTGAAGCTGGAGAGATGGCTCAGAGGTTAACAGCACTGGCTGCTCTTTGAGAGGTCCTGAGTCTAATTCCTAGCAACCACATGGTGGCTCACAACCATCTGTAATGAGACCTGGTTCCCTATTCTGGTGTGCAGGTGGAATACTGTATACATAATAAATAAATAAATCTTAAAAAAGAAATGTCAAGAACTTACAAGGCTGAAAATATAAATGACACAGAGAGCTTGGCATAAAGACAATGAAAGCAGAAAGCAGAAGGAATAGCAGGCATTTACATGAGCAGCAAAGACTTTTCTTTCTTTTATTATTTTTGGTTTATCGAGCAGGGTTTCTCTGTAGCTTTGCAGCCTGTCCTGGAACTAGCTCTTGTAGACCAGGCTGGCCCTGAACTCACAGAGATCCACCTGTCTCTGCCTCCCAAGTGCTGGGATTAAAGGCGTGTGCCACCACCACCCAGCTAAAGACTCTTCTAAGTTATTTATAGACGTGAACCTTTTCATAAGGCTGAAAATGAAATTAATAAAATAAACAAAGGACTTGAGATAACCACTATGGTAGTAGATGAAATCATGGCAATAAAGATTTAAACCCACAAGTGTCAATTTGTTTGTTTTTCACTGAGTGACCCTGGCTGTCCTATCTGTAGACCCTGGCTAGCTTCTAATTTGCCTTCCTCTGCCTTCCTGAATGCTGGCATCAAAGGCATGTGCCAACACTCATGCCTATAAATTTCAATTATTATAAGAAAGGAGTTGTCAAATCCTCAGGGATGAAGTTCTTGACACTCAAAGCTTAAAAGCCATAACACTATGGCATGGGAGCTGGAAACATGTCGACATATCTCAAATAGTTAAGAGTACCGACTGCTCCTCCAGAGGAGCCAGGTTCAATTCCCAGCACTCACATGGTAGCTCACAATAATATATAATTACATTTCCAAGGAATACAATGTTCTTTCCTAGCCTATTCAGGTAATGCATGCATGTTGTTCACAAATACACATGTAGTCAAAATACCCATAACATAAAAATAAAAAAAAAAATCTTTGAAAAAAGCTGTAACACTCTCTCCTTTGCTCACCTGCTGTCAATGCTAGCTGCTGCTACAAGGCACAGACCACAACCAGTCCCTGAATATATGGCCACCAATTGCCTGTGGTGGTTTGGAGGAGAAAGGTCATGAAACCGGGTAACACTGTTTATGTTATGGTTTTAAGACAGCATTTTATGTAACCCAGTTGGCCTCAGACTTACTAAATGGTCAACGATGGCTTTGAACTCCTAATCCTCCTGTCTCTATCTCCCACACATTGGGACTATAGGTATGTTCAACCATTCCAGGTTAAGTCCAGGTTACTTAGGAACAACATAAATTTCTTTCTCACATTTATGGAGGCTGGAAAGTCCAAGATCACGGAGTAAATTTGGGGTTTGATCAGGGCCCATTCCCTGACTCACACATGGTGTCTTCTCATGTGTCCTTACATGGTGTGAAGAGCAAATATGCAACTATGAACTAAAGAGAAGGCTCTTTAGTACAATCCCAGCCCTAAGAGCTCTATGATTAGGACTTCATCACTTATCACAGGCCTCACCTCCTAATTTCCTCACCTGGCTTTGGATGAGGGTATAATTCAATGAATGAGTTTTGAGAAAACACATACAGATTGTGGCACAAGATAATATTCTTGACAAAATCAACAGGATTTTCTCCACAAACTCCATTTTGTGCATCCCCCCTTTCTGGTCACCATTTTCTATCTTTCTAGGTCACTTTTTTGTTGTTCTTGTTTCCTCCCGCTCCCCTCTCTCTCTCGTGTGTGTGTGTGTGTGTGTGTGTGTGTGTGTGTGTGTGTGTGTACACGTGTGGTGCATAAGCATTCATGTGCATATGAAGGCCAGAGGTCAACATTATATGATCTCCTAAGCCACTTTCCACTTATTTTTTGAAACAGAGTTTCTCACTGACCCTGGATCTCACATTTAGGCTGGAGTAGCTGGCCAGTGACCTCCAGGGCTCCACCAGTCTCTACCTCCCCAGCACTGGGATTTCTCTTGTTCCTCTCCCTCTCCCCAGACCCCCAGTCATGTGGCTAGTGCTAGGAATGTAACTCAGGGCCACTCACGTTAGGTAAGTACTCTATCGCTGCGCTACAGCTCCAGTCTGAAATCATTCTGTGCCTGTGAATGTGTGTGTATTCATGCGGGTGAACATGTGTGCATGGGTGTGCATACATGCGTTTGTGTGTAAGTATTTAGGATAGAAGTAAATCCTAGAGGATCTTTCCTCAAGTGGCACCCACCGTGTTTTCTCAAACAAGGTTTCACTTGGCCTGCAGCATCCTGATTGGGCTAGGCTGGCCGGCTGTGAGCACCAAGGGTCCTCCAATCTCCTGCCTCGCCAACTCTGTTAGTACAAACTGGGTTTTCACTGGGCGGGACTGTGGTTAGGGCACACCTTTAATCCCAGCACTTCAGTGGCAGAGGCAGGAGGATCTCTGTGAGTTCAAGACCAGTACAAGGTGAGTTCCAGGATACTAGGACTACACAGAGAAATCCTGTCTCAAAAAAAAAAAGAAAAAGAAAAAGAAAAAGAAAAAACAAGCCAAGGCCCCCACTCCCAAGTCTGGCTTTTAAATATGGATGTTGGAGATCAAATTCAGGTCCTGTGCTCGGGCGATAAGTATTTCACTAAGCTATTGCTCTAACCTGTCTTCTAGCCCCATTTTTTAAATTTATTTTTATTTTATTTTATTTTATTTTATTGAGACTGCATCTTCCTATATGCCCTCCAGGCTAGTCTAAAACTGAAGGAAATCATTCTTCCTCAGTCTCCTAAAAGACTCAAATCACAGGCATGCGCAACCACGCTTGACTCCAGAAACCCTTTTATTTCTTCTATTTTTCAGAAACTGTGGTTTTATATAGAAGCTGAGGCATTACACGCCAAGGAATAGTCACACTGCATTGAGTTGGTGTCACTCAGCTACAGTATCTTGCAGTTGAAGTGCACATGAAGCTATCTACAGGAGGTAGTATATGGAATGGGAAAGAACCTAGAAAACAGGAAAACATTTTTTTTAGAATCCAGTGGCATTTTACATACCTGCAAGAACCGCTCTATTCGGCAAGATGAGTGGTCAGGTCCAGCCCCATCATAGCCGTGTGGAAGGAGGATGACAATGCCACTCTGCAGGAGCCACTTGGCCTCTCCTGGAAACACAAGATAGAGATTTCCCTAAGAAGCAGAACAAAATAACCTGACATGACTTGGGGAATGGAACAGAATGCTAGTGTGGCTCCCAAGCCTCCAAACCACTTTCATTACATCATCTTCTAGCACCGATCTACTAGACTTGGATGGAAATACCCATCTGAATGTGTGAAACCCTGCGCTAGCAGATGCTTTGGGCTCTAGCAACTAGAAGACCAATTCAGTGGTAAATATACAACATGTGGTGCTCTGATTTCATTATCTAACAACTGTTAGCAAAGACAAGCAGCTCCTGCCATGCTCATAGCACAACAGACAACCCTGGTCACTATCCTCAAACAGAGAGCAGTAGACATTCAACAATAATCCCTGGGAGCAGGGAGGATAGCTCAGTTTGTAAAATACTTGTTGTGCAAATACGAGGATCTGAGTTCAATCCCCAGCACTCACATAAAAAGCCAGGCATGGGGGGCTGGAGAGATGGTTCAGTGGTTAAGAGCATCACCTGCTCTTCCAAAGGTCCTCAGTTCAATTCCCAGCAACCACATGGTGGCTCACAACCATCTGTAATGAGGCCTGGTGCCCTCTACTGGCCTGCAGGCATATACAGCCAGAATATTGCATACATAATAAAACTAAATAATAAAAAAAAAAAGCCAGGCATGGTGCACACTTGTAACCCTGATGCTAGCGAAGCAGAAAGAGGGATCCCTGAAGCTTGCTGGCCAGTCAGCTTAGCCTAACTGGTGAGTTCCAGGTCCCAGCGGGAGACTCTGTCTCAAAGACCAAGGTAGACAGCTCCTGAAAAAGAACACCTGAGGTTGACCTCTGACCTTCATATGCAACTACATGCATATGCATGTACACCTGCACACACACAAACACACAAACATGAATATTTTCTGGACAAGTCAAAATCCAGATTCCTCATGCATTCTTCTTTCTTCTAACACATTTCAGATTTTCAAGCGAATCATCAATCTCCACCATAAAGTGTCACTATGTCACCTCAGAATGCTGGCTAACTATGCTGCTCAACACTCCAAGAGCGGGTGCAGAACCACAGAGCCTAGGAGCTGCCTGCAGCTTGACACAGTCCTTGGGAGATGGGGGACAACGACAAGCTGACAGAAAGCAAAGATAATCTTCCCAGAAGCTCACTAAACTGCCAGAAGGCTGCCACATGCCTGTAGATAACAGGGAAACTCCCCAAAGTCTCTGGAGATGGTGTGGTACAGAGAATCTCAGAGGCAGTCCTGGCCCCTTCCCATTTACTTATGCTATGAGACTGGACCCAGCCACCACCCAGCCACTCACTAACACCAACCTCCAGAGATGAATGTGTCAAAGATGATCTGGGCTCCATTGAAGAAATCACCAAACTGCGCTTCCCAGAGGGGCAGCAACTTTGGGCTTTCGATGCTCATTCCATATTCAAAGCCCAGGACGGCCTCTTCTGACAGCGGGCTGTTGCTAACCTAAGAGCGAGGAAGAGAATCAGACACTGAAGTGCCTGAGACATCTGGGAGAAGCCAGCGAAAGTCAAGCACCACAAGGATACAAACCTCTCAAGGGGAGGAGGGGGCGGGGAAGGGAGCATGGCTCTCACTCATCACCTCATTTCTTTGCAAAAGGAGACCTACTGCTCAGTGTCACTGGCACATTTGGAGAAAGTTAGGACAAAGAGAGGAAAAGAGAAGACATTGGAATACAGTCATTCAAGAATTTCTTCAAGAATAAGTAGTACAGGGCTAGGAAATGGTACAGTACTTGCATAGCATTCACAAGGTCCTGGGTTCAATCCCCAGCACCACCACTGAAAAATAATGGGAAAAAGGAGGGAAAAAACCTACCTGGGGGGATAGCGAGATGGTTGAGAAGGTATCACTAAGCCTCAGAACCTGAGTTCAATCCCTGGACCCAGAAGATGAGAGAATAGACCCCTGAAAGTTGTCCTCTCATAGCCCCACCCCTCCCCACAAAAATGTAACAAAACTTTAGAGAATAAGCAATTCTTCTCATATGATACACATTTAAACAGAAAAAAACTGCCACATTTTTCAAAGATATCATAAACAAAGATGGAAAAGTTATAGTATGAAGTTCTACCTTTGGTTAGACTCTTGCTGGAACATCTGATTTGTAGAGACCAAAAGAGTCATCGTGGTAAGACTGACAGAGCAGAAACTATTTCATCGTTGAGGAGTGGAAAGAGGCGCCCTGCTGAGAGTTAATGCAGCAAGATTCTAGAGTGCACTTAAGAAAGATGGGAGAAAAAATGTCATTGGCTATGATGAGTGATGCAGGGGGATGCCTTTGATTTAAGCAAACACAGATTGCAGGTGTCACGTTGGCAGTTTGCTCTCAAACGGCTTAGGAAAGGGAAAACATTCTTTTATATATACAATTTATATAATTCTGTATTTGTCTCAGTATGTTTTTTGAGAAAAAGTCTCACTCTGCTGCCCAAGATGGTCTTGAACCTGCTATGTAGCTGGCCTCAAACGCATGGTGATCCTCATGTTTTACTTCTGGATCCTAGGATCATAGGCATGAGCCACCATACTCATCTTGTTCCAGCTTTTCTCTTTTCCAACTTTTTTAATGTTACATCTCCACAGAATATTTTTTTGGCAATGAAAAGGAATGAAGTACTGACATACATGACAACATACATAGGCCTTGAAAATTCTAATACGTCAAATTAATGTCATATAAGGGAATATATCAGTCTATGTATACTAGCTTCCTGAGACAAATACATTAAAACAGTCAATTGACTAGCAGCTGCCTGCAATTAGAGGGAGGCTAGAATGGGAGACAGGCGCTGAGAGTTAACAGAGTTTCCGTTGAGGAGATGAAAGTCTTCTGAAACCAAACAGTGGTGATGGTCTCAGTGCTGAACTATAAACACTCCCAAAGGTCAGATTCTGAGTTGTATTTCAACAAAACCTTTAACAAATAAACTCCAGAGGGCTTGGGAGATAGCTCAGTCAGTAAAGTGCTATCATGCATAAAGACCTGAGTTATCCCTGGGGAGGGGAAGTAGGTGTGACGGCACAAGTTTGCAATCCTAGAGCTGAGGTGGTAGAGATGGGTGCCTCCTGGAGCTCCCTGGTCAGTCAACCTGGCATACTTAGTCAGTGAGAGATCACATCTCAAGAAAGGAAATGTGATGGCACTTCAGAGACAACACCCAGGCTTGTTCTCTGGTCTACACACGTATATGTACACATGCTCACCCACACACAATTTGCTAGGTAGTTTTTGTCAATGTAACACAAACTGGAGTCACTTGGGATGAAGGAACCTCAATTAAGAAACTGCCTGTATTGGACTGACCTGTGGCCATATTTGTGAGGCATTGTCTTAATTGCTAATTAATTTAAGTGGGACTATCCCATTGTGGGTGGTACTGTGCCTGGACAGGTGGGCCTAGGCTATGAGCAAACCAGGGGAACAAGCCATGAACAAGCCTCAGTTTCCCTCAATGACAGACTACAGCTGGAACATGTAAGGCCTTCTTCCTCAGGTTGCTTTTGGTCATGGCGTTTATCAAGCAATAGAAACCAAACTAGAACATAAACATGCAGACACACACACACACACACACACACATACACACACACACACACACATACACACACACACACACATACACACACACACATACACACACACATACACACACACACACATACACACACACACATACACACACACACACACATACACACACATACACACACACACATACACACACACACACACATACACACACACACACATACACACACACACATACACACACACACACATACACACACACACACACATACACACACACACACATACACACACACACACATACACACACACACACACACATACACACACACACACACACACACACAGGAATTATATAACTTCTAATTATAGCTATAAAATGCGATTTCTAGAGATACGAACTAAATGACAAACATAAAAATATCACTGGATTATCTTCAAGCACGGTGGGTGGAATCAAGCTTAGCTTACCCGTTGGATGTGCATTCTGACTTCAGGATTTAGGTTGATGTGTGCTATGAATGCATGTTAGCCCAGGCGTGTTGCATGTATCTCTCTGCTCTCACTCCCTCCTTCCCCTCTCTTCCTATCCAAGACTGGCATGCCCACTCATGCTCAATCCATCCCTTCTTTCTGTTCCTCCCAGGTCCTGGCTTTGCCTCCTTTCTGAACTTCAACAAAGAGACCATCAAATGCTTAAAAATAGAACAAAAAGTACTCCTGACTTGAGCTCTCTTAGCCATTTTATTTGCTTCTTTTCAAACTTCTAGAAAGTAACTCAATAGATTTGTCTTCAACTCTTAGTTACTTTTATCCACCCTCTCTGTAAGTATAGTTGCTCTGTGACTTGTGATGGGGTCATGTTCCAACAAACCCAGTTTATTGATTTGAAAATACTATAAGCCCACTGGGTTAGAAACATAGCTCAGTGGTTAAGAGCACTGGCTGTTCTTCCAGTGGTGCGGGAGAATTGTCTGTATTCTGTCAATCATGTTTTAAATAAACACTGATTGGCCAGGCAGGAAGTATAGGTGAGAAAACTAGACAGGAAGTAGAGGTGATGCAATGAGAACAGGAGAATTCTGGGAAGGAGGAAGCTGATTCCTCCCAGTCCAGCCCAGATCACCAAAGAAGCAACATGTTACCTGCCAGCTGAAAAAGGTACCGAGCCATATGGCTAACATAGATAAGAATAATGGGTTAATATAAGTCATAAGAGCTAATAAGAAGCCTGAGCTAAAGGGCCAATCAGTTTATAATCTTATGGAGACCTCTGTGTGATTTCCTTTGGGGCTAAACAGCTGTGGGAACCAGGCAGGACAGAAAACCCCAACAAACAGGCCCCCTCATGTTACATTCCAGAGGACCTGGGTTCATTTCCCAACATCCACATAGTGGCTCACAATTGCCTGTAACTCCAGTTCCAGGGGAGCCAATGTCCTCTTGCAGCCTCCTCAGGCACCAGGTACACAAATGGCACACAGACATACACAGACATACATGCAGGCAAGACACTCATACACACACAAATAAAGGAGTCCTTTTGTTTTAAGACAAAATCGCTCAATGCTGTCCACACTGGTCTTGAACTCCTGGGCTCAGTTTCCTGTGGAGCACTATCACACACAGCTATCTGATTGTCATACACTGGCTCATTCTTTAGGGTGTGACAACATGTCAAAAGTACAATTAGCATCTAATGAGGGAGCATTCTAGCTCAGCAACTGTACACCGGGGACTGGTTTCCCTCTGCACTACCTGATTAAACAGGAGCTATGGCTTGCGCCATGGCCTGTAATGTATCAAAACTGATACTAAATACCAGATCACAGTCCAGTGAAAGCCTGATATGAGGTGGGGGACACTAAACACTTCTATCCTGGTTCATCTGTCCTGGAACTCACTCTGTAGACCAGGCTGGCTTTGAACTCACATAAATCCATCTGCCTCTGCCTCCCTCCCGAGTGCCCACCACAGCCCAGCTCCCACCTTATTCTTTGAGACAGAATATCTCACTGGACCTGAAGTTCACACATTCAGCTAGACTGGCTGATAAGTTAGGCCCTGGATCCTCTGTCTTTACCTCTCTAGTGTTGAGACTGCCATGCCTGACTTTTTACTGGAGACCGAACTCATCTCCCAGCCCCACCAAACGCGCAGGTTATATTCTCAAACCAACAACTGGAGTAGGAAAGAAGGTGACAAATTATTAAGTTTACCTTAAAGGAATAGTTTGTTTTCATAAATATCATGTGCTGTTCACTAAAGTAATTGTCGAAGAGACAAAAATGAGAAGACCCTGTTCTTAAGATCTTAAAAACCCAAAGAAATGTCCATTAAATTTTAGGGAGCAACATAACATTGAGGAAGTGTTTCTGTTGCATTTTGTTTTGATTTAGCAGGCTAGAAATATTGGCTTACTCTCCACAACAAATTTTAACAAATCGCAATAGTTTACAGGCTGCAATGTTGATTTTAACTTGACAGAATTCATATCTAGGTGATATCACATAATTACAGATAGGCATCCCAGTTAATTGCTCTAGTCTTCAAGTGCCAGCTCCAACACAGCTCTTATCTGTTTCTTCTAGTCCAAATTTATAGACCTCCATTGCCTCCCCACTCAGCATTCCTTTACCTAGAAAGAAGTGTTGAACATAAAGTTTCTGACATCTAAATTTAGTTGCTTTAAAACTTCTCCACCTGCGGGATGGGATGGTGCAGGCCTATAGCCCCCAGCACTTGAGGTAAAGTTAGAAAGATCAAGAGAAATTTAAGATCATCTTCAGCTACTGAGGAATTTGGGGGCAGCCTGGGCTATGTGGGACTCCATCTAAAACCACGAATCAAATCAAACGTTGTAACTGTAAGAGTCGGCACACCAGTACACAGAGTTTATGTATGAACGTCTTACCTCCAGAAACCCTTTCTGACTCGGGTCCATGTGGTTCAGAGGAATGTAGGCATTATCTGTGTTCTGACACACCACCATGGCGTGCCTTTGACTGAAAGTTCCACGGCCAACATCTTGGCCACTCAGACGAACATTGAAACCTGAAACAAACAAGCGGGGGAAGAAACAAGATTGCTCTGAATAAACAGCACAAAAATAAGATATAGCAGCCCTGAATGCCTTTCTGCTTTAAGACAAAATCTCTCAATGCTGTCCACACTGATCTTAACCTCTTAGGCTCAGTCTCATGTGGAACTTGGCTATAGCTATGTCCTGTCACACACAGCTATCTGATATCATACTCTGGCTCATTCTTCAGGATGTCCGTTTTCCTTAGGATAATACATTCTCCTGATTAAAATACACCTTTCCTGATGCTGGAGAGATGGTTCACTGGTTAAGAGCACTTGCTGCTCTTCTGAGTTCAGTTCCCAGTGCCCATATGAAGCTGCCTGCAAATGCCTGTAAGTCCAGCTACAGAGGGATCTGAAGACTCTGACCTCCTTGGGCACTAGTATGTACACAGACCCACACCAAGACACACAAATATACATAACTAAAAGCAGTACATCTCTGTATGTGAGGATATGTATATATCGTTCCTATACTTGAAGGCACATAGTCAGTGTAAAATTTGTAAGAATGGAGAGTCATTTCTGGTCCTAGCTTTCCAGTACAGCCAGGAGTGAGCCCTGTGGATCCCAGTTATGACTGCAACCTTGTCTATACGTGGATGAAAGTGTTCAATGTGCCTTCTAACTAAGGAGTGTTGTTAGGCAAAATATTTTAGAAGTCCTCTAACCAACGAAAGTGACAAGTGGTCACCGAAACTCAGAAGATCATGTGTAACAAGTGCCGCTCGGAGCATCGCCTACCAGCTGTGCCGCTAAACGGAAATGTCTTACCTTGAACAAGTAAGGAGCCCAAGGCAAGGGTTTCTGCTGTGGCCCAGTCCAGAGCTGTTCCCTGCTTCATCTTCTCCATCCTTGACTGAAAAAAAAAAGGAAAAGAATAAAACAAACTTTTAAGAATCCATATCCTGAGGGCTGGAGAGATGGCTCAGCAGTTAAGAATACTTCTGGCTCTTGCAGAAGACTCAGGTTTGATTCCCCACATCCACATGGTGATACATAACCATCTGTAATTCCAGTTCCAGGGGATCTGAGATCCTCATGTGACCTGCACAGGTACCATGCATGAAGGTGGCACATATGTATATATGCGGGAAAACAATCACACACATAAAATAAAATGAATAAATCTATTTTAAAATTTTTTAAAAATATCCTTTTCTATTTTTTTCTTTTCTTTGTCTTTTTTTCTGCAACATTATAGGCTGAACCTAAGGCTTTACATCTGGTAGGCAAACACCCCACGCATTATACATATTTTTTAAACAGGCAAAATAAGTATGGCTCAGGTAGTGGTCACCTCTGCTGAGGTTTGAGCAGATGGAAGCAGAGAAGAAACTTTATTTGTAATGTTTTGTTTCTTTTTTTAAAATTTTATTTGTATTTTATTTTACATGTATGAGTGCTTTGCTTACATGTATGTATATATGTAAACCTTGTGCGTGCCTAATGCCCACAGAAAACAGAACAGGGGTTAGATCCCTGAAACTGAAGCTATAGACAGTAACCACCACGCGGGTACTGGGAACTGAACCCGGATCCTAGGAAGGAGCCGCCAGTGCTATCAACTGCTAAACCATCTCTCCAGCCCCAAATTTTCTGTTTAGGGCTAAATGGTGAGTGCATTTTGTTTGTAAAAGTTCCACTAAAATAGGACAGGACGGATGATTCAGCAGGTAAGAGCACGAGCTGCTCTTCCAGAAGACCTGGGTCCAATTTCCAGCACTCACATGGTAGCTCACAACTATTTGTAACTTCAGTTCCAGAGGATCTGACACCCTCACAGACATACATGTAGGCAAAATATTGATGCACATGAAATTTAAAAAATAAAGAGTCCTGCTAAAATAAAAACTTAAAAACAAAGGTAGTGTTTTAAAATAAGTCAGAGGGTACAGTTACTACATCCATTCTTGAGGAAGTTAAGGACCTTTAACTCTTTACTTTCCTAGTTTGAACAACAGAAAGTCCCACACTCTACAACACCCATCAGCTGTGGGCAAACAAGTATGTTTAACCAAGACAGTATATAAAACTTTAATATGCTTATGGGTATAAATGGTCACCTTTCAGGTACATTTGTTCGCTGTTATTATTTTATTTAATCTACCGGAAGGAGTCATAGTGTTTTCTGTTCACTAGTTAGAAAAATCAGACACATTTCTGTACTTTTTAAAAAGGAGCGTGCATTTCTAGTACATATAATGTATTCAACACACATAAAATTCCCATAGAGGAAAACACAAGTAAAGAAAATCTGAATCTACTAAGGCATAGCTTTAAATCACAAAGAGCTGGGCACTCAGGAGGCAGAGGTAGGCACATCTCTGTGAGTTCGAGGGCAGCCTGGTCTACAAGAGCTAGTTCCAGGACAGGCTCCAAAGCTACAGAGAAACCCTGTCTTGAAACAAACAAACAAACAAAACAAAAAGCAAAGAAAAAAAACCCATGAGGATCAGTTGCTACAACCTGGTAACAAATAGCAAATAATTCCCAAACTAGCAACTAAAAGCATCAAAACGACACATTTTTGCCGAGCAAAGACAAAAAGCAGCAGAAGGCGACATCAAGGCTTCCCACCTGAACATACATCTTGAGAAGGTGGCTGTGTAACTGCAGCTCCTCCGGAACCTCCACGGACTTCACACCAATAAAGCGAAGGAGGTCGAGGGGCACACCTGTGTCCCAGGTAGTGATGCGTGCTTCTGGCTGCACCAGGCCCTGCCAGTGGGCCTGCAGGTTAGTGACAGGGGGGCTGTACTGGGCCGCATTGGTTAAGTGATCATTTAACTTGGTGTAGTAGGAGGCTTTTATGTCAGAAACCTCCTCCTGGGTCAGGAGTCCACTGGCAATGAGGTGCTCCGCATAGGTGTCAGGGATGCTCTTCCGGGCTCTGTTGGAGAGAGGCGGGAAGAGGGGGAATGGAGACAGGGTCAATCAAATACACACAATGCTAAGAGATAATCACTACCAAGGGCACTGCAGGATGATTTATTCCCTTTGAAAGTCACTTAAGAAATGTTCTGGAACTAGATAGAGATGATGGTTGCAAAACACTAATATATTAAATGTTACAGAGTTGTTCTTTTCAGAATATTTCAGGGGGCTGGAGATAACACCTCAACAGGTTAGAAGAGTTTGCTGTTCTCTCATGAGGATCTGAGGTCGGATCTCAGCATCCATGTCAGGTGGCTCACAAATGCCTGTTACTCCAGCTCTAAGAGACAAGACACCCTCTTTTAGCCTCTGTGGTAACCTGTTCACACACATGTGTAGTGTGTACATATTCACACAGATAAAGAAACACACATAAAATAAGATAAAAGTGCTGGGATGCCAGCTAGTCTAACCTAATTGGTAAACTCTTGGCCACTAAAACATCCTGTGTCAAAGGAGGTAAGTGGCATTACTGAAGATGATTTTACTTCTCTGTCCAACCTACCTACACACAAATTAAAATACAATTTCTCGAGTGCTGCGGGAGTACCTTCCGCTCCTTCAGCCAATAGCCACTCAGAATACCAGCCCACTGGGGCATGGCATATTTCTCTTTTAAAAAGGGCCGCAAGTCTCGGTTCAGCCTCTCTTGGTTCTGGCGCTTGTTTCCGGCTCCTGCTCTACCGACTAGGCTCCTTCCCTGATGGTTTGTGTGTATGTAAGTTTTACCCCCCAAAATAAATACACCTTTAAAACCTAACTGGTGTGGGATTGATTCGCCATTAGTCGAGCTATTTCCTCTTAAGGTAGAAGTAGCTCCTTTGCTACAACAGTTTAAAGAAATGGACCATGGAAGTCCTATTCCTGATCCTGCCTGAGTATTACTAACTAGCCAGTAGCAAGGTTTTACCCAGTCTTCTTATCTAGTCTTGCTATCTGCTAAGTAAGTAAAGTTGCCCATTCTCTACTTAATGAGGAGACATGAAGTATGAAGAATGCAGGGACCGCCGAGCCTTGTAAGATGGCCACTCTGGTTTCTATAGGACAGGCACAGTCTAGCTGTTCATCCCACTTCAAAGTATCTAACACAGATATTGGAGCCCGGCAGTGGTGGCACCCCCTTTAGTCCTAGCACGTAGGAGGCAGAAGCAGGTGGATCTCTGTGAGTTCGAGGCCAGCCTGCTGGTCTACAGAGTGAGTTCCAGGACAGCCTAGGATACACACACACACACACACACAAACACACACACACACACACACACACACACACGGAGCATTCACATGGCTCTAACTGAATCTCCACCACCACAGAAATGATTGATTGATTGATTGATTGAGGAGGAGCAGATTAGCCTGTTATTAAAGGAAGGTTTCTAATGGTACCTGATGATCTTGTACATGACTGGGTTGGTGAAGAAAGGTTCATCCAGCTCATTATGGCCCCACTGCCTATAGCATAACAAATCAATAATTACATCCTTTCGGAACTGGCGCTGATATTCAAAAGCAAGTCGTGTGGCTCGGACCACTTCCTCTGGACTGTCTCCATTGACGTGGATAATGGCACAGCCTACTGACTTTCCTAAAGAAGGTAAGACCCAGATTTAAAAAAAAAAAGTCAGTTAACATGGGCTAATATTAGTTATTTCCCAACACCTTCTTGCCTACGTAGAAAGACAGCCCTGAAATGCAGAGGTAGTTTAGCCTGGGTGCTAAGAACATAAACTTTAGAGTTCAGCTGACCAGACTCAGCTCTATGACTGACTATATGGTGTTGGGAAAGGTAGAAATCTCAATCTAGAAGCTAGAGAGCATGATTAAGAGCCCGATGCTCGTCCTGAGGACCTGGGTTTGAGGCCCAGCACCCACACAGTAGCTCACAGCTGTCTGGAAGGCCAGTCCCCACGGGATGCAACACTCTCTTGCTCGCCATGGCTACTGTGTGCATGTGATATATAGACATACAAGCAGGCATAACACCCATACACATAAAATCAAAATAAGAATATAAAAATTCAAAAATAAATCAATAAATGGGTCTTGTCTAGGCTCTGAGTGACGTTGTCAAGTGTAACATGAAGGCCGGAACTAAGGAATATAGTGTCAGTGTTTCACAGTGCCTTATACAGCGGCAGTTAACATTTATTATTGTTATTATTACTATTATCTTTCCTCCCAAGACAATAGGTCATTGAAGTATGAATCCTAGGAAAAGATTTTTCTCCCAAGAATTTTTAAAAGTATTTTTCCTGTGCCAGACAATTTAAAAGGCATCTAGTCTAGACTCTAGTTATAAAACTGGCTGACAGTGCCTGTAATAGTTTTGTGGACTATGAGTGGACAATAAAATCCCTGATTTGTGCTAAGATTGTTATTTCCACAGATTAAAATAGACTGACTTTGATCCTTTACAACATTTTTTTTGGGATAGGGCTTCTCTGTGTAGCCCTGCCTGTCCTAGAACTTGCTCTATAGACCAGGTTGACTTTGAACTCACAGAAATTCTCCTGCCTCTGCCTTCCGAGATTAAAAGCTGGGATTAAAAGCACGAGCCACCACTGGTTGGCTATAACTTACTTCCAACTAGAGCATTTTAGCAGATTTACCGAGTGAACACAGCCTTTTTTACTGAGACTCTGAACACTCTAAGTTTGAATATTCCAAAGGTAATTACTCTAGAATTGTACCAAGCGCACTGCTCTCTGATTTCTACCAGATAATTAAACTATGTAAGCAATATGGGACTGAACCCTCTCAGCTCCATCTTTGTCTCATTTCCTTTGACTTAAGAGCTCACACTTGAGGCGGAAATGTTGCTCTGTGGAAGAGTGTTTGCCTAGTATGCATAGCATACTAATGCAGTTCTGTGGCAGAGAGCTTGTGTCAACTAACATCATATAAAATAAATAAATAGCATACGCAAACTAAAAAAATGAATGTTAATTTGGTAACTTTTGGCAACTACTGACCAACCATATCCAACTTCAAAAAATTAAAATGGTTGGTAGTGGTGGCAACACCTTTAATTCCAGCACTTGGGAGTGTGGTGTTTTGAAGGAGAAAGGCCCCCATAGGCTCATATATTTCAGTGTTTGGTTCCCAGCTGGTGAGCTGTTTAAGAAGGATTAGGAGGTATGGCCTTGTTGAAAAGGTTTGTCACTAGAAGTGGGCTCTCAAAAGCCCATGCCAGGCCCAGTCTCTCACTCTCTCTGCCACATGCTTGTGGATCAGATGTGAGCTCTCAGCTACTGCTCCAACGCCAATGCCTGTCTTCCTCCTGTCCTGAGTCCTGGACTCACCAGCTGAAACTGTAAGCAAGTCTCAAGTTAAAGGTTTTCTTTTATAAGTTACTTTGGTCATGGTGTGTAGCAATAGAACAATAAATAAAACAAGGAGGAAGAGGCAGGTGGATCTTTATGAGTTCCAGGCCAATCTGGTTTACATAATATCAATTCCCGTTACACAGACAAACTCTGTTTCAAAAAAACAAAACAAAACAAAACAAAAAATCCAAAAACCAAAACAAGAACAAAAACAATCTCCAGGTCAGTTATGATGAGGCCTTGTTTAAAATGAAAATGAAAATGAGGTAACCAGGGCTAGAGAGATGGCTCAGTGGTTAAGAGCACTGCCTGCTTATCCAAAGGTCCTGAGTTCAATTCCCGGCAACCACATGGTGGCTCACAACCATCTATAATGAGGTCTGGTGCCCTCTTCTGGCCTGCAGACATACACACAGACAGAATATTGTATACATAATAAATAAATAAATAAATATTAAAAAAATGTTAAAAAAAAAGAAGAAAATGGGGTAACCAGCAAGACTCGCTGCTCTGAATGAATGAAGTTTTCCTCTGCCAATTTCTCATCTGGTTGACACAGCAATGCCAATCCTAGCGTGCTACACGCCAATTCTAGCGTGCTACTTACCAATATCGCTGCTGTATAAGGAAGACCTTCCTCTTTCCGCTGGAGTGGTGTAACCCAGCTGGTTATTGACGATTAGATGGATACTCCCACCAATTCTGAAATGTGGGAGATTAGAGAGCGTGAACGTTTCAAGAACAATCCCTTGACCACAGAAGGAAGCATCACCATGAACCTAAAACATATGTGAGATGGAGGAAATAAGGAATTAATAAACTTAGATTTTACTGATTGAAACTAGCTGTTTAAAAATATTAATTGGAATACCAACAACCACTGTCTCATGACTCTCCTGACCTAAAATTATATAGGTTGCAAGATTTCTTAGTGTGTTTAAACTGATGACTTTTCAAAGATGCCTTCTCAGCTCTCCCTGCTAACACTGTACCACTTCACTCACCCCGGCCCTGCATCCAACTCATCGACTCCCCAGACATTCTAGCATCTATAGTAACACTATGTGAGGAACGGCTACTACATATGCAATGAAAGCATCACTCTATTGATTTTATCCCGAGCTAGGGATTGAACCCAGGGTCTCCTGCCTCCTAGGCAAGCACTCTATCACTGAACTACAGATCCAGATTCAGCACAGGGAAATTTTGCAAGAAAATAGCCTTAAGATATGAGAAACAGGACCAGGAGATGGACGCCACAGAGGGTAAAGGTGCCTACCTCACAAACCTGAGGCCCTGAGTTGAATCTCTGGAACGCAGATAGGGGTAAAACGACAGAACTGACTCCATAAAATTGTCCTCTGCCCTCCACATGCACTGTGGCACGCATACACCCACACACATCACACACACGTACAAGCCTATGAGGAACAGTGCACAGCTCTGAACTCTTCTCTCCAGTCACTCACACCTGAAAAGAGACAGAGAAGTAGCTCCCATCACCAAGGCCTGCCTGTTCTTATGAATATAAGAGAGCAGGGTGATGGCACGTGTTAAAGCCAAGGTGCAGGAAGAAAGGCAATCACGTATAAGCAGGAAAGTAAAATCTTATTATGAAAGGATATCTAAAATATGCTAATCTTTTAGAATATTCAAAGCCACTAGATCAGGTTATCACTGTGAAATTTGGTAGGTAAGGTGGTTAAGGGTGGGGAGCTTTTCTCTACACCTACCGAAAATAATAAACATATCGTGGAAATTTTTAGAAAAAAAAGTTTAAGCCCCAGAATCCTCTTTCCTAAAACTGTCACGTTACTTCGCTTTCCACTGGAACACCTGTCACATTTGCCAACCCAGACAATGCTATTCCCAGTTTTCCCCCTTTCCCAAACTCAAGTACCTGCAGGCAGATGACTCTGTCCCCAGGCTGAGCCGAACTGTGCAGTGAGTAGTCACCGTCTCCCCGAGACTGCTGCCTGCCGCGAGTTTTCCCGACAGCCACAGGGTTAACAGCTTCCAGATGAGAGGGATTCGGCAGCATTGTCACATGGAGGGGGCGGTGGGCGCCAAAGTCTAGGTCCACCGAGGAGGTCAGATGGGACAGGACATCTCCAATGGCTGAGACGTTTTCTGGAAATTCACTTAAGCCTCGCATTTTACGGAACATCAGCTATTAGAACAAACATACAAGATATCAAACAAGTCTTATTACAGTAGAGTCTGAAGTGAGCTTGAAAAAATTTGCATTATGTAAATTCTTTTATAGTTATTAAAAACATACATTATCCAAAGATAGGCACAGATTTCTAACTGCTGGGTCACTCAGAACTACTTGGAGGTCTACTTGTATATACGTGTATGGGTAAGAGCACATGAGTGTAGGTATCCACGGAGTCCAGAAGAGACTGGACCCTTCTGCCAGAGAAACACTTCCCTGAAATGTGGCCAGTATGTAGCTTCCACCAGATAACCCAGTAAGATTCCCTGGAGCCTACCATCATGGGTACTGGGAGCTAAACCCAAGTCTTCTGCAATACCTACCTATACATCCTTACCTACCTATACATTTCTCCAGACCCTAGTGGTAATATTTTAAGAGGAGTCTTACCCAAGGCAAACAGTAGCTACCTCTCTCTGCCTTATATAACTTCTAAAGTATGTAATCATTAGCGGTGATTCCAGCCACCATATCTTTGTAAAGACTACAATTTAGTATTTTTGTAACTCTGAGGGAGGTGGAATTTTAATTAGCTTTCTACACTACCAAATTTCTACTTTGAAATTTCTGCAGTCTTAACTATATTAAAGTGTTCCTGTGGCTTCAAAGAAGCTGCGAATTCTGAAGTCGCAGATTTCGACCCCACTGAATGTCCTTTAAACGCTGTTTGGGGTTCGGTTTTCTCATGAGACTTCTGGAGATTCATCTAAGGTCCTTGTGCTTGCAAGCAAGCCCGTCAACAGTTGAGTCACCTCCCAGGCCACACTCTTTCTAAGGTTCTTTCCTTATTTTTTCTTGGTTTTCAGAAATTCTTTTGCTTATCTTGCATTCTCCACCCATGTCACCCGTGCAGGAGGCAGTCCCTGGAGGGAAGGTGCAGGAAGACCCCTGGGACCTCCAAGAGATGACGAGTGCCGGAGAGCCCATGCTCCTGCCTCCTTCTCCCTTCTCATCACTGAGACAGCCAGGCCACATCTCACCCAGATGTGGAAATCCCTCACAGCTTTCCCTTAGGTTCTGCTTATTTGCATCTGAATATTAACAAGGGTCCTGCAAATAGCTGACCTGCCACATCCTTCTACTCTAGACGCTGTCTAAGTGACACCATTCCCAACACATGCTGAGGATGGTAGGGAGGTGACACTCACATATCAGCTCAACTTGGAGCCCTTCCTTCGCGATGCTAACAGTGTATCTTTATAGGAGACCAAAAATCCAGTGCAGTGACCATGAGTCCTCAGAGTTTGTAGTTCTCACTGTGTTTGCTCTTTCTCTGTGTTCTATGTCTGTCTGTTTCTGTCCCATTCTCTCTCTGTCTCTTACACACACACACACACACACACACACACACACACACTGGCTCGAGTTACCTGCACAATGGCAGAGACACACAACTGACCTTTCCACTGTCCCTGAACCTAGCATTTGAACATTTGTGTGCAGATAGATTAAAAACTCACAGGAAAACAAACTCAAAGCAAGGTGGATACTCTAGTCAGATCTGGGACCCCTTCTGCCAGAAAAACACTCCCCTGAAATGTGGCTGGAAGGTGTTTCCACCAGACACCCCAGTAGGCTCAAAGTCTAGCAATGGGGTATTCCTAGGCCTGGTCAGGCATTAGGGTTTCAGCAGGTAGTGAGGTAAGCAGATTCCCATTCTGTGGCTAACCAGAAGCCCTTATTCAGCTCTCCAGACACCATCGGCTGTATAGGAAGCTCCTAGTCTTAGTAGTCAAGAATCCCTTCTACTATAGCCCAGACAGATCTCAGTTAAGAATGATGGTGACAGGTTGTTTAGGCCTCTCATAAAGCCAACTGGAAGTGTGAACTACAGGCTGTTCCCACCCTAAGGCAGGAAGGGTTCCCTAGGTGTCACTAGTCACTAGCTCTGGAACACTTAAAAAAATCAAACAGGTCCACATCATGAACTGAGGAGAACATGAAACCTGACCACTGCCAAAGGAACTCACTGCAGGCTAGAAAAGAATCTTCACAAATAATTGGAAGAGAAAATAAACTTAGGAAGCATGTACTAAATGTTTTCCTGTACAGTAATAGGAGGAAAGAGGGTCCTGCCATGACAGGAAGCCTCGTGGAGAGTACCTAGCTGAGACTTTTCTGAGCACAGATTCTGAGCAAAGGTTCAGGGCTGGACTGTCCATCAGTCCTCCTGGGTCCTTCTTGCAGGCTCCAGCACTGGAAATGTTCTCATCATGCTGGACCAAAGATGAAATAGAAGGCCTTCTTGGTGGCTGTGGTGTTGACATATCATAGATCCACCATGAAAACCCAGTTATCCTTGGTTGAACTTTCATGGAACATATCACACAAGGAAGGAGGAGTCAGAGACCAAGCAGCTGCCTTCTGCTTGGGGCTGATTTACCCACCCCACCAGCTCACATACACAGAATCTTGAGACATAAAGAACACCCATGGAAGCTGGTGGGTCTACAGTGCTCTGTGATCACAGCCTTGGGGCTCAGCACAGAGAGGTGCATTTCCCAAAAACATTGTTCCCAAGACAGCGGTCCATCCATGGTATTTCTGATAATTCCTAGGGATACACATACCCTGGCTGACAAGGAGAAAGGTGAGGCACCCCCTGTGGAGAGTGCTCTGCACTTTCCAAAGTATGGGAGGCTTCAGTTTAAGAAGATGCCTATGAGCACATTGCAGAAAAAAGTCTAAAATTTCACTCTGTCGGCTCCACATCAGATTCTGAGCATCCTGGGAGAAGTTAGGTATGGTCCAGAAGTCAGAGAGAAAGAACATCCCAGAGTTCTGGATGGAGGGCCCTGATCCCAGGTCCAGATGTGCCCCCTCCCTGGTAAGCTCTTCAGTACAGTGTATCGAAGTGACGGAGAACCTTTACTTGAGACTTTTGGGGTGCACCCCATGCACTCTAAACACTGGTAGTACATAGCACCACTATGTAGTCCTTTGGTATCTATGTTCTACAAGATGGCGCTGAACAAGGCATGCTACTGGGGCTTCTCCCCCACACATGGGTCCCAGTTGGTGGAATAGTTTGGGAAGAATTAGGAGGTGTGTCCTTGTTGGAGAAGGTGTGTCACTGGAGGGTGGGCTTTGAAATTTCAAAAGCTAAGCCATTCCCAGTTAGCTGTCTGACTGCTTTGTGCTTGTGGATCAGATGTACACACTCAACTACTGCTCCAGCATCATGCCTGTCTGCACCTTGCTGCCTACCATGATGGTTGTACACTCACCCTCTGAAACAGTAAGCAAGCCACCAATAAATTCCTCTATAAGTTGCCCTGATCATGGAGTCTCTTCACAGCAATAGGAAAGTAACAGAGACGCCCAGTTCTGCAGGAGCTGGAGCCTCTAAGTTTTGTGGCGACGCTGTTGATGACAATGCTGTGCTGTGCTCCATCAGGTACTTTCTTTTTCCTTTATGTGGTGTGCATGTGTGTGTGTGTGTGTGTGTGTGTGTGTGTGTGTGTTGAGATGGGAAGAGCAGAGGACAATTTTCCTTATCATTCCTTGACCACCATGCATGTTGAAGAAGCAAAGTAACCTTTACTTTCCCTGGTGGAAGAAAGAATCCCTGAGACCATTACAGAAAAACCAACCTTGGTTCTACCAGTCAGCACTAAGTTCCCACCCATTCACTAAACTATCTCCCAACCAACTGCTCAGAGGCACCATTAGTTTCTAAAGGAAATTAACACCATCAGTTTTATTCTGCTCCAGTCCTACACTGGTAAGAATGACAAAACGTCTCCTAGAAATGTCAGAAAAGCTACATCCATGAAGTCTCCCCAATATGGCCACCTGAACAAAACTTGAACATCAGTGGGCATGCTAACATGGAAAGAGGGATGCTCCAGGGGCCTCAACAAACAACTGTAGGCAACTGGGGGATGCGGAGAGTGAGAGAGATAGTCTCCTCTCAGGAAAGAGCCTCCATGTGGTTACCCAATACCAAGTAGTTAGCCCTAAAATCAGATACATACATGTAACATTATACAAACAGTGCAGGTTGCATTGTGTGTTTAGGAGTGTTTAAGTATAGGGTAGGGTAAGGTAGGGTGTGTGTAAAGAAAATGAGGCTGTGAATTTGAAAGAAAACAAGGAGGTACATGGGAGGGGATGGAGGGTGAAAAAAGAAAGGAGGAAAATAATGTGATTATATGTATGTGTGTGTGCGTGTGTGCATGCGTGTGTGTGTGTGTGTGTGTGTGTGTGTGTGTGTACTGGTTTTTCAAGACAGGGTTTCTCTGTAGCTTTGGAACCTGTCTGTCCTGGAACTAGCTCTTGTAGACCAGGCTGGCTTTGAACTCAGAGATCCACCTGCAACTGCCTCCTGAGTGCTGGGATTAAAGGTGTGCACCACCACTACCCAGAAGATTATATAATTATTTAATTAGTATATTTTATACTATAATTAATATACTATATAATTAGTATAATTTTTTTAAAAGCTAAAAATTATTATAAGAACACATGGACACTAAAAAGAAACAAAGATCAACAACAAAGACATAGAAAGAAATCTTACCTCTGGAGGTAACTGCAGAAGGCCTGTCAACAGATTCAGCCTCCCTCTATGGGGCATCCCAATAACGACATCAGTTATCCCGCTATAGGCTGACGACTTTAGTAACTCGTGAAAAAAGCCCATCATGCTCTCAGCCCCTTCACCACCATATCTCTTCACTGTGGCAAACTTGGTGGCCAAAAAGTGGTCAAACTCCTGTGGAACAGACATATTAGCTGCTGGAAGACCACAAGGCGAAAGTCAGGTAAGTCCTGTGTGTTGTGAGAAGGCCCCACATTATTCCAGCGGTCATGTATCTGCCCTTTCACTACCATATTCCCGGAGACAGACATCCTGGTAAAGCACAGCTCTGCTGAGGACCCTGGCACAGCAGGAGCTGTGAAGAGAAGAACCTGAGTGGTAGAATCACGTATCTGGGAACAAGCTCCTTCTGTGTTTGTTTTTCCAGCCCTGAAGCCAGACTTAGCTATCTGCTGCCTCGCCCAAGACCTCAGTTCTCCTAGAGGCTCTACAGTATTCGTTGCCAAGGTCTAACACTGTCCTACTACTCAAACTGGTGGGACGTGACTTCCTATCAGTTTGACATGCCTAAGCCCTTACCACAGCCCTGTTAATGATGTGGTTCCACTAACTGACAATGAGAACTTCTGCTGGGCAGTTGATCAAACTTCTCCAGGAAACAAAAGGAGAAGCACAATCTTAAGGACTTTATTAAGTTTTATAAAATAAGCAGAGGATACGTTAGCATACTTTGATACCGAGGAAAACCAACAGCTCAAATGTCTAGTGATCTGCTTTGCTTCTGCTTGGGGTGAAGTGCTGTTCAGTCTGATGTGCTGAAGCAATGGATGATGGACAGGGGCCAGGTCGAATGCCTTCCTTTCCTCTCCCCAGCAGCTAGTTATTTTTGTAGGAAGTGAGAAGACCTGGTCCACTAATGTTAGCTAATACTTATTTCTACTTTTATTTTTCCATTTCTAGTTATTTACAGTTGTATGTATCTGTATGTCAGTATGTGCATATGAACACAGGTGTCCTCAGTGGCCATAGGCATTGGGTCCCCTGGAACTGGAGTTAAAGACAGTTGTGAGGTACCATGTGGATGCTGGGAATTGAACCTGAGTCCTCTAGGAGAGCAGCAAGTGCTCTTAACCATCTCTCCAGCCCTTATCTGATACTTTTTATACCTGAGATTCTAGCAATAGTTTTGCTAGGTGTTTTCGCTCTTCTGTGGTAAACGACTCCTTTTTCAGCTCCTCAAACCGTCTGGCAAACCAGTCTTTCTCCTCCTGGCTCTGAAGCTGTGCGGTTTCAATAGAAATTGGCCCGCAGTAGATATGGTTCAAGTAGGCTAAGATTTCCTCAAGAGAAGCCTCTTCTTTGCCCATGTTCAACAGTCCTGTGGAAGAGAACAAAGGGCTCACTTCAAAGAATAACCAACTATGCCGAAGATGAGCTGTGGGGCAGAGCAGAACAGAGGCGCGCTTCAGTCTGAGCGCGTCATTACAAACCGAATTGTTACCAATGACTGTTAACACTGCCTTTACAAAAGACTGTGAAAAAGTATATCCAGGATCACTCGCACAACAAGCAAGTATTCTGTCACTGATGTAAGCCTCTGCCTCGTCTAGACCTCTTCTAAAGTCAAACTTAAGACTATGGCTGATAGCCATAAAGTAGAAAAAGTAGATTAGGTGGAGACCTTCTGAGGACACAGCTCTATCACGTCATGCCAAGTTTTGATCCCAGGTCTCATCCTTGCACCACAAATAATACTAATAAAATAATATAAATAAAACGAGATAAAACCCTAACACCATGACTCATGATCCAGGCCCAATATTTTGTTTGTTTGGTCTTGCTGTTGTTTTAGTTCCCAGGCTTGGAAAGAAACTGGAATGAGGGGGTTTAGGCTTTCAGGGGGAATGAAAGCCGTCGCAGGATGTTTCCCTACCTCTGCCCTGCAGCAGCTCCATATTATCCAAGCTCTCTGAATCTGTTTCTGTCTGGGTAGTTTCAATGAGAGGTGCCCCCATAGGTTCAGACATCCCCGGATAACGGGACTGTTTGGGTAGCTTAAGAGGCCATGCTGCAGGAAGCATGTCACTAGGAATGGGCTTTGAGATTTTAAAAGCCACATGGTACTCCTAGATGTGTGCTCGCACTTGCTGCTGCAGCTCCATGCCTGCCTGCTGCCACAGCTGTCCTCTGTAATGGTGAAGGATTCTTATCGCTCTGGAACCACAAGCCCAAATAAACCCTTCCTTTTGTAAGATGCCTCGGTCAATGTGTTAAGTTTATCTCTCAACTAAATACGGGAGTATTTATTAATGTTAGTTTATCTCTATACTAAATACGGAAATAACTTTTAGGAGCAGTTAGGAAAATGGATCAGCATTCTATATGCAAAGTGTGTGGCACCTACCTGTTTGGATTTTTAAATACTGTTATTTATGTATGGAGGAGGCATCATGTGCATTCTGTCATGCATGGCATAAGAAGGTCAGAGGGAAACTTTGGGAGCTGGTGCTCTCCTTCTACTATGCTTTTCCCACTTGGTGGCAGGCATCTTTACCCGCTGAACTACCCTGCCAACCTGTTCTATGTTTTTAACCACATAGAAACAAGAGCACTCTAGAACGTCAAGACAGCTCCCACGTGAAGACCATGCAGTGTGTCCTTTGTCCCTTCACCTGATGGAAGTCTCTAATCCAGGGCATCCAGTTCCTCAAGAACAGAACAAGACTGACCCTCCACCTGACAGCTCCCCTCTCACACCCAGGTGCTGCCTTACCTGTCGTAGTGAAGGGTCCCTGCAGGGTCTGTACGAGGGCTTGGATTTCAGGCACAGTATCCAGCAGGGCTTGTCCCGGGAAGAGAGGGTTGATCTGGGCGGCTTTGTGGCCATGCTCACAATAAACTGTCACCAACCTGGCAAGGCCGTGATCAACTAAATTGGAAGAAGAAAATAGCACAGTTGAGGAGATGCTCAGAAACTACAGAGACACTTGTCACAGAAGGACCTTTAACTCACCGTTCCTACTCACATTGCCGGTGGATTTCAGGGTTAAAGACTGTCAGATGCTAGGTAAGTACACTTTCTTTTTCTTTTTCTTTTTTTTCCTTTTTTCTTTCTTTTCCTTCTTTCTCTCTCTTCCTCCCTCCCTCCCTCCCTCCCTCCCTCCCTCCCTCCCTCCCTCCCTCTCTCTCTCTCTCTCTTTCTTTCTTTCTTTCTTTCTTTCTTTTGGAGAGCCTGTCCTGGCACTAGCTCTGCAGACCAGGCTAGCCTTGAACTCGCCTGCCTCTGCCTCCCAAGTGCTGGGATTAAAGGCGCGCACCACCCTTCCCCCCGCCCCCCCCAGAAACACTTACTTTCTTAAATTTATCTCATGATAGCTAAAGTCATGGAAGCAAAAGAAAAGGAAATAGGAGAGGAGCTAGCATCATGAGTGTAAGAATAACTGCGCATATGGTACAATTAGGAGAGAACTTCTGAGACTGAGAAGGATTACTTCCACCCTGATGTTATAGACACAGTCCCCTTCTTTCCTGGTTAGTGTAGGTGTATATAGATCTCAGACAGAACACTAGGGCTAATGCTGGGTGTGGTGCACACCTTTAATCCCAGCACTTGGGAAGCAGAGGTAGGCAGATTCAGTGAGTTCAAGGCTAGCCTGGTGAAATCCTGTCTCAAAAAACAAACAAACAAACAAAAAATCATACACATAAAACAAGAACCCCTCTCTCTCTTTCCTTCCCTCCCTCTCTCCATCTCTCTCTCTCTCTCTCTCTCTCTCTCTCTCTCTCTCTCTCTCCACATATGTGTGTGTGTGTATACGTGTATATATATTTCATATATATACATATGCCTATATATCTTTCCCTTTGGTTGGGGTTACACAGGCTTTTAATTTGGGAGGCAGAGGCAGATGGATTAAGGCCACATAGTAAATTCTAGGCCAGCCAGGGTTATACAGTGAGATCCTATCTCAAACAAACAGACAGACAAACAAAAACAGCAATAATAAAGCTAGGTAAAACCCCCAAATCAATGTTACATTTCCTTTTCCCCACTCAGTGCTGGGAACAAAAACCCACAGCCATGCGTTTGTTACGCAAGTACTCTACCATAAGGTCAAATACCCAGCCTCACATCTCCCTTGTTTAAAAGTGCGCATTTGTTCATTTTGACAAGGGGCGCATGTGCTTGCATGTGGAAGTAAGGGGACACCTGCAGAAACCTGTTCTCCTTTCACCACGTCGGCTCCAGGGGCCAAACTTAGGTGCTCAGGCTTGGCAGCAGGCACCTTTATCCCAGGAGCCATTTTGTCAGCTCCCTTCTTCCCTTATTGACTCCAGACACAGTTGTTTTATAAAACTGGAGACAAAGAACCTAAATTATCTTGGGAGTCACAGAACACAAAACTATCAAAGAGCTAAACAGATAAGCTGGCTTCTGCGGCTCACGCCTGCGGAAACAGGATTGCTGAGTACAAGGCCATATTGGATTACACAGTGAGGTCCAGGACAACCTTAGCTATAGAGTAAGACCCTGTCTCAAAGCAAAGCCTCTATAGATCAGGGAACGGGACTACAACTCAGTGGAAGAGAGCTGGGCTAGCATGTGTCAGGCCCTTGCTTAATTCCCAACACCTAAATCATTCATTCATTCATTCAAGCAAAGTTAGGCTGGTGTGGTGATACACACCTTTAATGCCAACACTCAGAGGGAGAGGGAGTGGCTTTCTGTGAGTCCCAGGACAGTCAGGCTACATAGTGATCCCCGTCTGAAAAAACAAACAAAGCTCTTCAAATGTCTATTTTATGAACAATTATTGTCATGGAATGGTTTCCTAGCAACACATGTGCTTCAGTCTGTATTTGATGCGTTGCCAAGCTTGCCTCTTTACACATGGCAGGCAAAGTGAGAAGAGATCAGAGATGCAGTGATCAGAGGACATCTTCGCATCACGTCAGCAGCTAGGCAGGCCCACGGTATGCCAAATGCCCAGAGGTGACTCTGGTTCGTTCCCTTCCTGAGTCTTAACTGCTGAGCGCATCCTCTAGTTTGAGGAGACATCCCTATAGCTTCCACAAAGCATTTTTTGTTTAGGACGGATAGAAATTGTTGGGAAAACAAATGTTGTTTACAAACACTATGGTGAAAACATCAATCTGCATTGCTGTTTACTGTAAATAAAAATGGCAGTGAGGCACACAGACCACAGCTCTGTTTCAAGAAGGAAAACACCAAGTTAGCCAGCACAAAGTCCATGTCAGCTAATTTAAACTAAACTTGATATTTCAGTTAAAAGCCAGGTGTCAGGGAGATGGCTTAGCAGTTAAGAGCACAGGCTGTTCTTCCACAGAACCCTGTTTCAATTCCCATCGCTTACATGGCTGCTCACATCCCTGAACTCTAGTCCCAGGGGATCTGACACCTCTTCTGGCTTCCTGGGCAGTGTGTGCCTTCTCCTCTCACAGTTAGGATGTGTCAACTTTTCAATTGCTGGGACTACAGGCATGTATTACCATGTCTGACACTTTTGTTTGTTTTGCCTTGGTTTTCTTTTCTGTTCTTCTTTCTTTTTTCTTTCTTTTCTTTCTCTCTTTCTTTTCTTTTCTTTCTTTTTCTTTTCTTTTTTTTTTGAGACAGGGTTTTTCTGTGTAGTCCCAGCTGTCCTGGAACTCACCTGTAGACCAACCAGGCTGGCCTCAAACTCAGAGATCTCTGAGTTTTCAGCCTCCTGAGCACTAGGATTAAAGGTGTGTAACACTACCTTTGCACACCACCTCCCAGTTAGGGAAAGTAATTTCTAAAGAGGGACACTGGTAGTAAAGAAGCTGGAATTTATTTGAACATAAGTGTTTTTACTTTAACACTCCATTACACACATACACACATACACACACACACACACACACACACACACACACACACACTTTTTCCTTGGAGATAAAATCTAGAGCCCTGAGCATACCAAGCAGGCATTCTGCTACTGAGGCAAATCCTCGTCCCTGCATCTGTTACAACAAAAGTTGAAGAGGGATGTTTTTAACCTATAGAAAGAATGACTAGAACTATATAAGGCTAAGGTTGTATACTTTTTGCATTTGCATTAATTTTCGAATTTTCTACAGTTGTGAAAATCACTGATGCTTTCAGTTTCTTCAAACTATTTCTTTACAATTCCAGTAAAGGCCACTGTGGTTTGTAACATGCAACATCCCCCCAAAAACATCACTTCAACTATCAAAGCTCTACTGTGATAGAGACGGTAACTGCCGGCCTTGGTCTAGAATCCAATGACTTCCCTCTCTGGAAGGTCTCTGTTCCGGGTTGAATGGGAAATGTTCCCTACGGATTGATGTGTCAGAACATGTTTCCAGCAGGTAGTCCTGTTTGGAGAGAGAACAGAACATCTGGGCTATGGGGACTGATGATGGTGGATGTCGGCCTGTTTGGCCAGGGCTTTAGAGTTACAGTCATTGCTTCCTGAACTGGCAATATGTCAGGAGCGCCCGCTCACATTTCTGCTGCTACGATGCCGCCCAGTTGCCTTGCTTTCCTCTCCATAACAGACTGTCTCCCGTGAAACTCCAGCGAAGAGAAACCTTTCTCTTTTGAGTTGTTTCTATCATGTATTTTGTAATGTAAATAAGAAAAGTAGCCATGGGTTTTTTGTTTGTTTGTTTGTTTGTTTTTTCATGATAGGGTTTCACTGTGTAGCTCTGGTTATCCTGGAACTCACCCTGTAGACCAGGCTGGTCTCAAACTCAGAGATCCACCTGCCTCTGCCTTCCGAGTGCTGGAAGCTGTACACTATCACTGCCAGCTTCTAACACCATTTTTCTGTTTATTAGTTTTCGAGACAGGGTTTCTCTGTAGCTTTGGAGCCTGTCCTGGAACTAGCGCTTGTAGACTGGGCTGGCCTCAAACTCACAGAGATCCACCTGCCTCTGCCTCTTGAGTGCTGGGATTGAAGGTGTGTGCCACTATCATCCAGCCCAACGCAGTTTTTAAAAGATACAAAAAAAAAAAGCCAGGTAGTAGTGGCATATGCCTTTAATCCCAGCATTTGGGAGGCAGAGGCAGGAGGACCTCTGTGAATTCAAGGCCAGCCTCATCTACAGAGTCAGTTCCAGGACAGTCAGGGCTACAAAGAAAAACCCTGTCTCAAAAACAACAACAACAACAACAAAAATAAAAAAATAAGAAGAAGAAAGAAAGAAAAAAATCTAAAAAGACTAAAACCCTTCAGTATAAAGTATACATCGTGAGAATCACTACTCTTAAACTAACCTCTACTGTAATTTGGTAATTTAAATAAATAGATCCAAAATTGATGCATAATATCTTAGGTTTGATTACCACGCACAAATAAAATAAGTAAATAAATTAATAAACAAAGTTACTTGGTAACTAAGGTTTACCGAGACTAAAGTACAAGTCATTACCAAGAGTAAACTACAAAGAACACTCAGCCTGGGTCAAAGTTTAACTGATGATAACACTAACAACCCCCACAATCCAAGAGGTTCCTAAAGGCAAATGTAGTGTTTCCTTAAGTCCTCAGTACAAAGCAAGGCTGGGAGAATGGTATGGGCTCCTGAGGCAGGAGCTGACTGTAACCAAGACTGGCATGAGGGTGAAGAAGCCTTCCACAGCCTTCACTTCATTCTCTCTTGGTGCTCTTCCTGTGATTCTACTAAAGTCTAGGCTGGCCTTGAACTCGTTATCCTCTTATTTCAGTCTGGGAATGAATTATAGGTCTGTGTCACCAGCTCGACCACTGAGTCACTTCTGAAGTGTCAAAGTGTCCATTTCCAGAAGGGTTTGCATTTTATCTTATAAATACTTCAAAATTAAATCATGATTCATAATAGAAAATCATTCCTCTGGATTAAGATTGTACTTTCACAGCAACTGATATACTTGAAAAATACTAAAGACAGGCCCATGGCCTCACCTGATTCTTATTCTTTATTTAAAGAAAGCTAATTTATTTATTTACTTTGTGTGTGTGCACGTGTGTGTGCGTGTGTGTGTGTGTGTGTGTGCATGTGTGCCTGCAGAAGTCAGAAGAGGATGTCAGATCCTCTGGAGTTGGACTTACAGAAGATTGTGAACTGCCCAAAATCCAGTTCTCTGAAAGAACATCAAGGCTGTTAACCACTCAGCCATCACTCCAACTTCCATACTCCCAATTATAAAAAACTAACTATAAATACACTTGTCCATAATTTAAGGACAAATGCAGAAAGACATCATTATGTTTATAGCAAAAAAGCATAGAAACAATGTATTGGCCCATATTTAAAAGGCATCTTCTCAGTCAGGCAGTAGTAACATGCACCTTTAACCCAGCACTTGGGAGGCAAAGGTAGGCAGACCTCTGTGTGTTTGAGGCCAGCTGGGTCTACAAGAGATAGTTCCAGGAAGCTAGGAAAAACAGAGAAACGCTGGCTCAAAAAACACACATAAATAAATAAATAAATAAACAAACAAACAAACAAATAAGGTGTCTTCTCCTGATACTCAATGTTCTGGTTATATAAGAAAGAGGTAAATACTCCAAACATACACATACATACATACACACACATACACACAAATTGCATGAGCCTAGCATGGTGATGCATGCCTGTAATCCCAGGATGCAGGTAACTGAGGTAGGAGGACTACCACGAGTTCAAGGCCAGTCTAGGCTACAATAACAATTACCAGGTCAACTAGAATTACAGAGTGAGACTATGTCTTAAAAAATTGCATATACAAGGACATATGCTATATGTGTCTTTTTTAAAATTTATTTTTATTTTTGTGAATGGGTATTTTGCGTTCATGTGTGTCTGTGCACCACACATGTGCCTGGTGCCAGCAGAGAGCCCTGACCTTATATCTCTTACTAAAATATAAATAGTGGGACTAGAAAAGTAGCTCAGAGATTAAGAGCACTGACTGCTCTTCCAGAGGATCCAGACTTGATTCCTAGCACCCACAAGGTGACTCACAACCTTCTGTAACTTCAGTCCCAGGGACCTCTGGGACTGGCATATGTGGTACACAGACACCAGGCATATGTGGTACACAGACACCAGGCATATGTGGTCCACAGACACCAGGCATATATGGTCCACAGACACCAGGCACATGTGGTACACAGACACCAGGCATATGTGGTACACAGACATAAGTGCATGCAAAACGCTTCTATACATAAAATTTTAAAAAATCTTTAAAAGAATGAAAGAAAACATGAGGTCAAGTGGAAACTATATTATCAACAAATGGGTAGAAACTCCGCACTGCTATCGAGAGCGACTCTGTGTCTTAGCACCTAGAACAGAATATAACAAGGAGAAAAGAGCAGGACCCAGAGGCAAGAGCTCCAGGCAAAGTGCCTGCCTGAGTGTCACAGGTCCGGAGTTTGATTCCACACACTAAGACAATAAAATGAGGTCAGGAATAGTGATTCCAGAGAGGCTGTCTGGGAGACTCATGCCTCCTTAGGGTATAGTGCTCGACAATAGCATGGGCTTGTTTTTGTTTTAACTCAAATATGTTTACTCAGTACCTGCTGTGCCCAGAGTATCATAGTAGACACCAGAGATTTAGGTATAGACAATACATATTCTCTATTGTTCAAGTTTCTAAATACCAATGAGGTAAGAGAAGAAATAGTATCTGAATCTTAGGGGAGACACCCTCCACCTGGTATGACCAGCCTTTTGTTTGCAGCACACAATGTCATTTATGACGTTTAAGGGGCTGGAACATGGCCCAGCAGTTAAGAGCACTTGCCGGTCTTGCAGAAGACTCAGGTTTGGTGGGTACCCAGCATCCATACTGAGTGGCTCACAACCACCTATAACTCTAGCTAGCTCTATGTGTGCACATGCACACACACACACACAGAGAGAGAGAGAGAGAGAGAGAGAGAGAGAGAGAGAGAGAGAGAGCGCAAAAAACAAAAACAAAAGCCAGGCTGTGGTGGTTGCACACCTTAAATCCCAGCACTTGGGTGCAGGGTCAGGTGGTGGATTTCTGTGCGTTCGAGGACCTGGTCTACAGATAGAATTCTAGGACAGGCTCCAAAGCTACTAAGAAGCCCTATCTTAAAAAACAAACAAACAAAAAAAGGGGGCTGGAGAGATGGCTCAGAGGTTAAGAGCACTGCCTGCTCTTCCAAAGGTCCTGAGTTTAATTCCTAGCAACCATATGGTGGCTCACAACCATCTGTAATGAGGTCTGGTGCCCTCTTCTGGCCTGCAGGCATACAGACAGAATATTGTATACATAATAAATCAATAAATATATAAAACATTTTTAAAAAAGGAAAGAAAGAAAATTTTTTAAAAAAAACGTAATTTTCCTTTCCAAAAAAATTCCTTCAGCCAGATACTGCAACTCACAAATAACTGTTTCCATCATCGACTTTGCTATTCCTTCACAGTGGCCCTAACCACATACAATCATACCCATGTCCTGAAGTTATAGTTCAACACTGAACTTTAAGATATTACCAGGTAGCTCATACTAAAGCAAGTTCTCTATTAGGAGGTCGTGGAAAGTGTTTTGGTGAAAAGGGAAGAATGAAGGACTTAAACATAAAATCAACTCCAGAGATATTCTTCTAACCATACCAGCCTGAAGTTCCCAAAGTGATTCTCATCTAATCTTCCAAATAGTAACTATTAGACAGGTTTTCCCATGGCAATCTTAATTTATTAGGTCAGTAGGATGTGAAAGAAAAGGTCAAGCCCATCACAGTAGCTGTATGTTGAGTGTCCACTAACACCACCTTAAAGGTTGTGTCCCTTCATGTACAACATACATTCCTTATGACTAGCCAAAGGCGGACACACACAGATACACACATTCACATAATTCCTAGGCTGAGGGTGTATGTAGCTAAGTGGTCCAGAACTTGCCTAGCATGCACCAGGCCCTCAGTTTGATCTTCAATGCTATAAGAAGAAAAGGGGAGGTCATGTTTCAGAACCTCACATAAGTCACTAAATTAGAACCTGGGTAAAGAGAAAAGATTCAGAGCTAGGAACTGGCATTTTAAGAACCAAAATCACTGTTAATCAACAAATAAGTTTAAGAATAATGGATATGAATTATAGGGAGCTGAGGAGTAAGTAGCTCGGTAAATAGGGTTATAGGTTCAAACAACACTGAAAAAATCTACACACTGAATTTGCAATGTGGAAGAAAATACCTACAGCCTTGCAAATCCAGAATTAACAATCTAGTGGGTCAAAATGCTTTCCCAAAAAAGAAAAAAAAAATGACTACAGCCAGGTATGGTGCCATGCTTTTAAAACAGCACTCAGGCAGAGGCAGGGGAATCTCTGCATTTGAGTCCAGCCTGATTTACAGAGCCAGTTCTAGGACAGTGTGGCTACACAAAAGAAAGAGATAAGATTTATTTTCAATGGTCCCCAAGATAAAGAGCAAAGTACTTTAAGGTTCCAAAGTGTGAAGAGTCAAAGAAAGGTCTGGTCAGCACTTAAACTATAAAAAGGATTTGTTTATTTTAGTAGAAACAGTCTTACTATGTAGCTTCAGCTGACCTGAATTCCCTATGCAGAACAGATGGCATTGAACTCAGAGTAGAAAGTAGAAAAGGACAAGACCTCCTGAGTAAATTGTGAGCATGGAGACCTTGGGGAAGGATTGAAGGGGAAAGATCAGAGGCAGGGAGGGGAGCAGAGAAAAATGTAGAGCTCAATAAATATCAATTTTTTAAAAAGAAGCTAAATGGGGGCTGGAGAAATGGCTGAGTAGTTAAACAAGCAAAGTTGCAAACGATTGGGGTTAGATTCCCAGCACCCACATGTTGGTTCACAGTATCTGTACATCCAGTTCCAGGGAATCCAATGCCTTCTTTGGACACCAGGCATGCACATGGTATACATGGTAAAACACTAATACACATAAATAAATAACTATAAAAGATATATAACAAATAAGTAAATGTAAAAAAATTTAAAGATGCCAACACTTTTCTCTAATAACTTGCATTTTTCTACTGCATAAGGACCAATGTTAGAATAACTTAACTTTGTAGCATAAACCAAATACTCGAAATTATTCTTGGATGCGAGACTGCAACATAGTTCCAAAAACTGATTTTTCGCGTTGGCTAATTACGTCAAAACATATTAGTCACACGGTTGCGAGTTCAGCAATTAAAGAGAAAGGCTAGCTAGGTCCAAGAGCAAATAATACCACTGTTGTCTAGATCATATACCAACTGCCGTCCTGCAAGGAGCACAGAGATGCCATCTGTTGGCCCTGCAAATATATCATCCGGTTAAGAGCTGGGAGATCTTAGAACGTGTCTCCTTTCACAGAACCATCTCCACAAAGGGTTAAATTCCTACTTGTTGATGGGTGAGAAATGGAAAAGAGAAGCTGTTCCCAAACTAGGATCCAACAAAAAAGATGGGGAGACTACGTGAATACAAAGCCCAGAGATGCCCATTTGTGGAAGCTAGACGGTGGGGTGACCTCGACACTGACAACTCCCACGCCTTCCTCCTCCCATCTCCTCAGCTCTCCCAGGCTGCGATCCTTCACAAGCCTGAAGTTTCAAGGCGCCCAGTACCCACTTTCAAGAGCACCCCACCACACGCAGCACAGGTGGGTCCCTGCCCTCCCAGAGTCCAGCCGCATCCCCAACCTGAGGGGCGTGTACGGTCGCCTCGGGGCTCTCCGCTTTCCGCCTTCCTAGGCCGGTAGCCATAGACGCCCCTCTCCGTCTGGTAACCGCGCCGGAGAAGCGGGACAGCCAGGCAAAGGGCTCTCCTTGAAGCTGCCATAGTGGCCGGAGCCATGTCAGTCTGGGTCCGAAGATGCTGTGAAAGAATGGAAGAAACAGGAGCTGCAGCCAAGGCGAGAGAGATGGTCGCAGGAGGAGAGTGAGACCCTCAATGCCCCACGTGAGGCTGAGGACCCGCCCCGGGACAACGCCCCCGGGCTTCATTGGTCAAGGTGTTGGACTCTCAGAGCCAATCAGAATCTGGAAGTTAGGGCGTAGCTACGCCCAGTATTCAGGCTGGTCTGGGGGAAGGCCCAGGGCCAAAGGCCTTCTGGATTTGGACCCAGTGCAAGGCTGGCAACCCAGCAAGACCAGCTTTCTGGTATAAAGTAGAGCTATATGTACATCCTGAAGTCTTCCGCCTTAAAATTCACCCTCTGCTGGAAGCTCCAGAGTACAGCAGTGTAGTTTTCCTTACAGAAAGGACAAAAACAAGGTTGCAAAAAGAAAGGATTTGGGGGAAAGAAGAAAACTCAGTTTCACTATTTTTTTTTAAAATTAGCCTACAAAGTGATGGGTTTCATAGCTGCATTTTCGATCATATTTTTTTCTCAATGATCCTCCTTCCTTACTCCCCTGCCCTTCCTCTTTGACCCCTTTCTTCCCTCCTATATCCTTCGTAAGGCTTTTATTCCGTCTTCTTTCTCTCTTCCTTTCTTCCTTTCTTTTGGTTTTTATGAGACATGGTTTCTCTGTGTAGCCCTGGCTGACTTGAACTCGCTTCGTAGACCAGGCTGGCCTACTCAGAAAGATCTGCCTGCCTCGGACTCCTGAGTGCTGAGATTAAAGGTGTGAGCCACCATTGCTCCGTGCATTTTCATGGTTTTTATAATATTTTTTGTCTATGGGTGTTTCCCCTGTGTATATCTGTGCACCATGTGCAAGCAGTACCCATAAAGGCCCAAAGAAGGCATTAGCACCTCAGGACCTGGGGCAACAGATGATTGTGAGTTGCCATGTTGGTGCTGAGAATTGAAGCAGGATCTTCTAGAAGGGCAGCCAGTATTCTTAACTGCTGAGCTATCTCTCCAGACCTTAACAATCTAGAATCTACATGTGAAGGAAAAAAAAGAAGTACCTTTCCTTCTGAGCCTGGCCTACTTTGCTCAACTTGATGTGGTGCTTTGATAGCAATGGCCCCATAAACTCTAAGATATGAATGCTTGGTCACTGGAGGGTGGCTGTTACTTGACAAGGATTAGGATGTGGCCTTGTTGGAGTGGGTGTGGCCTTATCACAGGAAGTGTGTCACTGGGAGTGGGCTTTGGGGGGGGGAGTCTCAAAAGCTCAAGCCAGGCCCAGTGTCTCTCTCTTCCTGCTGCCTGCTGACCCAGAAATCTCAGCTACCATGTCTGCCTGCAGGCCAATGTGCTCCATGAGGAGCATGGACTAAACCTCTAAATTGTAAGCAAGACCAATCGAAAGCTTTCCTTTGTAAAAGTTTCGAGGGCCATGGTGTCTCTTCATAGCAATAGAACATTGACTAAGATGCATGATAGTTTCTACTTTCACCACAAATGACATGATTTCACTCTTCATGGCTGAATTCTCTCTCTCTCTCTCTCTCTCTCTCTCTCTCTCTCTCTTTCTGTATGTGTGTGTGTATGTGTTTTAATAACTTTTTTTCATTCAACAGCTCATAGGCTGATTACATGGCTTGGCTATTGTGTATGCTGCCAAGTGAACACAGTGTGCAGGTATCTCTGCTATATTCTGTCCTCGATACTTTCAGGTTTATACTCAGGAATGGTATTCGTGGATCTTGCAGTAGTTTATTCTTATGGTTTGTTTGGGAATTTTTAATTACTGTTATATTGCTGTGGAGAGACACCCCAACCAGGGCAACACATAAAAGAGAACATTTAATTTGGATCTTGCTGCCTGTTTCGGAGAGTTAGTCAATGACTCTCATGGCAGGACTATGGCAGCCGCAGGTTGACAGGATGCTGGAGCAGTATCTGAGAGCTTCTAGCCTGATCCACAGCATGAGGCAGAGAAAGAGTGTGTGTGTTGCGTGGGCATTTGAGCCCTCAAAGCCCACTCCAGGGACACACCTTTTCTAACAAGGTCATACCTCATAACCCTTCTAAAACAGCCCACAAACTGGGGGCCAAATATTCAAACACAAGAGCCTATGAAGGTCACTGTCATTCAAGCTATTACAGACCTCCATACTCACATACTCATTTCCATAGTGCTTACAATAATTTACATTCCTCCTAACAGTGCATAGAGGTCCCTGTCTTTTCCGTCCTTGCCAATGTTTAAGCATTTTTTCTTTTCTTTTTCTTTTTCACTCGTTGCTTCTTAAAACTAGGCCTTACTCCAAAGTTCAAGCAAGTTACCTCCCAAATGCTGGGATTACAGGTGTAATTACCACACCTGGCTTTTTGTTATCTGCTTCTTTGATAATAATGCATTTGCCATTCTGGTCCAGGTCTGGCTAAAGATCCTGAGTACTTTTAAATGTATTTATTAGCCATTTATACTTATTCTTTTGATATGTTTAATTTATATGCAATTTGTTGGTTGGATAATTTGTTTTCATGTTTTATTTTTTAGTTATCTCTATCTTCTGGGCATAATCCCATGTCTGATAAATATCTGACATAGATTTTCCTCCCATTCTGTTGGCTGTCTCTTCCCATTGGCAACTGTCTCCTTCATTGTTCAGAACCTTTTCAATCTGATGTAATCCCATTTGTAATCCTTGTCTCTGGGCCTAAAGAAAACTACAAAATACTCAGGCACTCAGGTACTAAGCAGTGGGACCTAGAGCACTTAATATCTTCACTGTGTCCAGGGCACCAGCCAGTCATTTTCCCTGGTAGCTTCAGTTGGTAGGTTAAAGCGAACAGGCACCTGAGTCTGGTAATACATAGCTGTCATCCCAGAACTCAGGAAACTGAGGCGAGAGGATGGCAAAGTTGAGGCCAGCCTGGGTTACATGGCAAGACTCTGCCTCAAAATAGCAGCAGAACAAAAGTAAAAAGCAAGGCAGGCAGGCATGTTCTAGGTCATGCTGTGACTGCAGGGCGGCCACTTGGAGTTCCTGGGCAAATGATGAGCAGTCCCTTTAAACAGAAGTGCTGAGAAAGCAGGGACTCCAGTCTGGGAGCTGCAAGAGATGCCTGGAAGTTTTTATGTCTATCTGCTCACCAGCTGACTCCTTTCTGGTGGAGTCTACCAGATGCTCAGCCAAGGGTAACTCAGTGTTGCTTCTGATTGAGAAAGTTAAACTTAGGATGCCAAGGCTATATAAAATTGTACTCACTCACTTCAGAAATACATCATGCGGGCTGGAGAGATGGCTCAGAGGTTAAGAGCATTGCCTAATCTTCCAAAGGTTCTGAGTTCAATTCCCAGCAACCACATGGTGACTCACAACCATATGTAATGAGGCCTGGTGCCCTCTTCTGGACTGAAGAAAGAATATTGTATACATAATAAGCAAATAAATAAATATTAAAAAAGAAATACATCATGCCTATAAAATACATGGATATGAATATATGTATATGAAATATTAAATAACAAGGATTGCTATTGTGTTTGCTTATCTATTACCCCACAATTTAGAGCCTTCAAGCAACAAACATATATTACCTCAAATTTTCATAGGTTAGTACATCAGTTTATCTCAGCATGTCTGGCTCAAGATTTCTTAGGAGGACCCTGTTAAGTGAAATTTCCATTCATCTGAAGGTTCAACTGGGAAAAGATCGATTTCCACATTCATTTATTCCCACGGATACTGGGAGGACTGAGATCTTGGTGGGCTCCTGGACAGTTCATTGCCATGTGAACCTCTCCAAAGTATACTCCAAAGCAGCACCTTTCTTTTCAGCTTTTGAAAAATATGTATTTGCCAGGTGTGGTAGTGTACACCTTTAGTTCCAGCACTTGGGAGGCAGAGGCAGGTGGATCTCCAAGTTTGAGGACAAGCTGGTCTATAGACACAATGGGGGCAGTGGATGCATGTGGAAAAATACCTACAGGTAGAAAATAAACTCTAAATGTTAGCTGTTATTATCATATTGCTTCAAAGTAGAGAAGAAATGTACAGAAATTGCCCCATATTAAGTACCTAAAGGATGGCAGTGATTGTTCATAGCTTATTAATTTTGATATTGATTTTTTAATGTGAAAGCATTAATATGAAGTGACAACTATATTTAGATGAGTCTTTCATTAAATAGGAAACAATGGATTGACTCTTCCTATGGATTTCATGGGGAAATAGACTATTGTGTCTGCAGTGTAGTGTAACATGAGGGCCGGCTTGTTGGGGTTTCTGTCCCGCCCGGTACCCCAACAGCCGGCAAATCCCAAAGAGAAATTACACACAGGACTCCATAAGGTTATAAACTGATTGGCCCATTTGGTCAGGCTACTTATTAGCTCTTATAACATATATTACCCCATTATCCTTATCTATTTTAGCCACATGGGCTCAGTACCTTTCTCAGTGTGACAGCTTACATGTTGCCTCTTCGGTGGTCTGTGCAGGAGTGGCTGAGAGAGAGCTTCTGCTTCCAGAATACTCCCAGTCTCTTTGCTCCACCCCTACTTCCTGTCTGGCTTTCCCGCCTATACTGCCTGCCTGGCCAATCAGCGTTTTATTAAAATATGATTGACAGAATACAGATAATTCTCCCGCACCATTTCCCTCTTTTTTTTTTTTAAAACAAAGGAAAATACCCATAATCCATTTGTTGGGAATGTGGGCGTAGTATTTCAGGCTACTTCCTGCTGGTTGGGGGCGCTGATAGTCTTAAGGGGACCTAAAGAAAATTTAGAATTATCATCAAGTCCTGACTGGAGTATCCTGTGAGTCTTGATCATCTCAGGCAGCAGTCTTGAACCTGTTCTGGATGAAGAACTCAGACATCTGGGCCATCTGTTCCTGTCGGAGATTTCTCAGGTGGCCTTTCTTGATCATACTGGATTTTTCTTAACTCAGAATAAATCCAAAGCCTCTCGTTTTCTGTGGAAACAAAAACAAAATCTCTTCTCCAAAGTAACATACCTTTTGACTTCAGTTTTGGAGCCAAGGTATTTTCAAAATATCTATATTGGATTAATTCAGCAGCATTTATAAACAAAAGTCTTTTAGCAGCTGTTGCTCCTTCCTCAGCATTCAAACAATTCAAAGAGAGCATAATAACATACGGTATGAAGATTCTCTGTGCATTTTCCATCTTTATGTGGTTTTATTTTAACCTCTATTTCTTTTATTTTTACTTTTACTTTTTGAGACAGGATCTTTGTATATCTTTGTCCTGGAATAACACTGTAGACCAGGCTGTCTTTGAACTCACAGAGATCCTCCTGTCTCTGCCTCCCCAGTGCTGGGATTAAAGGTGTATGCTACCACACCTTGAACTCACAGAGATCTGTCTCTGCCTCCCAGGCATTGGGATTAAAGGCGTGTACTACCACACCTTGAGGTCACAGAGGTCAATCTACCTCTACCCCTTGAAGTCACAGAGGTCAATATGCCTCTGCCTCCCAGGCATTGGGATTAAAGGTGTGTACCACCACACCCAACTACTCTCTTTCTTTCCTTTTAACTTTAAGAACTTTAACTTTTAGCCTGCATATATTTTTAACACATAGTAAACCATTTAGAGGTTTTCTTCGTCTTTGAACCTCTCTTTTACTGTATCTCTCTCTATTTTCTGACCACATGAGTCTAAAACCGTGGCTTTGTCGGTTAGACCCAGCTCATTATTTACCTTTCCAGCCTCATGGCTGAGGTACCAGTCAGAGCTGTGTTCAATGACACAACTCTATGGCGTTTCAAGGTCCTTGCTAGCAAGCAAACTGCAGTATTCTGCTCACAGACCACACTCAGTCCGACTGCCTGCCTGAAAGAGTCAGAGATTGCCCTGGCAGGACAGCCCAGAAAGCCGGCATTTTAAAACAGCACAGCTTTTTTCCTGCTACGACTGAAAACCGAAAAGCATGTGTTCAGCCTTTCACCAACAGCATTTAAGTGTTTCGTGGCAGGACCTCTTAATGAGCTGCAAGGTTTTGCAGCTAAGGCTGAGTCAAGAAGCATCTCTTAGATGAGAGCATTTGCTTGCCTCTAGCAAGCAGAGCAGAACCGAAAAATTGCTGCTACCAAGAAAACATACTTTACTCTATTCTTTCCCAAACTTTCTCAGGCTTTCTGTGGATTCATTTATCCACGTCTGGGCGCCATATGTAGCTTGAGGGCTGGCTTTTTGGGGTTTCTGTCCCACCCAGTACCCCAACAAGCCAGCAAGTCCCAAGGAAAATCACACGGAGTCTACATTAGGTTATAAACTGATTGGCTCATTAGGTCAGGCTTCTTGTTAACTCTTATAACTTATATTAACCCATTATTCTCATCTATGTTAGCCATAATGGCTCAGTACCTTTTCCAGCAGGGGCAGCTTACATGTTGCTTCTTCAGTGATCTGCGCAGGAGTGGCAGAGGAACTTCCCTGCTTCCCAGAATTCTCCTGTTCTCATTGCTCCACCCCTACTTCCTGTCTGGCTTTCCCGCCTATACTGCCTGCCTGGCCAATCAGCGTTTTATTAAAATATGATTGACAGAATACAGATAATTCTCCCGCACCAGTGTAGTATCTTCCAGAAGAAACACATGCTAGAAATAATAACTTTGTCTTTATCTTCAGCAACTGACATACAAAGAGAGGCTATGAAATATTCTCTTGGAAAGAACATTTTCCCCTGTGATTTTTCTCAATGCAGCACTATCATTGAGTTGTGAACACAACCCCTGTGCACTTTGATTTTAAAATACTTGGAAGCAATGATAACATGTTGCTAGAAACAAGAATAATGTAGCTTAAAATTCTAACTTTACAACTAAAATAAAGACCTGAATCACAAAGTTACAATGACTTGGCCTTTTCTAGGAGCCGCCAAGTCTCTGCAGCCCATATGGAAAACTACAGGTGCATGCACCAGGACCAGTTAAAATTATGGTTGTTGTAAAAAATCTCAAAGTATATTTATAATATACTTTCTAAAGAGATATTCTTTCCAAAACTGCAAAGAGAGTGTTTAACTCTCAGAAGACTGCCTGCTAGAGATGGTGTTGACAAGCTGGTAATGAGCAGGCTGTGAAAGAATTTACCGACATAGAAAAAGGGCAGAAGTAGAGTATATTAAAAATACTGAAGACAGGCATGGTGACACACACCTAAGGCAAGCCATCTCTAAGATCAAGGCTAGCTTGGTCTATAGAGCGGGTTCCAGGACAGCCAGGGCTACAGTAGAGAAACTGTACAGAGGCATTCGAGGGGTGGAGAGAGTTTCTATACAGGCAGTCAGACAGGGTTTCAGAGTCATGGCGCAGGGTGTTTTAGAAGTTAAGAGAATGGAACAAGAATGGGCCACTAGGCAATCAAATTTCTGATGATCTCTTCCTACTCGTTTTTATTTTATATGCATGGGTGTTTTGCCTGCATGCATTTGCCTGAGGCCACATTAGATCCTCTCGAACTGAGCTGCCATGTGGATGCTAGGATTCAAACCTAGGTCCTCTGGAAGAGCAGCCAGTGAGTGTTCTGAACCCCTGAGCCATCTCTCCAGCCCCTGTGCATGCTCACTAAAGAGTGAGTTCTTTATAGTTATACTGGGATACCCTAAGGCAGAGTGCAGCCAGGGCTTGTTAAGGTTCACTTCTTTAGACCCTGGTTGGAGGCAGCAGGTACTGTGCTCTGAGCCCAGCTTACTCTGAAGCACAACAGCCTTTTTCTGAAGCTAGAATGGTTCACTGCACCCAACTGTCTTGGAATGGCATCCATAAAATCTACTCACTGTATCAACTGATCAAAGTTGACAGCTTCCTGGTGGTCCATACCCGTAGTTCCAGGGAAGGGTCAGTAGCTCAGGATCATCTTTGGCTACATAGTAAGTTTGAGGCCAATCAGGCCTACATGAAATCCTCCTCTGACACACGACTACACACACACACAGAAACACCAACATGGAGAGTCGGCAGGGGTGAGAGAGAGCGCACTCCAGCTGAGACCATTTGAGGGATGGTCCTGCAGCTGAAGAGCTATTGTCAGGTGCCCTTGTCCGGAGGGCAGCAATTCTAGGGGGAGGCACCACGGCCTATCAGACTGAAGACCCAGAGCACATGTGGGCCCTACAGATGGTGTTTGGAATGTGGCAGTGCAGAGCCCGAAGAACTGGAGGAAAGAGGCAGGTCTGGTAGGCTGCTCCCACCAGCCCCTCAAACAAGATCCTGGACAATAAGCTGTGGCAATGGCACCAGTGACTGAGGAAGGTATCATTGGTCTTGTAGTTGTGATATCCAAGGCCAGGATCCAGGCCCTGGGGTTTCATAGCCAGACTCACCATTAGAGGGAGGATGAAGATGCGCAGGGAGCCTTAGCCCCAAACAGGCACAGAACACATAAACCTGGTGAAAAGAATGATGTTTGGGGGAATCCAGAGTTCCTGTCTGGATTCATGAGGGAGATATCAGTGAGATGATACTGGAAGCCCTTCAAGCCTGGTAAGCATGTCCTGCCTGGATGTGACCATCCTGAGGGCTTCCCTATCTGCTTACATCCCAAGCCCTATCTCCACTCCATTCCAGAGCCAGAATTGACCACTTCCCCGGATGTAACACTCTTTTTCACCTTCCCATCTCCCTTTTCAAGGCAAAATGAATTTCCGAGAGATCCACTTTATTCAGTCCTGTACATATGTTGACATTAGCCCCAGCCTTAGTATATGTCACTTTGGGGAGAACAAAATGTCACACACACACACACACACACACACACACACACACGAAAAGGTGTGTATTTAATTGCTTTGGAAATTTTAGTTCTGAATTGTGTATGGACTATTTAATCACAGATAGCCCACACTAGGGACCTAGAAATACAGCTAGAGAGTTCAGTAGTGAAGAACAATTAGATGGTAGAAAACTGGCTTTCTCACCTTACCCATCTGAATGACTGGTTATCCTGTGGTACAAAATGAAATGATACTGGTGGTTAGAACTGATGATTACACTCACGAACCTTTGCCATTAGTGACAGACATAGCATTAGTGGCTACAATAACAGAAAACTCTTCCTTTCCACCCTGCCCTTTCATTTCAATCTTCCCCTTGAAGTTCATTATCTTAGCATGGATTCCTAGTATTTGGAGTAAAGGGACTTGGGTACACTGGTTCCTAAGCAGTGTTAAAACAAAGAAAGTCAGGAAAAATTATAGTACTATTATTTGACCAAGATGTAATAGATATGTAACATTTTCTCTGAATTTGCCAAATGCAAATGAACTAGACATTGTTGCTGTATTTATTGGGTGTATATATTGTATATAGTCATTGTACTTATTATATATAGTTTTCTCTTATTAGTTATAGCCTTCTTTATTTTAGACAAAAAAGGGGAAATGTAGTGGCATTTCAATTTCATTTGAATAAATAAAGCTGTCCGAAGATCTGAGAGTAAAACATCCTCACTGGTCAGCCTTACAGACCAGGTAATGGTAACACACACCTTTAATCCCAGAAGCCACACCAGTTGCCATAGAAACTGGGCGGTGCATGACTTTAATCCCAGAACTAAAGATGATTATAAAATGTGAGGAGACAGCTCAGTCACAGTCTTATTTTGAGATTCCCAGAGGCAGGATCGCCAGTTTGGACTGAGGTCGAGGGAAGAGCCAGAGGCTAGATGCTCTGCTTTTCCAGTCTTCAGGTTGAACCCCAATATCAGTCTCTGGGTTTTTATTAATTGTGCTTTTGCCCTGTTTCAAAAATAAATGGGGAGTAATTAGGGAAGACATTTGGCATCAGCCTTGATCCTTCACATGTGCACTCGCACACATCCAAAATAGGATCGAGGAGAAAGTCTTTCCTAATTTCCCTCCTAGTTGACAGGCACCCATTGCCTTTGCTTTGTGTTCTAACATAGAATGTCTCTGCTTCGACTCAGGGCACCATTTTCTCCCGCACTTCCAAGTCTGTCCCTTCATTCCACCACAAGGAGCTTGCTCTATTCTATATCATCAGATCTTTCCCTCCTATTTGGATCATTTTCATTAGAACATATTCTACATTTCTCTCTTTTTTTCCTTTTGGTTTTTCAAGACAGGGTTTCTCAGTGTAGCCCTGGCTGTCCTGGAACTTGCTCTGTAGACCAGGCTGGCCTCAAACTCAAGAGATCTTGCTTCTGCCTCTCAACTGCCTGGATTAAAGGTGTGTGCCCCCACCACCCGGCCATTTATCTCATTTTATCCCAGAACTCGGGAGGCAGAGGCAGACGGATTTCTGTGAGTTCCAGTCTTGCCTGGTCTACAGAGCGAGTTCCAGAACATGTTCCAAAGTTACACAGAAAAGCCTTGTCTCGAAAAACCAAACCAAACCAAACCAAATCAACCAACCAAACAAAAGACATAAAGGAAAAAAATAGGAATAGAGTGTAACTTTGTGGCTGAGTACTTATGGAGCAGGTACACTACATTGGGCTTGATCCCAGCGCTTGGTTACAAAAATCAAACAAAATTCCAAATTCTTTTATGGCTATGTTTTTCCTACTGGTCTTCACTGTAAAATTCCCCAAATATATATCCCCCCCCCCATCTCCGACTTAATCTTCAACAATCCTAATATAGTTCTATCATTTTATGACCCTGCCACCTGCAAGGCCAATATGGCTTCTGAAATGAGCGCTTCTCATCACGGTGTTCTCCATCTTCTCAGGGACACTGACTGCTGCTCACTTTCTCTCCCTGAAACATTTCTGCCTCTGCCGTTCATGACACCAACACTCTTACTGGTTTTCCTTTTTCTCCTTCATCTCCCGTTTTCAGACCCAACTTTTATATATTTAGAAGTTTCTCTGGGACTAGTCTTGAGCCTTCCTCTTGATATTTTCTTGGGCAATCTTACCCATTTTTATGATTGCACAGATAGTCTCGAATGTAACCATGGTTCAATTTAGGATTTTTTACTCTATGATGGTACAAAAGTAAACTTACATTCAGTAGAAACTCACGTTTGGACTTTTTTTTTTAAAATTAATTAATTTCTTTATTAAAAATTTCCACCTCCTCCCTGCCTCCCTTTTCCCTCCCCCTCCCTCTCTAATCCTAAGAGCAGTCAGGGTTCCCTGCCCCGTGGGAAGTCCAAGGTCCTCCCCCCTCCATCCAGGTCTATAAAGGTGAGCATCCAAACAAACCAGGCTCCCACAAAGTCAGAGTCCATGTAGTAGAATCAAAACCCAGTGCCTTGTCCTTGGCTTCTCACGTTTGGACTTTTGATGTTTCTCTCCCCCCCCCCCCCCCCCGAGACAGGGTTTCTCTGTAGCTTTGGAGCCTGTCCCTAGAACTAGCTCTTGTAGACCAGGCTAGCTTCGAACTCACAGAGATCCGCCTGCCTCTACCTCCCAAGTGCTGGGATTAAAGGCGATGTTTTTTGTTTTTTTTTTTTCTCAAGACAGCAAACATTAATCTGGATGCTAGGCAGCTGCAGTTCCCAGTTAATTACGTAAGTGCTTACGAGATAACAATAACACTGCAAGCATATTGTACTGTTGAGACAGAATGTTTAGTAGGTTAAGTAGGTGAAATATTTTCAATTTATGTTGAACGTAACACAGGTTTGAAGATGATGCAACCCTGCTGTAAATGAAGCTGCATTCATGCCTAGTTGATGATTAAACTTTCATCTCTTGGGCAGAATTCATTGCTGTATTTCAACTGTCCTCTTAATTATAATCTAGCTGGATAAGTCAGGCTTTAATGTATTAAAATACTATGATTTAGTGCTAGGGAGCAAGCCCAGGGTAGTTTGCATGCTAAGCAAATGCTCTACCACTGAGCTTTATCTTAGCTCTTCTCTTTTGATCCCTGTGTTTACAAGGTTTCATAATAACATCTGCTAACAAGATATGGGTTGACTTGTTCAGGATGAGAGTTTGTTCGTCAATACAGGGGTAAATCTTTTCTTTTTTAAAAGTCTTTAAAATATGTCTAAATATATATAGATATTTAGATGAGGCCTGCAGAGGTCTGAAAGGGTCTCAGAGGTCCTGGAACTGGAGCTAATGGTTAGTTGCAAGAGCAACAAGTGATTCTAACGGATGAGCAATCTCTCCAGCTCCCATTTTTTATGTTTTAAAATTGGAAGCCAAGGTTTCAGGAAACAGAAGGCAATTCTCTAAGACATATTCCCAGGCCAAAGAAATAAATACTTTCTTGTTTGTTTTGAGATAAGATGTTGCTCATGTGTGTCAGGCTGGCCTCTAACTTATCAATCCTCCTGTTTCAGTCTCCCAGGTGCTGGTATTACAGATGTGAACCACACCAGATCTGGAGCAGGTTTAAGACAGTGAGAGAAAGAAAAGGAGAGAAATGTAAGCTGTCTTCACTTGTGTGGTGTCATAGAAAAAAAACACCTCATAATTGCTTATTAATGATACAGAATGGCAGCCAGTGTTCACCTCTCTCCTTTGGTACCCTCTATGAGCTTGACCTAGTGGTTGTGTTGAACAAGAAAAAATTAACACAGAAAAGGCACAATTTGAAAGAGGATTATAACATAAGGGTGTTTTTTAAATAAGGGAAGAGGCTGGGCGGTGGTGCACACCTTTAATGCCAGTACTCTGGGAGGCAGAGACAGCCAGATCTCTCTGAGTTCAAGGCCAGTCTGGTCTACAAAACAAGGTCCAGGAGAGCCAGGGCTGTTACACAGAGAAACTCTGTCTCGAAAAATAAAAGAATTTAAAAAAAAAAAAGAAAAAAGAGAAGATAAATCACATGGGCAAAGGCTGAATAAAAAGGAGCCTAGACATCTCAAGAATCCAGGCTTGTTTTGTACCTTTGTCCCTTTGGCTACGGTCCAGCCGGAGCGGAACCATATGCACATCCTGGCAGATTCACAATTTCATCAAATATAGGCGGTCAGACGCACAATTACATTTGCTTAGGAAAACCGTCGGTCGAGCAGTTGATAACACATTTCAAAGGCTATTTGGTTCAAATTCGTATCCTTGTCCCTTTAAAAAAGGGTGATTCATTCCATTGTAAAATTTAAAAAGCTTACAGTAGAGGACTTTGTAGAAGAACCATGTAGGAAAAGTCTTGACTGCTTTTCATTCTAGTTGTTTTTCGGGTCCAACACTCACAACTGATCCTGGAAAGTCCCCCACGAGACTTTCAGTCTAGTCTTATTCCTAAACCACCTCTATCTTCCTCACCAGCCATATTCCTTAGCTTCTCCAGTTTTCAGCTTCTTTAATTTTCAATCTTTTCGGTATTAGTCCAATCAAACTTTGCCTCCTAGAACCTCTTCCTTACGATCACACCAGTAAACTCCTCCGAGAGGCGAGTGACCAAACTTGTCCCCGCTAGCGCTCCGTAATTCTACTGTCCCACCACTATTCTCCTCCTCCTTTAGTTCCGCCCCGCCTCATTCCGGCCCCCACCCTCCCCGCACAACAGGAGAAGGATTTGCGCCTGCGCACCTCCAATTCAGGCGCTTTCCCTTTCCTGACGACCAATCCACTTCCCGCCTCCGGTCCTTGGAACGCTCCTCCCCTCTACCGAGGCCCAGGTTGGAGGCACTGGTAGCAGTTGGCCTAGGCATTGCCTGCATAAAAAAAAGGGATGCACCCATCGGGAAATTCAAACGAGTCACAGAAGCGGATGACATATGCTTGAAAATTTGGTATATATTTATCATTTTCGAGTCAACATGCGGGTCTGAACAAGAACCGAGTCCGGCAACGAGGGTCATTTTGGATTGGGCAATAGTGCGGGCAGCCTTTCCCTTTTCCCCACCCTCCGCCCCGCCCCCCCGGCAGCCCGGCCGCGTTGGTGAGTGGCGGGCGGGAGGGCCGACGGGCGGAGGGAGGAGGGGGAGCTGAGGGAAGGCGGGCCCTCGGCTGCGAGAGAGGTGGGGGGGAGGGGAGGGGAGAGCCCGAGCGCTGGAGTTGGTGCTGGGAAACCCGGGGCTAATGTTGACAACAGGCTCTAGGTGAGTCCCAGGGAACCTCCTTCCCCTCCGCTCCAACGTCGGGGAGGATCTGGCGCTGAGGGGTCCCGGCCTGGACTCCTACTCCCTGAGGGACCCGAGAGGCGACTCCGCACTCCAGCTGTCCGGGGGCGGCGAGCAGCGGAGGGACGAGCGGGTCGGACGTCGTTCTCCCGAGACCCCTCTCCCGGAGGGGCTGCTCAATGTGGGGGATCTCTCGACCGGGCCGGCCCGGGGCTGGCGTGAAGGGCGGCAGGAGAGATGCCTGCCCCACATGCCTGGGCCGGGCCTCGGGGCTGGAGGCGGGGGAGCCTGCTGTGGAGGGGGGAAGGTTTTCGGGGGCGTGGAGGAGTGCGGGGAGAGGCTGGGGCGAGCTCCGGACTCCGGAGGGGGAGCGTGGACGAGGAAGTGGGACGGTGTGGAGGAGCCAGCCGAGCCCGAGAGGCTGCGGTGCTGAGGGAGTGTGGGACGAGAAGTTGGGGTTAGGACTAGGATGGCTCCCGGGAATGGGAGTCGCGGCCGGGAAGTGTGTCGGTGGTGGGACACTGAACCACAGCGGGGGTTTGTGGGAAATGCGTGTGCGGGGAAGAGGCTTGGGGTGGACCTGCGGATGGTGGCAGTGGGGCTGTTTGGATTTACTTCCTTTTAACCAGGTAGGCTGGTTGATTCTTCGCCTCTTCCCCGAGGCTCTCAGTACTCTCTTAGTAGTACTGGTGAACTTAGGGGGCGATCACATGATGATGTTTGATCTCTGGTGAGCCAAGCAGCTTACAGGTTTTGGGGTACGCATGGTAGCGACTAGCCGTGCTCTCTCAAAAAACTTAAATGTGCTGACTGACACATTAGACGAAAGTAAGACTGTTTACTTACTTCTAAGTACTTACTTCAGAAGTTACTGACCCTTCTCGTTTGTCATAGTTTTTAGGTGGTCATAAAAGTCGCACACATCAACAGGAAAGCCATTTTTGTGCTGTGGTGAAATTTCTGAATATTTTGAATGAGTCTCATATATATAAGGACTTTGTAAAAGAATAAAGTCAGAGACTGGAAGATATCTCTGTGCTGTTCTACTTTTAGAACATTTTAAGTTCAGAACACAGGCTTGAAAGGTAAACCAGCATTCTCTTACTCTGTAGTATTTTCAGAGCAGTCTAATTGTGATTTCATACATAGACCATATGGTACTTAGCAAATTACAGCTTTATTAGGGAAACACCTCCGTTCTCTGTCCTCTCTAGCACACTGCACTGGGATCTGTTTTACTAGTAAAATCGTTTTTACTTATTTTGGAAGTTTAGAGTATATTTAGAAAACCAAGTAAAATAATACAGACCGAGTGCCAGGACACTCTTTTGGGAGCTAGAAAGGTGGCTTTGAACCATGCTTTCCTTTTAAGGTTGTCTGAATAAAAGTGTATTCAGCAAAATAGTTTGTAAGAGTTAATTGTATTTCAATTTCAAGACCACTAACCTTTATGTTCTTTATTTTTATGTAATAGTACATGGGAAATTTGGAAACACCTTAGGTTAATTATTTTCTGTTGTTAAAGTTTGGGTTATTAAAGTAAGAATTTAGCGTTTTGTTAAATATGAGCTCAGTTTGATTTTTTAAAGTTGGCAAAATGCAAATATGTACTTGTTGGATTCATGTTTCTAGTGTTTATTTGGTCTTTAAAAATCCTTTGCATCTGTGAGTGTAGTGGGAGAGAGAGAACTGGGTGGCCTCTAAAGCCAGTTGGGTAAACTTGGGCAGGTCACACGGCCTTCAAGCTCTCAGTGTAAAAACTGACAGTCCTGACTGTAAGGCTCTATCATACTGTAATGGCCTATTCAGGGTTAAGTGTCAAAGAGAATTGACACTTATTTAATGGCTTTCTTTATGGTAGCTACTGCTCTATGAGTTTAGTAACTCCTTAAGATATGTAGCCATAGCTCCATCTTACTGGTGAATAATTAGAATAAACAGAGAAGTTAAGTTACCTGATTTCCATAGCTAGTAAGTTACAGAGTTGGGATGCAAATCTGATATCTGACTTGAAAACCTGTTCTGTTCTCACAAGTTGCATTGTTGCCTGCACTTTCGCATACAAATTTGGTAGCTAAAATTTAGCTCAGAGACCAGAACTTAAAGGTCTAATTGGGAATCTGGTTTGTCATCCTCTGAAATAGGATTTGTCTCATTTGTCATTGACTTTTATCATCTATTAGTGTAGTAGTTCTTTACAGTTAGCTGAATATTGGAGAGTCATGAAAGTTTGGGATCCTGTTAAGCTTATAAATAATGATCTTTCATGGATTTGTCATATAAAAAGTGAGTTTGTTGATGCTTTAGAAGAATTTAAGATTTAACTTGTAAGCAACACCTTAGCTATAAATTCTGGTGTTTTTTTTTTTTTGTTGTTTGAGAATTGTATGTTCTTGTAGTCTTTGAAATATCTTTTTGATACTTCAAATCGCAAAATTCAAATTTCCTAAAATTTTGTTGCATTTAATGACCAATACCCTTAAGTAAAATTGTGTTGTTACCTTAGACATTATGTTGCCTCCGTACTTTCAGCCAGTGTGTGCTAGTAAGGTAAAAACATGTAGCAAGTGCTTAACCATTATCAAAGACACCTACTGAGATTCACAGTTCTATGACTTGTCATAGTCAAGTGTCTGTGATCAAATCTTCCATTTCACAGGTTGGTATTCTCAGAGGGTTCACATTCCAGTTCTATCACCAGCTGTGAAGGCCTTGGTCAAGTTACTTGGTTAAGTCTCAGTTTACTCATTTATAAAATAGGGAAAACAATACCTACCTCATAAAGATTTTAGTATTGAGTGAGAATGTACATAAAATGTTTAGTGTGATATCCGTGACTGGTTATTGGTGGTATACTGTTTGAAAGTTTATTTTATAGTGTGGCATTTTCACATTAACGGTGGGTATATACTAGAGAATAAGAAAGTGAAAGAAAGAAGGGGTGCTGAAGGAGGTGAAGACTATGACTACTAAGATATCTACATACTTTCAGTATTCTGGTCTAGGTTGTCTTGCTGGTATAATGTTTTAGTGCATTCAAGGAAATTCCTTATTTGTTTATACTTTATTATTGCAAATGTTTTAGCTATTAACCTGGGGTTTCTTGCTATAATTTAAATTCTATAGCTGAAAATATGTAAGAATATTATGTTAATCCAAATTACTTACTAAGACACTTAAGTTTAAGTAATTTTATACTTTGTAAATTAAATTGTGGTTTGCTTATATGTAACTTGTATATTATTTAGAAATTAAAACAAAAATATTACCTGAAAAATTGTATGAGATAGCTCATTCTGGGTGGAGAATTGTTAGGAAACTCCTATGTTTTGGTAAGATAATACAGGTTTTTTCTTCCAGTATTTGTAGTTTCTATTTAAGGGTGTGAGTTTGTTTAGTGCTGTTCGATAGCACTTTTGATAGTGGAAGTGCTTAGTATTTGTACTGTTCTACTAGGCATAGGGAACTGAAATGAAATGTGGTGGTCCTGAGGAACTGAATTACAGATGTTATGTTTAAGTGGCTTAGTGCTGTGGATCCTCAGCCAGTGATATTTTTTTTCCTCAGGAGCATTTCTTAGTACCTGGAGTCATTTTTGTTGTTGTATCTGAGGAGGGACTGTTGCATTACTAGATGGGAGGCACAGCGGTGCTTAGCTGCTTCAGGGATATAGGATAACCTTTTAGTTTTACAAAGAGTGAATTATCTTGGAGGCTGGGGATACAGCTCAGTGGTAGAGTGCTTACCTGTTGGACAGAAAGCCTGGATTTCATTTCTATCACTGCTGAACAAACAAAAACAAAAGAAAACCGGGCTTATTCAAAATGATAATAGTGCTGAGGTTTAGAAGCTCCTGGGCTACAGGCTAACTACCCTATTGACAGATATAGAGCAGAATATACAGATATAGTAATTTATAGTATATAATGTTTATAAATATTGCCTTGCACTAATGAGATTTTTAAGCCTGGTCTGATTTGAGATGATAAGCTTTTTATTTTAAAAGTTTGAAGAGGTTATAGTAATGGGATAAAATTTGTGACTCTTCTATTCTCTGTCCATTTGTAGATAGCAATAGTTTTTTCTTTGTACTTATTCTCTGTGTAAACACATTCCATGAATATTGTATACAACAGTAAAACAGTATCTTTCTCTCCTCCCTTGTATTTTGGGAGTGCTGAGGGTTGGACCAGGCCATTGCTCATGCTAGATAGCATTCCCCTCTTTGAGCTATGATCACAGCAAGAGACAAACTTGCTTGCTTGTTTCACTGTGCCAAGGATCACATTCAGAGCCTAAAATGTGCTTAGCACTCTTCTACTGAGCTGCATCTCCAATGTTCAAGTTTCTTATTTCTTTAAAAGCTTAAAAAAATTTACTTATTTATTTAATGTATGTGGAGGTCAGATGCCAATTTTTTTTTTTTGTAAAGTTAGGGACTTAACCATATGGTGAAAGCTGGTGTGCAGTTCACTATATAACACTAGCGGACCTCTTATTTTTTTAATATATATTTTTTATTGATACTTATTGAGCTCTACATTTTTCTCTGCTCCCCTCCCTGTCTCTCCCCTCCCCATGAGTGAGTACATGTGATAATGTCTTTCTGTATCTGGGTTACCTCACTCAAAGTAATGTTTTCTAGCTCCATCCATTTTCCTGCAAAATTCAAACTGTCGTTATTTTTTTCTGCTGTGTAGTACTCCATTATGTAAGTGTACCACATTTTCCTTATCCATTCTTCGATCGAGAAACATTTAGGTTGTTTCCAGGTTCTAGCCAGAAGAAACAAACAAAGCTGCTATGAACATAGTTGGGCACATGTCCTTGTGGCACAGTTGAGCATTCTTTGGATATATACCCAAAAGTGGTATTACTGGGTCTTGAGGAAGGCTGTTTCCTAATTTTCTGAGAAATCGCCACACTGACATTCAAAGGGGTTGTACCAGCTGGCATTCCCACCAGCAATACAGAAGTGTTCCCTTTCCCCCACGACCTCTCCAGTAGAAGTTGTCATCAGTGTTTTTGATTTTGGCCATTCTTACAGGTGTAAGATGGGATCTCAGTGTTGTTTTGATTTGCATTTCTCTGATGACTAAGCTTGTTGAACATTTCCTTAAGTGTCTTTCAGCCATTTTATATTCCTCTGTTGAGAGTTCTCTGTTTAGGTCTGTACTCCATTTTTTTTCTTTATTGGATTATGTGTTCTTTTGGTGTCCAATTTCTCAAGTTCTTTGTATATTTTGGATAACAGACCTCTGTCTGATGTGGGGTTAGTGAAGATCTTTTCCCATTCTGTAGGCTGTCGTTTTGTCTTGTTGACTGTGTCCTTTGCTTTACAGAAGCTTTTCAGTTTCAGGAGGTCCCATTTATTAATTGTTTCTCTCAGTGTCTATGCTGCTGGGGTTATATTTAGGAAGTGGTTCCCTGTGCCAATGCATTCAAGTGAACTTCCCACTTTCTCTTCTATAAGGTTCAGTGTGGCTGGCTTTATGTTGAAGTCTTTGATCCATTTGGACTTGAGTTTTGTGCATGGTGATAGATATGGGTCTATTTTCATTCTTCTACATGTTGATATCCAGTTATGCCAGCACCACTTGTTAAATATGCATTCTTTTTTCCATTTGATATTTTTTGCTTCTTTATCAAAGATGAAGTGTTCGAAGGTGTGTGGATTGTTATCTGGGTCTTCTATTTGGTTCCATTGGTCCTCTTGTCCTTACGCCATCACCAGGCTGTTTTCAGTACTGTAGCTCTGTAGTAGGGTTTGAAGTCAGATATTGTGATGCCTCCAGAAGTTCTTTTATTGCTCAGGATTGTTTTGGCTATCCTGGTTTTTCTGCTTTTCCATATGAAGTTGAGTACTGTTCTTTCGAGGTCTTTGAAGAATTTTACTGGGATTTTGATGGGCATTGCATTGAAACACTAGGGGACCTCTTAACTCAGGGCAGTTTCTGCCTTGACCTCCTGAGGATTACTCTTAACACATGTAATAAACTTGGGTTAGCTAGGTGGTGGTGGTGGCAGTGCATGCCTTTAATCCTAGCTCTCTGGAGGCAGAGACAGGCCGATCTCTGTGAGTTCTAGAGCCTGGCCTACAAGAGTTAGTTCCAGGACAGTAAGGCTTTATAGAGAAACCTTGTCTCCAAAAATCAAAAAAAGAAGAAAAAAAAAAAAGGCGGGGAGGGGGGTTTAAAACTTACTTATAATGTTTCTAGTTGCAGTGATGAATTATTTTGGAGTTGATTGTGGTTGGAGCTAGATGTGTTTAGAAGTTCCAAATGCTGTGCTACAACTCTTTTGTTATGCTTTAGTTTTTGAGACTTGGTCTCCAGAGCCCTGGTTGTCCTGGAACTTGATATGTAGACCAAGCTGTCTAGAATTTAGGGAGATCTCCCAGCCTCTGCCTCCCAGGTGCTGAGATAACAGTGTGCACCACCATGCCTGACCTACTTTTATGCTTGAATATTTTCTTAAATAGAGAGTAAAAACCAAACCAAACAAAAATCCTTAGATATATGAGTAACTAATAATGATAAAACATGGAATGTAACCAACAATATTTTTTAGTGATACTGGAGATTGAAGTCTTGTGCATGCTAAGCAATACACCCTAGTCCCCAAGACATTATTTTTCATCACAGCAGTATTACTTTGAATGCATTTTAAAATTTCACAGTTGCCAAACTTCATATGTTTTGTTTAAAATATAATATATCATTAAATAAAAGCCATTCTGCCCACAGTACTGACATTCTTTTACTCCTACAGATTGTCCTGGGTCACATAATGCCAGCTGAGCGTAAAAAGTCAGCAAGTATGGAAGAAAAAGAGTCTTTACTAAACAACAAGGAGAAAGACTGCAGTGAAAGGCGGCCAGTGAGCAGCAAGGAGAAACCAAAAGACGATCTCAAGATCCCTGCCAAGAAGGAGGTCAGTAAAATCCCTGAAGATAAAAAGAAGAAACTTGAAGAAGATAAGAGAAAAAAGGAAGACAAGGAACGCAAGAAAAAAGAGGAAGAAAAGGCAAAGGCAGAAGAAGAATTAAAGAAGAAGGAGGAGGAAGAAAAGAAGAAACACGAAGAAGAGAGAAAAAAGCAGGAAGAGCAGGCCAAACGGCAACAAGAAGAAGCAGCTGCTCAGCTGAAGTAAGAAACCTTAGTTAAAGTGTGAAGGAGTGAGAGTGGATGATTGTTTCAGAAAAATGCTTCCTGCAACTTCTTGAGGTTTGGGAGGATGTTAATTTGTTTTATTAGTTCTCCCAATTGGGGGCATGTTTGGGGTGCTTTAAGTATTGCAGTCTTTAATGTTTTATGAGATCTAGGGTGATCTGATTTTTTGTTTGTAAAAGCTTTTATCGTGGTCCTGGAACTTCCCCCTCTCCCCTCAGTGGTAGGGATTAAACCTTGAACCATCTACATACTAGGCAAGTACTCTTCAACTAAGATGTACTTTGCAATACACTTTATAAACTCTCAATCTCTCATTTATTATACACACACATACACACACACATATATAAACTATTTTTTAATGTTCTTGTGTGAGTGTATATATCATGTATTCAGGTGACCCAGGAGGCCAGAAGAGGGTATGTTATGTGTGGGTCCTAGGAACCAAACTTGGTCCTCTGGGAGAATGAAAAGTTCTCTTAACCACCAGTCTCAGTCTCTCCCTTTGTACTTAATTCTTTGTGTGTGTTGTTTTGTTTTGTTTTGGTTTGGTTTTTCAAGACAGGGCTTCTCTGTAGCCTGTCCTGGAACTAGATCTTATAGACCAGGCTGGACTCGAACTCATAGAGATTCACCTGCCTCTGTCTCCTCCTAAGTGCTGAGATTAAAGGCATGTGCCACACCACCTGGCTTTCAGTCTCTCCCTTTTTAATGAGAAGTTTGGAAGACAGGAATATCCACAACCATAATTCTTAAGAATTTCTTGCTTTTTTTTATTTTTCTTCCAAAACTATTTTTTAATCAGACTCAGTTGTCAGGCTAGTATAAGTACTTTTACCTGCTGACCCATCTAGCTGAAGTTGTAATTGGTAAACATACTTGATTTTACAAGTTTACCAAGTAAACATTGATGTTTATGAGAGGAGATGGATGTGGCCATTAGGATGAATTGGTTTCTTTTGATTGGACATGTTAATTAATATAGCCAAAAGGGGACTTTTGATTGCAGTGCTTTAGTAATTTGATAGCTGGACTGTGGTAGTCAGCCTCAGGGGGAGGAAATGATAAAATAAGGGCATAGAATTTATAAGGGAATAGACCTTGGTGGCTAACTTTAGGATTGTAATCTAATGGTTTAGTATGTAGAGGGAATGGGAGAGAAAGGTAAATAAAAAAACTGATGGTATCATATTTGCCTTGCTCCTTAAGTTATGATTTTTTTCTTTTATATATATATATATATATATATATATATATATATATTTTTTTTTACATACATTGGTGTTTTGCCGTGAGTGTTGGGTCTCCTGGAGCTAGAATTACAGACAGTTGTGAGCTGCCATGTGGTTGTTGGGAATTGAACCCGGGTCCTCTGGAAGAGCAGACAGTGCTCTTAACCACTGAGCCATCTCCCCAGCCCTGATTTTTTTCTTTTTATTGATGTTGATTTAAAAAATTTGGATTTTATTTTTATTTTATTTATATGAGTACTTGCCAGCTTCTCTGTCTATATACCACATGCATGCAGTGTCATTGGAAGCCTGAAGAGAGCAGCAAATCTGGGACTGACATTCCAGATTGTTGTGAGCTGCCATATGGGTACTGGGAATTGAGGTTGGGTCCTTTGGAAGACTAGCCAGTGCTCCTAACTTTGAATCATCTCTCCAGTCCAGGATCCTCTCTCTCTCTCTTTTTTTTTAAAGGCAGTTTTTTATGTAACTCAGGTTGTCCTTTACTAATTATTTGATAAATGCTGGGTATGGAAAAGCAATTCTTAACAATTCATATAATTGTTTTATATAAATATTTATTTAAATATATTTTATAATGGTTGTTCTTTAACTGAAATGTTTCTTGTATAAATGTTTTTCTATTTGCCCAGTGCTTTTGTTAAACATTTGATATCATTCCCAGGCATATCACTTTATAGTTTACATATTGAACGTTATGTCTTAATTAGATGAACTTGCAAATTGGCAGAATGATTAACAATTTGGATTAGTTGTTTAAAATCCTTCTACCACAGTAAGTGTCAAGATTTACTGTGCTATTATTATATTGTCGTTAACAAAATACCTTTGAAAATAATGAAAGAGGTGGTGCATGCAGCTCCACAGTACAATACTTGCCCAGCATACTTAAGGTCCAAGGTTCTGCAGTTCTGCAAGACAAAAATATAAAGTAGTGGAAGGTCTTTTTCGCACCTTTTGTACATCTTGGATTCTTATACTTAGATCATAGTTTTTTTATTGGCTTTTACTCTTAAGTGATTTATAAATGATGCTCCAAAATGTGTATTTTTATTTGTGTTTTGTCTTTTACATAGAGAGAAAGAAGAATCCCTTCAGCTTCATCAGGAAGCTTGGGAACGGCATCAGTTACGAAAGGAACTCCGTAGCAAAAACCAAAATGCTCCAGACAACCGACCAGAGGAAAATTTCTTTAGCCGCCTAGATTCGAGCTTAAAGAAAAATACTGCTTTTGTCAAGAAACTAAAAACAATTACGGAACAACAGAGAGACTCCTTGTCTCATGATTTTAATGGCCTGAATTTAAGCAAATATATTGCAGAAGCTGTAGCTTCCATTGTGGAAGCAAAACTAAAAATCTCTGATGTGAACTGTGCTGTGCACCTCTGCTCTCTCTTTCACCAGCGGTATGCTGACTTCGCGCCCTCACTTCTTCAGGTGTGGAAAAAACATTTTGAAGCAAGGAAAGAGGAGAAAATGCCTAACATTACCAAGCTAAGAACTGACTTGCGTTTCATTGCAGAATTGACAATAGTGGGAATTTTCACTGACAAGGAAGGTCTTTCCTTGATCTATGAACAGCTAAAAAGTATTATTAATGCTGATCGAGAATCCCACACTCATGTTTCTGTGGTGATTAGCTTCTGTCGCCATTGTGGAGATGATATTGCTGGACTCATACCAAGGAAAGTCAAGAGTGCTGCAGAGAAGTTTAATTTGAACTTTCCTCCTAGTGAGATAATTAGTCCAGAGAAGCAACAGCCTTTCCAGAATCTTTTAAAAGAGTACTTTACATCTTTGACCAAACACCTGAAAAGGGACCACAGGGAGCTTCAGAATACTGAGAGGCAAAACAGGTGATTTTCAAATGTTTCTCAGAATTGAGAATTTATTGTGGAACTCATACTTAAAATGTTTAAAGTCTTCATGCCACTGATAGAACTTATGGAAAAGGGCTTCTTAACAGGTGATTTCTTAGTATTCCAGGGAAATTTCAACAATATCATAGTCTTAAGTACTCATGTGTAAATTTGACTCTTGGATTAGATCTTATTTCTTATTTCAGAAGAAACCTGGCAAGAAGGTAGTAATTTTTGCTTTGTTGATATGTTTTCTTCCTGTGGGATGTGTGTATGTGTGTGTGTGTGTGTGTATATCTATATATCTATATACATACATACACACATATATATATCTCTATATACATACATATATATCAAGACAAAAAGCTCATTAATGTAAATTTTCTGTTTCTGTCACTTTAACTGACCTGCCACTATTTTTCTGTTTCAGTGTGTCTCCTAACAGGTTTGCTTTCATTGTTTTATATTTTAAGTCGTTAATGTCACTGCTACCACTTGCTCTTGTAAAGAAAATGAGTCAGTCATTCGTTAGCAGTGACTTTTGAGAGACAGTGTATGAAGTTAGCTGTGAAAAGAGTTGCTGGATAAGTTTTAAAGTGCTTTGATAGGACTCTTCGTGAGAGCTGTTATTTATAATTTGAAACGAGTCATGTATTGTATCTGTGGTATTGGTAAAATGACCCTTTTAAGAACCAATTAAATTATATGCTTAGGAGTCTAGAATTTCTACTGATCAACAATTATTGAGGAGGCATATCTTTGTCTGTCCTCCTGACCTACAGTGGGAGAGGAATGGTGTAAGTAATTACCCCTGGAAGATGCTTGATTTAGCCAGAAAGACAAATGATTGTGTATGACAATAGTACAGGTTCAGATTGATGTTAGACTATGTGAGAAATCCTAGTGACTAAAGGTCACTCAGGTGAGAAATAGACTCTCTGGGCAACATAGCAAAATCACATCTCAAAGAAAAAAGTAAAATGGAAGCAGAATTACCATTCTAGTTTATGTTTTTGAATGTTACTTATTCCATGTTTAAGTTTCTTAATTATGATTTGCATAATGCTTTGTCATTTTCATCCTCCTTTATATGGTCTACCTAATACATTGCAACTGACTTTGTAAATATAACAATTGTTGAGTTTTATTGACTTCTTCATGGTTTTATTGGTTTCTTTATAGTTTATGCATTTAGTTTTAACCTTATAGTATCCTAGTAGAGAGGAACTACAGTGATTTAATGCCAGAATGAGCCATGTGTCTCTGATTCCTATGACTTCAATTGCACATTTTCTGATTGCTTTCTTTTTTCAGGACAACTATCTTCACGTTTAATCATCTTCAAACACTCTCACTATCTATCCTTCGGACATTCATTTTTGATTCATTCTTTTCTGTGACCAAAATTGCTTTTCTTTCTTTTCTTTTTTTTATGTATTTAATGTGCACTGGTGTTTTGCCATTCTATACTTTGTGTGAGGGTTTCGGGTACCTGGCATTCAAGGTACAAACAGTTGTGAGCCACCATGTGGTAGCTGGGAATTGAATTTAGGACCTCTGGAAGAGCAGCCAGTGCTCTTAACCTCTGAGCCATCCCTCCAGCCCCTTGTCTTTTGTTAGGCCTTCTCACACTGAAGCCTGATTCTCCTAATGGACTGGTCTTTGTTTTGTTTTGTTTTGTTTTGTTTTGTTTTGTTTTGTTTTGTTTTAGAGACAGTGTCTCACTAGGTAGCCTTGACTGGTTTCAAGCTTGCTATGTAGATCAGACTGACCTTGAACACTTAGAGATCACTGGTCCCATTCTCCTAGTGCTGGTACTAAAGGTGTGCCCTACTACACCTGGTTCAAGTGATCTACTTTTAAGGTAGTTCTTTACTTTGAACTGGTTAGTGCAATGATTTTTTTTTACCCTGAATACATATTTGCTGAACTCTTTAGTTTTTAATGTGATATCTCACTGTTTGCTTAATTTAGATTTATTTAGATGATTTTAATATGCTATTTTAACCCAATGATTTTGCAAATGATTTTATGTGTGTTATTAAGTGCTCAGTTTAATAAATGGGTTGTTTGTTTAGCCCTGGCTGTCCTGGAACTAGCTCTTTAGACATGGCTTGCCTTGAACTCAGAAATCCTCTTGTCTTTGCTTTCCAAGTGCTGGGATTAAAGGCATGTGCCACCAAGGCCCAGTAGTAAATGGATTCTTTTCTACTGGTCCACCTATAGTTTTGATAGACACATTTTCTGTTCATTTATTACTGTGGCCTTTCTTAAAAAACTCAACTGCCTTGATAACAGAACTGGTTTTTTTGGAGGGGCGGGTAGCTCTGTCTGACTAGGAATTTGCTCTGTAGACCAGGCTGGCCTTCTTCTGCCTCCCAAGTGTTGAGATTAAAGGCATATGCCACCACTGCCCAGTTTTGCTTTAGCACCTTTAAATTAATTCTGTTCTGATTGCTCGTATCACTGGCAATAAGAGATTTGATTTTAAAGTTTAGTCAAAGATATAATGGAATCAAGCATTCCATTGCTAATAAAATCAGAGTAGTATTAGTTTGACTAATGTTGATACTTGAATATACTGATTTAAAATTAAGTAATGCTTTTACTCTAATTTCCTTCAAGAGAGTTTTACTTATTCTTACAGTTTGATCAGTTTGTAATATTTACACACCATTAGAATATTGTGCCAGACGTAGTATCACAGACCTTTAATATTAGGCAGAGGCAGGTGGGTTGGAGGGCAGCTTGATCTAAAGAGTGAGTTCCAGTACAGCCAGAGCTACATAGTGAGATCTTGTCTTGAAAACAGCAACAACAAGAAAAGATATTGACTCACTTAATTTTCTCTTTAAGCAAGGTCTTACATTGTCAAAAAGAACTTACTTTGTTTCCTCCTCTTTAAGTGAATTTGACATAGTAATGGAATAATTGTTTGAGTAAGTACAATTATATTGTATACACTAATGTCTTTTATGAAATAAGATAACCATAACCAAATTAAAATGAAATTGTAAGAAATTTAGTGTAATTCTGGAGCATGTTTTTGTGATGATTTGACAATGCCGGAGCAAATGAGAGGTTGAAAACCCAGATTTTTTTTTTTCACTTGGTTTAACCATGACCATATTTTCAGGGTTTTTTGTATCCTTTTTCCATAGTTTTTTTTTTAAAGATTTATTTATTTATTAAATATACAATATTCTGTTTGCATGTATCCCTGTGGGCCAGAAGAGGGCACCAGATCTCATTACAGATGGTTGTGAGCCACCATGTGGTTGTTGGGAATTGAACTCAGGACCTCTGGAATAGCAGCCAGTGCTCTTATCCTCTGAGCCATCTCTCTAGCCCTTCCATAGTTTTTTGAGACAGGGTTTCTCTGTGTAGCCGATCCTGTTGAGGAACTTACTCTGTAGAACAGGCTGGCCTTGAACTCAGAGATCCACCGGTCCCTGCCTCCCAAGGCTGGGATTAAAGTGGTGTGTCATACACCCTGACAGGGATGTTTGTATTCTTGGTGAAATATTTATTTTAAGCTTGACTTCTAGAAAATCAAAATAATATTTGGCACTTAAGATTTTTACTTTTTTCAGTGGCTTTAGTACTTTTTCTCTCATGAAAGTACCAATTTCTATCATTATAATGCATTATATGTATAATCTTACTGATGTCTATCAATGTCCCTAAAGGCAATATCTGTTGTTGAAGGTGACTGATGGAGGAATTTTAGAACTTGTCCAAGGTAATGTGAAGGACCAAGGACAAAGTCAGGTTCTTTGTTTCAGTGCTGTATTTCTCAAAGCTGTAATACCCGTTGTTGTCACTAGTACTGTTACTTATTATAAACTTGTGACGAACCACTCAGTCCTGACCAACTGAAGTGCCAGCCAGAGGAAATCCTTGTTACATTTTTGGTTAAAAAGAGGATTTAAAATAAATTCCTTGATATTGGTGGCTTGCTTTTGATTATGTACATTGAGAGAGATTGTAATTCCAACATAATGTCCAAAATAGATTAATTTTATTTTAGATGTAGTCATAGTCTAGTTTTTAATAATGAAGACTGCAGAACCAGGGTACTTGGATTCAGAGCCTAGACTTGTAATTTGCTGTTTTCTTGGGCACGTTACCTCAGGTACTTGTGCTTCAGCATTCCTAGCCTTCAAATGGAGAAAATAGAGTTCTACTTCTGCTGGAAATGTGGGTCATGTTGTGAATTCATATGTGGAAAAGCACTTAAACAGCATCCATCACTACATTAGTGCTTTGAAAAATGCTCATTACCTAATATAGTGCCAGTTTGATGTTTCTGAAAACCTATGAATGAGTCATTGTTTTGAAAATTGTTAAACTTTTTAAACACTGAACTCTTATAGTCTTACCTCAGATTTGCTGACTATACTCATAACTCATTTTAAAAAATTATTATTTTTAAGACCATATAAAGCCAATGAGTAATTTATACAAAAATAAAAAGGAATGACAAGTCAAATCATAAAAGTAAAAATAAATAGGAAAAGAGAAAGTATGTATTTTACTATGTGGCATAATGGGTTAATGTTTGATTCAAGAATGAACTACTTGATATTTTCTGTTGATATCTGTCGGTGTTATAACAGTAACTTAAAAAACCCACTGAACTGAGTGTGAATGCTCATACCTATAGTCCTAGCACTGTGGAAGCTGAGGTAAGCAGAGCTCTGTGAGTTTAAGGTCATTTAGGATGCTTCTAGATGGTGATCTCTCATGTTGAATAAAAGAAGTTTTACCTGTTTCGATTTTTGGCGATGGTGTCTTACCTATGTAACCCTGAACTCATGGGTGATCTGCCCTCCTCTGCCTCTCGAGTGTTGGAATTAAACACTTGAGCAGCAAGAAGTCTTTTTTGTTTCTAAAATATTTTTGTTATAGTAAGACTTAGGATTGGTTTTGTTTTCATCAATTTCCACATCTGTGAGGGGGATATACCATTACTTCCTCAGTGTTGAACAGTTATGAAAAGGGAATGAGGTAATTAATAGATGTTTAACAGTGATAATTAATTGATTAATTCCAATCATGCCAAAGATTGACACACTGTGGCCTACTGGCCAGATTAGGGCATTGACTAGTTTTTAGTGCTTTGTGTAAGGATGGTTTTTAGCTTTTCATCAGATGGGTTAAAAAAAAAATTAAAAGATGACTAACAGTTTGTGAAACGCAAAAATTAAGTGAAATTTAGATTTCCTTAAACTGTTATAAAACTCTGCTCTTAAGAGTTTTATAACATAGCATAAACTCATTCGTTTCCATACTGCCTGGCAGTTACTCTTGTGCTACAATGGCAGTGAACAGTTTCAGTGAAGAACCTGTGGTCTAGTAAACTTAGAATATTGAGTTCCTGATTTTTTCCAGAAAAAGTTTACCGACCTCTGACTAGCAGTGGTTTGAAAAGAATGCTTTAAGTTCAGTTTTGTTAATAGATGTGCTTCAAAAAAGATCGGGTTAGTATATGATTATCATTAGATTGGTTTTGCCTGTATTTTCAGTGTTAACATTCTCGTGCACTTGGTTTATGAAGTTTGGTGAGGAGTGGGAGTAGAACTCAAGGTACAGGGCTCGTCTGTTATACATGAAGCCCTGGGTTCTGTCCCCAACACTTCATAGGAAAAAAAAAAGGCGAGTTTTTTTTTTTTTTTTATCTTGTTTTGTTCTTAATTTCATCTTTGAACCAAGGGCCTAGTCAAAGCTAGAGACTAAGCTCCATTCCCACCCAACACTTTTGTTGATTGATTTCTGTGCTTCAAGTCATAATAGTCTCACTGTGTGCTGTAGATTCGGTGAGCTATTTATTAAGTGTGTGTTAGATTAGATACCACTTAGAGGCAGAAGGAGAATTGCTAGTTCCAGACCATCTGGGTTTTATATTAATTGAAGGCCGGCCTATACTACAAGGCCCAGTGGCCCTTCCCTCCCTCCCTCTCTCTCTCCCTCCTTCCCTACCTCTCTCCCTTCTTCCCTCCCTCTCTCCTTTCCTTCCTTCTGTACTAGAGGTTGAACCTAGAACCTCACAGGTGTTAAACAAGTGATCTACCACTTAGCTATAGTGCATCGCTGAGACCCTGTCTCCAAAACAAAACAACAAAACAGAACTGAGGTTTGCAGAAGGATTAAGGAGTATCTCTGAAGTTACTTTTAAGGTATATTTATTTTTTATCTTATGTGTATTTTGCCTCCAAGTATGTATATTCACCACGTACATGCTTGGTGCCCACAGAGTGAGAAGGTGTTAGAACATCTTGAATTGTAATAACAGATAGTTGTTAGCCACCATGTGGGTGCTGGGAATTCAACTCAGGTTCTCTGGAAGAGTAGCAAGTGCCCTTAATATTGAGCCATCTCTCCAGCCCCAGTTTGTATTGTATTGTATTGTATTGTATTGTATTGTATTGTATTGTATTGTATTGTATTGTATATGTATAGATGTTTTGCACTTCATGTGTGTCTGCACTATAATTTTAAGGTTTTAATTTGGTACCAGTGGAACTGTAGAAGAACTAGAATCAGATACATGGAATTTAATTATTAATATGAATCATGTTCAGTTGATCAGTGCAAAGCCCTAGGCAAGTACTTAAGCGTGAAGTTGATCCTGAAGTACTGTTTTCAGTTGTGGTAAAATGGTTATCACTTTACTGCTTAAGTGCTAGAAATTCTTAGTATTGTATATTTGAATGGACTCAATGTATGCTCTTCAGATGACCTAAAAGTTAAAACTTGTTAAAGAAATACATTTTTAGATTGTGCTCTATGCTTCCCCCACCCTGTTTTTGTCACCCCCCTGAATACTGTAATAGTGTTACTTCTTTCTTATATATGTATGTGCAGAGGTGTTCCATGGTGCATGTGTGGTCTGAGGACAACTTGTGGAAGTTTATTTTCTTCTTTCACCATCTATATCTCAGGAACTTAACTTAGGTATTCGAGCTTTGTGGCAAGCACTTTACCTTTTGAGCCATCTCTCTGGCCCAAATGTTGCATGGGGTCATGTACTAAAATACCTTAGAGCCTTTATTATCCCTTCTAACAGCATTTACATGAGAATGAACTCCAGTTTTTTTATCACTGCTGATGATAATTTGCATATTATTCTTATTATTACGTTTATGTATGTATTGTGTGTGTGTGCAGGCGGATATGTGTATATGTGTGTGTAAGTAGATGTATGCATGCTGCAGTGTATATCCAGTTCTCTCTTTAACTTTGTGGGTCCCTGAAGTAGAAGTTGAGTTGTCAGGCTTGTTGGCAAGTGTATTGGCTGATCGATCCATTTTGACAATCCATTGTGAATATTTGAATCACTTTATTTTAACTAAAAACTTTTCCAAATTTGTCTTTAAAATGATTAAATATTTTAATAATTTCATAGTAATATTAATAGTTTCCTTCATATACATATTTTTGTTTTAACTTTTAAAATCTGTGAACTTGCTGAAAGAAACTTATTTTGCTTATTACATTACTTTGAAGTAAATAATAGCAAACTTTTAAGACAATAGTTTTGGTCTTTATAGAGAAATGCTTTTAGCCTAGGTAATTATGACTAAACTGTTTTGACAGAAGTTGCTAATACATTTTTAAGTCAGTGAGTGAAAAATTTAAATTTATTTTAAGTATATCTCATAGTAAATTATTTTTCCCTCCACCACTCCCTTCCTTTCTTTTTTTGGTGTTCCTATGGTTGGAATCCAGGGTATTTTGCCTACTAGTTTTCTCCCACAGAGCTATACCCCAATCCCAAAATTTCTCACTGTAAACCCTAATAAGATTTGGGAATGTAAAGAAATGATTGATTTAGTGAATCCACACATTGATGTACTTTTAATGGCAGCTGATATTCCAAAAATAAACCAGTATTTGTTACACACGGAAAAGGTTTCCGTAGGTGAGTAATCTGGGATGTTTGGAGACTGTTCTGAGTAGGCAGGGAAAAGTGAGTGTAGGCATGGTTTCCACTTTATTTTCTGTGACTTCTAAGAGGTTAACACCTCAAAAAATAAGAACTTATTTAGTTTCTAAGAATGCTCAAATGCTAAGTATTAAGCTTTACTTCTGGGAATGCTTTAATTTATAATTTATAATTGACTTTTAAAAACCTGTATTGAAAATTGGGTGTGATAGCACATCCCAGCACTTGGGAGTGGAGACAGAAGAATCATGGAATTTAAGGCCAGCCTTGGTGACAGTAGTGAGCTTGAAACCAAACTGGGCTACATAAGACCCAGTTTAAGCCAGCCTATAAATTTCTATTATATGTACAGTATTGTTTATATATACCAGTTATATTTCTATAAAAATATTTAGTGTAGAATAAATTGGATCCTTCTATATAAGTCTTTTTTTTTTTTGGCAGAGAAAGTATTTGTTTAGTGGGTTATGGAGTGGAAAGGAGAGAAGGGGGAAGAACAGAGAGAGAAAGAGAAACGGGTGTTGGGAGAAGAGAGCAGAAGCTACCTCTTTGGGAGAGAGATGGGGAAAAAAGCTCTATATAAATCTTAACTGTTTATATTAATATGGTAGGAATTTTGATTTATATATGTTGGTTATTTTATAATTATAGGTACTTTTGTGAAGTAGGAAGAATTATATTCTTGGGCTTCACCAGGAAAGCCTAGACTTGAGTAAGTGGGCTGGTCAGTTACTCTTTGTCCATTGAATAAATAACCAGTACTGTAAATTGAAAACTGGCTATATTGGAGAAATGGATTTTTACAAAAGGCAAGCTTGATTTAAATCATTGAAGTTTATGGATGATCAATTCTGGCTTTGAACCTGTTGTATTTAGAAACTGACTTTTGTGGATTTTTGACTTAGGAAAGCATAATATAACAAAATAACAACATTAGTTATTTTGCAGTAAATTTTCTTTTGTTTGTTTTGTTTTTGTTTTTTGGTTGATTTTGTTGGGACAGGGTTTCTCTGTGTGTCGCTCTGGCTGTCCTGGAACTCACTCTGTAGACTAGGCTGGCTTCTAACTCACAGAGATCCACCTGCTTCTGCCACCTGAGTGCTGGGATTAAAGGTGTGCACCACCACTGCCCGGCTTTATTTTTGTTTTGTTTTTTTGTGATAAATTGTTAAATATATTTTCTTATGAAGTCATTGTTGAGATTTAAGGATAATGTTTCTTTTCATAACATGTTGCTTTTGAAAACCAGTTAGTGATTTGGAATAAATATTTTTGGTTAACCATTTGCTAAAGAGTTCCATCCTTGTAACAGAATACTAAATATTTTGTTGATTAGTAAAGTTAAATATTATGGTAATTCTGAATACATACTTTTTAATTTAAACTTAATTGCTTGGGTGGGCTTTTTTTTCGGCGTTTTTGTTGTTGTTATTGTATTTTAGTTTTTATATATAGCCAGAGAATGTGAGATAAAAAAGAATAATAAGTTAGCAAAGAACATTATGTTAAATTTCTGTGGTAAGATCAAATTTTATGGACCATTTCCCATGATCATGTCTGCTTTGACAAGCTTATCAGATTATTTCATCATTTGTTTATAGGCGCATTCTGCATTCTAAAGGTGAGCTAAGTGAAGATAGGCATAAACAGTATGAGGAATTTGCAATGTCTTACCAGAAGCTGCTGGCAAATTCTCAGTCCTTAGCAGACCTTTTGGATGAAAATATGCCAGACCTTCCTCAGGACAAACCAACACCAGAAGGTAAGATATAACCCAGTGTGTGTGTGTGTGTGTGTGTGTGTGTGTGTGTGTGTGTGTGTGAGAGAGAGAGAGAGAGAGAGAGAGAGAAAGAGAGAACACAACTTTGTGGAGTTCTCGGCTTTCACTGTATGGGTTCTTGAGATTGAGCTTGTGTCATCAAACTTGGCAGCACTATATAGCCATATATTTGCCTATTAGGTCATCTTGTCCGTGCACAGTATCCTCCCTCAGGCACCACTCCTGCATGTGTTACACATAGCATACATGCAGGCAAAACATACACATAAAATAAATACAAAATTTTTATAGCCCTCAGAATTCCACCTCCTCTTCCTCCTGAGCACTTGCGTTAAAGACATGTACTTCAATTCCCGGCTACCTTATTTTTTTAGGATGATTTCTTGTTGGGCCTGAGCCCTAACTGATTTGGTTAGGATTACAGGTGTGTACCATCATGCTAAACTTTGGTCACATGCTGCCTGCCTCATAAGTTTGGCAGCCTGAATATTAGAAGAGTCAGTATTTTCAAGATGACAGTTTTCGTAAATCAACCTTAAAAATCAAAACAGCAAGTATATATATATTATTCAATGGACTTTCTTACAAAAATACATGATTCTAGATGTTTCTATGGAAATATGCTTCTCAGAATCCCATGAAAGTAGGAGGAGAAAACTGTCTTTTGGAAATTGTCTTCTGGCCTCGAGCACACATTTGCCCACATACACACATACGTGTAATAATTATAATTTTAAGAAATGGGCCTGGTAGTGGTGGCGCACACCTTTAATCCCAGCACTCCCGAGGCAGAGGCAGGCAGATCTGAGTTTTCTGAGTTTGAGGTCAATCTGGTCTACAGAGCAAGTTCTAGGACAGCCAGAACTGTTGTATAGAGAAACTGTGTCTCAAAAAAGCAGAACAAAACAAGAAAGAAAGGAAGGAAGGAAGGAAGGGAGAAAGAAAGAAAGAGAGGGAGGGAGGGAGAGAGAGAGAGAGAGAGAGATGATCACTGACTGGAAAGATGGCTTAGCAGTTAATTAAGAGCACTTAATGTTCTTCCAAAAGACAAAGGTTTGGTGCCCAGCCCCTACATTCAACATTTATAACTCCAGTTCCAGGGAATCCAGTAAACTCAAATAGACACACACTTATGCATACACATAAAAAGAATAAGTAAAATTTAAAAAGTAGCCAGACATATTGGCACTAGCCTTTAATCCAACATTCAGTAGGCAGATGCAGATGGATCTCTGAGTTCAAGACTAGCCTGGTCTGCAGAGTGAACTCCAGGAAAGCTGGGGATACACAGAGAAACCCTGTCTCAAAAAACAAAACAACAACAACAAAAGTTATCACGTGTAATCTCAAGTGCTTCAAACAAGAAGAATTCTGGTCAGTTGAAACAATAGAGGTTTAGTAGCTACACAATTGAAAATAAAAAGTAAAGTGCTATGTTTGCCATGCTATTTCTGAAATAGTGTTATCTGCTCATGTTTTATTTTATTGTAGAGCATGGACCTGGAATCGATATATTTACACCTGGTAAACCTGGAGAATATGACTTAGAAGGTGGTATATGGGAAGATGAAGACGCTCGGAATTTTTATGAAAACCTCATTGATTTGAAAGCATTTGTTCCAGCCATTTTGTTTAAAGATAATGAAAAAAGTCAGAACAAAGATGCTAACAAAGATGATTCCAAAGGTAAACTATTTTTTCAAATGTTACTTATATTATTATTGTGCATATTTAATGTGTGTCAAGGGTTGGGGGTAGTGCATGGAGACCAGAGGAGAACTTTACAGTTACTTCTCTCTTTCTGTCTTCATGTGGATTCCAGGAATCAAACTTGGTTTTCAGGCTTGCAGGGCACATGCTTTACCCACTTAGCCATCTTACCCTCCTTCCAAAGGCAAATTCTCAAGGAAACCCCTGACATTACATATGATTGAAATGAGCTTCAGAATGGTATATGTTTAAAAGCAAACACTGGTGTATGAGCATCAGATTAAATGAATGAAGTAATAATGAGGAACAGAGCATTAAATGGTGATGGTTACCATGTTTAGGTTGGTGTGCAGGCCCAAGGCAACATATGAAAAGTCAGAGGAGGACATTTTGTGTCCTCTTTTGTTACTTTCCATGTTACTCCCTGTAAACAGGTTCTCTTGGTTTTTCAAGACAGGGTCTCTTTTTGTAACAGTTCTGGCTGTTTGGAACTCATAGACCAGACTGGCCTTGAATTTACAGAGGTCTGTCTGCACCTGCCTCAGGAGTGCTGGGATTAAAGGCATGACACACCACCACCTGGTTTAGATAGGGTCTCTGACTGAATTTGAAACTAAACTGACAATTAGCAAGCCCTCCTGTCCCTACTCCATGTCATTATCCTGTGTGTCCCCCTCTATAGCCATAGTGTGGGAGTTAGTGGTTTAAGTGGCCAAGTTTGTATACTTTATGTGGACGCTGGCTATTAGAACTATGTTTGTACAAGTGCTCTTACCCATGGAGCTATCTTCATAGCCACTGATCATCTTTTCTAGAGCCACTATCTTTACACTACTTTAAATTGATTTGGAAGTGTTTATTTTTAGTATCTTACAATGGAGTCATGTGAGATCTTAGAAGACAAGAGTTTTCCCCTCAAAGCATAGGTTTTGTATAGTTATCTCTCTACATAATATTCTTTCTAGGCTAGATCTAGTCAGGTCTCTGAGAATGTTGAAAGAAATCTAAAAGTCTGAAACTACTAATAGAGTAGGAGGTGCTGGCCAAACTTTGTTTCTCAGATCCATCTTTGTGCTGCTTTTTAAAACTATTCTGTCTTTGTGCTCCTACCTGGTTGCTGTTTTAGCTGTTATTTTTATTCTCCTTACTAATATATTTTTAAGATTTATTTTATTTTATGTGCGTGAATGTTGCCTGCATGTATTTAAATGTCCCATGTGTGTGCAGTGCCTCAGGAGGACAAAAGAAGGAGTTGGATACCCTGAAACTAGAGTTATAGGCAGCTATGATCTGCTATGTGGGATCTGGGAACTGAACCTGGGAGCTCTGGAAGGCCAGCAGGTGCTCTTAATTGCTGAACCATTTCTTCAGACCTCCTTACTATTACTATTCCTTTTTGTTGTTGTTGTTCTTTGTTTGTTATAGGATTTTTTTGAGACAGGGTCTCACTCTGTGTCTTAGTGTTTTTATTGCTGTTAAAAGACACCATGACCACAGCAGTTTTTATAAGAAAAACATTTAATTGGGGTGACTTGCTTATAGTTTCAGAGGTTCAGTCCTTTATCTTCATGATGAGGAACATATCATGTGAGCAGATGTGGTGCTTGAAGATTAGCTGAGAGTCCTACATCTTACAAGCAACAGGAAGTTGACTGACAAATTTAGTGGTATCCTATGCATAGGAAACCTCAAAGCCCAACTCCACACTGACAAACTTCTTCCATCAAGGCCATACCACTCCAACAAAACCTCCTCATAGTGTCACTTCCTATGGGATTATAGGAACCAGTTACGTTCAAACTACCACATTTAGTCTCTGGCTCCCGTAAGCTTGTGACAGTATCATAATGCAAAATGAATGTATTTAGTCCAACTTCAAAAGTCCCCATAGTCTATCAGTCTCAAAAATGTTTTAAAGTCCAAAGGTCAAAGTCTCTTCTGAGATTCATGCAATATCTTAACTGTAAATCCCCTGTAAAATCAAAATAAAAAAAAATCACATACTTCCAACATATAATGACATAGCCTATACATTACCATTCCAAAATGTAGGGAAGGAAACATAGTGAGGAAATACTGGACCAAAGCAAGGCATCTCTGTGTCTGTTGTCAAAGCAGATTTCCAATTCTGTTCAGCTTTTTTGGCGGAAACATACTTTTTTTCTCTTGAGCTGGTTCCATTCTGTGTTAGCAGCTCTCCTTGGCAGGTATCCCATGGCTCTGACATCTTGAATGTCTTGGGTTCTCCAAGGCAATTTGTGTTTTAACTTTACAGCTTCATACAATGGCCTCTCCAGGCCTCCATTCAGGGACACCCCAGACACATGCCTGGCCTGAGCAGCTTTATTCTGTAACTCCTTTCTTTTTATCATTAACTCTAAATCTAGAATCATGAGGATGAAACTGCTATGTTCTGCTCTTTCTGGGACTGGAACATGGCCCCCTTGTTCAATTACATCTTCACCAGCTTTCTGTCCTAAGCTTGGCTGTCCTGAAACTTGCTCTGTAGAACAAACAGACTGACCTCATCTTAAAGATCTACCAGCCTCTGCCTTCCCAGGGCTAGGATTAAAGGTGTGCTTACCACAACCTACTCCAAGCTTTTCTTTAGTTTCTTTTCACAGGGTTACCATTCCCTTTCTTCCATTTCTTAATCTGTTTATCTCCTTAAACACAGAATTTAGCTCTATTTCACTTCCTGGTGCTCTTTTTCTCCTCAAAACTTTCATTTTGTAATTTACCCTGCTCGTCTTTGCTCTTTTATTGTAAATCTTCATTAGAATTAACCACTGAAACCCATGTAGCAGAGTCTATACTAAACTGTTTTGAGATTTCCTCTGCTAATGAAATTAATCAAAAAATTTTCACTTTGGCTTCAGGCAGACTCTTCAGACAAGGGTAAAAGGTAGCCACGTTCTTCACCAAAATATCACAAGTACAATCTTTAGGCAACATACTAAAATTCTTCCTGTGAATCCTTTTGAATGAGCCCCCATGGTTCATCAAATCAGCACCATTGTCTTCCATGCTCCTACTATTCTGGCTCATTAGACAACACTTAAAACTTTCAATTGCTTTTCTAATCCACAACTTCAAAGTTCTTATTACTCTAGACAAAAACTTGGTCTGGCCTATTACAGCAATACTCCAGCCGCAGTACCAACTTCTGTCTTAAGGGTTTTATTGCTCTCAAAATACGCTATGACCATAGCAACTCTTGTAAACCTCAAGGCCTGTCCCCTACAGTAACACACTTCTTCCATCAAGGTCACTCCAACAAAGCCATACTTCCTAATAGTGCCACACCCTGTGGGATTGTGGGGGTCAAGTACATTCAAACTACCACACTTTGTATTTTTGACTGTCCTGGAAATCTCTGTGTATATCAGGCTGGCCTTAAATTTAAAGAAAGCTACTTGCCTATGCCTCTGGAGTGCTGTGATTAAAGGTTGAGCCACCATACCCAGCGATGGGGTTTTCTTTGTTTTTGCTTTTGTTTGTTTTTCCTGTGTAGCCTCAGCTGTTCTGGAACCCAAGATATCCAAGTGCCTCCTAGTGATAATTGTAATGGCTTAATGGCATTACCTAAGTTTGAAACCCAGTTTAAAATTGTTATCTTTGTCTCAAAAACATTGCATAATTTGTCTCAGATTTACTACTTCATCAAGTATATTATACCTTGACTTTTCTATTCTAAAAATTCAGTCTCTGAGTAAGCTGATCTTGCCTTACATAAACCTTTCAAACATTACTTATAATATGTTCACCTCTGTACTCTACTTGACTTCTTCATGAATATTAGTTTAACTTTCTCAGGTAAGTTATACCTATTCTAAGCATATTAGCCATATTTTAAAATTCAGCATTCAGTAGCTTACTGTAGTTGTGAATGTGTAGTCACTAATCAGTAAATGTTTGTTTTCTTTTTTTATTGGAGATTAGCCTTATGTTAATTAATAACTAAAATATATTAGTAAGAAGAGGGCCTGAAGTAAACACTTTACCACTGAACTATAACCCTGTGCAGTAAATCCTTTTGTAAAATAAAAAAGATACTTCTTCCTTTCTTTTTTCTCTGTATGTGTACACATGTGGCATGGCACACATGTGGCAGATAGAGGACTACTCCTGAGAGTCATTTCTCTTCCTTCCACAGTGTTGGCTCCAGGGATCAAAATCAGGTTGGCTTGGTAGCAAGTACCTTTCCTTGCTGAGCCATCTTTCCAATCTATAAATACTCTTTTGATAGCCAGATATTAGTAAATATGGAGGAGTAAATACATGCTTCGTATGGGAAGTGGCCTTTATGTTTATTATAGTCAAGTTGTATCTCTGGTGTTTAGAACAATCTGTAGCTGAATAGTAGGAATTCGACAAATAATTGCTGAATGAAGAAATGAGTGAGTGTAGTCTCTATATTTAGAAGGCAACAAAAGCTCTCTGTAGAGCTTTTTTATATCTTTGGTATAACATTGAGTATCATGATATGAAACATTTCTTCCTTCATTGCAGAATTTAAAGGATAATAGAAGACATGAAACATAATATTTTAGGTGGTTCGAATATACATTTAAAAGCAATTTTTATTTGTTTTGTATATATGAGTTTGGACATATAAGCATAAAGTTTTTAGCTTGAGTTCTTAAATTTTATTTTATTGAACCAGCATCTCTGTAGCCCTGAATGCCTAGAACATTATCCCAGACTAGTCAGTCTCCTTAGTGCCGGTGTTACAGGAATGAGACACAAAAGCACATTCTCTTTCTTATTCTCTCTCTCTCACTTAATAAATAGATTTTTTTTTTAAAATCTCAAGGAGATAAAGGCTAGAATGATGAACTCATATTTACCTGTTACTCAACTTCTACAGATATCAACATTTTGCCAATTTTGTTGAAGTAAGGTTTGGTTCTATTTTATTTATTTCTAGCCATTTTCCTTTGTTAGGTTCATTTTGTTTCCTCTGACCTCCTTTCTGATTATTTCTTCTTTGCATTTAGTCTTTTCTAATTTGTTTAATATATTGCTACTAAGTTAATTTTCATATCAAATTATATTTCAGTGTTATCTCCTGCATAACCCAAGAAAGATCATACTGCATATAGAAATAAAAGAGAGGAGATAGGAGAGATACCTCGGTGGTTAAGAGCACTGGCTGTTTTTCCTGAGGACCCAGGCAGGTTTGACTCCCAGTACCCACAGAGCAGCTTATAGCCATCTCTAACTCCAGTTCCATGGGATCTGACCCCTCTTCTGGTCTCCACAGACATACATTTAGGCAGCACATACATACAAATTAAAATTTAAAGGGAGAGTGGAAAGAGAGAGAGGGTTGGGGGATGGATAGACCTGAATTTATCTTGGAGTTTGAGAGCTTTCTTATGAGATTATGCTAAGGAACTTTATCTCCTATCTTTAGCATAGATCCTGGTAACATGTTAGCTAGCTAGCTAGCCTGCCTCTATATCTCCTTTTTCTTTCTTTCTTGTTTCTCATCCCTTCCTTTTCTTTCTTCCTTGTTTTTTTTCCCTTCTTCTTTCCAGTGAACAAATATAGAAATGAAGAAGTTGGGTAGCTTATTCCAATGGTCACTAGTAGTACAGATGGTCATACATATTTACATACAAGCCAAACATTTACACACATAAAATAAAATTTAAAAACCATTAAGAAAACAACAGAATTAAAAAGATTTATATTTTATGTATCAATAAGCTTAATCTATTTTATAAAAAAATCTCTATTTAGTTTTCATTCAGATTTGCCAGAAGTATACCTAAGGTTTTAGACAAGTTATATAAACTTGTCAAACTTTATCTAATTTTTTTTTTGGTAGCAGGATTAAAAATTTTTTAGAGAAGTTATACAGATTTTGTGAATCTTTAATATTTTTATAGCAGGCATAAATTTTAGAGAAGTTACATAGATTTTGTGAATCTTTAATATTTTTTGTAGTAGGATTTAAAAGATTTGTTTTTTGTTTTTCTATGTCAGGTATTTTGCCTGCATGTATATCTGTGTTCCACATGCATGCCTAGAGTCCTTGAAGAACAGAAGAGGTGTTGTACCCATTGGGACTGTTGTTACAGACAGTTGTGAACTGCCTTGTGGATGCTAGGAATCAAACTTAGGTCTTCTGGAAGAGCAGCCAGTGTTCTTTAGCTGCTGAGCCATCTCTCTAGCCCTGTACAGTATTTTGAACTAACTTGAATTCAAGTATATTTGTTATTTGTTTTTATATATTTTAATTATTTTTACTGTATTGAACCCAAGGCCCCCTGTATGCTAGGCAAATATTCTACCATTATACCCCAGTTTCTTATTCTTTGTTTTTAAACAGAGACAAAAGAACCAAAGGATAATAAGGAGGTATCAAGTCCTGATGACTTGGAACTTGAGTTGGAGAATCTAGAGATTAATGATGATACGCTGGAGTTAGAAGGTGGAGATGAAGCTGAAGACCTTACAAAGAAACTCCTTGATGAACAAGGTAAAAGCCTGTTTCATTAGTTTTTATTTTTTGTTTTTATTTTTTTATTTTATGTATGAGTGTTTGGCATGTATGTATATATGTGCACCATTTGTGTTCCTGTGTCCATGGAATTCAAAAGAAGGCTTCAGATTCCCTGAAATTGGAGTTAGGGAAGGTTATGAACCATTGTCTGAGTGATGGGAACAGAACCCCAGTCCTCTGCAAGAGTAGCAAGTGTTCTTAACCACTGTGCCGTTCTCCAGCTCTAACTGGTTTTCTTTACTTAGTCACTAAGAGAATTTGATTTGTTAGAATCTTAATATTATATGACTATTAGTTTTACTGATCATGTGTATTTCAAATATTTTAAAGATGTTAAAATATTTCTTAATACTTTCCCAGCAATGTGCTAGCATTGTCCTGAATATATTTTAGAGTGTGTGTGTGTGTGTGTGATGGATTTTCATGTGTTTGGAAATTAGGTGACAACCTAGAGTGTTGGTACTTACTTTTCACCTTCTTCGAAACAGGGCCTCTTTGTTCTCTGCCTCCTACCAGCTACCTGGCCTATGAGTTTATGGGGATTTTCATATCTTCACCTCCCATCCTCCCATAGGAACAGAGGGATTACAGATGTGTGTCACAGTGTCTGGCCTTGTACAGATTTCCACAGAGTCAAACTCAAGCATTCATACTTGCACCCCAATTACACTGAGTTATTCCCCAGCCCTAAATATTTTAATTCTATTATAGTTGTTATTAGGATTTGCCATAAACATGTTTGAAAGTTACCCTAAAAATGTTGAGATAGAAATGACTGGAATTTCATTGTTCAGTGTTAAATTTATCTATCTTTTAAATTGAGTAGTTTTCTATTTAGTAATAAGTATACTTAATGTTTTCTAAATAGATATCTTTATTTATTTGTACATGTGTGTATCCATGTGAATATATGCTGTATATGTGTGCAGGTGCCCACAGAGGCTAGATGAGGGTGTTGGGTTCCTTGGAACTGGAATTATAGGCAAGTGTGAACTATCTAATGTGCCTGCTGGGAAATGAATTCTTGTCCTCTAGAAGAGCAACAAGTGCTAACTGCTGAGCTATTTTTCCACTCCTTGCTAGGACTTTTAATTAGAACGATACCTTCTAATAGTATTTATTTTCTCTGTTTGCTTCATAGTTTTATACAGCAAATTTTGTTTTTCTATATCAGCAAGAAGAGGCATGGACGTGGCTAATAAATTCCTTAGGTCTAAATCATACTAGCTTGTGACATCAAAGAGTTTTTCACTGGCTGTGTATAAATATCACAGAAGAGCTTTAGTTCTATGCTGAGTTGGTTCAAAGGCTGATAGTGTGCTGTGCTTTGGTAGCAACCACCCCCAAAATTACACAGAATGAGGAACCTTAGTTCTTTATCGGCAAAAGTTGGTAGTGCTATTAATTGCAGAACTTGAGAAAATAAATGTCAGGCAGATAAAACTACTAGATTTACTGTAAAGCTATATGAATGTTTTGAATAGATTTTTTAAAAATTTCGTGTATGTTTAGGGTAAAAGTTGTTTATAATTAGCTTCTGAAATATTATAGTGAATTGATATTATGATTTTAGGGATATCTCCAATATCCTTAGCCCTCTATAAATACTTTACAGAATGTTTTTTTTTTCTGGTTCGGAGAGAGAGCTCAGTGGTAAAGAACACTTGTTGCATAGTATAAGGACCAGCGTTTGGATCCCAGCACCCATATAATAAGGTGGACGTTGTCTTCATCATGTTTACCACCCCAGTACTCTGGAGAGCAGAGAGAAGAGGATCATTGGCACTTGCTGGGTGTCAGCCTAGCCAAAAGGCATAAATAAGTTCTAGATTTAGGAAGAAACTGGTCACGTGACGCCCCTCTGACCTCTGCACAGGCATGCACGTTGGCACATATACATGTGCATACACCATACAAACATATCTTCTTGATGGTTCATTTTTCAGATCAATAATAGTTGGATGATTTTGTTCTTACAGTCTCTGTTTATTTTATTTTTTTTAACCTATCCACAAACTAATTTTATATTAGAACAAGAAGATGAAGAAGCCAGCACTGGATCTCACCTCAAACTCATAGTAGATGCTTTCCTCCAGCAGTTGCCTAACTGTGTCAACCGAGATCTAATTGACAAGGTATTTTTTAATGAACTTTTCATTTAATTAAATTTTATAATTTTAAAAAAGTTAAAATTATATCACTTCCCTCTGTTCCCTCTTCCCTCCTCCAACTCCTCTTGTGTTGCCATCTCCCATGCTCTCACGTTCCTGGCCTTCTCTTTGTTTCTGTTAAATATGTATGTATGCATAAATACAAAATAGAGTTAGGGGGCTTCTTCCAGGGATCGGGGGCTGCTTCTCCTGCTCTTACCATCCCTTAGTTGCCTATAGTTCTTAGAAGGGTTTTCTTATCCTTATATAATTTAACAAAAACACATAGATCTTGAAGAGTCTTACACTGTCAAATATCAGTATTTTTAGGCTGTGGCAGCCATACAGTGAACCATTTTATTTTCAAAGGGAGTCTTTTGTGGGAGTAAATACAGGTAAAATTGGAGCTAGGTATACATTTTTTGTTTGGAAGTAGGAGTAACTCCAGATTCCTGTTGGCCTGATACCTTTCTCCTTCACATAGGGACCTTCAGTTTTAGAAATGTGGTTTTAGAGAAGAGTTTCTTAGAATGTACTGCGTAGATTTCTGATGGCACCCAAGGCCACCAATGTCTTCATAATATTCAGAATGCCCCACCTTTTACTGTTTTGGTGTTTGCAGACCTGGTGGTGAGGAATGTACTAGTATTGTATATAAATGAAGGAATTAGCACCATTTTATTCTTCATGCCTATAAATTGTAATTTTTAAAATGTTAACTTTCATGTAATATCAGTACTAGTTCTATAAAATGAATGATTTTATTGCATTTCAATTTTAGAGTATACTTCCATATGTATGTATGTTTTCCTTTTTTTAAAACAATTTGTTATATTTTTTATTTTATGTGCTTTGTTGTTTTGCCTATATGATTGTCTTTGTAAGGGTGTCAGTTCCTCTGGAAGTGCAGTTATAGATAGTTGTGAGTTGCCGTGTGGTTGCTAAGAATTGAAACTGGGTCCTCTGAAAGAACTGCCAGTGTTCTTAACCTCTGAGTCATCATTCCAGCCCTATTTTTCTTTTAAATCATCACATATTTGTTTTATTTTGTAAGACCAGGGTCTTGGTATTTATCTCAGGCTACCATGGAATTTGCTGTGTAGAACCAGGATTGCCTATCTGGAATTTGCAGCTCATCATATTTGGGTTGTTCTAGTTTGTATTGATTTAGTTTGCTTCTTTGTTGCTGGGATAGATACTGACCAAAAGCAGCTTGGAGAGAAGAAATTTTTTTATCCTGTAGGCTAGAGTCATCCTTGAGGGAAGTTAGAGATAGGCGCAGGAACTTGAAGCAGAAGCCATAGAGGACTGCTGTTCACTGCTTGCTCCTGGGTTTATGTTCAACTGCGTTTCTTAGCCAGCCCAAGCCCACCATGCCTAAGGATGATGGTGGCCTGGGAATAGTACTTCCCACAATAGGTTGGACCGAGCTGCATCAGTTAGTAATCAAGAAATACTCCACAGTTATTCCCACAGACCAATCTGATGGAGGCAGTGCCTCCCAGAGATCGCCTGCCTCTGCCTCCCAAATGCTGGTACTAAAGGTGTGGCCACCACCGCCCGGCTGATACAGTTTTAGATTCCACATTGTAACTACCTTCATTTAAGCAACTATTACATGTCAAATTTTGGTATGGTATAAGAGAAAAGTAATTAGAGAAGTTCCACATGGTGGTGCAATCCTATCATCAAGAGACAAGTAGGATTGAGAGTTAGAAGATAGTCTGGGCTATATATTTATTGCTATATAGTAAAATCCTGTCTCAAATAAAAGAAAAATAATTGTGATAACTGAGGTTTCTTTTTGTTTTTGTTTGTTTGCTTGCTTTTGCATTTAGACATAGGGTTTCTTTGTGTAGCCTTTCTTTGTGTATGTAGCCTTTGTGTAGCAAGTTCCAGAACTTGCCCTGTAGACAAGGCCATCCTCAGAATCAGAAATTTGCTGCCTCTACCTTCTGAGTACTGGGATTAAAGGTATACACCACCACCACCTAGTGTAGTCCAACTGCTTTTTAAAATAGTATCTACCATTTTTCACTACTTTGTTTTTATAAATTGTAGGGTTTTTTTGTTGTTGTTGTTTTTGTTTTGTTTTGTTTTTTCCCTTAAGACATTTACTAAAAACCAGGCAGTGGTGGTGCACACCGAGGCAGAGGCGGTGGATCTCTGTGAGTTTGAGGCTAGGCTGGTCTACAAAGTGAGTTCCAGGACAGTCAAAGCTGTTATATAGAGACACCCTGTCTTGCCCCCCCCAAAATTATTAAAAGACTTATTTTTAAGTGAATTTATGTTTTAGAAACTTCTCATTATTTCTAATACTATAATTGGCGTTAAATGTTGCCTATACAAAAAGGTCTTTAGATTGGTGGTGATGTGTCATGTCTTTAATCCCAGCTCTGGGGAGGCAGAGGCAAGCCAATCTCTTGAGTTTTGAGCCAGCCTGGTCTACAGAGAAAGTTCCAGGAAAACCAGAGCTAAATGGAGAAACCCTGTCTTGAAAATAAAACAAAACAACAACAACCAAAAAACTAAAAGAAAAGGTCTTTGAAGTTCTGAATAATTTAGTGTAAAGTACTCATCATAGAAAATGTGTATAACTACTAATGACTTCCTTTTTACTTTTAAATCAAATTTATTGATCTCCTTTTTTTCCTCATAGTGCTTAGAAGAACCTCTTCTAGAGACCCATAGTTACATAATTGTCATTTCTAGGTTTTCTTCAAATGATTTAGAGACATTTTTGTTAATATTTATGTGATTGAACATATTCTGAATTGAATATTCTCTAGGGTCAGTATAGTTTTCAAAAAGTTATTAATTGTAGCATTTATCTCTGCAATCCTTTTTTTTTAACAGCAGTGAAGTACCATTTTTGTCCAAAGTATTTGCAATGTGATGAATATTAAAATTTTAAGCAGACTATCTAGAGAACTCTCATTGATACAGAGTTGAAGCATTCTTCCTAATCCGAGATACTTTTCTGCTCTAGTTAGAGATAATACCAACAGGTTTATTGGCAATAATCTTATAAAATTTATTCCAGATATCTGATGTTACAGACTTCAGTTTCTGTAAGTTATGCATGATCCTTTGTATGTAGCTGGCATAAACCCTATTATCTTATCTCTCTTAATTGCTTCTGTTATTTTTTTCTTTCACCAAGACCTATATAAGTCTTCTGTAAATAAAAACATAAACTGAGACAAAAGCTGTACATTCTTAAAATTGCCATATTTCTCATGCAAGATACAGGTCTTAAGCTTCCTTATAATGACTTTCCATTGGAATGGGCATTGAACTGGTCACCTGTTTATACTGTGAACAATCTCTACTCAATAGCACTGAGTAAGTTCTGTAATCTATAGGGCAGATAGCAACTGTTTTCAACGTCTTCCCTACATCACTACACACAGCAACCATATCTGCCATGGTTCCTTGTCTTTTTTTCATTTCCCTAATAGCTTCTTCCACAGGTCCCTTCTATCTTTGACATTTAGAAGATGTTGAGGGAGGGTGGGGGAAGAGAGAGGATGAAAGAAAAATATATAGCTCAATAAAAACAATAAAAAAGATGACTGAATCTGTCCCCAAAATACACATTATTTGTCTGTAACTCCAGAGTGAGAACAGTATCTTGACATGGCTGCTTCCTCCCACTCTGTATTTTGGTGCTGTCATAAAGCTGCAGTGGAGAAGCTCAACGGTAGTGTATATTAGTTACATAATAACTACAACTCTCAAGGTGTAGTTCCCTAGTTCTCAAGTTGGTATTAGAGCCATTTCCAGTAAATTCTGGGTTAGCTTTCTGAGAGCCAGATAGATGAATAACACTTTCCTTTGGACCATCGCTTCTTCTTGAGAGGAATTTCTTCCATAGTAGGTGTCAAAGAACCAAATGACTGAAGAGTTTGGGATGTTTAAGAACAATTAAAACACTGGCTTAGGGTTTTTACTTTTAGTAGCTATGCCAAGGATTTTTTATATATACAAAATTAAAACGTTCTTTTTCCTTTAGGCAGCCATGGATTTTTGCATGAACATGAACACAAAGGCAAACAGGAAGAAGTTGGTACGAGCACTCTTCATAGTTCCTAGACAAAGGTCAGTATTTGAAACAGAAATTTGTTGATAGTGATGTAAGATCAAACATTCTTACTATTTCTTTAAAATGATCACTTCACTTAGTTTTTCTTATTTCAGTAGGTGCTATTATTATTAGCATGTTCCTAGGACTTTTATTAATTTTTGTCTTGTTTTGCTCTGTTCTACATGCTATTTTAAGAGAAAACATTTAATAATAAAAATAACTTGGTGCATATGGTGTTGTATACTGTAATCCCAGCACTCAGGAGGAGGCTGAAGCACATGGATCTAGTATTTGAGGATAGCCTCAGCTATACAATTGAGACTTTTACCTCAATAAAACAAAACAGGCAGGGATTGGCGGTTTATGCCTTTAATACTAGCACACGAAGGCTGAAGCAGGTAGGTCTCTATGAGTTCATGACCAGCCTTGTCTGTATAGTGAGCTGCATGCCAACCAAGGCTACATAGTACGCTCCTGTCTTAAAACAAAACAAAACCTCCAAAATGAAACAAAAAAATGCCCGGGTGTGGTGGTACACACCTTTGATTTCAGCACTGTGTGACAGAGGCAGGCAAACCTCTGTGAGGAGGCAGAGGCAGGTAGTTCAGTTTAACAACAGCCTGATCTACGTAGTGAATTCAAGGATAGCCAGGGCTATGTAGAAAAGGCCTCTCTTTAAACAGAAACAAGCAAAACAAAAAACAAACTCTAAATAATAAACCCAGTAATGGCTAGAAGCAGTTGGTTAGTTGGTTTATATTTTTCCTCTCTGAGGAAAAACAACATAAATTATGCAGGTTTTTTGAAAAGAATTTATATTGTGTATAGATATGATAGTAATTTAGTATATGTAATTCTTAAGCTTAAATGGAAATTTTTAAGTTGTTTGAGTTTTACTGTTAGGGAAGAGATAAATTTGCTTAGAGATTTCACTCAGTAAAATTGAAGGCTACAGTAATGGTGGTGGTAACTCAAGATACCCAATTATATAACACAGAGAATTGTGATGCTCTGTCATGCTAAATGAAAATCTGTCTATATCCTTCAGAACTTTTCAGGCCATTTACCTAGATCTAAAGGAGGTCCATTTCTGTTACTAGATTATTTTTTTTCTCTTATGAGACAAGATCTTAAGTATTGATGCTGGTCTGGAACTCATATGATCCAGTCTACCTCAAATTTGAGTTTCTCCTACTTTAAGCTTCTGAACAGAGGTTATGGGTGTGACCACTGTTCCTGGCTATTTCTCTGTTCAATAAAAAGTTAAGAAGTATGTTGGGGCTAGAGATGATTCAGTGGTTAGAAGGACTTGTTCTCCAGGAGAACCCAGGTCTGATTCCCTGCACCCACATGGTGGTTTATAAATGAAACCCCAGTTCCAGGGGATCTAATCTAATGCCTGACTCTGCCATGACATTGGTGGGCACTAGGCACACATGTGGTACATAATACATGCATGTAGGCAAAATACCCATGCATGTTAAATAGAATAAATTAATCTAAAAGGAAAAGAAGTTTGTTAACTACCATGATTAACTACTTAGTTTACAATGTAACTAAGATTGTTTCTTGCCTCCAAGGATAAGGATTTTATTGAAGATTTTATGATCCATTGATACATAGAGACTAGGGTTACTCTAGTACTGCTAAAATTTCTCAGTGAAATCAAATCCTTACTTAGCCTTTTCCTTTATCTTAAAAATTACTTAACTTTATTTTGTTATGGGTTATGGGTGTTCTGCTTGCATGAATGTCTGCGCCATCTGTATGCCTGGTACCCATAGACACTAGAAGAGGTATTGGATTCCCTGGAACTGGAGTTAGAGATGGTGGTGAGCTGTCATGGATGGGTGCTAGTAATCAACCCCAGATCGTCTGAAAGAATAGCCAGTGCTCTTAACCTCTGAGCCACCTCTCTAGCCCTCTTCCTTTTTCTTTTCTCAGCAGTGTTAATTTGAGCATGTTTTTAAGTTTTAATAGGTGGAGGAAGAAGGAATACTAGTACAGTGAGATAGTGATTAATAATTAATATACTGTAGAAAGATGACTCTATGTTGTTTTATCCATTAGATATTAAATGGGGGGGGCAAGGGCTGGAGAGATGGATGGGTCAGTGGTTAAGAGCACTAGTTGCTCTTCAAGAAGACCTAGGTTCAATTCCCAGCACCCACATCATGGCTCAGGACTGTATGTAATTCCAGTTTTAGGATTTCTGACACCCTCACACAGACATACATTCAGACAAAACACGCATATAAAATAAAAATAAATACCAGCCTGAGAGACGGCTCAGGGAGTAGAGCACCCGACCGCTCTGCCCGAGGACCTGAGTTTGATTCTGGGCCCAGCGCAAGTAGTTCCGTACCGTCTGCCAGCGCCCCCTGCCGGCCTGCAGAACGACCCACAGGCTTCTACTAACTATCCACCGTCGATCTGTATAGAGTAGTAGACAAAAAGAAAAAGAAAAAGAAAAAGAAAATAAAAATAAATATATTAAAAATATGAAATTGTATACTTTATCAAATTTAAGGTGCTACCAATTAATGTGTGCCATTAACTTATGTACAAGAGAAAAATGTTGTCAATATTAAGGCTTTAATCTGTTCTGTCTTTATTTATTTATTTTTTTTAAATCCATTGCATAGATAGACCACAGTTTTTTTTAAACTTTATTTCATGCGCTTTGGTATAATGATGTCACATTCTCTTGGTCTGGAGCTACAGACAGCTGCGAGCTGCCATGTGGATGCTGGGAATTGAACCCGGGTCCTCTGGAGGAGCAGTCAGTGCTCTTCCACTGAGCTATCTCACCAGACCCTGTTCTGTTTTTGTATAGATGAAAATAGGGATAATATATACACCTTGAATTGATGAAATTTCAGCAGTTTTCCCCCCAATATCTTGTATTATATGCATATAGATTATATATCTGTATATATACACATATACATTTTATGGATCTATTTTGTGTTTGGGTATATAGGCACATGCTTGGTACAGTGTGTATGTGGAAGTCAGTAGACAACCAGAGAGAGTTGATTTTCTCCTTCTACTTTGTAGGTCCTGGGTTTGAACTCAGATTACCAGGCTTGGTGGCAGGTGCTATGAAGTTGTCTTGCTAGCCCATTTGGGCTAATTTTTTTCAGTGAATTTTACATTCTATCAAGAAATGTTTACTTTTGTGTTTTTTCATTCAAATAAAGACATGTATCAAAAATTATATATACTAATTTTTATAATATAGCAATAAATCAGTTTGCATAATAAAATATTGTTTAATGAAAGAAACCATGTAATGATGTGACTTAGCTATAAAAGACCAACTTTTTGTCTCTGTATACTGGTGCTTCCTCCTAAAATGGAGAAAAGGTTAAAGATCTTTAAAAGTTGTATACTATTATTATTGTGTGTATACATATGTGTATGTGCTCATGTGGAAGCCAGAGGTTAACGTCTTCAGTTACTCTCTGATTTTTTTCTTTTATTTATTTTCTTTCTTTCTTTTTTTTAAGATAGGGTTTCTCACTGAATCCTGAGCTCAGATTCTACAAGGGTGACTGACTAGTGAGTTCCAAAATCCTCCTGTCTCATTCCTCCTTAGTGCTGGGATTATAGGTGCATGCCAAAGTACTCCCTTGTTTATATGAGTGCAGAGGGTGAAACTTGAGTCCTCGTGTTTGTGCGGTAGGCACTTCACCAAGTCCTTTTATTTGTTCTTTTAGAACTAAATTTATCTGTATAACTCATGAGTAGAATGTTCCATTCTGCTAGATACACAGACTTGAAAATAGTAGGAATTTACAAGTTGAGAGCAGTGATTCTCAGTCTGTGGTCCTTGACCCTTTTGGGGGATGAACATTCACAAGAGTTGCCTAAGACCACAGGAAAACAGACATTTGCATTATGATTCATAGCAGTAGCAAAATTATAGTTACGTAGTGGCAACAAAAATAATTTTATGGTTGGGGGTCATCATAATATGAAGAGCTGTATTAAAGGGTCACAGCATTAGGAAGGTTGAGAATCCCTGGTTTAGAGGAAAGAAAAGGATGCATTTAAGCTGTGCATGATGTACACACTTGTAATCCCAGCCCTTGGGAGACACAGCCTGGAAGAGGAGAAGTTCATGATCATCCTCAGATGAGTACAGTGTTCCAGGCCAACCGAAGAGACATGAGCGCCTGTCTCAATTTTCGTTTAAATTATGTAACATCTTAAAACCCTAAGAAATAGATGCCTATTATTACCATAAATGTTTGATATGATAATTTGAATTGGTTACTTAAACATTGAAAGATGAAAGTATTTCTTAAATCTAATCACTAAATAATTAATGATCAGCTGTTTGCTGTGATTATTCCAGAAGATACAACAGGTTGATTTTGTTTTTGTACTTAAGTATAGCTTAATATTTGGAGGGAAAACAGGTTAATAATTCCAAATTTCATTATCAAGAAGAGAAAGAAAAACATGACATACTTTGAAATACAGAGCAAGTGGAATTTGGAGATTTAGTCTAGGGCAACTAGAGAAGGCTATATGAAACCATGGGTTGTTTAATAGGCATACCAAGGAGTTAGCTATACGAAGGATGGGTGAGGAAAGCAAATCTAGAGTGTTTCTGATAGTAGCAGTCTGTGTATAGAGACTAGAAAGATCATGGTTTCAAACCATAGCAAAATCCCTTTGATGAAATTTGTCTGGAGGACACTGTTTCGTATACAGTAAACTGCAGGAAGATAGTCAGTCATATTTGCTGTTATCCCTAGCACTTAACACAATGTTTGATATGCAGAAGTTGATAAAATTATGTGACTTGTTTAGTTTTAATGCTCGCCCCTTTTTAAAAATGAAGTTGATAGATTCAACTTTTTTTTTTTAAAGATTTGTTTATTTACTATGTATACAGTATTCTGCCTGCACCTATGCCTGCAGGCCTGAAGAGAGCACCAGATCTCATTAATTGGTTGTGAGCCACCATGTGGTTGCTGGGACTTGAACTCAGGACCTTTGGAAGAGCAGCCAGTGCTCTCAACCACTAAGCCATCTCTCCAACCCAGATTCAACTTCTATCTATCTATCTATCTATCTATCTATCTATCTATCTATCTATCTATCTACCTATTTTTTGAGAGGGTTTGGGTATAGTTTATTCAGTGGATTATGGGAGGGTGGGGGGTAAAAACAGAGGTGGAGGGAGAGGAGAGGAGCTGCGGCAACAGCCACCTCTCCGAAAGAGAGACGGGGCAGAGTGCCTTTCTTTCTTTCTTTCTTTCTTTCTTTCTTTCTTTCTTTCTTTCTTTCTTTCTTTCTTTCCTCCTTTCCTCCTTTCCTCCTTTCCTCCTTTCCTTCCTTCCTTCCTTCCTTCTTTCTTTTTTTCTTTCTTTCTTCCCTTTCCCTCCCTCCCTCCCTCCCTCCCTCCCTCCCTCCCTCTCTCCCTCCCTCCCTCCCTCCCTCCCTCCCTCCCTCCCTCCCTCCCTTCCTTCCTTTCTTTCTTACTCAGGATTTCTCTGTGTAACCCTGACTGTCCTAGAATCTGCTCTCTACTCTGTAGACCAGCCTGGCCTCGAATTTACAGAGATCCGCTTGTCTCTGCCTTCCAAGTGCTGTGATTAAAGGCATGCACCACTCAGTGGTGGTGGCGCACATCTTTAATCCCAGCACTCAGGAAGTAGAGGCAGGCGTATCTCTGTGAGTTTGAGGCCAGCCTGGTCTACAAGAGCTAGTTCCAAGACTGACTCCAAAGCAACACAGAGAAACCTTGTCTTGAAAAACCAAAAACAAACAAACAAACAAATAAATAAACTGCAAGTGCCAAGGTCCCAGGGTCTTTCTGTTCAGATTCTTCACACACACACACACACACACACACAGCAGATATGCCTGGAGGGTTTTACTTCCTTGATGCACGGGACTCAGCACACCTTGCTCTTATAGAAGGTCTGGGTTCAGTTCCCTTTGCCTATGTGGCAACTCATAATCACTTACAGCTCCAGTTCCAGAGGATCCTCTGCCCACTTCTGGCCTCCATGTGCACTGTACACACACGGTACATGTCAATACATGAACATAAAATGCTGAATAAATAATAAAAAAAGGCGTTCACTATCACTACTAGGCTCAATCTTAATTCTCTTGTAAAATCCCTATATGTATAGAGTGACCAAGTGAAATACCTTTGTTTCCCCCACTCCAGAGTGGAATGCTTTCTACTGTGTGGGATTCCTTTGTTTTTTATTGGAATGGTGACTCATCTTTAAGTCATATCACAGTAGCTGTCTTGCTGAACAGCTGTCCTTTGTTCCTTTGCATAAAGTAAATGTAGTGTTCTTTCGGGAAGAAATCAAGTACATCATATTACAATTGTTGACTTGATGACTGTACTGTAACCAAACTGTGGAAATAATCAGCTCTTCAGGAGACAGAGGATGAGAGCTTTGAATTTACACATTTCTATACCTCGCTGGGTACTGTAGTATGTATCTATAAGTCTAGAACTTGAGAGGCTAAGGTAGAAGGTTTGCTCCAAGTTTGGGTCACAGAGCAAGATCCTGTCTTAAAAAACAAATAATAAATGTTTCATTTAAAAATATTTGAATTAGTTTTATATGCTATTAAAGAAATAAGTTATTCTGGGCATGGTGATGCACACCTTTAATCCCAGCATGGTAAGAGGCAGAGGCAGAGAGGCAGGAGGATCTGTGAGTTTGAGGCCAGCCTAGTTTACAAGGCAAACTATAGGACAGCCAAGGCTGTCACACAGAGAAACCTTGTCTCAAAAAAACTACATACACACACACACACACACACACACCACACACACACACACACACACATCTTTTGTTCTCAATACCAGAAGTCTAAGACATCTTTTAGTAGTAAATAGAAGTTTAGAGTCCTCTTCCTTTTTATACAGAGAGCTACCTCTTGTGTATATATGTTTCATCAATATGAAAAAGTCTCTCTCTTTTTTTTTTTAATAAGGCTGCATGCAGTGTTTCTCTTCATGGATGTACCATATTTAACCATTTTGGGCTTTTCAGCCCTTTTCTGTTACCGACAGAGCTATATTTGTACTTCCTTTTTCTCTTCTTATTTACACTAACTAGTATCTTTTTGGTTTTGCTTTGTTTTTCCTACCAAAACTTTTTTTTAATATTTATTTATTATGTATATAATATTCTGTCTGTGTGTCTGCCTGCAGGCCAGAAGAGGGCACCAGATCTCCCCACAGATGGTTGTGAGCCACCATGTGGTTGCCGGAAATTGAACTCAGGACCTTTGGAAGAGCAGGCAATGCTCTTAACCTCTGAGCCATCTCTCCAGCCCTCCTACCAAAACTTTTAGATTTATCATTGATCCTATTGTTTTACTATTAATAATTTTGACTTTTTTGTTTATTCCCTTCTTTGGGGTTGTTTCATTTATTTTGTTTCTTTCTTGTTAATTTCATATATGTCTTGGCCTTTGAGTGTGGCTGTAGTTATTCTGTAGTTTTGACATATGGTGACTTAATGTTTTATAGACATTCTGCATCTTTCTATGACACCTGTACAATTTGGCTTGTCTCTGAAGATGTTTTGGTCCCTAGTGGTGCTAGAATTAAAATTACCCACCAGTCTCCTGTCATTCTATCTTCAGTCTCTTCATTCCCATAAATTCAGAAACTTTTCTTTATCCCTTAAATAAGAGAGATAACTAACTAACTAACTGGTAGCCCTCGAAGGTGGGTAGATAGGAGGAGGGGAGGAGGAGAGAAGAACACAAGAGAGTGGAGTTTAGTATAAGCAGGTTATACTGTTCTGGGCTAAGAAGTGTTGGGGGTAAAAAGTTACTCTTGAGCTATCTGGATCATAGATGCTTGGCTTGAACTCATTTGAAAGGTATTCTGAATACCTTCCCCTCCTCAGATGCTTAGTTTACAATTTGGAATGTTACTATTGTTTTCTGAGTTGTCTTTGTATTTTTTTGGTGTAATGTGTAAGACCAAAAGATTTTAAGTTTGGTATAGTCCATTTCTTACAATTTGTAGATTAGGCTGGCCTTGAACTCAGATCTGTCTGCCTCTGCTTCCCAAGTGCTGGAATTAAAGGTGTGTGCCACCAATGCCCCATCTTTTACAATTCTTTTCTTTCTTTTTCTTTTCTTTTTGTCTTTAGTTTTGTTTTTCTACGCAGGGTTTCTCTGTTCCGGAACTAGCTCTGTAGATCAGGCTGGTGAGTGCTGATATTAAAGGCAACCACTACCTGGCATTACAATTATTAAAGGTGTGAGCCGAAACAGGGTTTAACTTTCAGTTTTACTTGTCAGATTTGGTGAAAGCGTGTCTAAAGGCTGCTGTTTTATCTGTTAATTTATTAATTTGAAGGACTCCTCAGAAATGAAGCCTATAAATTTTCGTAGATATTTGCATATCATTTTATAGATAATTTGTAATAGCCACAACACATAGAGGAAATTGAAACTTTACATGAAATATTTAATCTTTAAATATACTGTATCTACCACCCAGATCAAGTTATGCAAAATTTTCATCATCCTGAAGGCCATTTACCTAAGCTAGATTTTGAGTTTAAAGTTAGAATCTGGGAAAATACTTTAAAAATCTTTTTCTCGTTTTAATTACTGCTATACTGTGTTTCTTTTAGTGACTTTAAGTCCACTAGAGTTATAAGTATTGAGAGGTAGATGTAAAGAATATCCTCAGAGTAATGTAAATACAATGCTCCTCACATTTAAATTTTACACCTGATTCTGGAGGAGGTGTTTTGTTTAGTCTAGTTTGATAGGCTTTTTCTGTAGTCTGTTCTGGAATTAACTGTAGACCAGAGATCCACTTGCCTCTGCCTCACAAGTGCTGGGATTAAAGGTCCAGATGGCTTTTTGATATTTTTTTGTGAGATTTTCAAATTAGATTTCCTTCCTCATTAAATTTAAAACTTAAAGAATCAGAGATTTTGGGTTGTTTTGTTTTTGCTTTTTCTATTGGTATGTTATACCACTTGGTGGCACTGTTTTATTTAGAATGTCAGGACTGTATAAGAAACCAGAACAGTTACTTGGTTGTGGATTTCAGAGAAAATGATCCCAGTCTTTATTATATATTATATTATGCCACTTTTGAATCATATTCTACCTTAGTATTATTTTGTAAGTGTGTGTGTGTGGTCCAGATAGACCACAGCACCACAGCATCACAGCGTATGTGTGAAGGTATAGGACCAGCTTCTGAGAGTTTTGTGCCTTTTTCCACCTGGGTCCCTGGGATCAAACTTAAGTTGTCAGACTTGGTGACAAGTTCCTTTTTTCCACTAAGTCATCTTGTCAACCCCTAGTTTACTATTTCCCATGCTGAAATTTTTTGTTGTTGTTGCTTTGTAGTGTTGGGAATCAAATCTGGGGTCTTACTCATGCTCAGAAAATTCTCTGCAACTCTGATGCCCCTCCAGTTTTTTTTTTGTTTGTTTTGCTTTGTTTTGTTTTTTTTGTTTTGTGGTTTTGGTTTTAGTTTTTTTTTTTTTTTTTTTTTTTTGAGACATGGTTTCTCTCTGTAGCTTTGACTGTACTAGGACTCCCTCTTTAGACCATGCTGGCCTCGAACTCACAGAGATCTGCCTGACTCTGGGATTGAAGAAGGTGTGTGCCGCGACCACCTGGAAATAGAGTTGTTTTTAAGTCATTCACTATTAACAGTTGAAAATAATTACCACTATCAGAAGATTATAGAATTTGACTTTGAAAAGAAGGATCTAAGTTATTTCTCATGTGCTTTTTAGACAATTCAAATTAGAAGAACTGTGAGATAGGCTGTGCTTATGACTTTACTGGATGCTGTCTCGCTTTTAGATTTTATTGCATCGTATTGCAATGCAGAGATATATTTTTTGCCAGGCTTAGTGGCATGGGGCTACAAACCTCAATATTCCAGAAACTGAATGAAGCAAAAGAATCTCAACTTCAGGGTCCACTTGGCTTTGAGAGAGTTTAGATAGCCTTAGCAACTTATTAAGACCTTGTCTCAAGAAGTAAGGTAAAGGCTGATTGTTTGCCCAGTTTGAATGAGGTCCTAGATTCAAATCCCTGTTGTGGACAAACGAGAGAGGGAGAAAAAGGACAGAGGAGGGAAGAAGGGAGGGGAGAGAAAGGGAAAAAAGGAAATGTGAGGTATAAATTAATTAAAATATCTCATTTTGCCAGGCAGTGGAGGCGCACACTTTAATCCCAGCACTTGGGAGGGAGAGGAAGGTAGATTGTTCTGAGTTTGAGGCCAGCCCGGTCTACAAAGCAAGTTTCAGGATAGTCAGGACTGTTACACAGAGAAACTCTGTCTCAAAAAAACAAAACAAAACGCCTTTAGTCCCAGCACTCGGGAGGCAGAGCCAGGCGGATCTCTGTGATAGCCTAGTCTATAAGAGCTAGTTCCAGGACAGGCTTCAAAGCTACAGAGAAACCCTGTTTTGAAAAACCAAAACCACACACAAAAAAAAAACTAACCTCATTTTGTATTTTAATAACTTAAAAATGGTTAATGTTATGTTTTTCATTTTAGCCCTTTTAGGCTTGTATTTATTCTTAGGAAGGAAGGACAGAGCATTCTATGTCATCCAGAGAATGATTTATGATAGCCATGCTTTCTATTTTCAATGAGTTTATAAGATAAAATAAAAGAATGACTAACAAGTGGTAGATTCATAGAAACAGCAGATAAATAGCAAAATGTCATCAAATCAGGCAGAGATACCTGGAGTAGCCTCACTGAGAGAGTAAATAAAGGCCACAACATCATGTTGAGGCCTGCAGACATTTAGCAGAATTACTAGAGAAGCCCAGTGGAGGCAGTCAGTTCCTGATGAAGAGTCTCAGATGGAGCAGAGTATTCCCTTAGAGAAGGCTTCTAAGCAAAAGATCAAATAGCAACAGATAATGTCGTCACATTGGGAACGAACAGGAGAAACTGGCAGTTATTTGGAGTTTCATATTACATTGTCGCTTCTTTGGATAAGTTTCCCATTGCTCAATTTATAGCTGCTGTTCCCACTACAGGATTTTGGTTTTGTTTTGTTTTGAGACAGGGTTTTACTGTGTACACTCAGATCTGCTGCCTTCCCAGTGTCTGAGATCTGCCTGTCTCCGCCTCCTAAGTGCTTCAATTAAAGGCCTGTGCCACTATCACTCCTGGCCTACTGCAAACGTTTTTTATAATATGGGATAAAGAATTGTAACCTCTATTAGAAATAATATTTGTTCTATCTCTTCTCAGGGGACAGTGCTTTAATGTACTTGGCTGCCTGTTTTGTTTTTTTTTTTTTCCTTTCCCCTATATTGAGCCAAGAGGGCAGCCTGCCTTGCAACAGTTTTGGAGGATACTTGAAGTAAATTTGTTTGAGTCTGGAGTAGAAGTCTACTTTCAATAAGATAACAGCACATAACAGTTAACTAATGTAAAATACAGTTACTTTTTTTTTTTTTTTTTTAAGAGACAGGTTTTCTCTGTAGCTTTGGAGCCTGTCCTGGAACTAGATCTTGTAGACCAGGCTGGTCTCGAACTCACAGAGATCCACCTGCCTCTGCCTCCACCTCCCAAGTGCTGGGATTAAAGGCCTGCGCCACCACCACCCAGCATGATTTACTATCTTATTTACAGCGTAAGAATTTATTTTGTAGAGTAATGGATGGACACAGAACTGAAGATACAGCAGGGTAAAATTTACTATGAACTATCGATTTTATAGGAGTAGAGCTCTGAGAAAATGGAGTGTCTGTGTATGTGTGTATATACACACACGCGCGCGCCTGTGTGTCTGTATGTGTGTGTCTATATACACACACGCGCGCGCCTGTGTGTCTGTGTATGTGTGTGTATATACACACACGCGCGCGCGCCTGTGTGTCTGTGTATGTGTGCGTGTGTTTAGACTTTCTGTGCATGAGCCTTGGAAGTCAGAAGAGAGAGTTAGATCCATTGGAACTAGAGTTATAGATGATTGTGAACCACTATGTGGGTGCTAGGAATCAAACCTGGGTCTTTTGCAAGAAGAGTAAGCACTCTTAATTATAGAGTGATCTCTCCAATCCTCCAGGATTTTTTTTTTTAATTTAAAAACACTAACAATACCCAGGAAATCTTATAGGAATACCTTAGTTTTGTAATATCAAGAAGTAATGTGGCCCAAATCATGTCCATTTTTTATATCAGATGTATAACTTTCAACAGATAAACCTTTAAAATGTTTTAAATAAATATCTAAAGTTTGATTTTTTAAATGTTAGGGTTCAAAACACTTTCAAATCTTACTTTTAAAAATAATGATTTTTTTTTGAGCTGGGCAATGAGCACTTGGGAGACAGAAGCAGATGAATCTGTGAGTTCGAGGCCAGCCTGGTCTACAGAGTGAGTTCCAGGACAGCCAGGACTACACAGAGAAACCCTGTCTCAAAAAACAAAAACAAAAATATGATTTTTAAAATTTAAGATATGAGTAGATAGCAAACACAGTCTTCCATCTATCTTGTTATTTCTGAAGGGCTGACTATAATAACCATTTCATAGATTATTATTAACAAGTTGAATAATATATGTGTATATATATTAGGATTAGGACTATTTCTACTACATTAGTAATTTTTTTAACTTTTAAGTTTTCTTTAAAATCATTTAAACTAGGACTGGAGAGATCCACATGGTAACGCTCAACCATCTCTGATTGGTCTGCAGGCATACATGCAAGCAGAACACTATATACATAATACATAAATAAGTCTTTTGTAAAAATTTAAATTAGTGCCAGGTGGTGATGGCACACATCTTTAATCCCACCACGAGGCAGGCAGATCTCTGAGAGTTCAAGGCCAACCTGGTCTACAGAGTGAATTCCAGGTCAGGCTCTAAAGTTAAACAGAGAAACCCTGTCTCCAAAACAAAACAAAAAAGGTACTACACTCATTTAAATGTGCAACAGTGTGTGTGAAGGTTAGAGAACAGCATGGGGAAGTTGGTTCCTTCCGTCCACTTTGTGGGTCACTTAGGTTGGTTCGGGTCCCCTGGTTTAGCAGCTGCTACTTTATTAACCCACTGAGCCATCTCTCAGACTTTCAGGTTTTGATGTTTGCACTTATAAAACTATTTGCTCAACTTAAGAACAGGCAGTCTTCTTTCCTTTTTATAATGGTAGAAATTCTGATGCTAAGGGACATTCAGTCACTTATGAAAAAGTTTTATTTAAAAAGAAAATGTTAAAACTTTAAAAAGAAGTTATAGAAGTCAAAGAAGAAAACCAAGTTTTTAAGATTTTAGCCATGAATTTACCTTTTCTTCCCCTAACCCCTTATCTCCTTTACCCTCCTTGTCTCAGCATCAATCTAATTCTAATTCCAAGTCTAATTTGTAGTCTGCTATGACAGGTTTACTTTTAGTAGTAATGACCTATTTTCCTAGTCAGTAATGCAGGGATATGTTTGGATATAGTTAATTAGGAAGTGTAGGATTACTTGTTTGTCTTCTAAGAGCTTCCAGCTGTTATCATGGCTTCAACTGCTCTTTGTGGGGTTTAGCTTCCCTGCCTCTGCCCTGCTGGTCCTACTGCTGCGGGTGTAGCTGCTTCTGTCTCCAGCCTGTGTGATCTGCTGAGTGTTGAATAGCTAAATAATCAAGTCGTGTAAGATAACGGCTGTGATGGGAATGGAAAATAAATTGTAATGTGTGTGTTGATTCCAGTTATCAGTGATTGCCTGGAGTATTGGATTAAATAAGCAGGATTCTGGAGCTGCGTCCACATTTGATAGGAAAGAGTGCTCTGTCAGTGGAGTGAGGTGACATCATGAGTGCCACATACTACCATTGGCTAGAGTGAGATCTTATATGAGGATCTGAATGGGTTTTGTGATGAACAAAGTTTATTTGCATCATTTGATATTATGTTAATAACTTAGGTACTTTTTGGTTCTTGTTTGCTTTCTTACTTCAGAAATTGGTATTTCCAAATGACTTACCTCTGGATAAATGAAGGAATTTATTTTTTGAAAGAATTCCGACTTGCCATATTTAAGTTGCCTTTAGATTTGTAAATATTCTGTTACTGAGTAATTATGTAATTAAAAATTTAAGCCATTTCAGAATGCATTTTTTTTCATATAGCATTATATACCTGGCCAAAATATAGACTAAAAAAGTGCCAGGTTTTTAATACACTTTTACAAGGCTTACTGAATATTCAGAAGCTCCATAATGGCAATAAATTGACATGTCTGAATGATTAGCTTTTTAAAAATTATTTACTATGTGAATAAATCTGAGAAAGTTTTAAGTTTTAAAATGAATTATTACTGGTATGTCTTTCTTTTTACACATATCACATATAACTTTTGCAGGTTGGATTTGCTACCATTTTATGCAAGATTGGTTGCTACATTGCATCCCTGCATGTCTGATGTAGCAGAGGATCTTTGTTCCATGCTGAGGGGGGATTTCAGATTTCATGTATGTATTTAAGCATTTATTTTTTGATATGTATATATCCTAATAAGTTGAGGATTCTTTGGTTGAACATTATAATTTTATCAATTAGTGTACTTTTGAAATTGATAGTGGCATAATAGTTGAGAATTTATGGAATTCTAATTTTTTTGAAAGATTTATTTATTATATATACAGTGTTCTGTCTGCATGTAGGCCTGCACACCAGAAGAGGACACTAGATCCAGTCATAGATGGTTGTGAGCCACCTGTGGTTGCTGGGAACCGAACTCATGATGTTTGGAAGAGCAGTCAATGCTCTTAACCTCTGAGCCATCTCTCTAGTCTGGAATTCTAAATCTTTAAAGTGTAAGTGTACTTAACCACGCTTAAAGTTGTTAATGCTGCTCCAGGTAGGAGGGGAATTGTTACTATTTTGTCCTCCCATTATATGTATTTTTTGTCTCGTTACAAATTAAAAATCATTCTTCAAGGTCAAGTCACAGGCCTTATTGTTTACCCCAGAAATAAAGAGAATTATCCATGAAGAAAGTTTGATATGCTGTCCCAAGGGGCCTTTTTAGGTGTTAAGTTCCAAAAGTGGGAAGTGTAATAGCTTTCATAAATTCTAAGTCATCAGTGAATTCTGCTCTTGCCTGTGTTTTATTGATTCTTGCCTTAAGAATTTTTATCTTGGATAGTGTTAAGTTCTTTAAACAAAAGTCCAGTAAATACCAGGGATATTTTACTAGGCAGCTTCCCTTCTTTTCAGGTTCTACAAACCTGAACAGACTGTTTTAGTAATTCTCCTGTGCTCTAGTTACCCAGTCATCTTATGGAAGTGATGTGATAGAGCTTCAGATACAGGGTTGGTGGGTGAAAACAACACTGCTAATGACTGAAAGTGGACATTGGTAGACTTTGAAACAACTTAAGTACAGGTATTACCATAGCCAGTGAAAAGTTATGTTTACAACACCTTGCAGCAAGTTGTTTGGAATGCCAGTAAAACTATTGTTTGCTGTGTTTAGTAAACTCTATTATATTATATTCACTATTTATAAGTCAGTAGTATTGTTGAGCTCTCAAGAGAACAGATAATTCCTGACGTCAGGAACTTCAATATATAACTCACAACTAAGACATAAATTTAAAAGCAAAAAGAAAAATAATAAATTGTGATGGTACACTTACAAAATGACTTATGAAGAGTTCAGAGCAAGAAAATCTCGTAAGGGACAGATTGATCTCTAATTCTTGTCATAAATGTCTATTTGTTGCTATCTTTGTGATTAAGATTTTCCAGAGCCATGTTTTGCTTAGGTGTGTTTTAGATTTTCATAGACAATACTAAGCCTGGTAGAGTTTCTGTGTTTAGAGAACTTGGGAAACACTGAGCTTATTAAAACTAACTGTTTTGTTTTGTTATAAAACTTCTCAAAACTTCATGAGGGTAATTGTGCTCTGTGTAATGTACTAGAGGAGTATGAGTATATGTCCCATAAAGAACACACTTTGATAAATGCTGCTACTTCAGGAACAGATAAAGCAGAAGTCTTATTATTGCTGATGTAATTGATTTCTTGTACCAATGAGGATCTGTTATGCCACTGAGCTTATATGAAGGTTCTGTATTAATCATATGCATCAGTCTCTCAACCAAACCATAAATTAAGCAAAATCCAAACTGTTGCACTAAGTATGATTAGTGAAAAACATACAATTAAGAGTGTTCTATACATGCATACTCTCTTATCCTAAAAATTGAAGTATAATTTATACTGCTGCAATCTTGGGGACCCACGGTTCTCAGAGTAGAAAAGAAGTTAGTTGAAGTTACTTTCCATCTCTCACAGGATCTCTCCTTCCTAACTTCCTAATCTGCAGACTCTTTCTTAACTTCTGTTAGGTTTTAAATGTATTTAGTGTACAACTATTATCAAATGAAAACGAAGTAACAGCTGCAAAACCCAAATGTGTCGATCCTGTTAACACAGTATACCCTACAACATCCATATTTCATTTTCTTATTTTGAGACAGGGACTATCTCAGGCTGACCTCCTATTCACTGTGTAGTGGTTTTTTTATTTATTTGGTGTGTTCGTTTGTTTTCCTTTTTATTTTTTTTTTAGAGTATATTTTTTCCCCTAAAACTAGCATAGCGACATCCTTGATAGAGATCACTAAGTTTCCTGATTATCCATTATCCAAGTTGATGTCCTTCTAGGTTCTAAACCCTGGACTCTCCTGATTTTTTAGAAGACGTCATTCTGATTCCACCATGTAAACATTGTGACTAAGATTTAGTTACTCAAGTGATAAACAGGTCTATTTAATAATAGTAATTTTGCTCTTTGAAGCTGTATTTGTCCTAATTAAATGAGAAAATCCATATATAGTACAGTACCTAATATAAATATTATCCAGGATCTTTTGTTTATTCTTGTTAATCTTTTTTAAGCTAGGCTTATTTGTTGGGATTCCTTAGTCTTCTTTTGCACTGCTATTTTGCTTGTGATGGGATTTCATATAATTTGGGCCAGTTCAAACTCATAAGTGTAGCAGGGCTGGCTTTGAATTGATCCTCTTTATTCCACCTTCCAAATGCTGGGATTCCAGGTGTGTTCTGCTTTTTGAGTGGGAACACAATTGTTTGGCTTCTGTTAACATTTGTTTCCCAACAACTTCATGTCACCAAATGTGTGTATCTTGCTAGAGTGTATCCAGTGCATACACCGTTTTTTTTCCATCTAGAAACCAGTTGTATCCACAAAACAGACTGATAATTTTCTTCTAAGAACATCTTTATATTTTAGTTCATTTAATGTACTTCTGTATTTTCCCCATAAATTCAGTATATTTTATTCAGCTGTTAAGGTTCTTTCATATCTCATAGCTATGTTCACCAAATTCTTGTCACAGCATTCTGAAACACTTTACTTCTAGCTACTTCCCATCATACCCGCTACCACTGTCTTTCATAATCCACAGCTTGAGTTATGACAATAGCTCTTTAACCAGGTTTCCCTGTCTCTGTCTTCTATCTAGGTCCAATATATTGCCACAATATGATCATATTTGCCCCCTTAAGAATCTCAGCTGAGAAGTAAAGCTGGTAAAACTATATGTAGTCAAAGAAATTCTAGTTAAACAATGGATTTGCTAATTTGACAGATCAATAAAGCTAATAGAAGTGAGAAATCAACATTCTTATATACTTCAATCAGGTAAGAATTTAGATAAAACAGTTCGGCAATAATGTTTCAGATCATTAGAGACTGAACAGTTCTGAAGAAAAAATAAAAAGCTTTGTTTACATCATTAACTGTACTAGGAAAAACTGATCATCTCAAAGCCCAACTCTAATCATGATGCCAAGGTGATATAGTCACTAATTAATAGTTTTTTATAAAATGTTGTCTTTGGATAGTACAACTATGAGGAATATTTTGTTTCTAGTGTTCTTTTCTTCCAGACTTTTCAGAGTCTCCTTTTTAAATGAAGGAGAGGGCAGCTTTTGTTTAAGCAAATCATCCTCACTGACATTCTAAAATATGGTCTAAGTTTTTTAAATTAAATTTCATTATTGATTCATTAGCTTTTCACAACTGACCTGAACACCTCACATAAACAACTTAAGAGAGGAAGGCACATTTTGTTCATCTTGGAGAGTTGAACTGATGATCGCTTGACTCCATGTGTTTGGGGAGAGCATCATGGTGGCTGGGATGTCAGAGTGAATGGGAAATAGAGAATGAAGAAGAGGGCAGGAACCAGGTGTGGCATTCAAAGGCATACCCAGTGATCTACTTCTCCCACTTAGGGCCTTCTTCCCAGTTTTCCATAACAATGTTCAACATATAAGCTTCTAGATACATTCATAATCAAACTAAAACAGTTGATCAAGATAAGTGAAATACAAATATGTTTATGAGATATAACTGCATTTTTATTATGTATATGATTTTAAGCTTACATTTGCAATATAGCATTTTATCTACACTGTAGAACATAAAAAATAAATGAAAGCTGAGGCAAAATGTGTGAGTAGAAGTTTTAAATTTATCTTCAGCCCTCACTCCCTGTCCTATAGATTGATTGTACACTTTTTGAGACCAAATTAAGAAATATTATATGTAAATTACAGCAAATCTATTTATTCGTAGACTCAGAACAGATTACAAGGTTAGCATAAAATGGATTTGTAGAAAAGTGTATTGAATTAGTGGATAAAGTTAATGTAGAGTCAAAAGAACAAATTATACAGGAAAAAAATATCTTCTTGAACAAGTGTCTTTTAGCCCTTCTAGAAGGGCCAGCGGTTTCTTTTATATAGGGAAATAGTAAATGATAGGTATAAAGTAGTTTTAAAGATTTATGGGTAGACATATTTGAAGAGGTTATTTGGTGATGCACACTAACAGTAATTTAGTTTCATCTATCTTTAAATATTGAATTGGAAGCAGCATTTTTGTTAAGGTTAATTGGTAATATAAGTAACATCTTACAACAGTAATCACCGAACTGATAATATATAAACAAATACATATTGATGGTCTGTATTTAGTTTTACAGAAATATTGCTTCTCATTTTTTTGGCTAAAAGTAAGTGTAGTTTTGCATAAATTTTTGATATGTCTATGATTATAAATCATGAGGAAATGATAGTGAAGAATACTGGACGAGAAGTTATGATAAGTTTGTGGGGTCCCCCCCCAGTTATAGTCTTTCATGTTTCAGTTTCTCTTCTGAACACCAGGAATAGAGATAATTGATCTTTGTTTTTAAATTTTCATAGTTTTGAAGGGAATAAAAAATAGATCTTGTAGAAATAGGAGTAAAATAGTGATTTCTAGGGCAGGAGAGATGGCTCTGTGGTTAAAAGTAATGGCTCCTCTTCCAAAGGACCTGGATTTGGTTGCCAGCACCACATGGTGATTTGTAGCCACCTGTAGCTCCAGTTCTAAGGGCTCCAACATGCTTTCCCAGCCTTCACAAGCACCAGGCACACACATGGCATACATGTATACTTGCACATACACATAAAATGAAAATATATTTTTTTTAAAAAAGTGATTACCAGAATATGGGAAGGGGTGAAGATGGGGAGAAGTGCAGAGAGTAGCTGGTAGGGGTGTGGAGTGCAGTTGAGGGACAAGAGTTAACTCTTGATGCTCCACTGTACAGGAGGTTAACTATAGTAGGTCACAAATTCCAGAATAACTAGGAGGGCTTGGTGCGAGTGCAGAGATAGAATGTGTACTTGTTCTGCTCTGGCTGTATTTTCTCTTTGTCTCTAATCACAACGATACCCTTTATCTATAAATAATATGACTAAAATGAAGTTTTCTGGAATGTTTGTGATTTTGTTTTTGCTTGATATTCTTTTTGTTGATACTTTGGATTAGATTTAGTAATAATGACCTCCTAGTTTGCTCTGGGGTTTTAATAAACATAGTTTTATTTTAAAATCATCACTAAAGAGACTGAGTATTGTGTCACACACCTATAATCCTAGCACCCATGAGACAGAGACAGGAGGATAATTGCAAGTTTAAAACACCCTGGCCTAGATAGGATGCTTCAGGTCAGCCAGGGCTACATAATAAGACCCTGTCTCAGTCAGTCAACCAATTGATCAATCAAACAAAAATCACTAAAACTCTAAAAAGTCTAAATATTTATCTCTGTTTGCTATAGAAAGTAGATGTGTGAAAGTCAACAAATTCCATTGACTGTTTAGTTGTCTAGTTTGTAAAAGTTCAAAATGATCATGAAGTATATGACTGCTGATGAGATTAGCCCTTGTTTTTATAAACTTGGAATTCCATCATATTATGCTGAGTAAATTTCGGTTGACAGTTTGGAAATTTGAATCTTGGTGTTTGTTTACCCTGGTCAAAACATTGACACTTCTAAGATCTTTTTTTAATTGATTTTTATTGAGCTCTACATTTTTCTTTGCTCCTCTTCCTGCCTCCCCCCCCTTAGACCTTTCTCTTTCTTTCTCCCTCGTTTACTGTCTCTCCACCCTCCCCTGCTGCACCAGAAGAGTAAAGCTATCATTTTTCTCCTGAATATTATAAATGTTCTGGATAAAATAAGTAGGTAATATTCTGGAAAGAACACTGAATTGAGATGCTACTATCTCATAATCATTGTTTACATAATAATTTTCTAGACTGTCAATTTGGATTTATGAAAATATAATTCTACAACTAATTACACTTTTCTTAATGTGTCTATATCATACTGTTTTAATGAAATTTTACTACATTTGATTATTTTTAAATGCGCGCATCAGTGTAGAACTCAAATTTGCAATGGATTTGAACTTTGACACATGATTATTTCTGGTAATAAAAACAACAGTGAATATATTGCATGTTTCATTGTAGTGAGTTATACAAAATCTGTAATATACATAGTATAACAACATCTGAAAATATTTTTCACTTAAATGAGCTTTTAGCATTTATATTTTTTAAAGCAGCATTTCCTAAAGTGTGTTCTTAAAATATTAATCTGATATACTGTTAATTGATAGTGGCTAATATTGCATAAAATTGCTTAGATTTCTTGAGAAATACTGATTTAAATTCAGTGAGTTACTTTGAAGTCTTCTTTAAGCCTTAAGAATAATTATTAAGAAAAACTAATGTCTTGGTTCCCCAAATTACTTGATCATGAGCAGTTTTGCAAAGTACTACCAAGAACTGGTATGGACAACATGGGCAAATTTTTCTTTAACTTAAAATAATATGAAGACAAATCTTTCCCAGTTGATTTGAAATATTTGAAGTGAATTAAAATATATTAAAGTAGTTCATTTCACAAGTATTCAAAATGTTAATTTCTAAGCAATGTCTTACTTTATAGGTACGAAAAAAGGACCAGATCAACATTGAAACAAAGAACAAAACTGTTCGTTTTATTGGAGAACTAACCAAGTTTAAGATGTTCACCAAAAATGATACACTGCATTGTTTAAAGGTAGGTGCTGTAATATTTTAAGTTTTATTTATGTTATAGATAAAATGAAATGATTAAACATTTGATTAACTTAAATCAATTTGTCAAGAGCAGTAAAAAGGAATATTGTTAAATATGTGAGTAAAGTAGAAAAGAAATGGTAAAATGATAGAAATTCAGGAATTTTAGTAATTAAAAAAGGGACAAAATATATCATGTAAAAGCCATATAAGTACAATACTTAGTTAAAATAATTTGTTGCTATCTACAGGAGGGATGGTTCTAAAAAGATAAACAAAGTAGGCTAGAATAAAAAAACAAAGTACACTTTATAAATACTAGTCAAGAAAACTGATCTTACCAAACTATTTTCAAAGTGTGAGGCAGAAAGCATACGGAACAGAATTGCTCTCATTTATGGAGAGGTTTCTTACCAAGAAAGTATTATGCATCTAGCAGCATGACTTCAAAATACATGAAGAAGTAACCACAGTAATGATAGGAAGAGTCCTATTAGAGTTTGATGAACAGTTTATCAAACTTTGATCTAATTGACATTATATGTGACACCAAGATAATATCTTCAGATGTGCATGGAGTTACTGAAATGCTTCAAATTGTGTTTTTTTTCCATAATGAAGTTAAATTAGAAATCAAATAATAACACTAATTTGTGTGGTAAAGTTGAGAGCAGAATTGATAAACCTGCATTTTAAATTATTATTTTTTTCTAAAATTCATTTTTTCCTAAAACAAATTTTCTACTTAAACTGTATTTTTTTAATTTAAAAATACTAATAGTTATTATAGATATTCCCTAGGGAGTCTCAAGAGAGTGCTTACCAGCAGAAGACATCTCAGGCAAACCTCAGGCAGCTAAGAGTGACTGGGAGCCATGCCAGAGATTCTTTAAATATATTAATTCATTTTTGTGTAATCTGAATTGTGTAAATCTATGTAGGAAGTATACATGTTTTCTGACATAGAATTCTGTTTCTAAGAATTTATTTTAAGAAAATAGTCATCAGTATATGTACAAATTAATCTGCAGGGATCTTTCTCATAAGTTTTTGTTTTCTTTTTTGAGAGTCTCTCAAGCTTACTACATTTTTTTCCTAAGGTACTAATATAACAGGCATGTGACACTAAGCCCAGCTTTCATACTGTTTTGGGGTTTTGCATTTGTATGTTTGTTTTCTGTCATTTTTCAACAAATACTTTACATGTGAAGGCTGCTTTACCCTGTCTTAGGGTTTCTATTGCTGTGAAGGAACACCATGACCATGGCAGCTCTTATAAAGAAAAATTTATAAGAAGTTTCCGTCCTGCCCGGTCTTGCAGCCATTCAGTCCAAAAGAAATAAACAGAGGCTTATGTTAATCATAAACTATTTGGCCTATTAACTCAGGCTTATTAGTAACTAGCTCTTAAAACTTAAATTAGCTCATAATTCTTGTCTATGTTTAGCCACATGACCCGGTACCTTTTCTCAATGAGGCATTCTTATCTTGCTTCCTCTGAGTCTGGCTGGTGACTGACTAGCTCAGCCTTTTTTCTTCCCAGAATTCTTCTAGTGTAGTCACCCCACCTATTCTTCCTGCCTGGCCAATCAGTTTTTTACTAAACTAATATGAGTGACAAATCTTTATAGTGTATGAAAGCTTTATCCCTCAACAGGAAAGCATTTAATTGCGGCTGTCTTACAGTTCAGAGGTTTAGTTCATTATCGTCATGACAGGAAGCATGGCAACGTGCAGGGAGACATGGTACTGGAGAAGGAGCTGAGAGGTCTACATCTGGATCAGTAGGCTACAGAAACAGAGAGAACCACTGGGCTGGGCTTGAGCTTTAGAAATCTCAAAGCCTACTCCTAGTGTGTTAAGTCAGAGTTTTGACTAGCATACGAAAAAATAGGTTTTAATGTGGCATTTTCATACTCATATATTATTATACTAGTTCCTTTTCACCCCTCCCCACTACCTTCTCCTCCCCATTCTTTTTAGTCTTCCTCCTCTCTCCAGATAATTAACTCTAAGCTCTCATGTGTTCTGTTGTTTTCTTGTTCCCTGCTGACCCCTCTTTAGACCTCTTTCTTCCCCCTCATTGTTCTTTCTGCATATATACACATATAAACACGCCGTTCAATCTAGTTTTCACGTGATAGAAAACATGTCTTCCTTATTGCACTTAACACAATCATTAATTTTTCTATAAATGATATAATTTCATTCTTACAACTAAATGTAATTCTACTGTGTATCTTTACTATGTGAGTTCCATATCTTGCCTGTTATATACAATAATATGACAGTAAACATGTTGTATGTTGAAGTATTTCTGTAGTCTGCTGGCCATGTGGTTAGGAGTGGTATGGTATAGTTGATCATTAGGCAGTTCTGTTTTTGTTATTTTGAAGAATTTCCATACTGACTTCCATAGTGACTGCACAAGTCTGTATTTTTACAACTTCTAAATAAGGATTTCCTTCTGCCCAGTTCCTCATCAACATTTGTTGTCATTTGTTTTCTGTGTATGTGTAGGTGAGTACCTATGTGTATGTGCTTGTGTTGATGGTGGTGAGGTTGTGCCAGGTTGGGTGTGTAGGTCAGAAGACAACCTTTAACTTTGTTTTAGGCAGGGTCTCTTTGTTGAGCTTCCATGCATGTTAAACTATCTGACTTACAAGTTTCTGGGAGTCTCTTTCTCTGCCTCTCATATGACTGTAGGAGCATTGGGATTTCAGGTCCACAGTACCATAGCTGGGAGGTCCTGTCATCATTGTTGGTGTGACAATGTTTATTGAACCATCTCTCCAGTCCTAATTTTTTTTTTTAATTTGTGTGTTTTGGGTCATAGTTACTTTGATGGGTGGCATAAAATCCCAATGTAATGGGGTTTAATTTTCTTTTTTAAGATTTATTTATTTTTGTGTGTGGGCGTTTTGCCTGCATGAGTATCTAGTGCACAGTCTGTGTGCCTGGTCTCTGCAGAGGTCAGAAAAGAGCATTGCAACCAAAGTTATAGATGGCTGTAAGCCACCCTGTGAGTGTTGTGAGAACACTCACATGTGAGAGCCCAGATTCTCTGAAAGAGCAGTTTGTGCTTTTAATGCTGGGCCATCTCTCTAACCCTTGATGTAGTTTGAATTTGTATTTTTCTAATGACTAAAGTTTTGAACACTTTTTCAAATATTTTTCAGCCACTTGTATTTTTTCCTGTAAGAATTGTCTATTCAGTTCATTAGCGAAATTGTTGATTGGTGTTTTGTTTTTCACTTTTTAATTTTGGGGGCACTTTATAGATTGTACTTGTCAGATTCTCACTTGTGCTGTATACTGTCAAATCATTCTGGTGTTTACTTCCTTTGCTGTGTGCAAGCTTTTTAAAGTTGTGTGATCTCATTTGTCAGTCCTTAATGTTGGTTCTTGAGCTATTGGAGTGCCTTTCAGTTATTTCCTGTGCCTGTATGTTGAAGAGTTTTGCCCATATTTTCCTCTAATATTAAGGTCTTCTATCCATTTTAAATTATTTTTTGTATAGTATGAGAGGAGAGGTGGTGTGTGTGTGTGTGTGTGTGTGTGTGTGTGTGTGTGTGTGTTTAAAGGCATGCATGCAAGTACATATGGAGGCCAGAGATTCATGTTAGATGTCTTCCTCTACAGTCTCCACCTTATTTTTTGTGACAGTATTTTCAGTGAACCTGAAGCTTATTCATTTGGCTAGACAGGCTAGCTAGCAAGCTCTAAGGACCAAAATTAAGGTTCTTAAATTTAGAGGTTAAAGTATGTGGTTCACGGAGCAATTACCTCAGAACCCTTGTTCCTTGATATGTCTGTTCAATTTTCCTGGCACCATGTGAAGATTTCTTAATTTATGTTTTTAACACTTTCATTAAAGATTAGGTGGGCATATATATGTGTGTGTGTGTGTGTGTGTGTGTGTGTGTGTGTGTGTGTGTGTGCGTGCGCACGCGTGTGGGGGTGCTTTTGGGTCCTCTGTTCTAGGCCATTGGTCTGTGTGTTTGTTTTTGTGCTGATACCATGCTGTTTCTTTCTTTGTTTCTGTAGCATAGTTTGAGGTCAGAGTTTGTGGTACTTAGCATTCTTTCTGCTTAATAAATGCTTTGACTGTATAAGGTATTTTGTGCTTCTATATGAATTTTAAATTTTTTTCATTCTGTGAAGAATGTTATTGTGATTTTAATGGGAATTTCATTGTCTGTAAATTGTTTTCAATTATATGATCAATTTTATTATGTATGAGTGTTTTGTCTGCATGTACGTCTGGGCACTGGTTGTATGCTTGATATCTTGGCAGTCAGAAGAGGGTATCAGATTCCCTCGAGCCGGAGTTACAGATGGTTGTGAACCCACCATGTGGGAACTGAAAATTGGATGGACCTGGATCCTGTGGAAGAGTAAGAGTTCTTAACAGCTGAGCCATCTCTCCAGCACTCAATTATATAATCATTTTTACATATTAATTCTGCCAGTTCATGGAAGATCTTTCCATCTTCCAGTGTCATCTTCAATTCTCATTGACTTTTCAGATTTTCATTGTAGAAGTCTTTCTCTTTATTGGATTACCTCCCACCTTTGTTTGTCAAGGTATTGTGAATGGATTTTTTACCTCCTGATTTCTTTTTCAGCAAGTACTTTTACTCACAGAGCCATCTATTTAGCCTGGTTTGCAGTTTGTTTGTTTGTTTGTTTGTTTTTTCTGAGAATTTTATATCTATGTTCATTAAGGGAATTGTTCTAGACAATTTTTTGTTGTTATCTTTATCCAGTTTTAGTATCAGGATGAGACTGCCTTTATAGAATGAGTGTGGTAGTTCCTTCTGTTTCAGAGAACAGTTCTGTGAGTACTGGCTCTTCTTTAAGCACTTGGCAGAATTTAGCAGTAAAGCTAATTTGTCCTGGGCTTCTTTGTTAAGGGCCCTCTACTATTTCAGTCTTATTGCTGGTTAAGGGTCTTTTTAAGTTCTTTGTGTCCTAGAATTTGATTTTGGTGTGTGATATATATCTAGGAATTTGTTTCTTGTATATTTTCCAGATTCTTTTGGAATATGAGTTTCAAAGTATTCCATAATGATATTCTGAATTTCACTGGAATCTTTTTATTTAAAAAAATTTATTGATTTTATTTTATGAATAGGAAAGATTTGCCTACATGTGTATGCACCATCTGGTGCTCACAGAGGTCAGCATCAGATCTGAAAGTGGTGTTAAAAATGGCTGTGAGCCAGCTGGGTGGTGGTGGCGCACGCCTTTAATCCTAGCACTCGGGAGACAGAGAAAGGCGGATCTCTGTGAATTTGAGGCCAAGCCTGGTCTACAGGGCAAGTTCCAGGACAGGCTCCAAAGCTACAGAGAAACACAGTCTTGAAAAAACAAAACAAAACAAAACAAACTGGCTGTGAGCAATCATGTAGGTGCTAGAAACCAAACCCAGGTCCTCTGCAAGTGCAGCAAGTACTCTTAACCACTGAGCCATTGCTCTCTAACTCCTCCTTTTTCATTTCTGTTATACTTAATTTGGTTCCTATTTATTGACTTTTTGTTTAAATTGTCTTCTGGTTTGTTGATCAATCACAGATAGATAAATAGATAGTTTTGATTTTTTTTATTTTTGTTTTGTTTTTTTAAGGAAGGGTTTCTCTGTGTAGCTTTGGAGCCTATCCTGTCCTGGAACTTACTCTGTAGTCCAGGTTGGCCTCGTACTCAAAGAGATCCACCTGCCTCTGCCTCCCGAGTGCTAGAATTAAAGGCGTCTATATCTCTATATCTATCTATCTATCTATCTATCTATCTATCTATCTATCTATCTATCTATCTATCGAGACAGGGTTTCTCTGTAGTTTTGGAGCCTGTTCTGGAACTAGCTCTTGTAGACCAGGCTGGTCTTGAACTCACAAAGATCCGCCTGCATCTGCCTCCCAAGTGCTGGGATTAAAGGTGTGCACCACCACCACCTGGTAATAATTTTTTTTTTAAAAAAAGAGTGCATGTGTGGTCTAATAGTATTTCATTATGATCTGATAAGATACAAAAATAATTTATATATTTTTTTGATTTTGTTCAGACTTACTTTGTGGCTTAGAATATTGTCTGTTTCAGAGATGGTATTACAGGCTCCTGAGAAGAATGTGTATTTCATATGTTGAATGACATGGTTGATGCCAGCTATCTTCCTCCATCTCTCTTCACTTTGTATGTTGAATATGGGTCTCACACTTGAAACTAGTGCTCACTGATTTGGTTATTCTAGCTAGCCAGGTTTCCCTGGGAATACGTTATCTCAGTCTCTGAGCACCGAAATACAGGTGGCCACCATATCCACTCAGCATTTACATTGCTAGGAATTGAAATTTGCCCTTTATTTCAAGTATTTTACCTGCTGAGCTATTTACTTCCGTATCCCAGCCCCTGCTAAATGTTTGTGTGAATTGTTCACTTCATTATTACATAGTTGCCTACTTTATCTCTTTTGATGGTTCAAACTCCATTTTATCTTAAAGTAAATCTACTTTATTTTAATTGTTACTTTGACTTAATCTAGAAGGAAATCTCAGTCAAGGGATTTCCCAGATCATATTGGCCTATGGACATGTCAGTGGTGTATTGTCTTGGTTGGTAATTGATATAGCAGGACCCAGCCCCCATGGATAACACAATACCTAGGCAAGTGGTCCTGGACTGTATTTATTTTTTTATTTTATGTGCATTAGTGTTTTGCTTGCATGTATGTCTGTGAGAGGATGTCAGATCCTGGAGTTACAGACAGTTGTTAGCTGCCATGTGGGTGATGGGAATTGAATTCCTGTTCTCTGGAAGAGCAGTCAGTGCTTGTAACTGCTGAGCCTTGTTTCCAGCCCCCAGTCCTTGCTTGTATAAGAAAGCTAGTTAAACGTGCCTGTGAGCAAGCCAGCAAGCAGTATCCTTCTTCCATGGCTTCTGCCTCAAGTTTCTGCTTGAATTCCTTCCTGACTCTCCTCAATAGTGGACTGTAAAACCTGTAAGCTGAAATAAACTCTTTGCTCTTCCACATGTAGAGTGTTTTATTATAGCAGCAGAAAGGAAACTATAACAAGAAGATATTGGATTAGCTATGTCAGTTTGTTTTCAGCTTTCATTTGCTTTAGATATTTGCATGATACATTGATTTCCATCTTTTACCTAACTTTGAGTATCTTTGTTAGATGTGTTTCTTCCAGACAAGAGGTTAAATCTTGTTTTCTTTTATCTCATAAGCTAGTTATATTTCTTTTTTTATTGATGAGTTGAGCCCTTTTCCATTTAAGATAAGCCATCCACATACATGCACACATATACATAAACTACACACATACATAATAAAGTAAAATAAATACACAGCATCTAATAAATATAGAAAAGAATTTGATATCAGTTTTCTTTTCTGAAAACAGATGTTAAACATATCTAAGTTTTTAGTAAAGATTTGATGTTGAACAAGATATTCAGCGATAAAACCTACTAAAGTAGACTTTATTTTCACTATTGACATATTACATGTTATTACACACAGGTGCTTGTATTGTTTTCTTTCTCTCTTACAATTCATGTGTTGTCTTTGTAGTTTTTCATCATTCTTATTATTCCAGATGCTTCTGTCAGACTTTTCTCATCATCATATTGAAATGGCATGTACTCTACTGGAGACCTGTGGACGATTTCTTTTCAGATCTCCAGAATCACACCTGAGGACCAGTGTGCTTTTGGTAAGGATTTGTAGATCCTGGTAAGAAGTTGAGGGTCTTGATTTACCTCAAGGATTCAAAGTATTAATCAATGTTGATTGTCTTCCTCTGCCATTTGAGTACAAGCATTTCTGCCTAAACTAGAACATACTGCACAAATGAACTGCCATCCTAGAGAGCCACAGAAATTTTTTGACCTTTGTTGCTAGTTAGTTCAAAACAAAAATTAATGAGCTGGCAATACAGTTCAGTGGGTAAAGGCACTCGCTATGCAAGGCTGGCAACCTCAGCTTGATTCCCAGAATCTACACAAAACATTACAAGAGAACTGACTCCATAAAGGTGTCCTCTGGCCTGCATACGTATACTGTGACACACATGTACCCACATACACGTTGTGCGTGTATGTTCACATATACATATATGCACATATTAATAATATTTTTTTTATTAAGGGAAAATGAAGTTAACTCTAAAACAAATTATCCAAATGAATAGGTACTCAGTACTGTTAGGTGGGAATCACCTTTGGTTTTGCTGTTTCTACCCATTTTTAATGTGTCATGTAAACACTTAAAGTATAACCTAGAAACCATAAAAATTTTTTAAAAGATTTATTTATTTATTTATTTATTTATTTACTTATTGTGTATACGGCATTCTGCCTCCATGTATGCCCGCGTGCCAGAAGAGGGCTCCAGATCTCATTACAGATGGTTGTGAGCCACCATGTGATTGCTGGGAATTGAACTCAGGACCTCTAGAAGAACAGCCAGTGCTCTTAACCACTGAGCCATCTCTTTAGCCCCCAAAATTATTTTTTACATAAAAAAATATAAAAATGGGGCTGAAAAGATGAAACAATGGTTAAAACTATGTGCTCTTCTTACAGAGGACCTAAGTTTTGTTCCTGATGCATATTTTAGGTGACTCATAGCTTCCTGTATCCCCAGCTGCCAGAGATCTGACACCCTATTCTGGCCTCCACAGGCACTACACACATATGTGCATATGTCCAACTCCATATATCCATAATATAAAATACATAGATTTTAAAAGTTAGAAAAAATCATAACATATAATCTTAAATTTTAATTTGGAAGAGAAGTTGATTAGCTGATTAGGATTTTGAAATGGCCGTCAAATTTTTTAAGCATTATTACATTTATTTCATAATGTAACCCACTACACATGCCTTGGTTGTGACATTTTATCTACCTTACTTTATAGTCTACTTTTGAGGCTGAATAGTTTTCTGGTGAGATTTGAAATAAAGAAATGTGAATTTATTTGTTGTTGGTTTTTTTTTTTTTGGCAGAAACTATTCTTGTGATGACCATCAAATGAAACCAAAATGCTCTCATTCTAGGATTCTCTGTTCCTAGCTTAACTTTTGTTCTCAGTGATAAGATTCAAGGCTAAAGTGGGGGCGATCACTCAACTTATCAGGATGTAAACTATCATGCTACTACAATTTTTAGAACATATTTAAATATTAAAAGAGTACTGTTATAAATGTGACTTGATTTATAACTACATGAGCCTGTATTAACCCTAAGGAGCAGAAGGCTCAAATGTGTAAGTGAAATTAAGGAATAAAAACCAAATAAAAGTACAACTCTGACTTGAGCTGTCCTGTATGTAACTGATTATAAATTCCTTCTTAGAGTTTATGTCATCCAGTATTTTACCATTTAATCTGGACCATCTCTACAGAGAAGAAAACTATTAGCCCCCAAGGTCTTAAAACTTAGTGTGGTCAACTTCAACTTGAAGTGTGACTGAAAAGGTCTCATTAGGATTTAGCCTCTATGCCATTGCCTTTTCAGAGAAGGTAAGTGTTTTTACTTCATGCATTATGGAATGTTTTGGTTAATCAAGACATTTTCTTTTAGGAACAAATGATGAGAAAGAAACAAGCAATGCATCTTGATGCACGGTATGTTACAATGGTAGAGAATGCGTATTACTACTGCAACCCACCTCCAGCTGAAAAGACTGTGAGAAAGAAACGTCCTCCTCTTCAGGAGTATGTCCGAAAACTTTTGTACAAGGATCTCTCTAAGGTTACTACTGAGAAGGTAAAATCTGAATCAGATCATTTAGTAATAGTCACCTTGAAATTTGTGATGATACTGCACTCATACACATTCTAGAACAGGTAGGAGTAGACCAGTGTTCTATTATGTATGATTTTGTTCAAGTTATCCTAAGAAGGAATTCATGAGATGCTACAGAATATTTAAGATATATGCTTTATATTTTTTTTTTATGACTTTTTATCATGTTTTGTAACTGGAGGTTTCTCTCCCACCCTCCAGTTCTGAAAAAGCACTCTGAGGCTTAATATTAATTAAAACTCTTTGGCCTATTAGCTCAGGCTTATTATTAACTAGCTCTTACAACTTTTATTAACCATTTCTATTATTCTATATTTTACCATGAGGTTTGTGTCTTATTACCTCACATCTTGCTTCTCTGGCGACTGTTGGCATCTCCCTTGACTCCATGTATTCAGTTTGGCTTTCCCATTTGACTGTATTCTGCCCTGCCATAGGCCAAAGCAGCTTATTTATTAACCATTGATAATAAAACATATTCGCAGCATACAAAGGGGCAACCCACATCAGTGTTTCACTTCTAAATTTAATTGTGGTGCTGTATATGTTTAAAACTTTATCTTTCTGTTGTTCTTTTTGTATTGTTGTTTAGTGTTTACAGAGCCTTGTGCATGCTAGACAGGCAACTGGTGCATGATCCCTCTCAAGTTTCATAAATTGGTATATCTATTTTTTTGAGTGGATCACAACAAGATGATATTTTTCAGAAAGAGCTAAGAGCCACTTACTTGTTGTGGTTACTAAATTGTGTTTTGTTAAAAACTACTTTTAAAATGTTCCTTGTTAATTTTACAAGTTGGCATGTAATAAAGTGCAGAGCTTCTTTATTGTTTAAGGTATTAAGTGGTAAGAAATGACTACATCTTTGAAAATTGAAGCTGTGCTTCAGAGTTGTTTAAAACAGTTTTTGAATGGGGTGAAAATTTGGAAGCATTGGAACATAGTGATGAAGTGATGACATTTCCAGTGAAAGTAATAAGTGGAGTAGGAGGGTCTTCTGTCTATGTGTTACTTTCATTGGTTAAATAAAGAGACTGTCTTGGCCTTTTGATAGGGCAGAAAATTAGGTGGGCGGAGTAGATAGAACAGGAGACTGGGAGAAAGAAGGCAGTGTGGCAGATGCCATGGCTCTTCTCTCCAAGATGGATGATGGTGAGACTCATGCCGGTAAGCCACAGTCACGTGGCGATACAGATTATTAGAAATGGGTTGAATCAATATGTGAGAGTTAGCCAATAAGAGGCTAGAACTAATGGGCCAGGCAGTGTTTAAATGAATACAGTTTCTGTGTAATTATTTAGGGTGTAAGCTAGCCGGGTGGGATGGAACAAAGGGCCCGCTCCTCCTTTTACAACAGATAAGGAGAGCATGCTCAGTACTTGAAAGGTGGTTATAGAAAACAGACATGAATGGACTATTTCACAATCTGCCAGTAGTATCTATTTTCTTCCATAACAAAAGTGGAAACAGTCTGTCTTCAGGAGAGCTCTACTGATTATGTTATTTCTACGAAATTTTGAAATAGTAAAACTAACATCTGGAGCATTTTTATTTTACTATACACTTCAGTATGCATTACACATAACTTGTTTGATTCTGTGAACTAGGAAATAAGTGTTAGTACTTTTATTATTTCCCATTTGACACACAAGGAAACTGAGGTTATCCTCTCTCTTAAGTGACTTAAAACATTTGTGTGTATGTATACATGTTTGTGTGTATGCATGTATATATGCATGTAGAGGCCAAAAGGTTAGTGATGATCAGGTGTTTTCTCTCACTAAATTGTGAGCTCACAAATTCAGCTTTCCTGACTTGTCAGCAAATTTCAGGGAGCTTCCTGTCTCTGCCTGTCCAGCATTGGATTGCAGGAGTGTATTCATGTCTGACTTTTTTTTTAAATGTGAACTTTGGGGGGCATCAAACTCAGGCCCTCATGATTGCATAGTGAGCACTTCATAGCTGAGCCACTTCCTCAACTTGATTTTTAAACTTTTTAAATATACCAAATAATGGGTCTCACTATGACTTTTTCATACATAATGTGTCATTATTCTTTTTCCTACTCCTACCCTCCCCCACACCCCCTTTTTCTTCTCGATCTCCTTCTGTCCTTCTGTTAGTCTTCTCGTCTTTCATATCTCATATATTCCTTTACCTTCCCTATTTCTATCCTTCCCTGTCATCTATAAGTCTTCATCACCCAAGTTTTTTTATACTTTGTATTCTACAAATACACACACACATATAAATTTAAATTTAGAGTCCCCATGAGAGAGAACATGTATTATATGTCTAAGTATGATTTATCTTGCTTAATATAATGATCTGTAACTCTATTTTCCTACAAATCTCATAGTTTCATCTTTCTTTATAACTAAGATTCCATTGTGTGGTATATTTTTTTTTTTATTCTTTCTCTGTTGATGGGCGTCTTAACTATTGTAAAAAAGTGTACCAGTAAACACAGATGTTCAGGTATCTCTGTGGTACGATAACCTAGAATACTTTAGATATATACCCAGGTGATATATTTGGTCATATGGTGTAGTAGTTTTGATATTAGTTTCCTTGAAGAATATCCCTATTGACTTCCATAGTGGCTATACTAGTTAATATTCCTACCAGTTGTGATGCAAAGTTTATCTTTCCACATTATTTTTTTTCTAGATGGTACTGGAACTCATATAGGCCAGGGCTGACTTTGAACTCACAGATTCACCTGCCTCACTCTCCTGAAAGTGGGTTTAATGGTGTGAGTCATCACCACTGACTCTTCCTACATTCTTATCAGCATTTGTTTTTTTGATGATAGCCATTATGATTGGGGTAACATGGACTCATAATGTAGTTTAATTTCTTTCTTTGATGGCTTAAGATTTTGAACACTTTTCCATATATTTATTATCATTTATACTTCTTCCTGCTAATTCATTTATTGATTAGAAGGTATTGTCAGTATTTAACCAAACAGTAATAATCAGTTCTCATTTCTATATCTCTTCACTCTGCTGATTTTTAAATTTTTTTCAGGTGCAGACGCTTTTAAATGTATCAACTCCGTTAATTTTTTTGAGTTATTTCTCATGCTTATGTAGTTCTTTCAAGAAGGCCTTTCCTGTGCCTGTGTGTTAACATGTTTTTCTCTAGCACTTTCAGCCTTTCAGGTATTTCATTAATAATGTCTCAATCCATTTTGAATTTACTTTTCAAGGGAAAGAGAATGATCCAGCTTCATTTTATTCCTTATGGATATCCAATATGATTTGCTAAAGAGGCTGTCTTGTTTGGTTTTGTTCTCTGATGTATGTTTTTGTGAAAGATTAGATGGCTCTGATTGTGTAAGTTTATTTCTAGGTCATCTGTTCTATTTCATTGGTCTGAACTTGAGGTTTTTTTGTTAGAAAGTAAATTTTGAAATGAGATTATTTGTGTCAAACAAGAGAACACTAATTTTGGCAAACCTTGGGTTTTCTTTTTCAGTGAGCTAAGTCTTTAAGTATATACCATTGGTTTGATTTTTTTTTTTTTTTGGTAATTGCCTACTAAGCCATCTCATTAGCTCTTCTTTAAGAACCCAAATACTCTAAGAATTTTGAGAAATTATGGAAAGGTTTAGAGAATAATGATAGTAAATTTTCAGTAATAATAAATCTCATTTTACCTGTTTCTAAAGTAAGAAAATTGAAGTATTTCAGATTTTAAAAGTTCTGTGTCTCTGCATGATAATAAGACTAAAGTAGCTGAATTATTATACATGCTTATCTTAATAATTTAAATATTTTCTTCATGTAGGTTTTGAGACAGATGCGAAAGTTGCCCTGGCAAGACCAAGAAGTAAAAGATTATGTCATTTGTTGTATGATAAACATCTGGAACGTGAAGTACAATAGTATTCACTGTGTAGCCAACCTCTTGGCAGGATTGGTACTCTACCAGGAGGATGTTGGAATCCATGTTGTGGATGGAGTACTTGAAGATATTCGATTGGGAATGGAGGTAACATTTCCTTTATTGTCACCGGGTTAGAATTTGTGGAGAACATAAAGTCTCTAAATCCTAGAATTGAATAATAATTTGAGCACACACCTTTAATCCCAGCACTCAAGATGTAGAGGCAGGCAGATCTCTGTAAGTTCAAAGCCAGCCTAGTCTATAGAGTTGAGTTCCAGAACAATCAGGGCTACGCAGAGAAACCTTGCCACGTAAAAACAAACAACAACAACAACAAAAACATACGAAAAGGAAAATAATTAATGGAATAGCTGTTCCTTTTTTGTATTAAATCATTTGCTGCTCCTTGGGAGTTGTGAGTAAACTTGTATTAAATTTCCTGCTGCAACCTCAGACAATCACCAGTATTTTTTTCTGAAGTTTTTTAAAGCTTATTTTGTCAGATTATACTAAATTTTTATTATTTCTAGCTTACTGTTGAGATGAGACTTCTAGGAATTCATAAGCGTATTAATTATAAAATTGATAATTATAGGAATTTTCTCTAAGGACTTTATTTTTCTTTTCTTTTTTTCTAAGTACTTTTTTAATAATATGAATCTAACATAACCAACTACTTGTGTTTTTTGATTCATAGTTTACAAAGAAAATAGGTTGAGTGGGCTGATAGGAAGAATTCAGTGTAACTATTTAGGAAAAGTTCATTTAATGATAGGTTAATATTCAATTTAATATCTAACATGTTCTTTATATGCCTAAAGAGTGAAAGGATGCATTAAAATGGCCGTATTATTAGGCAAGGAATAAGGAAATTATCTTCGTTTCTCTGGTGAATGTTCTTTGAATATTTGATAACTGTTAAGTTTGATTAACTCCTACAGTTATATTGCTACTCTTCAGTGAAAACCTGTGGGGTGTTTTTTGTTTTGTTTTTCAGGTTAATCAACCTAAATTTAACCAGAGGCGTATCAGTAGTGCCAAGTTCTTAGGAGAACTTTATAATTACAGAATGGTGGAATCAGCTGTTATTTTCAGAACTCTTTATTCTTTTACTTCATTTGGTGTAAACCCTGATGGTTCTCCAAGTTCACTGGACCCTCCTGAGCATCTGTTCAGAATTAGATTAGTATGCACTATTTTGGATACCTGTGGCCAGTACTTTGACAGAGGTTCCAGTAAACGAAAACTTGACTGCTTCCTTGTATATTTTCAGGTATGTAAGCACAGTATGCAGTTTGGTATCATTGAATGAATGTACAACTAAAATTTTAGCAAAGAGATGATATATGTTGTTTCTATATGTTCAAAATTAAGTTATACTTATTGTAGAGACCTTATTGTGCGATGGATTCATACACAAACACACTTTAATTTTTTGCAGTATTTATCATCAATAATAATTGGTTGCTAATTTTGAGAATTATATAGATTGTGAATTTGGCATAGTATATAGATTATGGTATTTGATACAGTAATTCTTAAAGTTCTTGAAGGTTTTGGGTGTTTGTTTTTTGAGCAAGGGTGTCACTGTATAGCCCAGGCTGGCCTTGAATTCATGACCCTCCTGCCCCAGCTTCCCAAGTGCTGGGATCATAGATATGCAGTGCCACAACCAGCTACTTGCAACTTGATAACATTCTTCTCTCATGTGTGTTTTAGTTTATATTCAAAATACTTGTTTCTAAAAGATCCAATTTAATCTGCTTAATTGTTTACTTACTAACCTATTTAGAGAAATAGCAGATCACGTAAACATTTATAGTTCAGAAACCAAATGCATTTATTAGTAAACTCTTGGGTTTTCCTTTTTATATTTTATTTATTCCATAATTTGATTAAGTGTGGCGTAAATTAAATTCAGTACAAACATAGGTATAATTGTACAACTTCTGTAAAGTTTGTATCACAGACGGTAACTTCTAGGTTGGTTGCACATACCTCAGTCATCATTCCCTGCAAAATACAATATAATAAATATTAATTAGAAAGGACAGCTCGTCATCAAATGCTTAAGTTGTTGCTGAGTAAATATCAATAGTATTTGATGATACACAACCACAGTTGTTAGCAATTTACCTCTTGAGAAGGAGTATTATAACTCCAGGCATTGGAAATGCATCCACATAGTAGCCAGGATTGATCTGGGCGTAAATAATGTTGGGGAATTTCATTTTAACTTTATCCTACTCCTGTATCTACTGTCTTATTTCATGAATTTATGAGCAAGAAAAGAGGAAAAGAGTTTGCAGGTTTGGGAGTCAGAGTCCGTTTTATGTAAGGACTGTCTTAAACTGGAGATGTCTATATTAAATACCTGAGTTGTGCTTGAAAGAGATGGCTGTAAGTATTAATATCCAAAGTAGAATCTCTTTGAAAAGAGAATTCTAATTTGATGTCTGCTATTCCAGCCTCAGAAATAAGAGCCACATAGAAATACCCAGGACTGAAAATCAACAAAGGTGTTTTCCAAGTTAGTTTGACAGAAAAATGTGGCAGATTTTAAATAAATGTACTGAGAGTTTGAAATGAGTTAGGCTTCAGAGAGGAGATTATTTATTCTGCTTAGAATATGAAATGTCAGCTGTCTGCGGTGAGGTTGTTATATCTCACTAGAATAGAGTATAGATTATGTTTTAGAAGGTTCTAGAAGGCAGGTAAAAAGGATCAGCTGGAAAATGCTGAACTCCAAGTGCATGTGTATTATCTGGGATATTGCTAAAATGATTGGAACTACATTTCATTTCTATAAGCTTTCTGGCAAGACCCACACTTTGAATAACAAGAGCCTAGGCCACAAGGTGAAGAGGAAGAAGAACACGTTTGTGCTAGCAAAAATATATTTTTTAATAAAAAAGCATTTTTATAAAATATATATGCTTAGGTTGTGCTACTTGTTAATATATATTAGGAATTAGAACAAGAGCAGGTAAAATGAGGGAACACACTAGTATAGAGGAAAAATATCTACATAGTAGCATGTACATGGTAGCTGTTTAGTAAATGTTCATAATTTACTTAGTTTTCAAAAAGTTTCATCCTCAGATATTTTAATGACCTTTTAAAAAATATCAAAGCAAGTAGCATAGAAAAAATAATGACAATTTATCAAAACTGTGGCATCGAATTTGCTTCAATAAAGTTAAATGCGTCAACTCCGGGGCATGGAAATGGGTTTTCCACTTTTGTTTCAGAGTACCTGAAAGAGTATTTGGTATTTTGTTTATACTTTCTCCATGTCTGCTTCTTTCTTTCTTTTTTTTTAAATCTATGGCAGCCAGAATAAAAATGTTTGACTAAAGTCAACAACTGGCTCAAAAATTACATAGATAGGAGGAAATGATTGGGATTAGGATCATTGCTGTTGACCTTTAATAAAAAGTATAGGTTTCTTGTTCAATCTTTTAACTTAGTTATTTTAACTAGGTAACATCACAATACAACTATTTTAAATTTTTGTTATTAATTTCTTATAGCTAAATTTATTTTTCATTTGTTATCAGCGTTATGTTTGGTGGAAGAAAAGTTTGGAGGTTTGGACAAAAGACCATCCATTTCCTATTGATATAGATTACATGATCAGTGATACACTAGAACTTCTAAGACCAAAGATCAAACTCTGTAATTCTCTGGAAGAATCCATCAGGCAGGTACAAGACTTGGAACGAGAATTCTTAATAAAACTAGGTAAGCAATTCATTACAGAGAGAAAATGAAGGGGATTTGGTCAGATTGTCTCTAGAATCTGTTTTATAATGTTTCCAGTCAGAGTTTTGTATTTGCATACCTTGTGTCTTTGATGTTGAGTATTGCATAATAGGGTTAGGTGAGACCTTTGTGACCTAGTTGGTTTCACTAAGTGATCTCAAATTGAAATAAAACAGTCAAGCAGGACTTAAAGCAAGTGATAGTGAAGGAAATATACAATCTTGTGAGCTGCTCTTAATTTTAGACTCTGGTTTCTAATCAAGCCTTTGGATGAAAGGTCTCATATGTATAGCATATTTTCAACTGCTATTATTCCTGAAAACACACGGGCTTTGGAGCGTGGAAGGGAGTACCAATTTAAAATTTGTAATAACTCTACAAAATTTCCGATCTTTTTCATTAGTAGATTTGACTGTCCTTCAGAGTCTAGAGAAAATGTGCTCTTAGAAGATTATCTTTACAATTCTCTTCATCCTTCTGAGGTAGTTGTAGTATACTAATAGCTTTGTCACCAGGTAACAAGTACAAGGTCTAGTCTTGCCAACCTAGTTTGTGTGCTAACAGCTCTTCTGTCTCATCTGTTTTATTGTAATATTTTCAAAGTTATGTTTTCAGGATTGGTAAAACTATTATTTTATTTCTCATTAGCACGTAGAATGTTCATGCACATCTTTAGTTTCAGTTACACTTATGCTGTTACTTTATTAGGTTATATGTCTCAAGACTCAGTTTAAAGTAAGGGCATAAGTAATAGTCCTCTCCCTACCCCGGGCATCCAGAATATTGATAACTTGCTATCTCCAAGGTAATTCCTCATTTGGAGAACATGCTTGTGCTTGCCTGATTTTTTTTTTTTTTTAATTTCTGCCACTGACTGTGCAAGTACTGTCCTGTTGCTCACCTCACAGAGACCTACGGTGAATCTTGGCTTTTCAATCTTGATCCAAGTTACCCAATTTCTTTTTCTTTTCAGATTTCGAATTACATAAGCACTTCAGCAAAGCGTATCATCTTATATTATCATTCTAAGTGTTCACATTCTTTATGTGTTTTTAAACTGTTAAAGTGTAGCCTAGGGCCCAGAAATTTTCATAAGTGGTTCAACTGCATAAAAGGAAAGAGAAAAGATTACTTTTTTTTTTTTTTGTAAATTAAAGAGTTAAAAGACTTTGAATTTCTTTTGGGGAGCCCAAAGAGCAAAAAATGAATCACCATATATGGTTTGAAACTCTAAATATGGTGGCACTTAAAATGGGTCTGTGCCAAGTTATCTCTGATTTTAGAAGTTAGATAAAAGGAAAAGGTTATATGCAGAGGATATATTTTAAGTAAGCTTTCTGTTAATAGACTATTGCATTGTGCAGTATTTTTGCCTTTCATTGTTTGTCTTTATGCACCTGGAAACGCCTCATTTTAGTTTTATAGCATCCAGTGCAAAGAGTGAGGCTAGTGGGAAATACTAAAATTATTTTTTAATGTCTTAAACCATTTACAGTATTACCACAGATAATGTTTATGGCAGTAATTCTGAATAATTCAAAGAAAATCACATATTACATTCATAAAGAATGATGTGTTAATATACTTTGTATTCTTTTTTTTTTATTTTTCTTGGTCTTTGTAGTTTTGTAACTGAACTTTTAAATCTTTGTTTTGTTTTAAAAAATAGATTATATTCCTTTGAATTTGCCTTAGTTACTTAATTCTATTGTTTGACTCTAAGGTTTTTCCAATTTTATATCCCTGTGTTAATTTTTAAAGTGACTTTCATTTCTTTAGGTAAATAGAATAGAACGAAAAGGGGACTAAGACTTTTTTTAAATTACAAATAAAGCCAAAGTGGTATTATTTAATTTTATTTTGGAAGTTCCAACTAGTACTGCAAAGAACAGATAAGAGGGAAGTGAAAATAATATTCCTGCCAGGTGGTGGTGACACACACCTTTAATCCTGGCACACAGGAGGCAGAGGCAGGCAGAGCTCTGTGAGTTTGAGGCCAGCCTGATCTACAGAGTAAGTTCAAGGACAGCCAAGGATACACAGAGAAACCCTGTCTGGAAAAATAAACACATAAAAATGCAAAAATGAAAGAAAATAAGATATTTATGTAAATAAGTATGTTATAGAGCAAAAGAATATATTTTTTAAATTGTAAACAAAGCCAAAAGCTATTAAAGGTCCAAAATTAGTTCTAATTAATAATAAATAAGGCAATTTAGCATATGATGAATAAGGATTTTTAAAAATAGAATAAAGAAAACCAGTGAACTAAATGTGTTGAATATTTATTTTTTAAAGGCTTAAAGATGATTTAGTACTAGTGTTTCCCAATTTTAAATTGTAGAAGAATGCACCCAAAAATAACAAATTTGGTTGTTTGAAATTTTCCGTATATGTGGTTCAGTGGCATATACCTGTAATCTCAGCACTTGGAAGGCAGAGGCAAAGAGTCAAAGGCCAGTATGAATATTAAGGGAGACTTTGTCCCAGAAAAACAAGATAACAAATCCACAAAATAAACAAAACCCAACAAAATGCACACATTTTATACAGTTTGAAATTAAGAGAAAAATTGTTTCCATTCCAAGTTATTATCACTTTTATGTGAAGTGCACAAACTGATAGGCTAGCATCTGTAAGGCTAGGTAAATGAACATGACATATGTAAACCAAGAAAGTTTGTTCTAATGAATATGGTTTGTTTGCCAGAATGATGGAGGTATTACTTATGTGTGACAAACAAAGCTCAAATTAAAGCACCAGCTAAGGTATAAGACAGGTTAAAAAATACATGCTCTTATGACTTCCAAATATATGAAGGATAAGTTCAACTAAGCAGAGAAATACAAGTTAAACCACCTGAACAGAGACTTTAAAGTAGTTACCACCCCTGTGATAAGCAGAAAAACTGAATCATGAAGCAATTCAAGTTGAAAGATAAATGCATTTTATTTTGTTCCCCAAGTATACTTCTAACATTTTAATATTCTAAATTTTGTCTGTATTTTGAAGTTTCTTATCCGTATGTCCTTTATATGGTTTCTATACATTGTTTACATTGACAGTTTCCTAGGAATTCATAGTTTGGTTATTACATAATTGAGCAAATGCAAAAAGCAGTACTTACAAATTGTTTTTGAAGCTTTGTTGCAGTACAAATGAAAATGTTAGAAATAATATTATTTTTCCTGATATTTTGGAAACATTACTATCAAAATGGTTGCTTACATTTTGTTTTCTCCAGTTGCTTACATATTGTTTTCTCAGTGATGCATATTTAATGAAGGGAGGACAATGATATAATGTTTCATATCACAGAAATTATCTCTGTGTATGTGTACTGGTAACATTTAGATATAAACTGACTTTGCCTTTGATAATTATCAGTCATATTTTGGTTTTTAAAATGTTTTTATTATTATTTATGTGCATTGATATTTTACTATGTATGGATGTTGGGTCCTCTGAAACTGGAGTTGCAGACAGGTGTGAAGTGTCATGTGGGTTTGGGGAACTGAGCCTGGGTCCTCTAGAAGAGCAATCAGTGCTCTTAACCATTGAGCCATTTCTCTAGCCCCCAAATATTTTGTTTTTAAAATCTAGTTAGGGATCTGTAAAATGGCTCAACAGGTAAGGATGCTTGCCACCAAACCTGACCTTGACTTTGGTTCCTGGAACTCACATGGTAGGAGAGAACTGACTTCTGTAGGTTGTTCTCTGACCTCAACACTTATGCCATGACATGATATACACACAACATACATACATACATACATACATACATATATATATATATAAAATCTACTACTTTTATGTATGAAAAATAGTAAGCAATAAGTGAATACTTTCATTAATGGAAACGTAACCTGAGACACTATCTGTTGGTCTTCAGTATGAATTTTACTTTAAAAGCAGATACTTCTGAACTTCATTCATCTGTTCTCTTTTTCTCTACAGACTGAAAATAGGTACATTAATTGCTCTGTGCTTAAATAATTTTACCAGTTGCTTAGGCTTAGAGCACTAGAGTAAATTTTTGTTGTTACTGATTTGTCTAGTAATTCAAATTCTGACATTCAGTACTCATAAAATGCAAAGACTAATATTCATTATTAGTAATTCTTTCTGTATTTTACTAAAATTTTGTGTGTAACTAGTATTTACTTACTAAATACCTACTCTACTTATCAATGTGTAGCTTCTCCTAAGTTTGAAGTATATAAACTAAGTTCTTTATCCTTAATGTTATTATGCAACATTTATGAAATTGTTAGAAAATCAGTAAGATGTCATAGCATCAACATGTACTCCATGTGATTCAGGAACAGGCAGTAGGTAAATTTTCAACAGATTGGAAGAACAGATTAGATTTACAACTGCATATTCAAATATGCTCCATTGGGAAGGAAAGTGGATGAACAATGTGTAAAGACAGCATGTTCTGTGCAAGGTGTGGGGAAGAGATGGGAAATAGGTCGGATAAGATTATGTTATGTGTATCTTTAAAGTAGGACGAGTGGGTTGGAATTCAGTCCAGTATGAAGAGCTGCACAGTGAGATGTAGAAGAGCACAGGAAGTGAAATATTTGGGCCAGTTACCCCAAGGAAGGAAATGCTGCTACTAAAGAAAAAATTAAGCTGTATAATAACCCTACTGTGGCCTTTTGTGCTTTTCTTCTTTAAAGTGCATTGAGGGGCTGGAGAGATGGCTCAGCGGTTAAGAGCACTCACTGGCTGCTCTTTCAAAGGTCCTGAGTTCAATTCCCAGCAACCACATGGTGGCTCACAACTATCTGTAATGAGTTCTGGTGCCCTCTCTGGCCTGCAGGCAGACATGTAGGCAGATATTGTATACATAATAAATGAATAATTATTTTTTTTAAAAAAGTACATTGAAATTGATAGCCAAATGTAATTTCTTCATTAAAGTAACTTGATTTTTATTTTATTTTATTTTTGTAGTTTTGGAGATTGCTGAACTATTATTTGTAGACTGTGACCATGCGTCTATTTTATATATGTCTGAGATAGAGTTTAGACAGGATAGGATACTTTTTTAAAGTATTTGAAGCTTTAAGAAAAGGGAAAAGAGGTATACACATACTTACATATTTTTCTAGTTTAGTGGCTAGTAAATGTATTGCTTTTTTTTTTACAGTGTTTCTCAATTATTTTCAATTCTGATCATTTATTCTGAGAAAATGGCTTTTGATTAATTATAGTTTTTAAGTAAAGTGTTGGTATAAAAATGGTAGTATAGCGTTTCTCTTTCTAAGTGTATTTTCCTACTTTTGTCTTGTTTTCAAGGCCTAGTAAATGACAAGGAGTCCAAAGATTCTATGACAGAAGGGGAAAATCTTGAAGAGGATGATGAAGAAGAAGAAGGAGGAGCTGAAACTGAAGAACAGTCTGGAAATGAAAGTGAAGTGAATGAGCCAGAAGAAGAAGTAATTACTTTTATATCTACAGATAAATTTGTGGCTATATGTGCAGAAGAATATTTGATCGAGTAAATAGTTTAAAAGCTTTTTATTACACACACACACACACACACACACACACACACACACACGGCCCTGTCTGTACCATAGCACACAATTGGAGCTCAGGGATCAGTTTGTAGGAGTTAGTTTTCTCTTTGGATTTTAGGGGTTGTACTCAGACCATTGGGCTTTGCAGTAAGTGCTTTTCCATGTGAGCCATCTCTCCAGTAAAGATTCTTAATTAATAGATATCTCTCCTTTGTTTTATTACTGAAAATGTAACTAATATAATTCTATTATAACATCCCTTGATGAAGGGTTTTTATAGACACTAATACTAGGATGATCATAGCATTTTTATTTAATTAGCAGTTCGAGAAAAACATTGTTTTAATCTCCTATGTGTCTTAATCTTATTGTTGAATATGGACAATCTGTGGGCTTTATAATCTGAAAACTATTGTATTGACTAAATATTCATATACGTTACTTTATTTTTACCAACTTGAGTAGTTCTGAAACAGACCCCCTGAAACTGGAGTTACAGACAGTTGTGAACTGCCATGTGGATGCTGGAAATTGAACACAGATCCTTTAGAATAACCAGTGCTCTTAACTGCTGAGTCATCTCTCCAGCCCTCATTTCTTTGGTTTCGATATTGAACTTTGTGTTTTGGAAGGGTTTATCACTTTAAATTACTTGTAGTTCAAATCAAAGAAGGTAACATTACACATGCTATATCTCTGGTAGGGAGAAATGCAAACAAATGTTTAATTGGAGGAGTTATATGGCTGTCTAAAAAGATAGGTTGACTTTGAGAAAAATGAGATTGGAATGCTTCTCTTCACCCTTCAAGGTCCCTCTGTTCCTTATAGCTATCCTCCAAATATAAGCAGAGAAAATTATTGAAGAAGAAGGATGTGTTGTAGAGTAATAAACATGGGGAGGGGAATTCTATGACTGTTTACTCCAGTGGAGAAAGAAAAGGCAAGACTTCAACTTATTAGAAACAGTAGGAGCCAAGTGGTGGTGCACACCTTTAATCCCAGCACTCAAGAGGCAGAGACAAGTGGATCTCTGTGAGTTTGAGGCCAGCCTGGTCTACAGAGTGAGTTTCAGGAAAGGTTTCAAAGCTACAGAGAAACCCTGTCTCAAAAAGCAACCAAAAAAAAAAAAAAAGAAGAAGAAGAAAAAAAGAAAAAAAAGATACAATACAGCCTTATAATGATAAGTGTATAATATAATGATAATATGTATAATACATACACACACATACATACGCACACTACTGAGCTAAATCAGTGTGTGTGTGTGTGTGTGTGTGTGTGTGTGTGTGTGTGTGTCTAGCATGCATATAACCTTGGGTTCCATTCTTCAGAACCCCTCCCTGAACAAAGCTATTGTTCAGTTTTCATCTTGGTTCTATTTTTTTTGTGTGTTTATGAGTATTTTACTTACATGTATGTATGTATACCATGTGTGTGCTGTGGCCCCAGAGGCCATAAGAGGGCACTGGAGCCTTTACAGCTAGAGCTACAGATCATTGTGAGCTGCCATGTGGGTTCTAGGAACCGGACCAGGATCCTCTGCAAGTCCTCCTAACCATTGAGCCATCTCTCCGACCCCATCTTCATTTTTTTATGTCTTAGCACCTCCCAACCCAGAAATTTTCTCTTAAATATCAGCTGAAAACACAAATAATTGTTGAAGATTAAAAAAGATGATCTACTAAAACATCATTTTCTGCAACATTTATATAATTAATAAAAAATGATAATATTTATTGTTAAAATAACAATAATATTTACTAGATTTTTGCTATACTGTTCACTATCGTAAATATGATTGTTTCTTATGAATAAGGTTGATATTAGTGAGAAACTAAGGTACAAATAGGGTAAGTAATTTGCCCACAATCTCAAGAGTAGTACCAGAGCCAGTATATAGCATGGGCACTTTGGTTTTTGTTACATTGCCTCTCCTGCTTGCCTCACCAGCTCAGGCTTTGTGGTGTATTAATGATCACTTTATAATTCTATCCATTATGGTAGTTAGGGAGATCAGGACAGATGTATTTTTGTTCTTCAAAATGAATATTTTTATCCAGTTGGCCCTTCCTCTATGCATTCTACTACTCACATACAAAAAATATTTGAGAGTAATATATTTATTCTAGGCATATGCAGACTCTTTTAGTCATACCCTAAACAATGCTGTATAGCACTTAAATATATTTGATAGTATAAGTTATCTATAGATAATGATGCTTCATGGGAGTCCTTGAACCAATCCTGAGATGCAGTTTTATTGACTGAAAAATAACGGGAGGGGTGTTAATTCATTCAGCTTAGTTTAACCTAGTTTTTAAATATGAGGCATCTTTTATAATTAACTGATTTATGGGAGAGGCCTGGGAAGATGACTTATTTGGTAAATTGCTTGCCTTGCCAAATTTGAACACTAACACCCACATAGAAACCTGCAATTCCCATTTTGCTGAATAATCTTGGAGGATCACTGGCTACCCAGTTTAACTCAATCAGTGAGCTCTAGATTTATTTAGAGACCCTGTCCCCTGAAGTATATGTATACACACACACACACACACACACACACACACACACACACACACACACTAATTCATTTTCTTCAAGGGCAAATTTAAGACTAGTTTTTTGTTTTGTGTATTTTTGATTGGTTGTTTGCTTGCTTGCTTGTTTGCTTTTGAGACAGGGTCTTAAGTATCTTACTGTGTGCCTGAAGATGATCTTTGTCCTACTTGGGTTTTTGTTGTTGTGATAAACACCGTAATCAAAAGCAGCTTGGGAAAGAGGATGGTGTAGTTCATGTTAGAGGTTGCAGTCCTTCATTGAGGAAAGCCACAACAGGGGTTGGATGGAGAAAGTAAAGCAGAGACTCCAAAGAAGTACTGCTTACTGGCTTGCCCAAGTTTTTTTGTTTGTTTTTTGTTTTTTGTTTTTACATGCATTGTTTTGCCTACATATATGTTTGTGTGAGGGTGTCAGATACCTTGGAACTGGAGTTCAAGACAATTGTGAGCTGTCATGTGGGTGCTGGAAATTGAACTCAGGACCTCTGGAAAAGCAGCCAGTACTCTTAACCACTGAGCCATCTGCCCAGGGTGGCCTGGCCATCCCACATCAATTATTAATTAAGGTAATGCCCCACACACATGCCCACAGATCAATCTGGAGGCGATTACTCTTCTTCTCAGGTAACTCTAGCTTGGCTCAGCAGTATAGCCTTGAACTCCTGACCATCCTTTCTTAGGTCCTGGGATTTATTATAAGCATATACACCATGCTTAACTAAGAACATCATTTGTGAATTTAATTTTAAATTACAGAACTACCTTAGAAAATAAAGCTTGTGCTTTAATTTTTAACTTTTATTATTTATTGGAGGTGGGTAGGTATAGATGCACAAGTGTACCATAGCACTGCTTTGAAGGTCATAAGACAGCTGGTAGGAGTCAGGTCTTTCATTCCACTGTGTGTATTCCAGGGATCAAGTCCAGGTCATCAGACTTGGTGGAGAACACTCTTCACTGGCCATTGTATTCTTTATGAAATCTTTTCATGTAGAATTCCTAAAAACTTAACAAATGTTTGTAGTAACAGTGTACTTTTGGGACTTTAGAATTATTTTTTACATATGAACAACTAACAGTAGTACAGATTAATGTCATTTATTTTAGGGAGTATTTCTCACTTGGCACGTTGAGAAGCAGCTGAGTTTAGCATAGTGGATTTAAAACTTATTGACACCTATTTGACCTAGTTATTGAGAGTATTGTTTATGATATCTAAATACACTGTGCACTGATCAGGTTGGTAACTGTTAATTCTGTATCAATCATTGATGGTTTCTGTGGTTTAGAAGAAAATATGGTATGTCTTCATTATGAAATGTTAATTCTCTTATATACAAAAGTGCTATTCTGTTAACTTGTGTCAGTATGAATGAAACTGAAAGGTGTTGTGTTAAGTGACATAAGCCTAGCACAGAAAGAATGGCATATGTCTTCACTCACTCAGGGAAACTCTAAAGAAAAAAAAAGAATCACATGTTTAAGAGTGAAGTAATGTGTTTGTTGAGTAGCAGTGAGTCCTTAGACATGTGACTTTTCTGAGCTGCAGATTGAGTTTTTGTGTTTTTACTGTAAAAAATGGGAGCAATAAAGTACAAGATAACTTTTAAACTACAAAACCTTGTAAAACTTAGTGCTATATCATTGCCTTTATCTAGTGGTATTAAATTTGAACTTTGTATAATTAGATGAATATTTTAAAAACTACAGTGAGAAATTTCCTTAGAGGCGAGAAGGTTCAGGAAATTCTTGTGTATTTCAAGTTTATGCAACACCTCTGTGTGCTGTCTGACCGACCCAGTGACTAGCTTTTAGTTTCTGACATGTGGGAATGTTGCCTTCTGACTTCTGTCATTCATTTTGAACAGACTCCATAAAAGGAAGCTTTTTAATGTGTGTTAGGTCCCCTTTCAGAGGGCTTAATCGTCTATTGATGTTAATTTCAGGAGGGTTCTGATGAGGAAGAGGAGGGAGAAGAGGAGGAAGAGGAAAATACAGATTACCTCACAGATTCCAACAAGGAGAATGAAACTGATGAAGAGAATGCTGTATGTATGGCCATTTTGTTGTTTTATTATTATTATTATTGTGTAGTGTTTTTGAATATTTGAGCCTGTGATTATGAAAAAGAAATTAGCTTTCTTGGGAATTTACTTGCACTCAGTTTTCCCTTGGATAACATTCTTTTAACCTTCATTCTTTGGTTATGTTAACTACATCTGTATAGAAAGGCTCTGACTTATGAAGCATCGCAGTGAACATTTGTTGTGGTATTTTCTTTGTTTTGGCAAGGAGGTGATGATTAAAGGAGGTGGACTGAAACATGTGCCTTGTGTAGAAGATGAGGACTTCATTCAGGCTCTGGACAAAATGATGTTAGAAAACCTTCAGGTATGAAATACTCTCCTTTTTGGTTGGCCTCGGACCCACAGAGATCTGCCTTTCTCTGCCTCCCAAGTGCTGGGATTAAAGGCATATGTCACCACTGCCCAGCTGAAATATTCTCTATTTAAAGACTCTTTTGAACACAAAACACTGTAGCACATAAAATTCTGATTAATGTGAGAGTCTTTGTAAGCAGCCTCCTCTGTAGCATATCTCCCTCATGTTCATAGGTTGTGACTGCCATCCTGGGTTCCTGATTTGCAATTTGGAGGTGTTTGGGGAGAGATGGGGTCGGGGGAGGAGAGAGAAAGGAGATAAATGTAGTTAACTTAAGACTGGGAACAGAGTCATTTTTAAGAGCATGTGGTACCCTTACTGAGCTTGGTTCCCAACATAGTGTTGGACAGCTAACAGGTACCTATGATTTCAGTGCCTGGAGATCAATAAATCTTTATGTCTACAGCATTAATAAACTAGATTTGGTTTGGGAGGGTGAGACAGGGTTTCTCTGTGTGTCCCTAGCTTGTCCTGGAACTTACTCTGTAGACCAGGCTGACCTTGAACTCTGAGAGCCATCTGCCTCTGCTTCCCAAATGCTGGGTTTAAAGGTGTGTACCACCATGCCCAGCTAATGAAGTAGATTTTATCAAAACTTATAAGGCTGTTCATTTTGTTTTGAAATGTAGTGCTGGAGATCAAACCCAAGATCTTGTGCATACTAGCTGGGCACTGAACTGTACCTTAACTCACAATATAACAATTATTAAAATATCACAGTAATTTGAAATAATTACATTTTCCTGTAATTGGAGAGAAAATCCTTTGGGTTGTATGCATCCGCCTATTAAATTCCTGTCGCTTTTTGGTGACATCGCAGTGCTTTTACTGGAACATTGACTTGGCAAGGAGCAAGTTCTATTGAAGGGAAGTAAAAATGTTCAATACAGATAATTGTTGATCAGTTTGTATTAGAAAGAGAAGAGAAATAGGGAGTGGCTAGGGTTGGGCATAGAGCAGGGTGGTTTCTTAGCATGTTTTTGTTTAAGATATTAACTCATTATATGCAATGAACTGGTTCTTTAGGGAAGAAATACTGTCTTTACTAATGACACTTCTTCCTTCTTTCTTCTTTCTTCCTCCCTCCCCAAAGTATTATTATTCTTCCTGAAGTTATTATTAAGTTTAGGATATTATTTTACATATATTAAGTATTAGGCCAATTTGCTTCTTCCTTTAGATATTAGGTATTTCTTTATATCTTCAGATGTTTTGGTATATGTATTTGGGGGCGTTGTTTGATTGATTAAATTTTTTCTTTTTTTTGTTCTCAATATAATATTTTTATCAATTCTATTTTATTTGGGAATTTCATACAGTTTACCCTGAAAACTTGCTTCCTATTCCTCCCAGGTCTACTCTCCCACCTCTGTGTGCCCTCCTCCAAAAAACTGGGGGGGAGGGAACCCCAAAAAGCAAACAAATAAAACACCAAATCCAATTTATATTTCCCATATACTCATTGGCACGTTGTCAAACTCCTAGTGGCCAGCCCCTTAAAGAAAACCAAATCCTCTTCCACCCACCCCCACAGCCCCCCACCTCCATCAGAGGCCATCATCTGTGAATTTGTGATAAAGCTCTTTAATAGCTTCCTGTCTGAGCTGTTCCTTTATTTATTTTTTGTTTTAATTTTTTTGGAGGTGGGGAGATTGTCATAGAAGCCTTCAATGTCTCTCTGGATCTTGTTTATTATTTTTTTACATTGTTGTTGTGTTTTTTTTCTTTCGGTTTTTGTTTTGTTTTGTTTTGTTTTGTTGAGGCAAGGTCCCATTAGGTAACTGAAGCTGGCCTCAGACTTAATAATTAGCCCAGGCTGGCCTTAAATTTACTCTCTTCCTGCCTCAGCCTCCCAACTGCTTGAATTACATGTACATTCTACCGTAATTAGCCCAAGAGCCCTTAATTTATGAAATAAATTTCATGTCATTTTAGAGGCATGTCAAATAAAGCATAATTAATTATTCTAATCTTCTGAAAGAAAAAATAGTTTGCATAAAGAAGCTTATGGAGTCAGTACCATTTAATAAATATTATGCAACTACTATGTGACTACCGTTGTTCAGCAGGTGAAGTGTAAGTAGTATATAAGACAAGTGCTCTTCCTGTTCTTAGAGAAGATAGATATTTTAAAACTACCAAGAACATTACTTCTAAATTGTGCTAATTTGGTAAGGATAGAATGTTTTGGTTTATAGAAAGGGAAGATCCTTAGGTGGGATGGTGGAGAAGACATTTCTAATGTCACGATGGAGCTGTTTAAGGGTGGGCAGATGAGATGGCTGGTTAAGAGTACTGGGCTGCTCTTCCAGAGGACATAGGTTCAATTCCAAACACCCACATGGTGGTCACAACCATCTGTACACCAGTTTCAGGAAATCTAATGCCATTGCAGGTGCCAGGCATACAAACGGTACAGAGTCACATGAATGCAGGCAAAATACCCACACACCTAAAATAATTTTTTTTTTTAGTTAGGGGAAAGTGGAGAAAATTACAGAAGTCTTGAGGCAGAAAAGATCTTGCCTTAGAAAACTAAATAGAAGCTTAGTATCAGTGGACATAATCTATGGGAAAATGATGACAAGAATGAGAACTATAATGGGAACCCTTGGAAGAAGAAGTTCTATGTGAAGGTGGTACTGATAGGGGTGAGACTGCAAACCTGAAAGCTTGGGTAGAAGGTTATATTGATAATCACCAGGTTAACAAAGGCATCAGTTTGAGAGCTTTTCAGTTTGTAGAATGAACTGAATTTATTAGGTGCTTGACTAGATACAGAGTGTGGGTTCAATCTTTTGTAGCTATGACAGATGCCTGAAAGTAGTAGTTTAATGGAGGAAGAATTTGTTTGAATCTTGGTTTCAGTCCTTGATTGACTCTGTCACATTTAGAGTGACCTATAGCATTGCAGAAGCATCATGAAGGAAGTGCATGACGTAGGCAACTATAATCCCAAGGAAATATTAAGGGACAGGGACAAGATACACTTCTAAGAACATGCCTCCAGTAACCTGCTTCCTGCAGACAGGCTTGTGTTGGTTAGACCCTTTGTCCCTGTGACAAACACCAAGAGAACAACTTATAATAGGGAAGAAATATTACTTTTGGTGTCCAATTTCAGTCCTTTACCGCTTTATGCCTGAGGCATGGTAGTAGGGGTGTGTGATAAAGACTGTTTACCTTATAGAGGTGGAAAGCAGAGACAGCAGGACAGGGGCCAGGTAAGACTCTTCAGAGGTACTTTCTCCATAATGAATTTTCTTCAGCAAGTTCTCACCTCCTAAAATTTCTAATATTCTCAAAGTGGCACTCCTAGCTGGAACTAAACTTTTAGACAGAAGTCTCACTATTGTACGATAGTGGGCCTGGAACTTGCTTTATAGATCAGGCTAGCTTAATTCACAGAGATCTGCCTGTCTTTGCCTCCCTAGCGTTGGGATTAAAGGCATGCATCACCACACCCAGCCTGAGCATTAAACTTTTAATGTGAATCATGTAAGGATATTTCACACTGTATAATTAGACTTTTTTGGGGGGGGCGACCCACCTCCAAATAATGACACAGAGTCTTATTATTAATTATGAAAGCTTGACCTTTATCTTAGGCTTGTTCTTAACTAGCTCTTGTAATTTAAATTAACCTATTTCTAGTAATCTACGTTCTACCACATGGCTTTTTACCTCTCCTCCATTCTATATGTCCAACTCCCTCTATGTCTCACTGGCATATCTTCTGTACCTCAGATTCTTCTCTAGTTCCTCTCTCTCCCCAGAAGTTCCACCTAATCTCTCCTGCCTAGCTATTGGCTATTCATCGTTTTATTAAATCAATGACAGCAATACATCTTCACACAGTGTACAAATACCATAACAATACTAGATCCATAGCAATGTTTCACCTCCTAAGTTTCCGTTACTTCTCAATAATGCCATTTGTGGATTAACACCTGCATGATCCATAACTTCTCAAGAACCCTACTTGGAGCCTGTGAGATGGCTCAACAGAAAAAGCATTTGCTACCAAGCCTGATGACCAGAGTTGGAGCCCAGGCCCTGCATGGTGGAGGAGTAAACTAACAATTCCAAATTGTCATCTGACCTCCATACATACATTGTGGCACATTGTAGTAAGGAGGCTGCTTGTTGGTTTCCGGCCACTTAGCCCCAAAATAATCACACAGAAACTGTATTATTTAAATCACTGCTTGGCCCATTAGCTCTAGCTTCTTATTGGCTCTTACATATTATTTAACCCATCTCCATTAATTTGTACATCACCATGAGGCCGTGGCCTACCAGCACAGTTTCAGCACATCTGTCTCCCGTGGCGGCTCCATGGCTTCTCTCTTGACTCTGCCCTTCTTTCCCCAGCATTCAGTTTAGTTTTCCCTGCCTAACTCTGTTCCTCTATAGCTCTGTTATAGGCCCAAAGCAGTTCCTTTACTAACCAATGGTATTCACAGCATACAGAGGGAAATCTCACATCAGCACATGTTCTGCAACCCCACCCCTCAAAAAATACCTGCAAAATAAATGAATAAATAAGCATAAAAATAAGTCTTTAATGTCTATCAGTGGTGTTAGTTGTCTGTCAATGAAGAGTCAAATAAGGAGATATGCATGTATTTATATCTGCTGCCCACCCTCTGTATATATGTTGAAATAGGAAAATGCCCAAGAATAGTATTAGAAAAATAGCTTTGATCCCCACTACTCAGAAAACTGAAGCCAGTGTATCACAAACTTGAGATCTGTATTGACTACAGAATGAGTTTAAGGCCATCCTGGGCAACTTAATGAGTTCAGTCGTGTCTCAAAAATAAAAAAATAATAAAAGGGATGGGGACATGGCTTAGTGGTAGAATGTATACCTAGACGTGTTCAAGGCCCTGAATTCAATTTCTGGCACTGCATATTAATTATATATGTTTAATGTAGGACAATTTGCTTGATAATGGTTGTTTGACCCTATGTGTATGTTAGCATATGTAAGAGAAACTATGGAGGAACATAACCTATTGATAATGGTGGTTGCATCTTCAACTGAGGCGGAGACAGGTAAGATAAAGGAATTAGTATAGATACTAATAAATTTTTTTGTATTTAAATATCTTACAAAGAGAATGTGTTAGTTTTGCAATCATTAATAATTTATGAATACAGGTCAGGATTTGCCTAACAACATTTTTCATTTTTAAGTAAAAGATGTTTATAAATCTAATAGATCTGGGACTGCTTCAGGCCAATTCTAATAAATTATAATTTAAAAAACAAAAACCAATAAAACTAACATTTTGCTTGATTGGCAAGTCTCTTGAATACATGAAACTCATATTAAAAGATAATTTAAATGTTAGAAGAGCAATTTTGAGACCTTGAAAGGAATCAGCCTGCTCCATTCATCAGGATGTAGGCAGGAATTGTTAGCATGAATATAGCATGAATTCCCACTTCCTTAAATACATCATTTCAGGTCCCTGCTTTTCCACCTGTTCTTCCGCTTCAATTTTTTTCTATATTTCCAAAATTGCTATTTTCTCATCTTTTTGGAAGAAGTTGCACTAAGTCATTAATATTCTCAAATGTCTCATTTCTGTTCAATCTTTCATAAAATTTCTAGTCCCAGTTAGACATACCTCTAATACATTTTAGCTTACATAGTCTCATTTGAAAGTTTACACGCTTTCTGAAGGTACTTTAAATAAGCCCCCACCCCTGCCCCGTGTGTGTGCTAGACTGAACTAGACATTGTCATCATCCCTCATTCTTCACATTATTTTTTAAACCTAGTGATTGGCTTAGTCTGTCTGTTTGGTAATCCCCTGGTATCTTCCTATGTCTGCCTATCATTGCTGAGACTACAAATATAACTATACCCAGCCTTTTATATGGGTGCTAGTGATCCAAACTTAAGTCTTCATGCATGCATCTCATGCATTCTACCTACCGAGCCATCTCCCCAGTCCCTAGACTATGTCATTTTGCTCCTAGTACCTCCAGGCTTAACACTAAGTAAGCGTCAATGAAGGTTCATGTAACTGATCATTTGGAAATTCATTGTAAATACTAAAATTAATTGATACGACAACCAAGAAATTTTTAATGTGAATTGCTATAGATTTCAATTGCTATAGGTTTCACTTGTTCTTGGGTACTTGTTAAGCACCTGTTGTATGTAAAGTACTGCCTGTGAATGCTGGGGAGAGGGTGATTAGCTAGCTCTCAGTCTGGTGGAAGAGTCAGACTTCAGACACTGAGATTTTCTGATCATTACAAAAGCAGATGTAATGATCTGTAATGACTAAAGAGTGAAAGGACAGAATGCTTTTGAAGAACTCGGTCTATGGGACCTGCAGTGCTGTGTGTCTCTAGGAGGCTGGTGCACTGAACAGAATCCAAATTCCGTGGTTCCTTGGAGGTCAGACACAAAGGTAGTGATATTTCTATTTCTTGGTTTCACTTGTATTTCAGAGTCTCTGTATCTTAGGGTTATGTTTTAAGAAATAGCATATTTGTCGGGCGGTAGTGGCGGCACACGGCTTTAATCACAGCACTTGGAAGGCAGAGGTAGGTGGATTTCTATGAGTTTGAGGCCTGCTTGGTTTTCAAAAGTGAGTTCCAGGACAGCCAGGACTGTTATACAGAGAAACTCAAGCCTCCCCTCCTCCCCCCACCAAAAAAGAAGAAAGGAAAGAAATACCATGTTGAGTGAATTGTTTGCAGTTTATATTTATATTTCTCTGTGTTTCAGAATACTTACATACTTTTTAAATTTCTGTCTTGAAGCAGAGAAGTGGTGAATCTGTTAAAGTGCACCAACTTGATGTTGCTATTCCTTTGCATCTCAAAAGCCAACTGAGGAAAGGGCCCCCACTTGGTGGTGGGGAAGGAGAGACTGAGTCTGCAGACACAATGCCATTTGTCATGTTAACAAGAAAAGGCAATAAACAGCAGGTAAGAAATGTCCACTGTGTAGTTAATTGGTGGTTATCAGGTGTTATCTATTATATGTATGAAAGATGCATTGATTGACTTTTACAGAATAGATGTGTGTCAGTGGAAAGGACTTTTAAATTCTAAATATGTATATATTCATAAGAATATATAAATTCCTTGATTTCACATAGTAAACCATATAAGGAAGTTCATGGTAGGGAGGAAGAAGATACTAGCATCTCAAGAAAATGTTGAACTGCCAAAGGTTTTTCTTGAAATTTGTTATCTGACCCCGTGCCAGATATAATTCTTACTCTTTCTTACTATGCTCTCTTTCTTTGCTATATGTTACATATGGCCTCTCAAAATCATTTCCCTGGCTACTAAGCCATTACTTTGGGCATTCATGTGTTCATTTAGCAGGGTTTTTTTGTTTGTTTATTTTTTGGTTTTTCGAGACAGGGTTTTCTGTAGCTTTGGGACCTGTCCTGGAACTCATTCTGTAGACCAGGCTGGCCTCGAGCTCACAGAGATCCACCTGTCACCCGAGGACTGGGATTAAAGGTGTGTTCCACCACTGCCCAGCCATTTAGCAGATATTTACTGAGCATCAATTCTGCTCCATTAAGCATGTGTATGTGTCTAGGTCTATAGTGACACACACCATGAAATACCTGTCTTAATGGATCTTATGTCTCACTGAGATGATAAGACCTGGTTGATATACAAGGATAAACGCCAGCAGTCAGACACAGCTCCTGGATGGACATGTATTGGTTCTGTTTGTGTGCTTTATCATTTCTGATAACAGGTTCATTTCTAAAGTTGATAAATTCATGTAATAATTGACATTTTTACATTCTAATGTAAAGTAAAATAATGGTATATATTAGAATTAAATACTAGATTTTATGAAATAAGGTAGCTTCCACAGGTAGATAAGTGTAATACTTGGTTTTCGTGTTATTCACATAGCCATTTGGCATGTTTGTTTCATGCTAAGCCCTTTGTTTAGACCATAAGTTAAGCATATTCTTTCTCTCTTAGAGCTTCATTCTGGTTTAGGGAACCATAAAGTCAAGAAAGTCACTGTCAGCTTGAAATAGTGTGAGGGAAATAGCACGAGATGAAAAGAGACAGTGGCAGGGCTAGAGACATGGAGACTTTCAGTGATTGTGATGGAAAGAAGAGTCTGTATTCAAAGTAATGATGCCAGCATAGTGAGATGGTTCAGTGGGTGCAGGTGACAGGCTGAGTTCAACCCCAGAACCCACCTGGGAAGAGAAAGGTGACTGCCAGAAATTGTCCTCTGACATACACACTGTATCTATATCTATCTATCGCACACACAGAGACAAACTGAAAAACTAAATCTAACTATAAAAACAATCAAAGGTCTTTCTGGAGATGGAGGCTAGGGAACCTAAGAAGAGGATAATGGTAAGCAGGAATCTCTGAAAGATTAGAGAATGTGAATGCCACCATTTGGTCTTGGATGTCTGCTTCTCTGTTCATTTCTCCTCCACAGCCTTGGGCCCAGCTTGCCTCCCTGCTATCCTTTCAAACTTAGATCCTTCTGGATCCAGTAGCTGAGACCCAGTCCTGTCACTTCAAGAACAGAGGAACACCTTCCATAATTCCCTAGGTCCTCCAAGCCTAACTCCAGCCCTGAATTGGCTTCTTGGGGACAGAAAAAGCTCTGCAGCACTATCCTTACTCACCAGTGCCAGCAGATGGCAACCTAGGCAAAGACACTGACTCCCTGCACACACCTGCTAAGACCTTAGCATGGAACTCTAGCCCCTTCTTGGACCTGGTGCTCAAAGTGGGCTGCCACTTACTTGCCTTCAGCCTTGTTCCAGAACCTAAAAGCTCTACCACACTGCAATATCCGTCATCCCCTGCACCTTCCTAAGGAACTAGAGTGGGTACAAGTACTCAAACCTTGGGAGTAGGTAAGATCGGGCAGTCTCTATTCTTAACTATCAAGCTACTAAGCAGATGCGAGGGCTGAGGGCTTACCCCTTGGAAAAGAATCTTCACTTAACTTTGTTAAGACCTGATATCCTTCCTTCTTTTTTCCAGTAAGAAAAAAAAATGAGAAATTAAGACCATCACCAGCACCCTAGCCCCAAGGCAGGGGGGCACAGAGGCAGAGCCTTGCCAGCTATGCTTACCCACCCTCCACACTGCCGCTTCCAGTCTGTTTGATGTTTGGGATATATGACTCGATAAAATTCCCCTCTGCATTTTTTTTTTAATTTGGAAATGAGTGTCTCTGTTCTTGTCCATAATTTCTTATTTAGATAAGGGATTATAGAAGTCCTGCTTTATACCATTCTTTTGCTGGCTGGTAAGTAAAGAAGTCTTGATAATATCAAAATAATAGGGCCAGCAAGGACTTTCCATCATGCCTAATGTTAAAGTTAACATGTCAAAATCAGACACTAGCTTCCTTCATCACCCCCACCTTCTCTGTGCATGCACACACACACAGCCCTACCCAGATCTCATTGTGCTTTCATGAGGCTCACCCCTCTCTAGACCAGGGCTGTGCTTTATGCTCACTCAGTCTAAAGAGGAAAGTGAGAGCTGGTTTTGGTAAGAATCCTAAATTAGGTGTTATTCCCTGATCTTTGCCAAAACTGCTTCTCAATTACCTGGTGTTGGTATTTTACCACTGTAACTAGGGTTCTCAAATCCCAAGTACTGAACTTTTTCCCTAGGCCTACCTAGTTTTTTGAGCTAGACTTTTTTTTTTTTTTAAAAAAAACTTAGTCATCCCATTTTAGGTCTCCTTTATCTTTCTCTCTTTCTTCCTCTGTACTCCCTACCCATGCCAATGGCTTTTCTTGGCACAAAAAAAGTAAGTCTGAAAAGGTCATTTAATTCTAACATTTTAAGGCATAATACAGTGCATAAAACCTTTACATGTGTGGAGTGGGGGCAAAGAGTAGTGTTTAGCTACTATAATTAGGTATTTCTTGGTTCCCATTACTGCATAACTACTCATGTCTTGGCATGTACCTTGGGTCCTGAATTTTGTTAACTAAAAATAAGCTTAGTAATATCTTTTCTGAAGAAAATACAACAATAGTTTTCCTCTTTATTGTATTCAGGTACACGTAAAAATCCACTCATCAGCATGCACATGCTGTTTAGTCCATATACAACTTGTAGGCTTTGACAGTACACCGAAATGTACCTCAAGGCCAGGCATGGTGACACACACCTGTAATTCTCAGAGGCTGAGACAGGGTCATTAATTTGGAGGCCAGTTTATTGGAAGAAGCATTATAGTATTTTGTAGTCTGAATAAGTGTATTTTGTTCTGTGTGTTTTTTTTTTTATTTACCATTTGGGTGTTGGCTTTTCTATAAGTGTGAAATCTGTTATTGTATAGGAATGTTTAATTCTTCACTCCAGTGAAAGATCTCTTTGTGACAGGATTTCTGTTTAGAAAAGCCTTACTGTGGTAGTCATCTGCAGAAAAAAATATATCAGTGAAGTGAGTTGGTAAAAGTGTCAACAATTAATGTCTACATTTACGTATTTATTGATTTGATCATTAAAAATGTTTTAGCATAATAGCTCTGTTATATAATTTAGCATATTTTGTTTTTAAAAATACAAAGTAAATCAGGCAGTGGTAGCACACACCTTCAATCTCAGCTCTAAAGAAGCAGAGGCAGGTGGGTCTCTTGAGTTCCAAGCCAGCCTGGTCTACAGAGTTCTAAGACACTTAGGGCTACACAGAGAAGTCCTGTCTTGAAGAAGGAAAAAAAAAGTTGGGGTTAGAGAGATAGCTCAACCTTTTGGTGTTTGCAGTACAATCATGAGGACCAGAGTTTGGTTCCAAGCACCCATATAACAAACCAGAATCCTACAGACACACGTAACTCAGTTCTGAGGAATCCAGCACTCTTTTCTCCCTCACTCAAGCAAATATGCAAATAAAATGATTTTTTTTAAAAAATGCAAAGTAACAGATTCAACACAATGCCCATCAAAATCCTAGCAAAATTCTTCAAAGACCTCAAAAGAACGGTATTCAACTTCATATAGAAAAAGCAAAAAACCCAGGGTAGCCAAAACAGTCCTATACAATCAAAGAACTTCTGGAGGCATCACAATCCCTGACTTCAAACTCTACTACAGAGCTTAGTACTGAAAACAGCCTGGTATTGACATAAGAACAAACAGGAGGACCAATGGAACCAAAAAGAAGACCCGGATATCAATCCACAGACCTTCAAACACCTGATTTTTGACAAAGAAGCAAAAAATATCAGATGGAAAAAAGAATGCATATTTAACAAGTGGTGCTGGCATAACTGGATATCAACATGTAGAAGAATGAAAATAGACCCATATCTATCATCATGCACAAAACTCAAGTCCAAATGGATCAAAGACTTCAACATAAAGCCAGCCACACTGAACCTTATAGAAGAGAAAGTGGGAAATAAACACTTGAATGCACTGGCTAAGGAGACCACTTCCTAAATATAACCCCAGCAGCACAGACACTGAGAGAAACAGTAAATGGGACCTCCTGAAACTGAAAAGCTTATGTAAAGCAAAGGACACAGTCAACAAGACAAAATGACAGCCTAAAGATCTTCACTAACCCTACATCAGACAGAGGTCTGTTATCCAAAATATACAAAGAACTTGAGAAATTGGACACCAAAAGACCACATAATCCAATAAAAAAAAAAATGGAGTAAAGACCTAAACAGAGAACTCTCAACAGAGGAATATAAAATGGCTGAAAGACACTTAAGGTAATGTTCAACAACTTTAGTCATCAGAGAAATGCAAATCAAAACAACTCTGAGATTCCATCTTACACCTGTGAGAATGGCCAAGATCAAAAACACTGGTGAGAACTTATACTGGAGAGGTTGTGTAGTGAAGGGAACACTCCTGCATTTCTTGTGGGAATGCCAGCTGGTACAACCCCTTTGGATGTCAGTGTGGCGATTCTGTTTCTCAGAAAATTAGAAAACAGCCTTCCTCAAGACCCAGCAATACCACTTTTGGGTATATATCCAAAGGATGCTCAATCATGCCACAAGGACATGTGCTCAACTATGTTCATAGCAGCTTTATTTGTCATAGCCAGAACCTGGAAGCAACCTAAATGCCCCTCAACCGAAGAGTGGATAAGAAAAATGTGGTACATTTACACAACGGAGTACTACATAGCAGAAAAAATAACGACAGTTTGAATTTTGCAGGCAAATGGATAGAGCTAGAAAACATTATTTTGAGTGAGGTAATCCAGACACAGAAAGACAATTATCACATGTACTCATTCATAGGTGGTTTTTAAACATAAAACAAAGCAAGCCAGCCTACAAACCACAATCCCAGAGAACTTAGACAACAATGAGGACACTAAGAGAGACTTCCATAGATCTAATCTACATGGGAAGTAGAAAGTATAAAAAGACAAGATCTCCTGAGTAAATTGAGAGCATGGGGACCTTGGGGGAGCAGAGAAAAATGTAGAGCTCAATAAATATCAATAAAAAAATACAAAGTATATTTAACTTAATACTGAAAGACAAACAATTGTTTTGTAACCAGTACCCATAAAGAATTATAATTTGTTCCATGTTTTGACGAGGATAATTAGAATTTACTGTAACCTGAGACTATATATATATATATATATATATATATATATATATATATATACATATAGTTTTAAGATACAGCCATATTACGATTCAGCTTAAAACAACACCTTTAGTACCCCACTGTTGCTCCTACTGACACATGCTCCAGAAGGTCAGTAAGTGATCGCACCTTTGATCTGGAGTTATTGGTGAGGTCTCTTATGATAGATAGTGCATGCAACAGAGAATTTAGGTTATGAGACACCTAAATGTCTTATGCTTGCTAGTTAGCATAGTTTACTTTAAAAATTTCCCAGGGAGCCATGAGCCATAATTTTATAGATTTTTATCTAAGTTTGTCTGCCATATGCATTCCTAAGCTAGAAACATCTTGCTTAGAACAAGCATTCCAAGAAAGGGAACAGTATCTCAGGATGAGATGCTTCATTCTCATCCTCGAAACAAAGAAGTGCTCAGAATGCTGAAGATGGGTAGATTTGCATTTTGATCAATAAAAGTCTTTTGAACGTTGTTCACATATGAGGGGTCTGCAGGATGAAAAGTTGTTCTGTCTCTAGGTGTATGCTTCCAAAGAACTGCTATTTATGAATTCAGTCAAACTTAGTGGCCTTCTACTCCAGGTATCTCTTGGAAAAATCTGATTTATAGTGAAGGATAGATTGGGTTGTTTTGGTTTGGTTTTTGGTTTTTTTGAGCAGGATTCCTTTGTGTAGTTTTGGCTGTCCTAGAAATAACTTTGTAGATCAGGCTAGCCCCAAACTCGCAGAGATCTACCTACTGCTGCCTCCCAAGTTCTGAGATTTAAAGGCGTGCGCTACCACTGTTCAGCCTGACAGTATTGTTTTTTAAACTAATATATTTAATTCTTAACTATTTTATCAGGCTATTTGTGATTCCAATGTTATTTTTCCTCCAGTTTAAAATTCTTAATGTGCCCATGTCGTCCCAACTTGCTGCAAATCACTGGAACCAGCAACAAGCAGAACAAGAGGAGAGGATGAGAATGAAAAAGCTCACATTAGATATCAATGAACGACAAGAGCAAGAAGATTATCAAGGTATAAAATAATTTATAGCCCATAGACTTCCAGTGCCATCACTCTGGAGACTGAGGCAGGAGGGTCACCATACATTTAAAGACAGCCTGGGCTACATAGTAAGACTATCTCAGCTGGGCAGTGGTGATGCACTCAAACTCACAGAGATCCTCAAGCCCCTTTGCCTCTTGCCTCTGCCTCCCAAGTGCTATGATTAAAGGCGTACACCACCACCACCTGTCTGTAAATAAGTCTTTAAAAAAAAAATAGTGTTTACTGTGCAAGCATGAGTACTTGAGTTGGAATTCCCAGCATTAAAAACAAAAACAAAAACAAACAAAAAAAACAGGTGTGGTGATTAATGTTTGTAACCCCAGTGTTGGAGAGGCAGATATCTGGGGCTTGCCAGCCAGCCAACCTCAAGTAATAGTCAAGGCCCAAGTCCCAGTGAGAGACGTGTTGAAAAACAAGATGGACAGTGCCTGAGAAAAAAAAACACCTGTTGTTATCCTAGCTGTCAGGGTTGTTACTTCCTTACCTTTGCATGCTTTCAGTACTTCATAATCATTAACCTATACGTTTTTTGAAAGTTGCTGCCTACATATAAACACCAATGAACTTGATCTCTATGGTTTTTTGTGCATTTGTAGAAACATTTATTTACAAGAGTTAACTGCATTTTTCTCTTTACTCCTAATCACAGAAATGTTGCAGTCTCTTGCACAACGCCCAGCTCCAGCAAACACCAATCGTGAGCGGCGGCCTCGTTACCAACATCCAAAGGGAGCACCTAATGCAGATCTAATCTTTAAGACTGGTGGGAGGTAAACAGCCTTCACTTGATTCCTCCTCACAAGGGTTCCTGTTAATGTTTTTGTGAAAAACTGAGTTTGGGATTAGCCTGTTACATCACTGCTAAACATACAAAATAGTTTTAAGAGTTTTAAGCGATTGTGATGCCTCCAGAAGTTCCTTTATTGTACAGGATGGTTTTGGCTATCTTGGGTTTTTTGTTTTTCCACATGAAGTTGAATATTGTTCTTTCAAGGTCTGTGAAGAATTTTGCTGGGCATTGCATTGAATCTGTAGATTGCTTTTGGTAAGATTGCCATTTTTACTATGCTAATTCTACCTACCCAAGAGCAAGGGAGATCTTTCCATTTTCTGGTGTCTTTATCAGTTTCTTTCTTCAAAGATTTAAAGTTCTTGTCATACAGGTCTTTCACTTCTTTAGTTAGAGTTATCCTAAGATATTTTATGTTATTTGTGGTTGTTGTTAAGGGTGATGTTTTTCTGATTTTTTTCTCAGCCTGTTTATCGTCTGTATAAAGGAGGGCTACTGATTTTTTTGTGTTAATATCTTGAAATTTGCAGGCAAACGGATGGATCTAGAAAAAAAAACATTGAGTGAGGTAACCCAGACACAGAAAGACAAATATAATATGTACTCACTCGTAAGTGACTTTTAGATTTAAAGCAAAGAAAAACCAGCCTATAGTCCACAACCCCAGAGAACCTAGACAACAAGACCCTAAGAGAGGCATACATGTCTCTACATAGGAAGGAGAAAAAGACAAGATCTCCTGAGTAAATCGGGAGCATGGGGGTTGCTGGAGAGAGTAGAAGGGCAGAGGGGAGAAAGAGAGGGGAGTGGGGAAAAAATGTATAGCTCAAAAAAAAAACAATAAAGAAGCAAAAAAAAGTTAGAGACAATGAAAAATATTAGTTTCCTGCCTGTTCTCTTTCTTTAAAGTGTATGCTGTAGTATTGATATCTGTTGCTCTCATAAAATTATCAGAAACCAGAACTGTTAGAATGTTTTGACATTTAATATAGTGGCATTTCTATTTGGTAGGTTAACATCTCGGGTGTTCTTGTCAATATTCAAGACTTTCTCAACTAAAATAATGTCTTTTTTTTATCATTCTTATATGTTGGGTTGCCAAAAAGTAGAAGAAACAGTGTCCATACCCTCAAGGCTAGAGTCTAATAGAAAAATGAATTTACGAGTACTTGAAAGTTAATTCTGCACTAGTTGTTTTTGTTTTGGGGTTTGTTTGTGTTTTTTTTTTTGTTTTTTTGTTTTTGTTTTGTTTTTTATGATGGGGGTTTGTTCAAGATAGGGTGTCTCTGTGTAGCCCTTGATGCCCTAGAGCTCATTGTGACTTTGCTTACCTTAAACACAGACATGTCCGCTTTTGTCTCCCAAGTGCTGGGATTAAAAGCGTGCACCACAATACTCGTCTTAGTCATTAAAAAAAAAAAGAATTATTGAAATACAAAGTATTTCCTAGGAAGTAGGAAGCATAAAATATGGGGAATAGATATGTAAATATATAAATGCATATGTAAAAACATATGTGCCTTTTTTTTAAATTTCATGTGCATTTTCTGTTTATCCTACATGTATGTCTGTGTGAGAGTGTCAGATCCCCTGGAACTGGAGTTACAGATAGTTGTGAGCTGCCATGTGGGTGCTGGGAATTGAACCTCAATCCTCTAGAAGAGCTGTCAGTGCTCTTAACCACTGAGCCATCTCTCCAGCCCCGTTTATATGTTTGTTGATGGTGTTACATAGTTGTCTTTCCAAAATTCTTCATTGCTGAGTAGAAGTGGTCCACACCTTTAGTCCCAGCACTGGAGAATCTGAGGCAGGCAGATCTCTGTGAGTTTAAGGCTGCCTTGTCTACAGAGCTAGTTCCAGGATAGTCTCCAAAGCTAGAGAAACCCTGTCTCAAAAATCCAAACCAGAATTCTTTGTTAACATTCTCCCATTTCCCTTTGAATTTCCCATTGAAAGAGGTTGCCTTGTTTGTTTTTCCTTTCCTCAAGGTAAGGCTATGACTTACCATTCTCATTTCACTGAAGCTTCACTTGGAACCCTTCCTGGGTCTTGGCTATTGCCTTAGTCACCCTCACAGTGTAGGCTCTGTTTTGTTTGTTTGTTTTGTAGAATTTTTTACTTTTTGAGTGTTTTGCCTACATGTACGTTTGTATACCACATACGTCCCTGATGCCTGAGGAGGTCAGAAAATACACTGGATTCCTTGGTCCTGGAGTTTGGGATGGTTATGAGTCACCATGTGGGTTCTGGGAATCAAATTTGAGTTCTCTGCAAAAGCAACAAGTGCTGCAAACTGCTGAGCCATCTCCCCAGCTCCCCACCCCTTTTATTTTTTTTAAGTTTTATTTATTATTCATTCATTTATTTATTTATTTTGAGATAGGGTCTTACTATGTAGCTCTGGCTGACCTGGACTAAGATCAAGTGTAGATTGCTGTTGTAGCCCCTCATCAACTTTGTGATCTTTTTTGACCCTTCTGTGTCATTTTCTTTGCTATAACTAGTATTCTGAGATGCAGTCTGCCATGTGACTTTGTGAGTCCTTCTATCTAAAGCCCCTCAGTGGTCCCTTGTGCTGAGCTTATAGTATAGACTCTGAGTTACACAGCTTTGTTAACTTTTCTTGTTGTTCTTTCTCATATTCTCAGCCAAGCCGGCCTCTTGGTATTTTCCCCCCTTCCCATCTCTCTTCCCCTGCTTCCCTCTTTGACCTTTCTCTGCCCTCTCTGTATCTCCCCCTCCATATCCTGCTTCTCTGCAACCTGGGGTAACTCTGTTCCTCTTTTAAGGCCTGCCTTGGTATTCTTAGGACTTTCCTAAGTAAATAAAGATATGCTGCCATGACTCTGCTCTACAGAGCAGTTTCTACTTAATTACCTGTTAGCTTGTCTCCATTCCCCCAGGGGATTACTGTAGAGGTAAGGATTGTGTTTTATCTTTCCTTGTATCTCCTACATGGCACTTACAGAAGTGGCATCTAACAAAAACTCAATTAGTTGAAAAGACAAAGGGACTTTTTTTGTTTTGGTTTGGTTTTTCTCTGTGTAATAGTCCTACCTATCCTTAACCTGGTCCTTTGTAGACCAGGCTGGCCTCAAACTCACTGAGATCTGCTTGCCTCTGCCTCCCAAGTTCTGGGATTAAAGGTGTGTGCCACCACTGTCCAACTGAGAAAAGGACTTCTTTACAGTCTGTGTTTAATCATTTAATTTTCTTTTCCAAGTCTCCTCCAAGCTCATTCCTGTATCCTTTCTTTGTGAGAGTCATAGCTCTTCAGCTAACTTCTTTGGCCTGTTTTATCTGAAATCAAAACTTAAAAAAAAAAGAATAAGAAAACCCTAATTTATCCATTAGGGTTGGAGTTTCTATTGCTGTGAAAAAAACACCATGACCAAAAAGCAAGTTGGGGAGGAAAGGGTTTATTCAACTCACACTTCTGTTCATCACCAAAGGAAGTCAGGACAGAATTTAAACAGGATAGGATCCTGGATGCAGGGGCTGATGCAGAGGTCATGGTAGGGTACTGCTTACTTCCTATGGCTCGCTCAGCCTGCTTATCGACCCCAGTACCACCAGCCCAGGGATGGCATTACCCACCATAGGCTGGATCTTCCTTCATCAATGACTAATTGAGAAAATACCTTACAGCAGGATCTCTAGCTTGTGTCAAGTTGATACACAAAACCAGCCAGTACAACTGATTGACTTGACACACAAACTTGACAAAAAGCCACAGCCCTTACTTTCTTGTTTATCCCCAATATCTTACATTAAAAACATAAATAACTTTAAAAGTCCCACAATCTTTACAAATCCAAAAGCATTAAAATTTCGGTTTCTTTAAAATAGCCAATCTCTGAAACTCCAAAATCTCTTAAAAGTTCAGTCTTTCAGCTGTGGGCTCCTGTAAAAATCAAAATTAAATACTTTCTTATTTCAAGAGGGAAGAACCAGGGCACAGTCACAATCAAACCAAAGCAAAACCAAACTCCAACTGTGTGAGCAAAACAACATTCAATGTCTGGGATCCACTCATGATCTGGCTCCTCCAAAGGACTTGGGCCACTTCTTATGCTCTGCCCTCTGCAGCACACACGCTTGTCCTTGGCTCTGGCTGACTTTACTACTGCTGCAGTCCTTGGTGTTTGTTGCATGGTACTATCTTCTCCAAATTGCTGGGATCCTCTGTTTCAACTGGGCTGCGCTTTCACCAATAACCTCATAAGCTCTGTTCATGGTGCCAAGCCTCAGCTTCTCCTTATGACCCCTTTATTCCTGGGTCTTCAACTACTACTGTGTCTGTACCTTCACTAATGGCCTCTTCTGACTTCTCACAGTGCCAAGCCTCAGCTGCTCTCCCTTCATGCCATCAAAACCAGTACCACCTGGGTGACTTTTAACTCTACCAAGTCTACTGCCAGCTCAAGGTACCACCTTGGCCACCTCTGGAACACAGCTTCTGTGTGCTGACTCTGCGGAAACGCTTCCCAGAAGATTTCACCTTAGCAAAGCTGATTAACTTCTTAATCACTGTTAACTTCTCAGCTCCAGCTGACCAGCATGGAGTGTCCCAGCAAAGCAAAGCAAAGATTTCACTTCAGCAGTTCTGCTGCCTTGTTAATCCCAGCTCAACCTAAGCAGAACCACAGACTCTTAAAGCAAATAGCCCTGATTGAGTCTTTAAATATCCCTCTGATATTTCAGAAGCCAGGCCTCCATCCTCTGCACTGATCTCAGCATTCTTCCAAGCTCACACAGTCCATCCCACGTAGCTCTCAGCACTCAGAGGCATCTCTAGCCCAGAGTTCTAAAGTCCTTCCACAAGCCTGCCAGACCACTGTCAGGTCTGTCACAGCAATACCCCACTACGCTGGTACAAATATGTTTTAGTTAGGGTTTCTGTCGTTGCAATGAAACACCATGACCAAAAGCAAGTTGGGGAGGAAAAGGGTTTATTAGGCTTACACTTCCATATTGCTGTTCATTACAAAAGGAAGTGAGGGCAGGAACTCAAGCAGGATAGAATCCTGGAGGCAGGAGCTGATGCAGAAGCCATGGAAAGGTGCTGTTTACAGACTTGTTTCTCATAGCTTGCTCAGCCAGCTTTCTTATAGAACCCAGGGATTACAGCTCCCACAATGAGCTGGGCCCTCCCCCATCAATCATTAAGAAAATACCTTACAACTCCATTTTAATGAGGCATTTTCTCAGTTAAGGTTCTGTCCTTTCAGATAACGCTAGTTTATATGTCAAGTTGACATAAAACTAGCCAACACATCCATCATCTTTAAGAATGGCTCTTTGAGCCTATCATGGTGGCATATGCTTATCCTAATACTTGATGGGGCAGAAACAGGTGTTATTTCTGTGAGTACAAGGCTTGCTTGATCATAGCAAGTTCCAGACCAGCCAGGGATATATAAGACCCTGTCTCTCAAGGGGCGGGTAGAGGTGGTATATGGCAGCATAGTACTTTGCCGAGTAGTTAAGAGTACTTAATGCTCTCTCCATGGACTTGAGTTTGGTTGTGGCAATTTACAACCATCTGTAACGCTGTTTCAGGGGATCTGACGCCTTCCTCTAATCTCCACAATATCAGGCACACACGGGTAAAGCATTCACATAAAATCTTCTTAAAGGCCCTTTGTAAAGAAAGTATAATGAATGCTTTAAAGATATAGGCGTGCTGGGCAGTGGTGGTGCTCACCATTAATTCCAGCACGAGGTAGGTAGATCTCTGTGAATTTGAGGCCAGCCTGGGCTACATAAGTTCCAGGACAGAGAAGATCTACCTTGTCTTGGGGGGGAAAAAAAAGAAAGTGTATTCCAGTGCTCCTCAAACTTTACAGATGCACATCAGTTATTTACTGAAATGCATCTTGCCTACCCTTGTTTTCATAATGAAATGGTGTTGCTGTATTGTCTAGGTTCATTTAAGTAATCCCAAGCTTAGTTCTCCCATCTCATCTTTTCAAGCAGCTAGGACAGCTGACTTAAGCTTTTATTGTATACCCTCCTCACACAAACATTGCTGGATAATTATCCCAGCTAGGCATATGTTCTCCCATTGAGTTAAACCCCTAACCCATTGTTTCTGTTTTTCGAGACAGAATCTCCCTATGTGCAGCTCAGGAAGGCCTTCAACTCTCCTAATTCCAGTACAGAGACTCGAATTATGTTGTTCCACCACATTCCATGTAGGAACTTACTTATGAAATAGTGTACCTCCTAGAATAACAGCCCAAGTGTGCACTGGGAATACTTTTTTCAGCTCTTAGCATCAATCACTCAGGGTAATTCTTTGCCTATAAGCTAGTCAAGTGATACTCTACTAAAAGTCTGAAGTCTGTCTTACAAAGACGTTTAACATTTTCTTCTCTCATCCATTGAACTTACTCCATTTTAGATAGCTGCTTTGTGTTTATTTCAGGAGAGACCTTTGCATCTTTGAATTATTTCTTTCAGGGGATGGTTGTATTGATTTCCCCCTCATTCAGTTTGTTCAGTTCTGGGGTTGTTGTTTTGTTTTGTTTGTTTGTTTGTTTGTTGTTTTTGTTTTTTCCCATGGGTAGATACAACTCAGGATATACTTCTCCATATTTGTATTTTATTCCTTGAAGGTTTCTTGCTACTATAGCCTGCTGTTTGTAAAACATAATGTGGGAGTTCATTCAAACTGTCATGAGGAAGTACAGCAGAAGTTTGTTGTCTCAGTTTTGGAGACAGAAAATGTGAGGCCAGGAAATCAGCAAGGTTGATTTCCTCTGAGCTGTAAAGAACATATTCAGGCTTCTCAACTTCCAGAAGCTTGCTGGCAGTCCATGGCTTGTAGATGTGTCACTCTAGTCTGTGTCTTTATGTCCACATAGTGTTCTTTCTGTGCATCTCTGTGTCCATGCTTTATTTTATGAGAACATCCTCATGTCGGGAACTCACCCTATTGCAGCATGGCTACATTTTAACTGATCACATCTGTCAACAGCTTTTCAAATAAGATTATAATCTGATGTTTTATAGGTTAGACTTCTCCATATGCATTTAGGTGATACACAAGTCAACCACTCATAAACTGATTTCTTAGCATCTTAGAAATTAGTTGTAGAGTGCCACATATGGTGGTACGTGCCTTACAATTATACTATAACTTGGGAGCAGAAGACAGAAAACCACAAGTTCATGATTATCCTCAGCTACATAGTGAATAGAAGGCTAGGTTGGGTTACATATGACCATATCAAAAATGTGGGAGACAGAAAGTCGCTGCAGAGAAGGTATAGGAGCCATATGTTATCTATGGAGGACATTGTGTGATCTTCAAAAAGCATTTACTAGGAGAAGTCGATGTATGGTGATTGCTGGTGCTTGAGTCTTTCTTGCTCCAATTTTGTCCTGCAGTGGTAAAGTTCCTAACGTCAACCTGTTTGTACCTTTAGGAGACGTTGATCCAGCAGCACGTGTCATTTCATTAGGTCCTGTATCTGATGTTGTGGATAGTGGAGTCCTCCAGCAATTGAATGAGAGCAGCGGACACATCTCAGCATGTCGGTCTAGAGAGTTGCGAATCTAAACCTGGGACAGGCTGGGGCCATGAGGCAGAAACACCAGCCTCCGCCAACACCGGAACAAGCCGACGCTTCCAGACAAGGCAGAAAGGCCTTTTGTAATGGAAATCACGTGAGGGTTAATCTTCTCTTGAGAATGTCAGTCAAGAAATGAGAAGGTTCACTTGACTACTGAGCAGTTACACCAGGAAGAGCGTCAATGAGATGACTGAGCCAGAGAAGACGCGGTTGAGATGGGAATGGTATGGGGGAAATGAACTTGAGTTTTAAACTTGATTTAAGTTACAGTGTCTCTGAATTGAACATCCCATGTTGGAAGAAGATACATTTGGGGGCTCCAGGACTACAGTAGAAAAGTATAGAGCAAGCAGTAAAATCTTCTAGTAAAAAACTTACATGCAGGACAACAAAATGATGAAAGATAAACAAATGCCAGATAAGCCACCAGGAAGGGTTTTGTTAAGGAGTTTGTTTCAAGAGGAACAAGGGATGAGGAAGGAAAAACCTGTTTTATCCATCAGAGTCAGTGATGTAAAATTGCCTATTATAGTGAAAGAAAATGTGAAGACTGTTAATATGCAAAGCATTAATTCAGATGGTTTAGAAAAGTCTGATACCAGCCTAAGAACGGGGATATAGTTGAGCCCATTGTAAGTATCTTTGAAAACAAAACGTGCCAGTGAGCATGTCATGGAAGAACGAAGGACAACAAGAAGTGGATCAGAGTATTTTGTTGACCTTCATGGGTTTACAGCCTCTGTGTCTAAACAAAATATGGAAACAAGTAGAGCTTTTACTTTGCTTTTGTTTTCGTTTCATTTTGTTTTCTTCCCCTCCCCCCAATAGAAATGAGGGTTCTTAGTCTGTTTCTGACAGTCTGTTAATTTATTAGGATAGGTATTTTTCATTTGCTTTCAATAGGCATAGTAATTTAGTTAAAGAACACATCTGTATGCTACAACTTGATTACATCTTTTTTTTCTATTTTGCATCTTTCTTTTTACCATGTTTCAGTTTCTGCATGTAGATTTCAATAAGAAACAAAACTTGTAAAGTTGTAACATTTCACATGGAAATGCTGCCTAATCTTCACCAGCTTCAGAAATCTGACCTTTGCCGATGCTGCAATAAAGTGTTGTAATTTGGATTTGGCATGATTTGTTTTATTTGATTTGGGAAACCTTTCAGCTGGTCAGTATCACCCAGGTTCTTCTTCATGCTTTATAAAAAATATTCTCTGATAGATAAAATGGTACATGATTATAATCCCAATACTCAGTACTGAGGCAGGAGGAGCACAAGTTGGAGGACCATCCTGATCTATATAGTGACCTGATTATATAGTGAGACTTTGTAAAAAAAAAAAAAAAAAAAAAAAAAAAAGGTCTCCCTATAGCCTTGGCTGTATATACTCATTCTGTAAACTTTGGAACATAATACATAGACCTGGAGCTCTGCTTGCCTCTGCTTCCCAAGTGCTGGGACTAAAAAGTCTGAGCTACCATGCACAGAAGACAATGCCTTTAAAAACCAAGTAGTAGATTTCTTGTGTAGCTTGACCCTGGCACTATGTTACATCTCTAAGAAATATGAAAGAAACAAAGAAATATGAAAGAAACAAAGGCAAGAATGTTCCTAAATTAGCCCCCCCATGCACACATTTATCAAAGATAAATAGATGTTCACAAACCCAGCTGTCAGACTCCTTCCTTCCTTCCCTCTAGTGATCTACCTTTAAGTTCTAATGAACTGAAAACCAACCCAGCTGAGAATCTGTCTCAAGTAAAGCCTCTGCACTTTCCTAGCAGGGCCTCAGACACCTTTATATATATTGTCTTTGCATGACAGCCATTGCAGAATCAACCCACTTAAAACCAAGTGGCCAGCCAAGGGGAAGATCATAGGCAGTAAGTGGTGGAAAGAGATAAGATGAGAAAGTGGAGGAAGAAAAAGAAACAAGGAGCAGCGCTTGGAACCACAACGCAAGAGGCCCAGTAGGGGGCGAAGTTGTAACTGTCATGCTCTAGGTTTGAACCTCAGTACCACAAATAACAAAAGTCAGAATGGCAATAAGCTCCTTGCCCTGCAAGTAATAACAATATCAACCCAATAAGCCAGTGGGATATTACCCTAAAATACAAAGATTAGTGTGGAGAAAAGCTTTTATTCCGCAGATGAGTCGTCCTGAGAGGTGTCTTGTCACTCAGTGTCAATAATTATTGGGAATCTAAGGTCAGTAATTGTGGGGATTTTTATTAGCAAATAATTTCACTATAGGAAGTATGTGCTTGAATATTGAGAATCCTTTACCAGTAGTAAAGAGAGAGCCTCAAGGCTTCCTAACAATTCCTATATAAGATCTTTATCCATAGTGAGAAAACTCCAGGGCTGAAATTATATTGAATATGCCCTAGGTCATCATTGGAAGTGATTTTAAAGTATTTAAAATATTTACACTTTCAAGGGATGGAGAGATGGCTCAGTGGTTGAGAGCATTAGCTTTTTCTTCCAGAAGACCCAAATTCAAGTCCTGCACCTACATGGTACCGAACAGCTGTCTGTGACTCCAATTCCAGTAGATCTGATAACCCCTGGTCTGTTAGGGCACTGAACACATATGTAGTACATGGATATACATGCAAACAAATATCCATATACAAAGTAAAAATAAGTTTTAAAAAATTAAAAGTGTTTACACTTAAGGGGTTAACTTTGAGCTAGACTTCAATGTGTTAATTAAAGATAATTTGAGTTTGCTTAAAGCAAAGGTGATTATTATAAGGATTCTAAGTATAAAGCAATGTTCAGGAACCCATGAACATTTAGACAAGTAAGTGCAAGCAGAAATATTCTCTGCTCCTAACCATTGTTCATGCTCATGGTAGACTGTTCTTGTTACTCAACAAAATGTCACAGATGGGCAGTTTAAGCAATTGCTTCTAGCTCTGGATGCTGCATGTCCAAGGATTGGCAGGGTTGGTTTCTTCTGAGGCCTGCCTTTGCTCTGCAGAGGCTTCTTCACTATGTCCTCACATGCCCTTTTGTGTACAACATCTCATTTTTTTTCCTTGACGACACGCAGCCCACTCTGTCTTGGAACTGGGTATGTAACAAACTCATCTTGAACTTCCATCTTCCCATGTGCATGAATCACTGTTCTTGGTTTCTGTGGTGCTGAGAATCAAAGCCAGGGGTTCATCCATTTTAGATATGCACTCAGTGGGAGCAGCCCCAAGCAAGCAACCTCCATGGGAGCAGAGTTGAAAAACCCCCAGGATTGCTGAGTGACCTCCTGGGGTGATTGGAACAGTGGCCCTGACTGCATCATGAGGAGTAACCATCTGAGCCTTGGATCAACTGGCATCTGTAAGACTGATCACCAGAGTCATAGCCCCAACTACACCAATCAAAGGAAAAGATGGGTAGACAAAGTAAGAACACACCCAACACCACAAAGGGCAACATGACACCAACAAAAACTGGTGGCTCTACAACAGCAAGACTTGAATACCCAAATATAGATGAAACAGAAGAAAATGACCTAAAAAGTAACTTTAGGAGAATGTTTGCGGCCCTTACAGAGGAAGTGAGAAATTCCCCTAAAGAAATAGAGGAAAAGACAAATTTAGAAGAAATCAACAAATCCATTAAAGAAAACCAAGAAAAAGCAATCAGACAAGATGAAAGAAACAATTCAAGACTTGAAAACCAAAATAGAAACAATAAAGAAAACACAAACCAAGGGAATTATAGAAACAGAAATTATGGGAAAACAATCAGGAACCACAAACATAAACAACAGAATACAAGAAATGGAAGAGATTCTCAAACGCTGAAGATACAATAGAAGAAATAGACTCCTTAGTCAAAGAAAACATTAAATCTAACAAAAGCTTAACCCAAAATATCCAGGAAATATGGGACACCATGAAAAGAGCAAACCTAAGAATGGGATAGGAGAAGAAGAAATCCAACTCTAAAGCACAGAAAATATATTCAACAAAATCATAGAAGAAAACTTGTCCAACCTAAAGAAGGATATGAATATGAAGATACAAGAAGCTTACAGAACACCAAATAGACTGAACCATAAAAAAGTTTCCTCACCACTCAAAACACTATACATACAGAATAAAGAAAGAGTATTAAGAGGGGCAAAGGAAAAAGGCCAAGAAACAAAGACAGACCTATCAGAACTACACCTGACTTCTCAATTGAAACAGTGAAAGCCAGAAGGTACTGGTCAAGTGTTATGCAGACATTAAGAGACCACGGATGCCAGCCCATATTACTATACCCAGCAAAACTTTCAATCACCATAAACGGATAAAACAAGATATTCCATGACAGAACCAGATTTAACTAATACATAGCTACAAACTGAGCCCTACACAAAGTATTAGAAGGAAAACTCCAACCCAAGGAAGGAAGTTAGCTACATTCACAAAAACTTAAGACAATAAATGATCTCACAGCAGCAAATCCCAAAGAAGGGGAAAACATACACAATAACATCACCACCAACAAAAACTAAAACAACAGGAACTAGCAATCACTGGTCATTAATATCCCTTAATATAAATGGACTCAACTCACCTATAAAAAGATACAGGCTAATAGATTGGATATGAAAACAGAATCCATCCTTCTGCTGTATATAAGAAACACCTCAACCTCAAAGACAAAGATTGTCTCAGAGTAAAGGGTTTGGGAAAAATATTCCAATCAAATGGACCTAAGAAACAAGCTGGTGTAGCTATCCTAATATCTAACAAAATAGACTTCAAACTAAAAACAATCAAAAGGGACAAAGAAGGACATTTCATATTAGTCACAGGAAAAATCCATCAAGAGGAAATCTCAATACTGAATGTCTATGCCCCAAATACAAGAGCACCCTCATATGTAAAACACTTCTAAAACTTAAATCACACTTTAAACCCCACACACTAATAGTGGGAGACTTCAACACCCCACTCTCACCACTAGACAGGTCTATCAGACAGAAACTTACAGAGAAATAAGGGAACTAACAGATGTTATGAATCAAATGGACTTAATAGACATCTGTAGAACATTTCGTCCAAACATTAAAAGAATAAACCTTTTCAGTACCTCATGGAACCTTCTCAAAAATGGACCACATACTAGGTAACAAAGCAAACCTCCACAGATACAAAAAAAAAAAAATTGGACTAACCCCATGTATCTTATCAGATCACCATGGCTTAAAATTAGAATTCAACAACAACACTAATTTCAGAAAGTCCATAAACACATGGAAATTAAACAATGTTCACCTGAATCATCAATGTGTCAAGGAAGAAATTAAAGACTTCCTAAAATTCAATGGAAATGACCACACAATATACCCAAATTTATGGGGCACAATGAAAGCAGCGTTAAAAGGAAAAATCATAGCACTAAATGACTATATAAAGAAGCTAGAAAACCTTGGAGGAGGGTTGAAGGGGAGAGGGAAGAGGCAGGGAGGGAAGCAGAGAAAAATGTAGAGCTCAATAAAAAGGTGGGGGGGGGGAGCTAGGAAAATCCCAGTGAGTTAACAGAACACCTAAAAACTCTAGAACAAAAAGAAGAAAACTCACCTAGGAGGACTAGACAACAGGAAATAATCAAATTGAGAGCTGAAATCAACAAAATAGAAACAAAACAATACAAAGAATGAGACAAAGAGTTGGTTCTATGAGGAAAATCAAAAAAAATAGACAAACCTGTATCCAAACTAACCAAAAGACAGAGAATATCCAAATTAACAAAATCAGAAATGAAAAGGGGGACATGACAGACAAGGAGGACATCCAGAGAATATTAGGTCATATTTTGAAAACCTGTACTCCACAAAATTGGAAAACTTAAAGGAAATGGACAATTTTATGGATAAATATCACCAAAATTAAATCAAGACCAGATAAACAAATTAAATAGACCTATAACTGCTAAAGAAATAGAAACAGTCATCAAAAATCTCAAACAAACGGCAGCCTACAGAATGGGAAAAGATCTTCACCAACCCCACATCAGACAGAGGGTGAGCACCAAAATAAACAAAGAACTCAAGAAACTGGTCATCAAAAGAACAAATAATCCAATAAAAAAAGGAGGGTACAGACCTAAACAGAGAACTCTCAACAGAGGAATATAAAATGGCTGAAAGACATTTAAGAAAATGCTCAACATCTTTCGCCATAAGAGAAATGCAAATCAAAACAACTCTGAGATTCCATCTTACATCTGTAAGAATGGCCAAGATCAAAAACACTGATGACAACTTATGCTGGAGAGGATGTGGGGTAAGGGGAACACTCCTGCATTACTGGTGGGAGTGCAAGCTGGTACAACCCCTTTGGATGTCAGTGTGACAATTTCTCAGAAAACTAGGAAACGACCTACCTCAAGACCCAGCAATACCACTTTTGGGTATATACTCAAAGGATGCTCAATCTTACCACAAGGACATGTGTTCAGCTATGTTCATAGCAGCATTGTCATAGCCAAAACGTGGAAACAACCTAAACGCCCCTCAACCAAAGAAAGGATAAGGAAAATGTGATACATTTACACAATGGAGTGCTACATATCAGAAAAGAATAATGACATGTTGAAATTTGCAGGCAAATGGATGGATCTAGAAAACATCATATTGAGTGAGGTAACCCAGACCCAGAAAGACAAATATCATATGTACTCACTTGTAAGTAACTTTTAAACATACAGCAAAAAAAAAAAAAAGAACCACCTACAATTCACAATACTAGAGAACATAGATAACAAAGAGGACCCTAAGAGAGACATACATGGATCTAATCTACATGGGAAGTAGAAAAAGACAAGATCTCCTGAGTAAATTGGGAACATGGGGAACATGGGAGAGGGTAGGAGGGGAGGAGAAAGGAAGGGAAGGGAGCAGAGAAAAATTTATTGCTTAATAAAAACAATAAATAAAAAAATACAAGTTAATAAAAAAGTAATTGATTTGACATAGGAATCAAATTGCTGAGATTATTCAGAATTCATTTGTTATGACCATATAATATATGTATAAGGAGCACAAAAAAAAGAGCACAACAGGAGAGCTTTGTTCTTTAGTCAATTTTGACCACCCGCTTGTGTCTCCAGCTCAAAGGGACAAAGCAGTTCTCTACTCAGTGAGCCCATATGTAAGACATCATATTAACAATTGAGTCTGTGAGGGATGGCACGTGTCTTTAATGATTTGCAATCTGATTACCACATCCAGAACATTCACCTTCCTCTTTCAACATAGGACCAACTTTTTAGCTGTCTTCTCATCTTTCAGGTGTAGTGGAAAGGATGTGGGCCATGGAGTTAGATGAGCTGCCTTTGACTGTGGGCCCTTACGAAGAGGTTTCATAAGCTGACCCTTTCTTCACTATACAGTGGGGGAGGGGAGGGGCAGAGAACAAATGAATAGACAAACAGCTTTTCCAGGGCATTGTGAAAATTGGATGCAAAATGTTTAACACTTCCTGTATGCTGACTTTACAATCAGGTGCGAGGCAGGCAAAGCCATGCTTCCTGGGAGCCTCTGTCGGAGGAGGGAATACCACATGAGCATGCATGAAGACCAGAAGGAAAGTTCGAGTTGATACTGCCTTACTGCGCAGACATCTTTGTGTAAACACCTGTTCTGAGAGCTACTAGGGGTACCCTTGGAAGGCAGCATCTGACTGATAGCCCCAGCGATGGTCTCAGCTGTGCACTCGGCCAGAGGTGGCCCTGGAAAGGTTCCACATAAAGACAGATCAATACAAGTTGACAAGGGTCTGGCTATCCAAGGCCCAAGTCAAAGCAGCTCTGAAGGACCAGCGAAACTGCAATCTAACTGCATGTCATTAGGCCCAGGATAGTAGTTCTACGGCAGGTGTCTCTAGAGATGGGGGTTGTGGAGTAGGAGGAGTCTTCCACTCTGAGTCAAGACCTGAGTAATCAGCAGTCAGCCTTTGGGCAGGACACCACTCTTGGTGAAATGATCAGAGGAAGGAACAAGAATGACCTTCAGAGGAGCCAGGAAGAAAGAGAAAGAGGAAGAATAGATGCAGAAAGATTGGAGAACAGGACCCATGCCAGAACAAGAACTTTAGATTCTAAGCTGGGGGTACTGATTTGACTGGTTTAGAGCCCTCCTTCGGCTGGAGGTTGCAGATGAATTAGAGAAGCAGGTGGGAATAGAGCGAGAATCTAGACTGTGGGTGATGGTGGACAGAAGCGGGGGTGGAGTGGGGGTGATGTGGGGGTGATGGTGGACAGAAGCGGTCAGACGTGCCTTCTGAGGCGTTCTCACTGGTCCTGGTGGTTAACGGGCTAACGGAGGGTGGAGTGAAGGCATCAGGGCTCCTGGACTGAGCATGAGAAAGGCGGACTGGGTTAGCCTATAAAGAAAGTTCCCAGTCGTTTCACTCACTGATAGCAAGAATTTCCTTCACTCTGCTGTTCATGTGGTTTGTGTAACCTGGCACCATGCTTAATATTTGTAGAGGTTTCCGGTGAAAATAGCCATTACCAAATGGACCTGGTCTCCAGGGTTGTCCAAACCTGCAAGTCTTCCTTCCAGATAGCGGAGACTACTTTGCTCCCAGAGAAGCACAGGGATGACTGAAGTGGAGCTGAGTCTTCTCTTGGAACTTCTGCTCAGCAGAAAGACTCTAGAGCCTGGCTCTACCTGTCCTCGTGATTCTGGGCATGGAGCTTAAGAGAGTGAGCAGAAACGTCATGAGAAAGAGCTAATTATAAGCCAGTTCTTGTCTATGCTGCCTGACCTGGATTTGCCTTTCATTGGATTTGACTGGTATTTGCTTGCTCAGTATGTGTTTTGCATGGTTTCTGAGGGATGTTCATGAGATTTAGGCCAAGTGGTCTATGGCGACAGTATTTGTGCATATTATACACAACCTGGTTCAAGCAAGACTCCCAGCCACAGCCTGCTGTTGGCCTTCCTCGACACCTGAGCCTCACTTAGCAACCCTTGTTACCTGCTGCTCAGCGAGGCAATGTTTTGATTCTCATACAGAGTTTGATATTACATAAGAACTTCATCTCTACCTAGCCCTGCTTCTTCCTCCCCTGAGTTTTATATTTTGTGTTCTGTATTTAAGTGACCAAACAAGTTATTCTTTTGTTTGAGTTGTGAGATTCAGGTATCTGTGTCACCCTCCAGACCGTCCTTGGTCTAAGGATCAAACCTAGAGCATACTAAAGTCTCTACCCCAGCCAGCCACATCCTAGGTTTAGACTCATATTTTGCCCAAGAATGTCTAATAACTGCAGTGCCATTTGACGGGCTCTCCCCCTGCCCCCTACTGAATAGCTTTTGTACCTTTTGTCAGTCGGTTGAACATAGTTATTGTGGGTTTATTATCCTGCCCCTTTGATCTCTGAGCCTCCTCCTTCAAACACCGTACAGCCTTGATAACTGTAGCTAAACAGTAAGCCTTGTGGGTGGAGCAACTCTTCCCACTTTGTTCTTTCTCAAGAGTGTGTCGGCTACTCTAGCTCCTGCTACACAGACTCGGTGACAAGTTGTCTGTGTCTGTTAAATACCTTGCTGGAATCTTGACAGAAATTAGGCTAGTAGAGGTGGAATTATTGATTTCATTTCCAGATTGTTCATTGCTTCTATATAGAAATACAGCTGACAGCTCACGTGTCCTATAACATCGCTGGATTCTTTAGCGTTGGTAGCTGTTTTCTGTATTCCTTGAGAGCGTCTTCATACCGGATGGGGTCTTGCCTTCCAATCCAGACATCTGTGTGTTTTCTCACCTGATTGCACTGGCTAGACTCTCTAGTACAGTGCTCATCAGAAGTGACTTGTGCTTTCCTCAGTTCTTATCTTGGGACAAAAGCATTCCTTTTTAAGCCTGCGATGTGAACAAAGAAAACCGTATGACCACCATGGAAGGCTAAAGAAGGAAAACCATACACCCACCATGAAGATCCAAGAGAGGGGAGGTTGGATGAAGACCATTTAGGAAGGTGGGTCCCCTGTGGGCAGGAAGTTCATTAGTTACAGCAGATGAACTGCCTGCAGAAGAAGGCAGACTTGGTGCTACCGACTTAGCATGGTTTTGTTGTGCCTTCTGACGGGGAAGATCTGTTCTCTCTTCATCATACCTCCAGGAGGGACATCACAGAGCCCTCCAGAGCAGCTGCCAACACAGGCTGCATCTCTGCCCCATCGCTCTGGCCTGGAGTCGGCTGGGAAGAGACAAGAGGTCTTTCCCACCATTCAAGAAGAGAACTCTGAGACCAAGCCTATGAGACATATTCTGAGGCTGTTACCTTCCGGGGCCTTGCAAGCCTCCTTCCTGCATTAACCTGACTTTCTCACGTTCCTTCCTTGTGAACCCATTCATGTGTTATGTGCACTTGAATAACATAAGCAAGGTACCTGGTGAGGCACTGAAAAGTTCCACAAAGACTAACAGAACCATATTCACCAGACATTTGTCACTTACAGCAGAAGAATGAATCTCAAGTAAACTTTATGGACAATGTGAGCTCTGTGGTAAAAGAACCATTGCTGTGTTCACTCAAGAACCAACAGCTCACCCAAGTGTGGGTAGCTTTGGGATGGGTAGCTGGAGACTTACTATCAAGGAGATTGCACCCAGGGAGCATAGTCAAGCTGTGCCCTAGAAGATACATGAGATTTTTGCCTTTAATCCCTCTAACACTGAGGCACTAACACTGAGAAGCTGAGGCAGGAGGAACAAGAGTTTGAAGTCACCCTGGACTGTATAGTGAGAGCCTGCTTACACACACACACACACACACACACACACACACACACACACACAGAGAGAGAGAGAGAGAGAGAGAGAGAGAGCTCTGTGTGTACAGAGCTCCCTAGAGTAAGGTTTCCTGAGGGGTGCAGCCCTTAAAAGGTGTCTCAGTTAGGGTTTCTCCTGCTGTGATCAAACATCACGACCAAAAAACAAACTGGGGAGGAAAGGGTTTATTCAGTTCACACTTCCACATGCTGTTCACCACCAAAGGAAGTCAGGGCAGGAACTCAAACAGAGCAGGAACCTGGAGGCAGGAGCTGATGCAGAGGACAAGGAGGGGTGCAGCTCACTGGCTTACAAAACCTGGCTTGATCATCCTGCTTTCTTGTAGAGCCCAGGACCACCAGCCCAGGGATGGCACCACGCACCATGGGCTGGGCCCTCCTACACTGATCACTGAGAAAATGCCTTACAACTGGATCTCATAGAGACATTTCCTCAACTGAGGATCCTTCCTCTCCGATTACTCTAGCTTATGTCAAGTTGACACACAAAACCAGCCAGTACAACTGACCCCTTGTTGACTTGACACACAAATACATACTATTACGCCACAGTCCTTTCTTTCTTATTCATCCCCAAGATCTTATGTTAAAAACATAAAGAACTCTGAATGTTCCACAATTTCAAACACACCAACATTTCAGCCCCTTTAAAATAGCCAGTCTCTTTTAAAATCCAAAATCTTTTAAAAGTCAAAGCCTCTCAACTGCGGGCTCTAGTAAAATACTTTCTTATTTCAAGAGCAAAAAAAATCAGGGTACAGTCACAAATCAAAGCAAAGCAAAACCAAATTCCAACCATCCAATGTCTGGGATCCACTCACGATCTTCAGGACACCTCCAAAGGGCTGGCGGGGTCACTTCTCTGGCTCCGCCCTCTACGGCACACATAACCTGTCTTCTGCTGCTGTTCTTGGTGCTCATTCCATGGTCCTGGCATCTCTGAAATGCTGGGGTCTTCTTCTGCCACTGGGCTGCACTTCCACCAATAGCCTCTCCTAGACTCTCTTCACGGTGCCAAGCCTCCTCTTCTTTGCATGACCTCTTCAGTCCTGGGCCTTCAGCTGCCACTGAGGCTGCACCTTCACCAGTGACCTCTCCTGGCCTCTCACATTGCCAAGCGTCAGTTGTGCACCATGACCCCTTCATGCCTTCAAAACCAGTACCACCTGGGAGACTCTAGCATATAACCAAGTCCAGCTGCCAGCACGAGGTACAACCGTGGCCACCACCGGAGCACAGAGCCATCTCTGTGCTCTCAGGACACACTTCCCTGAAGATTTCATCTGGGTGATGCCGGTCTCTTCTGAATCACCGCTAGTTTCTTAGCTCCGGCCAACCAGCACCAGTTGCCCCAATAACACAAAGGTTTCACTTTAGGGGTGCTGCTAGCTTGTTAATTGTGACTGACTCTTCAGCCCCAGCTGACCAGAAAGCTCCCGATCCTCCCATCTCCACCTCTGCAATGCTAAGATTACAGAAGCACACTGCTGCCCTGGGTTCCGGGGACTGAACTGGGGTCCTCACGCTTAAGAAGCAAACACTTTCCTAATGGAATTCCCTCCCCAGGCCCTATCTGAGCCTTGGACAGACGACTGGCAAGACTTTGAGGACACCCTCCAGCAGTGAGGCCCCATGTGTACATGACCCACTTGAGAACTCCCAAACAGGCGGTCTACTTCAGTGGGCCCGGGTAAGCGTTCGATTCGGCCTTGCTGAGAAGCGAAGAGGATCCTGCAGATCCTATGGTCACAGTATGAAGAGCCACTCTGTGGAGAGCTCCTGATATGACCTGGCTGGAGAATAGTGAGTGAGAAGAACCGGGAAAGGAGGTAGAGGCCAGGTTGAGCTGAAGAGTTTGAACCGTATTTGGCAAACAACATGACTTCTGAAGGTATTTGGGTCATGAAGTGAGCCAAGCCCAACTTAGCAAGATTAGCCTGGAAATCACTCAATAGACTACAGCAAGGACAATTCAAAAATGTATTATTCACCCACTCACCTATCCATCCATACACTTGCACGCCATCCCTACCCACTATTAACATATTCTAGGGGAAAGATGAAGAGGACCAAAGCTTTTCCCCAAGGGATGCCAGGGCCTGGATCAATGAGCAACGTTATGTAAGCAGGGTTGTCGGCACAGGTATAGCACAAATTCTAATTGGTATTAATAACAAAAGCCCAGAGTCAGATACAGGGGTTAATGCTGAAGATCAAAGAAGCAGAGTAGCCAGGCACTAGAGAGTTCTTACCACTACCGATGCCCAGACCAAAAGGGCGATCCTGTCCTCAGACTGCTTCCTTAGACTGCATTCTCAGACTGACTGCTTCCTCAGACTGCTTCAGATGGACTACACTGAGCTCCAGTCTCCCCCCGCCTTACACAAGCACCCATCATGCAGCATTGTGGACTCTCAGACAAAGGAGGCATAAGCTAAGTGCTGTGGACATTCCAAGAAAGGAAGCCACACATCTAAGGGAGTAGGAAGAGGCCTGTCTTGGGGAGGTTCAAAGAACAGTGAGATATATTTGGGTAAAAAAGAGTCCAGTTGAAACATCTTGAGCAAAGGCCAGAGGGCGAGCAGACAATGGGGGAAAGAATGCTTTCAGGAGTTTAGAATTGATAGGTTAGAACCAGCGGTGGGTCCAGAGGAGCTTACTAGTCAGGGGCCTGTCTGCAAGTAACAAAACTGGTTCACCTGATGTCGGGGTGCTGGTGGCTCAGCAGCTCGTTGGTGAACAAGCTTAAGCAGGTGCTTAATGTCCTACCCTGTCCCCCTTTCTCTGAGAATTGTCTCCGAGAGGGACGGGTGGAGTCAGTTGTCTTAGTTAGGGGTATTGTTGCTATGATAAAATACTATGGCCAAAAAGAAGTGGGAGAGGAAAGGGTTCATTTGGTTTATACTTCCTCTTTGCTGTACACCACCAAGGGAAGTCAGGACAGGAACATTAGCAGGATAGAAACCTGGAGCAAGAGCTGATGCAGAAGCCATGGAGAAGAGCCAAGTGACTTGCTCCTCGAGGCTTGCTCAACCTGCTTTCTTATAGAAAGAACCCAGGACTACCTGCCCAGGAATGGAACCACCCACAATGGGCTCCGCTCACCAATCACTAATTAAGAAAATGCCCTATAGGCTTGCCTATGACCAATCTTAGAGAGGCATTTTCTCAATTGCTATAGCTTATGTCAAGGTGACCTAAAACTAGTGAGTACGTCAGTGAAGATGAGTTATCCACTCTCAGAGGATCTGGGGCATTTCCACATCCTTGACTCTGGGCCAACATTTCACACAAATCATTCTGTGCGTTCTTCCCTATAACATAAGGAGTATTGTCTTTACCTTTGGGATGAGGAACGTTGGTGTGGGAGAATTGTCTGTATTCTGTCAATTATGTTTTAAATAAACGCTGATTGGCCAGGCAGGAGGTATAGGTGGGAAAAACAGACAGGAAGTGGAAATGATGCAAGGAGAGCAGGAGGATTCTACGGAGGAGGAAGTTGATTCCTCCCACTCCTGCCCATACCACTGAGCAGCAGGATGTGATCTGCCCCACTGAAAAAGGTACTGAGCCACATGGCTAAAATAGATCAGAAAAATGGGTTAATCAAGATGTGAGAGTTAGCTAATAAGTAGCCTGACCTAATGGGCCAATATAACTGGCCCATTATAACTTATCAGCTTTATAACTTATAGAGATCTGTGTGGTTGATTTTCTCTGGGGCCTGCTGACTGTGGGGTACCAGGTGGGGACAGAAAACACAAACAAGCAGGCCCTACATGCTACAGAATGGTGCCCACGTGGATAACTGCATCCACAGAAAGCCTGAGAAAGCTTGAGAAAGACTAGAGTAAAGCATTTTGGTTTTCAGCCGCAGCAGGAAAAAAGCTTCGCTGTTTTAAAATGCCGGCTTTCTGGGCCGTCCTGCCAGGGAACACTCTCTTTCAAACAGGAGGTCCCAATGGATACAATGTTGCAGCTTGCTTCCTGGCAAGGACCTTGAAATGCCATAGGAGCTTTTGAGTGTTATCTTCTTCATATTCCTTAGCAAATTAAAGACCCATGTGGTCAGAAAAAGAGAGGTATACAGTAAAGAGAGATTCAAAGAGTAAGAAAACCTCTAAATGGTTTACACTGTGTTAAAAATATATGCAGGCTTGAAAAAAAAAGGTTTAAAGCCTTAAAATAAAAAAGAAAGAAAGAGAGTAGTTGGGTGTGGTGGTACACACCTTTAATCCCAGCACTGGGGAAACAGAGACAGACAGATCTCTGGGAGTTCAAGGATAGCCTGGTCTACAGAGGGAGTTCCAGGACAAAGATATGCAGAGAACCTGTCTCTAAAAGCCAAAAGTTAAAAGTAAAAATAAAAGAAATAGAGGTTAAAATAAAGCCACGTAAAGATGGAAAATACACAGAGAATCTTGATACTGTTTGCTATTATGCTCTCTTTGAATTGTTTAAATGCTGAGGAAGGAGCAACAGCTGCTAAAAGATACTTGTTTATAAATGCTGTAGAATTAATCCAAGATAGGTATTTTGAAAATACCTTGGCTTCAAAATTGAAGTCAAAAGGTATGTTACTTTGGAGAAGAGATTTTACTTTTGTTTCCACAGAAAATGAGAGGCTCTGGATTTATTCAGAGTTAAGAAAAATCATCTTTGACCAAGGGAGACCACCTGAGCAATCTCCAGTAGGAACAGATGGCCCAGATGTCTGAGTTCTTCATCCAGAACAGGTTCAAAACTGCTGCCTGAGATGATCAAGACTCACAGGATACTTCAGTCAGGACTTGATCATAACTCTAAATTTTCTTTAGATCCCCATAAGATTATCAGCACCCCCAACCATCTGGAAGTAGCCTGAAATACTATGCCTACATTCCCAAAAAATGGACTATGGATATTTTCCTTTTTTTTTTTTTAAAAAAAAGAGGGGGAAGTGGTGTAGGAGAATTGTCTGTATTCTGTCAATCATGTTTTAAATAAATGCTGATTGGCCAGGCAGGAGGTATCAATGGGAAAAACAGACAGGAAGTGGAAATGATGCAAGGAGAGCAGGAGGATTCTGGGGAGGAGGAAGTTGATTCCTCCCACTCCTGCCCAGATCACCAAAGCAGCAGGATGTGATCTGCCCAGCTGAAAAAGGTACTGAGCCACATGGCTAACATAGATCAAAAAAATGGGTTAATCAAGATGTGAGAGTTAGCTAATAAGTAGCCTGACCTAATGGGCCAATCAGCTTTATAACTTACAGAGATCTCAGTGTGATTTTTCTCTGGGACTAAACAGCTGGGGGTAATGGGCAGGACAGAAAAACACAAACAAACAGGCCCCACTCATGTTACAGAACATTGAGCTTAAAGAGATTTGGTGGCTTGCCCAGGGTGACCCAGCTACCAGGCACTGGAGCTTCAAGCAAGGCTGTCTTTTGGGAGTAAAAATGCAGGAGACTGACCGAGAAGGAGGTAGGCCCAGGCTACTAAAGAGAATTGGGGCAGGGCCAGGCCCAAGTCCTAGGGAGTCAAGAGCTGGGAAGACAGAGTAAGTCATGTGCTCTGATGCAGATGTGACATCTGTCACCTCCATCAGTAGAGGCTGGTGCTGGGCTGGGAGAGACCACACATTGAAGGCACTAGGCAGAAAAGTAGGACAGTGTGCAAGGAACAATTAGTGTTCCATGTGCTCTGGAAACATCAAACTCCTGGGATGTGGAATCAGGAGAGAGGTCAGAAACCCCTAGCAAGACTGGAGCTTGGAGACACAGGAGAGCACGGGAGCCAAGAACAGAACTGAAGGCTGTGTATACCCAACGCCTTGGTGTGTGATTGAGGCCAAGTGGTATACCCAGAAGAGGCTGGAGGAGACCCCAAAGGAGAGGGAAAGAGGACTTACCACAGAAGGTGGTGAGGAGGACAGGGACAGAGCAGGGTTGTAGCAGAGAAGCCTGCAGAACGCTGGACGCTGCCGTCCCTGGACACTGCTCAGTGGTCCATCTGGGACAAACACCCTCTATAAACACACTCTTTCTGTCTTTCTGCCTGCTGTGGTTTATGGTGTCCTCCATTTATTCACGTGTTGGAATCATAATTCTTCAATGGGCTAGTGTTGAGAGGCGGGGCCTCCTGGGATTAGGTTAACGGCTTCCTTACAGGAGAGACTTCTCTGCAGGACAGATCAGTCACTACCCAAAGCAGGCTATGGAAGGTCCTGTTTTCCTTTTGTTTTATGCCGGGAGGTGTTACTAATGGTACGATGCTAGCGGGCTTCCTAGACTCCAAAACTATGCCCTTAAATCAATTTTCCTTATAAACAACCCAGTTTCGGGTGTTCTATTAAAGCAACAACAAAACTAAATAAAGCCAGGCACTGTAGTGTATTCTTGTAGCCCTAGCTATTAGGGAGCAGACACAAGAGGACTGCTAGAGCCCAGAAGTCGGAGACTATCCTGGACAACATAGTAAAACTATGTCTCAGAAAGAGTAGGCGGGACGGGTGGGGGTGGGGGGGACGACGACACGGGGACAGACGGACCACCACGGACGACGGTCGCGGACGGCTCAGCTGGTTGAGTGTCCGCTGTACAAGCCTGAGGACCTGAGTTCAGATCCCAAGCACCCACACAAAAGGTGTTTGTAAACCCTAGCACTAGAGGTGCGTGTTTGCGGGGGCGGAGGTGTGAGTGGGCTGTTGGGGGCGTGCAGAGATAGGCAGTTCCCCAGAGCTCTCTAGCTCCCCTGTTTAGCCAATCTGTGAACGTTAGGCTCAGTGAGAGACCGGCTCAAAATACACTGTGGCGAATGATTGAGGAAGACACCAGACGTCTGCCTCTGGCCTCCTCACATCCTCGTACACACAGGGAGCCTGAGTCAGAGAGGCGTTTGTGGAAGGGCAGGCTGAGGTGATGTGTGGGGCTGGTGAAGAGCGGGAAGTGATCTGTAAAGGCAGAGACTAGCGGGCAAAGGTGACACCAGAAACAGGAGCCTTGGCTAGGACTGTGAGAGGCCCTGTGGGAGTGTGTGTACTGGAACAGGGCGCCAACTATTGCTAGCTCCAAGGGGGCGGGGTGTGAATGGAGTTTTCAGATACACTGCCCAGAGAATCATGGGAGCTGAACTGGTCAGTCTGCAAGGCCCATCTAACAAAGGACCACACACTGGTGGCTTGAACCAGGAAGCTTTGCTTCGCAGCTCTAACAGCTGTCAGTCCACGGTCAAGGAGCCTGGGGCTGGGTCCTATGGCTGCCCTTTGCTTTGTTCAGGGTTTACTCAGCCTGAGAAGGGAGGCCTCTGGTGTGCCTTCCTCTTCCTTTTTATTTAATTTAACTAATCCATTTATTCCTCTGTACATGTGTGCACACACCTTGTTTTTAGAGACAGCATCTGTCACGGAGCCTGGAACTCACCAAGTCAGGGATCCTTCTGTCTCCTCCCCTCTCCCCCCACAAGGGGTAGACTGACTTTTACTTCAGTGCTAGGGATTTGAACTCAGGTCCTCATGCTTGTGCAGTCACCCCTTTACTGACTGAGCCATCTCCCTAAGCCCTCTTCCTCTTCCTATAAAGACACCAGCTCTATTCAGTTATGGTCACATCTTTATGACCTCTTTTAATCTTGATTACCTTTATGGCCTCATCTTCAATATAGTCACACTGGGAACAGGGACATGAAAGGGCACATTCACCCTATAACAAGAGCCATGTAGCTCAGACCCTTATTTTACTAACGAGTACACCAAGGGTTAGGGAGGAGGTTAAGGGATTTGCACAAGGCCACACGGCTGAGGGGACCCAATCAAAACTGGACAGGCAATCAATGCCTTCAGCTATTGTGGCATGAATGGAGATTCCCCACCCCACCCGCTGCAAGGAACCAGTCTGTTGACCTGAAACCACAGTAGCGGGGAGCAGGCCTATCCTGAAACCTGAGAAAGATTTGCCTGGACTTTCTTTTTTAAAAAGATGTGTCATTGGGATGTAGGGAGGGTGGCAGTTGTGCGGGTTCCTTTGGAAATGAATGAGCAGTTTCATAACTGCTCAGAAATGCTTCTAGACTTGGGTTTCTATGGTGGTAATGGAAGCTTTGAATGCAGGAGTCTTGCCAGGAGGAAACAGAAGGGGAAAAAAAATCTACTCCTGTGTTCTAGCGTTGGCTCAACAGCCCAACCTTGGGGGTGTGGGCAGGGACCAGCTACAGCTGTTTGCCTTGGTTGGGTAACACAGATAAGTGGCCCTTTCTGTTTGCACATAGAGGGCCAAGTTTTGGTGAGGAAGGTCAAGTCCAGAGCATGCAGAAGGAATTAAGGAGCTGGTAACCAGGTCAGGGTCTGTGCATGAGTGATGGGAGAGATATACATTCAGCTAGGGTCTGGTCTCACTGTGGGGCTACTATTTGTCTACTCACAAGGACATCTCAGCAGTGCCCCCTGACCTTCCTGTACTGATTCAGTCCAAGGGTTTAGACTTTTATTTTTTTTTGTAGGAAATTTTTATTTTTTTAAAAAAAATGTATCAAAAATAAAGCAAGAGAAAAACATATTAAAATACAAATTTAGACAATGCCTTCCAGAGCCACAGTGACATTGTGTAGGAAAATAAGGGCTTGGGAGACCCACCCTGCCTGTGGAATACTAGCTGCCAGCCTCTTAAAGAGTCATTCCCAACAGGAATCGGAAGAATGTGGTTTCGGGAGAAGCCACATCGAGATACAGCACATAGCTAGAGCATTCTTTTTACAGCCTCGTGGTGACCTTTGCTCACGATTCTCTGACTTCGTCTGATAAAGCCGTACCCCCTTTGAAAGCTGGGAAAAGGAAGCTGGAAATGGGGCTAGCAGTTTCTACTATTATACCTCCAATAGCGCCACCTGCCCTGCATAGTTCAGAGAAACAGCCCCCCCAACACAGCTTAGCACTATACACACACTCACACAGCACTAGTCACACCCACACGTTAGCACTATACACACACAGACACACACACACACACACACACATTTACAAAACACAAATCTGTGCTGGGAACCTGTCTCATCTCTCTGTGACACCTGGACTCCTTGCTTCAGTCAGCTCGCACCTGCAGGAAGGCTTCTGTCTGTCATGCTGCAGGATGGAGGTGCAGCCCTGCAGGAGCTGAAGTGCCCCAGAAGTGAGTGCAAGGGAGAAAGGAGTATTGTTTTTTCCAGTGACCTCAGGGCCTGGGGTTGGTACAGGTGTGATTTCTGCTCCCACCGTTCCCAAGGACAACTTTTGGTTGCAGGCTGTCTGTTCACAGTGTGGTCAGTGGGTCAAAAGGCCCTCACTCCACCTTACTCTAGAAATGAGAATTCCGTGGTTTCATAGAAGGGCGTTTCATGCAGGCAGTGCAGAGTCTGTTCCTGCTCATCGTGTTGCATTGTGAATGTGGGGTCTGGGCAGGTGCCACCGACTCTGGGGGTACCCGTGATCACGTGGTGAAGTGGATGTGGGCTGCAGGGGGGAGAGTGTAACCTCTTCAAGTTCACACTTTGGTTTTGTTGTTGTTATTGATTGTTTGTTTGTTTTTTTCTGTTTGTTGTTTGAAAGAGGGTCTCAGTCTATAGCCCAAGCTGGCCTCAAACTCACAGCAATCCTTCTGCCTCAGCCTCCTGAGTCTGAGGATTACAAGTCGACCAATACTCTTTACCTCTTTTTCTTTTCTTTTTCTTTTTCTTTACTTTTTTTTCGAGACAGGGTTTCTCTGTATAGCTTTGGAGCCTGTCCTGAAACTCACTCTGTAGACCAGGCTGGCCTCGAACTCACAAAGATCTGCCTGCCTCTGCCTCCTGAGTGCTGGGATTAAAGGCATGCGCCACCACAGCCTGACTTTTCCTTTTTTACTTACCTCTTATAATTAGCTCTTACATGCTTTTCATTAACATCACACCTAGATGGGTACAGGAGATTGGACGATACCACCCACCTAGTCATTTGACCTTGGGTGTGTCCATGGCAACTAAATAACAGACTGTGGAAACAGTGTGTCCCAGGGCATCTTCATTCTGCCTGGCAGTTTAAAGGTCTAGATAGAGGATGAGTTCCATGGAGTCTGATGGCTGGGTTGTGCCCTGTCATTCACTCTCTCTGTCACCTTGGAAGATCTTCACTTCACAGGTTCTTTAATGGAGAAAATAAAGGGCCACCTCACTGCCTGTCAAGAGAGTTGATTTGGAGGGTCCACATAGGGCTGCAGGACCATCAACAATATCCCTGGAGTATAGACAGTGTATGCTCACCCCCTTGACTGTCAATTGCACCCCTCACTCGCCTGGCCTGGCCTTGCCCAGCCAAGGTGGAATCCTGATGAAGCTGGCTTTTCTTGGGTAATGAGAACAGTGAGTCTGCACTCAACAGGCCGTTGGGAGGAAAGGACGGTACTCTCAGTCCTGGGGACCTGGTGTTAGTGCCATCGTATCCTCAGGAGGCTTCATTTCCCTACATGGTGACCACAGCTTGAGTGAGTGAACTCCAGAAGCACACAGGGACCATTAGGCACAAGTAGGATCTTGCCAGTTTCCAGCAGGTCCACAGACCACTGTAAGGCTATGGTTCCTGGGGTCTCCAGGACTAACTGTAAGGTGGCTCTCGTCTCAGACAGACACTTCTCCAAGATACTCAGACTCAGTCCAGACAGCAGCCAGAGACAGACAGAGAAGGCCACAGTACAGCCAGTACAAACAGAAGATCCCCTCGGCCTTGGAGATCGAGTGGGGCTGGGGCTCCGAATGCACAAGACAAGAGCTGAGATGCCATTTCTGGCCTGACCTGTAAGTCCCATTGGGTAGGTGTTCACTCTATCTGAGGACCTCCTCCAGGGTGGCACCAGGCAGCCCTGAGGCCGAGGCCTGACGGGAGGGAGAGATGCCTGAGGTGTAGCAGATGGGAGATGAAAGGCTTGCAGAGGGAGGCAGTGGAGGCTGATAATTGCTGGTTTGAACTCCCAGCCAGGACCCAGCGGGGTCTCCCTGGAGCTTCACCCTTTGCCAGAGAGTGCACTGCTCCTGGCACGGGGCCTCAGAATGGAATGTTCTGGGGCCAGCAGGTGTGAAGCAACTGCTATAAATGCTTGCTCAGTGATGTCAGAGGTCAGGGTTGGAAGGAGGCCAGACTCACAGAAGTGAAGGGTGACTGTCAACCCAGTTTCCCTCCCTGCCCTCCAAATCCCTCTGCTGCACTTTTTGATGTTGTTTGGTGCAGTGTTCTGTTTCTGACAAGGTCTCACCGTGTTGACCTTGAACTCTCAAACTCAGATTCTTACCTCAGGCTTCCAGGTATCTGAGGATGAGAGGCCTACTCTGCCCAGATCCATGCCCTCAGTCGTGGTTCTCATCTTCCTCCTCTCCCTGAGTTTAAACGATTTCCTTAGGAAGTGTGTTTAGACTTCTTCTTCTTCTTCTTCTTCTTCTTCTTCTTCTTCTTCTTCTTCTTCTTCTTCTTCTTCTTCTTCTTCTTCTTCTTCTTCTTCTTCTTCCTCCTCCTCCTCCTCCTCCTCCTTCTTCTCCCTCGCCCTCGCCCTCTCCCTCTCCCTCTCCCTCTCCCTCTCCCTCCCTCTCTCTCTCTCTCATGACTGATTTGGATCCTCAAGAGCTATGAATCCTTGAGATTACATGGACATGAGTCAGGAAGTGAAGAAAGTCACAGGATAACTTGCTCTGCCCTTTGAAGTGTCAGTTTGATTAAATGATTGGAGAACAATTATCTATTACAACAAACATAAGCACACACACACAACAAAGAAACAAACAAAAAACAAGTGCACAGTAGAGAGAAGAGAAGGGTTTTCTTCATATCATTTTTTTATATGCATTGCTGTTTTGTTTGAATGAGGGTGTCAGATCCCCTGGAATTGCAGACAGTTGTGAGCTGCCATGTGAATATTGGGAATTGAACCCGGGCCCTCTGGAAGAGCAGCCAGTGTTCTTAACTGCTGTGACATCTCTCCAGCACCTGCTTCCTAAAATTTATTTTTAGTTTATGTATATGAATGTTCTGCCTGCATGTGTGTATGGGCACCACATATGTGTAGTTCTTGTAGAGACCAGAAGAAGGTGTCAAATCCCCCTGGAACTGGAGTTACAGTTGGTTGTGAGCTGCCATGTGGGTGCTGGGAATCAAACCCTGGTCCTCTGGAAGAGCAGGCATGTCTCCAGCCCCATCGCCTGACTCATTTAGCAATGACCTCACACTTTCATGGAAAAGCTTGAAAGTAGAAATTTTGATTTTTTTTTTCAGAACCATCTGGGAAAACCTTGTGTCAGGGCCCCATCACTTTCAAATACGGAGACAAACATTTTCAGCAAGAACGCCTTCGATGTCACCACGGTACAGGTGTCAAAGCCTGGGCATTCGTGGTGACTATCACGACCAATCATTCGAGTTCTTCCAGTCTTCCTGTGCTGTCCTTTTAATGAGAATCAGAGAATTTGATATGGGCTAGAGAGGTGGCTCTCTTGATGAAGTGCTTGCCACACCAACATGCGAGCGGAACTGAATCTCCAGAATTTTAGAGAGCAGAGAGTGATCATGTGTGCTGGTAATCCCAGGGCTGGGGCGGCAGAGGCAGATTTCCAGGGTTTGCTGGCCAACCATCCAGTGAGACCCTCTCTTAAAAAGAAAGAAAGAACAGTAACCACGGTGAGAGCAAAGGATGGCTTAGTGGGTGAGGCTTTGCTATGTAAGTGGGGCGACCTGAGTTTGACCTCTAGATTGCACATAAAGGTAAAGAGAGATGACACTATAGAGTTGTCCTCTAACCCCCACACAGACGTCATACACACAAATAATAGAAATACAATTTTAAAAAGTGGATGACATCCGAGAAAGACAGCTCAGACTGACGTCTGCACACATATATGCACACGGAAACACACACACAAGCACCCCCACATATATAATATTTAAACACACATGTATACACGCATATACACATATACATACATACAAAACCAACAGTAAAACAGTAGTGGTATTTATTAGGGACTATCTGAGCATTATTGTGGGACTAAGTACACCTTAGGAATTATGTCATATTCCAGGGAACTAAAGCTAGAGGACGTTTGTAAGCATACTATGAGGAGGATTACACCGGATGGTTTGGTTACCAGAGCACTGACAGTCTAAGGCTAAACAGGCATTTCCTTGGCAAGGCTTCTACCAGCAAAAGTAGGTGTTATAAATAACCTTTTGTTCATAACCCCCCCCCCCGTGTGTGTGTGTGTGTGTGTGTGTGTGTGTGTGTGTGTGTGCGTGCATGCACACATGTGCATACATGTGCATATATGTCCCAGGTCTGTGTCAGTGGCCTGTCTCAGTCACTCTCTGTCTTACACTGGGGGTGGGCTCTCTTACTGAATCTGGAGCTCACTGATTCAGGGAGGCTGAGCAGCAAGATTCCCGTTTCTTCTTCCCTGATGCTGGGATGGCCGATGTGGACCGCTAAGCCCTGCCGAGGATCTGAACTCAGGTCTTCCTGCTTGTATTCACCCTCAGAGCCATCCTCCCAGCCCATAAACTTCCAGCTTGATTTCCTTCTGTTGTTAGGTTTGACACAGACAACACCAATTTGAACTTGACAGCTTTAACATTTCGTCTACAGAAGCAGAAACGATCCAGAACAGAAATGCGTGGTATTTTATTGTCCCTTCAGTCAGGGAATCTCTAGCCTTTTACGAATTTATGATGACAGCATTTGAGTATCGCTGAGCCAGCTGAAGTTTTCTGCTTTCTGATGTGGGGATTGAATGGAGGTTTCAGCTCTGGAAGGAACAGTATGAAGTGACACTGTTCCCACGGTGTGATTTCTGCCCACTTCATCCCTGGTATTACTGCACCAGTTGAATGAGGCGGCGTCTACCTCATTCAAAAATAAAGTTATTTTTGCTTTGTAATTAGTTAAATATTGAGTGATACTTTGAAACTACATAAAAATCCTTTTACTCATCAAATAAATCATTATAATTAATAATTAATGATAAGTATGTTTATGACTAGTATAATTAATGTATATTTGACCTCACATGGATTCCCTTTTTATTTAATGGGTTGTAATGGGCTATAATCTATTATCACTATTTCATGCTCAAATGACATCAGGTTTAGTTGGTGGGAGCCCCTTCAAGCCATGTCACCATCTTTCAGACATTTCTTCTTCTCCGCCTCCTCTCCTTCTTCTTCTATTAAGGTCTCACTGCGCAGTCTCAGTTGATCTGGAACTCTGTGCGGGCCAGGACCAGACTGGCCTTGAACTCACAGAGACCCACCTGCCTGGCTTCCGCGTGCTGGGGTTACAGGCGTGCACCACACCCCCTACGTTATTTTCCGTTCTCTGCGGTCCCCGTCCCAGCTCTGGAGTCACCTCCTCTCTGTAGAGCCCTTCTCCGGTCAGTGGAGAACAAAGAGCATCAGAAGGCCACGTCTGTGTGGGCCCAGGGAGCTCAGGCTGGGATTGGCCCGGGGCCTTTGGAGCTGGCAGACTCAGGTGCGTCTGTGTACACGGACTTGCAGATACACATGTTTGTGCCTGTGCTGTCTCATTCTTAGCTGATGCGAGTGACATCGGAGCTCACATCTGTGTCTCCAGCCCCACAGGAAAGATTCATTCTGGACTTCATATGTTCATAGCGTTCCCCTGGTAGGAGAGACTGGCTCTATGTGGTCCTTCAGATCCTGACTTATCTGGTCACACCCTCTGTAGAGACTGACCTTGTAACCCTTGCCTCTTCTGTGGGGATGCTGCCTATACTCTCCTGCAGTCCCAGGTCATACACCCCCACCCCCAGCAGCCTTCTTATCCTCCACTTGGGCCACTGGATTTCTTTCAGCTGGGGTTTCATCCTCCTCTTGGGCCAGTGAACGTCTTTCAGCTGGGAGCTGGCACCTCCTAGTTGCCCTTATCTACCCCAGGGGCTTCCCGCTGGCAGAGAATATTCTATTTTCAGTTGTGTTGGTGACTTTTGAAACTCAGCTAGGCATGGTGGGTAGCACAAGCCTTTAATCCCAGCGCTCAGGCGGCAGGTGGATTTGAGTTTGTGGCCAGTCTGGTCTATTTAGCGGGTTCTAGGACAGCCAGAGCTACATAGTAAGACCCTGACTCAAGCATACACATCCCCTACCATACAAAAAAAGAAACGCACAAGTCCAAAATGTAGCCTGGGTGATAACTCCCTCAGATGACCTTCAAGGGTGCTGCTTTCTGGTGAGGGTGGGTTACTTGTGCCAGTGATGGGACCCAAGAGTGGAGCAGGCCCTCACTTCCTCCTCAGGCTGCATGCTGGAAGCTGGCTGGGTTACCTCCTCCTGCTCCACCAGCTTCCTGCCCACAGGGAATTTCCCATCTCCCCTCAGGTTCTTGTTGCTTTCCAAAAGTGGGTGTGTGCTAGCCCTTCCCATTTGTATCACTCCTGCCACCAGCAACCCGCACCCCAGGCACACCTAAGGGGCCACATCCCACTCCACAGGGAATAGACAACGAGGCCAACTATTTTGGAATTTTTCTTCGGACCCCCTGAGCTGGTTTCTAGGATGTTGCCTCACTTTTCCAGAGAAAAGAGACACAGAAGAAAGACACTGAGGAAGTCCTGGTTCAGGTAGGTTTTGTATTTTGTTGCTGTTCGGTTTTTTGTTTATTTTTTGTTTTGGTTTTTGTTTCTTTTCAGACAGGGTCTCACTATGTAGCTCTGGCTGGTCTGAAACTTTTTATGTAGCTCAGGCTAGCCTTGAACTCACCTGCCTGTGCCTCCCAAGTGCTGGGATTGAAGTCATGTGCCTTGCCCGGCCTGTAGTCTCTATGTAAAATAAATGTTTCCAAGTCATCTAAGCTGCTAGCCCCACAGCCTGGGCCTGCCTTGTTCATGTCTTCAAGGCTCCTAGGCTCAGGGCATCCCAGAATGAAGAGAAAGTGTCTAGGACAGGCCCCTCTGAGGGGGACAGCAGCCTGGGACACATCAAAGAGGCTGCTGGTTCACAGCTCTGGCCCTGACTAGCTGTAAGACTCCATGGGATCCTAAGTGCTCCTGCCTCAGTTTCCTCCATAATGTATCTCTCTTGGGGCTGACCTGCCGGTTAATACACATAGTCAGTCTGAATCCCAGACAGCTCTCAGATACGCTCCCTCTCCGTCCTACTATAACGCTGGTGATGCCATAAGACATAGCATCCTGGATGTTCCGTGGTCTTCTGTTTCCACAAAGACAGTCTGTTCCAGAACTTCTTCGCTTCATTTAGCCAAGACCTCAAAGCCTGGTGACAGATTTCAGGATGGATGTCCTGGCCTACTTTGCAGGTTAGTGGTTTGGCCTCACCCACCACACGCAAACACGTTCATACCTCAGCAGTGTGAGGCAGAGCCTGAAGGCCTGGCCTTGAGCTCCCACCCTGGCCTGGTCCTCAAGGGAAAAGCCACACAGTGGTTTCCTACCTCTTCCCAATTCAGCTCAGTGAGGTCATGCCCTGGAAACTGGCCCAGCTGAGTAGGAGTGTGTAAGTCCCCGCAGTAGGCAAATACAACAAATCGGGGCTTGGCGTATTGCTTTGTAGCTGGGGCTGCACTTGAGAAAGAGATGAAGGAAGAAAATGTGAGTGGGGCAGATCGACTGAGACATGGGTTATACCCAAACGCAACATTAAGAGAGAGAGAAAGGGGGGGGGAGGAGAAAATTTTTTTCTAGTCTTTGGAAACTATTACCCTTTTATTAATTTATTTTAGACCTTTTATTTATTTATTTATTTACTTACCTACTTATTTTGGTTTTTTGAGACAGAGTTTCTCTTGCAGCTTGGAGCCTGTCCTGGAACTAGCTCTTGTAGACCAGGCTGGTCTTGAACTCACAGGGATCAGCCTGCCTCTGCCTCTTGAGTGCTGGGATTAAAGGCGTGCGCCACCACCACCCAGCTAAGACTTTTTAATAAATACAATTTTTAATAAATAAACTCTGTGTAAAGGTCACATAGCAGGCTTAAGGGCACTAGATTTTTAAGGGTTTATTTATATGTTTGTTTACGTGTATATGTGTCTATGTGTCCGTGTCATGTGTCCAAGTGCCCGTGGAGGCCAGGACTGAGAGTTCTCTGGAGCTGGGTTTGCCAACAGCCGTGAGACACCAAATGTGGGCTCTAGGAACTGAACTCAGGTCCTCTGCAAACGCTGTATAAGCTCCTAACCACAGAATCATCTCTCCAGTCCCTAAGGACAATAGAGTAAATGGAAAAATTAAGGTGTCAATTGAGACATAAGTTCATTTGTCAAATCATGGCTAAATATGAGTTTGATCCAAATCAGTGAACAAGTCATATATGAATCAACTGGATATATAGAATTTACAGTTAGAGTATTGTATATTTTAACATTATTTATAAAATAGTTATAAAAATTGTCGTTTCTGCACCCTTTATACCAGCAGAATTTATAAGAGGTTTTTGTTTAGTGTTTTTAAATTTTATGTGTGTGAGTGTTTTGCTTGCATGTGTGTGCACCCCATGCTTGCCTGGTACCCAAGGACACTAGAAAAAGGCATTGGATCCCCTGGAAGAGGAATTACATGTGGTTGTGAGCCACTATGAGGGTTCTGGGAACTGAACCTGGGTCTTCTACAAGAGCAACCAGTCCTCTTGACCACTGATCCATCTCTCCAGCCCCAGAAACATATTACCGTGTGTATATACACAGATGTGTTTTGGGGAGAGCCAGTTGCTAAATCACCCTTGGCCTCTCTCCAGGCTGTACCCCTTGTCACTGTCCAGGACTGTAGCTGCTGTGGCTCTGTGTGTCACTCACTGGACGGTTTGAGGACAGGGAAGTCTCAGTGGCCCCAACATGTAACTTCGCCTGCCACCTACTCCAAAGGGGAGCATGAATGACAGCATTCAGCAGGGGGAGCGTGAAGCCCCTGCTGCCTGCCCTCCACGGCTGTGTCCTCCTGGGAAGACACACTGACTGCTGACACCTGATCGTGCACGGCAACAAACCCAGTCCAGTGATGGGGGACGCGGTAGGAGGAGAAACGTCAGCCAGGCTGGGCTCATCCTTCTCGGCTACGGGGACACTGTGGGCGCTGTTGTAGACTGCCGCACGCTGCTATTCTGGAATGCCATTGCCTGGTCAGTTACAAACAAGAAAAGTTCAAGTTGGCTCACAGTTTTGAGGTCAGGAAGTTCAAGGTGGAGGAATTGTGTCTGACGAGGGTCTTCTCTGGTGAGAAGTATTGTCTGGCAGGAAGACGTGCCAAAACCGGCAAGAGAGGGCTGAGCTCGCTTACGTAACAAAGCCACTGGCCATCCTTCTGACTGTCACACTGTCCAGTAGACCCCACATCCTGCACTGTTGCACTTGGGGTGAAGCTTCTAATACTGGAATTTGAGGGGATAAAGTTAAACCATAGGCTGGTGCCCCCAGCCTCACGAGGAAGGGATACCAGACCTACGGGACGGCTGTAAGTAAAACAGACTTCATTTTGTTAAGCCACTGAGACCATAGGGGTTTCTTACCGGAGCAATGTCTGATGACTCCTGGCTCGTCCCATGAGGAGTGGAAGGATGGGAAATGGGCCAGGCTGCAGAGCTCGCTTGTGACAGGGCCAGGCCCCTCCTTATCTTTATTTTCAGATAAACCAGTTTCCACCTCCAGGCGTTTCCTCCTCCTTCACACTTCTTCAGCCGTACGAAATGAGGGGCTGAGCTTTGGACTCAATGGTTAGGCGTGGAAGTGGGTTTCCCTGCACAGCTGCCTGGAACTTACATGTGCACATATCCACACACAGACACCCCCTCACACACGCATAATTAAAAAGGAAATGCATCTTTTTAAAAAAAGTGTTTAAAAATACAAAATGTGAACCCAAGGTAAGTTTTGTTCAAGGTTCAATCTGCTCAGGGCTCCCCTGTGCTGATACCTCTGAAGGCAGCCAACCCACACAGGAGGCACACCCACCCCGCGCCCTCTGTGATTAGAGGATCAGCCAGTGTGGCTGATGTCTGGATCTGAGACTCCATCTCCCATTAAGTGTGATTAGCCCGGCCCACAGGTCCCTCCCTGCCTGCCATTCCTCATTTGCCCAGACAGTCTGGGAAGTGGACGGACAGTTCTGTCATCTCACAGCATGGGACTGAGACCCCAAATGCCAAGCCCAGCAAGTGGGGCTTCTTGTTCTCAGCTGCGGGAACCTTGGCTCAGTTCTGGAAACGTTTGCCGAGCAGTGCTGCAGTGTGGTGGAGCACAGGAAGAAGAGTGTGGGGGAGCCAGTGGGCGCTGCACGGTGAACTGGCCGAGCACAGAGGTCTACAACGCAGAGAGTATTTTCTGTGTTTCCTTCCCAGGAAGCCTGGACATTTTCCCTTCTTTGACCGCAAGCAGGGATGTTGAAGCCATCAGGCTGAAGCTGCCGTGGTGTCTTGAGAGCTGACTTGGCACATTCCCAACTCGTAATTACCTGTGACACCACAGCCCTTCCACTCCCGGGCCCCCCCCTCCACCTGTCCTGTCAGGAATTCCGGCTACGTCTTGGTCCTAGCCCTCTCCCCACAATTGTTCCACCTTTGTTTGTTTTCTGTCTTCAGCACCAGAATAACAAGGTCAAGAACAGGACTTTCCTTTTTCTTTTGGCTTCTGTTTGGCTGTGTCCCCAGTGTGCGGGAATGGTGTTGTTTGTTGAATGACTATTGGGCTGTAGCGCCTGGGTGGGCAGGGACCACGGCTCTTCCCACAGGCCGTGCCTCACTCAGGGTCAGTGTTTGTCATGTGACAGACACTACAGGCCACTGTTCCTCACACACCTTCCTCTTCCCAACCTGCTCTGGGTCTTTTCCAGTGCTGTTCCTTCCATCTGAGCACCCTCGGCCAGACTTTCGGTCCCATTAGCTCTTGCTGGTCCTTTAAGTATCAGCTTGGCCGTGTCCCTGCCTTCAGTTCTGTAGTTCCCATATTTGCCCTTCTGCAGTATGGTTACAGATCAGCCTGTCTGTCCCCCGCCCCACACATACCTGGGCTGCAGGCCTGGGGAGGATGCGGCCTGAGTGGTCTGCTCACCACTGCGTGCTCCCCAGACAGCACATAGCAGGGGAGGATGTGCCGGTAGGATGAAGCCATTCGAGGTAAACCCAGAAGCCACGTGTGGAAGATGCCGGAATCAGAGCCTGACCCTTGTCAGGGTCTCCACTGATTATCTACCTATGGTGTCATGCTTGGCTCTTCAAAATGGCCTCAGCCTACTGTTTACTCTGTCTGTCTGTCTGTCTACTATGCATCCTCCCTCCCCGTTCTCTGAGCCAGACTATTTCTGCTAAGGGAGTAACAGACTCTGTAAAGTCTGAACTGCTCTTATTCTCTTACAAATGTTCAATTTACTAGCTGATTTTTTTTTTATGTGCCAAATGCCACTTCAGGTACACTGGAGCTGCAAAGGTAAGTATAATGTGGCCCCCACCTCACAGATACTGTAATCCAGCACCCATCCCGCACCTTAGGGAACTTCTTTCACTGTGCACCCCAGAAGAGGAATACACTCTCTGTTTTCTGGCCATGCCTTAGAGGCTCACAAAGGCTCACCAGCCTCTGCCAGACATGGTGGTCCATGCCTTTAATCTCAGCGCTCAGGAGAGGTAGGTGGAGCTCTGAGTTCCAGGCTAGCCTGGTCTACATAGTATGAAAATGGTGTATGTGGGACATATCCCAGGGCCACTGCTGGCCACACAGTCTCCCAGTGTTCTGGCAGAGCTGGCCTGGCATTCCCTCTAGGGAGGAGGCCCAGAAGGGAGGCTCCGGGGTGAGCATCGTGTCCTGCACCGGCCTAGAAAGGCAACATGAAGAGTGGGCTCAGATGCCCGGCAAGATCCAGCACTGGGCTTCTGAGCAGGAAGCCAGGCAAACCCAGCCCCAGAGAAGGAAAACAAACTCTGGACACATATTTTTAGAAAGTGGGCAAGCCCTGCAGCTCAGTTCCCTGTGGAGCGGAATCAGCAGGAAGCCAGGCCCCACAGACTGCAAGCTGGCTGGGGACCTCTGTGGAACACCAGAGTGCTCTGTCCTGCTGCGGCCATCACTCCACATTTTGCTCAGGTCCCCAGGGCCAAGAGGGACTTCCCTACTGTCATCATGGTGTGGGCACTAGCTGTGGTGATGGCGGTGTGAGCCAGTCATGCGCTAAGCCTGTGATCTCACTCAGGCCCCTCGATGACCCTGAGAGCTAAGGATGGCTCATCCCCATCAACCCCCTTGGGGCTCCAAGGGTCAGACCCATAGTAAGCAGTCACAGGCTGGGGACTCAGAGGCAGGTGATCCTCCGTGTGGGTGGACACCCTTCCCCCTCCTGCCAGTAGAACTGCTACCCATTTCACACCAACCCTCGGGACCTTTTAGACCTTCTCTCTCCTCCTCACTCACACATTGGAGGGCACTGTGTGGGATCTGCAACCCAGAGGCCAAAATTCTGAGGTCATGTGTTAACTGAGGCGTTTGTTTTCATAGAGTCTCATGTAGCCCAGGTTGGCCTCAGAGTCACTATTGAGCCCAGGATCACCTTGGACTCCTGATCCTTCTGCCTCTACCTCCCCAGTGCTGGGATGGCAGAGGTGTGCCCACAGCCCTGCCTGGATCTCATGTTCAGAAATAGCAAATCATTCCTAGAATTAAGACTGTAGGAGGTGGATGACTGAACTGAGGGGGAAAAAGCCTAAAAGGAAATGGTGAGGTGTTCATTTTACTGTCTGGCCTAAAGGCACAGAAGGTGGTTATTGCCAGAAAAAAATTTACAAAAATAGCAACAAGCTTAAGGGAAGGGTAGCGCCTCCCAAGGCAGGAAACACTATGTTCTTTGATGCAGGCACATCTCGGTAGAATGGGGTATAAATGTCAGCAACACCATTTTCAGACATTGGCAGAACTGTCGTCATTGCTGCCAAGATGGTTAGAGGGCCAGGGTTTGCACAGTGGTAGTACCATGAAGGGAATGGGGCCAGATACATGGGGACCATGCGCCTTCTCACCCGTGTCTTCTTGGAACCTGCAGCCCTGGCCAGAGCGTTGCACTGAGGCCTCTCAGTCTTTCCAGGACCTGCCGTGACTTCTAAGGACTGCAGTGGGCAGCTGGGCAACCCCTGCCCCCAAGTTCCCATTGTGCAGAGGGCAGTTCTGAGTTTCAAATCAAGTCCTGGAGAGAATGGATGGAAACAGGGAACCAAAGACTTCCCTTGAAGTGGTTCTTCCAAGGTCAGAGGCTCCTGCCCTTGCTGCAGGACCTGGCACACTCCCTCCCTTCTCCCCAAAGACTCAGCTGTGTGGGCTCCAGGCCCAGATTCAAGATGACCGACCAAGGCTCATCGCATTCAAAGTGAAAAGCACCCCCATCCCACCCCCACCTCCACACACCTGGTCTGATTGTAGGAGGACCATAACTCCAAGTCTGGGAGAGAGCAGGAAGTGATTCGGGGAGGAGACAAGCTCTGTGGAGAGGCACTAGGGGGATGCACACACCCTCTTCTTGATGACCTGATGGGGTGCAGCCAGCTCCACACTGAAGAAAACAGAAGGCTAGGAGGAATAGTCCAGGCCTGGCTGGAGCATCAGCAGAGGGGTGGGAGGGGAGGCAACTGTAGGCCACCAGGGCAGTGGAAGCAGGGTCCCCAGGAGGACCCGGCGGAGAGGAACCTTCCTGAGTGGCCACTGCTCATGCCACACCCCTGGCAGGTATTTAGGACCGAAAGGGTATTTATCACCACTCAATTAACCACCCTGGGCAAGGGACACAAGGCTTTGCTGAATAAAAGAGACTGATATTATTTGGCACCTACTGGTTTACCTCCCAAACTTTAGAGAATAAGACTAGTTTGAAGTAGAGCCAGGTGATTTATTCCTGTAACCCAAACTGCTCCGGAGGCTGAGGCAGGAGGACAAGTGTGAGACCCTGTCTCAGTAAGCAAATTCTTTAGTCATGGACACACTCCCACTGACTGACATCAGACACGCCTTAATCCTACTCTTTCGGAGTGAACTGAGAATCCAGGCATGGCAGCACACACCTGTACTCCCAGGATTCTGGAGGGCCAGGTAGGAGGACTGGAAGCTTGAGGGTAGCCTGTGGGTGATGGTGGCCTGCTGGGGGAAGAGGGCTTGCTGCTCAGGCATTAGGATCCGAGTTCAGATCCCCAGAACCCATAAAAAAGTCAAACGTGGTTTTATGTACCTGTAACACCAGCACTGGGAGTCAGGGCTGGGGTGAGGGTGGTGGGGGTGGTGGGAGACTAGCTGAAAGCAGTTAAGCTCCAAGTTCTTTCACTAGAGATCCAGGGACCCTGTCTCAAGGGAATAAGGTGAATATCGGTGATAGGAGAAGACAGCTGATAATCTTCCTCTGCCACCTCCAGGTGCACACAAGCACATACAGTACACACACACACACACACAGAGAGAGAGAGAGAGAGAGAGAGAGAGAGAGAGAGAGAGAAATAACCTTACTTTGAAAGCTTCAGAAACATGGATATGAACATAAAAGAATATGGTTAAGTTTATAATATAAGCATAACAGCTTGAATGGAAAGGTATCCTGGCAGTTGGGAGCCAAGGAATACCACAAGATCACACCACACAACAAACCTCACACAAGAGATTTATTAGGAGGTAGGAAAATGGGAGGGTGGCTGCCTCTGCTCAGGGAAAGAAACAGCAGGAAACCGACCAGGATACAGGTTTATATAGAGTTTCTTGCCAGGAGGGTGAAGTTTTCAGGGTAGAGACTGGTGGAATTTCACATCCAGAGATTGAGGTTTTTATTCTATAGGGTGGTGGGGCAGGGTCCACCTAAAGTATTCTTCGGTGGAACCTGGCGGTTGGAGGCCCTCGGGGAAGGGGCCTGGCTGGAGGGGCTTATGTAAAAAGATAGGCAGGAGTACTCCAGGAAATACAGTGTCCTGGGCTCCACAAGCCCTTCTTCATTCTGCCTCACAAGGCAGAGTGCATCTTCCCCAAACTCAAACGCTCACACACCAAACAAGTAGACAGCAAACAAACAGATGGACAAAGTCTACCTAGTTTCATGGGCCAGGAAACTGTTGGGCAATAGAATGAGATGGAAGCTGGAGAGAACTCTGAAACTTGCCATCACAGCAACTTACAAGCAACCTGATTTCAGGCGTACCAAGGGCTTACGTCATTCCCAAAGGCCACAGAGACCTAGAGGCCTCTAGCCGCCTGTGACAATACTCAAGGCCAGTATACCCAATATAATGAGTGCAAATCAGAGAGGCCAGGGCTGACGCCAGCCTGGTTGCTCTAGAAGAGTGTACGCATCAGACACACGTGCTTGCACACACACATGCTTGCACACACACAGGTACCAAGCCAACTCCCTGGCCTAGAGTTCCTTTTCATTCAGCTTCACCCTTTGAAAACGTTTCCAAAATTTTGGCAGGTACCTCGGCAGCTTGACTGCACACGCACATATCTATAGTTAGAGTTGACAAAGGGTGACCTGTTTGTTGGTGACGGTGACGAGGCTCCATTAGCTTCAGCTTCCAACTGTGACTTTGTGACTACAGCTGAAAGGTACAGCCTGCCTCCACAGCTGGCAGTGGGGACTGGAGCCCTGAACCTAAGAGTGGCTAGTCTGTAGTTTGGAGTTTCCCCTTCCAAAGGCTCCGGAAGCTCAGAAGTATGGCTCCAGCCAGGACCAGGAAATAGATGACCCCCTGAGGATTTTTGGTCTTGCTTTTGTTTTGTTTTTCGAGACAGGGTTTCTCTGTGCATCCTCTGGAACCTGTCCTGGAACTCACGCTGTAGACCAGACTGGCCTCGAACTCACAGAGCTCTGCCTGCCTCTGCCGCCCAAGTGCTGGGATTAAAGGCGTGCGCCACCACCACCCGGCGGGCTCTGAGAATTTTGAGGTAAGCTTGGGATTTGAGAACCTCTATTAAACACAGCATGAAGACCCCTCCTCACCTGCCCGGTCTAGATCCCAGGATACCATAAAGCAATGACACCCGAGGGACTGGTTAGAAATTTCCGAGACCCATGAGCCGCTGTCCTCCTCTAGGCTGGAGACTCTGCGGAGGGCCACACAGATGTTTCTGGAAGTCCTCCTTATGCCTCCTTCCTCCTTTAACAGTTGCACAACAGGAAGTGTCTGCCGTTCAGAGGAAGGACAAGGAGGAAGACTGAAGGAAAAGGTTCCTGTTCCTGGGGATTCTTTGTGCTGCCTCCCCGCCCCCATCGCCGCTGTCACCGGCGCCAGGAGGGAGTGGCATTTCTGGAATTTTGCCGTATTTTGAAGACTGGGTCTTATGAAGACCTCAAAGTTGCTTTGTGGCTGAGGATGACCTTCACTCATCTGCCTGCCTCCCCCTCCCAAGCAGGGCTAATACAGCAGTGCACCACCAGGTCCAGCCAGAAGGCTTAGGAAACAGGACTGCGAAGGATGGTTTTGCTGTATCTTTCTGCATCAAGACACCTTTAAAAGCACATCAATTGCCACCCGCAAAGGCTAATTCCTTCTATGCTGAAAAGTATGTGATGTCTCTCCAGCATCTCCAGAGGCAGATTCCCAGTGCTGCTTCTCTCCCCCCACCCCCCACCCCTGGCTTTGATGCCCAGAGAAAGCAGATGATTCTGGTGAGAGAGCCCTGAATGGGAGGCCAGTGGCTGAACTGAATTTCCAACTGGGCCTCCATTTCAAACTCAGTCACAAAGAGCAGCGACATTCCCAGGACACGGCAGCTTACAGCCCGGGCTTCTTTTTTTCTCAGGTATCTGAAAGCACAGCTTGTCCAACTGGTAGATTAGAAAAGGATATGGGAACGTGTCCCCATACTTTAAAGCCAGGGGGAGAAAGCCTTGTGAAGAGAAGACACAAAACCTGTTTGGTGACTTGTCACTTTAGAGAGAACAGAAACCTCTCCAGGTGAACATTCATGACCCTCCCCTTCCTCCTTCCATCCAGCAGTCTTGGCTGGGGACCAGGACGAGGCCAAGGGACCCAGGGAAGCAAGGCTACTGCTCATCCAGACTACACCGCTATTGGATGACAGAAGTTTGAGAACACAGTTTAGGGCAAAACTAAGTTTATTAACCTTGCCAGGTCAATAAAGCAGCCAGAGAGAAACAATGCCTTCATTGTACTTGTACCAGCTAGGAAAACAGCTGTGTAGCAGACACACATTTCTTTGATAAGAGTAAATTGCTGTCATATTTATCATCTTTCTTCCTCTTTAATACACGCTAAAGAACTGATTATCACCTGCACAGAAGTCGCCACTAAATCCTGGGAAAGGTCTGGTCCTCCCAGCCAAAGCCCTGGGGGTTTGGGAAGAATGCACTTCCCTTTGTTTTGTTCTGATACTAGGGCTCCATTGCCCCCTGGTCAGCTCCACCAAACTCCTCGTGAGAGCTAGTTCTCAGTGGGGTCCTACCCTGCCCCCCACTAGCGCTGCGTGCAAAGGACTTCTACAGTCAAAAGTCTATTTCTGTAGCCCCGTCTGTCTGTACACTTCGTGATTGCTGAGGGCTCCGTGGTCAGTCACTGTGTGTGTCAGGGGCCTCAGCACGTCTGGTGGGTAACATCCTACAGTCCGACTCCCCCCTTTCTCCTCAAGCAGGCATTACAAGAGGGTGTAACCTCAGTGAGGAAGAGAGCAAAGAGCAAAGGTGCTGCCTTTTTTTGTGCAGATGAGCAGGCACACTAAGGTAGGGTGCAGATTAGCAGCAAGGAGGCAAGAGCTGGAGCAGACGCTGCTCCCAGGGACAGCTAGGTAGGGCTGTGGCTGTGGGACTCTAGTTTGGACATCTGTGTAAAGATAGTAAAGGAAAGGAGAAATTGTTTTGTTCGTTTTCTGGCTTTTACATAGCACAACAGAGTTTCCTAGAAATGAAGGGGTGTTTATAATGTCAGCTGAGGAGAAACTGGGACTTTGGATCTACCTTTACTTTTCGTTACAATCTTGCTTTGAAATATGGTCCTTCAACACCGGGAACTGGATGTCATCTAAGAATGTCATATCATATCACAGCTGGGTGATGGCAGCGCACGTCTTTAATCCCAGTACTCAGGAGGCAGAGACAGACAGATCTCTGTGAATTCGAGGCCAGCCTGGTCTACAGAGCGAGTTTCAGGACAGGCTCCAAAGCTACAGAGAAACCCTGTCTTAAAAACAAAGGAACAAAACAAAGCATCACACCCCCATAACTACTGCAAGGAAACTAATGCTTTTCAGCAGAGGATACACACAGCAGGGCCCTCACCATTCACAAAAATAGGGCTTTAATCATTAGGGCTTTGGACACAAGAAACAAAGTAACAGTCAATATAATCATGGATTAAATAGACAGAAAACATGAATAAATAGAAGAAAAAGATATAACCCTTTAAAAGGAAGTAATATAGTGCATAATGTAACACAGTTGTTTATAGGTAGGATAAAAATTTGCTTTTCAAAAATGTCATTACAAGAATATATTAATCTACAGTCAAACTCAGTCTATTCGCAATAAAGTGATGGGAAAACCCTCTATGAAGAACATCTGTAACAGCTGTTCTGAGACCGTCAATTATTAAACACTGTGTGTGTGGCATCTGGCTTTGTCAAAGGGAAACCTCCGGGCTCCTATCAAAAAAATCCATCATAAGCAGGAGTAAAATTAAAGGTACTTTTAAAAGTTTAAAGCCCTTACTTAAGTAGGATTAAAAAATGTTTGCGAAGACACCAGGAGAAGAAAGAGCTGGGCGAGTTGCTAGACCATGGTTCTGAAGAAATAAAACCTAATCATTCATTTCATGGACCTTACAAAGCAAGTGGAGTTCTGCGAAAATGGCCTTCAACGGCTCAGAGTCTCAGTGATTCTCAGTTGGAAAAGAAACAGGGCTGTCACCGTGCCGCCGAGGACCTGCGGGTGTGGCTCCTCCCAGGCCAGTCTTTCTCCATCTATTTTTAGAGGTTTGAGACTCCAGCCTTAAACTGTTTTGATAATAACACTTGTGGCCACAATTCGGTAAAAACAAAGTCCGGGAGGAAAAACTCTTCATGAATTCAGTTTTCTCCTTCGAGTCCCAGGACGGTGTTCGTGGAGCAGAACCAATCAGATCGTTTCCTTCCGTCTACTACCTTGCAACACAACACTAGTGAGGTGACAAAGAAGATTTTAATTTTTAAATGAAAAAAAATGTTCTTAAGTAAAAACAGGAACTATCTTGCTTATTTGAAAGCAGGAAATACTACTTTAATTGGGAACAGAACATACTGTTGAGGAAAAGGGACTTGGGGTTCATGTGTCCCTAGCCAACTTCCATAATAGGAAGACTTCGTAGTGCTCACCACAGTGCCAAGGTGTCTGTGAGAGAAAAGGAAGTGTTCATATCCTGTAGTTAGATAACGGTGTCTTCAGAAGGAGATACTTACATCCTAAGAAATGTGCATACACAGACACACAATACTCATGTGTGTTAGCACAGGCACACATATTTATACACAACAGACTCATACACACATCCCAGGGTCGCATGAGACTTGCTTTCTCATAATTACCACCTTTTCCAAACTTGACATCCTGTTTTGTTCTTACAATTCAAAAATTACAGTAAATCTTACTCTAAAGGGTTCATTAAGAGTTTCAGTTAAGAAAATGGGGCAAACCAAATTATGCCAAGAAACAAATCCAGATTGGTAAAGTACCATCTTCTACTCTTCAGAAATACACAACACACAAACAGCTAGACTTCAAAGTGTATATTGACACTATAAAATTTAACAAGCATTTCTTTTTTTTTTTCGAGGAGGGGGAATCCTGAGCATCAGAGAACTACACTGGCTTTCAAGTCCTGTGCGTGGGATAAAGGTTCAAATCAGAGATCCTGGACCAAGTCAAGCCAAGGCCGTCCTCATATATGGAAGTCATAGGTCATCCGCAGCCATGGAAGCCCACGGGTCCTAAAGGTTATCCCATGACCCCAGGAAAGGAAGAGGACAGCTCTGGGGGCCAGGTCCTTGCCCCACTGGCCTCTGGCTCCACGCTGCACTGGACACAGGGGTTGGGGCAGAGGCATTTTCCCCGAACATGTAGTTCTTTGTGCCACCCGGTTCCTGAATAGAACACCCAGTGCGGGGATACAGGGTCTACCCAATCACTGCAGCAGTCCCACCGTGGCCATCACAAGTTCTCCTTCAGCAGCCCGAGCTTGCGCAGGGCCTCACGTCGTGCTTCCTCTGTGGAGCCACGGCCTGAGAACTGCACTGTGATGCCCTGTGGCCGGAAGCCCACAGCCCGGGGGAGCGAGCCTGTGCGCTTGCGGGCGTCCTGGGAGCCGTCCAGGCGCGGCTCGTACAGGCTGCGGCTGGCATTCTGGCGCGCCAGCTTGCCCGCTACAGCGGGGTCTGGACGGAAGGTGATGGTCTTGCTGGTGGGGACAAAGGCGCTGGGCTCGCTGCGCAGAGCCTCATGCACGCTCTGGAAGCCATTGGCCAGTGCTGACGGCTGCTCGGTCTGCACGGCCCGGGACTGCTGCACCCTGGTTGGGCCTCCTGCACGGGACCCTCCGGGTTCCCCGGCCATGCCCACCCTGCTCTGGGCGCGCCCCCCGTCCGCAGAGCCGCCCCTCTGCTCCTCAGCCTTCTGCCACCGCTCTTCCGATGACGTGTCTCCCGCAGCGATGAAGGACATGCCGTTGATGTTGGCCAGGACCTGGGCCTTCCGCTCCTGCACGTTGACAGCCGCCTTGGAGATAGTCTTGTTGAAGTCCTTGCCCGCGCTGTTGGTCACGCTTATGTTGCTGGGGAAGCGGTGGACCTTGGGCGCCGACTGGGCCGTGTGTCGATGCCACACGCCGATCTGGTCCCCATTTCGAGAGGCTATCGAAGTCAGCGGCATTCTCCATTCCCCAGGCCTGCCCTCCTTTGACGGGGACGTGGGGGACAGGGCTTCGTTTCCCGCCAACTTCTCAGAAATTTTCTGAGCAATCACCAGAGGAGTGGGCACGGAGCGGGACAGTTTGGGATGCTCTACCGGAGGAGAGGGGGATATCAGCTCCTTTCGGGGGGCCGAGGGCGCAGGGACAGGCGAAGAGGGCGGCAGAGGAAACACCTCAGGATCCCTGGAGTCTGGTGGTGGCAGGGAATTCTCAGCGGCTTCTTTTCCACCTTCAGGAACGGGAGTGTCCTGTTTTGGAACAGATGTGGCCCCTGAAAGAAAAGAGACCTCGTAAGTTTTCACCTTGCTAAAAGTAGACACGTGGCATTCCTGCCGCTGAACTTTAGAAAGTCACAGTGGGACACTACCAACCTCTACAAAGCCTAATCAAAATGCTGGTTCTGCTGCCTGCACTGCTGAGAATACACCGAGACCCAACAGATTCCTGAAAGGGTGGTGAAGATCTAGAGCCAGAAACAACCAGCTAGGAAGCAGTCTGGAAAGGTGTGCTTCTGAAGCTCCCTAGCCCTGGGGGCATGTGACAGGACACAAGCAATGACCACCTCATAGGGGGCTTCAGAAAGCACTGAGTGGAGGATGGGGGTGCTTGTCTTGAATCCCAGTACTCAGGAGGTAGAGAAAGGCAGATCTCTATGGTTCAAGGCCAGCCTGGTTTACACAGCGAGTTCCAGGACAACCAAGACTACATAAAGAAACCGTGTCTCAAAAAGCAAGCAAACAAAAGAAGATAAGAAAATAGTAGGTTAGAGAATTGCTGGGAATTTTCCAAACCCATTTTCTTTGGTGTGATTACATGATCCAATCTGTTTAAAGGATCAGTTGGTTCAAGTTACTTTAGAAACTATACTTTAAGGCAGAAGTGTAAAAAAGAAAAATGCAAAATTTAATGTCTCTTCTCTCAAGGGTTGGCTGCAAACCATGCTCTTTTGTGTGGGATGTCAATTCTGAGGAAGGCAGTTTGCTTTACAAGAAAACATACGTAGGCTAAGAATGGTGGCATATACTGTAATTGTAGTGCTCGAGAGGCGGAAACAGGAGGACAGCGTTCGGTCCGATTCGGTCAGGCTGGGCTACACAGCAAGCTCCAGGCCAGCTGGAGATGCACAGTGAGACCCCGTCTCACAAAGAAAGACACCCTCCCCTGAAGCTTATGACAAACACGGGTGTTAACAGGCTGCAAAGTGCAAGTGTTTTCGCTCTGTCTCGTCTCTCGTCTAGTCCTGGGTGCCTCCTTCACTTGTTTTTAATATCGCTTCCCATCGGCAAATAAAGGCTGTAAGAAACTTTTCACTAACCATATCCTCCCAGTTCTATCCCAGGATTCAATGGACATCTTTTTTTTTTTAAACTTTATTTAACTTTATTTGATGCGCATTGGTATAATGAGGTCAGATTCTCTTGAACTGGAGCTACACACAGCTGCGAGCTGCCATGTGGGTGCTGGGAACTGAACCTGGGTCCTCTGGGGGAGCAGTCAGTGCTCTTAACCACTGAGCCATCTCACCAGCCCCCTCAATGGGCATCTTCATGGATGCCGCTCAGTGATGCAGGGCATACAAAGAGGGCGCTGGCCTGCACCTTGCCTGCTCTTTCTAGGACTACCTCACAGAGTCATGTGTTAGAAATGGGACATAATCACACAGCACAAATCAGGTGCCCTGCCACACATAAACACACCACACATACACACAACACCACACAACACCACACAATCTATATGCGCATTTGGTCCCCCCCCCCCCTTTCAGTTGGCTGTTTTTGTTCAGTCTTTTTGGAGTTCCCCTTGCTGGAGAGACTACCAAGAGGATAATTCGGCCTTCTAGAAGCTGGAAAGAGCTTCAAGAGTGTCTATCCTGACAAGCAGAGGCAGACAGAGCAGAAGGTGCTGGTGCCTCGGGTGCACCACCACACCAAGTCAAAGGCGTGGGAACCTGTGTGTACCTGCTACGTGAGCCACATCTGGATGGCTCTCGGGGCCTGGTTGGACTAAATCGATGACATCTTCAGGTTCCGAGTGACTAGAAGGGCTCTCTTCCAGAGACTGTGGAGAGTGGCAATGAATGCCACTGTCACACAGGGCTGGCTCATCAAAGTCATATTCCAGGGAATCGAGAGTCTCTTCAAAGAACAGGATGACGTCCTTCTCCTCGTGTGTGAGGTGCTTCAGGCTCTCATCATCCTGTAAGTGGATTGGGGGATGGGGAGAGATGCACAGTGATGTGAAGAAAGAGTCACAGGTAGGAGTCAATACCTAGCCTAGGGCAGGCTTCTCTGGGTCCTGGAAGGTCCCTGGCATTTGGGTCACCCCACTGACAAATGACCTGTAAGTCACTCACTAGTTTACCTGAGCAGAAAAAGGATACTGTCAGGAGATGCAGAAAACCCAAGGCCTTTACCCCCATCATGAGCTCGAGCTGTGGTTACCATGGAGTCAGCACGGTAGAGGAAGTATTCTCCAGGAACTCTGCAACCAGGCACCCTGCTGTCCCCGTACCAACAAGGGAGACTTCTCGTGTTCAAACACTGAACTGAACTCCCCGTTTATCTCCCCTTCCTCCAGAAACGCTGCTAAACAATTAAGGGATCTTATTAATGATTATTAGGTTTATGGTGTGAGTGTTTTGCCTGCAGATATGTCTATGCCCTGTGAGTGGGCCTGGTGCCCGCAGAGGTCAGAAGAGGGTGCTGGATTTCCTGGAACTACAGATCCAGAGAGCTCTAGGCTGTCATGTGGGTGGTGCTGGGATTCTAACCCAGGTGCTCAGCAAGAACAAGGGCTCTTAATTGTTAAGCCACCTCTCCAGCCTGGGACCTTATTAATTTCCTTAACTAGGCAGAAATCACAAAGACATAAATAACAGGAAAGGAGATGATGCCAATGAATGGAAGTCAGAAAGCAGAAGGGAGGAGGTGATGAGAGATGAGCCAAGGCTGCAATTACATCAGCGCTGGGAAAGCCTACAGCCAACCTGCTGGGTAGGTGTGACCTGGACTGAGCCCAGCCAGGAATGCAGTACAGAGAAGGTGACACCTGAAGGGCAGAGCCAGCTGCAAGTCTTGATGGGTCACCCCAGCAGGAGAGGAAGGGTTTATTTTGTTTGTTTGTTTTCAAGACAGGGTTTCTCTGTGTAACAGTCTAGCTGTCCTGGAACCAGCTCTGAAGACCAGGCTGGCCTCAAACTCACAGAGATCTGCCTGCCCTGCCTCCCGAGTGCTGGGTTTAAGGTGTGCGCCACCACCGCCCGGCGGAAGGGTTTATTCTTAAAGGAGTTAGTAGTAGAGGCAGGGAAGCTGAGTTGACGGGGAGGAGCTGCACAGAAAATGGTGGAGGGTGTACAATGAAGTCAAATGGACGGCCCCGAGGTAGCGGCCAGTCAACATGCCCACATCAGAATTTCAGCCTGGGCTGAAGAAACGGCTCAGTGGTAAAGGGAATGCATCGCTCTTCCAGGGGACCTGCGCTTAATTCCCAGCACCCATGCTGGGCAGCTCACAGCTGCCTGGAACGCCATCTCAGGAGACCTGATGCCCTCTTCTGGCTTCAGCGGGCACTGTACTTATGTGCAGCCTCTCATATTCACATAATTAAGAATTAAAAAATAATAAAAAAAAGGGGGGGCTGGAGAGATGGCTCAACCGTTAAGAGCATTGCCTCCTCTTCCAAAGGTCCTGAGTTCAATTCCCAGCAACCACATGGTGGCTCACAACCATCTGTAAGGAGGTCTGGTGCCCTCTTCTGGCCTTCAGGCATACATGCAGACAGAATACTGTATACATAATAAATAAATAAATAAATAAATAAATATTTTAAAAAAAATAATAAAAAAGAAATTTCAATTCATATTTTTCAGACAGTCTTGAGAGCTAAAGGTACAAGCTTAGTGACAATGGGAAGAAAGGGGACGGATTTGTGAGTTATTTGAAAAGCAGATTCGGGCTGGGCGGTGGTGGCGCATACTTTTTAATCCCAGCACTCAGGAGGCAGAGGCAGGCGGATCTCTGTGAGTTCGAGGCCAGCCTGGTTTACAAAGCAAGTTCTAAGACAGTCAGGGCTTTTACACAGAGAAACTGTGTCTTGAAAAACCAAAAAGAAAAGCAGAATCAGTCCCTCTTGTAACATTCTTTCGCACTGTAGTGGCTGAACACCCATGCTTTTCACCTTCTTTAGATTTTACACTTAAGTATAACATTGTAGGGGCTGGAGGGCTGACTCAGCGGTTAAGAGCACTGGCTGATCTTCCAGAGGAGCCAGGTTCAATTCTCAGCACCCACATGGCAACTCACACATATCTGTAACTCCAATTCCAGGGCTTCTGACAGCCTCACACAGACACACATAGGAATATAAAATAAAGCAAAGCACCAAGGAATATAAAATAAAAATAAGTTGTACACACACATATGTATGTGTGTGTATATATATATATATATATATTTTAAAGACTCACACTGGATATATCAAGGCTTGCAGGTTTTCTTGAAGCCCACAAGGAGTTATTGTAACCAAAATATCAGGTGTCTCCTCACCATGGGTGCCTGTTCTGACTTTCGATGCCTAAAACATAAAGCCTCTAAGAAATCCAGCAATACTCTTTTTTTTGAGAAATCACCTTTCTGTGTAGCTGAACTTGCTATGTAGACCAGGCTGGCCTCAAACTCACAAAGATCCTCCTGCCTCTGCCTCCCACGTGCTAGAATTAAAGGCGTGCACCACCAAGCCCAGCTCATTCATTGTTTCAACACAAGCACTGCAAGTCTAAAATCATTAGGGCTCTTGGCGTAACAAAGATCCCTCTAGTTAAACTTCACCCATTATGGATTTTGTCAGGGTGACGTGACAGAGATCACAACTGTTACACAAGTGTTGACCTCCACTGCTGAAACATGAGGCCTGGAGAATACATTCTCTCCCCTGTGGTGACTTTTATGCAGAGCACTTCAGAGGATGCATGGCTTTTAAAAGATTTTTGTTTTTGATTATGTGGATTGGAGGTATGTATGAACATGAGTGTAGTGTCCATTGAAGCCAGAAGAGGACACTGGATCCCCTGGAGCTGTAGTTACAGGTGGTTGTGAGCTCCCTGGTGTGCGTGCTGAGAACTCATATCCATCCGGTCCTCCCTGCAAGGATATGCACTTTGAACCCTGCGTTCTTTCTCCAGCCCTGTGCTTAACTTTTGGAGCCTATTTTAGTTAGGAATAATCATTCTCCTTGGCTACATTGCAGAACCGAAATTGCACTAGCCCGGCCGAGGGTCTAGCTCAATGATAGGAAGCTGGCCCACGCTTCTCAAGGCCCTGCATTCCAGTCTCAGTACCAGAAAATAAACACAACATAAAAATCATGTGAACGTTTTCAAAAACAAGGCCGAAAAATGGACCTTCAGCTTAAGACATATTCCAGTTTCCCACAAGAAGGCAATGTAAGAATGGACTCGAAGGGGGCTAGCGAGACAGCTCAGCAGTTGCGAGAACAGAGGTCCTGCGTGTTTATTCCCAGCACCCACATGGTGGCTCAAAGCCATTTGTGGCTCCAGTTCCACGGGATGTGGTTCCTCCTTCTGACCTCCACAAGCACCAGGAACATCTGTGGTGTGCATACGCACACAGGCAATCACTCCTATATGTTAAAAAACAATGGGCCATGTTCTATCCAGCCTGGAAGTAAGCAGTCCTACCACGAGAAATCTGGAAACCATGCTCAGGAAAGTGCTTCCCACATGCCTGGTCATGCCTGTACACTATGGAAAGGCTTGGCATGACTTTCCAAGGGTCTCACCCAGGGGCCTAGCCTACTAGAACTCAGCTCTCTGCTTGCCTTCTGTTTCGCCCTTTCTAATCCTACCCCAGCAAGTATCGACAGATCTTGTAGAGATGCCTGCGTGAGCCTTGTGCAGTTTACCAGGGGGTTCTTCGGTTCTCTCCCTGTTCCCTTTCCCTCAGTACGCGGATGTGAGATACAAATCAGCTCCCACCAGTCTGCTCAGAAACAAGACCCCCAGGTCACTCTGAACCTTGCATCCCCAGCCCGAGGGCTTTCTCTCTAGTGTGGGGCTGGGTGAATGGCATGCTTTCTTTGCCATCAGCCTGGCCTGGAGTCCTGGATTATGATAAGGTCAAACATACTATGGGTTCGGTGTGCTGCCCAACTCTAAGACTTGAAGCTTTCTCCCAGTGAACCTGGGAGAGGAAAGAAGGCAAGGCTAGGCAGTGGAGCAAGGTACACCAGGGCCAGGAGAAGGGCACTTGGTACCGGGCCAAGATGGATCTGGGGAGATGCTGAACACTGCCTCTGATAGGGTTGTAAAAGGAAGGCATTCTTGGTCCTGAGGGAGTGGCTGAGCAGTAAGAGGCGTGGCAGCGAGATATATCCAGAGTCAGAAAGGAAGTTCTGGCTAGGGGTATAGAACAGGCAATGGAAAACTGAACAGGCACAGGATTTCTTTAGGGGAGATAAAATGTTCTAGAACTGACTATGATGATCTCTGTACACACAGAAAACCCATTTACTTTAACCGACATGCAAAACATAAAAATTATGTGTATTTATGGGATCCCATGTGATAGCAAACCAGGCCAGACAGACCTCTTTCTGTAAACACTTTCCACTATGCTGAAAACCTTCAAACCTTTTCTTCTAGGTTTTTTTTTTAATATTTATTCATTTATTATGCATTCAATATCTGCCTACATGTGTGCCTGCAGGCCAGAGAGGACACCAGATCTCATTACAGATGGTTGTGAGCCACCATATGGTTGCTGGGAATTGAACTCAAGACCTTTGGAAGAGCAGACAATGCTCTTAACCACTGAGCCATCTCTCCAGCCCCCTTCTTCTAGGTTTTACAATTGAGTATACAGGGCTGCTGTCAGGGGTCAGCTGTGCAATAGCACACCAGACCTTCTTTCTAGTTGACTGTAACTTAGTAGCCATGATCAGTCTCTCCCTGTTGCTATTGCCCCAACCTGCAACTTCTATGAGATCAACGTTTTTTTCAAAGACTTTCTTTCCTTTTACTTTATGAATACGGGTGCAAGCATGTCTGTCTGTGCACCACGTGCACGAGTGGTGCTCACGGAGGCCAGAGGTGTCGGATCCCTTGGAATTGGAGTTACAGATGCTTGTAAGCTGCCACATGGGGTCTGGGAACGGAACTTGGATCCTCTGCAGGATCCAAGTATTCTTAACTGCTAAGCCAGCTCTCTGGCCCCGAGATCAAGTCTTTAAGATTCCATATGTGAGCAAGACCACGTGACACCGGGTTTTCTGAGCCTGGCTTATTCCAGTTCCACCTGCGTTTTTGCAGATGATAGCACTGTATCATTTAATGGCGGAATAGCATCCCATTGTGCACAGGTAGCACATTTTCTTTATCTACGGAATGAATGACCGGCACTTGGGTGCGGAAATTTTTTGTACTGCAAATGAAGGAACAGTCTCCGCCTACACTTGGGCTGTTTCCACGTCTTTCTCTGTGTGTGTGTGTTTGGAGACAGGCTCTCATTAGGGACGCCAGGTTTGAATTCACTATGTTACCCAGGCTGGCCTCAGACTCATGATCTCGCCTCTGCCTCAAGGCCTGGTATCAGAGGCGTGTAACACCATGCCTGGCTCCTGCATTTCATAGTAACTGTCAACACTGTCACCATTACCACGGAAACACAGACTGTTCTTTGACATACTGGACTGTTGGGTCATAGAGCACATCTAGTTTTCATTTTCTGAGCAAACTCCGTCTTTTTTTTTTTTTTTTTTAATCACAGCAGTGTAACCCCATACATGCTGACAGTGTGCCAGGCCCCTTTTCTCTACAACAACACAAACACTTGATGTTTTCAGGCTTTCTGATAACCACCATTCTTACTGGGGCAAGGCGCTATCTCACCGTGGTTTTGATTTGCATTTCCCTGATGATTAGTTACATTGAACCTGTTGTATGTCTTAAGAAACATCAATTTATGGTTAGTGCTCATTTTTTCAATTGGATTTTTTTGTTGAGCTTTTGATTATTTATGTATTGTTACTACCAACCCCTTCACAGATGAATAATTCGTAAATATTTTTCTGATACTGTAGGTTTTCCCTTCACTCCGTTGTTTATGTTGAGTTGGTTTTTATAACTAATGAGAAATTGGGTTCACGCCAATCTTCGGCAGGTGGACATCTGACTTCCCAGTACCACTGACTAGAGTGCCTGTACTTTCTTCAGTGTGTGTGTTGGTAGCATGCTTGCTGAAAGTCAGCTGACGTGCGTGGGTTTACTTCTAGGCTCTCTATTATGTTCCACTGGTCTGTGTGCCTGGATTTACATTAATACTATGCAGATTTGTGCATGTGCGTTTGTATGGAGCTAACTCTTAAATCCAATTTAATGTATTTGAGGGAAGTCATGTGCCACTGAGTTATTTCCCTAGCTCCTAGTAGGCTGTTTGATCATAACTCAGTAGTATACTTTCTTTATTTTTAAATATTTATTTATTTATTATTTATACAGTATTCTGTCTGCTTGTATGCCTGCAGGCCAGAAGAGGGCACCAGACATCATTACAGATGGTTGTGAGTCACCATGTGGTTGCTGGGAATTGAACTCAGGACCTTTGGAAGAGCAGGCAATGCTCTTAACCACTGAGCCATCTCTCCAGCCCCTGTAGTATACTTTAAAAATAATGTGTATGGGTATTTTTGCCTGTGTGTATATCCGTGTACCACAGTGCCCATGGATGGCAGAAGAGGGCCTTTGATCAGCAACTAGAGTTATAGGTGGTTATGAGTTACCATGTAGGTGCTGAAACCAAGCCTGGATCCTCTACAAGAGTAGCCAGTGTTCCTAAGCACCGAGTTGCCTGTCCAGTCACTTAGCGCTGTGGTATACTATAGAAAAGCATCTCTCATTCTTAGCCCAGCACGCCAACTTAAGGTAAGATTTACAGGTCTCTGGGGGAAAACTCTGCTTCAAGACGTGTGAAGCAATCTCTCCCCTAATGTGTATGTTATGGTTTTTGAAGAAATAATTTATGAACTAATTTTCAAATCAGAAAACTCCAAACGCTAAGTATACTGGGTAATTAGAATGTGCACTGAGCAAGCTTCCCACAATGACCAGAGCCTTCGGCCAGGTGGTGGTGACACGCGCCTTTTACTCCAAGCACTCAGGAGGTTGAGATAGGTGGATCTCTGCTGAGTTCGAGGCCAGCCTGGCCTACAAAGTGAGTTTTAGGACAGCTAGGGCTGTTACACAGAGAAACCCTGTCTCAAAAAACCAACCAAACAAACAAACAAATAGAAGAACAACAACAAAGCCTTGCCAACAATCACATTCACTCCAGTAATATAGCAGAAAAAGAGCTCTCTAGTCTAATTCAAACAGAGGGAGCATCCCGACAAATGGCAGGTGGCAGCGGGAAGTGTCACAGTAAAACCCGTCACTCAGTACAATTAATAAAGATTTTTTTTTTTTGGTCACCCTGGCTGTCCTGGAACTCACTATGTAGATCAGGCGGGATTCACCTGACTCTTACTGAGTGCTGGGACTAAAGGCATGTACCACGCCTGTCCCCTAATTACACAATTTTTTAAAAAGGTAGATGATAAACTTCCTTTGGGGTGTGTGCGCGTGTGTGTGCATATGTGCATGTGTGCATGTGCTTAAGCGAGTGTGAGTGTAGGCCTGCAAACGCCATGGTAGGATACGGACATCAGGCCTCTTGTTTACTGCTGCTGTACACACCAGGCTAACTGGCCGTTGACCTTCTATCTGCCTGTCTCTGCCCCGCATCACACAGCAGGGACAGGAGAATGCGGATGCACACGGCTGCACTTGGCCTTACGTGGGTTCTAGGGTTTTGACCTCAGGTCCTGACACTTGCACACCAAGCTCTTTACCCACTTAGTCAGCTCCCAGCCTAGGACAAACATTAAAGGAATGATAAAGTCAACAGGACAGCTCTACCTGTGTTAGGACAGATTACAAATAGGAGTGTTTGGGGTGGGAGGGCAGGGCAAGGATACTAGAGAAAGGAAAAAACCCAAACCTTTAATTGAATCAGAGATCTGAGAAGACTTAAATAGACACTCTAAAATAGCCTTACAAACCTACTCGCTTTCACTCCTATAATTAAGTCAGGCTGTTCGTTTTCCTTTTGTTTTTCAAGAAAAACAGTTCGTTGAAGAATTACAACCTGAAGAATGCTCATAGGAACCAGAAAGACCGAAGAAAAGAAAGTACTTATTGTAAAAACGAGGACAACCAGAGCCTGGTGTGATGGTGCAGCCTGTGATCCCAGCACTCAGGCTGAAGAGGGAGGATCGTCACAAGTTTGAGGCCAGCCTGGGCTACATGTAGCTGTTTCCATGACAGCATGGGCTGCGTAGCAAGGCTCATTCACAAGCAAGCAAGCAGGCAGGAAAGCAGGCGGGCAGACAGGCAGGCAGACAGGCAGGCAGGCAGGCAGACAGGCAGGCAGGCAGGCGGGTGGGCAGGCGGGTAGGCAGGCGGGCGGGCAGGCAGAGGTGACTAAACAAATACTGTGAAAGGAGATCTAAACCAGGATTCTTCACTACTTGTCCCCCAGGCAGGCAAGCAATGATATTTTGTCTTGGTGGCATCTGATTTAATAATTACGTATTCTTTATTTTCTCCAAGGTTTATTTTTATTTTACATATATGGGTGTTTTACCAGCATGTATACAGGCACATCATATGCCTAGGAGGTGAGAAGAAGGTATCAGGGCCCCTAGAACTGGAGTTACTGATAGCTCTAAGCACCCGTGTGGGTGCTGGGAGCGGAACCCAGGTCCTCCGGAAGAGCAGCCAGTGCTGGTGATTGCTGAGCCATCTCTTCAGCCAGATCACATGTTCTCAAAGACACCAAAGACCTACCTGCCATTTGAGCAATACTTTACCGATTTAATAATGTAAGCTGATGCCAAAATGGAATAAAGGCAGGGAGAAGACTCGCAGCCTAAATGTTGTGCTGTCTCTGGCAACTGGGGCAGCGTCCCCGTAAGTACACATGGGACTTCCCTACCGCAGAACAAGGGCTTAATTATGTGTATTTCTAACTAGACACTGTTGTAATTTTTTTTTTCGCTGTGACTAACTTCAACCTGTTCTCCTGAAGTTAAGAAAGGGACACAAACAAATCAGCAGAGAATGAGGTCTGTGTACAGCTTGGATTAAGAACTGGAGGAGAATGGCTTCAAAGGCTTACAGCTGGGCTCGGTGGCTTTAAACTTCTTTAAACTGGAAACAGAGCCCTTGATCTCTCATCTGTCTGATGTTTGGAGCGCCTTATAGGCTGTGCCACACCGCCCTAGCTCTATACACGCCTCGATGCAATCCTGAATAAAACCACGCTTTATTCAGTTCCTGTACACAGCAGATTATTTACTAATATCTAACGGATTAAACAGAAGCTCTTTGGCTATGTCCTCAAGTAGTTTCTGGCCTGGTGCGGGGAAGAAGCCAGCTGTGGGTCACTTGCTGGCCAGTCTGCATATCTCTTTTCCCCTCTTGAAATCACAGCGCAAACGGTTTGTCGAAATCCTAGGACACTGTGTGTACTTGTGTCTAACCCCACCACGAGAGGAGCGGTGCCCACGGCTCAACAGTCCTATACCCTGACTCTGTGACTAAGGGGCGTGCATGTGGGCGGCTCAAGTGCTGGCAATGCCATCTAATCATAGATATTCTGTGACTCCAGAGAGTTTGGGTGGGGGCGGGATTCACGAGAGTTCACTGGGTACTAATCTTAAAACCTTGCCAAAGAATTTGGATCACTGCTTTTGCCCAAATCATAGATAAAAATGATTAGGGAGCATTGTGGAGTGCCCCCAATCCTCAAAGAGTGGGCACAGATTAGGGTTTAATTCCTTAGGACTTAATCCTGTGAAGACCTCTCTCTTCTTTCCAACAATTCAAAATCCCATTATTTTCTAGAGGATGCTCCAATGTGCCCTTGAGTTGATTAGGCTTCAGGAACAGAATAAGAATGCGAGTGAGTTCCAGGACAGCCAAGGCTACACAGGGAAACCCTGTCTCTGGGTGGGGGTGGGACACGGAGGGAGGATAAGAACTCAAGACTGAGCCGGGCGTGGTGGCGCACGCCTTTAATCCCAGCACTCGGGAGGCAGAGGCAGGTGGATCTTTGTGAGTTGGAGACCAGCCTGGTCTACAAGAGCTAGTTCCAGGACAGGCTCCAAAGCTACAGAGAAACCCTGTCTCAAAACAACAACAACAAACTTCAAGAACTCAAGATTGTGAACGTGGTTCTGCTGGAGTGGGCACGGTGTCTTATGAATGGCACAATTGTGCCACCCAAGTCAGGAGGTTAGGAACAGGCAGTCTAGCATCCCAAGAGCCGGAGCACTAGAAAGGGAGGATCTGTGGAAAACCAAAAGACAACATATCCTTCAAAAGACCTAAAGTTCTCGGGCTGGTTAGTGCTGGGTAAGGATCTGGATCAGAAAGACCGGGTTTTGTAAAGGCCTTGGAGTCTGTCTAAAAGTGAGCTGTTCTTTTTCTGTGGGGTGACTTTCCTGCTCCCGGCCCGGGTGGTCAGTGACTTCAGGCATGGTCCTTTCCACAGCTAAACTGCCCTGAGTTATAATCTGTGACCACAGAGTCACTCCACAGCCACGTGCAAAATTTAATATGATTTAAAAAAAATACCAGTTCACAGGAAAGTATTCTGAGACATCCACTGGGGCTTTGCAAACTATTCCTCCAAGGGGTGGAGCGCTGGGGCCAAATCAACCAACCAAAGCATCTGAAAGTTTTAAAGAACGCTACCACTCACCAAAGTGAAGCTTCTGGACCGAGAGCTGCTGCTCCGGCTCTCCAGACTGCCCCCTCTGCTCAAGTCACTGAGCCTGCCGCTTGGCGACAAGTCAGAGTCCATCTCCAAAGACTCCGGTTTCTGCTGGTTTCCAGGCATCCCCACAGACAGCGGTCACTGGCTGGTTCACTGGAGACTAGGTAGGAGCCAGGGTCCCATTCTGAGGCAGGGGAGGTCTTCTAGGGAAATCACACACAGAACAGTAGTTAGTGACCTGAAAAGTTCCCCGGCTGCTCCAAAGTGGAAGGGCAGCCCCTCGTTCACAGACTGGAAGAATTAACACTGTGAAAATAGCTGTCTTGCCAAAAGAAATCTACAGATTCAACACAATCTCATCAAAATCCCAACTCTTTTCTTTTTTACAGAAATAGAAAAAGTAGTATTAAATTGCATCTGAAAACATAAAATACCTCAGATAAGCAAACGAAGGTCTACTGGGCCCAGGGAGATGGTTCAGTTGGGTAAGAGGACTTGTGGGCCAAGCAGAAGGACCTGGGTTGGAATCCCCAGCAATGGTAAAAAGCCAGGCATTTGTAACTCTAGTGCCACGGTGTGTGTGTGTGTGTGTGTGTGTGTGTGTGTGTGTGTGTGTGTGTAGGGGGCAGGGTGATCACTGGGGCTTGATGGCCCAGGTTGAGTTAGAGTCTGACAGAGTAGGGTACCGAGTGTCTTCTGACCTCCACACACGCAAATATAACCCATCCTCACAATTAACAATGCCAGAGGTATCACCACCCCCGATTCCAAATTATGTTGTAGAGTCAACAAAATTGACATGATACGGATGTAAAAACAGATATGTAGACCAATGGGATGGAATGTAAGATTCAAACATAAACCCACTGATTCTTGACAAAGATGCCAAAAATATATATTGGAGGAAAGACATCCTCTTTTAACAAATGGTGTTGGGGAAACTAGATCTCCACACACAGAAGAATGAAACGAGATCATTTTCTCTCACCCTGCATGAAAGATAACCCCAAGTGGATCAGAGACCTTAATGTGAGACCTGAAACTTTGAAACTGAAAGGAAAACACTTTAAGATTCAGGAATAGGTTAAAAAAAAAAAAAAGTCCGAACAGGACTCTAGTTGGTAGTTGACATATGGGATCTCACAAAACCTGCTCAGCAAAGGAAACAGATAGTCGGGTGCAGAAAGCCTGCAGAATTCAAGAAGATCAAAGATGCACATCCAACAGAAGATTGAGATCTAGAAAACTAACTCCAAAACTTAACAAGCTGGACAGAGTGCTGTATGCTTTTAACCCCAGCACTCCAGAGGCAGAGGCAAATGGATCTCCGTGAGTCTGAGGTCAGCCTGGTCTACATAGTAAGTTTCAGGCCAGTCAAGTCTACTGAGTGAGACCTTGTCTAAAAAGACCAAACCATCAGACCAAAACCAACCAATGCCGGACAATGGTGGCGCATGCCTTTAATCCCAGCACTCGGGAAGCAGAGGCAGGAAGATCTCTGTGAGTTCGAGGCCAGCCTGAGTCTACAAGAGCTAGTTCCAGGATAGGCTTCAAAGCCAGAGAAACCCTGTCTCAGGAAAAAAAAAAACCAACTAACCAATCAAAAAACCTATCCAAAACTCTAAATGAAACTATTCACCCAATCAAAAAATGAGCTATGTAACTTTACAGAGATCTCCCAAGAAATTGAAATGGCCAATAAATATTTTCTGAGATGTTCAACACCCTGAGCCATTAAGGAAATGGAGATTAAAACTATATTGAGATTCTATCTCAGCCAAGTCCGAGTAGCAAGTCATCCAAGAAACGGGTGACAGCAAACGCTGACAGGGATGTAGAGAAAGAGGGGTCTTTATCCGCTGTAGGTGGGAGTGTAAACTCACTAAGGGAATCAGTCCAGAGGGTTCTCAAGAGACTGAAAACGGAACTACCATATGACCCAGCTGGACCGCTTCCAGACAAACACCAAAGGATTTACATCCTACTGCAGAGAAACTTGCACACTGCTGGTAGTCGCTGCTGATCCAGTCACATGGCTAGGAAACGAAACCAGCCTCTATGTCCACCTACACGTGATGGATAAAGAAAATACGGTACACATACATGGGACATAAGAACATACAGATATTTTTGAGGTGGGTTTTACGATGCAGCCCTGGTTTGCCTGGAGCTTGCTATGTAGACTAGGTTGGTTGGTCTCAAACTCACAGAGATCCATCTACATGTAGACATCTACATCTGCCTCCTGAGTTATGGGATTAAGGGCACGTGCCACCATGCCTGACTAGTTTTTATGAAGGAATAGAAGCGTCACAAATGACACCATTGCTGAGAACTTGGTAAAATAACTCTGACACTGTCCTCTTCACCGAGGGTCTGTACCCTTGGGCTCTTGGACATTCTGCCTCAGACTTTCCTGGCATTTCTGCCTCAGCCACCACAACAGGTTTCTTCTCCAGGTCACTGCACTTTAGAGTTTAGAGGTGGTGGTGATGACTACAGTGTTGGGAAGCAGGCTTGACAGCTCTAAGACCAAAGGGTGTCTGAGGCCCGATGATACCGCAATTTCTATAGAAGGTGAAAGTCATATAAGTTGACCCTATCAAGGAGGTCATGGCTAGTACTTCCAAGAAGAAAGTCATCGATGCTAAAAAGCATTTATTGCTCTTCCACAGAAACTAGGTTTGGTTCCTGGAACCTCTATCAGGTGTCTCACAACCGGCTTAACATCAGTTCCAATGGATACAGTGACCTCTGGTCTCTGTGGGCACTTGCACACACACAGTGCACATAAATACAGACACAGATAAATATACAGATAAATAAAAATAAATCTTTAAAAAATGTCCCTTGTATACACATGAACACACACACAGACACAACACACACTTCTTAAGTGCCAAACCTGTCACGGTGGCATACATCTTTAATTGTAGCACTTGGGAGGCAGAATCAGGTGGATCTCTGAGTTCAGCTTGGTCTACAGGACAGCCAGGGCTACACAGAGAAACCCTGTCTTAAATGCCCCCAAACAAAAACAAAAACAAAAAAAAGAAAGAAAAGAAAAGAATAAAATGTATCCTGTAAGCTAAGTTAGTTCATCTTCTGACCTTCTTAGTAGAAAACCCAGCCCAGCACCCTAAAAACCAAATGAGTTCAATAAAATATTCTAGAAGGCCAAAGAGATCAATAGAAATATGCCTCCACATCACAATCCCTGACTTAAAACTCTACTACAGAGCTATAGTAATGAAAGCAGCCTGGTATTGGCATAGTAACAGACAGGAGGACCAATGGAACCAAATAGAAGACCCGGATATTAATCTACACACCTTCGAACACCTGATTTTTGACAAGCAAAAAATATCAAATGGGAAAAAAAGAAAGCATATTTAACAAATGGTGCTGGCATAACTGGATATCAACATGTCGAAGAATGAAAATAGACTCATATCTATCACCATGCACAAAACTCAAGTCCAAATGGATCAAAGACTTCACATAAAGCCAGCCACACTGAAATTTATAGAAGAGAAAATGGGAAGCATACTTGAACTCATTGGCACAGGAGGCCAATTCCTAAATATAACCCCAGTAGCACAGACACTAAGAGAAACAATTAATAAATGGGACCTCCTGAAATTGAAAAGCTTATGTAAAGCAAAGGACATAGTCAACAAGACAAAAACGACAGTCAACAGAATAGGAAAAGATCTTTACTAACCCCACATCAGACAGAGGTCTGATCTCCAAAATATACAAAGAACTCAAGAAATTGGTCATCAAAAGAACAAATAATTCAATAAAAAATAGAGTACTCGGGCTGGAGAGATGGCTCAGAGGTTAAGAGCACTGACTGCTCTTTCAGAGGTCCTGAGTTCAATTCCCAGCAACCACATGGTGGCTCACAGCCATCTATAATGAGATCTGGTGCCTTCTTCTGGCATGCAAGCATACATGGAAGGAATGTTGTATACATAATAAACAAACAAACAAACAAACAAACAGCCTTTTAAAAAAATGGAGTACAGACCTAAACAGAGAACTCTCAACAGAGGAATATAAAATGACTGAAAGACACTTAAGGAAATGCTCAACATCCTTAGTCATCAGAGAAATGCAAATCAAAACAACTCTGAGATTCCATCTTACACCTGTAAGAATGGCCAAGATCAAAAACACTGATGACAACTTATGCTGGAGAGGTTGTGGGGTGAAGGGAACACTCCTACATTGCTGGTGGGAATGCAAGCTGGTACAGCCCCTTTGGATGTCAGTGTGGCAATTTCTCAGAAAATCAGGAAACAACCTTCCTCAAGACCCAGTAATATCACTTTTGGGTATATATCTGAAGGATGCTCAATTGTGCCATAAGGACATGTGCTCAACTATGTTCATAGCAGCATTGCTTGTCATAGCCAGAACCTGGAAGCAACCTAAATGCCCCTTGACCAAAGAATGGATAAGGAAAAGGTGGTACATTTACACAATGGAGTACTACACAGCAGAAAAAAATAATAACATCTTGAAGTTTGCAGGCAAATGGATGGAGCTAGAATACATCATTCTGAGTGAGATAACCCTGACCCAGAAAAACAATTATCACATATACTCACTCATAGGTGGTTTTTAAATATAAAGCAAAGAAAACGACCCACAAATCACAATCCCAGAGAACTTAGACAACAATGAGGACCTTAAGAGAGACATACATAGATCTTATCTACATGGGAAGTAGAAAAAGGCAAGATCTCTGGGCTGGAAAGATGGCTCAGTGGTTAAGAGCACTGCCAGCCCTTCCGAAGGTCCTGAGTTCAGTTCCCAGCAACCACATGGTGGCTCACAACCATCTGTAATGAGATTTGGTGCCCTCTTCTGCCCTGCAGGCATACATGCAGACCAAATACCAAGAATACTGTATACATAATAAATAAATAGAAAAAAAAAGAAAAAGACAAGATCTCCTGAGTATAAATTGGGAGCACGGGGACCTTGGGAGAGGGTTGAAGGGGAGGGGAGAGGCAGGGAGGGGAGCAGAGAAAAATGTAGAGATCAATAAAATCAATAAAAAAAAATAAAGAAATACGCCTCCAGTTGATAGACACAGCCATTTGTGGAGAAAGTCCAATCAGTATTGGCACCTGCCAGAGGATTCTCTCAGTCTGGGGAGTGTAGCAAACCTCTCCAGAAGAACAGATTTAAAGAGAGATTCCCTACCCCAATTCTCTTCATGTCTCAGTGATTAGCCCATGCCAATTCAAGAGCGAGGTGTGGAAACCAGAAGACTCGGAACTTGTAGAATATACCATTACTCCAAATAATGTGAAAGCAATTCAAAGGGTTAAAGTCTAAAGCTGAATATGCTGGCCTATCCAACGTGTGTGTGTATGTGTCTGTGTGTCTATGTGTCTCTCTCTGTGTGTATGTAGAAGACTACAAGATGGAAGCTAGCCTAAACGATAGAACAAGACCCTGCCTCAAAACAACAAAACTAGATGTGCTGGCCCATGCCTGTCGTCCCACCAGTTGGAAGGCAGAGAGAATCAGAAGTTTAAGGCCATGGGTACATAGTGAATTCAAGGTCAGCCCAGACTGGATGAGAACCTATGCCAAAAAACGTAGCCAAGTGCTGGGCATGGTGGCACATGCCTTTAATCCCAACACTCAGGAGATAGAGGCAGCGGATCTCTGTGAGGTTGAGGCCAGCCTGGTCTATAGAGTGAGTTCTAGGACAGCCAAAACAAAATAAAAACAGGAAAAAACTAACCAAACCACCATCATAACAAAAGTAAAATGTTTTGGAAATCATTTAATAACATGTGACCTTAAATAGTAACATGATTATATAAATACCTAAATGACTAATAGCATATAAGTCAGGCTTTCCAATATACAAGATGAAACTCTATTTAGTCTCAAAAATCAAACATCAAGCATGCGTCTAGTAAAAACACATACTACAGATCTACCAAGAAGGCTACCAATGGGGCCAGTGCAAGCAGCAATGCCTGGCAAAGGTAGATGTGTGTGCTACAACTCTGCTCCTGGACCCAGGATGGGCTGGAGTCAGGCGAAGTGAGCCAGCCCAGGCAGTGAAGGCAGGCTAATTCTTGCATCCTTCCTGTGGGTCCCACCCACTGACTCAGCTCAAACTAGGTCCTGACCTGAGTGAATCACAGCTCCAAGGGGAGGGAAGGGATGGAGCATCAGCCTTCCCCAGGAGTCAGCAAGGTGAGGGCGGGATAGGAAGTGCTGATTCACCCACACAATTCTGGGAAGGTTCTGGAGCTGTATCGTCTGGGCAGTAAGGGTAGTGCATGAGCTTCACGGTGTGACTGGAGGGTAGTGACTTACCATGCTGTTCCAGCAGACACCTTTTGCATATGCTGCTATAATTTTAAAAGCTAAGGAATGTAACTGAGATTTCTGTATGCTGTTGTCTCAAAAGTGTATGAGGAAGCTATGCAGGGTCTTCCACAAGGCCAAGGTGTTACAGCTACAAGACATTAATAGTTGATTTCTAAAAGAATTTCTAAACGAATTGAAGATTCAAGGCCCCTAGGAATTGAGCATATAGAATTTCGTGGGAAGTGTTTGTGAAGAGATTTTCTGAAGGGCTGAGCAAAGAGGCAACTCTGCCTACCCTGAAATGGGACACACTGCGACAGGGACTCGAGGTGGAGCAGACAGGATGGACAGTACTGACCACGGGTCTGTGAGGGTCATCACTACTTTGAAATATCTGCTGTCCTTGTCCATTCTAGGGTCTCTCTGGGCTTCTAAGGTACACACTGCAGTAAGTGAGGCCAGGGTCAACAGGAGGCGTGAAGAAACCGACTGTTCTCAGGCCGAGAAGGCTTCAGTAAAAACCCAAAGCCTCCGTCAAGATCAGAAACACAATCGCATCTCATATTTTTATATTTCCTGTGGTTATTTCCCATTACTGAATAGAAGCACCCCCACCCCCCCAGTTCACCCTTGGAGCCAAGAGATCAAGGCCAAGGCCATTCATCATCTTATTGCATCTGTGACTGCCCAGCATGGTTTATTCACAAGAACAACAGCCAATGGAGGAGGAGAGCCCAACGATGGTGATTGAGCTGAGACTCTAAGGAGGCAAGTGAGCCCCCTACAGTGAGTTTGCTGGAGCCAGAAGAAAAAGGCATCTCATTTTCTTCTTAAGGGGACATTTTAGAAAGACCTAGCATAGCCTAGAGGGTAAGCCTACAACCTTCCTTCTACGCACCCCCCCCACCTCCGCCCGTCCTTACAGCCAGTAGGCATACAGAACAACCCAAGTCAATGTGTCACCACTGTTCACCTGAAAGCTGCGAAGTCTGTGGAATCCCAAAGCTGACCTATGCCACCCTAAGGCCCATCTACCGGCACAAAGCTTTGAAGACATTCTTCGTTTCTCTCTCTGGTGGTTTGAAAGAAAACGGTTCTATGGGGAGTGGCACTATTAGGAGGAGTGGGTTTGTTGGAGTAGGTATGGTCTTGTTGGAGGAAGCGTGTCACTGTGGAGGTGGGCTGTGAGGTCTCCTATGCTCAAGCTACACCCAGTGTGGCATGGCTTCTGCTGCCTTTGGATCAAGGTGTAGAACTTTCCGCTCCTCCACTAGCACCATGTCTGCCTGCACACTGACATGAGGATAATGGACTACACCTCTGAACCTGGAAGTTAGCCCCGGTTAAATGTTTTCCTCCAGAAGAGCTGCCACGGTCACGGTGTCTCTTCACAGCAATAGAAACCCTAAGACACCCTTTCCTCCCGCCACTCACGGCCAGCCAGCCCCGCAGATTCTCCCTACTTCCAACAGCAGCATGCCCACTTTCCTCCTAGCCCCCTCCTGGTACAGACCCACTGTGGCCCGTGCTGACCTGCTGCCAACCTGCCGTGCCCATCTTGAAGTTCGCCTGTCCCGTTCTTCTTCATCCTTTCCTGGTCTTATTACACTGGATCCAAGTGTACTCCTTGGCTTTCCCCACTCACCTACAGCAAGCCACGGCACCCCCTTCCCTACAGACTCTAAAGTCAAACAGACGACAGAGGACTCCAACAGGGGAAAGGTCTGATCTAGTCCATGTTCACAGCATACCAGGATACAGCAACTTCATAACACTCATCCCATCAACCAGGCATGGTGGCGCCCCCTACAGCCTCAGTACTCAGGAGGCTGAGATAAGGGGTAGGAGAATGTGAAGATACCCTGAGCTACACACCCAGATCCTGTCTCCAAACAACAAACATTCCTTTAATTTCATAGGTATGCACTCCTCAACACTGACGTTAAGAAACACTCTCTTTAGACAGTGTAACTGTATTATGTGTCGGTAAAGATAACTAGAAGAATTCATATGTGTAGCCATTAAGAATTGAGTTCTGGGGTTGGGGTGATGGCTATTCTTCCAGAACACCTGAGTTCAGTACCCAGGCCCCATGTATGAACAACTCACAAACACCTGTAACTCTAGCTCCTGAGAATCTGAGGTCCTTTTCTGACCTCAGAGGGCACACACACACACACACACACACACACACACACACACACACACGGCATACACAGAAGCAGATAGATACATATACGTAAGTCTAAAATATCTTTAAAACTTAGTTCTAAATAACTCTTGGAAACAGTGCTGGAAATTAGAAAGCATTTCTAATGAAATGGTAAGAGGAATGTGAGCAGTGGAACTCAGGATGCAGGTGATGTTTATGGCATCAGAAAAGCAGGCAGAAACAGAGTCAAGTTCATCCCAGCTGAAGCCGAAAAACAAACAAACAAACAAACAAACAGAGTGGACGGACAGAGAAGCGTGAAAGAGAAAAGCTGGATTAAAATAAACACCTTCAGAATAGAGCAGGACCCTCGTGCACCCAGGTCCGGCTCTTTGATCCTCTCCTTCCTTCCCCATTCACGGGGAAGCCAAGAGGAAAACCAACCTAGCAAAGAAATGACCTTTAATTCGGCCCTGAAAAATCTCAGTAGGCTGACATAATAACCAAGTGACTTCTAAGATGATAGGTTTTTCCCCTGACCTTCAAGAACATTAAAAACCACAAGTGTCCCACAGTAGGACCCGTTTAGAACGGCCACAGCTGATTATCATGAGTGGGCTTTTCATATGGTTAAAGTGGGTGAAATAAAGACCAGCGAACACAAAGCAGCCCTTGTGGGCTTTTGGACCAGTGGCTCTTGACAACATTTGTTCGCATGAACAGGCACCAGGGTGGCTTCTGTGTGACAGGCATTTTGCTGTTCTCCTGCTTTCAGAGTCCCGGTCTGGCTGTGTGTGTACAGATAATGCTAACCAGAGTGAGTCTGAAGGATGCTTACCATTTTGGCAAATCAATTCTTCATAGAAAACTGAGTTCCAACACCTTCTGTCATTATTGAAAAAAACTGAAGAATTATTGAAAAAAATTTCTCAGACTATTTTCTTTTTCACTGAAAATCATTTATAAATCACTTCCATAAGATCAGTTTCACTTCGGTCATCACAGCACACGGGTTATCTCTGGGCACAGTTCTCAGTTCACTTAAGTGTGTCTGGCTTTGCACACCGAGCCAGGGTTGGTGTCCACCAGTCCCTCCACACACCCAAACTGCCCACTCAGAAACCCAGAACGGACCTAACCGAAAGGGAAAAAAATGGCTGCTGGTCCTGGGACTCAACTCTTCTAAGAATTCCTACTTTCAAAAACTTTCTAGAATGCAAACCAAATACTCAGTGCCTCAGTCCCCAGCAACCTGCCAAGCAGACAGCCCTTCGAATGCTCCAGACTGCTCTCGGGATCTCAGACCCACCAAGCCGGCAGCCTTTATATTCTCCTGATGTACACGGCCAAGAAACCCCTCTGTAGGCACAGAGCTTCAGAGCAGTCCTCTAGATCTGGCCTGTCCCTACCTCTTCTACCTAAAACTCCACAACATGGACCCCTTTACCCCTTTTATGCCCAGATTCCTATACACGCCAATCCCCACAGTTTCCTGTAGCTCTTTTCCCAGCTTTCTAAACCCAGCTCAAAACTGCAAACCTATACCACCATTTCCAGTTAAGAACCATATATTAAAACTCGAAAACCATCTTATTTTCTTTGGGGTAGGGGTGGGTTGAAATCCTAAATTAGATTTGTTTTCTGGCAGAGTCTTGTAGACAGCTCAGGAAGGGCCAAAACTCTCCACCTTACTCCTCGGGTTTTTTGTTTTGTTTTTAGCAGCATGAGGGTTCAAACCCAGGGCCCCAGGGCCCTACCACCGCCGACCTTCATCTCCAGGCCAGAAAACAGACTTTTTGGGTTTGGCATTTGTAATCTCAAAATTCAGAGACTGAGCAAAAAAATAGAGTTCAAGGCCAGGATGTACCACTAAAGACACCCTGTTGTTTGTTTAGGATACTGCCAACTGGACCCCAGGGTAGGACAGAGACACAGACAGAAGCAGACACTCCCCGCAGCACGGGGGACTGAACTCATCTCTCACATCCACGTTAGGTAAGCACTTTGTTGCTACATCCTCAGCGTTTTAAAAAATGTTTTATGTTGAGACAGGGTCTAAGTTGCCAGGCAGGCCTTGAACCTGTGATCCTCTTGCCTTAGCCTCCTAAAGCGCTGAGATTAGAGCCCTGTGCCACCAGGTCTAGCAATAGTCTCTGAACTTCTGACACAGTTTATGTGAAAATCAATTTTTCTAATAGGCACTCATGGAATACAATAAAAAGGCTAAGAGTTACTTTGCTCTTTGAAGCACAGAGTTGCTTTCATCTAGTTTTTGGGGTTTTTTTTTTTTTGGAAAAACTCTTTCTTAGTGATGTAGAAAAAACAGTATGATTTCAAACTGGCTCTAGTATTAACACTTTCAACTACTAATAGGAGGTAATAACTGAGTGAAGGTTACATCGCATGAAAGTAACTGATGGGCCCAGACTGAGGGAAACGAGTTGGCCTGGCAGCCTTAGTCTGCAGGAAGAGCGACAGACAGTCCATGGGCTGTCTCTTCTCACTGAGTTTACCACCTCCGAGCGAGAGAAGAAAATCAGACGTCCCTATAATGAAAGTCTCACCTGAAGACAGCAGGAGCAAGCTCCGTCGGGGAAACGAAGCGCAATGCAGTCAGCCCAGGCAGATGTTGCAAATGTTTACTCAACTCGTATTCTAAAAACTGACATTTTAGCATTTTAGAGCCAGGCGGTGGTGGCACACGCCTTTAATCCCAGCACTCGGGAGGCGGAGGCTGGCGGATCTCTGGGAGTTCAAGGCCAGTCTAGTAGTAAGTCCTGGTCTACAGAGTTCCAGGACAGGCTCCAAAGCTACACAGAGAAACCTTGTCTTGAAAAATCAAACCAAAAAAACAAAACAAAACAAAACAACCCAAAACTGGCATTTTAAATGCCTTTTATAGCTGTTTTAATCCCAGCACTCAGAGACAGCGGGAAGCAGCTATCCATGGCCAGCCTTGCCTACATATTGAGTTTGAGGACAGCCAGAGCTGTTATGGAAGGAACCTGTCTCAAAACAAACAAACCTCCCAAGACAACCAAAAAACACAAAATGCCTATGTTCTTTCTAGACACCGGAGGCAAGGCTTTTAAAAAAAAAACAGAAGAAAATCCCAGGTTAAGCTGTTTTTTGAGAAACCATGGTGTGTGCTTCATTCACCAGATACTACTGAGCACCCACTGCGTGCTCCCTGGGGAGATAAGTGCAGTCCCTCTAACTCCGAGGCAGTAAGCCTACCTTCGTGTTCTACAAAGCCTTTTGTTCCCAAGAAGCTTAAACTTCTCACCAGAAGCTTTCTCCGGTGGAGTTTGTTTACTGGGTATTCATAACACCTGGTCAGACTGGAAGTGGAGATCTGCTTCACACGTCTTATCTCAAATGTGCAGATCGGAATCAAAACCAGAGTAAAGCTCAGACGAGACCTCCTGCTGGGCCCAGCTTTTTTTTTTTTTTTTTTTTTTTTTTTTTTTTTGTATTGTTGGGAGTGGAACTCAGGGCTCTGCACGCTTGACCACTACACCCTCAGCCCTAGCGTAGAATTTTTAACGGATCTCCACAAAACTTCTTCGCTAGCTCTTCTGGTGGGGGGGGGGAGGAGAGGGGAGCATTCTACCTGGGGATGCCTACACAGGCTCCTCCTCCCTAGTCTCTCAGCACGTGTTCAGGCAACAAATCCTTCCAGCACCCACTTTGTAGCTGGTCTGTGAGGAGAGTTCACAGCCCTGCTTTGAACAAGAGGCGCAGAGTTCTTTGTTAAGAAAGACCTTAAGTGTTTGTGGAAAGCAGTCTGACTCCAATCAACAGTCACGGAGTTGCTCTTTCCACCCTTCAAGCGCTGCCGATCAGTCTCTCGAGGAAAACCAGATCACCTTCAAGTAGTTCAAGAGCGGAGTTTGATAATTATTCAAATAACGAAAAGGGTCAGTTGGCTGGTGCGCAGTCAGGTTTGTAACCTGATCAACCATCTTGGAAAACAAACACACAACTCATATCCCACAGAGGAGACTAACTAAGCAATACAGATTTAAGTATACACTGCAGGCTTTTTGATGTTTTATTTTTCTGCAGATTGAGGGACTGGGCATGCCAGGCAAGTTCTCTACCATGGAGCTACAGTCCCTGGCCCAGTGTCCACCACCACTGCTGATACTGAATGTGCTTTAATTATTTGTGGATGTCACCAGTTCTCCCACAGAAAGGATCTCTAAAACCAGACCAGAAGTCAACAGTGAGGAAAGAGGGGCATATTGACCTCACGAACAGTTTAAAGACTTCTGATTTACACCCCACATGCTGAGGGCCTCAAGGGAGTTTCTCATCCATTCCCTCATGGATTTGGGGGACAACTTACCCTGTCACAGGAGTTAGCAAGTTCAGGGCTGCTGTGGCTTAGCAGGTTCCCGGAGCTGCTTTCCAGCCGCCTACCTTCTGCACAGGGCTTTTAAAAAACGTTTGCACCAAGAATTCCACTGGACATTCTTCAGGTGCCTTCTCCCGCTGCTGGCATTTCATCTTCATAGCCTAACCGGCCTTCCTCATTCCTGAGCGTTCTGTGTGAAGGTCCCCTCTGCAGCAAGTCAGCACCTACTATGACAACCACACTCCCAAGCCTTGAGGCTAGTGCCCAAGGCAAAAGCTGGGCTCTGTGCAAGGCAGTCAAAGCACAGCACTTCTGTGTTAGCCTCATTTCCACTCTCCCCTCCACCCCCAAAGACTAGTGGGTATCTTTGTTATTAGCCCATACTGATAGCAGTATGTATCTTATTTTCTTTAATCTCAAGTTTCTGGAACAATTTCCAATGTGCTGAATATGACAGAGGGGATTTTTTTTTTTCCTTTTTCTTTTGAGACAGAGTCTCTTATGGGCCAGGTTGGTCTTGACTCACTCTGCCCCTATAACCCGTACTTTCTGCAAGCACTCTGCCAACTGCTACCCACCCAACCCCATATGAAAGGAAACTAAGTATCCACTAAAACCCTTTCAATTCTCTGAAGCTTTTCTGAAAATGCCAGTGCACCATTTTAGGAGGCAGCAATGGGCCACGCTTAAGAGCCTAAAAGTAACTCCCACCCCAACTTGTAACCAATATGTACAAAGTCAATTATTTTAAATATCTGCAGAGAACTGAGTTTGTGAAGGGCAGAATCTTGCCTCTCAAGGTCCACAGAGGCCCTGCGAGGTCAGCGTTCTATCACAAACTACAGAACAGAAAATCAAGTAACAGGAAAGCTCCGAGTGAGAACCCTAGGGCCATGCGGCTATCTGGTGACGAAGCCTGAGTCAAGTCTATGAATCCCAGAGGAATGTGGCTCTCCTTAAGATTCTTTAACCTGAAGGTTTTAGAAATAAATTTGTAATGTGTACGCATCTGTTTGTCTGGCCGTGGACTACTTCAGGGCCCAGCACATGATCCGTCACAGAGCGGGCTACAAAAATCTGCCGAAGAAACAAACGAACACCCTAGAGTTCTGGATAACAAAAGCAGGCAGAGAAGATTCAATATTTCACAGCACTGGCCAGACAACTGGCCCCTGAGAGAGAGGAACAGTCTCAAAGAGAAAGGAGAAAAACAAAACAACCCACAATAGGACAGAGTTGAACTGAAAGAGAACCCAATCCAGAGAATGCACTTGCCCATACGATTTTGGTGATGCAAAAAAGTTAAAACAAAACGGAATGACAGTTTGCATAGGCAATGAGTCTCCCACAAGGGCTCAGGTGTTGGGAGCTTGGCTCTCAGCTGCTGGGGCTGTTTGGGGAGTATCTGTGAACATTAGGAGGTGTGGCTTCGCTGAAGGAAGTAGGTCACCAGGGGTAGGTTCCTGCGGAGTGTGTGTCCTGGGCCCCCTCCGGCCCCTTCTTTCCCTCTCTGCTTCCTGGCCACTTCCACCTGACTCTCCCGCCATGATGTTCTGCTCAACCGCACTGGCACCAAATTAACCTTTCCACCTCTGGGCTGTCCTTGTATCTTGGTCACAGCAATGCAAAAGTAACGAATGAGAGAATAAAGTCCTCAGCAGACATTTCTCTAAGGATGCAGGGAAAGATAGCTGAGCAGGTAAGAGCGCTCGCAGTGCGAGTCCCTGACCTGAGTTCGCTCCCTGGAACTCACAGTAAAAGGAAAGAACTGGTTTCCAAAGTTGCCCTCTGACCTCCATGTGTACACAATGGCATGAATGCACACCCCCCCACACACACAGATAAATAGATAGATAAGATAAAATAATAAAAAGATAAAAAATTTAAAAAGCAGCCTTCCCCTTTATTCGGAGAGGACACCGTCCAAAAACCCCAACAAATGCGTGGTACAGAGTAGCGTGTTGACCCCTCCAGAAAATGTTTCTCCTGTGTACACACATATCCAGCGATGGAGCTCAGCTCATACATAAATTAGGAACAGGAAGAGATCGCTAACGATAAAGCAATTAAGACAATATACTGAAATGAAAGTTACATGAACATGCCCCTCTCACTTCCAAACTGTCTGTCCTCCGCACTGCATTGTGGGAATATCAAGCTCTGGACCGCCAGGAGTGCGTGCACAGCGCGAGAGGAGGCCAGAAGACAGTCCAGTTAGAAAAGGACCGGCCAAGCACGAAGACCTGAGTTCAGACACCCAGCACCCATGGAAAAGCTGGGCGCGTGGGCACACATCTATAACCACCGCTAGGGGCTTGGGGAGGCAGACAGGGGCGCCCATCTGGGGAGCACTGGCAAACCACCCTAGCTCCAGGCCAGTGAGAGGCCCTGCCTCAAGCAATAAGGAGGGGGGAGAGTAATGTGGAGAATGGTTGAGGAAGAGGATGGCACTGACCCCTGCCCTCCCCCCACACCGCACCTCTCACATGTATATACCCCATCACACGTGCACACGCACGCATGCACACACACACACACATACACACACACACACCCCTGCAGATGAATGTGGGAATGGCCAACAAGCACAGGAGACAGTCCTCAACACTGTTAGTCATTAGGGAACTGCAGATCAAAACCACAATGAGCTACTACTTCATACCATTGGGATGACCAGAACAAGCAACGTGTGGCCTATCATACAATGGAACACTGTGCACTCACAGAAAAGCATAAGAGGCCAATACAATGCTGATGAATCCTGAACCACAAAGGCCAAATATTTTAAGATTCCGTTTGTATGAGAACAGGCAAATTCAGAAGTAGAAAGCAGATTAGCAGCTGCCAGGGGCTAGGGCCATGGAGGAGGAAGGGAGGCTGACTGTTTAATGGGGAAGGGTGATGGAAAAATTCCAGAACCAGACAGGTGTAATGGTTACACGCCACTATTAATACACTTAGTGTCATGCCTTAATAGAGCTTAAGATGCTAAATTGCATGTAATTATGTACTTTATATTTTACTACAATAAAAAAAAATGGTAATTGGATGGGTGAAATGGCTCAGAGGGCGAAGGTGCTTGCTACCAAGGTTGACAATCTGAGTCCTATACCAGAGACTCACATGGTGGAGAAAGAGAACCTATCCCTGTAAGCTGCCTTTTGACCTCTACATGCACACTGTGGTACATGTACCTGCATGTGCACACGTGTACACACACACAAGTAAATGTAATGAACACTTTTTAAAATGAGAACCATTTCAGCATTTGGGAGGCAGAGGTGGGCCAGGGGCTCAAGGCCATTCATCGTAAGGTAGCAAGTTCAAGGTCAGCCCAAGCTAAAGAAGAACCTGACGGGGGCAGGAGAGAGGAGATGAGAATCAAGTTTTCCCAGTGCTGAAGTCTCTAGTATGATGATATACATTCATAAAAAGCTAGCAGACTCTGGTCCGGAAAGGCAAGCCGTTAAGTTGCACAGACCACCAGTTCAACTCCAGCTTTCATTAAAGTCTCTCGAAAGTCAAGACTGGAAACTCTAAGGAGGCAATGGCATTCCCGACGGGACAAACGTCACTATGCTTCTTCACAGACAGGCTGTTATCAGGGATGTCACCGTCTGAAGAGAAGGAAAGTCCCAGCAGGAGCAGAGTCATTCCGGACACAGACAGCCCATCCCCTGTAGGGAACCATGAGGAAGCCATGGCCTCACCTCCAGAAAGTGCAAAGGAAACTAAAACAAAATGCTGTCCTTGACTGTCAAAAGCGTTCAAGTTCCTGGATGCTCCTGGGATTCCCCTGGCACCTACTAAATGGCTTCAATGTCATCGGCATCCATCCCCTAACAAGGCAGAGCAGATACCTTTGAACTGTCTGTTCCAGAGGATTCCCTTGGCTTTGCTCTGCTCCACCCAGGCCTTCCACTTCCCTCTCTTCGGGTTTCAAGGCCCTGTTCTGCCTCTAAGAGTTACCTGACCTGATCTTCAGATCAGCACAAGGTGCCAACTGTAGGCTCCTGAGGTGTCTGAGAACTTTGGAACCAAGGCCAGGTGTCTCGTCAGTCACCGTCGAAGGCAGGATTACCAGATCTGGGTTTAATCAGTTTGGACCATATGGCTCTTATCTAGAAATTCTTGCGTGTGCAATGGCGAGGGAGGGCTCAGCACAAATGGAGCTGGCCAAACAGACTACAAACACAGTGATGAACTAACAGAGTCTAACCAGGTCTGCGTTAAAGCAGATCAATTCCTCTGCAATAAAGAACCACGAGGTCAAACAGACTCAGTATTTTTCAGAAGCACAAATCCTCTTTATAACTGCCACCTAGCCACCTATTCTAGTTTCAAATTTCAGTTTTCTATGAGTGGAGAAAATGTTCTTAAAATTATCGGCATCCAAAATTTTCCAGGAGTTCATTGGAGGCACTGTTAGAAGGAACCTATCCAGTCACTGAAAAAAAAAAGGCGATTACTCGTCTGGGCAAGAAAACACACAAGATTCCATACATACACTGTCAAGCCTGGCAAGAGAGATCTTAGCTGACTTCTACCCTTCCCACCCAACCCCAAGTAAATAGGGCATTTGTTTGTATTTCCACATTGGCTACACCAACGAAAATACCTCCTCCACCTAGAAAAACACTCTGGAACATTCAGGCATGGAATATGAGGGCAAAGTTTCAGCACACATTGGAGCACCTCACAGAAAATGATTTTTCATACAAGTCTGTGCTGTGAACACTTTCCCCAAGTTCACACTTAATACCTGGTTTGGTGTTTGCAGATGGCGCAGGGACAAAGCTTTTTGCTGTTCTTTATTACAACTGGAACCTGAAAGAATCTTCCCATAGCAAGACTTGAAAGTTTTACTCTGTTTAAGGGGAAACACATACACACACACTCCTTCATTTTCTGCTTTGCACCGAACACACGCGCACACACACACACACACACACACACACACACGCACGCACACACGCACACACACACAACTTCATTTTCTGTTTTGCACCTAATAGGTTCAGGCAAAGAGTTAAAAGTTGCGTTTAAGTGGCGAGGGGAGGGGGTTAGCTGCTTAAATTTACAATCTGTAAAACAATGCAGGGAAACTTTCCGTCTTGGAAAAACGCTGCAGTTGGACTGGCTTTTGTTAAGCCGCGTCCCATTAGCCACATACTCTTTCTAATCCTGAAGTCCCAGTTCACCGAGCAGATCTACACATACATTCCCGCGCGATTCAGTTATCTGCGGGAAACTGGCGGGGGCACGGAAACCTACAGAAAGAGTCGCAAAGGACCCCTGTTTAACAGGTGATTCTAGCCACCTCCCGGGTCTCAACCTCACAGGAGACACGGTCCTCACGCGCAGACGGGCGCCGATCCCCTCCCTCGCCAAGCTCCGGAGAAAGGCAGTGGGGACCAAAGTCTGGAAGTCAGGGACCCAACGCAGACAACACGCCATGAACCACTGAGCGCTCGCCTTCGGGAAAAACCCGAGGTGGGAAGCCACGCGCCGCGACCCCTTAAGTCCCGGGATGAAGGCCATTGGGTGGCACTGACCTCGGCGACGACGGGCGCCCCAGCTACGAGCAAAGGACTTCCCCAACTTCAGAGACCTGGACTCGGCACCCACGGTGATCCGGACAGCTGCTGCCGCGCCCGCGCCCGGCGCCGGGTCTGTCCCAGTTCCGTAGGGCCGAACTCACCGAGCCAGGTCCCCTCCCAGGGCCGCAGGTGTCCACGCCAGCTCCGACCCGCAGTGCTAAAGCCGTCCACCCGTCAGCAAGCCGCGCACGCACGCCGACAGTCCGGGACAGCCCGCTGCGCGCTCCCCAGGGCGCCCGGCACCTCCCCGCCGCGCGCTCTCGGTTGTGCACGCTCCGCACCTCTGCCGCGCGTTCCCGGCTTCGGGATTCTGGTCCACCAGAGGTACTCTGCGCGCCCCCGCGATTTTTAAAGGGCCAGAGCCTGAAGCCTCTAGCTTGTGCCTTTGGCCACCTTTCGAAGTCTTGGTCGGTCTACTTGTGAAAATGAATTGACGGTTCACAATGGGACATCGTTAAGCGGATGTGCTTTTGAAGTCCTGAATGAGAGGGAACTTCTCCAGCAATTCTATGGCCAACTTTGAGAGTTTCATTAGTGTTTGTTTTTTGAAGTAGTGTTTCACCATGCAGGATGACTTTAAATTTGTGATTCTCCTGCCTCAGCTTCCTGACTTCTGGAATTACGGGCATTCAACAGCAACACTATCTTGAAGAGATTATTTTCATTTAATAATAACAATGACTGCCATTTATTGAACACTCTCAGACACGTAAAATACATTATTTCATTTAATTCATTTGGGCAATGCTTACTTTATTTTTTCCTATTTATTTATTTTTTGGGGGGGGGGTAGATCTCTGTCTGTTTTTAATTTTTGACAAAGGATCTCACTATGTAGCCTTGGCTGGCCTGGAGTGCACAATAGACTAGGCTGGCCTCCAGTTCAGAGAACTCTATCTGCCTGGCTGGGATTAAAGGCGTGTGCCACCACGCCCAGCGTTATTTCATTTTTAATGAACTTGTAGGAATTGCATAGATTTGTGAGGTGCTAATGCTCCCATACACATGTGCACTGAACAGAGTTGTTAGCAGACCAAGCTTAGCTAGAGCGCCTTAAACATTTATCTTTTTTTTTTTTAATCACGAAAAATGTCATAGGCGGCAGTGGTGGCGCACGCCTTTAAACCCTGCACTCGAGAGGCAGAGACAGGTGGATCTCTGTGAGTTCGAGGTCAACCTGGTCTACAGAGTGAGTTCCAGGACAGGCTCCACAGATACTGAGAAACCCAGTCTTGGAAAAAGAAAAAGAAAAAAGAAAGCAAGGAAGGAAGGAAGAGAAAGAGAAAAACGAAAGAAAAAAATGTCAAAATCCTGTTGTAATTTTTAAAAAGCAGCATGAGAGAGAGAGAAAGACATCATGCAACGGAACTCACATGGTGGGTTTTTTTTTGGGGGGGGAGGGAATGGTAAAGGGGGTAGGGGGAGAAGGGAGACCAGCCTCTGGGGACAGGAGCCAAGTAAAGGAGGGGAGAGGAGAGACAGAGATAAAGAGAGATGGGAGGTGTTTCAGTGGGAGCTTAGTGAATGTGCACAGGAGATGCTCTTAGTGGCTACAGCTGAGGTTGTAGCCTGGCAGGACCCCAAGGAACAGATGCCTGAATACTAACACTCCTCCTCGGTTTTCTGAGAATTTTGGTACTTCCACTTTTTAATTCATTTGTGTGTGTCTGAGTTGCTGCACACAAGTGAAGGTCAGAGGGCAAACTTCACTTTCTTTCCAAGGCATGAGCTAGTACTCAGGGCTCACTGCAAGAACCCCAACAGATGAGCCATCTCCAGGACCACAGACTTTGACTTCTTATGTTCATTACAGAGAGGGGATATTGAGGTAGACAAGACTGAAGAAATACTCAGTCTTTGACCCTGCTGTTTGTTGTCTTTTACCGCCGGAAATATTTCTGAATAGCTAATAATAGTAGCTAGTTGTGGAAGACTTTTATAAGTGGGCAGAAGTTTATGATACAAACGAGAAAGTCAAAAGCATGTGTTTTATTAATTGTAAGACTTAGCATGGGCTTGAACAACAGCCATTGTAACAATCCATATTCCCAAAATGTTTGGATACCCATTTCACAGAAAACTAAGGAAGGAAGTGGCTGGCTGCACAAAACGCCCGGGTTATAGACAGTTGTCGGGGCTGAGTCCCATTCCTCAGCCATTAGATCATACCCTGCCCCTCCCCAGGAAGACGAGGTCCCTGATTAAAGGGAAGAAGAAGTTTTCTCTAATAACACACTGGCCTCACCTAGCTCCCTGCATCTTTAATTAATGTTTACAAAGCACTTCAATCTACCCAACATGCTAGTTAATTAGGCAAGTATTATTACCCCCTCTTTCTGAATCAAATCCAGAAGAGAATCTAATCCGATAGTCCCCCACCCTTGGTGAATGAAGACCCAAGCATTCCATTTCTGTTGGGTTTTTGTTTGCTCTCTCACCCTGAAAATTTTGTCTCACCCTGTTAAGTGTGCATGTATTGATCATTCAGTTACTTTTTTAAAGGTATATAATACTAAATGCTGTTGGCAAAATGTAGTATATAATATAGGTAATTATTGTCTTTAAGAAAACAGGTCAGGTCTGGTGTGGTGGCACACGCCTTTAATCCCAGCATTCAGGTGGCAAAGCTGTTGGATCTCTTTGAGTTCGAGTCCAGCCTGGTCTACAGAATGAGTCTGGGCCAGCAAGGGCCACGTAGTGAGATCATGTCTCAAACACAGATCAGCAAAACCAAAGTCCTGAATCCTCGGCACTTTAATAAGTGCTTCCCAGGACTTCTCACTTATTATTCTTTCCCAGCTCGGCTTTGGGGTGTGTCTTCTTAAAGTTTGCTGGTGTGTTTCTTACTTATAGATGAAGTAAAAGGGAGAAAATGGAAGAATGAGGGAATTAGGAAGAAAAGAGATAAAAGCAGAAAGAAAAAGATTGGGGTGGGGAGAAAACAAACAAGAAAGCAGTTGAGACTGTGAAGAAATTTCACCCAAGAGGCAGCTCCCGCTAGCAAACCACAGTGCTTGTGAGGATTAATCCCGAGTGCTTCCCAGATGAGCAGAGACCAGTATAACCAAGGAGGATGCACTGGCTCCTCCCCACTCCCCTGTGCACGCCTTTCCTGTTGAGCAGGGACCAGTATAACCAAGGAGAATGCACTGGCTTCTGCCCCCGTGCACCTCTTGTCAAGACAGCTTTGTGCCCTCCAGACACTCACACACTAGATATATATGATGCAAAAACACAAAGTGAGGTGGAGAAAAAAATATATCTAGTTTAGAAGGGACTTGAAGGATAGTTATTCATAAAAATACTCAATCTCTAGGAAGGAAACCTCTAGAACAGCCGTTCTCAACCTTCTTAATGCTGTGACCCTACAATACACTTCCTCATGTTGTGGTGACCCCAACCATAAAACTATTTTCATCACTGTAATTTTGTTACTGCTATGAGTGTAATGTAAATACCTGAGTTTTATGGTGGTCTTAGGTTACCCCATCAAAGGGTCCTTTGATTCCCCAAGGGGTTGAGACCCACAGACTAAGAACCACTGTCCTGGAGGTGTTTGTCTATAGTAGTCTTACTGCTTTCATTTTTCAAGATAAGGTTTTATCACTCTGAGTGCTGGGATGGATGTGTCCTGTGCTCTACTCTTGTTCCCCCATCCCCATTTATTTTATTTTATTTTATTTTATTTTATTTTATTTTATTTTATTTTATTGTTTTGGTGGTCCTGAGGATGGAGCCCAGAGTCCTGCGTTCAGTAGGCCCGGGCTGTACTTGTAAAATACATAGTTTGTTCCAGAGCAGCCAGAGCTACACAATGAGACCCTGTCTCATAAACAAGCAAACAAAAGCTAAAAGCTAAGGGCTGGAGAAGTGGCTCAGCGGCTAAGAGCACTGGTCTGTGTCTGCTGCAGAGGACCCAGGTGTGATTCCCAGCATCCGCATGGTGGCTCAAGGCTGTCTATGACTCCAGAGTTAGGGGAATTCGAGGCCCCCTTCACAGTATGCTACATTTTGGAGCTAGAATGCCTCTCACCAGCCTAAGGTGCCTTGGGGAAGTAACGGGACCTTTAAGAGATGGGGACTAGAGGGAGGAAATGGGGTATTGTGGGCATGTCCCTAGACCGAATATTGGGATACTCACTCTTTGGGCAGGGCGCCTTTCTCTTTGACTGTCTCTTGTTTCTCTGTCCCTGTAGTGAGTTCTGTCCTACTTGGGTGAGGCCTTTCTTCCCTGCCGGGATGGGGCTGTGAAGAGGAAAGTCTTCCCTAGAAACTGTGGTGCTGGAGCAAAGGGGCTGGCTGCTCTGCCCTGGGGTTTTGTGTGTATCCTCAATTCAAAGTCTGAAGTAGGATCAAGGAATGGCTCAGTTGGAAAAGTGCTGACCTAGACTGCAGGAAACCCATCACCATACAAACCAGGCATAGTGGTTTACATCTGTAATTCCAGCACTCTGGAGGTGGAGGCAGGAAGAGTTAGAGTCAGGCTTGGCTACAGAGAAGAGTTCAAAGTCAGCCTGGATTACCTGAGACCCTGTCTCAAAAAGTACTACTAGGCATTGAAAACAGATTCAAGTACTGGAACTCTGGGAATAGAGGGTGAACTATTATTATATATATTTGTTTTATTTTCTTTTTTTTTGCTTTATAAATAATACCATTCAAAATTTCCACCTCCTCCCCTCCTCCCTATATATTTGTTTTAAACATCACTGTTAACCTTCTTGAGAAGTTGTTACTGAATTATTATCCAGGGTATTATACACATGCTTGCATGTGTGCACACACATACACACATGAACGCACGTGTGTGCGCGCGAACACACACACACACACACACACACACACACTGCCTCAGACCTTAGAAAACTTTACTTTTCACTGTTCAGGTGGAAAGGGGACAGGAAAAATCCACTCAGAGGTTGTTATGTTTTATAAGCTCTCACAGCCTTGCCAAGGGTTTTTAACTTTCAGGGTCACAATTCTGAAAGAACTTCTAAAGAGAACATAGAGGCGCTGGAGATGTGTAAACCTGGCATGGCAGTTCTCTAGCACTGTGTCCCCACCGTAGGACCTCATGTCTACAACCCTGGCCCTGTGTCCCCACCGTAGGACCTCATGTCTACAACCTTGGCACTGTGTCCCCACCGTAGGACCTCACACCTACAATTTCAACACTTGGGGGGGTGAAGGCAGGAGGATCTTAAGTTCAAGATCATCCTGGGCTACTTGTTAAGATCAGTCTGGGCTACAAGAGACTGTGAATGAAGCAACAACAAGCTAGTAAATTAAGCTGAACATGTTTTTACTTTATAAGAGAAAAAAATCTTATGCTACATAATACTGTTTAAGTCAGTATAGAACTTATGTGATCTATTTAATTTATGTGACCCAGTGACATCACAGCCTCTCTATGAAAATGCACAGTGATGTCCACACAGGAACAAAGTCACCCACTGACACACCCAGTCAGGGCAACATTTAAGCTTTGGAAAGACTAGTGTATATGAAAAAAAATATGTTCAAAGAATGATGTTACTTATTCTGGGTGAGATTATGTGTGATTCTTATGGTATTGTGTACTCTATACAAAAACTAATGAACTTTGGATTTTTTTTGGGTGAGTCAATAAATGCTAACATGGAACATATAGAACCTGGCATCTGTCAAACACTGAGGGTCTCGGTCTCCATGCACTTGAGGGAGATACACAAACACAGAAAAGATAAAGCACAGGAAACAAACTAAACCTTGCAGCACGAATAATAAAAACCCAGAGACAGGTATTGGGGTTCAACCTGAAAACCAAAAAAGCAAAAGAGAAGTCTTTCCTCTACCAAGGTTGGACAACCACAAACTAAGCCTCTCTCTCCTCCCTAGGACTGGGATTAAAAGTGTGTGTCACCATTGCCTGACCTCTGCTTTGCCTCTGCTCTTCAGGCAAGATTTATTTATCAAAATACAAATAATATACCACTACAAAGCCCCAAGAGTTCAGGTGTTTGCTGGAAGAAAGAAAGAAAAGGAGATTGATTCGTTTCAAAGTTAACTTCAGTGAAGTTTTTACTGAAAAGAAATAACCAGGGGCTGGACAGATGGCTCAGTGGTTGAGCGTGCTTGATGATCTCGCAGATGGCCAGAGTTCAGTGCCCAGCTCCCAAGTTGGTGGCCCCAGCCACCTGTAACTCCAGCTCAAGGGGATCTGATGTCATCTTCTGGCCTTCACAGACACCCACACATGTGCACACACACATTCTTCAATAGATGATAAAATTGTGATCTGGGGATTTGCTGTGATAGATTTTTTTTAAAATATTTTTTATGGTTTATTTAACTTTTTATTTTATGTACATTGGTGTGAAGGTGTCAGATCCCCTGCAATTGAATCTTCAGACAGTTGTGAGCTGCCATGTGGGTGCTGGGAATCGAACCCAGGTCCAATGGAAGAGCAGTCAGTGCTCTTAAACACTGAGCCATCTCTCCAGCCCCAGATTTTTTTTTTTAAGCTAGAAAGAGATAGATGATTTCACACATCTACCAAATGCACGGTGTTACACTGTATTGCAGGTCAGTGTTTTGAAGGGGATAGATGGGAGAAAACAGTCAGTTACATCTAAATTAATTAGTTAGCTAGTTAATTAGTACTTGCTAGGCAAGTCCTTACCACTGAGCCACACCCTCAGTTTCTCAAAGTTTGCTGATTGATTGTTTTAGTTTTGATGTTTTAGAGATGGTTTCTTCATATGGCCCAGGCTAGCCTTGAACTTTCAGTCTTCCTGATACCAGCGTCTCAAGTGCTGGGACTATAAGTATGTGCCAAACACCCAGTCCTAAGTCTAAGCCTCATTCTAAGGGTTCCAAAAGAGAAACAAGACTCCAAAAATCCTTAATGAAAACCAAAACCCCATAACCCCAAAAAATCAAAACAAGTGGTACTTATGTAAGTGTTAGGATTGCTAATTTTTCATGCACAAATCATTTGTGGTTTGTGTCCTAAGTGTTCCTATGAGTCAGGTCACAGAGATGCAAACAGACAGTAAAGAAAGTTCCCTATCTGTGTGGAACACAGGGTCTAGGAGAAGTGGGGGTATACAGGCATGAGGCTTATGGAAAGACCATCAGTTGTTATAAATATGTTGATAGCATACAAATGCCGGGAGAATGAACTGCCTGTCCCCCAGAAGAGTCTGGTTACAGTTTGGCTGAGAATGACTTGTTCGGCTTCTGATCGCGACTGATTTGCTATATGAAGAGCTTAAAGTTCTGGTGGGGTTTTGGAAAGGGCTAAGAAAAGCCTGCATGGCAAATGGATGGTTCTAGAAAAAAAGAAGCCATATTGTGTGAGGTAACCCAGACCCAGAAAGACAAATACAACATGTACTCACTTATAAGTGACTTTTAGATTTAAAGAAAAAGCCACAACCCCAGAGAAACTAGACAGCAAAGAGGACCCTAAGAGAGACATACACGGATATAAAAGTAGGAAGGTGAAAAAGACAAGATCTCCTGAGTGAACTGGGAGCCTGGGGGTCATGGGAGAGGGTAGAAGGGAAAAGGAGAGGGAGAGAGGAGAGTAGAGAAAAATGTTTAGTTTAAGAAAAACAATAAGAATGAAAGAAACAAGGAAGGAAGGAAGGAAGGAAGGAAGGAAGGAAGGAAGGGAAGAAAAAGCCTGCACAGTCTCTGGAAGCTGGAAACAAGGCCGCTGTTGACAAAGGGGAATTGCTTTTGAGGCAGAGTCTCACCAGCCATCCCCCACTGCTCTTCAGCTCACAGCTTCGGTGCTAGACTTGTGGATGCATCCGACCCTGCCCTGCCAAAGAGATATGAGGTAGGAAGTTTCCTGGGCAAGATGTCCCTTAACCTCCATTTTTCCCACCAACTTTCCCTCTGAATGCTCTGGGAGTAGACTCTCTTCAGCATATTTGAGTGTGGTTGAGCCTGGTCTTAGGTGAGTGACGGGCCCAGAGGGGCCCAGTTTCAGCCTAGGCCTGATTGGCTGTGGATAAACGTGGTTCCATATTAAGTACGGGAAGTAGAGTAATTAACATTTCTAGCTTGTACCATCTTTCCAGACAGTTGAATTCTAGTTTTGTTTGTTGAAACCGTCTCCTTTAGCCCCGACTGGCCTCAGACTCCAAGGGTGACCCTGGATTTCTGATCCTCCTGACTCCCCAAAACTGAGGCTTGCATCACAAAGCCCCATTAAATGCTGTGCTGTGAATCAAACCCAGTGCCTCATGCGTACTAGGCAAGCACTCTATCAGGTATGCGTACTAGGCTACCCTCAAGCTTAATTTTTAGTCATATTATTTCACTTAAAGTACTCTGTAATTACAGATTTTTGAGTGAGAGGGCCGGCATTCTCCCATACAACTTACACGTGACTCAAGCCATCCATTGCTATGGGATGTGACCGGGAACACAATGACACCAATGCTAATTTCAGGGGTTCTGAGTAAACTCTTCTCCCTGCATTTCAGAATTGGGACAGTTGCCCAAATAGTGTGGCAGTGAGCCCCACGGGTGCCCTGACCTTCCCACACCCAACAACTCTGTTCTCTTCGTGTCCCCAAACCATGATGTCAGATTCCCCATGCACTAGGTCTCATTTCTATTTCCAAGTTACAGTTTCGTCAGAGAGGTGGCTAAGGGACCCCTGTTGAGTTCTCTGAGCTATTTAAAATATCGTATTTCATTTTCTAAATTGGCAAATGGATTCAAATAAACAAAATCTTCCTACAAAGAATCACAATAGGGAAACCACACAGAATTCCCTCACTAAGTAACATTTTCCGGTTATCCTAAAATTGCAACAGAGTACTAAGCCCTCTGGGCCAAGATCAGGTATTTACCACCCCTTAACATTTAAATTCAAGAAATCCATCATAGATGGGTTGGGATGTAGGAGCTCAGATCTTGAGTATAACACACGCGCAAACACACACACACACACACACACACACACACACACAAGTGCCCACTGGCTTTGAAGTGCCACTCTTCAAAGACTGATAGCCAACAAATACAAACTGTCCCCTCCAGCAGCTGCCCCTGCCCCCACTCCCATTTCTGCAGTCTTTTGAGGCTGAGTAGAATTACCATTGCATATGCAAACTGTAGTTTTTCTCTTCATTGACAGGTGACATTTAGGAGACTTCCATCTTCTCTCTGTTGTGAATGAGGACGTATAAACATTGCTATACAGATAACACTTGTGTCCCCACTTCCCGATTTTCGGTGGCTTTGGTACCCTCCCCGGAGTGAAATTGCTGAAGCGTACAGATATCCGATGTGTAACTTTTTGAGGAACTGGCATTGCCTGACACAGCCATACCATCTTACATTCTGGCTGGTGATGTGTGAGGGGTCCAGCTTTCTGGAGGTTTAGTCAATACCCATTGTTCTCCTTGAAAATAATAATAATAAAAAAGTTAGGCTCACTCTTAAATACAGAGTTGAGACTTGGTGTGATAGCAAAAACTTAGGAATTGTTAATTTGGGCAGTCTGAGCGCTGATGTGTGGAAATGGGAATTCGTTGGAAATTTGCTGGAGGCAAGACAATGAAGCAATAAAATGATTTCATTTTTATAGCCCTAAATAAACCAGTTACAAAAATAAAGTGCTAAGCAGAGAGAATCCACCCCCCCCTTGGCTTTTTCTTAAAATTCTTAGTCACTTCAATAATGCTTCACAAGAGGATGAAGCAGGCTAAATATATTTATTGCCTTTACCATTTTATTCCCCTCTGATGCCTGGCTATTCTCACCACCATTCAGCTACATAAATATACATAATATATATTAGCTTATCTTCAATGTGACCATTTTCCCCACAGTTGAATGTGCAGCACAGTGTTCAGACAGGTCTTCTCCAACAAAAGCTTGCATCACCTTGGCCTCCAGTATTACCTCCGTGATGACCTGGAAAGTCTCCACCATGGACACAGTTTGTTTCATTTAAGAGTTGGGCACCTCCGGTTCTGATTGAAAAGCTTGTTTGAAAATTGTTAGCCTGGCATCACATTCATTAAGCTCATTCATCCAGCCTCCTCCCTTATTTGGTTGTGGAAGGCAATGCTCTCTCTTTGGAATGCAAGAGATGGGAGAGTTACAGACAAAACGAACAAACTCAAAATAAACAAAACCAAGTTAGGTCATTTCATGTGAGACCGAAAAAACCCACTGGAAGGCTGTTTGTAGCTCTGTGGTGGAGCACTTGTCCGGCATATGTGAGACTTTAGGGCGGAGAGAGGGAAGTGTTTTAGAGGTCAGGAATGTAGCTTAATCAGTAGATTGCTTGCCTAGCACGTGCTTAACCTGGGAAAAATCCCCAGCATTGCGTGACCGGGTAACAAAAGCATTCAGAGGTGAAAGCAGGAGTTGAAGAAGTTCAAGGTTATCCTAGACTGTGTAGCAAGTTTGAGGCCAGTCTGGCATACATGAGACCCCATATCAAAAACACACACACACAAAACAAAAACGCAAAATAAACCCGGTCTTTAGAGTGTCACAAGATGAGAAACATGAGAACGGGGACCCTGAAGAAGGCTCTCTGGAGCAAGAAGGGAAGCGCTAGCTAAAGACGCAGTAGAATTCCATATAGAGAATTTCCAGTGTGCGGGAAAGCACCTAAGCTTTCAAACAGTGACGTCTGACGTGGAAACGATATAGTCATTTCCTCTGGTGCTCAGAAGACTCTGTCACCAGGAGGGTCAGAGCAGTCCCTTTCAGAACAGCAAGCAGAGGTTAATACAGAGCTGAAGGGTTCGGACAGTGTGGAGCGGATGCATGTACCTTGACAGAGAAATGGGAGGGCTTGTTCTAGACTATGATTAATTAAAGTTATTCGTGTCCCACCCCCCAACCTGCTTCCCAGTGCTCAGGGATTGAACCTTGGGCCTTGAGCATACTAGGCCAGTGCTCTATCACTGAGTTGCATTCCTAGTTAGCTGTTTTATTTCGGTATTAAACAAAGCCGTGCCAAGAATTTGGAAAGCAAGGAGATATGTGGGTTGTATCAATAGCCACATAGGCAACATGTGTTAGCAGCTTGCATGTCCCTTCTTCATACATGTCAGCGTGCGCCTGAGATTGGCTTCCATCTACTGCTACTAAATGCTTCCTTTTAAGCTTGTAATCTGTCATCTCAGACCTTTGGTCTTCTTTTTTGAAGTTCTTTTTAAAACATGGAGATCCTGGGCTGGAGAGACAGACAGCTCACTAGGTAAAGCATGTGCTGTGCAAACAAGGACCTGAGTTTGATCCCCAGATTCTGCACATTGCACTGCCTGCTCTTCCAAAGGTCCTGAGTTCAATTCCCAGCAACCACATGGTGGCTCACAACCATCTGTAATGAGATCTGGTGCCCTCTTCCGGCCTGCAGGCATACATTCAGACAGAATACTGTATACATAATAAAATCTTTAAAAAAAATGTAAAAGCATGGTGGTGCTTGCAATCCCAGTGCCCGGGAGGTGGAGACCGCCGGATTTCTGGGGCATCCTGCAGCCAGCCTAGTCTACCCTTGGTAGCTCCAGGGCAATGAGAGTCCCTTTCTCAAACAAAAACAAACCTGAGGTGGGTAGTTCCTGAGGAATAAACTTGAGGTTGAGCATGATTTCCAAAAACACGCACACATGTGCACTCCCATGAACACACGCACACAAACACACAAACAAAAAACATCTAGAGATCTTGTTCTCATATTTCATAAAATAAATGCATAACATTTTTATCTTTATATCACTTTACAGTATACAAAACCCATTCACACACATCTGATTTTCTCAGTAGCCTTGGAAGATGCTCCCATTTTACAGATGAGGAAATCAAAGCTCCAAAGGGTTTGACGGCTTTCTCAGAGTCATTCATGTAGCAAGCGTCAGGTTGGTCACTGAGACTACTGCCTTGTTTACCCTTTGCCAGAGCCGCTGTGGTGGTTGATCTTCATTGTTAACTTGACTGGATCTAGACTCACCACGGAAACACACCTCTAGGTGTCTAGGAGAGTGTTTACAGAAATGTCTCCCGAGTAGGAAAGACAACTCCAAGTGGGCTGCACCATCGCACTGGTGGATCGGGGTCCCAGGCTGGATACAAAGCAGCAGCAGGCTGAGCACCAGCATTCGTCTCTCTGTTTCCTGACTGGATGCCCTTCATGTATGTTCCTACCAGCGTGGCTTTCTGCTGAGATGGACTTAGCCTCAAACTCTGAGACCGAACAAACCCTTTCTTCCTGAAGCTGCTTCTGGCAGGTGTGTTACTACAGCGACTAGAGAAGGAGCCCATGGCACTGCCCGTGGCCATTCTGTGGCCACCTTCCACGACAGGGCTTGCATTTTCACTTTGTGAAGCCAATTAAGGTATCTGTACTCCAATTATTGGCTATTTCAAGCATATTAAATTAGTCTTGGGAAAAAGTAAGACCTTTACGAGAGATGAAGGAATGGCAATAAACACTAGGAATGTGAAAATCTCATCACAGTTGTGGAAATCTTCCTTTATTAGATAATCATCTGAGTGAGGATGCTGAGGAGCCGCTGAGAGGGGGGCTACCGGGATAACGAAGAAGAAGCTGCATCTTTCAGCTGGAGCTTGAGAACGACATGCAAATCCAACAGGGTTTGGATGGAAGGACTCAAAACTTTCCTCCCAAGTGTTTAGTAAAGCATGACTAAATGTCAAGTACGAAATAGCAATATATAGACTTATAAAAAGGTTCCGTGCTTCCCCCAAAACTAATTAAATCTAAAACAAACTAATTCCATGAGCACAACATCTTGTCCCAAGACAGACAAACACCCTTCACTCAAGCAAAGTCACAGAAGCAGCAGAAAGACCACAGCTGGGATTCCAACTCCACTGAAATCATCATTTTACAGGCTCAGGCAAGAGCTGGTCCCAAACATGGCTGCTTCACTCCTGAATTCTCCCAACAAGAACAGATGGGCTGATCCTGTAAACTGCTTATTACGGCGGGGCTCTGATTCTCAATGGGGCATTAACACATCCCATGAAGTGTCTGGAGGGTAGCAAGGGTACTTGATATACAAATAATTCCATAATGGGTTTGAGATTTGTATTTCACCAGTCTACTTCCCAACTTTACAAACCCAAAATGAACTCATTTAATTTTCATTGATTTTTCCTTTCTCCTTCGTCTCCTGGGAAGAAGCTCTTACGGGCTCCAAAGAGGAACAGGCCTGGTTAGGGTCATAATTTGAAGGCATAAAGCAATTCTGAGTTGTCTCCAGAGGTCCCCAGGATGCACGAGCCGGGAATCATCTCATTATGGAGTGTGATAGCAGGTCATTTCTGGATTACATTGTGTTCAACAATTGTCTTAGGGGCTGGGGGAGATGACTCAAAGAGTAAATTACTTGCTTTGCAAGTCTGAAGACCTCGGTTCAGACCCCAGGATCCGAGGGAAGCCCAATGTGGTGACTGTGGCCCTGGTGCTCTGTAGAGGGAGTAGAGGCAGAGGTGGAAGAATTCTCAGAAGTTTCCAGCCCAGCGGGTGGAGGTATAGGGAGAGACTGACGCAGACAATGCGGAAAGTGAAGACTGGCACCCACATGTGCCATGTGGCACGTGCTCCTGTGTTCACACATGCAGATGGACACACAACATAAGATAAAATTGGTTTTGAAATCCAAGTATTTGGAGCTAGGGCTGTGGCTCAATTGATAGAACACAAACACAAAGCCCTAGGTTTGATTTCCAGCCTCGCATAAACTAGCTGGGCAGCACATAACCCAGCGTAAGATGTCAATGAGAAGCATAAATTCCAGGTTACCCTTTGGTAGCCAAGGATATGTAGCATATGGGATTCTGGACTATAGGAAACCCTTTTCTCAATAAATAAATAAATAAACAAATAAAACCTTGAAACATGTTGAAGGGAAAATATTTTTATTTCATTGATACATTTACTAAATTGTGAACGCCTCTGGTGTGCTAAGAAAATTCAGGAGCGAGGGATGTTTCAGTTGTAGGATGCTTCAGAATGCTTAACCAGCATGTGGGAGCTCCTAGATGTGAACCTAGCACTCCCCTCCACACACACACATTTTCATGTAGAGTGTAGTATGAGGGAGGGAGCAGCGGGCTACGTCCCACCACCCTGCTAGTTTAACCCCCGAAATAACCACATGGAAATTGTATTAATTTAAACCCTGCCTGGCCCATTAGTTCTAACCTCTTTTTGGCTAACTCTTACATATTTGTTTAGCCCATCTTCATTAATGTGAATCACCACTTGACTGTGGCTTACTGGCATGAGTCTAGTTAGCGTCTGTCTAGGAGAGGAGAGCTATGGCATCTGCCACACTGCCTTCTTCCTCCCAGAATTCTTTTCTGTCTACCACGCCCATCTAAGGGCTGCCCTATCAAAAGGTCAAGGCAATTTTCTTTATTCAACCAATGAAAGCAACACATAGAAAGAAGTTCCTCCTACACCATTAGAGTGGTTGTGAGTTTGAAGTATGATTTCAGTAAATGGGGAATTTTGGACATTGCTTGCATATGTGAAATGCCAACAGTCCAACCCCACCCTCCCATGGCTCTAATTCCAAGAGGAGGCAGGCGCGGCAGCGGTGGATGTAGAATTCAGATTAGACACAGCTTAAGAAGCACATTTTACTTCTTTCTGCTAAGATGAGGTACATCTAACTCTGGACCTAGAATGGCTTTCATGCCTGAGTCTCAAAGTATCTCTCAGAGTTAATCAGATGAATTACATATCTGTCTTCAGAAGAGAATTTGAAGACCCTAGAGAAACCAGGAAGAAAGGGTTCCAGACCATAGTCTGTCTTTCTTCAATAAATTAGTTCATTTTTAGGGACACTGCCATACAGGTAGGGTTGTTGTGAAATGCTTTTGTTTAAGCAAGGCAGTATGCCAGGCGGTAGTGGCAGCACATTCCTTTAACCCCAACTCTTAGAGGCAGACACAGGCAGATCTCTGAGTTCCAGGACAACCAGGACTACAGAGAGAAACCCTTGTCTTGAAAAACTGAAAGTAAATAAATAAACAAAAACAAAGCAGTAATTGAAATAATCTAGCAAATCTTTTTCAACAAAATACCTTTCAGATGATTGGGGAAAGAAAACCATCCACCTTAGCAGGACACAAAGACATGCAAGCATATATTCTAATCATGAGCTTCATGCCGTGGCCCAGTGAGGAGGTGTGTATAGGGTGGCACTGGATAGATATCTTTAAATTAGTGAAAAGTATCTTGTAACTGAAACAGGAGGACCACACTGTGCCAAAGCAGTGTGACATTTCAGCACCAGCCTGTGGCTGACCACACTCACTAGGGATCTCTGTCCCTGACGGCATTGTTTGCTATCTCAAAGGCCTTCCATTTCAGCCAGGCTTGCCTTCCAGGATCAGCTAGTACCTTGCTCTGGGGAAGGAGCCTTCTTGGCAGCCTTTCCAGATGGTTGAGAGATGACCCACTTCTCTCAAAAGTCACATTGGGAGAGAGCTGCTGCTCGGGGGTTCGGGAGAGTGGCCGGTAAGCTGGAAACCAACAGACTTCAGTGAGGCTGGAGAGGGGAGGGAAATGATCGGCCCTCACCCCAAAGTTTATTTCTTTGTAAAATAGGAAAGAGGGTTGGGGGACAGTCAGTAAAGGCTTGCCATACAAGCTCCGGAACTTTTATTTGCCCTCCAGAACCCCACTCCCAACACAAAAGCTGAACATGTGGTGTGTACACAGACTCCCAGTGCTAGGGAGACAGGGGAAGAGGATCCTTGGAAATTTTAGACCTTTCACATAAGTGCCAAGCAGGTATGGCAGTCTGTCTTTAATCTCAGCATGCACGAGGTAGAGACAGAAGATCCCTGGAGAAAGTCAGTAAGCTAGACTAGCCAAATCTGAAAGCTCTGGCTTTAAGTGATGACCCTGACTCAATAAATATGGTGAGAAGTTGAAGAAGACACCTGACACCAACCTCCGGCCTACACACATACACATCGTGTATGTCTGCATGCACATATGTACCATACATATACCCACACATGGGCATGCACACACACAACACACGTACACCACTCATCACTCATGCATATACATACCAAAAAAAGAAAAAAATCAAAAAGCCATCAACATGGGCAGTACCCAATGAATGACTGCTGAACTTGACTTCTGGCCTCCACATGTACAAATATGCACACGTGCATATATACACTTGTACTTGCGTATTCACCAACACAAACAAAAAGAAAATGCTGGAGTCTGTTACTAATTACAGTGTAGCATGGCCACTGAATTTCCCCTTTTTCTTCATTAGTAGGCAAAACCAAGAGGCTTGGCTTAGAAATTTTGAGGGGAGGCTACACTTGTAATTAGACTTTGGTGGAAGAAAGGCCAAGTTTCTGTGGATTATTTCTGCCATCTCATGAGTTGCCACAGGCAAAGCCCTCTCAGAAATGCTCACTGTCTCACCAACCTCAGTGGGACCTCTCGAGGTCTACATCCCTCTGCTTGGTCAACAATTCTGTTTCCTTCTGGTCCCTTGTGTCTACTCTTGCTTAAACACTAGTGACTACTGTCTCCTGAGCTCTTCCTGAGCTTTCTGACTCCAGGCCCTGGCTTGTGCTCTTCTGATTCTGGCCCCTGTAAAAAATTTTGCTATTCTTTGAAGCCCTGCTTCACTACTGTCCAATAAGCAGTGTCCTGGGTTGTTCTATACCTTACTGTGTAGCCCCAGGGGTATCAGAAACTCTTTGATAGTTGTAAAGCCAGGGGCCATGAGTTCATTTACATCAGTACCTAGATTATAGATCAATGGACTTATTGATTAACTGGTGCAGGAGAATTGTCTGTATTCTGTCAATCATATTTTAAATAAATACTGATTGGCCAGGCAGGAAGTATAGGCAGGAAAATCAGACAGGAAGTAGAGGTGGAGCAAAGAGAATGGGAGTATTCTGGGAAGCAGGAAGCTCCCTCTGCAGTTCTGCCCAGACCACTGAAGAGGCAAGATGTAAGCTTCCCCGCTGAGAGAGGTACAGAGCTCTGTGGCTAACATAGATAAGAATAATGGGTTAATATAAGCTACCAGAGCTAATAAGTAGCCTGAGCTAATGGGCCAATCAGTTTTATAATCTTATGGAGATCTCTGTGTGATTTTCTTTGGGGCTTGCTGGCTGTGGAGTACCGGGTGGGACAGAAACCCCAACAAGCAGGGCCCCTCATGTGACAACTAACAAGTGAAACCTTTCCTGGGACTAATAGAAGAGACTCAAGAGTTAAAGATGTGCTAAGCATGACCCCTTGGCCTTGGACAAGACAGCCAAAGGTCGGCATGCTTTCTTCTCCCCCAAAGTGACCAGGGCCCTGCTCTATAGAGAAAGAAAGTTCCTCAGGAATGCTAAGAACCTGAACAGACAGGCCTTGCCAAGTTCCCCTCCTGGTATTTATGGCCATTAGGACAGACCTTCTCAACCACCAGTCCCTCTTATGACTGCCATCCTAGTATGTGGGAGCTCACCCACAAGCCTAGCACTCAGTCCTGCGAGGTAGAGATAGGAAGCCTAGCCTGGCCTATGGAGTGAGTTCCAGACTAGCTAGGGCTTTATAGCAAGGCCATGTCTCAAAATACAAAACAACGACATAGAACTTGCACAGATTTACTTGTTTCCTTGGGTCTTAATTTCTGAAGGCTAGGGCAGGACATAAACGTTAAAGTTTTTAGTCTGGCGATGGCATTACACATCTTTAATCCCAGCATTTGGGAGGCAGAGGAAGGTGGATCTCTGAGTTTGAGGCCAACCTGGTCTATAGAGCTAGTTCCAGGACAGCCAGGGCTACACAGAGAAACCTTGTCTCGAAAAACAAAAAAGAAACAAAACAGTCAAATTTGTTACACTTTTCTCTTGCTGTTAAATCTTGTTAGTCAGAAGGGTTTTATCTAAGACCTTGGGGTGGATAAGGAGAGTTCTCCTCTGTACAGTCCAAGGAGAGAAGAAAGAAAGTTGGTGATAAAAGACAAAGAGGGGGGGGGGGGCGGGGAGCGTTTCCTGGCCAGAATCCCAGCTGGAAAGAAGTGTGGGCAAGGATGCCGTGCAGATTCCGGACAGAGAAATACTAAGCGGAGCAGATGCTGCACAGCAGCACAGCTCCTTAAGATGTTCAGGGAACCAGGGGACATTCCAAACGGCCCAGGGCAATGGCATCTTAGAGACATCACAGCAAATGTGTCTTTCGCTATGACGGGATACTATCCCTGGACGTCTGAGGGACACATTTTCAGTATCAGTCTCCACTTCCGAAGCAGCTCAAGCGTAAGTTTAGGTGAGTCCCGAGAAGACAAAGAAGTCACAGCAGGGTTGAGCAGGATGGCTCAGTGGGTAAAAGGTTTGTCATACAGACTTGAGAGCCGACTCTGATCCCCAGAGCTCACAGTGAAAGAAGAGACCTGACTGCTGTATGCTGTCCTTGGACCCCCCCCTCCCCACGACACTAGCACTTCCTTTGTGCATGCGCGCTCTTTCTCTGTCATTGAAAATGAATAAACTCATTTTAGAAAACCTCAAGCATCCAGAGCAATGGTAACCAGAATTCATGGTACGTTTGTAGGTTGCGCGATCGTTACTGAGATGAGCTGTGTCTACAACGTACAGCGCTGAGCGGAAACTGTGGGGCGGGGCCCACAGCACGGGGGCGGGTGTATATAGCATCCTTGTCCTGTGCTGTTCTGCAGCATAGCAGCCAAAAGAAAGTAGCATTTATGAATAGAACTGACCTTGTACTTTCTGGACTCAGGTGTTGGGTAAAGAAATTAGGTGGGGTGAAGTCGCTAGTCAGCACTGACGGCTGACCTCTGTTTATCAGAGTCAGCGTGTTAAGTCATATAAGCGGGAAAGGAGGGGCTGAAAGACCTGGTATTGCTCCTCGGAGTGGGGCCTCAGAGTGACGCAGCTCCGTGAATACCTGCACTATGTGGGAGAGAAGGGCCATGAATAACTCAGCATAAATCCTGACTGGAGGCCATTCTTCTAGGAATGAAACCTAGGTGATGAAATCTTAAGGGAGCTCGAGGGACGGCCTGAATCAGGGAACTAGCTAGCTGTTGCCAGCTTTGGGTTGCTACAATCCCTAGGATTCAACCAGGAAAAGAAATAGACTTTTCTTGTAGTGGGCTCGGGGGCAGAGCCTCACGTAGCTCAGGCTGGCCTTGAACTTGCTACAGAGCTTAGGATTTCCTTGAATTCTTGATCCTCCTTTTTCTACTTCTTAAGTGCTGGTGGGGAGTAAAGGGGACATTGTTTTGATTTCAATGGTGATTTTTTTCTGACCACTTTAATTTGGAAGTGCTTTAATTTATAGTCCATTGTACTGATTATATAATATTAATTATATTATATTAATTTATAGCCCCAGTGCACTGCACTGTTAGCAACTGTTGGTTTTCTGCCTGGATCTCAAGACCTATCGACAAAGGTGGATGATATAAAACACCTCATGAGGAACCGCCCCCCCCAAACTTCTGAGACACTGTGGAAATAGATGGAAAAGCTAGACATGAGCATAGCGGAACAAAGACAATCTAATCAGGAAATCTAATCTGTCAGCTCATGCTGAAGCCAGAGTTCTAGAAGCCTGGCATACTGAAAAGAATGGTTATGTCTTCACAGGCTTCAGAAAAATCTCCTTCCTCCACCCCTCCCCTGTGTACCAGTGGACAAAGGCAGACTGGGCTTTTATCTGATTTGTGGTCAAGGTGGGCCCAGGCTTCTGCAATGGCCGTGACATTACTCAGCATGTACATAGCTTGCTATAGCTTGGCCAGATCTCCACCAGGTGCTACGGTAAGAATCTGGTGATTAATGCCAACCTTGAAGCCTGTGAGTGCCACCTGTTTGTACTGTGGTGGTGTAAGTCCCATGGAGCCTAGATCCAGCACTGACAAAGCAAGAATGAGGGTGGGCTGAGGGTCTGCTGCCCCATAGCCAGAGGAGGACTTCACCTGAAAATCCTGCCCCAAGGAATCTGGTCTCTGAATGAGACAAATGAGACGTAGCTTGAGAGATGGATTCAGGAGGGGAGCTGGGGGCCTTAGAGGGATCCTCTGAAGTCAGATGTCGTAATGGGCTGGTACTGTAATTGTGTCCCCTCAATTCATGGTTTGGCATTCTAAGCCCAGCACCTCAGTGGGACTCAAAGAGTCACTAAGTTAAGTCGTTAGAGTGGACACTGGTCCGACAGGACTGGTGTCCCTGTAAGAAAAGGAGACCAGACAGGCAAAGGGATGACCATGTGAAGTTACAGAGAAGGCGTCGGTGAATAAATCAAGAACAGAGGCTCCAAAGCCAACCAGCTCACACCTTGATCTTGAAGACCCAGCTCCATGACTGGGAGGCAATTAACTCTTGTTTCAGCCACCCAGCTTGTGGTGCGTGGTTATGGCGCCCTGAGCAGAAGCCTGCTGCGGAGCCCGGGAGAGAGACCTGAGTGAAGGAAGGAATGCTTTGATGTAGAAACTGGACTGTTCTACATTAGGGAAAAGAACGAGGGGGTGAATTTAAAGCTCATTCTGAGGAAGACTGGGTTAAGGTAAAGCAGCATGCTGGGCTGGTCCTCTGTTCTCCATATTTTTCTAGCTTCCTAATCTACTGCTCACTGGTTAGGGACACGGTTGTCACAATGCCATCACGTCTCTCTGAAACACAGACAACTTACTAGAGCATTCCGGGACATGGGAGTTCCATCTTTTGAAGCCTTGGGTATGCTAGGCATGTCCTTTACCACTGAGTCACAACCCAGGCTGATGATGGAGAAATATCTCATTTCTCCTCCCGTACTCTGTACTGATGGGTTCTCACTACGGTGATAGTAAAAGAATTTAGGATAAAGGGGCCTCCATATTCTATCACATGGGGGCTGCTTGCTTCTCCTACCCCTGAGCAGTCTTAATGGAGGTAAAACAGTTAGAAGACTAAAAATACTATACAAGGCAGATGTCAGATATAGATGGAGTCTGGGGCCTGATCTGTGTCCTGGTTCTTCTTAATTTTGTTTTGTTGATATAGAATCTCATGTAGCCTGCATGATCTCATGTATACAGAGATGACTCTGAACTTCTGATCCTTCTGAGTACTGGGATGACAGTTCTGTGCTACCACACCTGGTTTACGTAGTGCTGGGGACTGAACCCAGAGCCTTGTGCTAGGCAGGCACTCAGCCGACTGAACTACATCGCAATCCTAAAACAATCAACAAATTCCCAACACAGTTTTCAGGCCAATAGTGGAAGTTGTGCTAGTGAGTATGCTTAATTCTAAGTAAGTTATTCAGGGCTGGAGAGATGGCTCAGCAGTCAAGACCACTGACTGCTCTTCCAAAGGATCCAGGTTTAATTCCCAGCACCTACAAGGTGGCTCGTGAGCATCCGTAGCTCCATCCAGTTCCAGAGGATCTTCTACCCTCTTCTGGCTTCTATAAGCACAGCACCCATGAGGTGCACAGACACACAGGCAGGCAAAATCGCCATACATCTAAATTATCTGTTTAACAAGTTAGTGAGTTCTTCTATTGGTTTGCATCTTGATTTTGCCACAGGCAGAAGTGGAAGTTATGCTGCCTCCCCACTCCATTCAAAGTGAAGACCCAAGGTAAAACAGCCATTAGGTAGCTAGCCTGCTCTCACCTTTGAGGTTGGAAAGGGCTGCTTACTGATTTTTATGAAAAAAAAAACCTACTCATTTTGCTCATTAAATTGTTATAATTTTCTTTTAATAACAGGTCTGTAGCAGGCAGGAATTCCTGAAATCTTGGAAAGAATGGCTTCTTGTTTCACTATAATTTGAGTAATTATAGATGGCAGCAGCTAAGGTAGTTGGCATCATCCGAGGGAACTAAACCTTATCTTTTTGGTAATACAGTTGATTGGGAGCTGGTGGGGGCTGCAGACCCAGACCCTGAATTCCCCGTAAACAACTTGTTTTCCCCTGCTCTGAGCGGCCTGCAGCTGCTCTGAGCACGGCACCCTGATGGCAGGGGAGTGGGTTCTGAGGAGCTGCAGCTGAAAGATCCCGAGAGCTGGGGCGTGGCCAGAGTCCTATGTAAGTTGCCCTGCACTCCTCAATAAAGTTGGCACTCTTGTATAAAGAGTGACCCATGTCTCCATCTCTGTGTTTTGGGGTCTCTCAGCCCAGTTTCTGGTTTGCGTACTGGTCCTGTAGTGTCACGGGAGCTAAAGGACCAACTTCGTTCAGGTTTTCCAATAGTTGACAGTGGTCATTGTAATATTTTGAGTGTTGGTAGAATTCTCAAAAAGTCAACCAATGTAATATTTCCTCTGACATATTGTCCACTCTATACAGGGAAACATTAGCCTCCAGGGTAGTAGCATTAATTTTTTTTACTGAAGTGTGATTCAGTGATGTCATCAATGAGCTACTGATTGTTGATCTTTTGTCTGTGGATGGCTAAATAACTGTGTCTTTTGGAGTCTATGTCTACTTTGTGCTATGGCCTTCTTTCTCCTACTGTCTGCTGTGTATGCAGACCGTATGCCCACTGCCTTGCAGCAAGCTGGCAGGTCAGGCCTCATGCTTATTAAGAATGTGTCTACAACTACACAAAATAGGCATGAATCACAGGGTCAGGACTCTGTAGGAAATAAGGGTACAGTGGACTTTATGGGTTGGATGTGTGTGTCCTTCCCAAAGACCTATGTTGGAATTTTAACAGTCAACATTATGGTTTTAGGAGATGAGGGTATTTAGGAAGAATAGAACAATCGTGGATGAAATTAGAGCCCTTACAAGAGATTTGAACTCTCGATTCCTGTCCCTGTTCTGAGCCATGTGTGAACACAACGAGGAGATGAAAATGTGAAAATTGGGAAGGAGCTCTCAACAGATACGGGGGCTGCTAGTTCCTGGATCTTGACCTTCTAGTCCCAGACCTGGGAAAAATAAATGTCTATTGTTGTGATGTCTACAGTGTTTTGTTATAGCAGTCCAAGGAAGACAGTGGACATTTGTGAATACTTCCCCAGCAAGCACCACTCCCTTTCCCATTGTCTTTGATGTTTACTTGGAGATCCGTGTGCTTCTACATAGTCTCCAGTGGTAGAACTTGGGTTAGATCCAGTGGGAAGTTAAGAGCCAGCACATTGTATTTCTGTAGGTATGCGATTGGTCCAGAGGCTAACAGTAGATCCAATGAGGGTGTTTTCAGCAAGCATCTCTAGCTCATAATCCTATGGTTATTCTCGTGATGTGGAAGATGACACAGGTATTGCTGATCTGGTGCCTGTTTTACCATCATCAGAGCGTCAGCTTTAGGGTAAGGTTGGTACCAAGGAAGGAAGAGTATGGAGAACTAACGTAGACAGTTTGGTCACATCACTAACCATGGGACCCACCATTGTCTAAAGCTCTCTTTATTATTTTTCCTTCTGGGAGAAGATTAAAAGCAATAACTATAACTTTAAATAATTAATGTAATTTACTATTATTATTATTAGCATTAGAAACATCAAACAGGCCTTTGTGCGCGCTGGGCGAGCGCTCTACCAACTGATCAGCACCCTTCGCTTTACCTGCTGTTGTGTTCTGAGAGATGGAGAGCAGTCACTGGATTATAATCTGCCTGACAGATGATGCTATGCCTTCCTCAGAGGGCACTGGTTGTGCAAAAGAAATTACCGTGCAAAAAAAAGAAGTAAAGATACTAAATAAATTATCCAATATTCTCATAGCAAATATTAATATCTTATGAGTGATATGATTATCCAAGAAAATTAATAACAGAGAATTAGAAAATTCTAAGTTTTCTAGACAGAGAATCATGTACAACATGAACTGCATTTCTTTACACCAGCAACAAAGAGAAAATTTAGTTAAAAAAAAAGTAAGACAAAAAAAAAAAAAGAGGCCAGGCAGTGGTGGCACACACTTTTAATCTCAGCAGTTGGGAGGCAGAGACAGCAGAATCTCTGTGAGTTCGAGGTCTAGAGAGTGAGTTCCAGCACAGCCAGGGCTACACAGAGAAATTCCATCTTGAAAAACAGCAACAAAAAGGCACTTAGAAACATATGTGCCAAAAACATTTTCAGAGAAAGTTGTAAGCTTCAATAACAATCTTAAAGAAATATTACATGAACAGAAATGCCGTAATTATCAAAAGTAAGACTCAGGAGGCCAGCACTATCAATATAGGTCTATAGATACAATGCAATTTCTCTTGAAGTTTTAACAAGGCTTTAAATAATGTTAGACAAGGGCTGGAGGGATGGCTCAGAGGTGAAGAGAACTGACTGCTCTTCCGGAGGCCCTGAGTTCAATTCCCTGCAACCACATGATGGCTCGCACCCATTATACTGAGATCTGAGATCCGGTGCCCAGAACACTATATACATAGTAAATAAAAATTTAAAAAAAAAAAAACAGTCTTAGAAAACAACAGTAAAAAAAAAAAAAAATCATTGCTGTTGAATGAGTCTCTACATCAGTTAAAAAAAAATGTTAGACAAAATGAATTCAAGTTGAAAATGAAATGGAAATTGCTGAGAAGAATCTGACCTCTCGATCTCCTCCCCAGAGGAGAGGAGTCTGCAGGGTTCCTCCAGAAAACAAGCTTTGCTACCAAGTTGAAGTCAATATAATGCAACAGGTACAAAGGCAAAAGAAAATACACTGGTGTAGCAGCCTAACGGGTCCTGAGCAGACCTAGGTTAATAAAGAAGTTTGCAGACCGAGAAGTAAAAGATGGGACAATATCTTGAGCAAATGGACCAGCCACACGCAAGTCACACAAATCAATTCCGGGAGGATCAACAACCTTTTCCCCCAAAATGCAAAACATTCCAAGTCTTTGAAAAAAAATTGGAAAACACTTATATAAATATATTTGTATATTAATATAATATATATGTAAATAACTGAAGAGTAATCGAGTATTTTTCATGTTTGGGATCCTGGGTTCAATTCCCTAACACACCCCCATCAAAAAACAGAAAGAAAAATATTTCTTAAGACTAAACAGCCTGCGCAGCGAAGGAAAAGGCTGGTTGGCTTGGCTTGGAGTTAAGATCTCCTGTTTGAGGCGTGGGCTCTGAGGCGAATCTGTAATCCTAGCACTTGGGAGGCATTAAGCGGGACAGCTTGAAGCTTGAGGTCAGACTGGGCTACACAGTGAGTTCAGCCCCACGCTGAGCTCCTGAGTGAGATCCTCCCCCAGAAATCCATGGCTCAGTGGTACAGATACTGGCTGCCAAGTCTGATGACTCGGAACCCAAACAGTGGAAGGAAAGAACTGGCTCCTGCAAGCTGTCCTCCGACTCCCAGCAGTGGCCTCTAACTGAAAAACAAACAAACAAACAATAAGGAAATATGTAAGCAGATAAAAGCATTTTTTAAAAATCCAATAAATAACTGGGTGTGGTGACGCACACCTTTAATCCCAGCACTCAGGAGGCAGAGGCAGGCGGATCTCTAGGAGTTCAAGGCCAGCTTGGTCTACGAGAGCTAGTTCCAGGACAGGCTCCAAAGCTACAAAGAAACCCTGTCTCGAAAAACAAAACAAAACAAAAGAATTCCTCAAGACAATACAAAAGTTCCAAACAACCTAGGCAATAGTTGGCACTATTACCAGGCCAAGACCCTGTGGCTGGACAGATGGCAGGCCCGAGGAGAGAGCTGCTTCTGTTGTTCTGCTAAGTGATGCAGTATTATTCCTGAAGCCTTATCATTATATCAATAGATCAAATCACTTCTCAACCCTCATCAGAGAAGCTCTGTTTATAGTTGTTTGTGACTGACACAGAGACCTACAACTGGCCGAGGATCAGATTCAGAGATGGCAGGATGCTCATCCTAAATGGAACACATATACTTTGCCCCTTCTTCAAAGGCTCAGTGGTTGTTGCAGAAGAGGGGCAGGAAGGATTTAAGAGCCAGATGGCTGTAAGGAAGCAGTTGAGTCCTGGACCCTGCAGGGAAGCTGAGCGACCGAAGTCACAGCAATGGTCATGGCATGCACAAGACATGCTGAACCCAAGCCAGAGCAAATCCCAGCATGGAGAAGAAAGTTGGGAGAAGAAAGTTGCCCCAGCCCAGGAGCTGTTGGCATTTCTTAGCCGCCGAGAGTGGAAGGGTTGGTTTTCTCTAAGGACATAGCTCTTGATAAATTATCCCTACTCCCATGGAAGGCCACTCATCCAAGACTATTTGGACAACACAAATTGACCTTCATGGGGTAGGGGTAGGGACACAGAATTGGGTGGGAAGAAAAGTGGGATAGGATGGGAAGTGGGGTGCATCTGGGAAGAGTTGGGGGAGGGAGAGTGAGTAGGGTCAACATACGTTCGGAATTCTCAAAAAACTAACTTTAAAAAAACATGAAAAGCGAATTCATGGTTTTAAAGAAGAAGAAATGCAAATGGCTCATACGCAAATGAAAAGATGGTCAGCCTCACAAAGTAACCAGAAACATACAACTTAAAACACGGTGGGACCTTCTCATAGCCACCTGCCTATAAAGTCGTCAGTTGCTCACATTGGGTTAGAGATCCAAACTCTTGTATTCTCTCAAGGAGGTGGACTGAGGGTCTTGGACTGGCAGAATAGAAACAGACAAGATGCCTTCAACAGGAGGTTTGTTGTCTACGGTTCTGGAAGCTAGATATCCAAGATCAAGGTGTTGGCAGGGTTGCTTTCTCCTGAGGACTACCTTCTTGGCATGTGGATCTTTTGATTTGTACTTACAAGGACACCAGTCCTGTAGGAGTAGGGTCCACACTAATGATTTCATTAACTTAGTGGTCACTTTGAAGACTATCATTACAAATGAAGTTAATGGAGATTGGATTAATGTTATGAAGGAAAAAGGTACAAAGATTTAGGGATGCACCGGGGATCTATTGATATTTTAGACGCTGTGACTGAGAAGGCCTCTCTAATGAGGTGGCCTTTGAGCAGCACAGAAGGGAAGGAGGCTTGAAGATTTGATGGGGTCTGCAGGAGCCCTCCAGGTGCAGGGACCCGTGTGTGGAAAGATGCTGTGGTGAGAGCAAGTTGGGGTCCTCCAGAAACAAACAGCATGAAGAGGGGGTGGGACTGTAGCTCAGCTGGAAGAGTGTTTGCCCTGCATGGGTTCAATCCCCAGTATCACATAAAACTGGGCATGGAGGCACATACCTGTAATCCCAGAACACAGAAGGTGGGGGCAGGAGGATCCGGAGTTCTAGTTGTAATGGTTGTTCTGTCTCTTTAAGAGACAAGCCATACCCACTCCCTCCCCCATCTGCTGAGGCAGGCTGATCTTCAGCTTCTAGCCTGAGCTCACTCTCTTTTTTCCCCATCTTCCTCTTGGAGAGGCAGCTTCGCTTCTGCCTCTCTCCCTACTTCTCTGCTTCCCCCCTTCTCTGTCTCTTTCTCCTCCTCTTCCTCCTCCTCCTTCTCCTCCTCCTCTTTTTCTTCTTCTTCTTCTTCTTCTTCTTCTTCTTCTTCTTCTTCTTCTTCTTCTTCTTCTTCTTCTTCTTCTTCTTCTTCTTCTTCTTCTTCTTCTTCTTCTCTCTCCCCCCACTTCTCACTTGCCCCTCCAAAACCCCCTGAATAAATATTCAACCTCACTCTGCATGTCGTGTCTATCCGTGTCTCTGTCTCCTGCCCTCCTGCCCACCCACTATGTGCCTCCCTGCCTGGGACCAGCCACTGCTTGGGGACTGGCAGCCATCTCTGTCTGGGACTGGCTGCTCCCAGGGCCCGCTGTCTGCTGCCACACGGCCCGCTACCACCATTTGGGACCTACATCATCTGTGTTGCCTACTGCCGCTGGGGATATTGCAGCATTTAAAAAAAAAAATCATAAAACTAGTGGAATACTTTGGTACCAGCCTGAGTTACACAAGACCAGCCCTCACTCATGAAGCAGGAAGTAAGAGAGGGTTTCAGAGGCGGCTAAGAACAGGGAGTGCTCTGTAAGGCCAGAATTGTGGGTGCCACACACAGTGATAGGGAATGTTGGAGAATTCTGAATAGGGCGTGTTAGGATCACCACGCGAAGAGCGAAGAGCGTGAGGTGGAAGGACAGAGGGAATGAATCAGGCAGTCTTTGAGGACACCAGTGCAGACAAAGTGACCCAGGTTAGGATGAGACAGTGGAACTGTGAATGACTGGCAACTCCTGGAAGCTTGGTCCAACGCTGTCAGGTTGTGGACCAGGTCTAGCCTGGAAGGCACCGAGGCTTCTGGGCGCTCTTTTTAGGAGTTCTTGAAGGCAGCCGTTTCAGACAGGGAATGGAGACGTCTGCTTTGGACTCCAATGACTCTGGAGCTCTTCCAGGCACTTAGAGGTGGAATTTTTGACACAGGTCAGGGTGTAGAGAACCCTAGCAGTCTTAGCACTGATTGCCCTATCAGTAACTCAAGGAAAAGAAACACACAACGAAATTTCTTACGCCGTCCAATAGAGTGACTTGGAGGTTTCAGACGGCACTGCCCACAGTTGGCTGAGCCCTGTCCTTCAGCAGGAAACCATGGCATTGAGGGACAGAAAATAGATACAATGAAACCTTGGAGGTCTATTGGGGCTGAGCTTCCAGGCCGCTGCCTTTAGCAACCTGAGTGGGGACACAGAGGATCACTGCACTGTCTTTCTTCCCCAATGTCTTTCCACACAGTAGATTCTTCATTTTGCACCAAATGTCACTTTCCACCAAGTAAGTGGTGAACCCACAAGCCCAGCGACTGTCCTGGGAGCAGATAATGACGGTCCTGCCCTGGGTGCTTGGCCATCGCACCCTTCCATCTTCCAAGGCCACAGAGCAGCCAGTGAGACACCAAGGGCCACGCTCGCCACTGACTTTGACCCCTGCTTTCAGCTCAGGCGTCTGTCAAGTGCGTTCAGACCTCAGACCCTGGCCGCTTCTCTGCAAGCTGGCTTGGTCTAATTTCAGAATGAACAGCAAACAGAAAGCTTCTTAGAACCAGCAAGAAACACTCGGTCATTGTAGCTGAATTCCTTCTCCACTTTGCAAGTGGCAGGGGGCAGATACCTCCTCCCCAAGAGTCTTTCTGAAGCAGGATTAAGGTCTCTTGAGGCATGCCTTGGGATGTCCTTCACTTTATGAGACAATCCTCCTGACTCGGCTTCCGGTCCTGGGTCATAACAGCTTCTGCCGTCTTGCTAACCATTTCCTGCAGTCTCCCCATCTCTGGCTGTGATAAGTATTAATGCCTATAATTGGCCATTCCTCCTTCAGGCCCGAGCTTCTGGTAAGATGTGAGTTTACTTGCTTTCAAGTTCCCCAGAGATAAACAGTACTCATTTTCTGTAATGGCCTTTCCTAGGTCTGGTTTTCAATTCAAAACCTCCCTGCTTTGTGTCCCAAAGAGGAGACGACTGTAATTAGAGCTGGACCCTAGAATTTGAAGCTCTTTGTGGTCTCACGTCTTGTCCAATGTTTGCTCTTGAGAGCCCTAAAACCTGGGCTTTGAAGAGACGGGGCAGTGTGCTGAGGTTATGTGCAATGTTTTCTTTGAACAGAATGTGCACTTTTCTTCCCCTAGATAAAGCATCATAAGTTTCTTTTTCTATGATATTTTCTAGTTTTTAACTTTTAAAATTTTATGTGTTAAAAAATTATGTGTAAAAAGAAATGTTTTTTTTTTTTTTTTTTCCACCAGCATGTATGTTTGTGCACCACTTGCGAACCTGGTGTGAGCAGAATTCAGAAGAAAGCATTGCTGCCCCTGGAGCTGGAGGTAGAAACAGGTGTGAGCCACCATGTGGGTGCTGGGAATTGAACCCAGGTCCTCTGCAGAGCCGTCAGTGCTCTTAACTGCTGAGCCATCTCTCAGGCCTTCTTTGGGTTTTCAAAATACGATACCAAAAAAAAGTAAAACATTTTGAAAACCTGTTTAACTATTCTGAGGAAGAATAGTTTTTTTTGGGGGGGGTACTTCTGGGTGACCCCACCACCTCACGTGTGGAAACATCAAATACCGTTATATCTTCTGGACATGATTCACAGGAGAGCACAGAGCATCAGAATAAAAACGGGGTTGGAAGCCGGGCGGTGGTGGCGCATGCCTTTAATCCCAGCACTTGGGAGGCAGAGGCAGGTGGATCTTTGTGAGTTCGAGACCAGCCTGGTCTATAAGAGCTAGTTCCAGGACAGGCTCCAAAGCTACAGAGAAACCCTGCCTCGAACAAACAAACAAACAAACAAACAAACAAAAAACGGGTTTGGAGAGAGAGATGGCTCAGCAATTAAGAGCACTGGCTGCTCACCCTCAACACCCACATAGTGGTTCTCAACCATCTGTAATCCAGTCCCAGGGTACCTCTCTAGCCTCCTCCTGTTCCAGGCACACATGTGGTACACAGACATACATGCAGGCAAAATACCCATACACGTGAAAAATCAATAAATTTGATGGGGCATGGGGGCACATGTCTTTAATCCCAGCACTCAGGAAGCAGAGGTAGGTGAATATCTATGATTATGTAGGCCAGCTAAAGCTACATAATCTGACTCTAAAAGTAAAACAAAACAAAACAAACAAAAAAGGAAAACTGATATCCCCCTTTCTACTTCGGACCGTGACTCCCAGGCTCTGGGGCCTTGCAGGGACAGACGGCCAATGCAGACTAATGAAGACAGGTGGACGAGCACAGGGCGATGGGGAGCTGTGAACGAGCCACTCAGGGGCCAGACTCACAGCTATTGTGGTTTGTAGACATTAGGAAGTCTCTCTCCCCTTTACCCAACCCCCCCCCCCCCACGATAAAATTGATGGGGTGTGGTAAAAGTTTTTTTTTAAAAAAAACCTCAAAACCAGCCATCCCAGGACTCTGGACACTAGCCAAAGACAGACAACACATTGAGAAACATTTACTCTTGGAAATCGCCAGAGCTTGCAGCAGGCAGTAGTGGTAGAAACCTTCAGCCATCTTTGCCGGCTCTGCTCCTGACTCCTCCCTCTCCCTTGAATTACCAATCACTTCCTTAGTAAGGACCGAGCCAGGACAGACACCAGCCTTGCTGCCAAGAGGTTAAATCAATTTTGAGCAGAGGACACCCGTCACCCCAAGACACAGTATTGACACTAAGCTATAGAACTTACTAGAAAACAATCGAAAGAAAGTCTAGGCTCTGTACACCAGAGGATGTGGTCCTGTCTAGGCTGAGGAGTCACCCGCTGTGAACGGCACAGACAGGCTCACAAGGACAGTCAGAGGCACAGTGGATTCTTCGGCCATCTTTGTCAGCTCTGCTCCCCACTTCACCCTCTTCCTTGGATTTGACCTGTGTGCAAGTGAAGGTTTTGATGTCCAGCTCAATAAAGTCTCACATCTTCTGACAACTTCATGTGTAAACTATCATCATTTGCTTTCCTCTTTTTGTGAGGTCCTGAGGATGGAAACCAGGGCCTTATGCCTGCACTTGTGTGCGGGTGCCCTGTCACCAGTCACAGATCGATGGCGTCATAGGGTCCTTCCTTTCCTCTCGGTTTTGTCTTCAAAACTATATTCGTTTCTACTGGGGTGGCGTGTCTATTATTTAGCCCTTGCTGTCCTGGAAATCACCATGTCGAACAGCCTGGCCTAGAACTCATAGAGATCCACCTGCCTCGGCCTCTGGAGGGCTGGGATTAAAGGTGTATGCCGCTTTGCCTGACTTTCAACATCGTACTCTGAAAGCAGTTATTGAGGTGGTTCAAGAACTTGCCTTCCAAAAATTCAGACTGATTTTGGGGTTCTGTTCCTCTCCAGAATTAGGGTGATGATGAAAATGTACATTTTTTTAATCCCCATGAGGTGGGGACCAAAGTATTTCTTTAAAATACAACCAAATAGCACTCCGTATCTATAAATTGTGGTCTGATCTCACCTGCATGCCTTCTTGGACTTCAGATTGGTGTGATCAGTTGTATAGAGGAATTTTTCTTTCTCTGTCTCTCTATTTCTATGTCTCTCTGTCTGTCTGTCTGTCTGTCTCTCTCTCTCTCTCTGTGTGTGTGTGTGTGTAAGCATGAATGAACGAGAGAAACTCTCAGTTTTGTACGATGAAGGAATCTGGCAGCCATCTACCTTGTAAGTTAAGAACCCAATGTTTCTTATCTCCTTAACACTTTGTCCTACAAAAGCAAGTGCAAGGTGTACCCGAAGAGCCAGGTGCACACTTTACAATGCCCAGTATAAAATGAAAACAAAACTAAACAAAAGTCAAGCTATCAACTGCAGGTCTTTAAACTCCACGTGAGGCCCTGCTGCCTGGGCAGATCACATGCCCAGAACGTGCAAGTGTGTCTCCTGACACGACACAGCTCTCACGGAAAGATCACCCCTTCCCAGGTGACAGACTTCACTGGAAGAATTTCCCATCATCCACTCCTCATCATTAATCGCCTTCTCCACAGCCATTCTCTGGAGACTTGCCCCAGTTCTCCGGGTTTCTAAACATTGGCTCCAGTTTCCTGTTTATCTGTAGCTGGGAGGTGTGGGTGAGGCTTGCTTCGGTGAGCATAGTAAACACGTCTCTGTCATGGCCTCTCCCACCTGGCTCCTCCTTTTGCGGCTCACTAACTTCTTGAACTCAGCCGGGCGTGGTAGGAAACTCATAAAGGTCCCGTGAAACAGAACGAGTGGCAGGAATTCTTGGCATGTGTTTCCTCTCTAGCCAATCCTTTTTGGTTTAGTGGGTTCTGAAGGGTAGATGGAGGTAACTCACCTGCTGGGTAGTGCCAGGTGCCAGCCACTCCTGTGAACCCTGCCTCCCTGGCACTGGCTCAGAAAGACCGATTACACCGTCAGCTCAGCTTCTCTCTTGATTCTTTCTCAGTCTTAGCCTCTTTGCCTGTTTTTGATTAACAGGAACAATGGGCGCTGGCACCATGCCTTGGGGTGGACACAGAGTCTTTTGGATGTTAGAATGCTTCGTTTTGCCTACCCAGGTTCCCTTCAAGCAGGCTAAAAGGCAAGGATAAAGACTCTCCTCTCTAGCCTTTTTCAGAGATTGCCCAAGCTGCACCCTAACCCCAAAGTTCAAGCCCCTTCCTTCTGACGCTCTAGGCCACACTGTGGGTAAAGGTGATGGAGGGCATCAGATGCGTGCAGAGCACGGTGGTAAGTGACCACTTCTAGAGGAAGTCCTCTGTTGCTGTGTCGGAGCTTCTAGGATGACCTTGAACCCTGGATCTCCCAGGAGAACGGTTGAGACAGCAAGGGCTTGAGAGCTCTAGAGATATACATTCACCTTCTCCACATCTTCATCCCCCAAGCTTGTGATTGTGCTGATTTACTTAGCAGAAGAAACTTTTACACCTGATTAAGTGAAGGCTCCTGGTGTAGGGAGACTGCCTGGGTTATGCGGGTGTGTGTGTGTGAGGGGGGGTCTGATGTAATCCCAAGATCCTTGTCAAGGGGAGGCAGGCTCGAGTATAAGGTGTGACCAGGAAACAGAAACTAGAATGGCGCAATTGCTAATTGATTCCTGAGGAAAAGAATGTTGGCAGTTTCTAGAAGCTGGTCAAGGGTGAGGTAAGGAAACACAATTATTTCTCTTGCATCTTCCAGAAGGAATGCAGCTTTGTCCACACCTACACAGGGGAGTGAAACCCACTCCAGAACTGAAAGGCAATCCCGATCTCGGTGGTTAAGTCTTTAAGTTTGCAGTTGGTCATAGCAGCAACCAGAAGCTAATATGCTCTACACCTATCCTTAGAGAGTTTTCTGACTCTTCAACTGGTGATTCCCCACCCCACCCCATGCCCATTTTTATTAATAGATCATCAACTTCTGCAAACTTACGGCTGGAATTTCATCTTATTTCCATGCCGAGCCATGAACAGTGACAAAGCTAACCATTGACGGCTCAGAGATAACTAAGCTTTTATAGCTCACTTTCTTTGACAGGCAGAATATAAATAGATGCACTCTAGAATGCACAATGGCTTTAGTCACTATGGAATTTAAACGGGATCTTGAAGGATGTACAAATCCCGACGCAGTAAGGGTGAGCTGAGATGCTGTGCAACTGTTCAAGGGTTCCCAGGGCTGCATCTCCGCCACTAGTTGAATCTTGCACTGACACCAAATGCAGACACTAAGTGACTCAGGGGCTGTGCACAGGAACCCAAAGGCAGGAAAATACTGAAGGTGGCTGAGAGTATCCAGCCCAGGAAGGACTTTACCTCTCAGGAGCTCTAGACTGGTACCACCCCCAGTGCTCACACGGCTGACTTTGTCCTCTGTGTCGCATTTGGCACCGCAAGTGGCAGTGTCTCCACCGCCTACGATAGTGATGAAGCCTCTAAGGCTGCATCAAGCCCCAAGTCCACGAAGGACTTGGTTCCCCTGGCAAAAGCTTCCCATTCAAATCCCCCAATAGGTCCGCTCCAAACAATCTGCTTAGCTGGATCCACAGCCTCAGCATCTGTCTTGTTGCTCTCGGGACCCCAGTTCAAGCCCAGCCAGCCAGCAGGTACAGCAGAAGCCACAGCAGCTTGGCCTGTCCTGGGTTCTCATCAAGTGTGTCAGCAGTGACAAAGTCAGCAGGCAAGGGAATCTTCGCACCATTTTCTTAGCTTTAGACACGAGATCTTTGACGATCTTGGCTCCTTCTTCCTCACCCAGGCAAGCGCCAGTCTCCATGTTGTCGAGCACCTTGAGAAAGGTAAAGGCCATTCCACCGCCAGTGATCGTCTCATGACTTTGTCCAGCCTGTTATTGATCAACTGGATCTTGTCCTCAACTTTTACTCCTCCCAAGATAGCCAGGAAGAGTCGCTCGGGACTCTCCAAAGCTTTGGCAAAGTAGTTCGGCTCCGTCTTCCTCAAAATTCTACCAGCGTTCTGTGGCAGATTCACACCCACCATGGAGCTGTGGGCTCGGTGTGCAGTCCCCAAAGCATCGCTGACACAGACATCCCCAAGTTTGGACCGTGAGGCTCGGAAAGCATCCATCTTGGCCGACTCAGCTTTAATCTTCTTCCCAGAAGCATCCTTTCCCTTCCCTTCCTCCTCTACGTGAAAGTGAGGGTTCTCCAGCAGGATAGCAGTGCCAGCTGCTGGGTTGGCACAGACACTCTCTACTTCTGGGCTCACACAATTCTTTATGAACAGAACTTGTCAGGCATGGGAACACCATCAGCTGGCCCAGGTGGCTCATAAGGACTTGGCTCCATTGTCCAAGCTGAATTTGATGCTTGGGACAGCAGCCTTGATCCTTTGGTTATTTGTTATCTGGTTGCTTTTCATAGGAACATGGAAGTCCACCCTCATCACGATCTGCTTCCCCTTCACGTTCAGCTTGTTCAAAGTCAGCTCGTCAGACATCGACTTTTTGGCAACGCAGTAGGTTCCAAAGGCCCAGACCTGAGGAAGATCTCAACTGGTCCATTTCTTTCTCCTTCTAAGGTGTTTTTCTTTCGGGAGCATCGTGCAAGCACACAAAATATTTAAAAGAACATCTAAAGTAGCTATGTACGTTTTCCGCTGAAATCCTATGTGCAAGTCTAACACAAAACAGAAGTGCAGCTTCTTTGTTAAGTTGGAGACCTGCAGCAGATGAAGCGGAGGTAGCAATGATGAGAAGGCAGGCACTGTGTGTATAAGATTGACTGATAACCACCCACGCAGACACTCACGTCTCTTTTAAATGGGGTAGAGTTTGAAGTACCATCATTATGAATGAGGTGTGTGGGTCTATTTTATTTGTGGCGCTCAAGGCGATATGAAAGAATAGACCTCATCTTCAAGCAATTTCTTTTCCAAGAGTCTCATTTCAAATCTCTTCCTGTCGGGAAGCTTAAGCAGCAAGGTCGTGTCCCCTTCTTCCACGTTGGTTTTAGTCATAGCTAGTTTCTCATAACTATTAAAGTTGGCGTTTGTAGTCTCCTGAGCCTCTGGGGAAGTCCCTCACCCAGTGCCTTCCCCCATTCGGTGTTTTCCTGTTCACCTCAGAGTCCAGTTCAGCAGGGAGCAGGCTCAGAGATCCCCTTGCAGCTCCCTGTTGTTGGCGTCTGGAGTAGAGGACATCCTTAGACAGGGAGATCAAATAGCCCAAGGGTAAAGAGGGCCTTTTCTGTCGGCACCGCACCGACATCCTCTGGGAGGAGGCCAAGGGCAACATCAACACAGCCGGGCTGTGAAATCAAAGCCCCGGTTAAAAATAAGCAAACAAACGGAGTGGGCTAGGATTACTACTCCTTTATTAAAAGCAACTGAGGACAAGACAAAACAAACACAAACGTGGAGGAGGGTTATTAAATGTGAATTCATCTTGTAGAGGGAAATTGCTAACGTGGTCACTTCCTGGAAGGCTACAGAAAGCAAACTGAAACTCACGTATAGGTAATATTCCTTTAGCGCTGGTATAACAAGCATCGACTTAGGAACATGCTAAGAGTGTAAGTTCCTGGGGGCAGGGGGATGCGTTAGTGGCTAAGGACTGGCTGTGGAAATGTGAGGATTCAAGTTCAGATCCCCAGAACCCACTCAAATGCTGGGTAGGCGTGGCCCCCCTCCTGCAATCCCAGCCTCTGAAGGCAGAGGCCGGGAATCTAAGGGCCTTTGGCTAGAGCAGTGGTTCTCACCTTCCTAATGCTGCAGCGGCCCTTTAGCACAGTTCCTCCTGTGGTGGCCCTGACCCCAAGAATTCTTTCGTTGCTGCTCCGTAACTGTAATTTTGCTACTGTCATGAGTCATATTGTAAATATCTGGTATGCAGACTATTTGATCTGTGATTCCCAAAGGGGTCTTGACCCACGGATTGAGACCTGCTGGGCTAGTGAGAGTAAACATATCAACGGGCTTCGTTTTGATCGAGAGACCCTGTCTCCACTCTTTAGCGTCCTCCTTTAACCCTCTCGCCCCCCTGTCGCCCACCAGCTCTGACCGCCCGGCTGCCAAGCAGGCCAACTGAGACTCGCAGTCATGGCTGGTCCACGTGACTCAGGCCAAACTCGGAGTCTGCAGCAAGTTGCTTACTTCCTGAGAGTAACTCTGGTCCCCACAAGGAAGGGAGGCAAGCTCGTGATCTTTGCCTCCCAGGTTCTTTTCTTTCACGCTGGCTCTCCTGCTGTTTTGTCCCTACTCCCTCTGGTTCCTCTGTGACTTTTCCTGGCACGTATGGATGGGTCTGTGTGGGTGTTCAGAACTCATTACCTCTGGGCTGGATCCCTGGGCAAATGGCGTCTTTCCTGAGCAAGGATGACTCTAATTTGAGGGGTGATTACAAAAGAAAGCTGGAACCCACCTCCCACTGCCATATAGATACAGAGCAGGTATGTCTGGTCAGTGTACAATTTACACAGTCCAGCCTTTCTCTCTCCTGGCCCTGGCCACCCTGCATCTCATCTGCAGCCGCCTTGCCATTCTGATGCTATTCTGGCCCTTGTCTCAGGAAAGGAACTTTCATCCTCCCCAAAACTAACACTCACTGGGCAGCCTTCCAGTAGCAGGGTCATCTCTCTTTCCCACTTTCAGTGCATATGTGAGACATATATAGAATAAGACATGTACAGGGGCTGGAGAGATGGATCATAGGTTAAGAGCATTGGCTGTTCTTCTAGGGGTTCTGGGTTCAATTCCCAGCAACCACATGTGGGAGGGAAGAGCACAGGAGGGACATTCAGGCAGAAGGCAAGTGAGCTTAGAGAACAGAAATGTAAGATCTGAATAATCAAACCATATAAATGTGTGTATAATGTAATATATGCATATGTATGTATGTACGTGTATGTATGTATGGAGCGTGTGTTATTCATGTCCCCACTGAAACAGGCTACTGCAAGTCAAAGTCGATGGTGGAGAAACACAACCTATTAGCAGCAGAGACAACCAAGAAAGGTCAAGAAGTTCAATGGAGCCAGCCAGGCCTGATTGAGTCTCTCCCCTGAAAGGGCTTTGTCAAGAAATAAAACAAAAAACCAAAGCTGTTCAAACTCAAACCATGGCAGCGACCCAAGCAACCCCACTTCTGCTCCCACAGAAATGAGTACTCGGAAGCTCCGCCCACAGCCAAGGAGACTTCCGGTCATGGTGGATGCCGAAAGAGTGCTCATGGGGCCCCACCCATGGCCCACCCACCCCCGTGACAGTGTAGACAAACCTCGCCATTAAACTGCAGTGTTTGAGAGGATCACTTGCTATAGATTATTCTGTGGGTCCATTTTCATGATCTGGAGTTAGCGTAGTAGTTAAACCAAAAGTTGAGCAATATTTATTCAGGTGTCCCTCCCCTCACATAGGCTGGAATGTTTAAAATGTGTGTTCCGTGAGTATACAAAATTATACTGCTGGGCCCACAATAGGCAAGAGTTGTAACTGGAATGTTTTTACCTTCTAGTAAACTTAAAAAAAAAACAAACCCTTTTGTTTAACCTAAATTGCACATATATCAAGCGGGTGCATATCATATACATTCTCACCAAAATAAAGTCAGCGGCAGCACACAGGTGCCGGAACTGACTTAATGGGCCCTATGAAGTTTCACATTCAGGATTTCCTTCCACCATTAGTATAAAATATACGTGTTTGCTATCCAGCTGTAGCAAAGAATGAAGCCCCATGGCTTGTGTGATGCCACAGTTAGAATGAGAAAGTTTTGACTGGTCCCAGTGGGTGGAGTTAGAAATACTGTTCTGCAGACCACAGTGCGCAGGCCCACACCCCAAACCGACGACTGTCTGGCCCCGAAGGTCCATGTTGCCGACCGAGGGTGAAAAGTCCTTTTCTGGAGCCCTCCTGCAGTCCCCACCCCAGGCTGAAAACCAACAAGGAACCATATTTACAGCAGGCTACACGGGCCGCTGGTTCTACCCCTAAAATCAAAATCAGCAAGCAATTGTGTTAATTCCTTCTCTGCAGCCGTCTAAATAACTTGACTGTATGACAATAAATTGACTACTTTTATTCTCAAGATTAAAAAGTGAAAGGGCATACAGTTCAGCAGTAGGGTGCTTGCCTAGCATAAGCAAGGTACTAGGTAGGTTCAAGCCCCAGCACCAATGCCCAAACAGCAGCAAAAGCGACTTTTCCCATCAAGTAACCTGAAGCAAGTTCTCGGTAAGATTTCAATCCAGAGGTAAACAACTACTGCCCTCTGCTGGACAATCTTATAAATGATACATTAAATGGGACGAGCCAAATTCACAGGCTGGCCACTTTAGCTCTTACTTTCGCCTTTGAACATGTAGTTGCCTCCAAGGGTGGGGAGTGCATTGGTTTATACAACCCAACTAATATTTTAAATAATAATTTTATTCTTTGATAAGTCACACATTTATGCAGTGTATAAATCCATCCTCTCCTCTTGCCTTCATGTCCCCTTCGGTTTGTTACTAATTCCCAGAGTCCAGTTAGTGATGTCTATACACACACGGGTACAGGGCCATCCCCTGGGGACCTGAGCAATCTACCAGTGAGTACATCTCCAAGGGACATTGGCCCCCTCTCATCAGCCATCACCTGCCAAGAAAGACCTCTTCTGTGTAGGTGCCCACAGCTGCTGTGAGCCGACGGAAGCCCAGGCGAATTCTATCCAGAAGTCGCGGTCACAGCTCTCCCCTTCAGCCACTGGCTCTTACAGACTTCCCTCTGCTCTTTCTAGGAAGTTCCCTGTGCTTTGAATAGTGGAGGTTGATATTAATAATCTATCCATAGCTGGACCCTTCAAGGTATCTCTTCTTGGCTTTTGGACCAGTTGGAGGTCTCTGTGCAAGTCCCTGCTACAAAAAGAAGACTCTCTTTAGACCACAGTGGGGGAGCAGCATGTATCTCTTGGTATAAACATGGGGATTTAGAAGGCAGTTTGAGGACATGACTGCTCAGCGAACCACGGAGTAGGTGCCCCTTAGGGCCCACAATCCCCTCAACCTTGAGCATTTGGCCTGGCTCACAGGACTGGACACGAAAGTTCTCTTGTTGAGAAAGTCTCAGATCGAATCAGAAAGCAGTTTTATACCCTTATAACTGCCACGCCACAGCTACACCAACCACAACTACACCAATGGGCATCTGTTGCCAGTCTCTCAGTATCATAGCCTATATAGTCCAATGCTGAGTAAGACATTGATAAAAAAAAAGGAAAGAAAAACATTAAAAAATCAGGTGTTAGTGGTACACGCCTTTAATCCCAGAACTCGGGAGGCAGAGGCAGGCAGATCTCTGTGAGCTCGAGACCAGCCTGGTCTACAAGAACTAGTTCCAGGACAGGCTCCAAAGCCACAGAGAAACCCTGTCTTGAAAAATCAAAATAAAATAAAATAAAAAGACATTGATGACCCCCTCATCCCCAAGAAGCCTGTAAGCTAGTTAGCAGGCACAGGGTTCCCTGGTCAGTTTGATTGATTTCTTTATGCCTGCATCCAAGGTGAGAGGTATCTTTAGCAAGAGTCTTACTATCTAGCTATGGTGGGCAACCAAGAGTAATGCAGTTGTTGTGGGATTCCCCTCTGTATGCTATGAATGTGTTTTATTACCATTGGTTATTAAAGAAGATGTTTTGGCCAATGGCTTAGTAGAGTAAAGCCAGGTAAGAAATCCAAACAGAGATATAGAGAGAAAGTAGGCAGAGTCAGGGAGAAGCCCTGTAGCTGCCAAAGGAGAAAGATGCCAGCCACCAGCCCGAACCTTACTGGTAGGCCACAGTCTTGTGGTGGTTCACAGATTAATAGAAACGGGTTAATTTAAGACGTAAGAGTTAGCTAGAAATATGCATAAGCTTCTGGCCAAACAGTGTTGCAATTACTATAGTTTCGGTGTGATTCTTCAGGTCTGAGGTGGGTGGGAAGATAGGAGCAGTTTCCACCTACAGGCAATAGCTTGTAGTTTAGGGAGTCTCCCAGGCCTTCATCACCAGTACTCAGGGAGATAACACGTGGCCGGCATGGAGATTTTCATTAACAGCCCAGGTCTTCTGGGAGCAGCAGTGTCCTCCCATACAATGAACTTCTGCTCAACGTCTTCTTTTAAAAATATTCTTAATTTGCTTACAAGCTAGTAGATTTCCATAGACGTGCTTTGTGTATCTAACCACTACCCTCTTCCTGCCCCAGGCCACCTATAGCCACATAAACCTTTGACCTTGAATATGTCCCCATCTCCTTTCAGGTCACTTATGTTGTCTGTCCCTCTAATTGAGTTTGTCTTGGGTTAGAAAATCGCAGGTTTCTGTATAGCTCTTTCAGGCACCTTTCATTGTGGTTAAACCTTCCACTAACATCTCATTTCCCGTTCTCCACCCCGACCCCGCTTTTACAATCAGTTTCTTTCTCATGTAGTGCCCAAAAGGTTTACATGTCATTTGATGATCATGAAACATCCCGTTCCTCTCTAGCAAGGCGGCATTACTTAACAAAACAGTACCAAAGTTTAATGATAGGACGCAGAAGTAGATCCTAGGATGGGCTGGGGAGAGGGCTTAGTGGATAAAGTGCTTGTCATATGAGCGTGCCCCATTTCCAGAACCCCCATTTTAAAAAAATTCAGGCTTGCTGGTGCATGTTTGTAATCCTAGCGCCGGGAAAGTGAAGACAAGCAGATCCTTTGGGCTGCTGGCCAGCCGGCCTAGCCCACCTGAACAGTCACAAAACGTGACAGACAGCACCTGGAGAACGACACCTGAGGTTGCCCTTTGGCCTCCACATGCATACATGCTAGCACACACACTAAGATGCATACACATGCCTGTGAGCACATATATACATATCTTTCTGCTACCCCATGGTAAAATTTATTTACTGATTTTAAAATAAATTTTATGATTTATTTAACTTTATTTTATGTGAATCGGTGTGAAGGTGTCAGATCTCCTGGAACTGAATTTTCAGACGTTTGTAAGCTGCCATGTGGTTGCTGGGAATTGAACCCAGGTCCTCTGGAAGAACAGCCAGAGTTCTTAACCGCTGAGCCATCTCTCCAGCCCCCTATTTACTGATTTTATTTGTTTTTGAAATTGTGTTCAATTTGTTTATTTGTTTATGTATTTTTATTTATTTATTTTGCTTTTTCAAGACAGGGTTTCTTTGCTTAGCACTGATTGTCCTGGGACTCTCTCTGTAGATCAGGCTGACCTTGGACTCACAGAGATCTGCCTGCCTCTGCCTCCCGAGTGCTGGATTAAAGGTGTGCACCACTTACACCCAACCAAAACTGTACTTTAATTAGAGCATTTTCCTCTTCCCTTTCCTCCCTCCAACCCCTCTTGTACACCTTTTCCTCCTTTTCCATGAGTTGTCACTGCATGCATATGTGTATTTGTAGATATGTGTATATTGCCAAATACAGCCTGTCACGTATAGTTTTTGATAATTATCTAAGTATGATAGGGGATGGACTGGAAAGCTTATCCAAGGGTGTCAGGTTCCCTGGAGCTGGAGTTCAAGTGGTTGTGAGCTCCCTGATGTGGGTCCCCAAGAGCAGAAAACGCTCCTAACCACCGAGCCATCTCTCCACCCCCAGTTTGAAACCTTTGAGCAGTATGAAGGGGCAACCAATGAAGAGCAAATCTTCCTCACTCCTTGATCCAGAGGTTTATCATTATCCATTCTATGTCTCTTTCCACGGATAGGCAGTGCATAAACACACGAAAGTACTGTGATAGCTAATTTTATGATGCCCAGATGGCTGGTTACACATTATTGTGGGTACACATCGGTGTTACCTACTTTCCTTGTCGCTGTAACCAAATACTTGACTAGAAACATCTTGAAAGCAGAAATACCTGTTTGGGCTCATGGTTTGAGGAGATACAGTACACCACAGCAGGGAAGGCGTGGAGGCAGGGGCATGCAGCAGATTCTTTATATCGATAGATAGGGAAGAGCAATAGTAAGTCAGATATCCAATTCACTTCCTCTGTTTCCTTTTTGGTCTTATCTAAACCCCAGCCCATAAGATGCTGTCACCCACATTCAGGAGGTGTCCTCCCCCTCAGCTGATCTCTGAAATGCCCTCCCAGACACACCAGACCTAGGTGATTATAAATCTAGTCGCCTTGACATGATGAACTATTCCAAGTCTTCCTTTGTCAACCTGACATTCAAATGCACCACTTCAATCCACTTCATTTCATACTTGGCTCCCATTGGCTCCTGGCCATCTGACAATGCAAAATGCATTTAGCTCATTTTCAAATGTCCCCATAGTCTTTGCTGTACCAATACTGCTTAGAAGACTTCGGTCTTCTACACAGTGAACTTCTAACCTCGGGGAAATTTCTTCACTTCCTAAACTTTCTAAACTCAAGGAAATCTCTTAACTCTCCTCTAAAAGTTAAAACATAAAATGTTACATCTTTCTATCATACAAAGGAAGGGAGGAGACTAAGGCCATGGACACCTGTGGCCGTGTGTTCAACATCAGAGGCTTGTGCGGTCCCACCTCTCCGTTTCACAGTATGGAAGCCATGGAGGCAGCTCTGTGACAGCAGGGCCATGGTGGCCAGGAGCATGTGGCCCCTCACATCTTGGCAGACCACAAATGCAGGACTCAGCTCACTTTTTCCTTTCTCCTCTTCTCTTCCACCCAAGGCTGCAACCCACAGGCTGGACCCTTTAAAAAAATTATTTATTTATGTACTTATTTATTTGTTTGTTTATTTTCTTGACATGGTGGTCTCTAGTTCCATGGATACGGTCATTTTTGGGAGTGCTGATTTGAACCTTTGGTCTCTCTCCTGCAGAGTGGTGCTGTCTGATTTGACCTAAAGAAGGGGTGTGTTCTTCCAATTCCCTTCTTCCAGTCTCCCAGAAGATTCTCTGCAAGGTCAGTGGAGATGACTGTGAGTTTCATTGGCTCCTGGGAGACATGTCTTCCTGCTTCTGGGACTGAATACACTTCCTGTTCCTGCCCTAGTCGCCACCCTGCACTTCCCTGTGGTGTCATTGTTGGAGTTCCCATGACCTCTCCTTCTGTTGGTGTCTTAGTCTGTGTTTGCCCCGAAATCAGAACTTAGGATACAGGCTTGCACGTCGGTGGTTTATTCTGCAAGGTGATCCCATCGGACAGGAGTAGAAGGCACACAAGAGGAGGAAAGGTATACACCAAGGGTGAGCTAGTGAGCTGGTCACTGGAGAAGGCAGGTGGGGCTCCACCCTGATGGGGCTATCCAAGGAGTCTGCCTCCTCCCATTGCCTGGAGATGCCAGCTTCTTGTACTTCTGGGGTGGGTATGTGATTTGGGGACTCCTGAGTTGGCGTCTATGCAAATGAGTCCAAGGTGGCCTGGGAACAGAAGTGACTTGACAGAGAGAAGCTGAGACGTTATTTGATTTCTGGTTTCTGCATCTTCTTTCTTGGCTTATGCATTTGTTTTGATGTTAAAAGGGACATATTGGCAGCAGTCCTTTGAGCTACTGACTGCGAGAGAACCGGCTGGATGCCTGTGACAGTTACCTCCCTTCTTCATCTCCAGCACCTGGATTCCCTTTTCCTCCCCAGGGGATTGAAATCCTGGTTCCTACACCCCTACTTCTTCTTTTGCTTTTGCTCTGTTGGGATGGAAATTTCCCCCATCCTTTCTGAAAAAGGCCGATGGAGGAGGTCACTGTCTACAAAATATCCTTATTTTAATGCCACATTTTAGGAAAAGATTGGAAATCATGTTTCTATGTTATTTTGGAGGCATCTACTCTATTGTTTTCTCAATTCTAGTATTGTTGTGAAGCCCCACACCAAAGCCTTTGTTCTTAAACTTTTGAAAGCTGGGTGGTGGTAGTGCATGCCTTTCATCCCAGCTCTCAGAAGGTAGAGGCAGGCAGATTTTTGAGAGTTTGAGCCCAGTCTGGTTTACAGAATGAGTTCCAGGACATCCAGGTCTGTTACACAGAGAAACCTTGTCTCAAAAAAAGAAAGAAAAAACCCAAAAAACTAAAAAACAAACCAAAAACCAAAACAACAACAACAAAAACCTTTTGAAGGGTTTTCATTCCCACTCCATATAATCTGAAGGGTGATCTGTGATAGCCACACATCCAGCCTTCAGGGTCCAGCTGTGTTAAATATGCAGCAAGCCAAAGTAAGAGAAAAAATAGCAAATGATAGATACATAATAGATGGATACATAGATGTATGATAGATATGGATAATAGATATGGGTAGATGATAGATAACATAGATGATAGATAGATAAATGGATCGATAGATATAGGTAGGTGATAGATAATAGATATAGATGATAGATAGATGATAGATAGATAGATAGATAGATAGATAGATAGATAGATAGATAGACAGACAGCAAAATATCATCACATCTGGCCTTCAAAACATCCAATAGAAACTACCTGGGAAGCCCTGTTGGGCAGTCAGCTGGTGTCCCCAGTAGCAGAGGCGAGCCCTTGGGTGAGGCTTCCACGTAAAAGAGTACCAACAGAAAGGTGATGCCATTAAATTGGGGGCTCACAAACACCCAGTAGAAACCCACTGGGGAAGCTGAGGCAGTCAGTTGGAGTCCCAGTTGAATTTTATCTCTACGGAGAAATTTCCCATGACTGAACTTCCCACGGCCAGGCTTCAGGCTTCTGGTTCCCACGGCAGGCACTTGTATATCACGGATTAAACAATAGGAACCTCTGTTGAAAATAGTTCCCAGCCTTTCTCAAGGACACACACAGTCTTATTACTTGGGCTGTTTTGTTGTTCCCTTCCCTCCAGATCACAGAGCTGGGTATGGAGAAGTCATCCCAAGACAAGGGGCCTTGAAAGATACAAGACAAACAATTTGAGTCTGAAATTGGCTGGGGGTGAGGGATAACCCCATGTCCAGAGCCAGCATCTCAGTGTGCTCAAACAACAGATGCTGATTTGCCTGTACAATGTACATTACAATCCACACTCCGCCCCCCCCCCAGCTTCGTGCTTCTTCTTTCTGTTCATGTCCTGAGATTTATTAGAATGGTTTACAGGCTGTGGTCCAGTTTGTCCAACAATGGCTGACTACCAACAGAAGGTCCAAGAACTCAGTAGTAGTTGTTCAGTTCATGAGACTGGATGTCTCAGCTGGTCTTCAGTATGCACCAGAATCCTGAAGAAGTGGGCTCTTCAGGAAACGGACTTGCTAGTGAGAGCAAGGACAAACAGGCGAAGAGATCAAGCTTCATTCTTCCATGTCCTTTAGAGAGGCTTCCAGTAGAAGGTGTGGCCCAGATTAAAAGTGGTTCTGCCCACCTCAAAATATCTGGATTAAAAGTGTATCTTCTCACCCTAAATGATCTGGATTAAAAGTGTGTCTTCCCACTTCAAATGATATCATTAAGAAAAAAATTCCAGAGGCTGGAGAGATGGCTCAGCAACTGAGAGCACTGGCTGCTCTTCCAGAGGACCTATGTTCAAGTCCCAACATGGCAGCTCACAACTGCCTAAAACTCCAGTTCCAGGGGACCTGGCATCCTCACGCGTACATCCGGGCAGGCAAAACACCAATGCACATTAAAATAAATTACTTAATTTTAAAACTCCCTCACAGATGTGTTCAGCTGCTGGGGTTTTCCTTACTTCCAGGTGTAGTCGAGTTCACAGCTATGAAGGGCTCTCACAGGTGTGGTAGCTGTAACCCCAGCAAAGATCCTTAGACACTCTCTCTAACCAGCCACCGTAGCACATGTGGCAGTGAGTTCCAGACCAGTGAAAGACTATGTCTCACAATAAGCTGGACCATGTTCCTGAATGACACTTGAGACTGCCTTCAGGTATCTGTGCATGTGCACACACATATGCACATGTATCTACGTGTACATATATACCCGCACACACGTGAACAGATGTTCCTTAGTATGTAGTGGGGTTATATATGAATGAACCCACAATAAGATGAAAATATCATGAGTCAAAAATATATCTAATCTGCTTTGCTTACCCAACATCATAGCCCCACCAGTGTATTGTTGTTAATTGACTCTTTCCTTGCAATCACAAGGCCAACTGAAAACTGTGTCTTGATGCTGCCACCCAGCACCCCAAGGCAGAATCTTATGGTATATCGCTAATCCTGGGAGGTTAAAACATTTCTGCTGAATGCTTATTGGTGTCACACCTTTATAAAGTCCAAAAAATATTAAGTCAAACTATCATGTGTTGGAGATCATCTACATATATGTTTATGCATATACATGTAAGTGCTCACATATATGTATAGCAACTTGTTCTTGTTGCATAAACCGCACAGTTTTTCCCCCTCAGGATATCACAAGGATTTTTTTTTTTTGAAAAAAGACTTTATTTATATGTATGAGTGTTTTGCCTACAAGTGTGTCTGTGCACCCTGTGCATGTAATACTCACGGAGGCCAGAAGGTGGCATCAGATCTCCTGGAGCTGGTTATGAGCTGTCGTGTGTGTGTGTGTGTGGGGGGGGGGGAGGTGCTGGAAATTGAACCTGTGTCCTCTGGAAGAGCAGTCAGTGCTCTTAGCTGCTGAGTCGTTTCTCCAGCCCTTATTACTGTTCTTACAACAATTATTATTTATTACTATTGTGTATAATGTGTATATGGGTGTGAGGGCAGGTGTGTCCCACAGCGCATGTGGAGGCCAAAGGACAGCTTTTAGGAGCCCTCCTCTTCTGCCTTGCTGAGTCAGGTTTTCTCTTGTTTTGTGCTGTGTCCTCCAGGCTAACTGGCCTGCGAACATTTGGATAACTCTCTTCTCACTGAATATGTTCCCCTCCTCCAGCTGCCTACATGGGTGCCTGAATTACAGATGCAGGACACGACATCTGGCTTTTTCCATAGGTTCCGGGGACTGAGCTCAGGTCACGTCTACACGGCAGGCAGCAGGCACTTTTACTGACTTAGTCACCTCTTGGGCTCTCTTACATTTTTTTTTCTCCTTTGAATACTTTGTTCCTTCCAAGTTGCTTTTTTTTTTTTTAACACCGTCTTCCACACTCGACTACCGGCAAATGTGGGGACTTCAGCGGTTGACTGTGGCTCTGACTTTGCTTTTCACCATGGAGGGATCAGGCTGGGCCACGTGTAGGGAGTTCGGATGAGAGCATCATCTGTGTGTCTTTCCCCATACGCTACTTAGGTTCCCTGGAGTGTGCTCTCTCAAACTGCTCACCATAAAGTGTTAGTGTGCTTTTACGAGGACCTGGGGAGGATGCGGTATTAGATGTCTGTTTCCCATCTGCTGCCTGGCTTACGGTCCTGGCTCTTCACATGCACCTCCTGCGACTTCGCTCTTTCCTCGCATTTAGTCTCCCGATCCCCACATTTCTGTGTCTCTGAGGTTGGGAAACGTAGTCTTTAAAAGCTCGAGTTAAAACGGTAACAGCAACTCGATAACCGAGCTGAACAACGCTGGGTGTTTGTGAAATAATTTATACACGAAAGCCTGGAACTCGGCAGCAGGCAGTGCTGTTCAATGCATAAGATGTAGAACAAAGCAACATGCTTCGATGTGGGGGTGGCGCTACAGAGGACAAATGGAGTTCTCGGGTGCTCTCTGTGAACGGGAGACAATGGATGCCGGCTGCTCAGATGAGGCCGGACCTGAATCCTGTAAGAAGCCCCGTATGTGGGATTTGGTTTTCCAGATGGTGAATGACTTAGTAAAGCTCAAAACAATAACAACCATAAAGTGAGTGACGTTTCAGCTCACATAGCTAAACTTCTGCTCATTCTGCATACAGTAAAACCATGCAAATATGTTATAAATTATCCTGCTAAATGGAGTTGCTTTGGGGTTTAGACCATTTTTCCTGTCTGAACAAGTCCAGGGCTGTGTAGACCCTTTGGGCTGGGGAACTAACTGCCTCATGCATTATGATATATCATGTAGTCCTGGTCTTTGGTTGCTGAATGCTTGTGTCTTCTAGATTTTGTGGTCGTGAGACATGACCCATGGAAATTGCAGTTGCCCCTGGCCAATGGGAGCATTCTATGCATCTCTTGGCTGGTTCCCTGTGGAGGGCCTATCCCAAGATCCTTGGCGAAAATTGCTACTTTGGGGGACTGTGTTCTCAAAGAGGCACTTACTGTGCAAGCTGTGCTTAAGGAGCGGTCAGATATTAGTACCCTCTTAAAATTAAAATGTGGTCAGGGTTTGCTTTATAAAAGTCTTGGGTGTGGGAGGGGTGACTGGAGGGAGGAGCAGGTGTCTATAAATTAATCATTGTTAAAATGTGGTATTGAATTCATGGTAGTGTATATATATATATATATATATATATATATATATATATATATATAATTTCTCTCAATTTTTCCATGTGTTTGGAGTTGTTCACAAAAAAAAAAAACGGTTTTGAGATGTGCCATTCCAGGTTAGGTTCCTGTGCCTGCTGGTAGGGGTGACAGAAGAGGCATATTAAAGTAGATATTGATGCTTAAGAATGGCAGAAATGTCAGGAAGGCCACCATAATGCTTTTCTATGCCACAGTTATTTTAAGACAGTGCATTTGGTGGGGGGGCTTAAATAAACAGCCTGTTAGGGACACTGGACACTCTCTCCCAATATCTGCTAGCTCTCTAGACTTCTCGTCTTCTATAAGATCACGTCATCCCTCACAAGGAAGTCCTGGTGATTATCTCAACACCAAGTTCCTCATAATTTATTTTAAAAAGAAACAGAATCAGAGCTGAACTCAGTCTATGAAGGAGAAGCGGGAAAGTGCCGGAGGATGTGCGATTCGTGGCAGCCTGGCTGTTTGTCTCAATTCCCTGTGCGTGCCCCAGGGCAGCTGTCACCGCGGCGCGGGTGGGAAGTGGATTATTGGAGTCTTTGCTGCTGCAAAGATGGATGGTTTGTAAGTGGGACCTCTTCTCCTCGCAGTGACCAGGCGCGATATTGAGCAAAATAATGGTCAGAACGAACATTGCCAGGCCCCTAATGAGAAGCTGTTGACAGAAAAATTGCTCTAGCATTCATCAAAAAGCCAATAAATGCCAAGGAAGGGAGCAGAAATGCAGTAGCTTATAAATTCCTTCTCGAGGGGACTGTGGAGAGGACCCGGGGGCAGCACACGGCACTGCCTTCACAGCGCCGCTGAAGAGGCCTCCTGGAAGCCCGTAACATCAATGGGTGGCCTACCTGAGCAGTTTTCATTTATTTATTTCTGAGGGGAGAGAATCAACAAGGAGGCCACGCCAGTCTTTGGTCAGAGCAGTCTGTGTTGGATACCCACAGCGGCTGAATCGCTAGTTCGGTCACGTGACAGTCTGTGCGCCACGCCCGCGTTTGAAAGCTTTACAGGAATGCAGTACTTTGCTCACTAACAAGCCGAATGGATTCTTCTGGGTTCCTGTCACTCCCATGGCCCACACTCCTCACGTTACAGCTGTTGCTCCATGACAGTGTGTCTTCTGTGGAGGTGGTGGGGACGGGGTGGGTATTTACTGACAGCCAAGCATGACTTAGCTTCTTGACTTATACTGGTTCCTGATGGTTATACTGAAGGAGGGACTTCGGTGGGTGAGATCTCTTTGGGAAGGGATTTACAGGCAAAAATATGAGAGCTTGGTTGGGGTCGGACAAGGCCGACAGGGATGGGCCAGTCAGCGATGGACAATCATCTCCTAACTAGGCTCTGGGACGGATGACTTGAGGGGGTCGGGACAGTGCCCGCCGGTAGTATGAGATTTCTCGTGGGGGTGTCATGATTTCGGTGTGATTTGGTCTCATACGTGTCTAAACACTTGGTTCCCAGCGGGTGGCTCTGTCTGGGAAGGTTGTGGAACCTTTGGGAGACAGAGCCTCACTAGAGGAAGAGTGTCAAGCCTTGAGTTTTTCTAGCTGGTCCCACTTCCTGGGACTGACTACCTCAGGGTCCTGCCATTGTGCCTTCCCCGTTATGCTGGAATATGTCCCCTCGAACTATAAGACAAAATGAGCCCTTTCTTCCTTAAGTTTCTTTTCGAGTGTCTTGTCACAACAACAAGAAAAGTGACCACGACAGGGGCTGATGAAAACTCCTCAAAGTATTACACCAGAAAGCTATGAATAGGAACAACTGAATTGTATGTCTTAAGTGGGATCATTTCATGGCATGAGAATCTTATCTTTTGTTTTGTTTTGTTTTGTTTTGTTTTTTGAGACAGGGCTTCTCTTTGTAGCTTTGGTGCCTGTCTTGGAACTCACTCTATAGACCAGACTGGCCTTGAACTCACAGACATCTGCTTGCCTCTGCCTCCTGAGTGCTGGGGTTAAAGGCGTGCACCACCACCATCTGGCCATATCTTTTTTAAATCTGATTTTATTTTATGTGCACTGGTGTGAGGGGTCCCTGGAACTGGAGTTACAGACAGGTGTGAGCTGCCATGTGGGTGCTGGGATTTGAACCTGTGTCGTCTGGAAGAGCAGTCAGTGATCTTAACTGCTGCGCCATCTCTCCAGCCCTGAGAATCATACCTTTCTAATGCTATCTCTGTGTGTGTGTGTTATGTACATGTAGGCATATGTACTTGTGTATGCACGTGAACATGTGTATATGTATGCTAGAGATTGACACTGGGTGTCTTTCTTAATAATGTCCACCTTATTTTTTTCTGAGACTTCATCTTTCTGGAACTAGGAATCTGCTGGTACCTATGCTATCCACCCCCAACACCCCTAAGTGTGCTGGACTTCAGATCTGTGTCACCATGCCCAGTTTACATGGTTGCTGGGGATACAGTCTCAGGTCCTCGTATTTATGAATCGGGTACTTTTACTGACTGAGCCTCTCCCCAGCTCCCTAATGTAATAAATATTATTTTAAAAGCACCAGTAATTCTATCACTCTGAGGCAACCTATTAACCTAAAATGTATATAATAAAAGTGAAGCCTCGACCCCTAGACACCCCCTACTCTCTTCTAGAAAAATGAATGCTGGCGGAATACAGTGAGCTACGTGTAATACCGTGTTTTATAAATGCATGTAATTTTTTTTTCATTCATAAAACAAAGCCCGTCTCTGTCTTTACAAGGGGTTCTAGCTGATCACTGTGTTTAAAGATGTTGTAGATGTCACCTTTAAGGTGTCCTCTGTCACGTTGACACACTGTTACACTGCTCTGTCCACAGCACTGGTCTGTTTGTGGGCTTCTTTTTTTTGGGGGGGTTTGGTTTGATTTCTTGAGACGGGATTTCTCTGTGGCTTTGGAGCTGTCCTGCAACTCACTCTGTAGATCAGGCTGGCCTCAAACTCACAGAGATCCACCTGCCTCTGCCTCCCGAGTGCTGGGATTAAAGGTGTGCACCACCACCACCCAGAGTGGTTTTTGTTTTTTTAAATCTTTGTTTCAACCAAATTTAGAAATTATTTCTCCAGATAAGCAACTATATTATTTAAGTTGTCAAATAAACAACTTTATACTTGTCTCCCCGGGTTTTGAGGTAGTGGGGATCGAGGCCACGGTCTGGTGCATCCTAGGCCCTAATACTGAGCTACAGTGCCAGCCCTTGGGTTTGCTTTTTTCTTTTCTTTTTGATACTACTAATAAAATTACATCATTTCTCCTTCCCCTTCCCACCTTCCAAACCCTTCTATATATGCCTCATTTTGTTCTTTCAAATCCATGACCTCTTTTTCCTTGATTGTTATTGCATACATAGATGTATATGTATATACATATTTATTTCTAAATATAACCTACTCAGTCTGTATAGTGTTACTTGTGTTTTTGTTTCCAGGGCTGATCATTTTGTATTGTGTAGCACAAAGAACAAAAACCCAAAGAAAGCTATTGGGGTTCAACATGAGTATCAGAAAAGCAAAGCAACCAACCACTGTGAGAGCCCTTTTACCGCTACCAAATCTTCAGACCTAAAGGGCGAGATCCTGACTCCATGAATCCTCAGACTGCACACCCCAGTGAGCGCCTGTCTCTTCTGCTTTGTACTCCTCTCTCCACCCAGCCATATCACTCCTGTCTCCACCTCTCTAGTGCTGGGATTAAAGGCATGGGATCCCAAGTGCTGGGATCACCTTTGTGTGAGCTCTGGTTCTCTTTTAGACAGATTCAATCTGTGTAGCCCAGGGTGGCCTTGAACTCACAGAGATCTGTCTGCCTCTGTCTCTGGAGTTCTGGGATTAAAGGCGTGTATTACCACTGCCTGGCCTGTATGGCTGACTAGTGTGGTTGCTTCACCCTCTGATCTTCAGACAAACTTTATTTACTAACACACAAATAATATACCACTACAGCATTGGATAGCCAATTTGTGTGCTCTTCCCTAGGGTAGACTATCTCTCTCCTTCTGCCTGTAGTTCTTTGTGTAGGGTTGAACCCTCGTGGTTCTGTTTCCACTCCATCCATTTTCAACCCTTGAACCCTTGTGTGTGTGTTTTTTTTTTTAAGTCTCTTTGTGTAGCCCAGGCTGGGCTTGAGCCCATTATTTTGCCCAAATTGGCCTCATGCCTCTGTTTCCCAGGCACCAGAATTCCAGATGTGTGCTACCACACCTGGACTGTATGTCCTTTTCATTCATAAATGATGAGGCTACAACCCTCGCTGTGTTGAGAAAAAGCAACCCTCTTCTCAAAACCCAGAATTCCTTGTGTGTTGTTGATCAAATGTCTGACCGGGAAAACCATATGGACAAAATCAACACTGGAAGACCCTGTGACGAACAGCTCTGGGGATAGCTGAAAGATGCTTAATGTATTAATAAGAGGAACGTGTTGAAAATTCTAGCTACCGGCTGTCTGTTTTGTTTAAATGGCTTGCAGGTATGTAGATGGTGACGCTCTCCTAGATGGTGTTGAGTCAGCGGGATAGAACATACCGGGTCAGTTTCACACCGGAGTAGAACCCTTATCCTAAAAGCTCAAGGGCTCCTATGGAGTAGTGCGTGTGTGACTTGCTGGTTGGAGGGCAGCTGGATGGAAGTTTGGAGAAAGAAGATTACACGCAAGACTGATATTTCACCAAATCATAAATTTAAAATAAACTTCTACAACCATCAAAAACAAAGTTGGAATTTCCCTATTTTGGTCCTATTTCTCAGAGGGAACTCACACATGGCTCCCCACTGCTTCGAAGGAGTTGTTTAAACTCCGTAGTTTTTTACTCAGGGGCTCTGACCCTGACCCCTGACCTAATCTGCATGCCCCAGTGGGCTTCTTTAGCGCACACCACACACCTAACCTTCCAGGGACCTTTCGTGCCTTCTGCGGCTTCATCCTTGGTCCACATTTCCCAGGTCCACAATTGCTCATCCAGACAGCCTTCCTGAAGCTTCTGGTTCTCTAGCTGGGAGGAAACGCTTCCTCCTCTGGATTCAGGACTCAGGTATCTCTGTATCTGAGGGCATATATCTTGGGTTCCTTAGTTATTTACGGTTTTGTTGTCTCCGCCGGGAGCACATAATGGAGAATGCTTTAGGGTGTACAGAAGACCTGATCCATATGACTTTAACAAGGATGTACATTTCACGTAAGAAGACACTGAGAGGGTAGCAGGGTCACACCCAGCCTCTCGCCTCACTCTGCTACATTTACTGGGGAAGCTTTTACCTCCCAGCTGTCCTCCATGCAAGATGTCCCGTGCAAGTTCACAGCCCAAACTTGAGAGAAAGCACACTACTTCTCTGGAGGACAGACCCACGATCCCAAACTCCTGCAATCATCCCTTGTGCGATGTCTTCCCGTGACCTGCTAACTGATAGACTATGGCAAGGTGATGGGTTAGACATGGTTTCATACATGTGCTCATGTTGCACGAAACTGTAGCATCTATCTTGCTAGGAAACTGTCTTTTGTTACCTTTGATGAAGCAAACCTCCGTGCTACAAAATTTAGTCTGTAGAGCGCCACACATGGGCAACAGCCAACCAGAAACAGACCCTCAGTTTGGTAGTCTTTACAGAACTAAATGCCACCCACAATCACAGGAGATTGGAAGTGACACCTTCCCTTGACAAGCCTCAAATGAGACTACAGCCCTGGCTGATCCCTCTCTCCTCTCTCTGTGTGCATGTGTGCATGCATGTGTGTGTATGTGCATGTGTGCGTGTGTGTGTGTGCAGTATGGATGCATACATGCATGATCTGCATATGGAGATCAGAGAACAACTTCAGTTGTTGAGTTGGTCTGGGGTGGGGCACCGTCCATCTTTTTGTTTCAGATTGGATCTCTCACTGGCCTGTATCTTTGTTAGCTGGCGCCCAAGCTTTCAGGATCCTTCCTGTGTTCCCCTGTCATCTAGTTAATTCTGGGATTGCAGGTGTATAACATTGAGACCTAGATTTACTTTTCTTATGTATGTTTGGGGAATCTGAACTCAGGTCCCCACATTTCCTTCTTTGTTTTGGTTTCTTTTCTTTCTTTTCTTTCTTTCTTTCTTTCTTTTTTTTTTTTTTTTTTGAGACAGAGTGTCTCTATGCCTTCCTGGCAGTCCTGGAACTGACTGTGTAGAACAGGCTGGCCTTGAACTCACAGAGATCCTCCTGCCTCTGCCTCCTAAAAGTGCTAGGATTGAAGTTGCGCACCACCACGCGTGGTGCTCCTCACACTTACACAGCTTGTGCTTGGCTGAACGAGTTGTCTCCCTGTCTTCTGGCTAAACACAAATCTTCATGAAACAGTGAAGCAGAGAAGGACTGAAGTCATTTGGGTTCAAGGTTTACATAAGCATAAGAAGAAATCTTAGCTATCTTGACAGTTTCAATCCCTTTCCCACCAACCACCCGATATATATATCGGATGTCCTGGAACTTGATGTGTAGACCAGTCTGGCCTCAAACTCACAGAGTTATGCCTGCCTCTGCCACCCAAGTGCTGGGATTACAGGTGTGCGCCATCACCACCCGGCTACCACCCATTTTCTCAAATCTCTCTGAAGACTGTTCTGTCGCTGCAAGTCGAGGGTTTGGAGACTAAAATGCACATTAGTCCTGCTTTACCAAAACAAGCCCAAACTTCTGAAGTCTGATTTTATCCAAGTGGAGGGGTACCGCTCTCACATGTCAACTTCAGCTTGAAGAGAACTACCACCCGACCTCCCTGCCTTGAAAAAGAAAACAGCAATTTAATTCACGCTTCACTCTCTAAAACCGATTCAGAACTGGGGGGGCTGAACACAGCAGGACACGAAAGGAAACTGTGCATTGGCAGCATCTTACATAGAGCAAGCGACTCTGCGGGTCTGTTCTGCGCCAGGCATTGTCACCAATAGCAAGCGCTTCCCTGTGCAGCCAGAACGGGCTGACATTGCATCCAAGAGACACAGTACACAGAGCCCAGATGGTATGTCATCTTTTCATGAGCCATCATCCGGGACATGAAAAAATAAGCTCTGAGGGCTGAGGAGGCGGCTGGGTTGGCCAAGTTCTTGCTGTGTAAGAATAATGGCCTGTGTTTGATCCTCTGAACCCAGGTAAAAAGTCAGGCATGGTGGAACACGTTTGTAATCCTAGTGTTTAGACTGGGAAGGCTGAGGCAAGTTTATCCCTAGAGACTGCTGGCCGGCCACTCTCACCAGCCGGCAAGCCCTAGGTCCTAGTGAGAGACTCTGCCTCCAAACACAAGGTGGACAGTGCCTAACGAATACCCTCCAAGCCGACCTTTGGTTCCATGCACATGTGCACACACACATACACACCACACACATGCACACATGATAAAGGGAAACTAAACTTTATGCCTCAAGTGATGAAAGAAAAATCTTTGGAAAATGAAAACTTGACATTTTCTTAAAGAATCCAGGATGTAGGACTAGAAGGACAAATTATTGGTGGAGCAGCCATGACTTCTTCCTTCTCCATTCCAGCTCTCCCTCCTCAGTAGGGCCTTGCTGTGGAGCCCAACCTGCTTTGGAATTCTCTATCCTCTTGTCTCCGTCTCCTGCATGCAGGGTTTACACGTGTGTGCCAGCATGTCCAGCTGTGGTGGCACCTTTGTAGGAAGGGAAACAGTGCTGATGGAGGCTGCCTCCCCTAACACATCCACACAACTGGGACCAGCATTCGATCTGAGTTCCTGGCTGCCAGATGGATGCTTCCCCCCAGATCTCCTTTGGAAAGCAGTGTTCCCTCTCTTCTGCCACTTACGGTCTCCTAGGAGCACAGATCTAGCTCTCGGCTGAGTGGCAGGTTTTGCATGAGTCGGGAGGTATAGAGTGCAGCAGTTGGGAGCATAACTCTCATAGTCATGCAGATTCAAAACCACGTGCTGGCTCTTCTGATTTCAATACCTTGACTTCTCTGGCCTCATACATAGCGTGAGTGAGAAGAATGAATTTGAGGGCCGCCTGGGATGGCTTTAGGCTCTCCTGAAGTCTCTGACGTTCTGTCATTTGCCTGTTTCTGTTTTCCAGGGGCCAACTCAGCCTTTCAACAATGCCTTACTTGGGGCTAGTAGAAGTGAATGCCCATTCTAGGGACTTGATAGGCCCTGACTGCTAGGGTGTGGCCTGCTGGACTCGGCTCAGCTCGGCTCCCCAGAGGTAAGTGGTGCCAGGGAACAGGGAATATAATAGGCTTTTCAAAAGCGGTCACCATGTGTAGAAATCAGGAAGTTTTCACTCAACATCCTGGTAAAGGGGAACAGATACAAACAAAGCGAGAATGATGTTGTTAGCCTTGGGACGGCCTATCCGGCGCCACGGGTGTGTGGCGCATTTCTTGTTGGATTGTTTTCTGCCCCAGTGACTACTGATATTTATAGCTGGTCGTCATTTGCACATCAGTTCGCAGGCTGGGGAGCCAGCCTAGAGGCCTGAGGAATGCATGATTTGATGGAGCAGTGTTTTCTCGTATGGAAACGGGCATTTTGTTTTCATTTGTCAAATGTGGGGGAAGGGTTTGCTCGCCTCACTGAGGCCTGGGTAGTGTCTGCCACCCTCTCTTTCTCGTCAGCGTGATCCAGCACCCACCAGGCAGCAATTTTCTCAGCGGGGGCACCAAAGAGGAACAGACAGTGGCTAATCCATTTCTTTTGGACTAACTGCCATAGTTAGTCCCTAGATTAAATAGGAATGTCAGCCTGCTGTCTATTGCCTGGTAGTAAAACCCCCACCCGGGCCCTGCCGACTAACAGATCCAGGGTCTCTCGTGAGTTGGGAAAGTCCCTAAGGTAGGAGTATGTCTTCCACTCTCTTGCATGGAGACTGTGTTGCAGAGAAGGACCAGGCTCAGACCATCCCTGGGGACAGCAAGAGAGGAGCACAGAGTGTATCCCACCCAAGCGGGGTAATTTCTTGCGGAAGCAGTTCCAAACTGTGCTCAGCCTCTGGTAACAAATTCAGACTAGCATCAGGCAACTGAGCTCCCCAAGAGAGCAAATGTGTGGATTGAGAACTAAACATTTTCCTTTCTGGATTTTGGTCTAATGATCTGGAACATTTCCCATGAGGCAGTGCAGCAGGGGGCTGAAAGCGACGGCTCTTGCAGGCAGACATGTTGGAACCCTCAAACTCCAGTTCTACACCCTGGCCTCAAAGACCCTCCTGAGATGGGGTCACTGTGGCACCTACTCCCCGGGCCCTACTGAGGGCCACGTGAGAGCAGTCGGAGATACTTGGCACGTTCCCGGGTCTGCAGGAGATGGCAGCTCAGATCGTTTTTTGTTCATGGGGCACTTTTAGAACACACTCTCTTCTGCCATCTAAACCCTGGAGAAAGAAATAACCGTTATTCCCAAGAGAAGCTTGTAGCAGTGATATCTGGGGATGTCCATACCACAAACACTTTTACCCCGCAATTAGAGTAGAAACCACAGGTTACCACACAAATCAATCTCTGTCCGTGTCTGCCTCTCTATGTCTTCCTCCCTCCCCTCTCTTTTCCTTTCTCTTCCCCTCTCTCTGGTGCTGGGGATAAAATCCCAGATCTAATGCATTCTAGACTAGTGTTTACCACCAAGCTACTTCTTTACCTTATACGTGTTTATTTTGAGTCAGTGTCTTGCTAAATTACGCATTTGAATGTGTGATCCTCCTGTCTCAGATTACTGAGTAGGTGTGATTATAGGAATGTGCCATTGTGCTTTGTTCTTTTCTACTCTTTGGGACAAAAACTGATGACCAATAGGGACTGGGGTGTAGCTCAGTGGCAGAGCACTTGCCTGGTACACAGGAGGCTCTGAGTTCAATCCCTAACACTGGTAAGAAGGAAGGAGGGCAGGGAGGGAGAGGACAAGCAGACAAACAGACAGAAAAACAGGCACTGATTTATGATCATGTTTACAGAAAAAGGAATTTTGAACACTTCTTGGGCTGCATTAGATCAGAAGCCAAAAAAAAAACCAAAAAAAAAACCAAAAAAAAAAACTAGGTCTAAACATTAGTTCAAGCAGAAAACTCAGTGGCTGGTGTCAGTCTGGGTTTTTTTTTTTTTTTTTTTTTTTTTTTTTTTTTTTTTTTACCAGAAACTGAGCATCACTCAGAACTGGGGATGCAGTGACTCACTGGGTAGGAGCTGTTCTGCATCCTCTCTGGATTAGCAGTCACTGGAGGGTGAGGACCTTCTCAAGAAGACACGTGGCTCTTGCTCTACATGCCCATCAGAGTGGACAGAGAGAATGTTCACTTTTTTTTCTTAGCTTGGAGTAGGTTAGAAATGAATGACCCAGCTCCATAAATATCTAATTTATTCAGATCACATATGATTATTCCAAAGCCACAGGCAAGATTATTTCCTGATAGAATCAAGAGTATTTTCAGTGTGGAGATGATCTCATGGAGATTTGAAATGCTCAGCTTGTCATGAGAGACCAGAATGGAGTCTGCCTGAAGAGAGCTACAGAAAAGTCGGATGGCAGGCCTCTCTTGACTGTCACCTGTGTGCGGGTAGCACACCACTCCAGGTGCTACAGGCTGTCAGGTCACAGCCAGCACACCCAGCGCTCACTAACCTGACTCACGGACCTAGAACCCCGTTTACTCCCCTGTATTCACGTCCCATGAAATCGTGAATTTTAATATAGACCACACACTGGGAAACCAATATCAGAGTTAAAAAGGATGGCTGTCCTCTCTTACAGCCAGGGGTGTGATTGGGCTGAGAAGACGCGGGCTGGGCGACTTCCTAGCACTGGCTATTTGGCCCAGCCTTCCTCGTGCTGGCTCAGTGTGACCAGACAGGCTTTCTCTTCTGGATGAAGGCCTCAATTCCTTCCTGCCCATCCCTCAGGGCCAGGTTGTCCACCATGGCCTGGGAGGTGAGGAAGTATGCTGTTCTAAGGTCTTGGGACAGCTGTTTGTAAAAGGTGGCTTTGCCCAGCGCCACCACGGAGCGACTCAAAGAGGCGATCTTCTTCGCTATTCTCATGGTCTCTTCCTCCAGCTGGCCCTCAGGCACCACTTTGCTGATGAGGCCATGGCGTACAGCCTCCTGAGCAGAAATGGGCTCCCCCGTAAAGAGCATCTCTAAGGCCACCTGTGAGAAGGGCAAGGGAGGTCAATAAAGCACTTTTCCTCTCCCGTGGCTTCCTCAGCCCCCAGCTCTGTTTCCCTGTACTGAGACAGTCGCTCTCTGGACTTACCTACATGCCTCACGCCAGATAGACGCTTCCCCACATGACACGTCTTCTATCACCCCTGATGTTGTCAACACCCCTAACTCCCCGCCAGGGAGAAGATCAGATCGATCCAAGAGCCAGGGAAACACAAGTAGCCTGGAATGGGTGGAGTCTCCCTCTGTGTCCCCCTTGTTGCTCCGCAGATTTGATCGGGTGGCCCTGGCAACCCAGGAGATCCCTTCCATCCACCCCTTTAAAGGTCATGTGAAGAAAGACAGCCTATCTGGTGAGCCCCACTGTGAATGCTGCTGGAACAAGCCCAGAACCTCCTGCAAACCGGTACAGGGGCCACTTTCCACAAGGACACATGCCCATGGGTCCCATTTCCTCATCAGGACCCCAGAGACATGAAGGGACTTAAATATCCTCAAGGACCAGATACAGAGTCTGGCACGAGTCGCCACTAGGTGTCCCTGCACCTGTAGAGGTCAGTAAAGTAGAATGGTCACGCGCATGAGAGAACCATGTGCTGCAGCATTCTGGGGTCCCCTGCTTATCTTTTGGGTGGGCCCCATGTCTGTCCAGACTGACTGCTAGAACAACGTGCCATAAACCGTGTAGCTTAGAAGGAACAGGATTGTCTCACTCTGGAGGTTGGGAAGCCCAAGTTTAGGGCATCAGCAGAGTTAGTGTCCAGTGAGAACCCGCTTCCAGGTTCAGAGACGGAAATGTCACCGTGTCCTTACACGGGAAGGAAGCGGGTGAGTCAGCAGCCAGCCCTCCTTTTCTATGGGCGTCAGTCTCAGTGAGAGCCCTACCCTTGACCTAACGGTCACTTCCCCAGGACCCACTCTGCGACCGTCACACTGGCGATGGCATGTCAACATCTGAACTTGGGGGAACACCACATTCAGGCTATAACGATGGCATCTGTCTCCCAGAGACTATGGATGGCAGGCTGAGGAGTTGCCGTGTGGAAGAGAAAGTGAGCTGGGGAGGGTAGGATGGGCTGCAAAGGCCACCCGGTGTGCACAGGTGACACATTGGATCACCGACCTCATCTCACTGGGAGCCTGAGAAAAGTCACTAAGATTCGTAGGTGCTTTTAATTGTGTTTCTTAAATTATGTTGGGCATATGAGTCACTGTAAACAGTGTGTGTCAGGAGTGAGTCTCTGTGGCTCTGGTCTGAGTGAGAATCTAACGCTTTCCAGCGTCTAAACCCCACCCTAAGTTAGACTGGCAGGAAGTCAGGGTGTGCAAGCACACAGTAAGTGGGTAGCTGCATGGCAGCAGGCATTTCTACTGTGGTGAAGGGACTGGTGCTGGGAAAAGGACTCATATTTTCTCCACCTCTCCTGGGATACCCACTGCCTGAGGCTGGCTCTGAGTGTATGGCCAGCTCTGGCTGGGGAAGGGAGCAGCTGGAACCGGCAGGGCATTTATATGGCACAATGAAAATGCATTATTTAATTCATGCAAAAAGAGAAAGACTTTAAAAATAAGGTGAATAATTCATGTCCTGGCACAGTAGGCTCAACTCTATGACTTTGGCCCAGCAGACAGACTTCACTTTCCAACACAGTGGAGCAGTTTCCTAGTGTGTCCAGCAGAGGGAACTAGAGTCCAACACATGCTGTCCTACCCTATGTGAAAAGGGCAGAGACTTTCAACCCAGGACAGTTTGCAAAAGCTTTGCCAGTTTCTCTGTGGATAAGTCACCCACCTACCACTAAGACATGCATGGGCATAAGCATAGTGTGTTTAAGTTAAGTCTTCTTCTGGGGTCAGAACATGAAGAGAGACCAGAGGTCTGAGTAAGGCATGACTCTGCATGCACATTTGTGCGTGCGTGCGTGCGTGCGTGTGTGTGTGTGTGTGTGTGTGTGTATTTGAGTGGGTGCATGTGTGCATTTGGGTTCAGAGGTCAAAAGTCAACCTTGGATGTTGCTTTTCAGGAGCTGTTCTTGTTTTCTGAGGCAGAGCCCTCAGTGGAGAGGCTGCTGGTTGCTTCAACTGGCCGGTGAGTCCCAGGGCTCCTCCTATGTCTGCCTCCCCAGCTCTGGGGTTCCAAGTGCATACCACCAGGCCTGGTTTTGATCTGTGGGCTCTGGGATCTAACTCAGGTCCTCGCTCTTGAACAGCGGGCACTTTGCTTACCAAGCCTTCTCCCCAGCTCCAGCCCAGATTTTTCTGACAAAAATATCTTTGGGATGGAAAAAGCAATCCTGGCTCTCACAGTGTTCCTGCCCCCTCGTCTGTCACACGGGTCATTGTGCAATGTTGTTCCGAGAATTAGGGTTCCATGGAACTTAAGGGATATTTTGGCTACATTTTTCCTTTTTTAAAAATCAAGTGTAAAGTTTGATAAACACGATACAGTATGAAGTTTCTAGGAATTTTGATAAGCCCTGATTTAGAAAGCTTTCCTGATAATAGGACTGATTTAAAGGCTTTAAATGCCTTGACCATGGAACCTTCCGGGAAGTCACATGTTGGAAGAGAATAAACCAGCATAGCAACTTCTTGCTATGAAAGGTTTCATGGTTTTTCCTGCAGTTACAAGACAGTCTGTGAGTCTGACAAGAGATTTGTAAAATATTTTGATTAAATGTCTGAAACAAAGCAATGACCTAAGAAATATTCACTAAATAAATATGGATACACTTAAGGCAAATGTCTATCTTAGAATAATAAAAACATCCCCCTTTTGGACGACACTTGAGCCAACCATTGCCTCTTGCGGCATGTAGGGGTTGTAGGTAACCACAGACTCTCCCTACAGGCACATGTTTCTGTAAAGTAACCAGAGGAGCTGTGAAGGAGGCAACCCTCCCTGGGATGTCTTGGCTCTACTGCGAGATTCCCTTCGGGTCTCATTTCTTTTGTGCCTCAAGCAGGTGAGCCACTGCTAATTTTTGTTGCTGTTTCCAAAACAGATAGCCCATTCTAGGGAGCAGTTCGCTTCTTCACTCACTGCAGACAAGATTTTGCCCCTCCTTCTCCAGGTTTCCTACTGAGGAGAGGATGCCTTTTTCCTAGAACAGACACTTCAGGGATGTTCACTAAATGGTATTCTGTGAGGCTGCGGAAGGAAGGAAGCTTCACGGGGGGAATGAACTTGACTGTCATTTTAAGGACAAGACAGCTCTGACACACAGCTGCCCCTTGGGCGGAGTCACTGAGTGTGATCAGGACAGTCCTTGTCTAACCACTGTAAACACCACACTGCAAACCAGCAACTTTACGTCTTTCCTGGACTGAAAAAGGTTGTCATTAAGAAGTCATTAGCCAGAGATTCAGCCTCGGCCCCTTGACACTGGTGCTGGGTCAGCACACTGTTTGCTGCGACTCATGGGCAGCCACTTAGGGTAACAAAACTGCTTCAGTTGCATTTCAAATACGATTTCACAAAGACTGTGCTTTCCTGAAGATGGAAAACCTAACAGTCACACTGAGTGGCTTGTAAGATTGAAATGTGGCAAATCACAGATGATACTTGGTGTTTGATGCTACAGAGGAGCAGGCAGCGGGCTCTTCTCTCCGTAGCACAGAAGGAACACTAGTGACCTTTGGGCATAATGTCTGATATAGAACATAGAAAACACTCTGTGTGTGTGTGTGTGTGTGTGTGTGTGTGTAAAAGCCAACAAGGCTAACTTCTGGTGGTGTTTCTCAAGTACAATATATCTGTTTGTTTGTGTAGAGGGGACAAGGTCTCACTGGTCTGGAGCTCACCCAGTAGCCTAGGCTGGCTAGCCAGCAAGCTCCAGCACCAGGAGCCTGTGTCTGCCTTCCCAGCACCAGGATTACAACTGAACACCACTACACCTGGCTGTTTTATGTGGATTCTGGGGATTGAATTTAGGTCTTCATGCTTGTGTGATAAGCATCTCCGCAACCCCTTAGGGGTACTTTTCCTAAGCTAATCCTGCAACCTGTGAGTACGGAAAGGCAGTTCAGTTACCTTTCTGGGCACGGCTCTCCCCAGGGCAACCGCGGGGGTGGAGCAGAAAAGTCCGATATTCACCCCAGGAGTGGCAAAAGAGGACTTGTCACTCGCCACAGCAATATCACAGCTGGCAACGAGCTGGCAGCCGGCGGCCGTGGCCAAGCCATTGACCATGGCAATGATGGGGACTGGGTGGTTCCGAATCAACATCATGACCTGTAGGAAAAACACACCCATTTCATTTCCACGAAGCATGAAGAGCTGTGTACCTGCCGGGTTACACGACTGACTCCACGGAGCGTGTTTCTTGTGCAATTAGTTCATCGGAGTCTCGGGAAAAACACGGAATCCTCAACTTGCACTGCATCTCCATCATGAAATAGACTTGGAGAGTTTGGTTTTGTTGGAGAAAAAGTAACAAGGACATGAAGCTGAGAGGGTAAGGGGTCGTTGACCTAAGGCCAGAGAGTGATGGCCCACCATTGCCTTGTGCTTCCTGCCTCCCCAGAACCCCGATGGAGAACTGCGGGGTTTTGTTTCTGGGGAGCAAGTCGTGGAGTGCCCGCCACCAACTGTCAGTTCTCCGCACCTCTGGGCAGCTCTTGTGTTAAAAGTCTGAAATTGGCATTTGGTGTCTGCTTGGAGAATTAAAGGGGAAGGGGACTTGAAGGCAATTTCCTTAGTAATTACTTCTCAAATTACCCTGCTGCATAGCGTCCTCTCTCAATGCCATCAAAGTGGGGGGAGGGGACACCCTACTGTCATAAAAATAAGCAAAATTCCTGAGACGGAGCCCTTGGCTCGGAGAGGAAAGACAAAGTCGTGTTCGTGTGACCCCCGCCACATAAACGGCCAGGGCTCTAACATATTTGAAGCTTATTTTTTCATGACACTCTAAACAGATTGCGTTGTCATGGCAACTTCGATTTCTAAATTATTGCTCTTTGAACCTTGGCAAGTTGGGAGGGGAAGATAGGAACGGCATCTGGGCTTTTCCCCAAGGCAGTAGCTGAAGGAAAAACGACCTTCGCAGATCTGAAGAGTTCTGCTTGCGAAACTTGTCTTTTATATTCACAAGCATTTGGTGTTTGTCATCTTCCCCACCCTAAATAACCAGCTAGATAGTCAGGCACGACCAGTGATGCTTCTGGTCAAGTACAGACTGTGTATGAGGGTGGTCCGAGAAGGCTGTGATGGCAGAGTGAGTGCTTGCTCACAAGTGTAAGGTCCTTGGTTCAATCCCCTGTAACACACACACACACAAACACACACACACACACACACACACACACACACACACACACACACACAGAGCCTGGCATGGGAGCCCATCCTTATAACCCCAGTACCAGGAAGGCAGAGACAGGAGGATCCCTGGCAATCACTGACCAGATGGTCTAGCCTAATGGGGAGCTCCAGGCCCGGGAGAGATGCTGTCTCAAAATGGGGGCTAGAGTTCCTGAGGATGGCATCGACATTATGACAGGACTGATAATTGCCACCAGCCTAAGTGACCACCCAGCCTAACATTACAGGACAGCGTTGAGCGTGAGGAGGCACGGCTCCAAGGGGTGTGAAGGTGCAGCGGGATGCTGACGTGCAATGCCGCCGCTTCACATGGTCCCTGGGTTATATTCTGGTTTTGGGTGTGCTGAGGATAGAACCCAGGACCTTGTGCATAACGCTGAATCACATCCCCAGCTCTTCTTCTGTTACAGTGGAGACATGCTCTCACCTAGTTGCCCGAGTTGGCTTCCGAACTCATTCTTTAACCCCAGGGAGGCCTTGAATCTGTGGTCTCCCTGCCTCAGCTACCCAAGATTCTGTGAATACCTACTTTAAGAGTGGCCACTGTAGAGAGTATTCCTTCTGTTTACTAAGGAAAGCTTGCTGGCGGTCTGAATGCCAAACTATACTGGTGGTGGTCTCACATAGCTCGTGTTTATCTGTCCATTGCTGTAGCATCCCCCGTGGCTGATCTGACCTTATATAAAATCTACTTACTGTTGGATGGTGGTGGCACACACCTTTAATCCCAGCACTTGGGAGGCAGAGGTAGGTGGATCTCTGTGAGCCTGGTCTACAGAGTGAGTTTCAGAACAGCCAGGGCTGTTACACAGAGGAAACCCTGTCTGTAAAAAAAAAGCAAAACAAACAAACAAACAAATCTATTTGCCATGTAGCGTAGGTATAGAGCTGACTGTGCCATCTATACATTGTTAGTTTAGCTGTGGAGCAGGCTTTCCCCTCTATAGACCATGTAGCCTGGTGTGGAGCAGGCTTTCCCCTCTATAGACCATGTAGCCTGGTGTGGAGCAGGCTTTCCCCACTATAGACCATGTAGCCTGGTGTGGAGCAGGCTTTGGGACTTTGCCATCTATCTATATGCCCCATATCCCAGGTGCGGGACAGACTTTCCATAGGTATGTTATATTTTCTAGGTGTAAAGCTGACTTTACCACCTTTAAGGGATGTGGACAGATTTGTGGAGCTGGCTTTCCTGTCTATACACTGCAGTCTGGTGGGTGTCAAATGGGCTTTGCTATCTGTGTGCCATGTAGTCTGAGTGGGGCGGGCTGTTGCATACATACACCATGCATCTACGTGTGATGTAGGCCGTGCCGCCATTGCTTGTGTCATACACTCTGTTGTTGACTGCATTATGAAACCATCTACCCGTGCCTTCCTAAACCCATCCTCATCATTAAATAAGTGTATTTAAGGGAACCTGTGTATTTCAGGGAACCCCATAATATTTGATAGTGGCTTTTTTTCATACTTTTGGAAGGTGGGGTCATGTTTTGAGACTTTGATAAATGCTAACTACTCTCTTCCTAGAAAGGTGCACACATGTGTAAATGCATGCAGACTTGTCGGTGAATATAACTGGTTCTTGCCTTTCATTGAAGGCAGTGGGGGCAGGATAGTGATAGATGTCGTTCCTAGAGGGAGCTGGAGTAACGAGAGGAAGAATGTGTGCACCATCTAAAGTCTTGTGGCAAGAAAAGGTTTGCTTCATTTCGCACATTGCTCGTTTATACCACCAGCCCAGGAATCCTCCTTTTAAGAACTCTGGAACAGACAGAGCTCTATGGTCAAACACACTCACCAAATCATTACCTTACAACAGAAGGAACTAGAAATGATTCCAGTGTACAAAAACGAGTAAGTAGACAGCCAGTGAGATGGCTCAGTAGGTAAAGCGCTTGCCATGCCAGCCTGCCGACTTGAGTTCAATACCCAGAGACCATATAAAGGTGGAAGGAGAGAAGTGTTGCCATAAAGATACCTTCTGATCCCATGTTTTTGTCATGGCATGAGTGCCCACACATGCCACACACACATGTGCACACACACACACACACACACACACACACACACCCCACATGCCAATAATAGTAATAATAAACAATTTTAAAAGTAAATGGTTACTACAGCTTGGGTGGATGGTCTCCAAAATTCCATACATTGAAGACTTATCTCAGGGTAGTGTCATCAGGAGATGATAGAGTCAGTGAGAAGTGGGTCTTTTGGGAGGTCCTTAGGACACTGGCAATTCCCTCAAAAGGAATTGGGGTGGGGCTGGAGAGATAGATCAGCAGTTAGAAGCACTTGCTGCTCTTTCAAAGGACTAGGGTTCAATTGCCAACACCCACAGAGTGGCTCACAACCATCTGTAAGTACAGTTCCCTGGGGGCTGATGCCCTCTTCTGACCTCTTCACACACTGCACACACACGTACACTTAGATACCCGAGGACAAAACACTCATATACATAAATAAAAATGAATCTAAGGGCTGGAGAGATGGCTTAGAGGCTGATAGCACTGGTTGCTCTTCCAGAGGTCCTCAGTTCGGTTCCTGCAACCACTTGGTGGCTCACAACCATCTACAATGAGATCTGAGGCTCTCTTCTTGCGTGCAGGCACATGTGCAGGTAGAATACTATACACATAATCGATAAATAAATCTAAAAAAGGAAATGATGAAATAAATTAAAACCAAAAGAATAAATCTAAGGAAAAAATGTAAAGGAATGGTAGGTTCTTGATCTCATTTCTTTCTGCTTCTTGACTTATGGTTTGAGCAGCTGTTTTTGACATGCAAGTCCTTCACTAATATTAGGCACCTTAACACTTTTAAAACAATAGAGCAACAGATCTTATTTGTTGGAAACAGGGTTTCTCCGTGTGGTCCTGGCTGTTCTAGAACTCACTATGTAGACCAGGCTGGCCTCAAATTCACAGAGCTCCACCTGTCTTTGCCTCCTGAGTGCTGGGAATAAAGGCGTGCACCACCATGTCCTGCCCCAAGCTACCGAATCTTACATAATATTGTATACATAATAAATAAATAACGTCTCTAATGGCTTGAGTGTTCGTCCCATGTTCAGTTCCCAGCAATAATACTGGCTCGCACTGCCTGTAACTCCACTTCCAGGGGATCCAAAGCCTCTGGTTTCTGTGGGCACCTACAATCACGCACAATGCCCCCTCCACACACATATACATATTAAAAATAATAAAGAGAAATATTCAAAAGAACCAGCATTCTTGCATTCTTGTTTGATGTTTAGGACTAAGTCATATTTATTCACTGAGTCTTTTCTGATGAGCTGGAGGCATGAACGGGTTAGAAGCTTCCAAGAAACCAGGCCTTTACCTCCTGAAGAACCCCAGAGTGCCACACAGCCCTCTGCTAACCTGTCCAGGTCCCTGCCCATCCAGATACTGCAGCAGACTGAGAAAAAGCAGGTGCTCTCGGGAAGTTACAAGGGAGATACTAGTTTCTTTAGATATTTTTCTATTTTAGCCAAATATACTGGGGATTGGTAGAAAATATTTTTTTTTCCAGTGTGATGGATTGAACTCAGGGTCTTCTACATGCTAGGTAGATGCTCTACTACTGAATTCCATCCCTAGTGGAAAACGATTTTGAAAGCATCAAACACTGGCAAACCAAATAAATAGGACACTGTGCAAGCATTGCTAACATAGGAAACCAAATAGGATACTGTGCACATTGCTAATGTAGGAAACAAAAGATCCAAATCTTTTTGTTCTGTCAGGTAAGTGATGCACACTTATAATCCCAGTGCCTGGGTGGTGGAGGCAGGAAGATCAGGAGTTCACACTAGACTTGGCTGGACAGCAACTTCAAGGCCAGCTTGAGCTACTTGAGGCCCCATTTCTAAAACAATCAACACCCTGCGTCCAAGCTCTACTTTGTTTCTCCTCCTCCATAAAACTGAAAAAGAAGCCCTTTTCCTTTTGTCTTGTCACGAAACGAGAAAATGATGATCTGATCTGCTTACTGGCTTTTTGAATGGCAAAGGAAACAATCTGTGCTCAAGAATGTATCTGAGAGGCAGGGGAAATGGGTCAGCCAGGAAAAGAGCTCACTGCGTAGGGCACCCAAATGCCCTGCAATCTCAGCACTGGGGAGGTGGAGACCGGAGGATGCCGGATGCTCACTTCCCAGTCAGCCTAGCCTAACCCTTGAGCTTTAGCTTCATTGAGAGACCAATCTCAAAACACGAGCAATTCAGGAAGGCACATGCACGCATACACACACACACACACACACACACACACACACACACACACCCTTGCACACATCCTTGCACACACATGCAGAGGCTGGAGGAGGCTGGTGTCCTGCTCTATCGGTCTATCCTACTCCCTCAAGACAGAGCCTCTCTGAACCCCCAGCTCACTGGTCTTTGGCTACTCTGGCAGCAGCAAACCCTGAGGAGTCTCCTCTATTGGCAGATGTGTGCGGCCACGACCAGTTTTTCTCATAGATGCTGGGAATACAAATGCTCTCACCACTGAGCCATCTCTCTAGCCCCTATGATCACTTCTTAAAAGTCCAAACTAGTGGTTCTCAACCTTCCTCGTGCGGTGACTTTTCAATACAGTTCCTCATGTTGTGGTGACACCAATCAAAAAAATAACTTTTGTTTCTACTTCATAATTGTAATTTTGCAAGTTATGAATCGTAATGTAAATGCTTGATATGCAGGGTATCTGATATGTGACCCCTGTGAAAGAATCATTTGACTCTCAAAGGGTTCATGACCCAAGGTCGGTAATTGCTGGTATAAACCAAATAATTGCTTGGATGAAGAACTCACCAATAACTACAGAGCTTTTGAGGGCCATTCTCTAGAACAGGCCCCATGGACAGACTCTCATCTGAAACTAGAAGGCTACTTCAGTGTTTAGCATACTGTGCTTCCCATGCTTGCGATGCTGGCTGGCACTTTGCTTACCTCAGAACAGGTCTGAAATACTTCAGTGTGATAATCACGGCCTCGCGCATCTGTCAGCTCCTTCAGATCATGCCCAGAAGAAAACACAGGGCCCTCAGCTGCGAGCGTTTCCAATTGAGGAAAGAAAAAAAAGTCAACAATCAGAGGTGGCAAAATGGCAAATGCAATGACATGAGGAGACTCCGGGATCAGAGCTTTTTATGACGCTCTGTCTGGTCTGATGACTTTATTTTTGTGCTCAGTCTGCCTAAGTATATCAACTTGTGCGGGTCCTTTGGACTCTGTCATGCTTTCAGCAATGCCCCCATCATCCAGGTAGGTCAGAGTGTGAACAGAAACATGGGAGCCACCTGGCTCCAGCTCTTGATTTTACAGAAAGGAGCTGAGGCTGTGGCTCCCGTCATTATCCCTAACAACAAAATGTCGCTCCACTGATAAGCTGAGAACATTTCCTCCCATTTCCCGTGTGACAGGCAATGTTATCCTGTTTTTACAAGCGAGAAAGTGGTGCTGCTCAGATGTTACCAGCCTTTCTGCTGTGTCCAGCTTACGCCACATATGCCTGCTGCTAGTGACTAATTCCAACTTCTCTCCCCTTCAACGTATGAAACAACTGAAAATTCCTATTTGGTCATTGCTAAGAGGGTCGCTCGGAGTCTCTCAGGATGCAGTGATGCTTAAACAAACAAAGCTTCAGAAAACAGGATGTGTTGTATTTTTCTGGGGGTGCGTAAAGGTGCCTGTGTGATTTTTATCATGCCGTTGCAGTATGTACGAAGTGGTGATTTGACCTTTTTTTTTTTTTTTTAAAGGAATTTACTTTTAATTATGTGTATGTGTCTGTGTGGGTATGTGAGCACAGGTGATTTGGAGGTCAGAGGTATTGGATCTCCAGGACTTGGAGCTATGGGGCACTTGTGAGCCACCCAACATGAGCCCTGGGAACCAAATTCAGATCGGCTGCCGGAGCAGTAATTGCTTTTAAGGTAGCCGGCCACCTCTCCAACTCCAAAGTGATAATCCTATAAGAATTTCTAGTAGAGAGAGGGGCTAGCAAAATGACTCAGCAGTTGAGATCACTGTCTCCTCTTCCACGGGACCTGGGTTTGAATCTCAGCACCCACATGGCGGCTCACAACCATTTGTCAGGCCAGTTCTGGGGAATCTGACGCTCTCTTCTGGCCTCTGCAGGCCCCATGCATGCAACAGGTGCATGGACACACACGCAGGCAAAACATTCATGCACATTAAAAAATAAACTCTACTGGAAAAAGGTGTGGAAGAAATGGACAAAACATGGCGTACTTTCTGCCACCATTAAAGATGACACCACAGATATAGGCATGAGCAAGATTCAGCAAACAGAAGAGAAAAACCAGCTGGCTGTCCCAACAGCCTACCTGCTAGCTGCCGTGATTTATGAAGGGGATTAGTGATTAAAGCCATCTTATAAGGTCCATAAACAAACAGCTTTTTAATTTAAAATTCTGTTTTAATATTTTTGTGTGGTTCTGAGGATTGCGTGTGCTAGCAAGTGCTCTATCACCGAGCTGCATTCCGAACCTGATTCTTTGATCTTGTGTGCATATGTGTTCATGTGTGGAGGGGCACATATGTGCACATTCATGTGGAGTCAGAGCACAGCCTCAGGTGACATTGCTCAGGTACCTCCCATTTTTCCTTTGAGATAGGGTCTCTCATTGGCCTGGCCCTTCTTCACAAAGTAGGCTAGACTATGGTTAGCGAGCTCTAGGGAGTCACCTGCCTTTGTTTTGCACTGCCCCCTCTCCATGTCTGGGATTATAGGCTTGCAATACCAAGCTCAGCTTTTTATGTGGGCATGGCGCTTGTGAGGCTAAGGGCTTACCAGCTGAGCCATCTCCTCAGCCGCCAGACTGTCTGATTTTGACAAGGAGAAGTCGTGATTTCACTGAGCAAAGGCCTTTGTTACAGTCCACAAAGCTAACGAGGACCAAGCCCAGAGCATCGTAGAAGTTTCCACTTCTTCAAAGGGGGTCAGAGCCACTCTCCAGTGAAGTGAGGAGAGGGCGTCCCAGCTCACCAGCACGTTTTGAGAAACCTCAGGCGGGCCCCGTGGTCCACTGACGACAGGCGTCAGAGAAATACCTGCAATTATAATGACTTTCAGGTCTTTGCTCTCAGCTTCGTGAAGAATGTCACTTCGGAGAGATTTCAGCATGGCCAGCGACAGCGCATTCCTCTTCTTGGGATTGCTTAAGACAATGTTCCTGTGAAAAGCATTTGATAGTCCCCGGGTCATGAACCAGTCAAAACAAGCGAGGACCCCTGCAATTCCTTTCTAATTTAGGAGCAATTTTGAAACCCAAGAATAGAGAACCGCCAGGGCTTAGTGCCAATTTAGAGGGCCTGTCAGCCCTCTGGAGTGACAGCTGCGTCAAAACAAGGGAAAAAGATGACCCGGAAGGTAGGCTACCCTTTTCTCTCCGCTCCCTTGATTTGTTTTTGCTCTCTTTTTTCCTTCTTCCCACATGGACTGCCAGAAACATGACTGCCACCTCCACAGCGAGGGTGAGTCACAACAGTCCCCAAATCATCTCTGCCCACAGAGGATGTGAGTTTCAAGTGACAGTGGCCCGGCTTGGTGAATACGACAAACGGGCTCCACCTGCAACTTGCTTCCTCTTTAGCATGAGGTGAGAAAGGAGCCAGGGATGAAAGTCAACCTCCCCACCCCTGTCTCCTCCCATCCAACCCCGAGAAAAGGCAAGGGAGCCTGGCTGCCAGTGTGCACGTACTGCGACATTTGTAAAGGTTTCCAGTGGGGTAAGTCTGCAGGATAACTCGTGCAGGCTGAGAACAGATGCTATACAAAGAGCAGACAGACAGACCCATATAACAGACGTAGCATCTTGAGAAGAGCCGGCACCCAAAGGGCCTTTTTGCTACTTTAAAATCGCCCACATTCAGAATAAAACAACCTGTATTGTCATCTCCCTGCCTTACGTAGAAATGTCTTATTTTTGCTGTCCTAAGAAACGGGCAGTGAACCAAACCAGATTCTCATTACAAGCGTTTTATTTCCCATCAGCCTCCGCCCACACATGCTCTAAGCCTTCTTCATTCTTTTCTGAATATGGTATTTTATTGGTACATGGTCAATTGGATGCTCCATAAATAACATGTAGGAGAACGTTTTTAAAAACCAACTTTGGCAACTGAATTGATCTCAGCACAATAAGAATAATCATTCCTTTTGGGATATCATTTCAATTTTGCTGCAGCTCCCAGGTAGCTGTGGAATTGTTTTTTTTTCTCATAAACATCCTCTCTGCTAAGTATAGGAATTACATGCGGCTGATCGGCTGCCACATAGACACCTCTGTCTGTGCAAGCCGTGGAAACTGCTTGTAACATTTCGGTAGAATCGTGACTGTACTCATGGTGGCAAACATAAAAACACTGTCATCCCAAGGCTGGGGAGATGGCTCAGTTCTTGTTTTGCAAGTGTGAGAACCTGAGTTCCATTTCTAGAGTTAGCTTTTTTTTTTTTTTCTTTCTGATGATGGGGCATTGTGACCTGTACTTTGCATCCTAATGTTGGCGAGGTGAAGACAGACTTTGGAAACCCATTCAAAAAGAAAAGGTGGGCAGTATGGGAGGCAGCATGATGCTCAAGTTGGTCTTCTGGCTTCTACATACACATGCAACTGCACACACATCAACGCGAGAGTACATGCACATACACAAAAGCTGCTACCCCGGCATTTACATCAGCTGAAATTAAATTCTAAGGCCTTGGGCAAAATTGCACAAATGGAACCTTGCTGCTTGGTGATATGTTTCATGTGCATCCCATTCATCCTTCCAGACACATTGTCAGACGGTTCTCATTGCAAGTCACACGCAGACGTCTTTTCCCACCAGCCCACTGACACCCTTCTCAGCAGACATCTCCTGACTGTCAGGACCAGATGCGTGGGCCACCCGCACCACTGTCCCCGTTTGGAAACAGTCTCCTCTGGGGAGCAGTTCTTTCTTCTTTAGTCCTTCTTGCCTTCTTTTACAGGGGCTCCTGGACTCTGGCACACTGCCCAGGTGACTTCGCTGGTGGCCATGACACCAGCTGCTCCCTCTGTGCTGACATTGGCCCTAGTTCCAGCCTCTCTCCAAAGCCCTGGATCTGGATGTTCACTGTGATGCTCACTGGATTGCTCCACCGAGGTGCGCATTGGGCCTTTTCCTCTCCCAACTCAGGCCTCTCTGAGCTACTGCGCAGTCTCCCAAGCTAGAGCCTGAAGGTCATTTTACCTTGCTAAGCAGCGCTCCCTTATATCGCAGGACAGGAAAACTCCTAAACCCTTCATCAGTTTCAGTTTCAGCTCTCCCAGCGGCTATTTCAGTTCCAAGTGTGGAATGCCTTGAGCTGAGAGCTTCAGCAACACCCCTCCTCCGCCGCCACCACCAAGGAGAAATGTCTTTCTGATGAGGTTTCTCCCAAGGTGACATGTGTACAGGTAAGATCTGGTCCCTTTAAACGCTCCGATGAGCTATCTGAAGACCATCAAGGTAAAATACCAGCTAGTTTTTCATGGCGAACTCTACCGAATGCAGTGGACTGGAGTGGTCTCCCAGGCCCTCTCTACCATGATGGCACATGAGCGGAAACAATTTAGGAGGCAGAGGGGATCTCTTTCAGGCTCCTGGCTCACCTACCTCCTGACAGCCATCTCTGCACTTGACTCCTGTCTGTGATGTGGGGTGACAGCCACCTTGCAGGTCACTGTGTGATTAGAAACAGTGCAGAGAGTCTGACACAACACTCATTTTATAGCTGGGCCTCACAGTATGACAGCGTTATTGCTCTGAGGCACAGCTTTGAAAGGGGACCCTTGAGGTAACTGAGTTGCACAAGCTTAGTGCTTAGCATCGTGCTGTGGGAGCACATTCCGCTCCTTCAGCCAATACTCTTTAAGATACCAGTTCACTTGGGCGTGCTCTCTGATACTGTAAAAGCAGCTGGAAAGTGTGCCACTCTCTCAGCCTTCCTTCTCCCAGCATTCAATCCAGTTTTCCCCGCCTACCTCAGTGCTGCCCTATCAACAGGACGAGGCAGTTTCTTTATTCATTAACCAATAAAAGCAACACATAAACAGAAGAACCTCCCACACCAGCTTAGTAATGCTCTAATGCTTGACCGGGGGCTCTTAATACATGATTCCTATGATTTACAGCCAGTTGGTCTCCTCTCCCCCTTCCAATTCTCGATTCATGTTTAATTTTGAATGACTCAGTCTCTTATCTTTTGCCAGAATTTCTGATCAGATATGACAAGACATTGTTTTTTTTTGGGGGGGGGTGTGTTAGTGGGAGGTGGTTGGTCTTACTATGTAGCCCAGGCTGGCCTTGAACTTGCTGTCTCGTCCTGGTGGGCTTTGAATTCAGGATCATCCTGCTTCAGCCTTCACAATGGTGGGATTACAAGCCTGTGATACCACACCCAGATTATGTATTTTCAGTAGCACAGCTGTTCCTTAAAATTGGAAAGAGAGGCCCCTGTGTGGGCGCTGCACTTCAGGGCCGTCCTCTGGATTTCTTTGGGAGTGTCCCTATCTCTGTTGATGAGCAAGGAGTCCACAGGGAATAGAATTACCCTTTTTAAAATACACTTTAGTTAACTGAGCACCCAAAATGCCTCCCTGTGGGGGCCACCCACAGTTGTCTGTAGGGAGTTAGGGGACAGACAGATATGGGCCCTTCATGCCAGCATCTGCAGACCTGTGTGCTAAGTCCCTTTAAGGCAGCAGGGGTAGAGAGGTATAGACCAAGGGATGATGTGGAGAAAGCTGAAGGCCAGAGACTGGCTCTCCATCCTTTTGGGGGAGCACCTAAGAGTTTGGGTGAGGATTAAAAAGTTAGGCATGGTCTTCTAGGATTGAGAAGGGCTATTTACTGGAGTTGGAGAATATAACAAACAGCTTGATCTGTAACTCTTGAGCATGGAAACCCATTTCCTTTCCTAACCTTATCCTGGCCAGGCAAATGGTCAGGCCTGAAAGGGTCCTTGTTACTCCATGGTCCAGGCTGGGCACTGATTTATCTCTAAGGCTTTTAGGCTCGATGCACAAAAGGGCAGAGAGCAGGGTGCTGTGCCCTTTATCCTACTTAATGACCTGCCCCCACCCCGCACGTCAGCCTGCACTAACCCTGGAACCAGCCGAGTTTGTAAGGACCATGGATCTCTTTTGTGATGAGTTTTTATTGGAGGCCACAGAAACAGTGGGTAGGGTGCTTATGCTGCCCACACCAGCAGAAATGCTCAGAAGTGACTGGGCGACTGGGCATGGTAGGCCTGAGGGTTCAGGGGGTTCCCAGGGAGTCTCACTTACAACTCTCACACATACATCGTACTAGCGTGCACAGGGCAGGGACACCTGTAATCGCGGTATGCAAGGATTCCTCCACCAAATATTTCATCTTTCCAAGATGAAATCTGAAAGAGAAGCAGTGACTGCTAACTCAGGGTTAGTGGCGGCGAGGCCTGTTTATCCCGAGTCCTGGTGCCCAGCTTCAGGGAGAGAGTTCTGGCATTGTTCTCAGGCTGACCTGATTCCGTCCTGCTGTCGCATGCTAGTGGGCCGGGGCTCCGACTCCGGCCGCGCCGTTACTGCTGACGCCGGGCTGCAGAAGCCGGCGGAGAGAGGGGCCCACCGACTGCCCCAGAGCCAGCTGGTCCCCTTCACCCCAAAGGCCCGTCGGCTGGCGACCAGGGCCATTGCAGCCAAGAAACAGCGAGGTAGACAGTGCAAGCGGCCTAGGCCTTGGATTTTCCCGGTTTGGACCCGACAACTCAGATCCTCGCCCGAGACCCCGCCCACAAAGTCCTGCCCTGTGTCCCTCTCCTGGAGCCCGCCCCCTGGGGCCCCGCCCCCAACCCGGGGGCACGGGTCCTGCCCACCGGAATAGGTCACGGCTTGAAATCATGCCAGTTCCAGCGGTTTGTTTGGTTTAGTCGGGCTGTGAAAGAGTTTAAGGGAAGGGCGAACTGGGTTGGCTCGTTCCCTTCTGTACTGACACCAGGAATGTGCCGGATGTTGTGAAATGAGTGTCAGCAGGTGCTGAGTGGCAGGAGCCGTGGTACACGTGGCTATGCTCACGCCTCCCACAGGAAACACTCCCAGGCCTTGTGGGTGATCCTGGATCACAGAGACTATTTAGCCTACTAGAATTTTGAATGTTTTGCATTTTCTTCCCATGCAGATGCGGGAGACCCATAGTTATGACTTCCACATTTATCCAGGGGAAGCCGGGACTCCGTTTCAGGATCCCAGTGGCTAGATGAGAGACACATCCAGCAGTGGAAGGCTTTAAGCAGTGGGGAGACTACTCTTCTTGCATGCTAGTAGTTCTTGCAAATGTGGGTGTTTGTGGGAGACACAGAAGAAATAACCTTAGCTCTTGGGATTTTGTTGTTTCTAGGGGGAGGTGCCGTTTGCGAGAGCCTACATCCTTGCCACGGGTTCTGCAAGGATAACAGTATGCAAAATGCATCCATTGAGTCTCAGAAAGTAGATGAAATTTACAAGTGTCAGGAAGTTCCTGATACTTATGAGATCCACGAGGCCCCCCTCCACGTTTTTTATATGTAGTTGTTGGACAAATAGGCTGTTCTATAAGCCCGTCTACCTGCAAGACATTCAAGGAGCCTCAGAGATGCAGCCTCCTGGGAGCCTTTGCTGGTGAGGGATTTTAATCGATACAGCTGCCTTTGAGTTACCCGTGCTCTTGCAAGTAGCCCCTCACCCCTGCTTCTGTAGGGAACCCCAGTAGACTTACTGGTTCCCTAAGCTAGCTCAGGTTAGAATTGTTTCTTTGGTCTGTGGATGTCTTGTTTGTGTCTCCCTAGGAAAAGTCACACACAGGGGTTATTAGTGAAACACAATAGCTTAACTTGAGTGAGGCCCTCACTCTTAACTTCATTACTGGACAAAACACTTAATGTATTAGACAATGTTTTGAAATATCATTTAAGATTCCTCTACCACTATTCCCCCCCACTCTCTCTCTCTGACATTTGCTGTATTCCGAAAGCTGGATTATTCTTTGTTTCCTTGAAGAAACCCAAGATCCAGCAGAATCCAGAAATTTAGAGGGTTATAATTTTTGACTTCTGAGTTTTCAAAGCTTGGCTCGTATGGGTAGAGGGCAGCCTTACCTCGTTGCACCAGACAAACGGTGTGAGTTTTGAAATGATCTCTTCCCTTACCTTAGGGGTGTGGAGTCAGCAATCCAGCAGTAGGTTGCCACAGGAACCGCCTGCTAGGATGTGTGCCCCAAGAGTGCCAAGGTTTGGGTGCCAGGGGGCATTGTCTGTGGTAGGGGCCAGTGATTCAGAACAAAGCTTCCAGCCTTAGTGCAAATTAAAATCTGGGGCAGGAGTAGGGCAAGCAGACCCTATGGGAAAAGGAAGAAGAGGGTTATGGAAAGTTGGGAAAGAGAGCCAGTCTAGGCCCCCTGGAGGATGATGAAGATAGTGAGATACCTCAGCTAGGGCAGGGGCAATCTGGCTCCTTTTCTTTGGTAGAATCTCAGAGAAATCACAAGTGTACCCAGCGGTACAGAGTACAATACCATGTACATTTGCTTGTGGCCTGGTATGCTGCTGTGACTGCAGAATGGTCCCTGTCTTCTGAGAAGGACTTAGAAATCGTATGTAGAATGATGTGTTGAAAACGAGGTACAAACAAGGACATCTTGGCAGCTTCATCAATGATATCACCTATGCTAAAGTTTGATTAGAAATGTCTCCCTTCCCCAGACCTATGTATCAAAGGCTCGGTCATCAACCCCTGGATCTATTGGGAGCCGGTAGAACCTTTAAGAGATGGGGCCTAGGTAGAGAAAGTTAAGCTGTTGACAATGTGCTTTTGAAAGGGATCCTGCTGTCTTTAGATCATCAATCTCCCTTTGTTATTCCCTCCTTGATGCTGAAAGGTCTAAAGCAACAGGATCAAAGGCTCCGGAACAATCAGCACCAGGACCCTTTTCTCATGTTGAGGTGGTTATCTGAGGTTTTGTTATAGCCATGCAGAGTTAGCAACCCATATCCCTGAGCCCTGCCAAATTATACTGAGATAATAAAAGCACTAACAAGGAGGGTCACAAGTTCAAGGCCAACCTGGGCTGTGTAGTGAGACCATGCCTCAAACAAAACAAAAACAACAAAACACACTCATTGGTTCCAGACAACAGGCTCATTTCCCACAAGTCAGTGTCTGCTGCAGATCAGCTGAAGGCTTTGGGTCACCTCAGCACTGCATGGGAAAATCGTGAACAGGCATTTATAATGTCTTTTTGGACATGATTCTCATGTTTTATTTCTGAAGCAAGCCATGTGGCTACACTGAACTGCAGGTGTATGGAAGAATTTGGAAGAAGGACCCAGGATCCTTGCACATAATCAGAATGACTTACAAGACCATCTCAGTATAGTGCCTTGTCGTGATAAGCTAATTTATGCCTGCTATTCAGTGTTTGGTAATACAGGTGGAAATACGCTTAGGTTAAGTTTTTGCCACTAAGTCAAATGGGGTTTTGAAATAACATTAATCTCAAAGAGCTGGTGGAATGGCTCAGCAGGTAAAGTTGCTTGCCGCCAAGTCTGATGACCTGTGTTTAATCCTTAGGCCCATATGGCAGAAGGACAGTACTGACTCCTGAAAGCTGCTCCCTGACTCCACAAGTGTGCCCTGGTGTGTGCAGGTGTGCACGTCTACACAGATGTACACACGAATGTAGTAATTTTTAAAAATCAAGCTCATACAGCTATAGATTTATATAGCGATAGATCCAGCATTGTTCTCTCTCCCTCTCTCTCTCCCAGCTTGAGGACAGTTTTATGAGAGTTTAAATGGAAAATTCCAGGGCAGGCAAGCTGTAAATCTTAACAACCCAGAGGAGGAGAAGGAGAACAGAGAAAAGGAAAAAAAAGCTAAGCTGTTTGAGTAAAGTTGGCATGGAGGTCAGCCATGGTCACAGGCAGTCACACGGCCGTGATGGGGTTTTAGACAAAGTACAGGGGAGTGCAAAGTATCAGGAAAACCATACTTGCAACTGGCCAACACCCAAAAGAGACAGAAAAAGTAAAACTTGCACCTTTCTGGCTCATAAAGGTACGGCACAGCAGAACCTTATGGCGGATTGTGATAGCCTGTGCAGACTGTCACACGGAGCAAAGGCCTACTCGGCTAATCGCATCATAGGCCACAGTCAGCTGAAAGACGTCTCTCACCTTACACAAGGCAGTTTCCCTGAGAGAACTGGAGAGTTGGTTTGGGTATAATATAAAGAGGCTTCATCTCAACCGAGTTGGGAAAAAGGAACCAATATGCAAAGGTCCCATAGAGTCTGTGCAGCTTGGTTCTATGACTTCTGATAGACACCCAAATCCAAGGATACCATTTTCTCTTGAATAAGTTGACAAGATAATCACTTGGAGCCTCTAAAATACATTAAATAATCTCTGGAGTTCTTATAACTATACTATATATCACTTCATTCCAGGTACTCACCATAAACACTGTGTGGCAAATTCTTTTGCGGAATTTTTTTTTAAAATTTATTTATTTTTTATTTTTTAAGATAGGGTATCACTTTATAACTCTCATTGGTCTGGAACTCACCTGACCAGGCTGGTGTCAAACTCAGAGATCTACTGCCTCTCCTTCCCAAGTGTGCCACCACACTTTTTTCAATTTTGAGTCTGTAGTGAAGAACCTGTGGATGTCAGCAGGGGCTGGGGGAGGGATGGGTGGCTCACACCTATGATGCCAGCTCTTGGGAGATAAGAGGCAGGAGTACCAGAAGCTCAGAGAGTCCTCTGCCACATAATGGCCAGCCTGGACACAGATTCTTGAGTTACCATTTGCCTCAGACAGGAAAAACTCAGCAGCTTCAAGAGAGGGGTGAGAAATAGTGATATAAATATGACAAGGGGCTTGTCTCAAAAGCCAAACAGCAGAAGCACAGGCACGGAGAGAGGGATGTATAGGCTTTGAGCAAAGGAATAAATAGAGCTCTCCGAGTGTGGGCATCGTGGATGGAATGGGAGGTTTCAGCAATAACTTTCCCACGAAGAGATATGTGGAGACGGACAGCCATTGCAACATCTAGTCAGGAACTGACATAACTGGGTGACCATTGCATTATCCAGGCAGGAATGGGCATAAGTGGCTGAAACATTGGTCTATCCCGAGGCAGTGCAAGGCTCTTTGTGAATTCAGGCTGCTTCGCCGGGCCCTGTCTTCCTCCCATTAATTTTTTTCAGGGCTGTCTGTCTTTATCCTCTCTTGTTCGGAGCCCTTCTAATCTATTTTCTACACTGTCCTTCTCACAGACACAATTTGATTTCCGGGTTGCTAGCAGGCTTCTCTGGCTTTGATTTATGCACCGTTTCCTGAGCCCCACGTCTTTCCTCCCTTTAGCATCCCTTTTAAAGACCCACAGGTGCTTGGAGGCCGCCGCAGAAGCTGTGCTGAATAAAAAGAGGATTCTAGGGAGCCTGGTGTCTCGAGTTTGATGTGGGCATGAAGGAAGATGTAGGCCTCTTCAGGGTACAGAAAAAGGAAAGCGAAGGACAGGTTTTTTTGTTTCTTTGGGAGTAATTTTTGAACTTTCTAAAAATTGTCTCAGTTCTCTTAGGAAGAAAGGGGATGGCGTGGTCAGAGGTACAAGGTACAAGATGTAGATAGGAACTTAGCTCCAGTGGGGATCCCTCTGGCACCAGGTGGCCTCTGTCTTTCTGACCCCATCTTCTTTCCTGTGTCTGTCTCCCTCACCTCCAAGGCCGGTAGGAGGGTCAAATACTTTTCAACCATAAAGGTTTCTGATGTTCATGATTCCCTAGTCAAGCATGCTTTCAGTGCCCCAGCGCTATTATTTTGTAACTTATTTGTAATCCAGCGGCCATCACCCAGATGCCTTTGGCAAGCTTCAATTTCTTTATAAGGATTCATGCCTCAAGTTGAGTGAAAGTTAACACAGAAACTAGATGAGGGGAAGTGTGCATGGGTGAAATTAGCTCTTTTCTTTCCACTTAGTACAGATTATTTTTTTTGCTTGCTTTTTAAAAGACTTATTTGTTTTATATATAGTGTTCTGCCAGCATTTGCCTGCATGCCAGAAGAGGGCACCAGGTCTCATTACAGATGGTTGTGAGCTACCATGTAGTTGCTGAGAATTGAACTTAGGACCTCTGGAAGAGCAGCCAGTGCTCTTAAGCTCTGAGCCATCTCCCCAGCCCGCTTCTTTGGTTTTTTTGAGACAGGGTCTCTACCTAGCCTGGGCTGGCCTGCATCCAGCTCGCTATTAGACCAGACAGGCTTTAAACTCACAGAGACCCACTTGCCCCAGCTTCCCGAGTGCTGAGATTAAAGGTGTGCACCCCACACCCAGCCTATAGCACAAATTCATTCGTGTTAGCTATAACACACTCAGCACCTTCAGGTGAGGCTGTGGGAACGTGTTATAAATATGACAAATGTGTGTTCACAGCATTGTGCTTACAGATCTTGGGAGCCAGGTCCTTTCTAGTGCCTTGTGTATTGCATACGACAGCTGTTCCCAGATGCTGTTTCTAACTTGTAGGGAGAGCAAGCTGTTAGCCCCTCCCTGTAGTGCTAAAACCCATGCTCATTGCTGTGGCTTATAAAGACAGTGGGACTAGAACCAGCTTCCCTCCGCAGCTGCCGTCCTCCTCCTCCGTTCCTACTCCGCACTCACACAGCCCTCTTCCCCCATTTCCTCTCCCCAGCTTTATTAGCATAATTGACAAGTAAAAGTCGTATATATTTGTAATAGTCTAGGGTGTATGGGGTGATCTGTGTGGGTTGTCTTATTAATTAATTATTTATTTAACAGGGTTTCATCTAGCCTAGGGTTAGTCTTTAATTTGCAACATAGGTGAGTATGGTCTTAAACTCCTGAACCTCTCAGTCTTTCCTCCCAAGTACTGGAGAGTATATTTTTCATTTTCCCCCAGGTTTTTTGAGACAAGGTCTCACTATAAAACACTAGTTGGACTGAAGCCTGCTATAGAGACTAATCTTGAACTTGCATTGATTCTCCCACCTCTGCCTCTTGAGGGCTAGGGTTTGTAACTGGTCTTTTCTGTTCTGCCTGTCAGCTCCGAAATAACCACACAGAGACTTTTTGATAATTATGAAAGCTTGGTCAATAGCTTAGGCTTATTAGTAACCAGCTCTTACAACTTAAATTAACCCATTATTATCTATCCTTTTTTTTTGGTCTTGTGGCTTTATTACCTTTGCTCTTTACTGCCTATCCTGCTTCTTCTCCATCTGGTTGGCAACTCTACTCTTCTTCCCAATGTTCTCTCTGCCCCCCAAATCCTGCCACCCAAATGGCCAGGATTTTATTAGCATTTTATTAAACCAATCTGAATGACATTTTCTTAAGTATACAAAAAGATTATTCCACAACAAAGTTTATGGTCTGCCCTACCATCCTAGGATTGTTTTTGTCTTGAGAGTTGGGGGTCTAGTTTTATAGCTCAGGATGCCCCCATTCTCTCAATTCCTCTGCCTCCTCAGTACTGAGATTACAGATACACAGCCAGATATGTTTTTACAGTTACATATTTATTTGTGTATATCTGCTGTGTGATACTCTTCCCGGGGAGAGATGAACAAATATCTATTCACCCCAGAAAGGGAAACAGTGACAGACCAAAGTAATGATACTGCCAAAGTCCAACTTAGTAAGACAGTGCGTTTATTGGGGTTACTTATAGGAGAATGCACCCAAAGCCTGTCTCAGATCCCAACATGAGTGGTGGCTATGAAAGCTAGATTCCTGGAGCTCACTGCACATTAGGGGCACCTTACAGGTTAGGGAGTCTCTCCCATGCAGCTCAACTGGTCTGAGTCTCCTCCATATCCCTTACTGATTATATAGCCTTTGAGGTTGGGGGGGGGCAGGATCTTGTAATCTGGTTTTAGGGACTTCCTGAGACTTGTGAATTATTTATTTCCTGTATTTTAGCAACCTCCTTTAACGCTTCCTGAATCTTATTTCTTTGTTTCTTTTTTTAAGACAGGCTTTCTCTGTGTAACCCTGGCTGTCTTGGAACTCATTCTAAAGACCAGACTGGCCTTGAACTCAGAGATCTGTCTCTGCCTCCTGAGTGCTGAGACTAAAGGCATGCACCACCATGGCCCAGTTTCACTTCCTGAGTCTTAATGAACTTTCCTCCTTGATGGGATGTTTCAATTGGAAGGAAATTGCTGTACAACTCAGTTTGGCTATGCACAGGTCCATGAATGCCTGTGTGCATGCGTGCATGTGTATGGGCCAGAGGACTACTTGTGAAAATCCATTCTCTTTATCTATCATGTGGGTCTCAGGGCTAAAATTCAGGTCACCGGACTTGGTGCCAAGCCCTGCTACCTACCAAACCATCTCACTGGCCCCCCAGCCTGGTATGTCTGATATCGGATACATTATGAAATGATCATGATAATGAAGCCCATTAGCATATCCATCACCTCGCATAATTGCAATTTTCTGTGTGTTTTCAGGATACTCGGGATCTGTTCCCTCAGCAAATTTTAAGTGTGCAATCCAGTGTTACTCAATGCAGTCATCTTGCTTTCCTTTAGGTCTCCTGAACCTATTCTTCTTGCAAAGGTGGAATTTTACACCATTTGACCAGCATTTCCATAATTCCCCATCCGTAGCCCTTAGAAATGACCCTTCCACTCTCTGCTTATAAGGATTTGATTTCCATTTTATCAGAGCTCCCAAAACACTTTTCTACAAGGACACAGAAGAGTCATCTCCAAAGGCCCCAGTTCCAGAACTGTAGGCATATTTCTCTATCATCTCTCTCTTAAGTCTTCGGTAAGTATGAGAATAGAAGCAACGTGTGTTTTCCTTACTGCTGTGCACTGGACACCCTGTCCCTCACACTGGTAGGCATACTATTTGCCTAATAAGCAAACATTGCTTCTCTGGCTCCCATTATGTCACTTAGACAAATGTAAATTCTTTAGTTTAATAAGCCAACCTTGATTACTTTTCCAATTTTTTTGTTTTATTTTGTTTTTGATACTGGGCTGGGATCCAGGGTATTGTACACCAGGCGAGCATCCTGCCATTGAGCTAAGTCCCAGCTTTGGATGTTTTGAGAAAGTTTCTTGTTCTGTAGCTGAGTCTGGCCTCGAACTCTGTATTCTTCTATTGCTTCTGCCTCTCAAGTGCTGGGATTATGAGTGTATACTGCCACACACATGCTCCTGTGCATGCACGCGTATGTGTGCGTATGTACACATACACATATGTACACTCACACCCTACCCTTTACCTCTCTAGTCTTTGCTATCACACATCGATGCGGGTTTCAGTAACACAAATCTAGCTATTCTCTCTCTGGCCCTGTGTTTTTCTTCCTTAATGCCATGGTCTATTGCTTAAAATATCTCCTGGGAATGAATTGACCCTGTGTCAGCTCCCCTCCTTAAAACAGGTATTAATCATCATGTCCTGAAGCTGTTCAGATGTCCTCAGCTAACCTCAGCACTTTTATTTACAGCAATTAAAAGCATCTCCCCACCTTTCTCTTCTAACCCAGGCTGACCTTGAACTCACAATGTAGCCAAAGATGACATTGAACTGGGATCCTCCCACCCTCATCTGGTAAATGCTGGAGTTACAGATGTGGGCCCCACAGCTGACTGTGCCAGTTTTTCCAGTTTTCTTTCTTCTCTCCATGTCTGCTCTTCCCTACGGCACCAAGGATTCCTTGAGGGCAAACTCCAGACCCTAACGGCTCCTGTATCTGCTACCCACATCAGGTGTGTGGGCAGAGAAGGAGCACGAATGACCCAAAGTGGGTCAGGGTTTCCCACTTAAATGACAGTTCCCTCCAGAGACACATGGTGGCAGCCTAACCCAGCAGAGTGGCACAGAGTCTACCAGCCACATTCAGTTTCTCAGCAATTTTAAAGATAATGGCGACTCTTTTGAATGCCGTCTCGCTAGCTGTATCGAGCAGCTATGAATGGTGGGAAAAGAAATATAAAAGACAACTTAATGAGCAAAACAAGACAGGAAAATCAAAGGCTAAGACACTTTCTGAAGAGAGACAAACACTTGCATTCTGGACAAGGAGCCCTGCCACCCCAGCTAAGGACAGGACAGAGATTGGGGGCCTCCAGTGAAGAAAGGCTGTGACCTGTCTGCTGGAGGAGAAGCTGTGTTTCAAATTTTCCCTTTTCCACTGGGAAACTGTTTACATGACAGGTCTCCAGTACCCAGGCTGGCCCAGGCCTCCCCTGTGTAGCTGAGGATAGCCTTGACCCGCTCAGGGTCTCTAGCAGGAAGTGCTGAGATGGTACACATCACCACAGCCCCGTATTATTTGGTGTTGGGGAACAAAGCCAGAGCCTTATGAGTGCTAGGCAAATGTTCTGCCTTGGAGCTCCACCCCAGCTGTGAGTTCCTGCCTTTGTTAATGGTGGAACATTGTGCAGAGAATGAATTGTGGCAACTCTGTTGCCTAGGCTAAGTGGATACTCTTTTGTAGCACAAATTCTAATTGGGCTTAATAAATACAACCCGGAGTCAGATATTACGGGGTGAAAGCTGAAGGATCAGAGAAGCAGAGCGGCCAGCCACTAGAAATACCTTTACCTCTACCAATGCTCAGACCGAAAGGGCGATCCTGTCCTCAGACTGTCGCCTCAGACTGCGTCTGAGCTCCTGTCTCCTCCCACCTTATATTCCTCTCTCCACCCAGTCACATCACTTCTGTCCCCATCTCCCTAGTGCTGGGATTAAAGGCCTGGGATTCCAAGTGCAGGGATCACCTTTGTGTGAGCTCTGTTTCTCTTTTAGACAGATTCAACCTCATGTAGCCCAGGGTGGCCCTGAACTAAGAGAAATGCCCCTGTCTCTGTCTCCTAAATCCTGGGATTAAAAGTATGAGCTACCGCTCCCTGGCCTCCAGTGGCTTAGCTCTGTACTCTGATCTTAAGGCAAATTTTATTTGTTAAAACACAAGCAAAATATCACCACATTCTTTCTTACTATTTTCCTCAGTGTACAAAGCACGACATATAAACACACACAAGTGTGTGTGTCCTGGAGCAACCACCTGCATCCTGTATCTGTCCCACCCTTGCTTCCTGGCTTTGCCTTTCTTCCTCATGAAGCTACTGTAACACTGGTTTGTAGTTGTTGTTTTTAAACTTTAAAAGGGGCCTCATGTATCTCAGACCTGCTTTGAACTTGAGGTGTAGCAGAGATGGCCTTGAGCTTCTCATCCTTCTGCCAGTACCTCCCAAATGCTGGACTCTAGCCCTGTAGCACCACACCTGGTTTATAGTGTTGGGGGTATTGGGACCCAGGGCTTTATGAATGCTAAGTAGGTACTCTCCCCACTGAGCCACATCCCTGGCCCCACTATAAGACTCTTACAGTGTAGCTTCGTATTGGAATAAACTAGATGGCCTATTGAATAAACTGAAGTGTAAGGAGCTGAAGAAACCAGCAGAATTCAAAGCTGTGTTAGGAAATGGAAGTTGAGTGTGGTTAAAAGCGGCTTCAAATTCAAGTCATCCTTGGCACCATGGTGAGACACTGTCTCAAGATAACTGGATGAATAAACAAAGCTTTCAAAGCTAACATATACGCTCCAGCTTGCCTTTCTCTACCCTTCCACCACCCAAGTGCTTTGTGCTGGTGTATATGTCTTGTAGACTCCCCCCCCCCCCCCCAACTCTCCCTTTCTCTGTGCCAAATTATATGGTTGTATAAATTTCGAGCGCTGGGCTCTTAGGGACTGACAACCTTGGTGTGGACCATTATCTCAGTGATTGTGGTTTTCAGGGTCAGCCACAGGTTGCAGAAAACCCTCACGCTGAGGAGAGCCTCACAGACAATGTCGAGAAGATAGCCAACATTGGATCAACGCGTAAAAGTCATCAAAATAGAAAGTCTTTGTCCAGTCATGCCTACCTGGACCAGACAGCTGCGCCTATGGGAATTATCTGCTGGGCTACAATCACCAATTCCCACTGGGTTTCTGGCATCTTCTCTTTTAAAAGATAAGGCACAGTTTGGCGATCAGAACTGATTTCCTGGGAAGAAAAGAAACTTTTGGTTGCTACTGTAGATTTACATGTTTATGGGACAGCTTTAATTGCCACGATTCTCCTCCCCACCTGGAAGACTACTAGCCCTTGGGACCACAGAACTTACTTCTGGAGTAGTGGAATGGAACACATCCCCTCAGTCCGATGTCATCCTCGGTTATTTAGTGGCTATCATCTATGTAATTTTTTCTTTTACTTTGTTTTTACAAATGACCTTCACAATAAACTGTTAAAACACCAATAAATATAAATAAATTATAAATGAGGTCCCGGTGAGAAGACTCGGCAGGTAAAGGGGCCCAAAGCCTGAGGACCAGACTTCAATTTTTAAGACCTACGTGTTGGATGAAGATAATCGATCTTTGAATGTTACACACACACACACACACACACACACACACTAGAAAGACAGATAGATAGATAGATAGATAGATGTAACTAAAAAGAAAAAAAAAGGCTGAATTTCACATTGAGAGACCCTGATAATTCCCCCATCCCCATCCCTGAATGTCAGAAGCATCCTGGAAAAGCCTATAAGCTTCCATAGTTCATGGAATAAGAAACCAAATCAAAGTGATGTTCAAATTAATTATAACTCAATTTTGAGACACAGAAAGGTCTGTTTTACATTCAAGTTACCTATGTTTCCTAAAAATCTACTTTTTTAGATGATGAGATGATTCACAAGGTGAGAGTCTCTGTTGCCAACCCTGATAACCTGAGTTTGATCCCTGGGGCTCGCTAGGTAGAAAGGGAAAAGTCCACCAACCTCTGTAAACATGCCACAGCACAAGTATCCCCCAAAACAAATAAATAGATGTAGCAAAAATATATTCTATACTATGTAGTATAAACTTAGAATAACATAGCATGGTGTTTTATAGTCTCTTTTTCCCTAATAAATCATAAATACTTTCATGGTGCAAGGCTTTTCTCACAAATGGACTTCATATTTAATAAATGAACAATGCTATTTTATTACATAACTTTACCATAATTTGTTTAACCAGTCTCTCTTATCAGAAACAATTTTAATACCATAAATAATACTGCATCAAACAACCTTCTGCATGAATCTCTCTGCGCATCTCTGACAATCCTCTGAGGTCGAACTCCTGTGTCCAAGGCTTCTGGTAACTGTTGCACAATTGGATCCAGAAACATTGCATCTCCAGCACTTAAGAAATTTTAAGGGCATAGATCATGACCTTGGACTGGGCTTAGAAATGACCTCTTGGTAGAGCTGACATTGCTCTACAAATATTAAAGTATCTACTGGATATATTACCTTGTACGTGAACACTCAGCCTTGTAGAATGAACAGTTTGTCAGATATTTTGAAGACTTCCTCTATATTCAGTAGCAGAGGAAATGAACATTAATCGGAGTTCTTTAGAGGAACAGACAAATAGGAGGTGCATGAATTACAATGTTTTAAAATAGACAAGGAGATTTATTATGAGCCTTGGCTCATGTGATTAGCAGGCTGAGAAGTCCCACAGTCTACAAGCTGGGAACCTGGGACATGATGTAATTTTGCCCCAGTCTGAACAAAACACATGGAGCCAGAGTCTAAGGGCAGGAGATGAACTGAGATGTTCCAGCTCAAGCAAGGAGACAGGAAGAAGAAAGAACAAAGACCTCTTTTATTCTAATCAGGCGTCAGTGGGTTGAACAATGTTTGGCCATCTTGCAAATGGAAATCTTTACTGAGATCACACATTCAAAAGCTAATACCTTCCAGAAACATGCTCATAGGCACACTCAGAGATGGTATTTAATCTGAACACTGGTGTGGGACAATGGTCTGTATTCTGTCAATTATATTTTAAATAAACACTGATTGGCCAGTAGCCAGGCAGGAAGTATAAGTGGGACAACCAGACAGGAGGTAGAGTCAGGTCAATGAGAGCAGGAGAATTCTGGAAAAAGGACACAGTCCTGACCCAGCCATAGAGCAAGCAAAATGCCTCACTGAATAAGGTACTGAGCCATGTGGCTGACATAGACAAGAATAATGGGCTAATATAAATTATAAGAGTTAATAAGAAGCCTGAGCTAATGGGCCAATCAGTTTATAACTAAAGTAGACATCTGTGCAATTTCTTTGGGACTTAATGATTGTGGGAACCAGGTAGGACAGAAAACCTCAAACAACAGAACACCCCTTGTCTAGTCAAGTAGACATGCATTAATAATCACAGTGGCAGAGATGGGGATGGATGGGTGAAAGCTCTGAGCTCCACGACTTTACTATATTGATTATCCATTCCAGGAATCACAAAGAATGATCAGCACAAACAGTAAAGGTAGATGCCAACATTGGATTGTTGTGTTAGACAGTCAGCGATTTAGGAAATGGCGTTTTACAGAATGCCCATGTTAGTGTTAGGCCATCTCAGTGACTCATTTGTGAAACAGGAGATGTGGTCTTGTCCAAAGGATGTGTGTGGAACAGATTCTTCCTCCTCCTCCTTCCTCACGGACAGAGCAGTTCTCCATCCTTTTGCTTTTGGTGTTGGTTGTATTTTATTATATTATTTCATGTATATGAATATTTTGCCTGCACCTATGTCTGTGTACCATGCGTATGACTGGTGCCCAAAGAGGCTAGAAGACAGCATTGGATCCCTGAAACTAGAGTTACAGATGGTTGTGAGCCACCATGTGGGTTCTGGGAATTGAACCTGGGTCCTCTGAAGAGCAGTCAGTGCTGTTAACCACTGAGCCATCTCTTCAGCCCCAGCTCACATTTTCTTTTACCCATGAAGAAACAAATTTAACTGCCTCCTGTTAGAAATGTTTTGCTATAGTTTGAACCTGAACTGTGTCCCGCAAGCTCGTTTTGAACTCTGGTTCCTCAACTGCTGCCAATAGTTAGTGGACTGAACTTTTATTATGTTGGGGCTTCGCTAGCAAAAGTTCTGTGACAGTGCAGGCCCCGACTTCAACCATTTACTGCTTCTCCGACTTCCATGACGTGAGAAGCCTCCACCATCTGGACCCACTGCCGTGAACTCCACCATGCTGTGATAGAGAGAAGTCCTCTGAAATTGTAAGAGAAAGCTTTCTTTGCTAACATTTTTTTTGTTGTTGTTGTTGCTGCGATTCTAAAAGTAACCAATAACCGCTTGATTCTTTTCTTCCTGAAACACATTGCTTTTACCCGTCTTTTATATCTGCTTGCTCCCTGCCTACTGTCTTGGCTCTTTGCATCCCTATGCATTTTGGTTAGTGTTCTGTTGCTGAGAGGAAACATCGTGACCAAGGAAACTTGTAAAATAAGGCATTTAAATGAGACTTGAGTACAGTTTCAGAGGGTGAACCCATTACCATCATGGTGGAGAGTATGGCAGAAGACAGGCAGGCACGGTGCTGGAGAAGGAGCTGAGGACTCACATCTGATCTGCAAGTTTCAGGGACAGAGATAGAAGGAGACCAAGCCTGGCGTAGGCTTTTGAAACCTCAAAGCTCACCCCCCCAGTGACACACCTCCTCCAATAAAGCCACATCTTCCAATCCTTTCCAAACGTTTTATTAACTGGGGGACCAAGCATTGGGACTGGTGAGCCTATGAGGGTCATTCTCATTTAAACCACCACAATTACCATCAACGGCTCCTAGCATTCCCAGTGTGGTTAAAAAGAAGAAGAAACCAAGCCTGGAATCAAGATTTCTGGGCTGGTTATCTAGCCTCTCTACATGTGAGAGTCAAGCAAAAAACTTTCATCGGGAAATCCTGGACTTCTGAGTCAAATGTTCAGGCCTGTAAGATATAAAAGGATGCTCCTGAGGCCCAGGTAGCCCAGCCTCAAACACACCTTACTCTGGACAGCTTTATTCCTGTCTGTCTTACAAACTGAGTTGTTTTTTTTTTTGACATCATTTTAGGTGATTTTTACTTTTTATCTTTTTTTAAATTGATTTTTATTGAGCTCTATATTTTTCTCTGCTCCCCTCCTTGCCTCTCCCCTCCCCTTCAACTCTCTCCCATGGCCCCCATGCTCCCAATTTACTCAGGAGATCGTGTCTTTTTCTACTTCCATGGAGATTACATCCATGTATGTCTCTCTTAGGGTCCTCATTGTTGTCTAGGTTCTCTGGGATTGTGATTCATAGGTTGGTTTTCTTTGCTTTATTTTTAAAAAGCACCTATGAGTGGGTACATATGATCACTGTCTTTCTGGGTTTGGGTTACATCACTCAATATGATGCTTTCTAGCTCCATCCATTTGACTAAAAGTTTCAAGATGTCTTTTTTTTTCTGTTGTGTAATACTCAATTTTGTAAATGTGCAACATTTTCTTTATCCATTCTTCAGTTCAGGGGCATTTAGGTTGTTTCCAGGTTCTAGCTATGACAAACAAAGCTGCTATGAACATAGTTGAGCACATGTCTTTGTGGCATGATTGAGCATCCTTTGGATATATACCCAAAAGTGGTATTGCTGGGGCTTGAAGAAGGTTGTTTCTTAATTTTCTGAGAAATTGCCATACTGACATCCAAAGGGGTTGTGCCAGCTTGCACTCCCACCAGCAATGCAGGAGTGACAAACTGAGTTCTAACCCCAAATTCAATGTATGAATCCTGCGGATTTGATACAAACCAGCTTTGAAGACTGTTAAGCTCAAAGATGCACGAGGGTTCTCCAACATTGTGTATTTCATCATTTTGAGTCCATCTGAAAAATGCCAAGGGTTTCCTTTCTTACAGACCCTCCAGGAAATAGAAGGGTTGTCTGGTTTTGGTTTGATTTCAGGGTCGCACTATGTAGCCTAGGGTAGCCTTGGATTTGTTTTGTAACTCAGACACACTCTCTCGGTCCTACCTTGGTCTCTTGCGTGCTCTAGAACTCGCTGCCACACATGATAAAAGGCTTTTTATGAATGACATAAACTTACTATGATCCTCCGTCTCCTCTCTTTTCAGAAGTGGATCCTTCTAGGATGTGCACTCAGCAAGATCCTCAGACAGTGTTGAAGCATCGCGTTCTAATGCATCTGCCCCACTTCCCAGGGATATGCAATCAGCCCTTCTCTTGACTTGGCATTCTAGGGCGTTTGTTTTCTGCGGGAAGCCCTGATCCACTTCCACCTTACACGCCTGCTTTGCAGAAGAAGAAAATGGGACAGAGAGGACAAGCCAGACTGACCTCAAGCAGCACACACCATCTGTCAGGAGGACAGCTTCCTCGGGCAGGTTTCTCCCCGGGTGCTACCTTTCTCTTGGGAGAAACCCCATTCTCTTTTCTGATCTCTTGATAGCACACAGCCTGCTTTTCTCACTTCATATTTTCTTCTCATAGGGAGCCAGCCTGTCATTGTTTGGCTGCTGTGCCTCGCAGAAGAGAGGCCATGGACTGAAAGGACACAGATGCTCAGTCCAAAGGGCAAGGCCGTCCTTTCTGTGTAGCTGGAGAAAGAGGGACAGGCACTGAGGATGGCCCTTGTGGGCCAGCCCTGTCTTATTAGCTCTACTGCCCTCTGCTGCCTTGGGGACATACATATGTCACGCAAAGAGACATCCCAGAATAACCCAGATGGAACAAAGCAGTTGGTTGTGTTTCAGAGGAACGCTGGAACTTACAGCAGAGGTCATGGTCTCAGAGGCCAGACCTATTTCATTTAGGAGAACTGAGCTGTTTGGAAAGGGAAAGGATTTTAGTGTTCCAGAAGCTTCCCTCTGAAGGCTGAGAGGAAAGACCAAAGAAACCAGCCCACTTGGCTTCCTCACCTGTTCCTCTTTGTGGCACACACAGGAAATGATGACACTCTGTCCCCAGAGCATGCTGATTGGCTACTAATGCAGGGAACTGCCGGCTCTTAGCCCTAACTGAACACTGAAGAACTGTGGGGCTGGGCATCTTCATCCATTCGTTCTTGTTGATGCCCAGCATGGAAACTGTCAAATCAACAGCAGTAGCAGAAGGACCAGTGGTACAGCAAGCAGGCATTCCCATGAAGGTGACGTGAAAGGACCACAGAGCGGTGCTTGGATCTGAGTATCCTGAAAAGGATATTTCTTCGGGAGGCTCTCAGGACAGACAAGAAGCCAATCACAATTCAAGAAGTTTTTGTTTTTGTCTCTTTTTTTCTAAAATGGACGTGTCTGTGTGGACGTGTGCATATGGGTGAAGGTGGCAGTGGAGGTGAGAGGAGGGTGCCAGACCCCCAGAAGCTGGAGTTACAAGTGACTGTGAACTGAAGTGGGTGCTGGGAATTGAACCTGGGACATCCGCAAGAGCAGTGCGCCTTCTTAGCCCCTGAGCTATTCTCTCCAGCCCAAGCTTGACTTTACTTTTAATCGTACACATGTGCACATGAGTGCAGGTGCCCAAAGTTAAAGACGCTGGGTCTCCTTGGAGCTGGAGTTGTAGATGGTTGTGAGCCACTGTGGTGTGGGTGCTGGGTTTTCTGCAAGAGCGGTACATGTTCTTAAGTACTAAGCCTCCCCTCCAGCACCTCCTCTTTGCTTTTCAAGACTGAGTCTAAAAATAGTCCAGGCTGGTGTGGGACTTTCTGCATGGCTGAGGATGCTGCTGAACATCTAATGATCCCTCCTCTAATGAACATCTAATGATCCCAAGTCACCAAGATTACAAGTGTATACCAGTAAGCCAGGTTCACGCTCAGTGCTAGGGATCCATTCCAGGGACTCATGTATGTTAGGCAAGCACTCTATCGACCGAGCTATATCTTATATTTTAAAAAGTCAACTTTTTAAAATTTAAGATTGAGCCACAATGAGAGTTTGGATGACAACCATTAAAAACAAGCAGACAAAAACCCCAAATCCAGAAACTCAGAAGTGTTTGTGGAGATGTGGGGAAACTGGGACACTTGTGCTTTCCTAGTAGAAATGTGAAAAGGCTTGCCCTCTGAGAATTCAACACACAGCTACCAGAGGACCCAGCAATTCTGTATCTGGGTATATGCCCCAAAGAATGGAAACCAAGACTTTGAAGAGATGTTTGTACTCCAGTGTTCATAGGAGCATCATGTCCAGTAGCCCAAAAGCAGAAGCAATGCGAGTGTCTATCAACAGATAAGGAGAAAATGTGATATGAATACACAGTGGGACATTAGTCAGACTTAAGACATTCTTTCAGGTACTGAGACGCGGAGGAAGTCTGATGTCATGGTTTGAATGAAAACAGCCCCAGAGGCTCATTCACTTGCATACCTAGTGCCCAGCTGATGAACCTACTTAGGAAGGATTAGGAGGTGTGGCCATGTTGGAGGAGGTGTGTCACTGGCAGTGGACTTTGAGGTTTCCAGAGCCCATGCCAGGTCTGTGTCTCACTCTCCCCACCTGCTGCCTGCAGATCAGAATGTAAAGCTCTCAGCTACTGCCCCAGAACCATGCCTGTCTGTTTCTTGCCATAACGATAATGGGCCAACCCTCTGAAGCTGTAAGCAAGCTTACAGTTTTATATAAACGCTTTCTTTTCTAAGAGTTGCCTTAGTGATGGTGTCTCTTTTCAGCCACAGAACCGAGACAGCTGAGACCGTTACCGTGAGCGACAAAAGCCAGGCACAAGTGGGTAGAATATGGCTACTTATTGGTCCTTCTTGTTGCTGAGCCCAGAGCTGTCAGATGCAGAGAGAGAGAGAGAGAGAGAGAGAGAGAGAGAGAGAGAGAGAGAGAGAAAGAGAGAGAGAGAGAGAGAGAGAGAGAGAGAGAGAGCGCAGAAGGCAGCTGCCAGGAGCGGTGGGAGGAGAAAATGGGAAGTCAGTGTTTAAGGGGGAGTGTTTCTGTTTTGTGAGATGAAAATATTGTGGAGTTGTTGATGGTGATGGCTGTGTGGCAGGGCAGGTGTGCTCAGGCCCACTTAAATGTGGGCAGGATGCTAAGTTTTGTCATGTATATTTTTACACACCACACACACACACACACACACACACACACACACACGAATCCAGGGCTAGGTTCCGTTGATAAAGCGCTTGTCTCTGAAGGGCTTTTCAGACTGTGTCTTCCACACTCTTGTTTTCATGGGTTCCTTTCTTGGCTATGGTGGGAGCTGTTACCCTTTTCTCCAGCACCCCTTCCCCTATTTTCGGTTCCAACCAATCCTCTTCTAAACCAGTTGTAAAACCTCCCTCCTTCCATCTCCCCACTCTCTGGACACGCTGCTGTTTCGGGTAGTTCTGACTAGTTTCGGGCAGTTCTGACTAGTTTCGGGCAGTTCTGACTAGTTTCGGGGCCCTCAGTGATCAGAATACATTTCCACTGTGGTTTTGGCCTCATCGAGAACCATAACAGTCTCGCCCTCTGGCTCCTGCTGGTCTCTGACTGTTGGTCCACTTGTTTTGAAGCAGGAGGGGAGTGGGCACACAGAACACAAACACAAAGACAGCCTCTCTGTTCCCCCAGCACTCTCGGACGCTTGGTGGGTGGCTCTTGGCCACAGTCATTCCTCCGCCTTCCACAGTGCCAGCTGGACCTTTATCCCGGCTTGTCCTGCCACGCCAGCTCCGAGTATGAAAGGACCGTTCTTCACTGAGGGCCAAGTGGCGCCTCTCCCCACCCATTCTCAGAGGACCTTCTTGGCGGGGTGTGTCTATAGTGCCAAGGGATTACCTCTGCGGCCTGGAGAGAATTTTGAAATAAACTGATCTGGAGACCAGCAATGAAGTCTGACTTTCTCCTTGGCTTCTGCTCTCTGCCTGAGATCTGTTCCTTGAGGCCCCAGCTTTCATGTTGGGCTAGGTCCTCTGCTTGGGATTCTTGAGAAAGTATCTTGGTTTTCTCAGACCACCTTTGTCAGAGAAAAGTTTTGGCATCACCCCATTCAGTTACTGGGACACAGAGGCCCTGCCATATCTGCCTCTTCACTTTCTAGAACCAACTGGACTGCCCCGACCCCAAATCATAACTCAGTTTTGAGGGGTGGAGATGTAGCTCAGATCCAGCGTGCATGAAGTCCTAAATTCAGCCTTCAGGACCAGATAGACTGGCCTGTTGGCACATACCTGTATCTCAACAATGGCGAGATGGAGGCAAGAAGGTGAGAAGTCCAAAGTCATCCTTGGCTACATTGTGAGTCTAAGGTCATAATGGCAGGAGATCTTGAAAAGAAGAAGAAATAAAAGACCCAGTAGGGATTTTTTTTTGCAACCCACATCTTAATCCCTCTCAAAGATCCACACATCCTTTCCCCTTCACATCCAGCAGCGGCTGTGTAACACATTCCCTGACTTTCACTAACGTTCGTAATGAGTCTCAAAGAAGTTTAGAGCTAGGAAGAGCCTTGAAGTGCCCAAGCCTTACTCCAAATGCACAGCCGGAACCTTCCGCCTGGGTGTGACTGGAGATGCTGGCCTGTGAGTCTCCCTGCACCTGGGTTGCAGTGACGACACACACAGTCTCCTTTCAGCAGTAGTTGTATGTTCAGCGGGGTCATAGTTCATTCCCAACATGCGGCAGGGCCAGAGTTCGCTCCCATCATGTGGTGAGGCCAGAGTTCATTTCCACCATACAACAAGGTCAGAGTTCATTTCCACCATGCAGCAAGGCCAGAATTCATTTCCACCATGCAGCAGGGTCAGAGCTCGTTCCCATCGTGCAGCGGGGCTAGAGTTCATTCCCATCATGCAGCAGGGCTAGGGTTTGTTCCTATCGTGCGCTTCATGCAGGTTTCCTTCCCATTTCCTTATAGGAGTGCGGAATTACAGAATCATACCACCACATCTGACTTAAAAAAAAAAAAGTGTGTGTTCCAAGGATCAAACTCAAGTCATCAGGCTTGCCAGACAATTTTTTTTTTTTTTTTTTTATCTTCGGAGCCATTTCACTGGTTCTTTATCTTCTTTGGAGCCGTGGGTTTGCTCATAGCTCAAGCTAGCCTTGAGCTCAATATGCCCCCGTCTCAGCCTCCTGAGTGCTAAGATTGCAGGAACTGGTCACGTTCCCGAGAGCCCAGGGTCCACGTCTGTTCAGGATGATTTCACAGCACAGTGGGTTCCAGAAACTCAGGTACCTCACCGTCAAAGAGTCCTTGGGAGAATCAAGAGCTCTAGCGGCTAGAAGCTTGAGCCTGCCCCGAGGAGCAGATGTTTCTCCAAGTCAGTGAACAGTATTCGGAGGAGGTAAGGAACTTCTATGTGAGAAACAAAACGAAACATAAGTTCAATGTCAGAGATACTTGGATGCAAAATGAAAACAAAAACCAAACCCAGCCAACCAACCAGCCAACCAAACAAACAAAGCGAGTGGCAAATGTGTCACGTGCATCCTAGGAGTGTGTTGGTGTGAATGAGAAAGCAGAGCACCGAGAGAGACCTGGGCGGTGCTGGTGGTTGTCTGTCTAGAGACTGCCTATGCTATGCCTGAAAGTCTCTCTGGTCATAGCCACTATACACCCTGGGGCCACACAGCAGCCTCCACCTTCTTGAGACCGTGGAACGGCTCCTCCTGCTCCCTTCACCTGGGCACAGGACTCAAAGGACTCTGCTCAAGTGTCACCCTTGCCACATAGTGTCACACCGTGAACAACTGTCCTTTGTGCTGGACAGGTTTGCAGGACCAAGTCCTACCCGGAGGTCACTCTAGCCTTCCTGTTGTCCTCTGCTCCCCAGGGCAAGACCTCTACCTACTGATCTGCCACCTTTTCACCTCTGAATAACCAGGATGAGGATAATGGTGGTTCACTGGATTAGTGAGCATATAGTGAGCGTCTGTGATAGACCAGCCATTATTCTGTGGCTGGGGCTACGGCAGGCACAAAACCTGCTTGTGCAGAGCACTTTGCTGCTTAACAGAATTTGGTTTCTTTATCCATTTTTGGGGGGAGTCGGGGGAGGTTTCTCTGTGTAACAGCCTGACACACCCGGAACTCTCTCTGTAGATCAGGCTGGTTTCGAAATCTGCCTGCCTCTGCCTCCCGAGTGCTGGGCTTAAAGGCGTGCACCACCACACCCATCTCTTTCTCTACTTTGCATTGTTAAAAGTAAATATGGGAACTGGGACGATGACTCAGAGGCTATATACATAAATTGAAAAGCAATAAAAATAGACAAAATAAAGCTTGTGGGCTGGTGGGATGGCTTAGAGGGTGAAGGTGCTTGCCGCTAAGACTGAAGGTGTGAGTTCAAGCCTTGGGACCTACATAGTAGAAGCAGAGAACACCCTTGCACATTGTCCTCTGACCTTCATACTGGCGCTATGGCATGTGTCTGTGTGTGGGCACACACACAAGAGAAAGAGAGAGAGAGGGAGAGGGAGTGGGGGAGAACACAAGAAACAAAAGCAAAGACCAAAAAAAAAAAAAAAAACTTGCCAGCCTAGCCAGTATTTGAGATTACAGTTCAGTGATATCAAATATATTCATCTTGCTCTGTAACCAACTTGCTGACCAGTGTTATGACACCTTGACACAAGGTAGAGTCATTTGGGAAGAGGGAACGTCAATTGAGAAAATGCCCCCACTAGACTGGCCTGTGGCCAGCCATTTCCTTGCGTGGTTGATGTGGCAAAGCCCAGCTCAGAGTGGCAGTGCTGCCCCTGGCTTCTGTAGGAAAGCAGGCTGAGCGGCCGTGAAGAGCGAGCCAGTGAGCAGCGCTCCTCTATGGCCTCTGCATCTGTTACTGCCTCCACTCTGGCACTGGCTTCCCTGGACGATGGACTCTAAGCTGTAAGCTGGAATAAACCCTTACCTCTCCAAGTTGCGTTTGGCTCCAGCATTTCAATGCAGCAATAGACCGGCTAAGGAAAGCTCCAGTCTCAATGAATTTGTTTGTCATCCTGCCAAACTAGAACTCTGCACTCTCTGTACAGCAAACTCCATTCCACCCTCCTTGTCTTCCAGCTGCTGGTGATCCACCGTTCCACCTTCTGTTTCAATGACTAAGATGGTGTTTGACACCACAGAGAAGTGGGATCCTTCATGCCGTCTTCTTTGTGACCGTGAGGCCCATCCATGTCATGCCCCGTGAGCCTAGTCTCTCCTAGACCTCCACAGTCACCTCCCAAGGGGGCTTTGAGTCACAGTTTCCAGGTAAGAAAACTAAGGCTCAGAAGGATAAAACAACTGTCCAGATTATATAATGGGTTGATTTATGCACCCTCAGATTTATGGCTGAGCTCTCCCTACCGCCATTGCGTATAAATGTGACCTTATTTGAACATGTGGCCTTTGTGGGCATAATTTAGTTATGGACCTGGGCATGAGATCGTCAGTCAGGTGACTGATGTCTCTTCCTCAGGCATCTGGGCGGGATAGCAGAACTCACGCGAACCACGTATCTAGTTACTTTCCCAGAGAGCTTTGGGACTCCTCTCAGTATGGCATGAACTTGGCTGTGCCCCCTGGCTTCTATATATTACTTTCTTTCTCTGACTGACTCAGATGGGGTGGTCATTATCAGTCGTGTTTGCCTCTTCCTCACTGTGCCCCCAAACCCTACTCCTGTCCGTCTCCACACTCAGGGCATCGCAGCCATTGACCTCTGAAGGTCGAGTCGTTCTTTACGAGCGGGAATGAAGGGCTGTTCTCTTCCCTTCTCCCGAAGTCCTCGAAACCTTCCCCTACCCCCGCCTTTATGAGCTTCTCTGGAACCATGTCACTGTGTATCTGACTACAGAGTCACGTCTGCTTTTCTCCAGCCGCGGCTTCGGCTGCAGGCCGTCATTGCTGCCCACAGCAGCCGGAGGAGTTTCCTTAATCGTTTAGGGCCCTAAACTCAGATAAAACTAGATCCTTGGCCTTGACACAGAAAACTATTTCAGGCTGAGCCTGTAATAAGCAGAGGTGGTTTATTAAGAATAGAAGGAAAGGTGCCTGGGGAGAGGATGAGGCGCACCTGAGGCCACGGGTGTGTGGGGGCTTCTCAAAGGAGAGTCGCTTTTAGGTGTCCTTTCAGTGCCTGTCTATAGGATTTCGGAAGCTTCTGGAACGTCATTTGTGGCAACAGGTTTCTAAAAGGGACCCTCTCCTCCTCCAGCTCTATTCCCTGTTCTACTAATTGAGATCACAAGGTGACCCTGGAGATGTCTTGGATGGGATTCCAGTGATAGGGGAAGGTCAGGAGTCGCTAGGGTTGTACAGGCGTTTCTGTGTGATTCCTAGAAACTTGCAGGGCTATGTCCGGGAAGGAAGGACGGCTTTAAGCAAATGTTCATTGTGTTGGAATTCTTGATTCTAACCTGGAAAAAGGCCTTACTTGCTACTATCCTTGTGTGCATCTTTTTCTCTTTCTTTCTATTCTACCTCAACAATAGCAAGCCATGTGAAGGCTAAATGCAGCTGGAGTGCCCTTGGCAAGCCTGCAGCCCTTCAGCGGGCTCTGATCGCCCTAGGTGATACCTGTTATTTTTGGGTCCATCTGTTCCCTGCCTTATTCCTTATAGAGCAGGCTAACCCAGCACTGGCCTTCTGCTCCACTCCGCTCAACTTCTGTGCATCGAGGCCTCTCCCTGGCAGTGACCAGTACCCCTTACAGTATTTCTTCATGAGCACTTTTATTCCCTTAAGTGGCTGTTGTCATTTGAAATGTCTGCCCTTCTCCCCTGTGCTGATTGAGGGTCAGGCTCTGCCCTGGCCTTGATCAATTCAGGGTTGAAGCTAATTTCGCTTGATGTAGAAAAAGGCAAAGCCAAACCAAACAAAAACCCTACCCTCTTTGGAAGAGTGGCAGGTAGAGATGTACTTGAAGACCCCTCTTCCTGGCCTTGGGAACCCACTGATGACACTTCTGACTTTGAGCCCAAGAGTCTACAGATCTGAGAGGGAAGAAAATGGATGACAGTGGCCGGGAGTTTTATCTTCTTGGGTGGCTTGCAGACCTAGTCCTAACTCAGTGTTAGACAGGGGGCAAGGAGCACAGCTCTGTTTTCCAGTCTGCTTCCTTTGGATTTTAGCAGGCACGTGACTAGGCTGCTAACAGCATTTCTCAAGTGTGACCTTGGGGTGTGGGCCAGCCTAGTTTCTCAGGTTGTTAATGTTTCTCAATAAAAGTGTTCCTTGGGTCCAGAAGTCTGAGAAGTGGTTCAGGGCTGGTGAGATGGCTCAGTGGATGGAGGTACTCGCTGTCAAGTTGGAGGAGCTGAGTTTGATCCCTGGGCCCCACATGGTGGAAGGAGAGAGCCTACTCTTGCAGGTTGTTCTCTGACTGCTGTGTAGGAACATGTACACACACATACGCAGACACACAGACACACACACATACACAGACACACAGATGCACAGACACACACACATACGCAGACACACAAACACACACAATGAATAACTAAATTTAATTTTTAAAATAAAATAATAATGAAATAAATAATATCCAGCCAGGTGTGATTGTGTCCCTAACATTTAGGAAATGGAGGCAGAGAACCAAGGTTCAAAATCATCCTCAACAACACTGGGAATTCAATAACTGCCCGGGGCCACTTAGGACCCTGCCACAAAACAAAAACATCAAGTCCCAAACCCCAAGCCAAAACCAACCACCCAACCAAGCAAATCAAGCTCAAACAACAACAGCAAATCAAAATAACAATAATTAGGGTTCTTTATTGCAGAGCTTTTTGGATAACTGAGTCATGAAATAGTAACTGAGGGCCATGTGTCACGTGAGGTGCTGGGAACAGAAGCCTGGAAAGAGCCTTGTCTGCAAGCAGCTTACTCGTCTGTAGCAGACAGACTTCACACAAGGGGCTGCCCTCTAATTTTACCTTTCCAGAGCTGCAAAGGGGAAAGGTGGGCTCCAGGAAGAGTGGGTTTGCCGCTAGGCTCTATCTGATCCGGTGCAACAGCAACGACTTTCTGGGGAAATGACGTCCATATTAGGAGGTGAAGGAAGAGATCTGTTTCCTAGGGGACAGGAGTGTGGGTGGGAAGCCTCTCGGGCAGAGCTGAGCACACACAGGAACTCTCAGTGGGAAAGTGCTCCAAGTCTCTGTGGGACATAGAAGACCAAAGTGAGCAGGGAACCGCCTTCACTGCCCCACCCCTACACCCCACAACCCTGCCAGGATGCTAACTGGTTTACAGACCAGTAAGGATTTTGGAGACCAGGGAGAGCTCCAGTGGGAAAGCAATAAAATAGAAAAGAATGCAACGAATATTAATTATAAGTAAGCAATGAAGCGATGGCTCAGCTCCGTGGAGGGTGTGGGCAGGCTCAGTATGGCTGCCGCTCCAAAGCTTTGGGAGAACTCTTTGGGAGATGGGCTTGAGTGTGCTCCACAAAGCCTCGTGTGTTGAAGTTAATCCCTGTTGTAGAGTATCAGTGTAGTATTCAGAGTTGGGGGCCACGGGTGGTGATCAGAGTTAATAAGGCCACCAAGGTGGGGGCTTCATGATTAATGATGGTGGCTTCATAAGGAGACAGGCAAGAAGGGGCACACACTTATGTGCACTCGGTCCATTTATCTGATGCCCTCTTCCATCTAGGGACACTGTCAGCAAGGTTGTCTTAGTCACTGTTCTATTGCTATGAAGAGACACCATGACCAAGGCAGTTTTTATAAAAGAAAGCATTCAACTTGCTTGCTTGCTTACAGTTTCAGAGGTTTAGTCCATTATCATCAAGACCAGAGCACGGAGGCATGCATGGTGCTGGAGAAGTAGCTGAGAGCTACATTTTGATCCCCAGGCAGAGAGAGAGAGAGAGAGAGAGAGAGAGAGAGAGAGAGAGAGAGAGAAGGAGAGAGAGACCTGGGACTGGCATGGGTTTTTGAAACATCAAAAACACTTCTTCAACAAATAGTGCCACTCCCTGATTGCATTACTTCAAGTATATGAGCCTATGGGGGGCATTCTCATTCAAAACACACCACAAAGGCCATAATCAGATGCACCCTCACCATTGAAGCCAAATCATACACTGAAATAAACTAAATAAGTCAACCAGACTTGCCCAGCATGGTGGCACAAATCTTTAATCTCATCAAGAGGCAGAGGCAGGAGGATCTCTGTGAGTTCGAGGCCAACCTGGTCTGCAGAGGGACATCTAGGCTAGTCAAGGCTATCTAGATAGACCCTGTCACAAACAAACAAACAAATAAACAAACAACAACAGTTACCTTCCCTCAGCTATTTTGCTACAGCAACAAAGAAGAAAGCTAAGCTGAACTGAACGAGCACATTGACCTAGTTAAGTAGCCCTGCGCTCACTGGGGCTTCATGTCAACCCACATTTACTGACAGCTATATTTGAGGGGCCCAGTAAAGAAAACACTGAAATACTTCATAATTGGGCTGGGGGGGGCGCGGTTATTGTGCATAAGAAAGAGAGAGATCATTCAGAGGCATCTGGAAGAGTCCTGAGTAGAGAGATAAAGAAGTTGACTGGACACGGCCAGCACTAGGGAGGTGGGGGCATGGAAAAAATCATGAATATTATAAGGGAGATGAGTACCTGGGGGAAGGGAAGCCTGGGGAAAGCCTGGGAGCTTAGGGTAGAGGAGGAGGCAGGAAGGGCCAGGATGCTAATGTGGGGGCTTGGAAGTGTATAACTTATATTTGTGGATAGGGATTGTAGGAGCCTGGAGGCCAGTACAGGCTTTGATAAGCAACCACCGGTATAAGCCAGAGGCAAGGGAAATGACTTCTTTTGAAGGAATCTGTTTCACAAGTTCCTGAGAAATGCTAGCTTTTATCTAACTGCCAAAAATCCTTCTATAGTCCCGCTTGAGTCTAGCCAAGACTGCCGTTTTTGAATATATGCTCTTCCTTAGACCTAGCAACAGTTGTTACTTGTTAAGGATTATGGGGGAACAGACCTCTGAATACAGCACCCCACACTTCTACCTCTACTCCCTTTCTTCCTCCTTCCCCTCTTCCTTTTTGAGAGGGTCTGATGGTGTAGCGCTGCCTGTCTTGGAACTCAATATGTAGACCCGCTGGCCTCAAACTCATGGAGATTCTTGCCTCTGCCTCCTGAGTGCTGGAGTTCAAGGTGGCACCACTGCTATTTTCTTTCAGGGCAGTGACACAAATGAAGGTCCTCATAGTCACTGGGGAGTCCAGAGAGCTATCAAGAATCAATAGCCATTGTTTCCTCTCATCTTGTATCTGTCCTGGATACAAGCAGTAGCTTGGAACAGCCTTGCGTCTTGGGAATCCAGCAGACAGGCACCTTGCAGAGGCGAATTCATTGTATAAGGTAACACAGTTGCTCAGTGTGCCAACAAAGAGGCCTGCCTCTATCTTAGAGAAAACATGCCCTGTGGCATCACTTGTTAAGTTAGGATAAATAGCAAGCAAAACCTATGTGGTCTAGGATCCTGGTTTTGCCTTCTCTCTCTCTCTCTTTTTTTTTCTTTTTTGATAGTTAACTTCTCTCCTATTGTGGGATATTTGCACACTGTGTGAAGATGTATTTGCTGTGATTGGTGTAATAAAAAGCAGAATGACCAACAGTTAGGCAGGAGGTATAGGTGGGGTTCTTGGGAGAGAAAGGAAGAGGAGGAAAATCTAGGCACACAGGAGATGCCAGAAGATGGGGAAAGGAAACAGGGGGTGCAAGACAAAAGAAAGAAAGAAAGAAAGAAAGAAAAGATAGAAAGGAAGGAAGGAAGAAAGAAAGAAAGAAAGCCACATGATAAATCGTAGATTAATAAAAACAAGTTAATTTAAGTTATAAGAGCTAGTGGAACAAGTTAAGGCTGAGCTTTCATAGTTAGTAAGAAGTCTCTGTACTGTCGTTTGTGCGGTGGTGACCCAAAGAAAAATCCTACTACCTTCTCCCACTTTTCTCAGGCCCTTGGGCCAGATCCTTTGGTACCATTTCTTTCTCTGACATAGAAAAGAGACAATGTATCACCTTTGCTGCATTGTTTTCTGAGATTATGTCACCTGAGGAATTTAGCATGGTGATGCACGCCTGTAATCCCAGGTATTTGAGAGATACAAACAAAGGATTGCCACAAGTTCGAAGTCAACCTGATTTGTATGGTGAGTTGTAACAATCAGGGTTATGTAGTAAGACTTTGTCATAAGCAAACAAAGAAAGAAAGAAAACAAAATAATAAAAAAAGAACTTAGCAGGAGTCATTGAGTGCCTGTTGCCCTGGCTCCATGGTAGACACATACAAAGTAAGCATCCTCCTCTTAGGCCACCGTGCCACCCAGGGCAATGCTGCTGCAAAACACCACAAATGAAATTCAGCACTGCAGGTCTGGAGGCCTAAAGGCCAAGGTCAAGATTGTCAGGGCTAAGGGGAAGATTCTGTTCCAAGCCCTTCTCCCTGGCTTGTACACACTCACCTTGTCCTTATGCCCCTATCTTTCCTCCACACCTGCTGCTGTGTCTCAGTTTCCCTTCTTACAAGGCCATCTCATAAAACTTGATATCAATTTAATTAACTTTCTGTAAATGTGGGCACACTCTGAGCCATTGGGATAGGACTGTGGCTTGTGGACTTGTAGAGAGACACAGTCCAACCTGTAACAGTATAATGTAAATATCTTAGGGTTTTCTCGCTGTGAAAAGACACCATGACCGTCGCTACTCTTCTAAAGGAAAACATTTAATTGGGGATGGCTTACAATTTCAGAAGTTTAGTCCGTTATCAGGTACTATGGTGACATTCAGGCAGACATGGTACTGGCTACATCTTGATCAGAAGGCAACAGTAAGTTGAGTAAGTATCACATTGAGGGAAGCTTGACCAAAAGGTACCTCAAAACCCCCACAGTGACATACTTTCTCCAACAAGGCCTCACATACTTCAACAAGCCACACTTCCTAATAGTGCCACTCCCTTTAGAATTATGGGGGTCAATTACATTCAAACTACCATAGTAAGTTTTTTTTTTTTTTTAAAAAAAACCTGAAGGTATTTGTGATACCCTGTTAGTAGATACCTGAGTGTTGTGGGGTAGAGCCAGAACTCTGTATTTGTTTATTTATGACTTGGTATTCAACCAAGTATTCATACTTGGTATTCATACTTTCTGTGTACTTATGTACGTGTTCATAGTATGTATATGTGACAGGGCAAGGCAGTGCAGGGATTCCTCCATCTTATATTCTTGCTGAAATCATTTTAGATTTGATTTTCTTGATGGGGAATCTAGTAGAAACTACCCAACTCTATTCTAGGAACCTAAGGTCAAGATTTCCCAGCTAAGTTAGCTTCTGTTAGGCTGCTTGCTTGTCCAACCTTCCCCTGCAGCTGCTGAGCAAGAGATCAGGATGTGGCTTTTGCTTTTAACAGCCCCTTACCCAGAATGCTCAGGGTTACACCTAGGTCCCTGTACATCTGGGTACAGTTCCGGAGGACTAGATAGACTTGCAGTTGGTTGTAGACTGTGTCTGAGTGGATATCTCTTGTGAGATCCTGAGAGACTGGACCCCAACTTTTAGGGGCATCTGGACCCCAAGCAGCAGGGAAGAGTGTGTGCTGCAGAGGACTTCTCAGAGTTTCAGAGAGGCGTTTCAGGACTCTGGGAAAACCCTTTCTGACTGAGGAATTTCCTTGCTGCTGAGTGTACTCTGGAGGTGACCAACTAATTCCATAACCCAAAAGACAAAAAGCAAACCAAAATTATCTGAGCTGAACACCTCTCTAGGTAATTTTTGTCTGTAGGAGGGACCGTCTGGTTAGGAGACAAGAGGAGAGGTTGAAAGTGACCATAGATTCTCCTGTCCAGGATCCCTTTGAGACAGCGCCGGGGTCTGTTCAGGTGTATGGCTGTGTGGAGGCTTCCCCTATTTGTCTTTACTATGTGTCTTTCTGTTTGTTGTGTCTCTCTGTGAGTTTCTGTTGCTTCTGTTGGTTGGAAAAACAAATCTAAAATAGAAGTGGGAAGTAGTTTCCCCTGTTGACGCTGTACTTGGGCCCCAAATACCTCAGAATAGTCCCAACTGGCTGGAGTAAATACTTTCAATTGGCTAGAAACCATGTCTGAATGGTCATTGCTGGTGGGGTCACCATAACAAGTGTTAGGAAGAGTGCACATGTGTGTGGTTGTGCATGCGTGTATGTATGTGGAGGGCAGAGGTCAAACTGGGACGCCTTATTCAATTTCTTGATACCTTGGTTTTTTGAGAGAGGGTCCCTCACTTTTGCCTGGGTCTTGACACTTTGGCTAGACTAACTGGTCAGAGTAGCAGGAATCCCTCCTGTCTCTGTCTCATTGGTGCTGGGGTTACAAAATATCACACCTGGCTTTGTTTAGGTTTTTGTTTGTTTCCTTTGTTGTTTTTTCAAGATGTTTTCCCTTGTGTAACAGTCATAATTGTTCTGGATTGCATTTTCTAGATCAGGCTGACCTCAAACTCACAGAGATTCACCTGCTCTGCTCCCCAAGTGCTGGGGTTAAAGGTTTGTGCCACCATTCCAGGAGTTCTTGTTTTTTGTTTGTTTGTTTGCTTGCTTGCTTTTTTATATATGAGTTCTTAGGATTGAGATCAGACCATGCACTGACAGCCCTTTTATTAACTGAGCCATCTTTTTAGGCCCCCCTTTTTTGTTTCTTTGCTTTTTTTGGGGGGGGGTGGTGGGGCAGACAGGGTCTCAAATCCAAAGCTACCTTTGTAGCCTAAACAACACAGATTTTGATTTGCACTCTTCTTGCCTTATCCTCTTGAGTTGCATGGGATCATAGGCCTGCCTGTGCCACCAGGCTAAGTCTGTGCTGCAGAGAAGTCAAGACCTTTAATGTCTTCTCTTCAGACTGCTTCACACAGAGGCCGTGTGCACAGGTGGCCACACACCTGCAGGTACTAACCTTCCTAGTCAACCTTGCTTCCTTGTCTTTGTCTCCCTGACTCACGTGTGATGTTGCTGTAGGTCAGATGATAGACTTGGCGAGCTGGCTCTGCCACTTCATGGCTGGTTAGCCAGGAGCAATCCACTTGGTTTCTCTGCGCCTGGGTTTTGTCATCTATGGAAGGAGAGCCTTCCTTACTGAGTCAGAGGGACGTCTAAGCCAGAATGAAGCCGGGTTGGTACTGGGACCATAGATAGGGCAGAAGAGCTAGTATTTATTATGGTGACTGCCCCTCCCCTGCCACCCCAAATCAAAACCAGATTTCATTCATGTCTGTAACCTAAACAGATTTTGGGTTTTTTCTAAAGATGACAAAGGGAAGGGGATAAGGCTCAGTGGTGCCTACCTATCAGGTGTGAGGAACAGAGAGCTTGGACCCCCAGCGCCCATGTCAGTGCTGGTGGAGATCATGCTGCCCGTGTTCCCAGAGGGCAGAGACAGTGTTTCCTGGGAACAAGCTGGCTAACTACACTAGTCGAACTGATCAGCTCTGGGTTCAAGTGTGAGCCCGCCTCAATATACAAGGTAATACAGTAATTGAGGATGACTTCTGACGTCAGCCTCTGGCCTCCACATTCACACACACACACACACACACACACACACACACACGCATCCATACACATGTAAATACACACACACATGCATTCACACACATCTGAATACACACATACACCCATACACATGTATTCATACACATCTGAATACACACATACACACACACACCCAAACACATGCATTCGTACACATCTGAATACACGCACATACACACACACCCATACACATGCATTCATACACATGTGAATACACACACATTTGCATTCATACACATCTGAATACACACATATACACACACACCCATACATATGCTTTCATATACATCTGAATGCGTGCACACACACACACATGTATACACACGCACACGTGCACATGCCTCACACATACATATGAAATTTTTAAAAAAAAAGAAAAGAGGAAGTTCTGTGTTTAAAGCCCCAGGAGCTGCCTGTCCTAAAACTGAGGAGAGTTAGCCTCACTTTTGAACTCAGCCTCTCTCTCAGTGCTGGCCAGGGAGGTCTGCTGGGCCTGTTGTGAAATCCTGGGTTAGTCCCTTTGATGACTTCCTGCTTCAAAGGAACCAATCCACTCTGCCTACAAACCAGGACAATGGTCACATTGCCAACCACTTGACCCCACTCCCCTCCCCCATGTAATGGCCACAGGCACTGTCTGGACCAGGATTGCCTGGCCTTGGGAACACCCACCACAACCACTCACTACTTTGTCTTTGAGAAGTTGTGTAGTTGTGCTGTGCCTCGGTTTCCTCCTCCTCTTCTTCTTAGAATAGAGGGATATGCCATAGTTCATACCTCATAGGACTAAATGACTCTGCGTAGACCTCTCGGAACTGTGCTCAACCTGGAGCCTCCCACCTTCGCGTGCCACCCTTTGCCGTCAGCTGCCGGGCCACCCTATTTCAGTTTTATTGCCTTTCTCCTCACTAGTTCTCTCCAGCTCCATTTTTCTTCATCTGCACATTGCCTATTCTTGCGCTGTTAGTCTGTGTTCGCCCATTTCAGACATATGTGAGCACAGATGGTGCCCGGTTTATACTGGTTCAGCTTCTGGTTTTTTCAACCTTATGAGATGAGAAAATCCCCTCATGCAAACATTTGGGTTCCGTTTTCAATATAGTAGTCAATGTGCTGCTTAAGATAGACAGGCATGGTGATATACATCTTCAATCCCAGCTCTTGGGAAGCAGAGGAAGGTGGGTTTCTGTGAGTTCAAGGCCAGCCTGGTCTCTATCATGAGACTCTATCTAAAAGAAGAAGATAATAATGAAGAATAAGAATAAGAGAAGACGAAGAGAAAAAGTTGCAGGAGATTTTCAACATTTTGTATGAAATAGGCTAATATGAGATGACTTTGCCCCACCGGAAGTTCTGAGCGCAGTTAACGTGTGTGAGGCCTAGGTTATGATGTTCTGTAGATAGCTGTTGTGGTGATTTGAAAGAAAATAGTCCTCAAAGGAAGTGGCACTATTAGGAGGTGTGGCTTTGTTGGAGTATGTGTGATCTTGAAGGCAGTGTGTCACTGTGGAGGAAGACTTTGAGGTCTCATATATGTTCAAGCCACGCCCAGTGACACAGCCCACTCCCTGTTGTCTGTATATCAAGAAATAGCCCTCAACACGTCTGCCTGCATGCTGCCGTGTTCCTCGTCATGATGATAATGGATCGAACTTTTGAAAATGTAAGCTACCTCAATTAAATGTCTTCCTTTATAAGTGTTGCCATGGTCATGGTGTCTCTTCACAGCAATAGAAACCCTAACTAAGACTGCTGTACTTAGCACATTTTCTACTTAAGATATTTTCAGCCTGAAATTTGTATGTGTGTGTGTGTGTCTGTGCGTGTGTGTGTGTGTGAGGGTGTGTGTGTCAGGGTATATGTGTGTGTGTAGGGGGGTTAACGGCCTCATAGGCAAAGGAACATCTGCATATCACTTCCGTTGTTTTGTGTTGGCTGAAAGTTTATAAAGATATATTGTGTTATATGCCTCATATCTCCGTTAGTTATCATTGTTTTTGTCATTAAGCCTCTGTAATCAGCCTGGTCCATTCCACTGTGTGTTATTACCACACCTTAATGACCAGTTCCCCTGCTAGTGGGTACTCAAGTGACTCCTAACTCTTAGTTACCCGACGCTGCACTTCAGTGAGTGTCCTTTATAGTCCCTGACACATATATGCAGTTTTTCTGGGCAGTCAGCTACTGCCTCTCCCACTGCCCTTCTAAAATATTTGTGACTTAGCCAGTGCTATCCCAGCAGCTAGGTGTGAGGTAAGACATCTTCTTCTCACGTGCAGCTAATGGGATGGGAGTAGCTCTATAGAATGTGTGGTCTCACCCTTAACCCATTGATTCCCTTATGGGTGCAGGGATCAGGCACACGTGTGTCAAGAGGAGACTTCTGGATGCTACCCAGGGGCATCGACTGCACTGTAGCAAGCAGTGAAAGTATGTCATCATTCAACACAAATGAGTATTGTGTAGTGACAATAAGAGAAAGATGTGTATGGTCTGGGCCTCCTGGTAGAGAAGCCTCATGTGGGAGCAGTGAGTTTAGGTCACTGTGGTGACTTCCGATGGTAAAAATTCAAATATGGAGAGCTTCAGAAGCCCTGCTGTGGTCCAGAGAATAGGGTCTTGAAGGAGGAAGCTGATAGAAAAATCAAGGCTGGGAATCTGACCTCGAATGCCAAGCAGTGTGCTGTTTACTGATAGTTTAGAAAGTGTAGGGGGTCAGACAGTCTGGTGTCTAAGAAGAACCTGGTTCAAATATGAAACTGTGAGAGGTGAGAGCCACTGCTCAGATCAAATGCAGCTTCATTCTTCCAGTAACTACGAAATGAATACAAAGTAACAGAATAACAAAGTAACAGTCTCACATTGGAGAACAGGCCGAACTACAAAGAGGATAGAGAGAGTTTACGGATGGGCCACATCTAGAACAGGGACCAACAGGCTGAAGCGGGTAAGAGTGATGGTGGGGGCTGTGCAAAGGCTTATTTTGGGCCGCATCATTGCACAGCTCTCCAGGACTAGGGTTGGGGCAGTGCATCTATTCAGAATATATGATACCATCCAGGGACCTGTCTAGTGCATGAAGCCCATCTCCAGCTAGCAAAGAACTGAGGACTATGAGCCTGCAAGACTCTAGCTTCCTGCATTAGCTCTGGGGCGTATGAACTTCAGTGCATTGGGCTGTGTCTGCAGTTGAAAAAAAAAAACAGACAGAAATTCAAGATCCAGGACCAATCTTCAGTAGCAGGCACCAACCTTTCGTCTGCTATTGCCAAGATGCCAGCAAACAGCCTCCAGAGGAAGTACTAGGGATCAGTCCAGAGCTTTCTGCTCCTTCCTAGCTCACCCACCCAGCCTGAGCCTCTCACATGCATGGGCTTTCTGCCTGTGGGCTAGAAAGAAGCGCAGGCACCACCAGTTTATTCTTAGCCATCTGTGAAACTCCATTGTATCAGTTACTTTTCTCTTTGTGGCCAAATACCTGACAAGAGGCAAGTGAGCGGAGGAAGTGTTAAGGAAGGACACCGTCCATCATGGTAGGAAAGGCCAGTGGCGGGAGCAGAAGGCAGTAGATCACATCTCCCCAACAGTCAGGAAACAGGTGGACACAGTGCTCAGCTTGCCCTCCCTTCTGATTCAGTCCAGGACCCTGCACAGGGGATGATGTCACCTACATTTAGGGTAGGTTTTCCTGTCTCAATCAATTGTCTAGAAAGTCTTCCAAAGACATACCCATAATCTCTTAGCTGATTACAGGTCCTGTCAAGTTGCCAATCAGCCTCAGCCATCACAGCTGCCATGACAGAATACCAGCAACTGGTACCTTAAACAACAGAAATGCTTCCCAAGGCTCTGGAGGCAGCAAGTCCAAGAGCCAGGAACCAGCAGGATTGGTGTCGGAGGCTCTGTCCTTGGCTTCCAGGTGACTTTCACTGTGTCCTCACATGTCTCTGCTTTGTGGGCAACCCCTCACTCTAATGAAAACACCATCCGTACTGAATTAGGGTCTCATCTGATCACTTTAAATACACACTTTATATTAATACTTTAAGTACTTTGGAAACTTTGCCAGCTTCAGTGAGGCCCGATTCTGGCCGTAGTAGTTTTCCTCTCTTTAGCCCCCTCCCTTCACTCCTGCTTTGCATTCGTGTGGCTTCTGGCCATTTTGGACTGCATCTCATTCTTGTACTTAGACTTGAAGATGAAGTCCCATCTGTTGCTTTGGCTCTGTGTCTTCTGGGACACAGCTGACACTTCTCAGCAAGCAAGGACTTCCAGGAGGTGAGGGATGAAGCCACATGGGCCATCCTGCATTCAACTCCTCCACTGAGAGAGTTTATGACATCAGGCTTGGCTTCAGCTCACCCAGTCTCCTATCAACTCTTTGCCAGAGTTTCTAGAGTCAAGGCCATGAGACTAAAGTGTAATGGTCATTACACTGACTGTAGGTTAACGGTCCGAGTTATTACATCTGGTCCCTAACTCACATGTGACCTTGGTGAGTTCACTTCTCTGAGCTACTTCCCCACTAGCAAATCAGAATGATTTATCTGTTTGGGGGAGTTATTTTAAGAGATAAATAAATTGATGTATGAGTGAGACTGTGTGGTGATGCACACGGGCCCCTGTAGATGCCAACTACGTGTGGTGATGCACACGGGCCCCTGTAGATGCCAACTATGTGTGGTGATGCACACGGGTCCCTGTAGACGCCAACTACATGTGGTAATGCACACGGCCCCCTGTAGATGCCAACTACGTGTGGTGATGTGCACAGGCCCCTGTAGACACCAACTATGTGTGGTGATGTGCACAGGCCCCTGTAGATGCCAACTACTCAGGAAGCTGAGGCGAGAAGATTGCAAGTCTGAGGCAGATTCTTCTCAAAAGAAAAAAAATTTCAAGACAGTGTCTCACTGTGCAGCTCTGGCTGTCCTGGAACTCAGTCTGCAGACCAGGCTGGCCTCCAACTAACAGAGATCTGCCTGCCTCTGCCTCCTAAGGCATGTGTCACTATACCTATCTTCAAAAGAAAAATTCTGAAAGGCTAAGGAAAGCCAAACATTGTGGCTCAAGTCTGCAGGAGGTTCAGAAGTTCAAAGTCATCCTTGTCTATATAGTGAATTCTAGGCCAGTCTGGGTTTTCTTTTTCTGAAAACAACATTTGGAGAGGTAGATAAGCAGTAGAGTACTTGCATAGCATAAGGCCCCACCACAAAAAATATATATATACATGAATGTATCACACATAGACACACACACAGAGGCACACACAGAGACAAACACACAGATACACACACACAGACATACAGACACACAGACACACAGACACACATATAAAGACACACAAAAGGCAGACACACACAGACATACATAGATACACACACAGAGACACACAAAAGGCAGACACACACACAGACATACATAGATATACACAGACACACACACAGAGACACACAGACACACACATACACACACACACACACATGTTTAGGTGGAAGCCCTACCGTTATCCACATATACCCAAAAAGATTGGGATGTTGGGAATCTGCAGTTAGATGCCCCATTCTACGCTCTGGTCTGGCTCCTTCCATCCCAAACCCTGCCCTTGGAAAAGCCTACCAAAAGTCCGATTCTCCCTGGGACTGCTCAAGACCAGGCCTACAGGCTATGTAAGACCTGGTAGCCGTGCTTGCAATGTGATTCCTCCCCTGCCTTCCCAAGGGTCACTCAGGAGTTCTTTGTTCTACTCAGATTATACCTAGACTTGCTAATCCAGCATGGTCTGACTTATTACATCAGCAGTGGTGTTACTACTGGGGGATTTAAACTTTTCAAGACATACACACAGACACACATATGTTTACACATACAGACACATACAGAGAGATACACATATGACACACGGATGACATACCTCATGCACAGAAACACAGACACATTGAATCATTTCCATGCTCCACTCCCTTTCTGGGCAGAGGCCTGGATGGAAGATGGCCATCACATATGTGGTCATACAGAGGAATTTTTTTACTTTTGTTTTTCTTTTTTTAAATTAAATTTGTATATCCCTACCACAGTTTCCCATCCCACCTCCCCTACCATTTCCTCCTCCCACCTCCCTTCTGCCCCCACATCCACTACTCCGCAGAGAAATATTTTTAAGGTTTTAGAAGAATGCCCACTCTGGCTATATTTAGTAGCTATTTTTGTGGGACATAAGGAGCTTGGCTGAGATAGGAGTTGGGAGAAAAGAGTCCATTCCTCTCTCCCCTGGCAAGATGTAGCATGAGCTCCCACTCCGTTGGGAGAGGACATATTGGAAATCCTGGGGTGGTTAGGAAAGGGTAACCCTTGATCCTGCGGGTTAGTGGTTATCTTTGCGGCGTGTGTTTGTGTCAAACACTGGTCTTAACCTCACTGTGTGTTGGGAAAATCTAAGAGACTGGAAAAAAAAAAGACTGTCCTTGGGCTAGCTTTTTTTGTTTGTTTGTTTCAGAGGGAGATCTGGAAATCGGAGTTTAAGAATAAACCCTGGATGACTGCATTGTGTACCTAGGGTGGCAACTACTCAATTTATGGGTTATACCAACCATTTCCCATGCAGTTCATAAGTCTTCCAGTAGACACTTACTGAGTGCCTGCTTCACGGTTGACACAGTTAGTTCTTGCTTTTAGGTTAGAGCAAATAAAGTCCCTGTCTTTATAAAGCCTCCACTAAAGGACATAGAGAGACAATAAATAAAAATAACAAGTAAATTATGTACCTTATTATATGCTTTCCAAATGAGTGCTCGGGAAGAGTTAAATGGAAGAAGTCACAGAGTAGGGTGGGAATGTGGTGCTAGGCTCTTAGGGTAATCAGGGGAGGCTACAACGATAGGACATGGGAGCAGACTTTAGGAGGTGAGGGACAAATGATGTGGTTATCTAGAGGAATAGTGTTTCAGGGAGTGAGAACCGTCAGTGCAAAGGCCCTGAGGTGAGTGTGTGGCTCACAAAGTAGAGCAAGGCAAGGAGACTACTGTGGATAAAGCAGAGTGAGCTGGGGAAGTAATAGAAGATGAACAAAATCAAAATAGAAGGGGAAAGGGGTGCCAGATGTGTAAGGCCTCAAGACTAAATTTTATGTGTATACTGAGTTGAGAATTCATGGGAAGGTCGGAGACATGGGAAGAGCCAATCTACATCTTCAGTACGTTTGTTGTTGTCGAGTGTAGGAGTATGAGGGCAGAGGCCAAGAGGCTGGTCAAGTTACCTTACACATTGTGTCAAGTGACAAAAACCAGACACAGAGGACAGATAGTCACTGGACAGTTCCGCCCACACAAAGTCCCCAGGGCAGGTAAACTCACAGGGACAGAGTTTAAAAGGGCCGTTACCGGGGACCAGGGGAGAGGAGGATAGGGGGTAAAGTTCAAAAGACACAGCTTGGGAAGATGGGAGAAACTCTGGGATTCGCCTTGATTGCACAACACTGTGATGGCCCGTAATGCTACTGAACTCTTCATTTTAAAAAGGGGGGGCCCGGGAGATGACTTTAGGACCTGAGCTCAGATCATCAGAAGCCACACAGAGCCAGATGAGGTAGCAATCCTCAGGCTTCTATAGTATGAGACATAAGGCAGAGATGTGAGGAAAAGCTCATGGGCCAGCCAATCAGATGGAGGAAGTGGCCAACAAGAGCCCCTACCTCAAACAAGGTGGAAGGCAGAGACCAGTATTTGGGGTTATCTGTTATCTGATTTCCACAGGTGCCGTATGGCTTGTGCATACCTGCACCCCCACACAAAGATGTTTTAACAGTAGAATGGTAAATTTTATTATTTACATTTTCCACAGTTAAATAAAAAGTAAACAAGAGGCCATTGCAAAATTCCAGATAAGGGACAGGACTGGGGGTTTGGACCAGAAGCTGCTGGTGGTGGAAGTGACAGATGTGGTCAGGTGATATCTAGTAGAACAGAGAATGTGCCGGAGTTGGAGATAAGGTGTAGGAGCCAGCTGCCAGGTCTGGCCCTGGCACTTGGTACTGAATAAGTAGAAGAACGAAGGATCCTTCCATGAATGAGAAAAATAAGGTTGAGAGCAGAGCAGGTTTGAACATAGTGAGCTTGTGACATCTATCAGGTGTCCCCAGAATGGACAGGTCAAGCTCAAGTCGGGTGACTGAAGCTTGCATGGGGATTGAGTGGAGCTATTGGTAAAAACCCAAGACACACACATTGTTTTCCGCATGAGAGGAACTCTCAAGACGAGACCTTAGGAACCTCGGAGGAGAGCATCAGCAAGGAGAGGAAGGGAGACTCAGAGAGGATGGTGAATGGCAGCCAAGCTTGGGAAGCACTTCTGGTAGACCAGGTAGGATGAAGGTTGAGAAATGCCCACTGCTTTGGCAACAGGAGAGCTGACAGGGAGGAGCTGGGGGCGGAGCCAACGGATGGGGTGTAATTATAAGAGCCATTGAGGGACAGTCTCAAAGGATAGTAGAGGAGTGTGCTTACACCCACGCTGGACTGTTCTTTCAAGGCAGGATTAGGCCCTGGAGTAGATGAGTCAGCTGAGGATAAACCTGTTTCTTCTCCAACACAGACTCTACTTTAAACCCGTCTTCAACCATTGATTTTTACAATAAAATATTCTTCTTCTTATACTAAAATTTGGACTCAGTAATTTTTTTTTACAGTTTTAATTTTTAAAAATTTATGTGTATGTGTGTCAGTGTGAGTATATGCCAAGTGTGTGCAGATGCCTTTAGAAGCTAGAAGAGGGTGTCAGATCCTGCCACCTGACATGGGTGCTGAGAACTGAACTTGGGTCTTCTGGAAGAACATGAAGTGGTCTATTCTGTGGAGTCATCTAATAATCTCTCCAGCCTCCCTCCCCCACAGGTTTCTTTTTACTTTGTTGGTGTTGTTTGTTTGAAATATGAGCTCACTGTGGAGCCCAGGGTGGCCCGAAGCCTCCACCTTCCTGCTTCAGCCTCCCAGCTTCTGCAACCATAGGTGTCCGTCACCATACTCTTTGTTACGCTATGAGCTGAGTCCCTCCAAATGTTTATGGAAGTACTGACCCCCAGTTCTTCAGAATCTGACTGTTTGGAGACAGGGCATTTAAAGGGGGGTGATTAATGAAAAAGGAGATGGGGTTGTACTGCTCCGCACCTTCCTCCTGGCCACGTGCTGTGGGATGTGCACCTGGGAGCTGTCTTTGAGAGAGTGTGAGCATCCTTGCTCTGACCAGCTCTCAAAGCCTGCAGTGCTCCAAGTAAAAAGTCATTATTATTTACAGAAGAGCTGGGGCAATTGGGTAGAGTGGTGCGTGCGGATGTCTCTGCCCCTCTTGTCATTGGGATGTGGGAGATTCAGGCTGTAGTCCCTCTGGACAGTATCCTGCATCATCCCTTCCCCCTTCCCAGAATCGCACAAGGAGAGCACAGAGCTCCCTGGTGCTGATCGGTGAAGTCTCAGCTTGTTAGAGCAGCATCAGCAACTGTGAATCAGGTGAGGGATTCTTCCCGTGGTGTGTGTGGGAGATGGGGGGTGGGGAGGAAGTGTGCCAAAATGCCACCTTCCATGTGGCTGCACCCGGCTGCTGTTCCAGACGACGAAACTCTCGGCTGCATTCCAGGTTCTTCCTTGATTTTTCGTGTTCACCCCAGGGAGGAGTGTGTGATAATGCTTCCAAGCCAGGGGGCCTGCGACCTATCTTTAAATCACTCAGAGGCATCTGGTGTAGCAGGGCCCTTCCCTGGAAAGTGTGAGGCACACACCTGGGCAGGAGGGGGTCGGACAAGCTCTGTTGCAGGACTCAGTGTCTGAGAGCGTGGAGAAATTAAGGTATGGTGTTTTAAAGAGATTGTAAGATTGTACACTGGGAACTCCCGGAGACCTTTCAGGAGGCGCCCTCCTTCCCATAGGATATAAGAGGTTAGCGATCTCTGGGGGGAGAGGAAGGAGAGACTTTTCAGTGTTGAAGTGTTAGTACTTTGCACTCTGATAGGCAGCCCCTGACCCATGTTCACGTAAGTAATTCAATTAACATCACTAGTTTACCAAGCTAGACTTGGGTAGAATATTTTTTTTTTTTTTTTTGGTCTGTCATTGGTGCCCTATCTGGAGTCAAAAGGCATTTGTTCACCTCTCTGCAGGAAAAGTCACGTGACAGCATGCTAAACGTATGTGTCTCTAGACGCTGGAGATACTTTCCAAGTCTTAGCCTTAAATGTCCAAACTGGTAGTTCCCACACTAAGAAAATGTCCTCTTCAGGAAACAGGTGCAAAAGGGAGTGGTCACTATCCTTAGCGAAGGGAAGTCTGAGAGGAACGCAAGGCAGGAACCGGGAGGCAGGCGTGGAAGTAGGAGCGCAAAGGAATGCGGCTTACTGACTTGCCTTTCATGATTCCTTCAGCTTGCTTTCCACCACAACCCGAGACCAACAGTGGAGGGGTGGTACCGCCCACAGAGGGCTGGGTCCTCCCACAGCCATTATTAAACAAGAAAACCCTCCACAGGCTTGCCTGCGGGCCAATCTGAGGGAGGCATTGTCCTAATTAGGGCCCTCTCTTCCTAAATTACCCTCGTTTGTTTCAAGTTGACAGAAAACTAACCTGTAAAGCCGGAATCTAGCAGGCTCCAAGTGCAGGCGGTGGACAGGTGAAACTGGTTCTTCAGGCAAGGATGGCGGTGAGGTCACCAGTGAGCCACCCCTCGTGTGTCTCCAGAATGCTTGCGAGATAATGAGGGAGAGGGATCTACATGATCTAGTCTGACCTCTGCAGAGGAGTTTTCTGCACAGATGTTTCTCTCAGATCTGTTCTTAGATCTTCTGCTGAGCAAAGCCTTCTATTGGGCACCAGAGATCCCGTCCGTGTCTTCCGTCCCTGCCCCCCTCCCATCTAGAGCACCATGGAGGCTACTTTAGAGGGACAAGCCATTCCCGGGCTAAAGCCAAGCTGAAGAGGCTGAAAGGAAAGCAGGCTTGGAAGTGCAACAGTGAGCAATGGTTTATCTTGCACAACTGGTCTGTCCCAAAACACATTGTCTGGCCTTGTATGTGGCTCAGGTTGGTGACACCCCCTCTCCTTTTTACTATCTCCTTTTACTCCCAATATCTAAAATTTTAGCTGGAGTCACCCTACAGGGCCACAGGGACACTCAGGAGTCAGTCACATCTGGGGCTGGAGAGGGGGCTCTACAGTTGAGAGCATTTGCTACTCTGGCAGAGGACCTGGACTCAGTCCCCAGCACCCATATTGAATAACTCACAGTGACCTGTAACTCCAGTTTCAGGGAACCAGACACCCTCTTCTGACCTCTGCAGGCACCAGGCGTGAACTGTGGTGTGCACATACACGCAAGCACTCACACATACAGAGAAAATAAAAATAAATATATCCTTTTCGGAAACCTACATAGCTCATGTTCGGATGATTAGATCACAACACATGTGGAGGTAACACATCTAGAGCAAACGGTGGCCACACGCTGCCTCAGGCCAAAGCTTCTGGAGTTTGCAGGCTGGCCTGAGGCCAGTGAAGGAAGGACAGGGTGAGGTGAAACCCAGGGATAGGACACCAGAGAGGCCGAAATGACTTAGGCTATGGTGTGGTACTGGACAGGCCCAACACTGACCAGACATGGAATGAAGGGGACCAGAAACAAGGACCCATGAAGACTCTATGCACTGCCTCCTGAATCTGTGTCAAACTCAGACTTTGCATTAAATATGATTGCAAAAAAGGTCTTAGTTAAATGTTGGATCACAGATATTCAAATCCACGGAAATGGAGAGTGGAATGGTGGTCACTGGAGGCTGCGGGGAGGTCATGGGTAAATGGCAGAAAGTTTCTGCTGTGTAACAAGGTAGTGTTGCTTGGAGCTAACCGTATAGTGGTCTCCCCACATCTGCAGGAGATGTCTTCCAGTCTCAGCTCTCATATACACACAAACCTCTGATAAAATTTCACATATAAACTAGTCATAGTAAAATTTAATAGTAATATAATAAAACAGTTTTGACAGAACACTATACAATGATTATCTAAAACTTGTTAATTATTTATTTCTAGAATTTTCCATTTAATATTCTTAGACAATAGTTCACCACAGGCAACTAAAACCTAGGAAAGAAATCAAAACTGCAGGCAGGTAAAGGAGTGTGTGCTGTGTTAAATATTTACATTTTCCTAAGAGGGTAGATATTAAGTACCCTTACACACATGCACACACACATGCCTGTAAGTACGCACCAATAAGTTATAACAAAGGGTTGGGAAGAAACTTTGTAGGGTGACAGACATGTTTGTGAATTCAGTGACGTCATGGGAGCATATTTACCTCCACATGTGTTGTGATCTAATCATCCGAACATGAGCTATGTAGGTTTCCGAAAAGGATATATTTATTTTTATTTTCTCTGTATGTGTGAGTGCTTGCGTGTATGTGCACACCACAGTTCACGCCTGGTGCCTGCAGAGGTCAGAAGAGGGTGTCTGGTTCCCTGAAACTGGAGTTACAGGTCACTGTGAGTTATCCAATATGGGTGCTGGGGACTGAGTCCAGGTCCTCTGCCAGAGTAGCAAATACTCTCAACTGTAGAGCCCCCTCTCCAGCCCCAGATGTGAAGTTTTAAAAGTGCCAACCATTCCTCTATAACATGGCTTAAAATCTAAGATCAACCAGATGGGGAGTCGTGGTGACCCCCAACCAAAGAGGAAGGAGCCAGAAACACCCGCCCCCCACCCCCGACTTTGTGCCCATAGAGGCTGTGTGGTGACCAGACACTTAGAGTTACATTTGCTCTCACGTTGTCTCTGGGACTATATTGTTGGCTTTGTTTTTAAGAAGATGTTTGAAGTCCTCTAATGAGTTGGTGTTTATATTTCGTGCCAAATGAGCACGCGTTATTATCCACTGCTACAAAGGCATGTGGTGTTTTCTGCGTTTAGGCAGCTAGTTTCGGAATCCAATAATAGCCTGTTTTACACTAGACAAGAGCCGAAAAAGTTGCATGTAAATCAGGTTTCTGACAACTTAGTCCTGTTTCAAGATCACTGGAGGAGCGACCAGAAGGAAAGAAACTTCTGATGAATTTTTTTTCATCTTGTTTTTTGGTGAAATGAAACCATTCATGCACTACAATGAATAGAATTGCCTCCCTTCTAGGCCATTCAAATTTTATAAATTGAGATTTTGTGTTGGCATGTTTTCAGAGTCAGGCTGCTTAATGCTTGCCTGCCTGGCATCCTTGCGCTTTCTTGTCTCTTCCTTTCATGCGTTCCCTTGGCCACTTTTAACTGGACCGTGACTCACATAACTCATCGAGTGCCTTAGAAGCAGACCAAGATGTTCAGGGACAGTCCCAAGAAACCTGGGCCTGGCAGTCATCCCAGCTGTGGGGGCAGCCACATGTTTTCTCAACCAGCTCAACTGGCAGAGGTAATTACCGTGGGAGGAGGAGGTGCTTGCTCAGAGCCCCTGGTGGGAGCAGTGAGAACAGGTCCAGCCGCCCTTTGTTTCAGACCAGCACACACAAAAATGACGAAATGACGTTGGTTCACAGCTCGCCCTAAGGGTGCTTACAAACCACTTCCCTAGGGGCCTTTAAAAATAGCAATGGTAAACACATACCCGCTGCCCTGGGGGATTTTGAATGGGTCCTGTCGAGAAGAAGAAGTACAGAACGGAAGGACATCCCCCAAGCCTGGGCCAAGCCCTAGAGCTTGCCAGAGCGATTCTAGGAGGAATCAAGGGTAGCAAGAGCCTTGGAGTCCAGAACCAGCCTCAGAGAGGCTCGGGCTCAGATGAAATATGACCTTCTTGTGTCTCCTGGAGGGAACAGTCAGAACTTGAGTTTGACAAGGGCCTCCACGGTGCCCAGGAGAACAAAGGGGTGCTCACCTGGAGGCTCCTTGTGTAAGGGGCTGGGCAGCACTTCCTTGAGGTCTCCCAGCCCAGTCCTCTTGGGGACCAGACAACCAGCAGGAGAGTGTTTGACACAATGAAGCAGGCCTGCAATCTAAATGGTAGATTATTTTCTTTTTTGTTCTAAGCATGCTGTGGGATGAGCAAGGTGTTCTTTTTTCTTACCTTTGTGCAGAGGGGAGGTCTTTCAGAAAAGGGTTCTAGAAGATGAGGAAGTTTCTAGATTTTTTTCACTTGAAGGGTATTGTGAAGGAGGAAACACCCGCCCGTTCGGGAGCAGAGGACATTCAGGGTCCTGAAATCTCACATTGCCTATCTTTAGTACCCCTGCCCCCATTTTAGGCACTTAGAATCTTCCAAGTTCTTGCCTCCACGTTTCAGGGGTCCAGTGAGAAAGTCAGGGACGCATCAGGCAGCAGAAAATTCACAGTTGGAGGATTGAGGCTCCCGTTCTCGTTCTGGAGGTGGATGCCGTTTCTGCCTGCCTGTACTTTGCCATCTGCATATTCATTTACCAAACAGACACCTACTGAAATGAGGACTGCATACAACACAGACTGTGCCTGGGAGGGGTGACAGCCACAGCCTCGCCTCTGTGTGTGTGTGTGTGTGTGTGTGTGAGAGAGAGAGAGAGAGAGAGAGACAGAGACAGAGAGACAGAGACAGAGAGAGAAAGAGCGAGAGAGAGAGAGAGGGAAAATATAAATATACCATTATAATATTGTTTTAGAGTCAGGGTTCTATGACATGATCTCAGATAATTATCCTAACCACACACACACACACACACACACACACACACACACACACACGGCCTCCCTCCCTCTATTGGACAGTTGGGTAAAATAGTAGATCACCATTAATAACAAGTCCTTACTGAAAGGCAGCAGCAGTTAAAGAACACTGGGTTATTAGAGTGGCTCTGAGCATGGTGGGTCAGTGGTTCTTTGAGGAATTTTTTCAAATATACCATCATAGATCCGTATCTGCACCTTGACATCTAAGCCTCCTTGGAATTTCTCAGTAGCAAAGAGTGGGAACACTTCTCAGATTAAGCCCGGTTCCTTACAGCGGGGAGGGGCTCGGAGCCTGCCTGTGGTTGGCTCTGTCCTGGGGACAACCCTGGTTTCAGCTGGGCTGTGACTTCCATATTAAAAACGCGGCTTCCTGCTGTCCTCAATCAGAATAGGTTAGACATCCCCTGCGGGCTGCCTGTCCTACATGTAAGCGCTTTCTTCCTCATTCTCTGCAGCACTTCAAGCTTAAATATCACCCTTCGTGAAGAATGCAAATGATAGTCTGAGACTGGACGGAGCTAGACAGAGGACGGTAAATAGCAGTTCCATTACTTTCTCAGAAAAGCCTGCGTAAGGACTCGTACTGCATATATATCATATGAGATTTGCTTCCGTCTCTTCTTTGGAAGAGTGACCCTTTCAATGAAACTGAACTGGTTTTAAAACAAGATCAGATTTAATGTCCAAGTGCCCATTCTGTCGCCCAGGAGTCAAAGGTACAGCGCCACGAATTAAACTATTTAACCCTTGAAGTCGTGGAGAACCTGTGTCTGACAGATGACTTCTGTCTTTAAAACGTTAAAAAAAGAAAAGTTGCCCCCAGCTGCATGACTTTCCTGTGAGGGCAGACTGTCCCTTGGTCTCCTAGGCTGGAGTTCAGGGTGGAGAAAGGCAGAACTCTCTAGAACTGGGTCTTCCACGTGTGACATCTCCATCTAGGCCCTCTGCTTTGGTTTTCCTGGTGTTGAAATTCCCACTAGCTCATACGTCATGTTCAATGTGTGCCACCCTTAACCAGTGGGATGTGGTAACAAAACATCTCAAAGTCATACATGGGGATTGCTCTGATGTTTCTTCTCTTCGCTCTTTATTTTTCCTGCTGTCTATCTTTAGGGAGTGTGGACTCATGAAGATGGCAGGCCCATAAATAGGCAAATATAGAGTGATGGGGCCAGAGAACACAGGGAGACCAAAGGCCCACAGGAAACCTTAGATCCCTCCCACAGGCCATTGCCTCAACATAGCGCTGTCTGTGACTGGGCATAAGTATCATTGAATCTAGGCTTAGTATTAAGAAAGTGTTTGTCTTCAAGAAATATATATGACATAGCCTGATATTAATTTGGTCGGTAATAAAGGTGATATCTTGTTTGTCTCTTCTGGACTTAGAACTTTGATAGAGAAAAAGGCTGCTATTTGGGGACCATGCTGGATTCTGATGTGGACAGTTAATTTAGCCCTCAACCCTGAAAATGAAAAGAAAATGGATGTTGGGAATGTTCTATGTATCAAAAATGATGGGCTATGAAACTGGAGGGTGGCGTGAGCTTCCCTGGCCCAGAGAACTGGAAACTTAAAAGAGTATAGAAGTGGGAAGGAATGAGAGCCTTTGAAGACTCTGGTAGGGTTTCTGTTGGTGCAATGAACACCATGATCAAAAAACAAGTTGGGGAGGAAAGGGTTTATTTGGCTTACAACTTCCATATCACTGCTCGTTATCAAAGGAAGCCGAGACAGGAACTCAAACAGGACAGGCACCTTGATACAGGAGCTGATGCAGAGGCCATGGTGGGGTGCTGCTTACCGGCTTGTTCCTCCATGGTTTGCTCAGCCTGCTTTCTTTTTTTTTTATGACTTTTTTTTTATTTTATTAAATTATAAAAGTTTCCATTTCCGCCCCTCCTTCCAACACCCTCCCACTCCCCCCACTCCCTTTCCTCCTCCCTCTCCATCCCTAAGAGCAGTCAGAGTTTCCTGCCCTGTGGGAAGTTCAAGTTCCTCCCCCCTCCCTCCAGGTCCAGGGAAGGAGTGAGGTAAGCCAGACCCAAAAAGAGGAATATGGTATGTATTCACTCATAAGTGGATTCTAACCATAATTAAAGGTCTTTGAGCCTATTGTTCGTGATCCTAGAGAAGCTAAATAAGAAGGTGAACCTGATGAAAATCATGTAGCTATCCTCCTGGAGATTGGAAATAGACAAGAGTGCCAGAACCCTCATCTGGCGATGGAGGGAGATGGAGGCGGAGACCCACGTCGGAACACTGGACCTAGCTCCCTAGGTCCAAACGAGAGGCAGAAGGAAGGAGAACGTGAACAAAGAAGGCAAGAGCAGAGGAAACCTTCATCTGACGTTGGATGGCGATACAGACGGAGACCCATATTGGAGCACCGGACTGAGCCCTCCACGGTCCAAATGAGGAGCAGAAGGATGAAGAAAGTGAAAAAAGAAATCAGCTTGCTTTCTTACAGAACCCAGTACTACTAGCCCAGCTCCGGCACCACCCACATCAATCACTAATTAAGAAAATGCCCTTCAACTAGATCTTATGGCGGTATTTTCTCAATTGAAATCCCCTGCTTTCAGGTAACTCTAGCCTGTGTCGAGCTGACATAAAACTATCCCGCACAAAGACTATTGACCATAGACGCTTCTAGCACACTGAATAAGGAAACCTGTGCTGAGAAGAAGCTAGAGAAGTGGCCAGATTAGTTCACCCAGGGTTTGTATGCTGTGGCAAAGAGCTGGACACTGATACTAAAGGCTGTGGGAAGTCAAGAGGATCTTGAAAGCAGAACAATCATAACCTTACTCTTCCAATATTAGCATTATTGCTAATACGAGAGAGAGAGAGAGAGAGAGAGAGAGAGAGAGAGAGAGAGAGAGAGAGACCTCTAGAAATGGACCATAAGAACAGACAAAGGAAGCTCATGTAGGGGAGTCTTGCCTTAGTCCAGATGGGAGATCAAACAATGATTACACAGAGAAATAGTTCGATAGGAGATACCATTGGGAGATCCAATCATCAGAATTTACTGGTAGATCGGATGCAAGGGCTGGGAGAAAGGGGAGAACTGTTGGATGAGGAGATGGGTGAGAGGACCATTTGCAGAGATGGCGGAGTGGGAACGGGAAGTAAGGGAATTCAGATGTCATGAGACTTCTCTACAGCAGCGTCAGGTAAGCAGCTGGATTCAGGGCCTGGCACTCAGACGGTGTTGAACAGCACTTACGACTAAACCCACTTGTTCCTCTCATCCACCTGCACGAGTCATTTAACTAGTGTTTTAGTTACTTTTAGGTTGGCATGACCTGAATACCAGATGTAAACGAGGGAAAGAAAGTTTATTTTGGCTCATTTCAGAGAGGTTTTAGTTCATGGTGGAAGGAGACGCATTAGGGTATGGCAGAGACTCACGGTGTGATGGCAAACCAGGAAGCACTGCAGGCAGGCGGAGCCAGAGGCAGGTCTAACCACAAGTTCAACTTAAAGTTCTAAAAAGTAAAGGCCACTAGTGAGACTTCATTATTTTCTTGTTGTTGCTGTTATTTCTCAGGGTCTGGGATTCAATGATAAAGACCTTCTTCAGAAAATTCTGCATCCGTGGGCTAGAAGAGGGTCCAGTGGTTAAGAACGCTTACTGTATTTTGTAGACGTCCTGAGTACAGTTCCTAGCACCTCTATCAGGTAGCTCACTGTAACTTCAACTCAAGGAGCTCTAACACCCCCTTCAGGCCTCCATGGGCACCTCCACTCATATCCACATAGCCACGCACAGACACACAAGCATACCCATAATTAAAAATAAAATAATTTAAAAATTCTGCCTAGAAAAAAAATTGTAAAGAATTATTTCATGACCTTATTTTGAGGAGCTTCTCATCATTTTCAGGATAATTTTTCCTCTCCATACAGTAGCTGGTTGTCAATCATTTTCTTGTTGGGGCAAAGAATGCAGAAGACTTTTTATTCACTTCAATGAATGTCTTTTTGAGGGGAAAAAAAGGCTCTTTAATTAATGTGTTTATGGGGCACAATAGCTTTTTAAAGACTCCAGTCCCTTCCTAACGCACACAGCTGTGCTTCAGAGCTTGCTTCTTCACCCAGCCAAAGGGCCCCCCAGGGACCCACTATTCAGCCAACCTCTGCCTCTCAGACTCTGCACAATGGAGCCACTTCCCTGCAATGCTCCTGCCTGCAGAATCTCATTCATCAGTCTGAAAGGGGCTGAGATATTTAAAGCTCATTTCAGGAATGTTTCATAATAAGAACTGGGGGAAAGAACATAATCTCATTTTAAAAGATTTCCTTCCTCTGGTCTGCTGATAGAATCAAACAATTGGGCATCCCATCTGTCCCGAAACCCGTCCAGATTGTGTGATGTGGTTTTGAAGTTATTTGAGTTCTTTTGTTCCAAGGCACCTCTGGGGGGATTCTTTCCCCTCCATGGTGTACACACACTCTGCCATTTGATCCTTGGATTTGCAATTCCAGTAACAAAATAATGAGCTAGCACTGTAGGAAAATGTCACTCTGCGGCAGCAATCAGGACCTAGGACGGGAGAGGGAAGTGATTGCTAAATGGCAAGATGGATTTAAAGGGACATTGTCAAGGTAATAGGAAAACAGGGCTGGCAAGGTGCCTCAGTCAGTTGGAGTGTTTGCCTTGCAAACATGAGGACCTGGGTTCAATCCCCAGAGCTCAGTTAAAGAGCTAGGTGTGCTGGTATGTGCTGATATTCCTAATGCTGGGCAGGAGGGGACAGGAAGATCCTGTTTGTGGTGGATACACCTTTAATCTTGGCACTCAGGAGGCAAAAGCAGGCAGATTTCTGGAGTTCAAGGCCAGCCAAAGCTACGTGATGAGACCTTATCTGAAGGAAAAAAAAAACAACAACAAACAAGGACAAATAAGCACCCCCCAAAGCCAACAAAACAAAACAAAACCAAATCAGGTGGAAAACTACATGCACCCTGCACACACACACACACACACACACACACACACACACCCTGCACACACATGCCTCCTGTACATGCATGCACCCTGCACACATATGCACCCCCACACACAGACACACACAGTACACACACATGCACGCGCACATGCACACACACACACACACACACACACACACACACTCTTTCTCTCTCTCTCTCTCTCTCTCTCTCTCTCTATTTAATAAGAAAACACACAAATGCTAAGAAATTTAAAACATTAGTAAAAATCTAAATAGGGACGCTCCCTATGTAATGTGCTGACACACCTGCCATGTCCCCTCCAGGCCATGTGTCTGCTCCCGTCTGCTTGTGAGACTGCTTCCCTGGTGTCTTCTCAGGCCCAGATGGTGCGGATGGTGGGCTATCACAGATCACCCTGGGTGGTCTTTCCTAGTTTCTGTTGTGCCCAGAATTTCTCTCCACAGCGCAGTTCAAGGATCAGCAAAATTTTTAGAAATGGCCAAATAATAAAAATATTTTAGGTTTTAGAACTTGGGTGGAGCTCAGTGGCAGAGCCTTACGTGTGTGCGTGAAGCTCCAGTTTGAACCCCAGCACCTCAAGAAATAAGTAGATATTGGAAAGATTTCTGCAGGAGAGTGACCTTGGCAGCAGGTGAAGGACAGACAAATACACCATGCAGGCAGAGCTAAGTGAGGAGTTTATTGAGAAAAGGGTAAAGGAGAGGAGAAGGAGAAGGAGGAGGAGAAGGAGGAGGAGGAGGAGGAAGAGGAGGAGGAGAAAGAGAGAGAGAGAAAGTGAGTGAGAGAGAGAGAGAGAGAGAGAGAGAGAGAGAGAGAGAGAGAACTGTTTGCTTCTTCAGAACAGTGGGACCACAGCAGGAATGGGCAGAGCTTGTCTCTTAAAGGGATATTTTGCACCTGTGTACAGACCATGTAAAGATGTAGCAGCCATAGGACCCTGGGCTGGCCAGGGCACTGTCTGAGTGCATCCTGCCAGGTGACAGGGGCCAGCATAATGCCTCCCAAATCCCAACAAATATAAAATACATTTGTCTTTTTTTGTTTGTTTGTTTGTTTTCTGAGACAGGGTTTCTCTGTGTAACAGTCCTGACTATCCTAGCATTCTATAGACCAAGCTATAGACCAGGCTGGCCTTGAATTTACAGAGATCCTCCTGCTTCTGCCTCCTGAGTGCTGGGATTAAAGGTGTGTGCCACCACTGCCCAGCAAAATATATTTTTTTAATTTAGAATTTTCTTCCTTTGGGTTCTGGGATTAAAGCCACAGCCTTGTGCTGCTAGGAGCTAGAATTTGTTGCCAGCCAGCCCTAGAGTTTGTTGACCAGATTGTCTTTTAATAACAACTAGATTTTGTCGTATAGCATAAAAGCTACCACCCAACACATGCTAGCACATGGGATGGATGTAACCCAGCCAGAGTGTTTATGGACATTGAGATCTGAACTGCAAATAATATTTACGTTTTTGCCAATTTTTTATTTTTAGAAAAATCATCAAAATAAAACCATAAATAGTATTCTTATCCCATGTGTTATACAAGACTAGACAATAGTCGGATCAGGTGTGGCTCACGAGCTGCTGTTTGCCAAGCCTTTTCTTGTTTCTGGGTTTGTGTGACTTTTTTTCCTGGTGTCTAGGGTCAAAATCCTTGTCAACCAACCACCAGCACTGATACAGTTCATAGGAGAAGACCACAAGAGGATGGGTCTCTGTACTTGGAGCTTATTATACTAAAGTATGACCTGCAGAAGACAGCAACATTTTCAGGATAATAACAGAGAAATGAACTGCAGGCTTGTCCAGAAAGCCAAACCCTGAAGAAAAAGCTGAAGTAGGGGTTCCTACTTCAGTTATAAAAATTACGATTTCATCTCACATGGCTGAGGTAACATTTGACCTAATTAAGGTGGCAAGGTGAATCTGGTTGGGTAAATGTGCCTGGCATGGTCTTTAAGAAGTCTGTGCACCAGCTGCATGATGCAATTGACCAAGAACTGGGGCAGACGAAATTGTAATTTGTATCTTCTTACTTTTATCCATCTTCCATATGGTGAGACACAAGACACACAGCCTTGTTTGTAAGTTAAAGGGTATTAATGTCAGCGTTTTGGTGTGTCTGGCTATCTTTCACTTGGCAGACTTCGTATTAAGATTGCCCTTGAACATCGAGGCCTCCCTGAGCCCTGAGCAAAATGGAGCAGGACTCACCAAGGTCCATGGGGCATATACTGGTTCTGTCTGGAAGCTTTTCAGCGGCCTCCTTCCTTTTCTTCCTGTCTGTTTCCATCTGTCTTCCTTCCCACTCACAAACTTAGCCAGCATCTATTAGAGGTCTGAATGGATATAGCTTGCCTTTCTCTGTAGCGCACTCATCTCTATTTACAGGGATCTTGTGATAGTTAGCCGCCATTGCCAGTCTGATGTATCTGGAGTCATCTAGAAAACACATGTCTGGGTATGTCTGTGAAGGTGCGTCCAGAGAACTTAACTGAAGACTCACACTGGATGTGGGCAACACCATCCCAGGGGCAGAGGTCTCAGACTGAATAAAAGACAAAAAATGAGAAAGCCAACTGAGCACCAGCATCCATCTCTCTCTGCTTCCTGACCTTCGACAAAATGTGACCAGTCACCTCAAGCTCCTGCCACCAATGCCCTTCTTCCACTTTGGACTGCATCCTTAGAACTATGGGCCAAGAGGAACTTTTCCCTCTTGAGGTTGAAGCTTGTCACATATTCCGTCACAGCAATGGATACTGATAGATGAAATCAGCTGGAGAAAAAGGTCCCAAAGTGGAACCCAAGCTTTGGGTCACACAGCCATCAGTTAGTTAACAAATACCTCATTTCTTCTCCAGCACAGAGGATGGAATCTAGGGTCCTGTACGCGGTAAACATTTGCTTTACTACCAGTGTATGTCCAACCCCCAAAGAGGAGACTCTAAAGAGTCTCTCTGGAGACCTGTCCTATAGCAGGTGCTGGAGAGCTGCAGAAGTACACTGCTTCCTGTCTGCTTCATGTCTTCTTCCTGTGTTTCCTGTCTGTTTCCTGTCTGCTTTCTGTCTTCTTCCTGTGTTTCTGTCTTCTTCCTATATTTTTCCTGTTTCCTATCTATTTCCTGTCTGCTTCCTATCTGTTTCCTGTCTTCTTCCTGTATGTTTTCTGTCTGCTTTCTATCTTCTTCCTGTCTGTTCCCTATCTTCTTTCTACATTTTCCTCTCTGCTTCCTATCTATTTTCTGTCTGTTTCCTGTCTTCTTCCTGTGTTTCCTGTCTGCTTTCTGTCTTCTTCCTATATTTTTTCTGTCTGCTTCCTATCTATTTTCTGTCTGCTTCCTATCTGTTTCCTGTCTACTGCCTGTCTGTTTTCTGTCTTCTTCCTGTTTGTTTCTGTTTTCTTCCTATATTTTTCCTGTCTTCTTCCTATCTGTTTTCTGTCTTCTTCCTGTCTGTTTCTATGTTTCCTGTCTGCTTTCTGTTTCCTGTCTTTTTCCTGTATACTTCCTGTCGGTTTCCTGTACCTTTCCTTGCTCCCTGTCATTTGCACTTCAGGATACAGTGTTGTAGCTGAAAAGTCAGGTTCACCAACATAAGGAGTATCAGGAAGAAAAGGAAGGAAGAAGCCACCTGGGAACCTCAGTGTTTGATGTTCTTTGCTGAGGCAGGAGGAATAAAGGGTCCACGCCGAGACTGCTAAAGAGAGCAGTGCCCATGGCCTGTGTTCTCGCTCTCCAGCTGCCCGGAATGCGGTTTCCCCAGATACCAGGCCAACTCCCTTACCTACAATCACCACCTCTGCCCAGAAGCCTGTCTGACTTAGCTCTTTAAAATTGCAGGCCCCACCCCCCTGGAGCACTCCTGTTTTGCTCCCGTGGCCTCTTTCCATCCCCCCTTTTCTTTTGCAAATAGATTTGCCATCTTCCAATAAATAGAGAATAAATACGTTGATGTACTTTGATTATGCGTTGTTTGCTGTACCCCTGCCAAGGCACTAGGGTGTAAATTCTGTAAACGGCTATGTCTTCGTTCACGGATGCATCCTAAGAGCCTGGAGGACGGTAGATGCTCACTAGATGCACGTTCCTGAGTAGGTGATTTGCTCTCATACTTTTGGTGAATTTACCTTTGTTCTCTGTTACGGTTTGAATGTGAAATGTCCCTCACAGGTACAAGTGTTTGAGCACTTAGTCCCCCAACTTGTGGTGCTGTTTGGAAAGGTTTTGGAATCTTGGGAGCACGGTGCTAGATGTCAGATGTGGACCCTTAGGGATAAACCTCTGAGATTCTAACACAGCCCCGTTTCCAGTCCTGTTCTCTGCTTCCTGGTCTGCTGAGACAGGAGAACCTCCCGCCATACTCTGCCACTGTGAACTCCACCATGATGGACTCAAGTCCCTTGAACCCGTGGGCTAGCATCCTTTATCTCTAAGGTTGCTTTTGTCAGGTGGCAGCAGTGAGAAAAGTGACTGGTGTTCATGGATTCTGAAGCATCCTCCCACCCACAGACATCTTTACCAGCCGAAAGCAGGCAGCTCTTGTTTGTTACTGTGGTTGCTGGTTCTTAAGTAGCTGACCTGGAATCGCTGAGGGGTATTTGGTCCCACCTCCCTGCAGACATTCCACTACCTGTGAGAGCAGGAGTTTGGATGAGCCTGCTTCTGATTTCAGGTGCTGAAGACAGGGAATAAATGGATGGAAGCGAGATTTTGGATGGGGCTTGAGTTGGTCAAGTTAGGCAAGTGAAAGCCACATTGATGAGAAGGACATTGGTGAGGATGCTCTATAGGTGAGGCTGTGAGGAGGAAACAAAATGTTGGGGACAAGGCCAGCCCAGGGGACAGGGAGAACAAAGGTGGAGCAGGCGGGAGGGGCCGGATCCTGGGAACCAGGAAAGCCAAAAGCCAGACGGAGAAGTCTTGCCTTTTTGTGGTGAAGCACAGCAGGGGAGTGGCCTGATAGAAGCTGTGTTGTAGAAGAGTCCCCTGATTGCTCTAGACAGACCTCACTGCACTGTGGAGCCTGCTGGGAATTGGGGGCCTCTGCAGTGAGGTCTGAATAGGCATTAGTAAAGGAAAACCTCAAAGAAATCTTGAAAGAATCAACACGGTTTCCCCAACGTTTCTTTAGGAAAAAACTCTAAACACAGAGAACTATGTGACAGAATATTGTTATCTCTTTGTGTAACCAAGAATTAGAAACAATAGAATTTTACTTGGGGTTGTTTTATTATCAGGAACCTCAGTGATTGATTATAATGGATAAAACACACACACACACACACACGCACATGCACATTCATGCACTTGTACATGTGCACACTCACACACAACCCTCTACACACATGCACACACACACACAGTTTCAATTGTTGCAATCAAATCTGGGATTAAGTATTTGATCACATTTTTTATCGTAATTTTATAGAACCAAGACTGTAATCCTATGTGACCCTCTGTAGAAGTCACCATTCATTGGGTCAATGACAAAAGGAAGGAGCTGCCTGGTTCAGGGCATCTGTGATCATGATCATTGCCAGCAAATTATTTTAAACATTTGTGTTGGTTGAGCTGAAATGAAGAAAATGTTGTTTCATCTGTCTCCAAAGAAAATAAAGGCTTACAGTGTGGTTACTATTTGATGCCGAACATTCTTTGCAGAGGAGGGGCTTGTCGAGCCTCCCCCCTCCCCCCCCCCCCCCCCCCCCCGTTAACCTCTCAGCTGGAAAACAAGAAGGCAAAAGCTGTAGTGTAAAGGAGACTCCCTTGAGGAAATGACACTGGCCTGACACCCAGTCCTGTCGGATTTCCACATTGCTTCCTGTCCCCACACGGCAGCTTTGCTTTTGTTTATTTGGTTTTCAGTCTGACCTGGTGTTATTTTCTGTGTCTATCACGTCTCAGGTCCAGGGTGATGGCAGTTTCTCACCATCCTTGTCACTCACAGTGTCTCTCGCAGGGGACTTGTTAAAATGCCAGTTCAGTAAATTCAAACCGTTCCAGAGCCTCTATTTTAAAGCCACAGATGCCAGCAACTCACTGAAGTTAAACCGTGTAGAGACAACAACTCCCACCCCCGCACTGGACAGGGGCCAAGACGGACCTGACATTGAGTCATATACCTGCTGCAGTATAGATGGTCATATGCCAGCAAGATTCCATTCACTCTGAGGAATGTGTCATTTTCCAATGTATTACATAAATAATACAGTTGTTCCAGAATAGCTTGTGCGTTCTTCCTTTAGAGGCTGTGACTATAAGGTGATGGAATGGATGCTCTAGTGGAACTTTTTTGTTGGGACTGTCAGCTCCCCAATAATGACATGGAGACTTATTATTGTGAAAGCTTAGCTGATAGCTTAGGCTTGTTTCTAACTAGCTCTTATAACTTCAATCAACCCATAGCTTTTCATCTATGTACTTTTATGTGGCTCGGCAACCTTTACTCTGTATTGCCCATGCTGCTTCCTCCTGATGTCCCCGCCCTTCTTCCCCAGCATCCTCTGTGCCTGAAAATCCTGCCTAGCTATTGGCCGTTCAGCTTCTTATTAAAACAATCAGAGCGACACATCTTCACAGTGTACAAAAGATTATCCCACAGTAGGATACCATGCAGATTTGCAACAGATTTGGACAGAAGTTCACCCTGGAGACCAGGAGGGAGAGTGCTCTCATGGACTTCCTTGGGGGAAAGTTTTATCCCTCCCAGCATGCAGTTCTTCTGTCAGTTCCCTCTGTAGTATTTGTCTGGCTCATGAAGACAGATTTCATGTTTTTTTTTCCCTCCGTTCTCTTCAGATTCATTTTTAATTGCACAAACATGAATGTGTTCTCATCATGAAAGTAATTCTATGGATGAAGATAAAAATACCATATTAATTCCAGCTGTAGTATTAAGAGATTGGCCTCTAGGAGGTTAAGTGGCAAGGGTGGGTTAGTTGAGGGACCTTACAAAAGGGCAAAGTGGCCACATTTCTATTTCCTTTTCTTCCACTGTGTGAGGACCTGGGCTTTGTCCCCTCTGGAAAGATAGAGTTGGAAGTGCCATCTTGGAAGCAAAGACTGGGCTTCATACTAGACATCGTACCTGCTGGCATCTTCATCTTGAACTTCCCAGCCTAGGAGAAACGTGTTGTGAGAAATGCAGCCTGCAGCCCATCGTTTATGAATTCTTAGCCTGAGGGTTTGTGAAGAGATGGGAGTAAGGGAGCTTCCCCTTCCGCTTCCCCTCCTGCCGTCACTGACCTGTTGCCATCCCCCTTCAGCTAATCCTGCAACATCACAGCAGCAGGCTCTAAGTCTGTCCGGGTTTTCTCAGCTGCATGTGCACGATCGCATTTACACAGTGGTCTAGTCAGGCATTGACTTCAACAGCAACGCTTGCCCGAGCCTTCTGCAGCTTCCAGCTTCCATTTAACTGTAAATTAAATGGAAGCCTCTCCCCATAAAGCCTTTCATGTGTTCTCTCCCACACAAATCTTCATGTCCCCCCCCTCTTACTACATTGTTTTTCAGATATGTCAGAATTTCATCATTGTTTTTTGTAAAAAAAAATAAAAGTGTATTTTTTAATTTTATATATCTTAATGTTTTGCCTGCATGTATGTCTGTGTACTACATGCTTGTCTGGTACCCACAGAGGCCAGAGAGAGTTCTGGGTCCCCTGGAACTGGAGTTACGGAGAATTGTTAGTCACCATATGAATGCTGGGAATCAAACCCGGGTGTTCTTTAAAAGTAACAAGCGCTCGTGACTGCTGAGCCGTCTCTCCAGTCCCCCCTCCTCTCTTTAGTTTTTTCTCTTAAACGAATAAGAGTAGACTAGTTAAAGAATTCTTTGAGGTGTCTAAAAGGGGATTGCTTAGATTTAATACTAGCCCCCATCCACAATGAGTGAGATCCACTGTGAGTGGCCTGTCCCCAATGACCTACTGCATCCAACCAGGCCCTACCTCTGACTGTCTCCTACTAAGGCTGTTAAATTATGACTCCGATGATGGCTGGATCCAATGATGACATCACAGTCTTTTGGGGAGAACACTATCTAGCCAGCCCACAGCAAAGTCCTCAGTGGATGTATCACAATTTAAGACTTCAGATCAGATAATCCCCACATTGCCGCCATGGCTGACTGGTTCTGGAGCCCATTTTGTCTTCTCATGCCCATGCAATGTGCCCATGTGTGCATGTGCGAGTGCGGGCATGTGACTTCCTAGCACGCCTTCTCATGTTTGGTTGAAAGATGGACATGCTAGGCCTTTAGCATATGGAAAATGTGGTAGCGAGGTGTGTGGACAGGGGGAACATTTTATAGCTCAGTGTCTGGGCCATTGTCGTCTGTGAGGGAGACTGTGTTCCCAGAATGTGACCTTTACACGTGTTTTTCAGCTCATCTTCAGAAATGCAGGAATTGAATCCCAGCACTCAGGAGGCAGTGGCCGGTGGATCTCTAAGTTTGAGGCCAGTCTGGTCTACAAGAGCTAGTTTCAGGACAGGCTCCAAAGTTACAAAGAAACCCTTTCTCAAAACAACAACAACAACAATAAAATGCCAGGAATAGCAAGAGAGGATTGAAGTGGGTATTCATAGTCTCAGGTGGAATAGGCCCTAAGGAAACCCAGGCAGGTTAGACAGTGGTTATTATGTTCTCAGGAAGCTGAGGAAGGAGCATCACTCTGAAGACTAGCTTGAGCAACATGTGAATACCCTGTCTTGAAAAAAACAAAACAAAAGAAAAAAAAAACAAAAACAAAATGAAAGTTTCTCTTCAGGGCAGACTGCATTAGGAAACAGAATGTTCTGGTGTGTTTCTAAATGGTTCCTTTCCTCTCTGCTGGCCAGACCCAGCACAGATATTCTCCAATATTCACTGTGAGGTCCTGATGGCCAGGCTCCAGAAAGGACCTCCCCAAAGTGCAGGATGGGATGTGACTGGGTCCCCTGGAGGTTTTAACTCTCAAGCTGGTCTACCTCCAGGCAAGCACCAATCAGCTAAAGGTTCCCCCTTTGGCTCCTGGGTATCTACCAACATCTTGAAGACAGGACTTTGTAGCTCTCATTTATGGTAGTGATTTTGTCTGTGCCTTAACTTTTCCATATGGAAGAGGGGTGTCACTTTTGTGATTCTGTGTAATAACAGAATGTTCTTTGCTTCAAAGGCTAGCTAAATGACTCTGGGTTAGGTTTAATGACTTGTAAATCCCTAATGAGGTGTGATTCTAAATGTAAGCCAGCAGAGGTGTGTGTGTGTGTGTGTGTGTGTGTGTGTGTGTGTGTGTTATATCGTATCATATTATATATGAGTGCTCTATCTGCCTGTATGCCTGCATGCCAGAAAAGAACATCAGATCCTATTATAGATGGTTGTGAGTTACCATGTGGTTGCTGGGAATTGAACTCAGAATCTCTGGAAGAGCAGCTAGTGTTCTTAACCACTGAGCCATCTCTTTAGTCCCTTCCTGGGTGTTTTTATTTATCAACAAAACTGCCATTGGCCTTATTAAGGCCTCCACCACAATATGGATCTAAGCATGTGTTAGTTCTCCTTGTGGCCCTATGATCCCATGATGCTCTCCTTCACTGAGCATGCATTTCTTCTTTTCTTGTGTGTGTGTGTGTGTGTGTGTGTGTGTGTTACATGTGCACGTATACAAGTTAGAAGACCTCTATTGCTCTTGGCCTTATTCCCTTGAGACAAAAATCTGTCACTAAACCAGAAGCTTGGTGTTTTGATTAGACCAGCTGGCTAGTGAGCTCTTATGATGTGATGTCTCTACTCCCAGGCCAGGGTTACAGGTCTGTATAACCACATTTAGCGTTTTTATGTGGGTTACTCCAGATCTGAACTCAGGTCTTCCTGCTTGCACAGCTTGTGTTCTGATCCACTGAGCATCAACCTCTGAATACATACATTCCTTTAACTTTTCTCAAATTCTCTGCCTCTCTTCTCTCACCGACCTCAATTCTCCCAGGCCAGCTAGGACTCTGAGCAGCGCAGAAGGCTACAGAGATCCCTTGAAGCTGGAGGCAGAGATGGGGGTGAGGGCATATGTGGCAACCGGAGCTGCTCTCTGTGTCCTTCCAGAAAAGCCACTTCTGTTTCATGGCTCTCGGTGGGGCACACCCAGCCATTGGCACACTCCTCCCACTCCAGCCTCCCTCTTTGTCCCCACACAGCCTCACCTCTGCCTGTCTTCTTACTTACACGGGCCAGCTCTACCACCTGGGAGATTGAGCCTCGTGGTGGTGGGAGGGGTGTTTCTGCAATCCAGCCTGAGCACCCCTAGGAAACCAATGGCCACTCATGCCAGGCATGTCCTCTTCTGGAGCTCACCTCTGGGATGTCCTGACTCAGTCTGATTGGATGCTCCACTGTCTAGTCATTGGGATGTTTAGGTTCCCAAAGCTGATTTTGGTTCTGAACCTGTTTGACCAGGCAATTGTCATCTACCTTACATAGTAAGGTCTTTAATGCAGGGGACACACACACACACACACACACACACACACACACACACACACAGAGTTCTTTGGGGGCTCTCACTGTGTAGTGATTAGCCTAGAACCAGAAGCAATTAGATGTCTAGAAGATGCACCTGGCAGTGAAAGGCTACAAGAAATTATTCTAATTAGGCATTTCTTGGATTTGTTCCTTGAGTTTGGCAGAAGGGGAGTAGAATTGGGGTGGGATTGGTACTTACTTTAAATTTTCCTCAGCAATCCAGTTTCTAATTTTCACCTATCCAGTTCCTTAGGGCCTGATTTGAAGTGCAGTTCTGAAAATGAGAATCATAGTTCTAAAGCCAAGTGAATTCTCACGCTCACAGCTGAGCGAACGTGAGTGAGGTCACCTTGTACTTGACACTGAGGCATTACAGGACGGTTGGGAGCCTTATCACCCTTCACCAGGAAGAACATTCGGGTCAGAGACTCATTCCCTGGCCGAGGTAATACCTTTATATAATGAAGGCACTTGGCTGGCTGTCAAGCCTCCCCTCCCTCCTGTGCTCTTTCCCTTCCCTTTCTTCCTCCTTTCTCCCTTTTCCTTTTATTCTCTCCTTCTTTCCTAACCTCTCTCCTCTCGCCCTTCTTTCACGTGTATGGTTTTGTGTATATGTGTGATATGTTTATATGTGCACATGTGTGCAGCTATATACACCTGTGCACATGAGCAGAAAACAGAGTAGGACGTAAGATGTGTTAAGATGTCTTCTTCTAGGGCAGGGCGGTACAGATGCCTGAATATTAACAACTTACTCTCACCTGGTTTTTGAGGGCGGCTCGCTCAGTGATCCTGAAGTTGGCTATCTGGGCCAGGCTGGCCTGTCTCCCTTAAGTCGCAAACCCTGAGGTGCCAATTTACCATATCAAAGTGGACCTGGTCGCCAGGTTCTCCCAGCATCCCTTAGTTCCTACCTGTTATAGGGTATGTCTGGCATAGCCCAATCTCTACCCAGAACCCAGAGTCTGAGCTGCCCTTCCCCCAGAGGCTCTTCCCTAATGATCCAGCCATTTTGGTTACCTGCCCCTTTGGTACCTTTGCCCTCCTGGCTGCTGTTAGTATTCAGACATCTGTATTGGTCTGTCCTTGGGGTTGACAGGATAAATCCTCAACTGCAGCTGAAGAGCAGCTCCTGTACACATTCACTATGCTCCCTTTTAAAAGGGCCCTGCCCACCTCCTGTCTCTCTCTCTTTCTCTCTGTCTCTGTTAGCTCCTCTCTCTGTGTCTCTGCCTCTCTCTCCCTTTCTCTCTCTCTCTCTCTCTCTCTCTCTCTCTCTCTCTCTCTTTCTCTCTCTCTCTCTCTCTCCTCTGAGTCTGGTCTCTCCCCTCCCACATGAACTCTGTTGCATGGCGTCTTTCTCTCTCGTGTGCTTTTCTAAATTACAATAGCTACTGCACCTCCTTCTCCTCCCTTCCCTCTCCTTTCTCCTCCCCCTCCCCCCACATGGGCCAGCTCGGTCTGGCCATATCCACTCTGGACTCTTGCAGATGTCCCTGCCTCTGGCTGTGCTCTCCTACATATCTATAATAACAAACTTTCTCCTCCTCCATACCTAAGAGCAGTCATGTCCTTTCCTTCTCATTTCTTTTTTTTTTTTTCATCTAACCTCCACCCCACAGTGTTGGATTACAGGAATACACAGCCATGCCTGGCTTTTTTACATGGGTCCTGGGATTTGAACTTGGGTCCTTCTGTTTTCATAGCAAACACCTTTATCCACTAAGCCATTTCCCTATGTAACGCCCAGCATCCATCTTTGGAAGCCCTCTCCCCCTGGGAGTTTCCTTGGTCTGGACTCCACCTCCAGGAAAGCCCGCCAAGCACTGATCCCTCCCATAGGCCTGACCTATGGGAGATCAGGACCACTCCCATAGGCTATTTAGGCCGCTGCCCCAAAAAGGAACACATGGTTTCGGTTTTGCATGTCTCCCCCCTCTCTGACTCCAACCACCCCATGCTCCCGTGTCACCTGGGAGTGCTGCATTTATTAAACGTGGGCATCTTTAATTTGGTCTAATCTGGTCTGATTGGAATTATTTGTGTTGGTGGAAAGGCTCCTCATAAGATTATACCTAACATCCTAGTCCCAGGCTTTTCTTTTAGATAGTTATATGATTTGAGTTCCTTTGTTGTTGTTGTTGTTGAATTTCTTTAAAAGAAGAAAAAGAAAAAGAAGAAGGAGAAGGAGAAGAAAGAGGAGGAGGAGGAGAAGGAGGAGGAGGAGGAGGAGGAGGAGAAGAAGAAGAAGAAGAAGAAGAAGAAGAAGAAGAAGAAGAAGAAGAAGAAGAAGAAGAAGAAGAAGAAGAAGAAGGAAGAAGAAAGAAAAAGAAGGCTGAAGAGATGGTTCATTGGTTAAAAAGCACTGGCTATTCTCCCAGAGGCCCAGAGTTCACTTCCAAGCACACAGATGGCCGCTCACAACCGTCTACAACTCCAAAATCTGACACCTGTTCTGGTGGAAGATCCACCTCAACCCCTCTCCCTCATCTCTCTCTCCCTAAACACTGCCTCATTTCAGAAAGTCCACCAAACACAGTTCCTATTCCAGAGATGCTCAAGACCACTTCCACAGGGTATTTAAACTTCCCCCAGAAAACAGACAGGTTGTTTTTTAGCCTTTCTTCCCCTCTCCTCTAAGGGGGTTCAGAAAATCATTCAGGAACCTTTTACCCATTAAACCTGAACTTTTTCTAATTTGGTTTAATTTGACCTGATTTTGATTGCTGCATCAGCGGAGAGGCTGATGGGGTGCAGAAACTTTTCAACACCCTCACACAGACATACACACAAGCAAAATACCAATGTACATAAAATAAAAATAAATACAATCCCTGACTTCAAACTCTACTGCAGAGCTACATACTAAAAACAGTCTGGTATTGGCATAAAAACATACAAGAGGATCAATGAAACCAAATCGAAGACCCAGATGTCAATCCACACACTTTTGAACACCTGATTTTTGACAAAGAGACAAAAAATATAAAATGGGAAAAAAGAAAGAATATTCAACAAATGGTGCCAGCATAACTGGATATCAGCATGTAAAAGAATGAAAACAGATCCATATCTATCACCATGCACAAAACTCAAGTTCAAACAGGCCTGCCTTATAACCCCCAGGGACAAGTTATCATAGAGCGGGCACATTGCACACTCAAATCTTATCTACTTAAACAAAAAGGGGGAATATTGACAGAGCTGCCCACGACGCCAAGGGTGGCCATCGCCATGGCTCTGTTCACTATAAATTTTTTAAATTTGGATGATAATGGCCAAAATGCTGCAACACGACATTGTTCGGGTCCGCAACGGCCCAAAGATTTGGTTAAATGAAAAGATGTGATTTCTAATGAATGAAAAGGCCCGGATCCCATTTTATTGAGATCCAGGGGAGCTGTTTGTGTCTTCCCACAGGATCAAGAAAGCCCATTCTGGCTGCCAGAGCAATTGACCCGAACAATGAAGAATGATCCACAATACACTGATTCGCCTGAGGACCTGGCTGCTGCTCCTCCTGCCATTTTGCGGATGGATGACAGAGTACCGATGGAGGACACTCTCAGCTTTCCTGAAGCTGTTACCAGTCAGCCATAGGATGGCGGTGTTTCCTCGATTTTTTACAACCAATAAGACTCTGGGGCCCCTCATACCGTCCTAGAGATGATTTATAAGCTTGGCCGTAGGATTCCAGTCCTGGGCCATGTCTTTCATTCCCCTACCTCAAAGAATGGGTGGGGGTGGAATTGTTTTGAAACAGTCCTATGCTGTGAAATAATGTTTCTCCTCTGGATGGTCTGCTGACTCAAATCCCAAAATCGTAGGGACAAAATGGTTATTGCACAAGCGTTGGCTGCCCTGAAACAGGGGCCTCTACCGATGTATGGTTATCTATGCTGAAGCAGTAAGGTTTATGCCAACCAGCTCCTGCACCCCTAGGACAATGGTCCATTGCACAGGGTGGAATGCTTGGCTTAGCTAGCCCTGAAGGTTGTCGAGCTAAAGAGCATCGCACAGAGAATGGCCCTCTCTGAGAGATATGTCGTCCTGCATAAAGGTTTCCTGTCGTATATTCCCTTTCCCAGAAAAATGGCAGAGGGCAGGCCGGATAGGTTCCAGGTGTCATAAACCTAGGGGCAGATTCCGTACAAGCCCATTATAATGTTTCCGCTCCGGGAAGTGCGACCTCTATCTTTGCCTTCTGAGGGAGTTGCCTTTCTGCAAAGAAGTAAAAAAAGGGGATATGTGGAGGGCCGCAACCACATTCTCCATTGCTTCAAGGAACGAAGGTAGAGATTGACCTCTGTGACCCCAAGGTGTGGCGGTACACGCCTTTAGTCCTGATGCCTGGGCGGCAGAGGCAGATTGACCTCTATGACCTCAAGGTGTGGTAGTACACGCCTTTGGTCCCGATGCCTGGGAGGCAGAGAAAGACAGACCTCTGTGAGTTCAAGGTGATGTAGCACACGCCTTTAATCCCAGCATACGTGCTTGGTAACTCTCTACCGCTGCATCCCTGCCTACTCCCGAGGCATCATCTGGGATAATGGGCAGCGGACCAATCCAAGAGTGACACGTCAGAAGCAAGGACTGTTTCCTTTATAAGGGCTGGGTTCCCCTCATTCTGGGTCTCCGCCATGTTGGCTGATGCTCGCTCTCCCAAGGGGCATTAAAGCTTTACTGCAGAAGGATCCTAAATGCCCCGCGTCGTTCTTGCTGGCGAGGCCGAACGCGGGACAACCAACTACACTGAACCTCATAGAAGAGAAAGTGGTAAGTACACTTGAATGCATTGGCACAGAAGACTACTTCCTAAATATAACCCCAGTAGCACAGACACTGAGAGAAACAATTAATAAATGGGACCTCCTGAAACTGAAAAGCTTTTGTAAAGCAAAGGACACGGTCAACAAGACAAAACGACAGCTTACAGAATGGGAAAAGATCTTCACCAACTCCACATCAGACAGAGGTCTGATCTCCAAAATATACAAAGAACTCAAGAAATTGGACACCAAAAGACCACATAATCCAATAAAAAACATGGAGTACAGACCTAAACAGAGAACTCTCAACAGAGGAATCTAAAATGGCTGAAAGACACTTAAGGAAATGTTCAACATCCTCAGTCATCAGAGAAATGCAAATCAAAACAACTCTGAGATTCCATCTTACATCTGTAAGAATGGCCAAGGTCAAAAAACACTGATGACAACTTATGCTGGAGAGGTTGTGGGGTAAAGGGAACACTCCTGCATTGCTGGTGGGAGCGCAAACTGCTACAGCCTCTTTGGATATGTGCATGGTGATTTCTCAGAAAATTAGGAAACAACCTTCCTCAAGACCCAGCAATACCACTTTTGGTATATATCCAAAGGATGCTGAATAGTGCCACAAGGACATGTGCTCAGCAATGTTCATAGCAGCACTGTTTGTCATAGTCAGAACCTGGAAACAACCTAAATGCCCTTCGACCAAAGAATGGATAAGGAAAATGTGGTACATTTACACAATGGAGTACTACACAGCAGAAAAAAATAACGACATGTTGAAATTTGTAGGCAAATGGATGGAGCTAGAAAAACATCGTTTTGAGTGAGGTAACCCAGACTCAGAAAGACAATTATCATATGTATTCACTCATAAGTGGTTTTTAAACATAAAGCAAAGAAAAACAGCCTATGAATCACAATCCCAGAGAATCTAGACAACAAAGAGGATCCTAAAAGAGACATACATGGATCTAATCTACATGGGAAGTAGAAAAAGACAAGATCTCTTGAATAAATTGGGAGCATGGGAACCGTGGAAAAGGGTAGAAGCGGAGGGGAGATAAAGGGAGGGGAGTGGAGCAAAACATATAGCTCAATAAAAACAAAATAAATAAATACATTATTTTAAAAAAATGTCCAAGCAGAAAAATAAGTTACTTCTAGCCTTGCTCTCATCCCTATAGCCCTGATAATTGCCTTGCGGGTATTTGAAAAAAATTGATTTGGGGACGGAGTTAGACTGGAATCCTGGTCAGATTCAGTGCCTCATTTTATGACTCTCAGACACTAGAAAACATCAGACTGTAATTTTCTGTTCAAGAGTAAGAATTCTAAGACAGGAATCACAATGATGGTGATAATCCTGGGTGACCTGGAAGAGGAACGGTGCAGAACGAGGAAGTGAATTTAAAGATTTTGTCCAAGGCCACATAGCTCAGCCTTCAAAAGACTCCCTGCCTCTCTGGCTGGGGCCCTACCCTAGAGGAAGTGGAAGGAGCCAGCTCCAGCCAAATGTTCTTGCAAGCTGCTGGGAAGGCTCCCAGAAGAAGCTTTCCCTCTTGTGCTGGGAGAATCCAGTTACTTCCTGGTTCTGCCCAGGAATAGCAGCCTTAGTGAGAGCTTCTGTCTGGGCCTCAGACAGGCCTAGCCACTCCGAGACTGGTGTTGGTGGCAACCCTGCCTAGTAGTCTCCTGTGTGTGTTCCTGTGGCTGTAGTCATCAAAGCACAACGGAAGAACACGTTGGAACACATTGGTGGACGGAAGGATCCTGTTTGAGCTTCTTGGAACAATGCTGGAACAGGAACTCTGAGGAGGGGCTGGGGGAGAACATTACGGGGGTGAGGAATAGTTAGACATGAGAAGAAGCACACGTGGTGTGTGTGTGTGTGTATGTGTGTGTTTGTGTGTGTGTGTGTGTGTGTGTGTTTAGGAAGTGAAGAGGCCAGGAGAAGAGTGGGCTCCTTGTCCCATTTAACCCCTATTTTAGAATGATCTTTCTGTGGCTTTGTCTGTCTCTGCCCCCCATGGCTTCCACCCTGCTTCCTGGCGTTCCAGCTCTTCCCTTTGGTGTGTTTGAGTTCCTGGATGACTTTGCCTTTTGTCTGTTTTCCATCTTAGCAGCCTACCCCTACTCCCGACTAACCCCTGCTGCTTCCTACAGTTTCTAGAACGTACTTTAGCCTCGGTATGCTTCTTAGGACTTGAGTAAAAAGCTTTGTTTTTACAAGAACATTTCTTCCGCTTTCTCTCAGAAGAGGTTCTTTTGTCTGATTTTATTGTCCATTTTCACGCATTACTCACTTCCTTCTGCCTGTCCCCATTTGCAGAGTTGGTCTGTGTAGAAGGGGCAGTTTTATTGAGATATAATTCACTGTGCACCTCACCCATTTGAAGCGTACGATTCAGTGGGCTTTACCATCTTCCCCGGGTTGTGTAACATAGTCAAAGTTAGAACATTCCACATCCTCCCAAAACATCCTGTGCCCATTAGCCGCCACCTCCATCCATTTCCAACCCCCAGCAACTGCCAGTGCATTTTCTCTGTGTGTACCAGATCTATGGATGTGTTTTGAATAAATGGGGTCTGAGAGCATGTAGTCTTTGCCTCTGGCTTCTTTAACCCATTCCTTGGTGTGGTAGCAACCTGCAGCGAAAAGAATGCTAAAATCATATGGAAGATCTCTAGGCACACCTTTGGAGAGACAAGATAGACACCAACATTAAGGAAGAGTCCAGCCAGAAATTTTTTTTTCCATGGAAATCTTAGTGCTCCCAACACCCCACTCTTCCTATCATCCTCACCCCACCCCCCACGTAGTCTTTCTGTGGAACGGACCTGTTTCTGTGTCTGAATATTTCAGTTCTCTTCTTGGTGATGAAGGGAAGACAGAGGGAAATGATTTAGTTATTGAAATTTAAATGAGTTCAAATGAAAAATCAAGAGCAAGAGCCAGACTGAATTGGCCTTTTCAAGTAGAAAAGACGTTATCAAGCCAGAAGATGAAAAAGGCCCAAGACATTGATAGGAGAGAGTTTGAAGCTAATTGACATTGAAGCCGGATGCCCTAACAAGATTAAAGAAGAGCCTGCGTGCGCAGGGGCTGGGAGTCAATTTTGGTAGGGTTTGCATGGCAAACGAATCAAAGGAATTTTGGATTGCCTTCATTATCCTGACAGCAATCAGAAACCTCTGGGATGCCTATCTGCAACCCAGATTATGATGTAGCAACCGAAACAGCTGGCCAGGTTGAAAGTCAAGGGTTTTATGCCCCTGATGATAATACAAGCACGAGCAAGAAATGAATAAACGAGCAGAATAGGAGAGTTTGCCCATTGCAAAATTAGCTCTGGAAGTATATTAATAGTCACAAATCCATTAGAGTTAAATATGAATCGTGTGATTAATGTAAGTCATTACACAGAACCAAAGAGAAAGGCCTCCTTAAAGCCCCGGGGTGGCTGACAGTAGGCCTGGCTGTGCTGAGGTCGGCTGGAAAGACAGAAGCAAAGGCTGTACCGACAGCCTGGTTGCTGCTGTGAAACCACCAGGCAGCTCTCATCTGCCACAGCCTCTGCTGAACAGGGGCATTGACTGTGCCCCTGGGGAGCTCCACGCCAATCGCTTTTCTTTACCATCTTTGTAACGCCTAAGATCCGAGCATCCTTTCCATGTGGTTCTCTAGAAACAGACGAAGTGGTTAACCAGAATGGTCTACTTAGAATTAATCTATTTATTCAAATGTTGAACGTGCCAGGGGGATTGAGCTGGGTCACAGTGATGACTATAATTGTCACAGTCCCGCTCTTGGGAACAGACATGGTATGTATTTATTTATAATTGAGAAAGTATCTGTGACACCTTCAAAGGTGTTTGGGAGTCTTCACTTCTTTTCTCAGTGCTATGGTGGTCGGGGGGAGACACAGTTGCCACTAACACCTTAAGGAATGATTTATCTTGGCTCATAGCTTGAGGGAGCGGATGGGAACTCAAGGGGCAGCAGAGGAACTCTGTCCATGACTGGGAGCATGAGACAGGAGCTTGTCTAGGTGACTGCCGACCAGAAGCAGAAGAAACACCCTGGATCCAAGGGACAGGTGTAACTTTCAAGGCCTGTGTCTAACAACTTACAAGTCCCACCTTCTAAAGACTCCAGGGCCTTTAAAATAGGGCAGCAAGCTGAGAACCAAGTGTTGAAAACGCAAGTCAAGTCTGGGCTATTTCAGATTCAGATACTAAAACCCTGCATGAATTGGCAATTGATGAGTGAGATTGTCCTTGGTTAGGTTTTTTAAAATGATTTTTTAAAAGGATTTTTCAACCCCCTTTTTTACAAAGTGTTTCCAGTCACTTAGACATTTTTCTGGACCAGGCTGGAACGTCTCATCAAACTGAGATGATGTGACAGCTGTTACAAAGGCCTTTTATTTTTCTTGTTTTTATTCTGGCAAAATAGACATAATGTAAAATTACTATCATAACCACCTTTAAGTTTACAGTTTGATGTTAATAATAACATACGTATTATTGGGCAACTGTAGCTACCATCTATATCCAGAACATTTTCCTCTCCTCAAACTGAAACCATATGCCCATCAAACTAAACTCCATGTTTTTTTCTTTTTTTGAAACCAACCCCCTATGCCGCCCCCTCCCTGACAGCTACCTTCTTGTGTCTGCACTGATAGATTTCCTCGACCTATCTCATGTAGGTCGGATTACATTCTATTTGCCTTCTGTGGTTAGCTTTTTAGACTTAACATGATATCTTCTTGCTGTTCTTGAGACAAACTCACTACACAGCCTAGTTGACCTCAAACTGGCAGTGGCTCTCCTGCCTCCGCCTCTTCAGTGATGGATGCCACCACCATTCCTGGCTCACACTAGCGTCAGACCTTCAAGGTTAATCCAGGTTGGACCATGTCAAGTTGTGTTGGTGTTTTCTAATGGTATCTTTTATGTATTCTTTGAAAATTTCGTATGTATAGAGTGTATCTTGGCTGCACCCATTTATTTATTCTTTGAAATTTTCGTATGTATAGAGTGTGTCTTGGCTGCACCCATTTATTTATTCTTTGAAAATTTCACATGTATAGAATGTATCTTGGCTGCACCCATTTATTTATTCTTTGAAAATTTCCCATGTATAGAGTGTGTCTTGGTCCCACTTCCCTCTCCAATATACTCTGAACATCCTAACACATCTCCCTTCCAACTTCACATCTTCTTTTTAATTGAAGCATGTAACTCTTCTCCTTTCATCTTTTTTTTTGGGGGGTGTGGAATTTTAACTGATTTAATTTTAATTTATCTTCTGCAGGTTGTGTGCAGATGGCTACATGTGCTGTGAGTTTGTGTGTGCAACAGCCCTGTCAGGCCCCTAAGACAACACTTCACAGCTTCTCCCATTCTCTGGCTCCCACATTCTTTCCACTTCTTTCATGGTATTCCCTGAGCCTTTTGAGGTGTGGAGATTAATATGGGGGTCCCATCTGTTGATGAGCACTCGTGGTCACTGGTTTCAGCACCGTGAACAGCTATGTGTTTCTCTGTTAATCACCGCCCATTGCAAAAAGCTGCTTCTCTGACCAGGACAGAGAGCAGCACAGATAAGTACTCAAGGCCCTGAGGACTGGGCCCCTGGGGTGCAGTTTTCATGGCTGTGTAGACTCTGTTGCCATGGTCCCTTGCAGGAAAATGCATGGTACACTCAACAAGGACATTGGGCATAACTTAATGAAGAGACTACTTGCAAAGAAATGGGCAAAGAAGGAAGGAAAGCTAGAGAGGAGAACCCAGTGGATTGTTCCACCCTTGGTCAGGCTCAGGTTGCAAATGTGTGGTGACCCATGAGTAGGACGTAGGCTGGAATCCAGACTTCACACTAGATAATGCCATTCCGTCAACGTTGGGTTTCTTGGGTACTGGGCTGGTGTTGGTTATGGCTTGGGCTGTGATGTCAACCTTGGGTTTCTCGGGTACTGTCCTGGTGTTGGTTATGGCTTGGGCTGTGAATGGAGGAGATCTTTGTTCTTAGACATTCTCACAAGCAGACTTTAGAGTGAAATATCCTGTTTCAAACTCAGTTTTGAATGGAGGTGGGAATGGTAGGCAGGGAAGGAGACCCAGGTTGAGGTCGAGTAGCTCACGCAGCAGGATGTTAGCCACTGGGCAGAGTAGGGAGTCCCACCCTTTCTGTGGTCTTGTTAGGGGAGATTTTCTGTTTAATGAAAAGTTAGAGGAAGGAAGTGTTCCTAGATAAGGTCTTCTTACACCAAGGAGGAACAGGCTGACAGCCCCTCTGGTTGATTGACAGCCTCCCTGAAGCAGGAAGGGTGGGTGCCACCTGGCCCTTTAGCATTTTTAGCCATGTGTCCTGGCTATCATGAAAAGCACAGCACACAGTACCATAAAAGATCAAAGCCTGTTCCTGGTGGGGCTTAACAAGGTTTGTGACTAGGATGTATGACTCACCTAGCCCTGAGGAGGCAGGACAGGCCTGGATGATGTCGTTAGGTATTCATTGAAAAAAATGGAGAAAAGGCAGTCCTTTCTATGACACAGTGGGCAGGAGTCAAGGCTCTATAGTAGAGCTGCATCTCACTATTTTATGCGTTATCTCACTATCTTCTGTTTGGTAGGGCAGTTTGAAAATAGGTTCTTTTCCCAGATGTAGGCTGTTACAAATGAGTCTGGGGTTTGTAGCCCTGTTACAGTGTGTGTTGTGGACACAGAGGCCTCTGTTTTGTATAATACTTGGTGGATTTGCTTGTTTTCCTAACAATAATTCATCTCTTGACTATAGGAAGGAGGGACAGAGGTAGAGAGGAAGGAGGAAAGGATTGGAAGGGGTGGGAACAGAGATGATCTTTGCTGTGCCAAGTTCTGGTAGGAGGGGGCTTCTTTTCGGATAGCTTCAGTGAGATCTGATAGCATATCTTAAACCTGTTCCAATTGTATCATTTAGGTTTGGGTGCAGGAGGACACATTGATGTCATAATGTGCCTTGGGTTACTGCGTATTAATGGCAGAAAGTCAAGAACATCATCCTATTGAACAGCAGGGAGATTCCTGGAAGTCATTCCTAATTCAGGACAGCTAGCCACAGCCGTCCAGCCTGTAAGCCGCAGGATTTATCCTGCTCAATTCATGAAGCTGCAGCCCTAACTCAATTTGTTAAAACCCAGTGTGCCAGTCGTTCCAGTGTTTCATGCGTGCGGTCAAGTAGGATGGAGAGAAACCTGGAGCAGAAAGGAAGGTCTGAGTCAACTTCAATGAAAACACCTAATTTTTAAAAGTTCAAGAGGCAGTCATGGAAGCGCAGGCTGTGATCTCTGTACTTGGCAAGCAGATATGGAAGGCTATCCTGCTCCACACAGCAAGATACACGCCAGCCAGGGCTACCCAGTGAAAAGACCCCTGCCTCAAAAAGCTGGGGGAAAGGGGGGGAAGGATGAGAGAGGAGGAAAAAGGCAAGAAGAAGAAATAAAGAAAGAAAAAGCCCTGATTCATGAATACGAAGTTGAGATGACCCTCAGAACTGTGTTTCCAGCCAGTTCTGGTAGGGAAGGAGCAGGGCTTGGATGCTTTATGCTTCAGGGGACTCTGCCCCTGGGGTATCTTAGTGGATGACCACTGGGCTGGTGGAAACGTTGGGCAGTTGTCAAGAGATGATATGCAGCTAATGGAGCCATTAAACACAGGGACTTTGAAATTGCCTCTGCTAAAACACACGGACTCCTGTCTCGGACTCGGAGGTAATTGAAAACAGGTTGGAAGTCTAGCATCGCTGCCTTTGTTTGTGTCTGTCCCCTTGCCTTTGGCTGAAGGTACAGAGATGCATGATTGCCCTAAACCTTCCGTAAACCTTGGATTCCAGGAGTGGGGAGTCCACCTTGGAAGGTGCCCGCCATCTAGATGAGGACAGTTATCCACGAAGGTGAGACTACAGGGTGGGACAGCAGTGTTTTGCTGTAGGAACTACATTTATCCCCTCACACTTGACAAGGACTCCTCAGATAACCTTGTAGAACCCAGATAGAGGACAAAGACCACATTCTGACCAGGACCACTTAATTATGCATACATCTTGCCCCCTTCTCTACTTATAACTAAAGCTCATGTTAGGATCCCGAGATGGACTTAGGGTCACTAGATCCCCTTACTCACTCCTTTTCTAAATGTGGCCACATCGAGTAACTCTCAGCCCTCTACTGTCCATCATTATTGTCTCCTAATTGATGGGTCGGGGGTGTGTGGCAAAGCCTAGGTTATAGGGGCTGCCTGAGCTTCAGCTTCCCGGAAAACTCAGTTAAAATTCCACAATCATCACAGCTGAGTGGATAGATGAATCCCCTTCAACGAAAGTGTCTCAAGAAAGAAGCCAAAGGACAGAGGCCAGAACCCGGGGCAGTGTGTGCAGCGTGAGTATTTAGTGATGAGCTGTAGAGAGAGCTGCCTTCCAAGTTTCTAGGTGAGCAGTCGAGCAGAGTGGGAAGAGCGGGCTGTGCGGGAGAACGAGTCTAGATGGCCAGGGGTCTTTGCCATTTAAAACAGAGATTTCTGTTCATGTCATGTGCGTGAGAGAGAGAGCACCTGTGAGTACGTGCCATGGTGCCCTCGAGGGGTCAGAGGGCAGCCTTGCGCGTCACTCCTTCCTCACCGTCTACCTTATTTAAACTTGTCAGGTGCTTCACACACCAGGCTAGCTGGCCTGTGAAGTCATTGCATTCTCCTGTCCCTGTCTCCCATTTTGCCATAGCATACTGGGACTACGGACACACTTGACTATGCCCAGTTTTATGTGTATTCTGGGGAACCAGAGTTGGTTCCTCATGCCCATGCAGAAAGCCCTTAGCAGGGAGATTCTGATAATGCATGTATTTAAATATTTAAAACCAGACACAAAGTTATTGCCACTTTATACTGTAATAAAATGAAAACATCTTCAGTACTAGCAGACACCCCAGCACTTGTAACATTAAAATTAGCATTCAGTGCAACAGATGGTATTGTTTTGCTGAAATGAAATCATTACTGTGGGAGTTAGCAGTAGAGAAACCCATTTACACGGAGCGGCTCTCACATCTTGGCTTGGCTATGTTGATTTCACGCATAATGTCCATCTTAATCTCTGTTGATATTTTTCTCTTTTGGCAGAGTTGATTTTATGTTTCCCGTCTGTCGTTTAACAAGAGGGAGTCTAATGTGCATCCCAAACATGATGGCAAGACATTTAAAAATACCCTTTAAAAGAGGTTCATTCGCTGATGGTCTGCTACCGTTAACAAGCCGTGTAAGCTGGTGTGTGGTCCCGCCACGGGAGTCTCACGTTGCATCCACTTGCCACGTAAATACCGAACCAAATGCTGAGAAATCTCTTTTGAGATTTCTGTGCTGTACCGCCAGGTGTGTTCCCACGGCTCACTTTTCTCACCATTGTTTCCAAGGCTTTGCAAGATCCCCATGTTCATGTTTAAATGTGTAAGAATATAAAGAAAATGCCAAAAAGTTTATAATGAATAGAATTGTGTGCCAGAAGGCAGAGGAGCTAGAGATTGGACCAGCTCATCTTTGTTCAAAACAAGGTGTCAGAACTGTGGGAAGAATGCTCCCCTTAGGCTGGGAAGATGGCTCCACGGGTGAGTGTTTGCTGTGCAAGCATAAAGACCTGAGTTCAAATCCCCAGCTGCCAAGTAAGAAGGTAGGTGTGGCCATGCATTCTACTAACCTCAGCACTGTAGGGGATAAAGACCGGAGGATCACTGAGGCTTGCTGGGTGCCAGCCTAGCTCTAGATTCGGTGAGAGACCCTGTCTCAAGGGAATAAGGTGGAGAGTGCTAGAGACGGTCACTTGATGTCCTCATCTGACCTCCACCTCAGACACAGGCACACACATACTCTCATGTGCATACATAGCACGCCTATACACTGCACACACACAGACACAGACACACACACACAGACACACACGTACGCACACACACAGACATATACACACACGTGTGTGCGCGCGCGCACACACACACACACACACACACACACACACACACACACTGCACTTTTCTAATTGTTCACATCAAACTCCTTATCAGAAGAAGGGTGGGCAATAGGGAAGAAAGAGCGCAGGTTTGGAGTCACACAGCTGTGAGTCTGGGTGATGCTTTTATCAGCCTTAACGTGGGAAATTTGCCTCATCAGTTAATTTTCTAATCTGCCTCACATAGACACGAGTGGCAGTGACAAAATGAGGTCATGTGGCAAAAATGCCTATTGCTGTGCCTGGCACACAGTTGGTGGCAGTGAGGGCAGCTGTGACCAGTGGTAGAAGTTTGCCAGGCCTGGAATAAATGATGCAGCTAAAAATCCTTGGAAGATTAGGTCAGTAGGGCTCAGCGACTTGAAGGGGGTAGGAGAGGAAGGCTGGGCCGAACTGGACAGGGTGGGAGCGACTCAGATTTCACGCAGCATGGTACTTACTGTTGATTAAACAGTTGGCATACAGTGTGACCCTAAACAGAATTTGTGTTAAGTTCACTTGCCCGTCCACAGGTGGTCAAACACCCCCCACTGTTGTTCATAATCACATCTCTCTTTGTAAGTTCATGATCAGTTTGGAGTCTTTGGTCCACAGTCAATAGAGGTTAAAGTGGCTATTTTCTCCTTTTTCTCCCCCTCTTGAAGACTCTGGACACCTTGGTCTTATTTCAGTATTTTTTGCTTCTCCCTTTAGTAAAAGAACCGTTACCTGTGCTTTTCATTTGTTTGTGGCTAGCAGCAGAATTCAGTCCTAACCGTGTAGGACTTGATCATCTAAGCACACACAAGAAAAGTATAGAAAATTAATTAAATCTCTTTAATCTCTGGATAATAGGAAAAACAGTAGCACCAGACTGAGTCCCAACCACATTGGAAAATAATTGGTTTTTGTGTGTGTGTGTTTGTTTGTTAAAGATTTATTTATTTTTATATACATTGGTGTATTGCCTGCTTGTGTGTCTGTGTGAAGGTGTCCTCAGGTCCTCTGGAGCTGAAGTTACAGACAGTTGTGAGCTGCCATGTGGGTGCTGGGAATCGAACCCGAGTCCTTTGGAAGAACAGGCAGTGCTCTTAACCCCTGAGCCATCTCTCCAGCCCCAGCGAGGTGTTTTTAAGCTGCAAGCTTGTTTTATTCAGCATGAGCAAATGCCAAAATTCTTAGGTATGGGTAAAAGGAAAATAGAAATAAATAACCATTAAATAGATGGTTCTTGTTCCCATACCATTTCCTTTCTATTAGGGAGCTCAGACAAAGTTCTCTGAGGTTATTCTCTGGATGTAAAAGGAACAGCGGGCCGCTTTCTGCCACCCGGCTTGCAGCTAGCTTTACACAAAATAATTACACGGAAACTGTATTCTTTTAAACACGGCCTGGCCCATTAGTTCTAACCTCTTATTGGCTAACTGTTACATATTCTTTTAACCCATTTCTAATAATCTGTATCTCCACTTGACTGTGGCTTACCGGCATGAGTCTAACCAGCATCCATCTCGGAGAGGAGAGCCATGGCGTCTGCATGACTCTGCTTTCTTCCTCCCAGCATCCTGTTCTGTCTACTCCACCCACCTAAGGGCTGGCCTATCAAAAGGCCAAGGCAGCTTCTTTATTTAACCAATGAAAGTAACACATAGACAGAAGGCCCATTACTCCATCTGGAGATTGTCTGTGAATGCATTCACCGGGACAATATGACTGACGAGGGGCGTCAGACCCAAGCCCCTTCCCTCACTTTAATATGGTATGACTCTTCTTGTTCAAGGAAGAAAGGAGTAGCTAAAAGTATGTGTGGGTTTTTGCTGTTATCACATTGGTTGTGAGGACTGGTAGCTGGCTTCCAGTCTAGTAGGTGGCTATCAACGAGTCTTGCTTGCTTGGTGGTGTTTAACCTCAAGGAACCTCTCCCACAGTATGTCAGGGTTGGCCCACGTGACCAATAGGAAACAGCAGAAGACAAGGCACACCCTCCTGAGAAAAGGTTTTGAACGGCTTCCCAGCTTCTGTCCCTCTCTGCCCACCTTCTTCTCTGTGGAAAGCCTTATCAGGAGCAGATACGAGGCCCGTGTGGTGAAGAACTGTAGCTTCTCGCCCACCAGCCATGCCATCAAGTGAGCTTGGGAGCACTTCTTCCCAGCCCAGGCAAACTTCAGATGCCTGCGGGCTCTCTGACACAGCTAAGCTGTGTCCAGGTTTCTGACCAATAGACACCAAAGTAAACATTAATTCTCGTCTTACAATGTTGTCTGGAGTGATTCTCCCCCCATAGTTCAGCGTGTACCTGGATTCCCGCAGAGTGAGGATGGCTCAGCACAGCAAGGATAGCCTTCATTTACTACCGACCAACAAAAGCGTGGAGCTAGGATCCCCACTCTAAGACTAAGCCAGCAACAGAATAGGGACAGAGAGTAATAAATACGATACTAACTGTAATAATAAATACAAAATAAAGGCAAGGGAAGGCTTTGCGTTTTGTGTGAAGATCAATCAATAAACGGTGCAGGCACCTCAGCAATGGGTAAATCAGATCCAAAGGCTATTTGGGGGAGAGGGGGATGATGTTAAAAGACTTTCTTCATTGTCTTGTCCTCTCTGGAAAACAATAAATAAAATTGTGTATGTGGGTTGCACAAGACCTCAGATTACACCAGCATGGCTTTTGCTTTGAATTGGTCACAAACTATACTCATTTAAGAGATTCGTATTTCACCCCACGCCACAGACGTCTCACTCAGGGCAGGAAAGGGACATTCAGGGAACGGCTGTAAAGTCGCAGTCCAGCCAAGGACAGGGAAACCTTCCTGCTTTTCTCTTTTGTGTGGAATTAAATTGCTGGAAAGAAGCTGAGGAAATTGCGTGTCTAACCGCTTGTTTCTAGCTGAATAATCCTTACATCATTGATAGTGATTAATCAAATTGTTTTGGATCTTAGATACCATGGACTTATTTATTTATTTCTCAGGCAACTAATTTTAATGTTTTCACATTTCCATTAGAAGTGGATATGGTGCCTTTACATTGGTTATAAATGTATTATAATTTTTATTAAAATTAGTGAAGCAATGTCGTTTGTGTCATTTAGCTGACAGTTACTTTGACTTCTGATATATAAATGCTTCTGATAACTTTTATTTTATTTAGCAGAGGCCTTTAAACCAGGGTACCTAGTGGTGTTTCAGGTTCTCCAAGGGATACATGAACCAGGTATTTTAGCAAACCCATTTTCTAGGTCCTCAACTTCCATTTCTTCTTCCATTTATTTATTTGTTTGTTTGTTTGTTTGTTTGTTTCGAGACAGGGTTTTTATGTGTGTCTCTGGCTGTTCTGGAACTCACTCTGTAGCCCAGGGTGTGTGCCACCACCACCTGCCCTTTTATCCCTTCTTTAAAAATAATTAGTTTTTCTGATCAGGGTCTTAAGTAGCTAAGGTTAACCTTAAAATCAGTATATAGTAGCCAAGGATAACTTTGAATTTCTGATCCACTTGCCTCTACCTTTCAAGTGCTAAGATATAGTTGGACATTTTCGTCAGGACCGTGGGTTCCTCAATAATGACATGAAGACTTATTATTAATCATAAAAGCTTGGCCCATAGCTTAGGCTTGTTTCTAACTAGCTCTTATAGTTTAAATTAACCCATTTCTATTCATTTACTTTCTGCCTCAAGGCTTTATTACCTCATTTCTGTATTGACCATCCTGCTTGCTCTGCATCTCTGCCTTCTTCTTCCCAGCATCCTTTCTGTCATGATAATCCTGCCTAGCTATTGGCCATTCAGCTTTTTTATTAAACCAGAGTGACACATCTTCACAGTGTACAAAGCGATTATTCCACAATACTGGGATCATTGGTGTGTGCTACCTTGCACTTTTTACATGATGCTAGGGATGAAGTTCAGGGCTTCATGCTTCTAGGCAGCCACACTACCAACTGAGCTACATCCCCAGACCCTCAGCTTCTGTTTCTTATCCTGTGCCAACTGCCTTTATTTCCAAAAGAAAAGTATACCTCACAGCATGGAGCTGCATTATTCTGAAGCATGAAAACCCTTCGAGGCTTCAAAGGGACAGTTGATAATACTCAGATTGATTCTGAGAAATAACCTCCCCAACTGACCAAATAACAAACCCTATGCCAATCAAATAGTTTTCAGCTCTGCATGCCCAACAAAACCAAAGTAGGGCCTTCTTGGGATGTCAGCTGTTAAAATTTTCAAATAACATATAATTCTAAATCACTATATAACTTTTGGCATGAGTAATAAAGAGGTTAAAAAAGTTAGAGCCATTTCCAGAAAAGACAAGCAAAAAACCATTATTTTCCCATCTATTTATTTTTATGAATAAAGTTTCTCAGAGTTCACTTGTCTAAACATGAAAAATAGGAACCAAACTGATGGGAGTCCTGTTTCATTCAGCAACAAGAACATATTTGTCAGTAGACAGCTTAAGCACAGGAGGGAGAACGTGAGTCTATTCATTCTTGCGTCTGTCTACTGTGTATGTTTATGTAACTCTAACAATTAGAGGTACGTTGCCCATAAAAATTTGATTTTAAACTCTTTAAATTTTTATTTTATTTTGTTATGTGTCTGTGTGTGTCTGTGTGTGGGTATGTACATATGTATGTGGGTACCTGTGGAGGCCAGAAGAGGCCATGATATTCCTTGGAGCTGGAGTTGAGCTGCCTGCTGTAGATTCTGGGAACCAAACCTGGGTTCTCTACAAGGGCAGTACTTACTCTTAACCTCTAAACCATCTCTCCAGTCTCCAAATTTTATTTTTAATGACAAAACTATAGTGAAAGAAAACACATTTGTGACAGTCTTGGACTAGGGACTAGGCATGGGAATGTCCTGCAGAGATGTGGACTTTTAAAAAATATTTGGATCTTGTTTGTGGTGTTGGTTCCATACTTGAGTGTAATTTCTCAAACTCACTAGCATGCACAGTTCAAATGGGAACATTTTTCTTGGATATAAATTATACTCAATAAAGCTGAGGGGAAACTGTGTTTCATAATTATGCATAATATTTATAATACTTGCAAATAGTCAGTGCATTGTTTATTCATGATTATTTTAATATAACACAATCCAGAAGAAAGAAGTCTTTAATACTTAGAGGCTAATAGCTTTGAATGAAAACAAAATCTTCTATGTGTGTTCATGTTCTGTATGTGTGTGTTCAAGTGTGTACAGATACATGTGTATGCATGTGCATAAGTGTGAGGCCAGAGGATGACTTCAGGTATTGTCCTTCAGGTACCACGCATTTTTTTTTTTAATTTTGAGGCAGGGCCTTTCACTGGTCTGGGGCTGTCCAAGTAGGCTAGGCTGGCAGGCCAGCAACCCCGAGGGAATCCACCTGTTTTAGCCTCCCCAAGAGCTGGTACTATGAGCACACACTACTGTGCCTGGGTTTTTCATGTGCATTCTAGGGACTGAACTCAGCTCCTCCTGCTTTCAAGGCAAGCACTTTGCTGAGTTATTTCCCTAGCTCTGGAAAGAGAAAATTTTAATCAATGTAATACAATCCTAGCTAATCTTATTAAATAAAAACCAGGAGTCAGATGTTAGAGGGTGAAAGCTGGAAGATCAGAGAAGCAGAGCAGCAGCCAGTAGAGTTCTTATCTCTGGATGCTCAGCCGGAATAGGCAAGATGCTGTCTCTATGAATCCTCAAACGGAATGGCCTGAGCTCCTGCCTCCTCCCGCCTTATATTCCTCTCTCTACCCAGTCATATCCCTTCCTGTTTCCACCATCCTAGTGCTGGGATTAAAGGCGTGAGTCACCTCCTGGCTCTGATTCTCTTTTAGACTGGATGAATCCTGTGTATCCCAGGGTGGCCTTGGGCTCACAGAGATCCGCCTGTCTCTGCCTCTCTAGCGCTGGGATTAAAGGTGTGTGCCATCACCGCCTGGCCTCTATGATTACCTAGTGGCTTAGGTCTGCACATTTTCGGGCAAGTTTTGTTAAAGCACAAACAAAATAATACCACAAATTAGTACTCCCCTGAGAAAGTAATGACCAATAAAAATCTGTGAAGTATAATATGGATAACAAGGCTAAATTCTAACTGAAAGGCAATGAGATATGAGAGAGGAAAAGAAGCCATATGCAACCCCAGCTGTCAAGCAAGAGCCATTCAAGTATTTTTAGACACAGAGGGAGTGGGCTATAACAAATCACTTTTTCCCCATTGGTTTAAAATAGTGATGTTATCATGGTTGTATTTTAAGATATTGATACTTATTAAAGACTTTTGAAATTTCCTTCTCTGAAACCGATTAAACTTAGGAGAAGGTTTTAAGGTTTCTGTTTAAACATGTCCAAAGAGTCTCAAAAATTCTTTTAGAAACAAAAAATGATGCTGAAGAGAGGGTGCAGTGGGGACATTGCTGCTACCTGTGAGTTCAAGCCCCTGAAACCAAAGTAAAAAAGTTGGTGGCAACACCCCGGAGAGGTGGCAATAGGAGGATCTTCAGACTACACTGATCACCCAGTCTGCTCAAACAATGAGCTCTAGGTTTAGTAAGAGATCTTGTCGCAAAAAGTAAGATGTAGAGTGACTGAGGGAGATGCTCAGCATTGACCTCTGTCCTCCATATGCACACACATACACATGTACACATATTCACACACATGCACATGCATGGGGAGAAGAAAACAAAACCACTTTAGGGCTGTGAAGATCATAGAGGACTCGGAAAGAATGATCAAAGGCACGTAAGCAAACTAACTGAGACTGGGCATGAACTCAGAGAGCCTTGCAAAGAGAGGAACTTGTACAACACAGAGGGCTCTAGAAAGGCAAGGAAGGGCCGCAGAGTGCTCTGCGTAGGCTTTTACTCATGAGTGAATGCCTTGGTAGGAGAAGTTGATATCTTTTTCTAACCCAGGCACAGAATTTCCTTGGAGAACAATTATTTCCTTACTTCCTGGGGCTCAAAAAAGACTCGGTTATTTGTATGTGTGTGAGCAGAGGAGGACCTGCAGTGAGCTTGCAAAACTGGGTACATGATTGTTAGGGAGAGTGTCCTCCAGGACGGGGAGCATGAGCTGAGGCTGGTGGCAGGTGCGATGTCTATTTAAGGAAGCAGCATGTTTTCTAGTCCAGGTGGTGCCAGGTTTACTGCACGGCAGTGGATCTACCTGCACGGCAGTGAATCTACCTGCCTCTGAGGGAAGACTGACTTGATGAGAGGCATGCCACTGCAGACCTTATGAGCCCGAGACCCTGCCTCCAACATTCTGTACAGTCTGAAACCATCTTGACCCTTGCACGATCCAGAATCTGAAAAAGGAATCCCCCGTATGGCTGAGATGGGATTCTTTTCTACTCAACAGAGCCGGGTCCCCACCAAAAAAACTCAGCAGCTGACGAATTTTGGGGGAGACATAAAAATGCAGCATTTCTTCACATCTGCAGGCCACTGAAGGATAAGAGGCCCTCTGTGAGAAGGAAGCGTTGGGCTGAACATGTCAGGTGGGAAGTCGTCGGTGGTTTCAGCGGGGTGTGGATCATGATGCAGATCTTAGGGAATGAGGAACAAGTGGAAGATGAGGAAGTGAAAGAAATACGTGTAGATCGCTGCCCCAAGGAGCCAGGCTGTGAACAGTATGCAGGCAAATAGTGTGTAAAGAGGAGAGCCTTTAGCTGGAGCATCACGCCTCACTGGTGACTGTTGGCCTGGCCTCTCTGAGCTCTGAGTAGCATTTTGACATTGTGTGTGTGTGTGTGTGAGTGTGTGTGTGTGTGTGTGTCCATCTATGTATATATTTATTGTTTGTGTGCACTTAGCAGGTGTGTGGAGACCAGAGGCCATCCTTGGGTGTCATTCCTCAGGTGCCATCCACCTTGTGTTTTGAGGCAGCATCTCTCACAGGCCCAGGGCTCACTGATTAGGCTAGGCTAGCTGGTTAGTAAGCTCCAGGGATCTGCCACGATCTTCCTACCAAGTGCTGGGGTCACCAGTACTGGATTCTGGGGATCAGCTCAGGTCCTCGTGTCTGCGTGGCATGTACTTTAGGACTGAACTATCGTCCCAGCCCCCTTTCTTCATATTTACAAAAATAATCATGAGGTAAGACAAGTTGCTGCCACAGACCCCTAAACCTCTGGCTTAGCGCCACATGAGAAAGGTTTGTTTTTTCATGCTGTACAGTCTAGGTGGGTATTCCTACTCTACAGGCATGTCCTCAGGTTCATCCCGCCCATGATATCTTCAACACTAAACCTCCAGCATTGCTCTAGACAGGCAAAGAGCATATAGGACTTGTCTGGGCTGGAACTGGGCATGGTATGCATCTCTTCAGCTCACTATGAGCAGCACTCATTTATAACCCATGTAAGTACAGGGGCCTGGAAATGTGGCTCGGCCATGTGCCTGGGATGGGCAGAAGATGGGTGTGACGTCTCCCGGCTCTGCCACATTATTCTATGGACCCTTTACTGTGACCCTGTTACCCTATATCCTTGCCTCCTAAGGTCGCAGCATCAATTTAGACTGGACAGTGTTTCTGTTCAGCTTCCTGTTCTAATCTACTTCCTTCCTTAAAGGGTCACATCTCAGTTTCCTGTAGAAACAGCAGGGAATTGTTCCTGCTTGTAAAATAAGTCACACAGCCATCCTGCTGCCCGCCTTCCCCACCCTATCTCCATAGTTTGGGAACTGTCAGAAAGGAGGTCTGAGGGATTGGTGGCATTCCAGCCAGCAGGGTCTGTCTCCCATGAAACAGTTTCCTTTTTGACTCTACCTTTGGGTTCTCCACTGTGTTGACATCACCCTGGTCTGTGGGACTTTCCGCATTAGTAACCCACACCCAGTGTAAACAGAACACCTTTCACACAGCAGGATAAAAGGTAGTCTTTATTAAATTCAAAGGGAGAACAAATGGAAATTAACAGTGGTATTATGTCAAAGCCAGAGGCCACAGGATGTTGAGTTTGGCCTGGCTTAAGACACTTCGCAAGTCTGAGATCTGACTCTTAGTCTCAGTGTTAATCAACTGTGCTTGCTGTTAAATCATCACACAGGCTGGGGTGCCCTGAGTTTGGGAGTGTGCACACTGCTCCAGGATTTGAGGTGCCCCTCTGGGTGTATGTCTGATTATAATGACTTCACATGGCCCCTCTTTCTTGTTTTGGTCACTGAGGCAGCTTCACCACTGGACTCAGCATGTGCTTTAGTCCTCCTTAGCCTATTTCTGGTCACTGTTTTGTTTGGTTGGATTAACCTTTGAGACAGGGTTTCCTGTGGTCGAGGCTAACCTTGGACTTGCTACACAGTCAATGATGGATGACCAATGATGGATGACCTTGAACTTTGAACCCTCCTGCCCCCATCTCCAGGCTTCCATTACCGCATCTGGTTATGTGGTGCGAGGAATTGAACCCAGTGTTTTATGAGTGCTAGACAAGGACTAGGAAGCCAGGTGACATTACGGGGACAGACATGGTCCCTCAAAGTTGGTTCAATAAATAGGATCCTGAGAGAAGATGTACTAGGCTATAGTTCAAAGGTGAAAGAGCATGGAGGAGCGGTGGAAAGTTCAAGAGATGGGCTGGTACTTGTGCAATTTTGAGTGACATGGTACGCTGAAATATAGGCTGCACATGAACTCGTATATGCATGTGCACACACACATTTTTACATACTTGTCTTTTAAAAAAAATAAAGCAATGAAAATCTTATTCTAGAAGCCTTTTTATCAGCGTTACTGAAGCCAAACCAGAATTCTGGAATGTCATTGAGAAATTTGATCCTAGTTTAAGCAAGACAGCAATACTAAGAGTAACTTGAATTAGAAAATGATCAAGATGAGGTTTTTCTGAAAACAAGCACATCTTTCAATTATATGAAAAAGGTAATAATTAATCTAAACATATATAGGCCTTAATCTGTGAGTGTAATCAGTAAAGTCCGTCTCCACTAAAGAGTCCCCCAAGCAATATGGAAAGATCAAGGAAGTGTCTTGTGACTCTAAAGGTGTTAGCTTGTCCCTAAGAGTTGATAATGGAAAACAAACTGGTCCATCTCTTGCCTCCATGCATTTGCTCTCGGCCTTGGAGAGGGATCAGCCAGTTTTGCATATTTTTCTCTTTTTCAGTTTGTTTTTTTCATTCCCTGTAACTCTGATTAAGCTATGAGCACTGAACACCATGTATTGTCTGCTTTCCCTAATAGCTAAGTATCCTCAGTCTCCTTCTAATACAGCTACAGAAAAATTCTCAGTTCTATCCTTTATTGCCATTTCCAACTGGAAACCAAAAGCCGCCAAAGCTTCTTATGGGGAATAGAGAGAATCTCGCAGTTTGCTGCTGCCGGATGAACATACTGCCTCTTGGCCTTTTTTCTTTGCTACCTATTTTCCTTTCTTCCAGTCTCTCTCCACCGCATTCTTCTGTTTCCATTATGAATGCTGACGTTTAAATTCCATTCAAGTTTGCAAGCGTTATATTTGCTAAAGTTTATCTATACATTGATCATAACAGTTGAAAAATAGTTATGCAGCAATACCACCTTCCTCCTCCTCCTCCTCTTTTCCTTCCAGCTCTCTTGCTGACATTGAGTACGTATTTAACCTGGGCAGTGCAAACTTTGTTATGATACTTTAAATTGGAAACAGCTAAAGCAAAGAACCAGAGAGGATGTGGGTTTGAGTGGTGGTGACATCCAGTTTGGAGATAACAGTGATGTCAGTAACAGACACCAGAAGTGTGATTAGATATTATGAACAAGGACATGTGTGCTGTGGTGCCTGTCTGAGAGCAGGTGCGTGCACGCGTGCACACACACACACAATAAAAATCATTCATTTAAAATACTTGGGTTTTGATGATATTTTTAAAATTTGTATTTTCATTGTGCTTATTGGTCATTTGTCCGTATTCTTAGAGAAATGTCCATTTTAGTCCTTGCTCACTTTTAATAATATTTAATTTTTTGTAATATTGAATTATAAGAATTATTTTGTCAATTTTTTTTTTTCTGAGACACATCAGGTAGAAACCATGATGTCCTCACCAGAGAGTCCCACATTTCTGAGGCCCATATCAGGTCACTTCTTAGAACATTATATTTTAAGGATTTATCTTCTATTGTGTCATAACTTGGTTTAAACTATAGAAACTCAAGTTGAGATTTAGGCTATACCCCAATTCCCACAGCAGTGATCTGCGTAAGTTACTGTGTTCAGGTCACCATTTCATTTTGCACCTTTCCTTTAAACGTATTTCTACTGTAACTCACAAAATAGAGAATTCGCACTTTTACACAAGCAGCCAGTGGCTGTGGTCTACTCACAAATGTACAACTGCCGTCACTGTTACTGCCTAAATATCTCATGACTTTGAAAAGAAACCTCATACAATTAGGACTTTTCTCTTTTCCCCTTTCCCTCACTACTTTCAGTCATTTTTACTTTCTGCCCCTGTGGATTTGTGTACTATGGCTATTTCATAAGATTAAGGCCATCTAACTTGAGGCTTTGGGCATGGCTGTTTTAGGTAGTGTAACATCTTAGGTTCATCTACATGGTAACAGGAAACAGAACTTCATTCCCTCTTACGATTGAACAACATTCCTCTGTATGAACATACCAAATTTTGTTTATTGATCTATTGGTCTTTATTTATTTGGGTTGTTTTCAGCCTTTGGGCATGGAGGACATTGCTGCTATTATTAAATCTTGTATATTAATGTACAGGATTTTGTGTGAAGATGACTTCTCATTTTCCTTGTGTGTATGTTCTGGTCTGGAACAGCTGGGTAAGACGGCAGCTCTGGGCTGAACTTTTTGAGACTATGCCAGGCTGATTCTCAAAGCAATGGTGATATTTTACACCCCACCAATAACACACAAAGGTTCCAGTCCCACTACATCCTTGTTAGCACTGATTATTTTCTTTTGTCCTTCCTTCCTCCCTCTCTTCCTTCCTTCCTTCTTTCCTTCTTTCCTTCCTTCCTTCCTTCTTTCCTTCCTTCCTTCCTTCCTTCCTTCCTTCCTTCCTTCCTTCCTTCCTTCCAATTGTTAGCCAAGTGATGGTGGCACATGCCTTTAATCCCAGCACTCAGGAGGCAGAGATAGGCAGATCTCTGTGAGTTCAAGGCTAGTTTGTTCTACAGAATGAGTTCCAGGACAGGTGCCAAAGAGAGAAACCCTCTCTCTCGGAAAAAAAATTCTTTTGGGTCTGGTGAGATAGCTACTAGGAAAAGGCACTTTCTGTCTAGCCTGATGACTTGAGTCCAATCCCAAGGCCCAAGGTGGAAGGAGAAAACTGAATCACACAGATGGTCTTCTTGTGTCTACATGTGTACTATGGTGCCCGTGTGTGTGTGTGTGTGTGTGTGTGTGTGTGTGTGTGTGTGTGTATAATAAAAACATATTAAGATTTTGGTTATATTTTTAAATTTGCATTTCTCTTGTGTCTATTAGCCATTTTCCATTTTCTTGGAGAAATATCCATTTTAGTCCTTGGGTCACTTTTAATGGTATTTGATTTTTTTATACTAATGAATTACAGGAGGTGTTCTGTTAACTTTTGTTTTTTTAATACGCAGTCTTATGTAGCTCAGACTGCCCTTAAGTTCACTATGTATCCAAGGATGAATTTGAACCCTCAATCCCCTGCTTCTGCCTCCCAAGTGCTAGGATTGTAGGCATGTGTGACCTTACCTGACCATATTCGTTTACAGTGTTTTTCTGTCTTGTTTTTACTTGCTGATATACTGTCTATTGAAAATGGAGTAGTGATGCTATCCGCTTTGTTGAATTAATCTATTTCTCCTCTCCTGTACTTTGGGGTTCTGTTCCTTGGTGCAGATTACATTTACTGTTACTGTATTTTCTTAAAATGTAAAAGAAATGATACTTTTATTATTATCATTACAAAATATCTTTCTTTGTTCCTCCTAAAGATTTTCTATGAAAGTTCATTTTGTTAGCTATTAATATAGTCACTCAAGGTCTCATTAGATTAGATGGATAAGTATTTTTTTTCCGTTTATCTTCAATCTTGCTGTATTTTTTAATCTCAAGAGTTTGTCTTTAGATTAAAAATGTCTGGTTTGTGTTTTTTTATTCAAAAGTCTTTGTTGCCTTTTAATTAGAACTTTAAATCTTTTACATCTAGTGTACTTACCAGTTATGTACTATTTATTTCTATTGCTTACTGAATTCCTGTTCTTGTGTCTGTAATTGCCTTCTATTGTGTTAAGTAGCTATTTTCTAGTGCACACTTCTATTTTTCTTGCTACTTTTTAATATATCTTTTTACTAAAACAATTTTATACAGTATATTCTGATCGCAGTTTCCCTTCCCTCAGTTCTTCCCATGCCCTCCTCTACCCTTCCATCTTCATGGCTTCTTTCTCTCCCTTTAGAAAATAAACTGGCAAAAACAAAAACTAACTAAAGAAAGCAAGACAGACAGCACAAGAAACACACACACACACACACACGCACACACAATTGAAAATCATAACATATAAGCAAAAGACCCATAAGTTTTTTTTAAATGCCCACACAAAGCAATATGAGACCTCCTCCCAAATTCTCCCCAGATACCATTGAGTTCATTTGTGTTGGCCCTCTACAGCTGGGCATGGGCCTGTCCTGCAATGTGATTTGTATAACCAATGAAACTCTATTGGCGAAAACTAATTTTTCCTTTGAAAGAAGTTGTCAATTGGAGACAGCCTTCTGATTAGGGTTGAGAGATCATGTCCACTTGCCCTTTCAGTGCTGGGCCCCCATCTGGCTTGGACCTGTGCAGACCTTGTTCATGCTGCCACAGGTCTGTGAGTTCATATGTTCACCAGTCCTGCTTGTCTAGAGTTCACTGTTTCCTTGGTGTCTTCCATCCTTACAACTCTTCATGTCTGTTTGTTTTTGTTATTTTTTTCATTTATTTTACATACTAACCATAATTTCCCATCCTTCCTCTCTTTCCTTTCCCTCTACCCACCTCCTGTCAATCCTTCCCCCATCCATTCCCCATGGGCCTCTGATGGGAGTCAACAAAGTACCGAAGTTGAGGCAGAAACAAACTCCGCCCCTGCATCTAGGCTGGGCGAGGCATCCCTTCATGGGGAATGTGTTCCAAAAAGCCAGCTCATGTGTCAGAGACAGGTCTTGATCCCACTGCTAGGGCCCCAGACCAAGCTCACAACTGTCATCTACATGCAGAGGGCCTAGGTCGGACACATGCAGGCTCCCTAGTTCTGAGTTGAGTCCAGAGTCCTCTGATCTATCCACTTCCCTTGTCATTTAGCTCCCTGAGCCCCAAGGGGAAGGGTTCAGACTGAGTGTTCCAAGGTCCTTCATTCTCTGCACAGTGTCCAGTAATGGGTCTCTGTTTGTTCCCATCTATTGCAGGAGGAAGCTTTTCTGATGATGGATGATCTATGAGTACAGCAGAATGTCATTAGGAGTCATTTTTTATTGCCATGTTCCTTTAGCAGAACAATAGTACTTGGTTTTCCCCTAGTTCCCTGGCCTATCTAGTCTTAGATTCTGGGCCACCTGAGCAGTGTTAATTATGGTTCCATCTCATGGAGTGGTGTATTCTCAATTGTCTCTATCATTGCCTTCTATTGTGTTAAGTCAATATTTTCTAGTGCATGATTTTATTTTTCTTGTTATTGCTTAACGCAGTTTTTTTCTTTCTGCTTGCCTTGTAGTTTAAAATTGCATTTTAATTTAATGTAGTTCAGATTAATAACAAATTAATTCTAATAGTATACAAAATCTTTTCTTTTTGTATGTGTAACCTTTTCCTTTCCTTTGTATTATTATAATCAGACAAAGCACATTTTTATTTATTGCATTCATGTGTCAGCACAGACCCAAATTGTTGTTTATGCAGTTGAATTCAAAACCAGAGAGAAGAAAAAAGAACTAGAAACTAAAGTATATTTGTATCACCTGCATATCTATCCATATAATTTTTTGGTAAGCTGTACTTACCAAAAGTGTGTTTAAAAGTGTATTCATGTGGATTTAAATTAGTAGTATCTTTCTATTTCAGCTTTTTTTTTGCGTGTGCATGATCTGTATATTGCATGTTCATGTGTTGTGTATACATGTATGCACATGGAAGTGGAGGCTGGGGCTTGATGCAGGTGTCTTCCTCAATTGTTACCCACCTAGTTTATTGAGGGAAAGTTTTCCACTGACCTTGGAGCTTGAAGACTTATTTAACCTAACTGGCTGACTTGCCCCAGGGACCGCCTGTTTGCTCCTCAGACAGCCGTATCTGTAAGGTGTATATGTGGGTGCCAGTGATCTAAACTTCAGGCCTTGTGTTTGTACAGCAAACATTCTAACCACTGAGCCATCTCCTCGGCCCCTCTTCAGTTTCTCATTAGTGTTGTTTTTAGCTCAGGTCAACTACAGATAAGTTGATTTCTTATTTATCTGGAAATGACTTGATTTCCGTTGGATTCTGAAGTACAGTTTTCTGGGTAGCGTGTTCTTTGCTGATGCTCTTATGTTGGTGCCTTACCGCTTTCTGGCCTCCTGGTTCTGGGTGACAAGTCAGGTGATGATCTGTCGCGTTCATCCTAGTTAGGGTTCTGGGTGAATAACTTCTTCAGCGAGTAGATGAGCGCTCTCATTTCCATCATAGTTGGGCAGTTTGGGGCACTACTTCTTCAAATGCTTTCTGGTTTCTATGTTCTGTGTCTTACTGAGGTTTCCAAATTTCATGAATTGTTTGGTGGAGTGACAGCCAGCAAATGGCCATACCACTGTGAGAAGGCCAACGCCACAGCCAATTCCTGCCTCTGAGCGGTTGGAGATGCTCCTTTTGGTGAAGACTTGTGGATCTTGACTGAGAGAAGGAACTGTTTTAGAGGTGATTATATTGCTATTCTTCATGGACTTTCCGAATGTGGGGGGATGTGGCTGATCCCTTCAGTTCAGGAAGAGATGCCCTGGAAACCAGTCCACCTCTGGATGATTGTAGACAAGCCCATGGTGCATTTTCTTGATTGATGATTGATAAGGGACTGTGGGCAATACCACACCTGCGCTGGTGGTCCTGGGTGCTATAAGAAACCAGGTGAGAAAGCCGTGAGGAGCAAGTCACTAAGTAGCATTCCTCTGTGGCCTCTATATCACTTCTTGTCTCTAGGCTTCTGCCCTGTTTGAGTTCTTGAACTGACTACCCTCAGTGATAGACTGGTGTGTAACTAACTGTAAATTGAAATAAGTCCTTTCCTCCCAAGCTGCTTTTGGTCACAATGTTATCACAGCAATAGAAACCCTGAGACAGCATACAAATGAAATATTTACTGATAATGAAGGATATTTATTTAAAAATAATTCTCTGGTATACATACAGTTTCGTCACTTATTAAAAACGGACACAATAAATATTACATTACTAGCAAGATTGATGTTTACATTTACATAAACAATAGCCTCACCTCTGAGCTATAACCCCACCTCTGAACAATAGCCCCACCTCTGAACAATAGCCCCACCTCTGAGCTATAACCCCACCTCTGAGCTATAACCCCACCTCTGAACAATAGCCCCACCTCTGAGCTATAACCTCACCTCTGAACAATAGCCTCACCTCTGAGCTATAACCCCACCTCTGAACAATAGCCCCATGTCTAGTCCTTAGTACTCTAACATCTGTTTCTATCAATCTGGAAACTCTAGGTACCTTATCTAACAGAATTATGGAGTCTTTGTTCTGTGACTGGCTTTTTTTTTTTTAATGAGCACATATACTCGAAGGTCATCCGTGATATAGAACACATAACACATTGTTTCACAATCAGTACAAACAACAAATACTTTTAGGAATTAAATCTTTTTTTTTTTATGTGAAGCTGGGAATATTGCTTGATGGTGGAATTCCTGCCTAGTAATGTAGTGCTAAAGTAAACAAAGAAATGAATAGAAAAATTTAGAATCATTGAGAAAAGTTTTTCACAGCGGCATCTTGGTGACTCATTAATATAACATAAAATCAAACAATGAGCCTTGCTATAATACCTTTGATTGCCTTAGTTTCCTCTGCGTGTTTGTTAGGTTTCAAAAGGCAATGTTCCAATGGTCACAAATATAGCATAAACATTCATATTTATGAGAAAGGCACATCAAAGTCATATAATCAACAATTCTGTAAGTTAAGATTTGGTTTAAGAACCCAACTAACAGTCATTAAGAACAAGATAAAATGGTGTTACAGTATAAAATGGTTTCTCAGGTGTTACAGTAACCAAGGGTAAGCCATCTGGTACAGTGTGGTACCACACTGCTGTAAATGTCACACCTTTCTCGTGTTTCTCTTTTCATATGCTGAGAGCTCCTGCAAAGCGGGGTGCTTGCTACAGGGCTCATTAGAGTGCCTGCATTTCTAGTTCAAAGAGGGAGAAAGGCCAGAGTAAACAAGACGCTCGAATCTAGGCTTCATTTGTACTCCACTGGCCATTCTTCTGAAGGAAGGTTGGGAACTGTATTATTTTGCCTGGACATGATGCTGATGTCAGTATAACACCCCAGGAAGGAAGGAGAGGATGATCAATGCAGGCTACTCACAGCCTTTGACTCAGACCAATGAGTTCTTGACTAATAGCCAATGAAAACTTAATTTGTTTTTTACCTGTGGGCATATTTTCCCTATGGATATTTCTCTAATAGATGTGAAAAGAGTGAACGTTATTAATCACTGACCATGGACATATATATCTCTACATTTTGAACTTTCTAGTTTTGAGTATCCTAGCCCTAAAGAAAGTGGTTATATTTTTTCCTGTTTTTTTAATTTCATACATATATACAATGAAATATGATGGTATTTACCTTCTGTTTTTCTCTCCAACTCACTAGCATATTCCCTCCCAGCTTCATGTCTACCCATTAAGTACAGTTAGTCCTGCCCATATGTGCGTGGGTGTCGGGCCATCAATTGGAACATGGGAACCTACCAGTGGCCACATCCTCTGTAGAATGAGTCTCCCTCCTTCACAGTCGATCTGCTGCCAACAGCTCCTCAGTAAGGAATGGTACCCGGAGGTCTTCTACCCCATCCATGCCAGAATGTTGGCTGGCTTGATTTTGTGTAGGTTTCCTAAAGGTAACTACGCTGCTCGGAACTCATGATGGCAGTAGCCATGTCCTAGAAGACAGCGTTTCACAGCACCCCATCTTTCAGCTCCTCCATTTTCTTCCTGCCTTCCCTTCTGTAGTGTTCCCTGAGCCTTAGTGGTGATGGGGTTAATTCAGGAGTTCTGTTTAGGGCTAGATATTCATTAGCTTAGTCTCAGCATTTAGCCCGGCTGTGCACCTCTCCATTGACTGCTGTCTATGGAAGAGAGAAGCTGTTGAGAGCAATCAGGCCTTCTTTGGAATAACAGGAAACCCTGATTAGTCTTTCCTTAATCTCTCTCTCTCTCTCTCTCTCTCTCTCTCTCTCTCTCTCTCTCTCTCTCGTCTTTTGGAGGAAGAAGTTGTCTCTGGTCCCTGTCTCTGAATGGGACATGCCACGCTGATTGTGCAGTCACATGGTGACAGGGATGGACAGTCCAAGGTAAAGTCTTACTGTGTGTGATAACTTCTAGGTGTCCCCTGAAACAGGAAACTGTCTTCGAGTCTTGCAAGCATTGGGAACTAGCCTTCAGGAAGCCATAAGGGCCGGATTTCTTTCTCAATTTTGCCATACAGGTATAAAGTTGCAATCGGCAGTGGTGGCTCATGCCTTTAATCCCAGCACTTGGAAGCAGAGGCAGGCAGATCTCTGTTAGTCCAAGGCCAGCCTGGTCTACAAAGTGAATTCCAGAACAGCTGGAACCGTTACACAGAGGAACCCTGTCTTGAAAAACCAAAAATAAATAAGTAAATAAAAAATAAAAATAAAATAAAGCAAGCATGAAGTTGTCTGGGGATGAGCTCCTGGGCAATAGAGAAAAATAAACATGGCCTTTTGTGTGGAGCTAGGGGTGAAAGTTGGAAGGAAGCAGCTTGGGTGCTGCCAGGAATCCCTTGGCATGAGAGTTCTGGCATTATAAGTGAGGGACGAGAGAGGGCCTGTGAGTGCCAAGAACAGATTCTTATCAAAGTGATCACAACGATGTGCTTAGAAAACCACGATTGATAGCTCATGAATTCTTTATCATATAATCTGATAATGATATATCATCAAACAAGTCTGAGAGGATGAGTCTTCTTAAAACATCATACCTTTGCCTTCCCCAGAAATGAATTCCATAAGAGAAAGGCTAAGGAACCACCCCAGGCTTAAGAACAGTGAAGAAGCATAACCACTAAATTCACCACGCTGTTATGGATTGACTCCTGGAGGGAATTTTTGTTTAACAGGCCTTATTAAAAGCCAAGTGCAGTGATACATGCCTGTAATCTCAGCAGCTGGGAAGTTGAGGCAGGAGGATTGTGAGTTGGAGGCTACCCTGGGCTTCATAGCAAGACCTGTCTCAAAACAATACACCTTACTGGGAAAAGAGATTTGAATATGATCTGCTTATTCAACTGTGGTAAGATTCTGTTTGTGCTATAACAAAGAAAGCTTGCCTGAGGATCAGAGTGTGGAGGAAGCCACTAATTAGCTACAGAGCCCAAGCAGTGGTGGCACATGCCTTTAATCCCAGCACTCGGAAGGCAGAGGCAGACGGATCTCTGTGAGTTCGAGGCCACCCTGGGTTACGTGAGATTTATTCAGTCTAAAAAAAGAAACAGATTCAGGAGGTGGTGGATCACACCTTTAAACCCAGTACTTGGGAGTTACACACCTACACTTGGGAGGTAGAAACAGGAAGGCATGTAGCGAGGAATATAAGGCAGAAGGAGACAGGAACTCAAGGCGTTAGTCTGGGGACTTGTAGAGACAGGATACCCCATTCAGTCTGAGGAGTTCATAGAGGTAAGAACTAGTGGCTGGCTGTTCTGCTTCTCTGATCTTCAGCTTTCATCCCCTAATATCTGACTCTGGGTTTTTATTATTAAGACCAATTAGAAATCGTGCAACATTCAACTTCTTATTAAGTTTCCTGAATTTGATAATTGTCCTTTGGCTATGTTCAAGCATGTGCAAATATTTGTGTGTTAGTAAAGGGGTGTGTTGTTAAATTTCTCACTAATGGTTCAGAACACTCTAGCCACATAGATCAATGGTAGATCAAATGTCTGGTAACATAAAGTCCAAGGCCTATCTCCTATTCTCAGCGTCACAAAAAGCAGGAGAGTTCATGAGTTTAGGATGTATTTTGTTTGGAGTGCTTGCCTAGCATACACGAAACCCTCGGTTTGATCCCCAGTACCTTATAAACTGGGCATGACAGTTCACTCCTATAATCCTAGCATTTACAGCCAGGTGGTGCTGGCATACCCCTTTAATCCCAGCATTCAGGAGACAGAGGCAGGCAGATCCTTATGAGTTTGAGGCCAGCCTGGTCTACAAGAGTTAGTTCCAGGACAGGCTCCAAAGCTACAGAGAAACTGTCTCGACAAACCAAAAACCAAAACCAAAACCAAAAACAATTCTAGCATTTAGAAGGTAGAGACAGGAAGATAAGAAATTTAAGGCCATCCTCAGCTACATTGCAAGTTTAAAGGCTAGCCTGGAATAACTTGAGATCCTGCTTAAAAGCAACTTCAATGCCTCCCACCCCAACTACAGAAAACAAAGTGGGGGTGGGGGAGGCTGATGCATTAAAATGTTGACTCTGTTGAATTTGAATAAGGAATCTACAGGAAATCTTTGGAATTTTTCCCCTGTAAATTTTCTGTTTGAAGTTACGTCAAGATAAAATGTTTGAGGGGAGAAAAGAAAAGAAAATGGTAATGGGGCATAATTATGAGCAAAGTACAATGATCCACATGTATAGAAACATCATGATGAACCCTATTGTATCATACGCTAAATTTGAAAAGTTTAAGGAAGTATCTTTAGAAGGGGCTAACTGTATGCCAGATAGTGCTCTAAGTCAGACAACAAAAGCTTTCAATGTTAACAAAATTTCTGACCTTTGTGGGGTTTTCTTCTAGAAATGGGAACAACAACAACAAAAACTGAGGAAGTGAAAAATACGAGAAGGTGAGAGGAGAAAGGCAGCAGGTTCTCTTCATTGCTGAGCCACCTCTCCAGCTTCCTTTATGTCATTTTAAAAGTTTCAGTGTCTATCAAGTATGTCAACAGGAACTTAAGAAGGCTTTTGGGGGGATGCTGTTGTTTGTTTGTTTTTGTGTGTGTATGTGTGTGAATGTTGAGATACCAGTGTTAGGGAAAGTTAATAATAAGGATCATGACATTAGTAATTATAAGAATCCTGTTGTAGTCAGGATGGGCTAAGTTCTGCAGTGCTAACAATCAGCCCCCAAACTGTAGCAGCAAAGAGGATTGGGCTTTCTTTATGCTATAATTTAGAATAGTCATTGCAAGATAATTGAGGTTTTCTGCTCTACACTGTTTTCTCATTGACGCTGAGAGACCCACAACCATCTGGAGCATGGCTGGCTGTTGTGACAGAGAATACGTTGGACAGTTTCATGCTACCATTCAGTGTTCTGCATAAGAAGTCACATATGCCATGTTCTGTTCACAACAGAGCAGACCGGGTACCACTTCAATCCAAGGTGGCTAGCAAGTGGTCTCACCATATGTGAACAAGGCAGAAAGTCAGAAGTGTTTGCAGAGCAGTCCTGCCAACCACAGAAAACGCCAAGGGGAAGTGAAACTCAGATGTCAGATGTGAGTTCTCCATGCCCAGTACCTCATCTCCACCAGATTCTTCTCTTAGACATGAGGAGGACAGGAACTCTTAGGTTTGGGTGTCTACAAACACATATGCACACACTTTCAATTTGAATCTTCTGCTTATTTAAAAACAAATGGGTCTGGAGAGACGGCTCAGAGGTTAAGAGCACTGATTGCTCTTCCAGAGGTCCTGAGTCCAATTCCCAGCAACCACATGGTTGCTCACAACCATCTATAATGAGATATGATGCCCTCTTCTGGTGTAAAACATGTGGACAAAGTACTATATACATACATACATACATACATACATACATACATACATACATACATCTTTTAAAAACAAAATCAAAGCAACAATAATGACAAATCAAATGTAGTTCAGTTGACTGATCACCATAAAAACTAGACAGGTGACACATGCCTGGATTCAGCACTTCAGAAGTGGATCCAAGGGGATCAGAAGTTAAAGGTGATCCTTGGCTATGTGGTGAGTTTGAGGCCAGGGTGGGATATACAAAATAAAAATAAAGCATTATCCAAAATAAAAATAAAGCTACAAAACAAATATTTTGCTGAAGATGACTTCTCAGAATAATGTTCTTTTTAAAGAAAGGACGTTAATAATGCCAAGATAAAAACATAGGCTTTAACACGGCTAGAATAAGCATTATTTTCAACCTTCAGCGTGGTTGTGTTTCTTTTAGTACATTCTCTGTACTGTACTCGGAAGACACTCAGAATTCATACATTATCTATGCAGAAACAAGACACGAGGGGTTGCCACTAGTCTTAGATACATCAGTCACTATTTTAACTTTGTCTACCAGGGCAAATTTTGTTGTATTTCACAATCTTGATACAATCGATGTGAAAGTAGAAGTTTTATGCCAGTTTCTTCCTTTCCTCTAGATTCTGCAGCATTTGAAAAGATTGATCTCGAACTCTTCTTTGGAAAGGACATTTGTGCTGCTCCTCGGGAAATGGCTTGATGTGGGTGCCACACATATATCTGCAATTAGTCACCCCTAAGCTGGATGGCATCTTCTCAGCTTATTGGCAGTAATGTCATATTGGCACCTATCGAAGAGAGTTATTGACAGCTAGTTCTCCTTCCCTGCCAGCATAGCCTGCCCCCACATCATATACGGAAATTAAATTGTGCTTGCACAGCATGCTCAGATCTGCATTATTGCCCCTCAGTACTTCTCCTTTTCTCCTCTGGATATTTAGAAATGAATTATTTCAAAGATTATCTTGGTATTTTCCAGGTAGCAAAGTTAAGCAGAGGATATATAATTGCCACGGCTATGTTTTATTTTTCTACCTTGGAAATGTTTCTTCCTTATCTTGAGCATTATGGGTCTCCCATAAATTCCACAGAATAATACAAGTGACACACAACACACACCAATGGTTCTCTGGAGCATCTTCTGGCCAGATGGCAAATATATGAACTTCTAATGTGCCATGAAACCTGGGAAGGACACGCGGGGCAGGAGGCACATGTTCTAAGTCTTTGTTGGAGACCCGTAGACTAGCTTTTAATAAAAGATTACCAGCAAATGTCCTCCTAGACTTTCTCTGAATTATTTACTCAGTCCATTAGTCTTTTTTTTTGTTTTGTTTTCTGTGTCAGGGTTTCTCTGTAGCTTTAGAGCCTGTCCTGGAACTTGCTCTGTAGACCAGGCTGACCTTGAACTCACAGAGACCCGCCTGTCTCTGCCTCCCGAGTGCTGGGATTATAGGTATGTAGGTATGTGCCGCCACCAACCAGCCCTTCCAGTCATTGATGGACAACTTTACATGGGCTTTGTTTTGAATGTACAAGTGGGCAGGTAAAATGCATGGTCAGATTTAAACATCAGGAAACACCTACTGTGACAGAGAGAAACACAGCTTTAAACCTTTTGTATTGGTAATACTGATATGTAAGAATCTTTAGCGTCAAATTTATCCTAAATAGATTTTTTTTTATGGTTGTTGTTGTCTTTTCTGTTTGAAACAGGGTTTCACTATTCAGTTAGGGCTAGGCTAGCCTTGAAATTGAGCACTTTCTGCTTCAGCCTCCCAAGAACTGGACTCCTGAGCCCTGGCTTACAGATGTGCTAAATCCTAGCTCTTGTGTACTCAATAGGCCTGGTTGAAAGCCAAAAGGGAAGGCAGGGGAGGGAAAGATTTTAAATTACATTTATCTACTCTGTGTGTGAAAGGACAGCTTACAGGAGTCGGTTCTTTCCTTCCTTCTATTATATTTCTCAAGGATCACAATCAAGTCTTCAGGATTGGCAGCATCATGAACATTTACCCAGTGAGGTACTTGGTTAACCTCTCTCTGTCTCTCTGTCTCTGTCTCTGTCTCTGTCTCTGTCTCTGTCTCTGTCTCTCTCTCTCTTGTGTCTATGTGTAACATGTAACCACGATGGTAGTCCCAGGAAATTAGGCTTGAACTCAGGTCATCAGAATTGGCAGCAAGTTGCTTTACCTGTGGAGCCATCTTGCCAGCCTTTGCTTTAAATTTTTTTTTAACATGAAAATATTTGTGTCTAGCATTTGGATAAGAGCTGTCCATTTTTTAAATGTGGAGTCTGAGGTAAAGAAGACTGTTAAATTGTCTCACTGTATCATTCAGTTAGGGCTAGAGTGATTTCTCTTGGAGAGCTTGGTCTCTCAGCTGCCATAGTAATCTATGGCTACTAACGGATTGCTGGCCGTGTTTTTTTTGCTCTGTTTTCCACTTAAAGGTCAACCCTTTTGTGGGATATTTGTATATTGTGTGAAGATATAGTGTTATGATTGGTTTAATAAAGAGCTGAACAGTCAATCGATAGGCAGGAAGCATAGACAGGACATCCAGGAAGAGAGGGGAAGTAGAAAGAGGAATCTAGGCTCATGATGGAGTCACCAGGAGACCCAGAGAGAAAACAGAAGGTGAAAGATGGAAGAGAGGTAATGCCACGTGGTAGAACATAGATTAATAAAAATATGGGCCAATTTAAGTTATAAGAGCTAGTGGGACAAACCTAAGCTAAGGTCAAGCTTTCATAATAATAATTCTCCATGTCATTATTTGTGAGCTGGTGGCCCAGAAGAAAGTCTGATTACACAACCCAGAATTTACCACTTCCCAAAGCAGATAAAATACCATTCTCTGATCACATGGCATAGTTCTCCACCCCACTACAAGTTCCACAAGAGTGACAATTTTACCATTTTATTCACCATCAAAGAAGCAGCTACTGCCCAAACAGAACAATACAGATGAGCACTCGCTAAGTACTCAGTAAACATTTGTTGATCGAATGAGCAATGACTATAGCTTGTTGAATATCAAGAGCCAGAATTTAGTGAGTTGAAGATAATACTTGACCAGTTTTAGAGCAATTTTGTCTTTGCCAGAGAGTAAGTCACATTCTTTTTTCTCTCTGTTGCCTAGCGAGCTAAATCTAAACTCCTTACTCAGGCATTTGCAGTGGTTCATGATGTGCTCTCAAGTTACCCTCGTAGGCTTACTAATTTTCACCTGACACCAGTGGTCCAGTTAAAATGGACATTAATATCTATTTTTATAAAAAATGGACCTTAACACTCTTCTGCCATGTGACTGGGTAATCCCATCTCTTCTGTGAAGACCTTGTCAGTGACCTTGGGGAACATTATTCTAGATCCTTAATTCTCTTCTCTTCTCTTCTCTTCTCTTCTCTTCTCTTCTCTTCTCTTCTCTTCTCTTCTCTTCTCTTCTCCTCTCTTCTCTCTCCCTCCCTCCCTCCCTCCCTCCCTCCCTCCCTCCTTCCCTTTCTTCCTTTCTTTTCTTTCTTTCTTTTTTTTTTGTCATTTGCCAGGTTTACCATTTGAGAGCCATATATCTCCTGTGGAAGAAGCTCAGCTCCAACAGTAGTGTCTGAAGAAGACAGTGACTAGAATAAGCTTACATTGTGCCCATTGCTACCCATGCAGGGGTGGGGTCATTTTATATCAGAGCCCGGACAGGCAAACATTGGCTGGGAGCTGACTGCTTTTTCTGAGTGACATAAAGAAGGCCTAGGACTATGGAAATAGTTGACAGTCATACTGGGTGGGTGGAAGGGACAAATGCAGAGAAAGATACTGATGTAGAATCAGAACCCATGAAGCACACCAGTGTTGTGCACCAACCAGTCTTGCTATTTAGATGCATCTGTGCTGTGGGATAATGCCCTTTGACCCTGTAAAGACTTGCCACTTGTACTGGTTTAATAAAACACTGATTGGCCAGTAGCCAGGCAGGAAGTATAGGCAAGGCTACCAAGCAAGGAGAATTCTGGGAAGAGGAAAGACTCAGTCTGTAGTCACTACCCAGACACAGAGGAAGCAAGATGAGAATGTCTCACTGATAAAAGGTACCAAACCACATGGCTAATACAGACAAGAATTGTGAGTTAATTAAGTTGAAAGAGCTAGTTAATAATAAGTCTGAACTAATAGGCCAAACAGTTTGTAATTAATATAGCCTCTGTGTATTTTGTTGGGACTGAATGACTGTGGGATTAGGCAGGACAGAAACTTCCTTCAACATATCTGAGGTGGTTTCATTATTGTTTACAATTCTACTGCCTTTCATTTCATAAACTGGTGGTTCAGTATCTGGCCTCAGCCCTTTCTCATGACACTTCTTGTATACTTTCTGCTTGTACATAGGAGTTTATATGATGTGAATAAATATAAATACAGATTGCAGTAGAACCCACTATAGTTATTTGTTCATATTTTTGACTAACCAAGCTCATTTATTAAAGAAAGAGCATCAAGAGTGGGTAAATTCTTGTGGATATAAAGCTAATCTGGGTTAATGGATTCACCTTATTTTTATGAACATTATATAGCTTAAAATTTTATATTAATATAAGGGCCCAAATAATAAAACTTTAAAAAGAAAACACAGGGATATTCATTACTTTGGATTGGCAATAGACAAATAAAAGTGATAACACAGTAAAAGAAAAAAATTAGATAAATTGAACATCAGAAAAATTTAAAAATATGTTCACCAAAGGACATTAGCAATAAATATAAAATAGAAAACTGTTGAATAGGATAAAATATTTGTAAATCATACATGTGATAAGAGGATCTATAAAAAACATTTATGACTCAATAAAAAAATTTAAACAACCCATTTAAAAAATGATCGAATGACCCAAATAGACAGTTTTCCAAAGAAGTTATGCAGGGAATGACTAATATGCACACGAAAGGTAATCAGCATTATTTGTTATTAGGGAAATGCAAATCAAACCACAAGATACCACTTCCTGCTCACAAGGATGGCTATAATCATGAAAACAGAAAATAACAAGTGTTTATGGGGAATGTGGAGAATTTGGAACTCTTGTGCACAGTTGGTGGGATTGCAAGCCATTCTAAGAACAGTTTGGTGCCTCCTTAGAAAGTACCTTCTTAAACACAGAATTACAATAGGACCAGCAATTCCACTCCTAAGCATATTCCTGAAATAATGACTCAAGCAAATACTTGCATTTTGTAATAACAGTTTTCATGATAGCCCAAAGGTGGGAAAACCTAAATGGTCAGCCATACTAACCAACTGTGATATGTATAATTATCTGCATAAAGGCAGTAGCAATACATGCTATAATTTGTATGAACTTCAAAGACATGTTAGCAAAAAAAAAAGAAACAATAGACACAAGGTCTCATATTATAGGACTGCATTTATGTAGAATATTCAGGGGTCTGTCTATAGAAACAAAGAAGATTAGTGGTTGCCAGGACCTATGTTTGAGTGGGAAATGAGAGTACAGGTTTAATGAGCATGGGGTACAGGGTTTCTTTTGGAGTAAAGAAAGAATTTGGGAATTGGAGGAAGTAGCCATACAATATCATGGCTACACAGAAACACTACTGAGTTCACTTGAAATCATTGATTTTATGTTGTAAATGGAGGCTGCTTGTTTGTTTCCTGGCTGTCCAGACCCAATAATCATAGAGAAACTATATTAATTACAACACGTTTTGGCCTATTAGCTCAGGCTTCTTATTAACTGACTTTTACATCTTAAATGAACCCATTTCTATTATTTTGTGTATCACCATGAGGCTGTGGCTTACCGGGTAATGTTCTGGCGAGTCCTTATCATTTGACAGCTACATGGCACCTCCCCGACTTTACCTACTTTCTCTATATCTCTGTTTGGATTTCCCAACTGACTTTACTCTGCCAAGTCACTGGCCGAAACAACTTTATTCATCAACCAATAAAAGCAACACATATACAGAAGGACATCCCGTATCATTATACCACATGAATTTCTGTTCAATGACAGTAACAATATTGCTTGTGACTGAGATAGCATGAGGAAAGCATAGTGACATAACTCAATGCTCAGCTTCTGAGTAGCTTCCGAAATTGCATTACTAAATATCCTGACCCTTAGCTAAGGTAGTAAATTGGAAGTGGCAGAAAGTGTGCTGCTTGAAATATAGGGTATGGCCTGCTGTGGTAGGGAAGATGGGTAAGGCTTTAAACACCATTACCTCTCCTAGTGACAGGCTTGGTGTTTCATGGATTGTGGTGGTTTGAATAGGAATGGGACCCATAGACTCATGTGTTTGAATGCTTGGCCCCTAGAGAGTGGCGCTATTAGGAGGTGCGGCCTTGTTGAAGTAGGTATGAACTTGTTGGAGGAAATGTGTTACTGTGGAAGCAGGCCTTGAGGTCTCATACGTTCAAACTATGCCCAGTGTGCTGCTCAGTCTCCTTCAGTTGCTTGCCGACCAAGATGTAGAACTCTCAGCTCCTTCTCCAGCACCACGTCTGCCTGTATGCTGCCATGTCCCACATGATGATAATAGACTAACCTCTGAAATTGTAAGCCAGTGCCAATGAAATGTTTTCCTTTATAAGAGCGGCTGTGGTCATGGTTCATTGCTCTTCACAGCAATAGAAACCCTAACTAAGACATCGATCACGATTTCATGTTATTCTTGGTCAATGTATCAGCTATTGAGTCTTGATTGGTGATAGGATATTTGCTGTTAGTACAACCATCATTTCTAACACATAGTAATCTCCCTTTTCAACAAAGGGAGGAGGCATGAAGCTCAGAGCCCTCTTACTAGCTAGTTTTCACGTTATTTTATTTTTAGTGTGTTCGTTTTTATTTTTATTCTCCATGTATATGACATATTTGTGTCTCTACTGTTTGATTTGCATTTTACTTTAGATATATTTTCAGAGATTTCTCCATAATCTTATTTACATGGGAATGAGTCAACCTGAAGGAAGGCAATTAGAAAGTAATAATATAAAAAGAATGAGAGTTTTTTTTTTTTTGAGAGGGAGAGTTACTTGATCATCATGGAATATTAAATGGAATATATAATAGCAAGACATTGTTTTCATTTGACACACAAACTCTTTGATTGGCTGCTATCTTCCTTCAGCCATCCACTGTAGGTGTGGAATACAAAGCCTTGGGTCTCTACCTGTGCAGCTGCAGACACATCAGGAAGCACCTTACTTCCAGAGCTTTCATGGAAAATCCTACAGTGGGACTGAAGGTTGGGACTGTGCTTGCTTAGCATATGAGGGCCCAGGTTTGCACCCCAGCACTGTAAGAAGCAAACAGACTATTCTACCAGTATAAACTGTTTCGCTCAGTGACTATATATCCTGGGTGTTGGGTGAATTAGAAAGGATGGGCACTCAGGAGCTGTGATTCCTCAGCAGTATAGTTCTGATAAGGGATAGAGCCCCCAATGGCACCTGGAAGGCACAAGGATATACCACTGTTTCTGCAGCAGCTGGCGTGAGGGGTTGGTAGACATACATTTTTTAAATGAAGCTAACTAGACCCCAGAACACCAGCATACATCCCTGACAACATCACCTTCTCCGATGCAGGGTAGACATGCATGGGCAGTGATAACATGGGCAATGATGAGCTGCCCTTTGCTGGGGTTTCTGATCTGGCTGTAGTAGCTTCCTAAGAGGAACCACAGCTTATGTGGAATTACTGGAAGTTATGGCCTCTCTCACCCTTCACACACATGCCTCTGATTCTCCATATTGAATGTCATTCTGCTGTTAATAATCTTGAGTAATTTCATTTTTTTCCTGACTAAATCCTTATTGAACTATTATTTTTCTTGAATAAAAAAAACCCTTGTATTTGAATAGTCTTGTGATATTTGTGGCTGTTTGTTGAGTGTTCACTACTATCCGCTGGGCTGAGGATTTTGTATTCATGATCTTTTTAGTTCTGTACAGGCCTCTGAAGAGCTTCTATCACTATCCTCATTTTTGCAGAGGAGTGAGATGAGGCCCAGGGTCACACAGCCATGCCAAATCTCGGAGCTGGCAAGCAGCTCAACTTCAGGATTTGATTCCGGGGCTTTGACTTCAGTGATTTGCAGCAAAATGAAAACCCACATTAAGATAAAAAATATAAATAGCCAGCCATGGTGGTGCATGCTTGTAATCCCAGCATTGTGGAACTTGAGGCAGAAGAATAGCTTTGGAGTCGGAAGACAACTTGGGCTATGGAGGAGTTCAACTATGGAGCCTGGGCTTCAGGATTACCTTCTGTGTTGAAACCAAAATCAAAGCTACAACCAACACCACCCCAAAGAGAAACCACAAACAGTCTAAGGAAAGTTCAGTTGTCACCGTTTAGTTGCTCAACATATATAAAAAGTTCTAGTTAAAAGAGCTTTGTGGATTTCAAAATTACAGATTAAGAGTTAGAAACCTGTAATTTTCATAGTGTATTAGCAAACAGAACAAGGGAAGCAGATTAAAAAGTCATTTTTTTTCATCTCTAGCCTCATTTTCAAGAGTCTTGAGTTTGGCTGTCTGAGACCCTTAAGTCTTTTCCTTTTTTGTCAGAGGGGGTTGTCAAGGACGTCATGTCTGAGTCTAATGTAATCAAAAGGACTGTGTATTTACTTTGATCAAGGTCATTATGTTGCTTCACAGAGTCCAATAATGTATCATCCCACCTCAAAGCAGAGAACCAGACAAAATTAGAAACTTCTCAGCAAAAGAAGGTGCACTTGAATTCCCCAGAATCTGCAGTTGCTTACTGGTTTTTCACAGGGTGATCTATGTCCACGACACCTCTACTAACGTTGATAAAACCATTTTGTTATCAACATGTTAGGTGAAATATGGCTAAATATAGCATTAGTGCTATATTCTTTTGTGTGTGTGCTTATGGGTGCATGTGTGTGTGTGGACTCCTGCACAGTGTGAGTGTGCTTATGGGTACGTGTATATGGGGGACTCATGCATAGTGTGTGTGCCTGCTTGTGGGTGCATGTGTGTGTATGTGTGTGGACTCATTCACAGTGTGTGTGGGGACTCAGCGACAATGTATGAGTGTGTTTATGGGTGCATATATGGGGGGACTCAGGCACAGTGTATGTGTGTGTGTGTGTTTATGGGTGCATGTGTGTGTGTGCGACTCCTGCACAGTGTGTGTGTGCTTATGGGTGCATGTATATGTATGAGGGACTCATGCACAGTGTGTGTGCTTATGGGTGCATGTGTGTGTGGGGGGGGACTCAGGCACAGTGTGTGAGTCTGTTTATGGGTGCATGCATGTGAGGGGACTCAGGCACAGTGTGTGAGTGAGCTTATGGGTGCATGTGTGTGTGTGAACTCTTGCACAGTGTGAGTGTGTGGAGGCCAGAAGTTAATCTTGAATGTTACTCCTCAGGAGCTGTTCACCTTGCTTTATTGGAGACAGAGTCTCACATTGTCCTGGAACTCCCTGATCAGGCTAAGCTTGCTGAGCCGAAAGCCCAGGAATCTACCAGTCTCCACCTCTGCAACACTGGAACCATAAGAGTATACCACTATGCCTGACTTTTTCACATAGGGTCTGGGGATTGAACTTGGGTTTTCACACTTGTGTGGCAAACACTTTGCTGACCGAGCCATTTATTCTTAATACATTTATTGTGCTTTTCCTGCAGGCTTGAGACAAATGACACTAACTTCCATTGCTAAAGACAGCAATTTCTTCCTGTCTGTGGTTCCCCGGGCTGCCTGGGCTCACCAGAAAGGTAACCACTTAGGGTTGTTCAGTTGGAACTCCAGGCATGCAATGGCCAGATGCCTCTCTCATGTGGCCAACAATTGAGGTTGGCTGCTGTTGGCAGTGGCCTCGAGTGAGGCTGGCTATCTCGTATGCCCTGTGCAAGCCGCCTGGGTTTCTTACCAGACAGTACTTAAATTCTGAGAGGAAGTGCACAAAGAAACTCTCAGACCCAGGTAGAAACCTTGAGGCTTTTCTGTTCTCACCTTAGAAATCGCTCTGCCTCATTTCCAACAAACTCTTTTTGGGGGACAGATGTGAGTCACATGGTCATGGCAGATATAAAAGGAGTGTCACTAATAGTAAGCAAATATTGGTAGGCATGGTTCATTGGGAAGTTTCCCGGGAAAACTTCCATACAACATACATAGAGTTTTAAAGTTAACTAAAAAATTATATACATGAAGGCCAATGTTTCATTACCCTGAAATGGAGACAAAATGCCATGAAATTATATTTTAATTTTTCAATACCTTATATGTGTGTGCATTTTAATATTTAAATTTTATCCATTTAATGAAACTTAAAAAAAAATGGGGGCTGGTTAGACAGTTCCATAGGTTGAAGTTCCATAGGTTGAAACACTTGCTGTCAATTCTGACGACCTGGGTTCAATCCCTGGGACCTACATGGTAGAGGAAGACAGCTGATTCCTGAAAGTTGTCCTCTGAATGCCACACTTTCACCATAATGAATAAAATACATGCAATAAAATTAATGACATCGCAAGCCAGGCGTGGTGGTGCACACCTTAAGTCCCAGTACTTTGGACGGCAGAGACAGGCAGATCTCTGCGAGTTCAAGACCAGCCTGGTCTACAGAGTGAAGTCCAGACCAGTCAGAACTTCACAGGGAAACCCTGTCTCAAAAACCAAAACCAAATAATAATAATAAAAATGATAACAATGGTGACTGAAGGGAAGCTGAAGTACGGCAGATGGAAACTCAGCAGACAGAGTCTTCAGAGCTAAGAAGACATAATGATACATCTGAAGAATGATCCAGACTCATTACAGATTTCTGGCAGACCATGATAGCTGTTTTACTGTGTAATCAGGAACAGAATGGCCGTAAGCACAGAGCAAAGGAGATAGTGAGAGGCAGCTTTGGTAGCTGAAAACGAGTCATTCTTAAGCTTTTTTTTGAGTCACAGATCTGTTTCAGCATGTTTGAAAAAATTAGAAACTTTCTTTGGACATAAAAAACATATTGGGTACTGAGACACCTTTGTGTCCTTTCCTTCTAACATTCTTCTCTTACCCACCCCCTCCCCCCTTTCTTCCCTCTTCATTCTTTCTATATTCATTCAGAGGGAACCGACTCTGGCCAGAGAACAAGGTAGACCAAAGAACAGCATAGAACGGAAGACCAAGTTCCCAATCTCATGACATGTGTGTTCTTAAGATAGGGAGACCTCCCAAGCCTCTTAGAACACCAATAAGTAAGACCATTTCAGATCGTTGTAACAAACAGTATGCAACATCTTACACGTAATTCTGTTATTCATGATCCATCCACAGAATCTTCCTTTCGGCTTGGCCATCAATATGTTCTGCTTTAAACTTAAGGACTTAATGTTTTTAAAGGAAAAAAAGGTCACATGGATGTGACTTTTCCATTGACATTTGGTCCATGGGTGTTGACGGTCTGCTTTAGTCTCTGTTTTCCCCATGGTGAATACATACAGTGGTATTAGAACTGACTTTTCTAGTCAGAACATTCCTAGGGAATTTCAGAAATCACTGCAGGTGGTGAGATGAATCATGCTAGGTTTCTCAGAGTCTTCACCCACCTCCCGCTTAGCTGTTGACTCTCATGCCCAAAGCTAAGTGGACCATAGAGCCATGGATTCACATTGCACAGTCTCAGTTTACAGGAGACATTAGAAACAGCCCTTCACCCGGAGTTTAGAAGATGAAAGTGAAGACCGGATAAGGTTTTTGAAAATTTCCCCATGTTCTATATTTTCAAGTTCTTACCACAAATTGTACTCTTGACCCTAGTTGTTATAGTAGCCTGTGGGAAATTTAAACATGTACTTTATCCTTGGCAGCATTGTAAGTATTGGCATCATTAGTATAATGGAACTTGCAACTATGAAACACAAATGTCAATCTTTTCTTTCTGATAGGAGAGATAGTTCTGAATGTTTGGCATTTGTGAAATATTATCATTGGAGATACAAACTATTTCTCAGTTTTACTTTTTTAGGTATTTTTTTTGACAGTAACTTTTATTCTCTTCTCCCCCGCCCCCCGCCAGTTGAAGGGCACCTTGGTATCCAGCATGTTAGAGAATATGACCATGGAGTGAATAAAATATAAATATATGTTTTTAGGGCAGGGGCTGGTAAACTACTACCCCAAGGCTCAAGGGCCCCTATTTATATAACTTTTCAGGAAAAATGCAGCCACCCTCATTATTGAATATATTTCTGAATATTCATAATACAGAATCAGAGGGCTAAGTCTGAAGTTGGGTCAATAGTGCTGACAATTAAGTCCAGAATAGAATATTATTAGACTAATATACACACACAAAAATGTGAAATTTCTACTTCAGTTTGTGAAGTAAACTTATGAGCAGGGGTGTTTCTCCAATGCACTTATGTTTTTTGTATTTGCAGTGATATTTCTGAATGAGTTCTCCTGCGCCTCTGTGGGGTTCCCAAGGTATTTTAAAGAGATGGTAGCTCAAACATTGTAATTTAATTCAGTAACATCTTTTGGAGGACTTCTGCAATCTGCAGGGTACAACGTGTGGAAGTGTTGGGTCAAAGACACGGAAGTGGTGGGTCTTGACACAAATGGAGAATGCTTTAGTGAGTTACTAATTTGGAAATTCTATGCCTTTAGGAGAAATACTGGGGTGTTGAAAAATTTCCTATGTCCTTCCAACTTTTGACTGGATCTTCATCAAACCATTTGTACCATTTTGTACATATTAGAATAAACAACAACAAAAAACAACCAAAGTAGTATACTTGCAAACCTGGTTTAAATGAAGACCAGAATGAAAGATTACATTTTTATTAATCTTATTGTTTTTAAACTGGGAATGCAGCTCAACGGAAGTGTGTGTGTGTGTGTGTGTGCATGCGTGTGTGCACAAAAGGCCCTGGGTTCCACTCACAGCCCCTGCCTCCCCAACACTGTACAGGGGTTAATACGACAGCATTTGAGAGACAGAAGGGCCTTCGGGGCCATCCAAGACTCAATCTATTCACAGGTGCTAAAGAATGCGTGCTGAGGAAGGGTCAGCCACTCAGCCTCCCCTTCCTTCCCTTTTGTTCCTAATTGCACACACTCAGCATGCAGTCGTGAGTGTCAGGTTTCACCAGCTAGGGAAAGAGGGAGTAACAACTGTGCAGAGTTGCCAGCTTTAGTAACTCTAGTTCCTGGAAATAAGCACGGACGCCTTTTAGTTCTTCGCACACCCAAACCTTTGTAGCTCCCATTGAATAAATCATTTGACTGTCAGCAAATTATAGTGTTGGGAAGTTTACATCATTCCCTTTTCACAGCAGCTTTTAATGGAAGACCGTGGAGAGAAAAGCTCTCGAAAATTCCCACGACACAAAAAACAAAGCTGGCCTAGAGAAAGATGGGACAGAAATTAACACTGAACACGTTTTAAGTAGCAAAGGTTTGCACACGGTAGCCCACTTAGTTGTGCTGCTCTGACCACTTGGCATAAATGCCTGAAAACTGACGGTGTGACCTTGTGTCAGTAACAGCGCCGCTCTATTGACAGCTTATCATTATGCACAAACTACCAAGCATTCGCTTATGCAGGGACCAACTCTATGAAGCAGGTGTGATGACCATCCCACTTCACTGATGAAGACACTCAGTCCAAGGGGAAACCAAGTGCAGTGGGCAAGGTCTCAAGGCTGGGAAGCAGTTGGGCTCCAGATGCAAAAGGCTCCCCTGCTCGGTGGGCGGCTCCCAGGTGTCCGACACCGCACTGGTCCACTGCCATCTGTAGCTCTGTAGCAATCCCGGCGCGCTGCCCGCTCCGCAGAACCCGCATCCTGCAGAGGGGCAGGGGGCTCGGCCTCGTCGTGAAGCCCGGCGGCGGGAGCGCGCCCGGCGGGGGCGTGGGAGCAGCGCACGTGCCGCTGGGAAGACAGGGGCAGCTTGGCCGCGCCAAGATGGCGGCGGCTGCCGCGGCCGCAGCGGCGACTGTTGGCGGCCGGTGAGGCGGGCGGGGCCGGCGGCCTGGAGGCGGGGTCCCGGGCGAGCCGCCCTGGGGAAGGCGGGGGCCGTTTCCATAGCGGCGGCGGCAGGAGGTGTCGCGCCAGGGAACTTCCTGGTTCCCGGGCTCGGCTTTGCCGGGAGCCTCCTGGAAGGGAAACAATGGGGCGGAGGGCACTGCGATAGCCGCCGCCACCGCGCCGGACCCGCTCGGCCTCCCACGACTGACCGCCACCGGGACCGCCCTGAGGTAACTTCCTTTTCTCCCGGGTCGCAGCTAGAGGGGCTGGCGGGGTCGAGGGCGAGGGGGCCAGGACGGAATTGGCCCCGGGCAGCCGGACGCCGCCATTCCCGACCCCGGGCAGCGGGCACGCGGCGGCGGTGCGGCCTGGACCGAACGGGCTCACCGGGAGCCCGCGCGCCGTGCCGCGCGCCTCGGGGGTCTGCGGTACGATTGGCGGGGCGGGCGGGCGAGGGGCGGGGGCCGGGAAGGGCCCAGCGGGGCGTGCTGCCCCCCGGGGAGGCGGAACCCTCTGGCCGCCATCCTCACCACCCCCCACTGCGTGCAAGTTTCGGTCTCCGGGGAGACGTGTCTCCCTCACAAGTTTCAGTTGCGTCCAGCGGGAGCGCGAGTGGGCCGGACCCAGGCAAACTTCGTTCTCTGAAACGACTGCCTGGATGCCGCAAGAACTTTGTTGGGTGCAGCCTCTGGGAGGATGGGCGCGAGGGAGGGATCTGGAAAGCCTGGAAATCTGTGCACCCTTGCAAAGTTTTGCAGGCTAGTTTGGAGCTCCGGGAGCGCGGTAGTTCGCAGGTGTTTTAATGCCAGCAGGCGAGAGAAGTCTGACTGCCTGGTGGGGCGTTCATATAAGTTGAACGTTGGGTATCTCTGGGTTCTACCTAACCGGTTACCCTCTGTTTAATCAGCAGATACTTTTTATTTTTAAAGTGAGTTTACCAGGTGTTAGCTGACACCACGACATTTTCGAATAAAGCGTGCGTTACTAGATTCTCCTCATTCATCTCCCCTACCTCAAAGGAGTTTTTAGAAAACTTTAATATGCTTTGTGCTTTATGGATTGGAAAGGCTCGGTGAATTGGGCCAATACCTGGTCTGTAGGAATAATGGCAATAATGAAGTAGTAAGGACACTGTTTTAAGTATCCTTGCTGGAAGAATTCAGTCGTGGATCAGCTTCCTTTTTTCTTTTTCTTTCTCTCCTCCTCCTCCTCTTTCTTCTTCTTCTTCTTCTTCTTCTTCTTCTTCTTCTTCTTCTTCTTCTTCTTCTTCTTCTTCTTCTCTCTCTCTCTCTCTCTCTCTCTCTCTCTCTCTCTCCCTCTCTCTCTCCCTCTCTCTCTCTCATTAGATCTGCGAGACAGTTAATGTTTCATAGCTTAGAAAAGTTTTGCGGGACGTTTGAGATTACCTCACCTCTGACCAGTTTCTTCCCATCTTGAATCTCTGGAAAGTTTTGGGTCGGGGGTTTGGAGGGGGGGACTAGGGTGGAGTTTAAACTTTTTCCCCCCCTTTCTTTAGGTTATCTTAGTAATCAGTAAACTGTCACAGGCTGAACAGTGTCTCATTGCTTTTCTCCCGAAGACCCGTCCACTTTAACACAAGACTTTCCAGTTTGTCCGTAATTTTATAAGAGAAATTGTCAGCATGGTCTCGTTCACTCCTTAAGGTGGATGATTGATCCTAGTTTGTACTCTCCACAGGCTGTTAAGCTCTAAGTCAAAATGGAAAAGGAAATTATACTGATAACAGTGTAAATTAACTTCTAAGGGAAATACACGGCCCTGATTGCAAGAACAGGTGCCCTTAGTTAAAGAAGCAGTGAGTTCACATAGAGGTATTCAAGAACCATCCTTTGTCAAACTTCTAGAGTTTGGGTTCTGAGCCTTGGTGCTGGCTGCTTCTTACTTTAAATTACTGTACAGCTGTGGGCTCTGCTTGTTTCTGGTGAGTATAATCCACTTCACCTCTTCCCATTAAAATATTTTTAAGATTTATTATTTTATGTGTGTGAGTGTTTCACATGCATTTATATATGTGTATCACGTGTGTGCCTGTTGCCCTCCGGGCTCAGGAGAGGGTGTCAAATCCCCTGGAACTGGAGTTATGGTTGGTTGTGAGCCATCACATGGGGGCTGAGGGTCAAACCTGGGTCCTCTGGAAGAGCAGCAAGTGTTCTCCTAATCGCTGAGCCATCTCTCCAGCCCTCCATGCCTCCCTTAACAGTGTTTCCTTACGCAGGTAACCCTCAGTGAGGACAGCTGGTCTGGTTAAACAAGTCAGTAAGGAGAAATGTCAGGCTTGGTGTTGGGTGTAAATTGACTGATCATCTTTAAGCATTGTGTGGGAACCAGCAGATCCAGTCTGGGGCTCTCGTGTCAGGCAGTTTGCACTGGCCTATCTTTGCCACCTCGCCAATATTGTGACAGTTTGTAGCCAGTAAAGACGGGTGAAGAAAGCCGATGATTATTTTGGTGAAAAATTGAGGAATGTTAAGGAAGTTCAGAAGTCAGCAAAAGAATTTAGAATACTAAGACTGAGAATTGCTACTTTAGGTAGAGAGAATGAGACATTTTCTGCATTTTGAGTTTAATTCTACTTTAACCACCCCCATTTTGTAACTAGTGCAATTCAGACTAATTGCCACAGACTTAGAGTTTGTCCCTTCAGTGTCATTTGTGAAAAGCGGTTTTTCATTTACAGATGTGATCTAATTATGTATTAGAGAAGTGTGTTCCCCTCTAAAAGGTTTCTACCGTTTTCAGAGTCAACATAAGAATCAATTGGAGAGCACCTGACCTGTAGCACATACAGCGTCCAGGGACTAGAGGGCGTGGGCATACGTCAGAGACGATTTTCAGCTGAGTAGTGTCATTTACAGGCTCCCACCTCATGGCTTAGTTTAAAAAATATTGCTTTGTGAAATTAGGATACTTTGAGGATGAGGAAAAAGTGTACACGGTAAGAGTCAGGGAGACTGATGCGGCGGCTCCATGAGGATCCAGGGAGACTGATGCGGCGGCTCCATGAGGATGCTTGCCTATCAGCTTGTGGGCTGTGTGCTGCTGTCATCATTGTTGTGAAGAGAAGCCCCTGAACCATCTCTCATCATCTGATGTGGCTTGGTTTTGTTTCATAGTCATCACAGAAACTGAGTCAGTCTGCTTGATCTTCATGGCCACACAAGACCTGGAAAAGACTGCCCACCTCAGTGTCTGCTTTTGGAATACTTGAGCTACATGTTAGTTTCTATAACTGTAAAACTTGGATTAGATGCTAAACAAAATATCCTTTGATTTCCTCACAGACATAATGATTGTTAATTTCATCATAATTCTATTTTCATCAGCTTAGACTACCTTATTTAAAAATGCCCTATTTCTCACAAAACTTCATGAACGATGTACCACAAGATAAAACGTCTAGGAAGTATTTGGGTTGTTTCATTTGGTTGTAGTAAGATCAAGATTGACTCTGGAACTTGTGTCTGCTTAAGTGGTTTTGGCTCTAAAGCGATGACTTAGTTATCTTGTTACAGAGGTCCAATTGCACCTGTGTCTTCCTGACCTTGGTAGGAGTGTAGCAGAAGTTACATTCCCCCCCACCCTGAATTTTCCTTCCATTATACCCACAAGTAATAGTACAACGCTAGAGTGTTGTGGTGGACTGTCAAATTAAAGCTATTTCAATTTTACAGCTAGCCGTGTTACCAGGGGTGGCAGAGTCATGTTCAATTATGGCATGGATGCCGTATTTACACATCTGTTTTCTCTAGATATTCTTTACCCTGGTTTTACCTTGGTTTTCAAACAGTTTAATTTATTAGTATAGATGTAGCAAGGTAAGACAAGGTGAAATAAAAATTTTAAAAACTAAGTCACAAAATAAAAAAATTGAGTAGGTGTGGAGATTAGTTTTAGAAATTTGTCTTACCAGGGCAGTTTATTTTTATAATTCTTTTTAGGTTTGCTTTGATTTTTTTTAAATGACATTTTCATTTTTCTTCCTTTTTTGTTTAAATTTAGGATTATAAATTTTGCTAGTCTCAGTGTTTACCTAATTTTGATATATTGTTTTATTATTGTTACTTGATGTGTCGGTGTTAGCCCACATGCAGGAGGTGTGGACACACACTCGAATGTGGGTGCATATGCATGCCAGACGTCAGCCTTCTGCATTGTTCCTTAGGAACCACCTACCTTGTTTTTTGAGAGTGACTCTGACCTGGCCTTGCTGATTAGGCTGGGTTGGCTGGCCAGTAGGCCCAGACATCCTCCTGTCTCCTGCTCCCTAGTTTATACTTCCAGGTTCTTTCTTTTGGGATTTGGTGTTTTGAGGTCTTACACTGTTACACTTTGCCTGATTTGTGTTCAGGGCTGCCTCAGTACAGTGTAGCCTCTAAGGGATCTGTTCTGATCAGGCAGCAGTTTCCTGGGGTAAAGAAGCCTGAGGGTGCTGTGCTCTCTGTTTTGGATTCTTAATCTCTTTTGGACTGTGATTGCTCATTCCATAGTATCTTGTCAGTTCTCAGATATATCCTTTAAAAAAGTTATATAGTGTACATGCTACAATGTGTACTAGTCTTAAATGCATATCCTGAAGAGTTTTTATAATGTAATCAACTGTGTAATTAACTCAGTTCTATCTATAGAGTATTCTGGTGCCCTAGAGGTTTACTACAATTGTTTCCAATCAGTATCCTTTTTCTGTTTTGTATGTAGCTAGGACTTAATTTTCTATCACCATAGGTTAATTTTGCATCTTTTGGCTTTTCATAGAAGTAATGCCGTGCAATAGATACTGTTTTGTTTGGGTTCTTCCATTCAGCATTGTATTGTGAAGTCAATTTCATTTATGTTGTTGTATATAGCAGTTTCTTTTTATTGTTCAGTATTTGTTTTAGTTACTCTGGCTACCTAAAACATTGTTCAGTAGTGTAGCTTAAAACAGTGGGATTATTTGCTTTCTTCACAGATCTGCAATTTGGGCAACACTTATGTCTGCTTCACACAGTTTCAGGTCGGGCTGCTTGAAGCCCAGGCCTAGTTCTCTGTGAAGGGCTGCTTCTCTGTCTGAGACTTGGTAATGGGACACTTAGATGCAGCCATGCAGTATGACTTAACATTGCTCACATGAACTGTATGGCTGGATTCTAAGAAAAGGAGAGGATTAGAGATGTTGGGGGGCTGAGCCACAGAGAATATGTATTGTCCTTGTTGCTTAGACTTGGCACTTCTGTGGTATTAATGCCCATTGTGTATTAATTACTAATTGAGGCAGTCGTAAAATGCCCATCCTGGAGGAAAAAAAAAAGGTATGTGTGTGTGTGTGTGGTGGGGGGGAAATGGCCCTGTTCCTTGACTGGGAGAGTTAAGAGTCTAGAACAATCATGCACGATCATATTGCAATAAGTATTATCAGAAAATAGAGATTGCCACAGTGGTGGCCTGAATAATCCATGGCTCTTAGTTTATTCGTTCTTTGAATGGGCACTTGGATTGTTCTCAGTTACTGGCTGCTATAATATAGCTGCTGTGAACATTCTTACTTATGTATTTCGTTGCATATGTGAACTCCTTCCTTTTGGCTTTCCCTAGGAATAGAACTGTTCAGTAGGTAGAAGTACAGTTAGCTTTAGTGGTTACTTAACAAACATTTGTTTATATTCTTGGCATTTTTAATATCTTAAAACTATACATAGCGTATACTGTTTGGCCAGTTCATTGTCTTCTAGTGAGACAGATGTTTTTGGTCAACCTTTGTGGAAATGCAAGTCCTTCTTTATGTTTCCTTTTCTTGCATGTGTTTTGTGTGTACGGTGTGCATGCCTGTATGTCCCCATAGTCTCATGAGTCTAGGCACACATATGTGAAGACCTAAGGCCAGTATCAGAGTCTTTCATTCCTCTCTACTTTACACACTGAGGCAGTGTCTCAACTGAAGCAGTGTCAAGCTAACCCCTGTGTTCCAGGGGTGCTTTGCCATGCCCACCTGGCATTTACATGGGTACTGAGGACCCTGGCTTCATCTTCTTGCTTACCTGACAAGCACTGTTTTTTAACTCCCTGAGTGATCTCCCCAGCCCATGAAGTTGTACTCAGCTAGGTGTTTAGTTTTTGGAAAATAGGGATTATGTAGATGGGTGTGATTGTGGAGTACTAGGGCAGTTTTCAAAACAGCATTTTATGGTATGTACTCAAAGATTATGTACATTAATCACTGAAGAGAGTGTTTTCATTTTTTTTAGAAATTCCTTTAAAAAGACATTGAATATGACTCCTTAACAATGTACATCACATTTTGTTGATGACTAGTGCTTTAGTATCAGGTTGAGTCCCAAGCTCGTTCCCCAGGCTTACCTGGTATTTATTTTTCTGACTAATAACAAAAACCGTCTCTCCAAGGTTAATTGTCATTAGTGAGGATTGCCAAAAGAACATTATCTAGACTCTCAGACTTATGGCTGCATTTGACTACATCACCATTCACAGTCACTTTGACTTTTTTTGTCCCCAGGGGTCAATTGAATCTGTGCCATGCCCCTTTAATGGAACATTTTAGACTGCGTTGTTTTAGTTCATGTCTCATTTACTATGATAGTTGATCCTGCTTATGCTAAGGAAATTAGAATCTTTCTCAGCTTCTCATTTAATTAGGGTTAGTTTTAAGTTATAAATAACACAAGTTACAAATAGAACCTAAATATTGTGTTTCATCTTCCTTATTTTATGAGACCAAAAATGTATCAGGACTATTAGTGTACACATCAACTTTATATTTAGTTCACCAGGGCATCTTTCACACAGGATCCCATGATACTCCTGGTGTTTGTCAGCCTAGAAAACTTAGTTCTGGCTTTGCACACAGAGGTCAGGGAGGACAAGTGGACTCATTGTTGCAGTGGTTTTCTTTAGAGGCCTTATGTCGACTGTCATCTTGCTGACTTCGAATTTCATACACACTACCTACAGATCCGTGTGATTTCATCCTTTGGCTTGTAAGTTTCCCTATTTTTACTGAATGCGGTGCCTAGAATACACTGAATCCCTTGACTTTTCACTTCTGCCAGTCAGTTTCTGCTGGCACTTTTCTTCTGAATTTATTCTGTTTTAGGATGACTGGAATCAAATTTGTCTTTTTGTGTCCTAAGCTAGTTGGACAGTTTTTGTATATTGTAGAGTTGAATTAGTATTTATTGAAAGAGCAGATAAATGTATTATAGTGTTTAGAATTTATCTGATCATAAATTCCTTGGTGTAGGTCTTAGAATTATGTCTACATTTAAATCTTTTCCATCATGGTATCTGCTTTAGTGCTCATTATACGGCAACTTGCAGTTTTAATGGACATTTTGAATGCTACCAGGCTTCTGAAAAGAAAAGATACTGTGCTTTTCATTTTAGCTTTCATTTGTGGGGCGTAGCCACTATGTACAGTTCTGATATAATAGCCATATCAAGTGCATACGGCAAATACAACATTATAAGCTGCCCTTGAAAACCCCTGCCTCTTTGTACCTGTTAGAAATAAGGAAGATTTAGAAATGACACTTTCTTTCTGAAATGTCTGTTGACCAGTGTAAACAAAGTCACTAGAATTTGATAAGCCCTCCTGGAAACTTAACTTAAATTCTACCCAAGGAAAGGAAATTTGACCTCATCCTTATCTTATGCATCATTAACATACACATGTAAACAAACTGAGAACCAACCGTTTTATTCTTAAGCCCAACTCATTCTTTGATCTCATTAGTGGGAAACATTTTGTTGACTTAGTGAGCAGAATAAACAATTCTCTTTTCACTGTAGTGGTGACAGATTTACTGGACTTTTCTCATGCTGGGAAAAGATTACAGGCTGTGGAAATTTAGTATTGTGTGTTTTATAGGTATACGTTACTCTAGAGTATTGTTCATAAAGTTCAAGAATTATGTAACCACAAGGGTGATATATGTCTCAATGAATAATGACTGTAGTGTTAACTGGAGTTATTTCTTCATCTAGAATAAGAAGACATTACCTGGGAATCTGCCCTGGCCAATGCATAGTAGAACTAATGAACTGTGACTGAATTAAGAAAGGAAGGTACTAGAATTATTATAATGTAAGCTTTGCAAGGGGTAGTATTTTGTTCATAGTTTTGTTGACTGAGCCTAGAATACTGTCTGGCTTCTGGGAGTTGCTTAGGAAGGGTTTATCAAGTGCCTAATTAGTTTATATGTTGTCTGATTTTTAAATTTAAAAATTGTAATAATAATAATATTTTGAGACAGTGTCTTTTGTAGCCTTGACTGACCTGAATCTTGCTCTGTAGAATAGGCTGACCTCAAATTTATAGAGAGCTTCCTGTTTCTGCCTTTTGAGTGCTAGGTTAAAGGTATATGCCTCCTGCCAGCTTTTATCATCTGTTTTAGATTTAAACACTGAATAGTAGTCACAAGTCTTGGTTTATGAGCCTTTGAGGAGATACATTTGAGTTGGATGACTCAATTTCTGATTCTTTTCTTGATGATTCTGGGATAAAGATGTGTAAAGGCCATTACAGTGTTAGTTCATTTCTTGTCCTTAAGTTGCCGGACAGTTTTAATTACTATTAGACAGACTTAATAATGGATTATTAATAATAATCCAGTCAGTTATTTATTATTAGACATTTAAGTTATAGTTTTGTGATATTATAATTAATATCATATGATATTAATGATGATGATGGAAATTTTCTTAAACATTTTGTGTGCGGGGGAGAGAAATGACGTCAACAAATAGTTCATTTCACTGTTTTATAATGCTAAGTGATAAACAGATGATGTAACTAATTTTTCTGTAGAAATTTTATATTTTGTTTCTTTTGCTGTTACAAGTAGCACTGTGATAATTTCCCCTCCCTTTCTCTTTCTCTTACAGTCAGACAAAATTGTTATGAAATTTCTCTTTTTTCCTTTTTCTGATACGATGATGGGGATTGTATATTGCAGGCAAGTGTTCTGCTGCTTACCTTTGCCCCAGCCCATGGTCATTTCTGGTTACATCCTAGCACAATCATGGTATAGTTATTGTAACCACATCTCTCTACTTTAGTCAGTATTTGCCAGTTCTACATTTTTGATGCCTTTATTTCCAACCTCTATGTGGTTTACTTACTTAGATTTGTTTCCTATATGTGCCTAGATTTTTGAATACAATATTTTAAACTTGAAACTTCAGTGTTTCTTTGTTGTTGTTGTTGTCATCACCTGCCTCCCGCCCCACCCCAAGCCTCCCAAGTCAGGGTTTCTTTGTGCAGCTCTGGCTGTCCTGGAACCTGCTCTGTAGAGCAGGCTGACCTTGAATTCAGAGACCTGCCTGCCTCTGTCCCCAGGTGCCAGAATTAAAGGCATGCATCGCCACTGCCCAGTTTAATTAAATTGTTTTTAGAGTTAATGTTTTAAGATTTATTTTATTTTTACTCATGTGTATGTATGTGAATCTCTGTGTGTGCATATATGTATACATGTTAATGCCAGGACCCACAGAGGACAGAGGTGTTGAATCCCCTTGGATCTGGAGTTAGAGGAGGTTGTGAACCACCTGAAGTGGTTTCTGGGAATCAAACCAGTCTTCTGCAGAAGCAGTACTTATTCTATGGTGCTGAGCTATCTCTTTTGACTCTGAAGTTAGTGTCTTCATTCTCTGACTTAGTCATCTTGGGCTGTAATAATGTAATTATCACAAAATTTCAGTGGCTGACAGCAGGCAGCCAATGATCTGCAGCCTTGACTGAGTTTGGCTGGGTTTGGTTGTAAGCTGTGAATTGTCTTCAGTTTTGTGTCATTTTGGGGCCAGCAGCCTTCTTGGGTATATGTTTCTCATGCTACTATGCCTTCCAAGGAAACGTAGCTTCCAGTTAGGTTTAGTTAGTTCTGCTCCTTTCCAGGAAGGCATATTGCCACACCTCCCAAAGCCAGTACATGAAAAGTAAGATAAATGCTGATTTTGTAGAAATAGTACAAAATACTTAGTATGTGAAGTTGTGTATTTTGAGACATTACTCCTCTTTAGGGAAGGGTAACTAGGCGAGGTGAAAGGAGCCTGAATATTTTTTATATCTTGCATGCTACTGCTTTAGAGCCACTTGGTTGCTGAAAAAAATTAATTGACTACTTATTTTGAAAGTAGGTGGGGCTGGGGGCTGGGGAGAAGATCTCTGTTTTGAAGCTGTGATTAGTATAAAGAACCTTGACGAGATGACCTCACTGTGTCATTCATATGCACAGTTCTAATTGTTGCTCCATGCGTCTGTACATTAAATTCTGATACATGCTTTGCATGTTTGTACACTGTAAGACTTGTGTGCATTTGTTATGTTGTGTGGTTGTACATCCAGTGTTTGTAAGTTTTATTATCCTGACTTAAAAAATGATATTTGTTTTAATTATGTGTAGGTGTTTATGTTTGTATGTGGGTATGTGCAGCATGAGTGCAGGTGGCTGAGAAGTCCAGACAGAGACATTGCAGTGTTGCATATCCCTTGGAGCTGGAGTTACGGCCAGATGTGAGCCACCTGATATGGGTCATGATAACAGAACTTGGTTCCTTTGGAAGAGTAGTAATTTTTCTTAACTGCTAAGCTCCTATCCTAATGTTTTTGAAGATAGTATTTTTAGTGCTAAGAAAATTCTTTATGTCTTAAACACTAGAATTAAGGATTTATTTGGCTTCTTATGGTATGACATGAAGAGAGCCTTACATCCTATAGGGTACTTTGATACTACCATTTAGAAAACTTAACATTAAAAATGTATATAGACATAAGACCCCAGGTAAAGAGTACTTGCTTCAAGTACGAATGCATGTGGACTCCTTTGACCTCTGTAAATGTTTTATCTACTTGATGTTTTTGTGACATTGCCTTTCCCTGTTCTCATTCAGCATCTTACCTCTTAGTTTCCAAGGAGGGACATCAAAGCCAATAAACTTAATGCAGTACCATTAAGAGATGTATTTATGATGAGAAACATTGAACATGTACCTGAGCTAACATGGGAAATATTGATTGTAGATTTGCCATACTACTCATTTCCTTGGGATAATTGGGTTGTCTGGAAATGGTGATCACTGGCAAATGCTCAGATGAAGAAAAAAGCCTGTGGTTGGGGTCAGGTGACAGGATGACAGAACTATGATTATATACCACTGCTAACTACAGTGTAGGCAGCATGTAGTACGTGTACATGCTGATGCAGTTTCTGCACTGTGTAAATGTGTGCTGTTTCTGCATCTTACATAATCTGAGTATAGTAGATGGATACAGCAAACTGAATCTTTAAAAGTGTTACCCTAACTTGGTTCATAGCTGAGGGGCTTATTGTTTTGTGGTTTTCTTGAGTGATTTAGAAAATAAAGTGTCATTTTTCATGATTGCAGGAAGTAGTTTACTGGTTTATGAAGGAAGTTATGCAAGTGTGCATTTTGTATTGAATTGCAGAGCTGTACAATTATGCATTAGATCTAGAAGGCATTATGCAACCGTGATTTCGTTTAAATATACCACTAGTACTTATGCCTCATCTAAAAATGTGTTAATCAATTTAGGAAGATTTTATAATGCAAATCTTAGTCAAGGGTCAAGTGTGTTTTAGTACTGATACCCATACTAATTCAAAGCAATGCTTTATATTACAATTGAGTGAAAAGAACTAAGTCTAAAATTTCAATTTATTTACCAAATATATTTTCAAAATACTTAGAAAGAATGCCAAAGGATATTTGTGGCACATAGCTAAATAAATGTGAACTCATATTATGTTTATAGTGAGGAAATGGCTATCCTTAGAAAAAGTTCATAGCAATAACTTCTGCAGTCATTATTTGAGGGTTATATAAAACTTTGTATGCAACCAGAAACACTTAGCAGGCCCTAGGCAGAACACTCTTCTTTTTCTTGACTTTATTAGTTGGGAATAAGGAAAGAATAAGACTGAATAAGACTGAAGCTGAAGATACCAAGGTGGTTTTTTTTTTTTTATATAATGATAGTTGCCTTCTGCATACTAAGCTCCTGTATGGCAGTTGCCGTCTATATATTTTTTAATTCTTGAAGTTAACTTATTTTAGAGGGACCTGTGAATTAGATGATAATTGCTAGTAATCTTTTATATTTAAAAGATTCCATAGATAGTAGAAAAACTGAACTAAAGTTATTTTTATTTCCTTTTAGTAAACTTTAAACATTGACCTTTAGAAAAATCTGATTTCTCTTCTGTTTCCAGAACAGGATATGTATTCCTCTGAGAAATCCTGGACCGTAGACTTTGGTTTAATACTGGATTGGGACAACACACAGAGACTTTTCCAGTCATGAGTAAGTGTCCTGCTTGGTTTAATTTCTGCTGCCTTGGGAGCATTTGTAGTGTTTACTTAACAAAAGAAGAAACATGTTACTATTATGTCACTTCCTGGGAGAATAATTTGGTTCTCTTCAGTGCTGTGACTTCTCTATCTTACGGCAGTGAGGGATACCTTTTTATGTTTGATTTATGCTAAGAGCTCAGATGTGATGAGGGAATCTAGCACTAGCTCATTAGCTGACTGATTCTCTCATTTAAGAGCTCTTGACTTTCTGTTTTCTACTGGGAAATAATTCTCAAAGTAAAAGAGGGAATATTGAAGCTGACCATAATTAAGAGAGGTTTTGTTGTGTAAAATTTCATCCTTGGGTAACATGGGTTAATATGTTTATATAAAACTACAAAAATCTATCATACTTTTAATGGAGCAAGAAAACAAGACTATCTTGAACTTAGAAGATTTGAAAAAAATTTATCTTCTCAGTTTTAAGGGGAAAGTATATGTCTTTTTCCTGCAGAACTGGATTTCATAGCTGTTAGCTGCTTACTTTTAGAGTGGGATGAAAGAATTGGGATTTTCTTCTAACTGGGGTCTTAAATGGCTGTTGGAAGTACAGACTTTCTGATTATGGAAACTCTGGGATAGTGTGAGCATTTTCTTATTAGAATATTAGCTTACACTTTTTTGTGATTATTTATGTTGATTGTGTTTACCTTAATATGAATTAAGGCAGCCTTTCTTATGTTTTTTTAGTTAATCTTTATAGTTATAGAAATATTTAACTATTTCTACTAAAGGTAATTGCTGAAAGTCATCTTTGACTTTTAAAACTTCTACTGCTGGGGTCCTTTGAATCACCAGGATCAGTTGCTGGAGGCATTCAGGTCCGGCTTAGGAAGAGTCTGCGTGTGCTAACTCAGTTCCATCCATGAACTTTTGTGTGAGGTTATCTCACAGAGACCCAGCTCCAGTGAAGATAGTCACGAGTTCATGAGAATTAAGATGGAAGCTGCAAGATTTTTTTTAACTTAAAAACCTTTTGAAAATTAACTTCTATTTATAGTTTTAGAGTTCTATTAGCGTTGTTGTTACCTGAGTTTCTGAGGATAGGTAACTTGTATTTTAATTTTCTGATCTCAGTGTCTTGTTCATACAGAAGTCAGATCTTTGTGAGGTTGAAGGTGGAGGTGGAATTGGGAGCCTGATAGGTGGTATTGTAAAATGTTTTGTTTTAACATTTCAATGGTTAGTGTTTTGTTTAAAATTGGTTCTCTTTTTAAATGTCTACTAGATTTTCTCATTTTTGCTTATTCTATAGTTTTTTTTTGAACACATGCCCTTATAGCTCTAAAGAACTCTTAGGGCTTAATTTGAAGTCCTTTTCCAATCATTCAATACTTTTTCAAGTTTTTCTGCAGTGAGTTTAGGATTGTTCATCTTGTTGCTTTGTTCATCATTCTCTGTAACTTAGCAAAGACACTCTAATGGACTTTATGTTTTATTTTGATGTCCCTGCTGTCTAGCAGTTATGTCATTGTCTCTGCCTGGTTTTAGAATTCACATATAAGAATTGGGTCTGTGTTAGTGGACCAGAGCCCTGGCCCCATGGTGACATTAGAGACATCACAGACTCATTCCCTGAGTCAGCTGGCATTAGGTCAGCATCTTCTGCTAGACTGTACCTTCAACACAGTGGGTAGAAGCCTTTCTGTGCATTTTACAGTGAGGAAGAGGGTCACACTGGTTCAGGGGTGAAGGGAGGAACCTGGATGCTGACCCTGCTTGTATTTACAGCTGCCCCAAAATACAGCTTCCTGCCTCCTTTCCTGCCCTGGGTCAGAGCGCTTCACTTCTCTCACGGGATTTTTGGGTCATATAGATGTGGCACAGCTGTGTCATTTTAGGGTTTTGTCCTATTTCATTTATTAAAATATTTGTTTCTATGTGTCTTTTGTGAGGAGCAGAGCCCCAAAGAATGAAGAATGTCACTGGGGTTTCACTGTTAGTGTTAGCATAAAACTAGACTCCATATTTCACAGTTGAGGTTAGTCTAAAAGTCAGCCTGTGCTGACCTTAGTTCGGAGTGTCCCTCCCCTTCACTTGCCAGGTGAGCCTGTTGCACTTGTAGCATGTTCGGTGAACTTTAAGGTTCATCTGTTTGTTGCTTGCTTTCTCTGATCCGTTTGCTCTTTGAGGGCAAACATTGTTTTTGGCATTTAAGTACTAAATAAATATTGCAGACATTTGTGCCTTTAGTTTGTGGCAGCACTTCTGTGTATTAATATTTTTTAGATGAAACTTGAGATGTTCTTCTAAGAAGACTGTATAGAGAGAAGGTAGCAGAGGAGACTGCTTTTGATAGATGAAATGGTGTTCTTAGCAAGGTTGGTTTTTATCTATCTTAGTCAAAAATTAGTGGTTGGGATGCCCCAGCCCTTAGGACTTGAGAATTTGTTGAATGCTTTGCTTTTCAGCTCTCCTTCTTGCCAGTATATCTAGCAAATTCTGAGCTGAATACTTGTGATGCTATTATGACATTGTGAATTGTTAAATTGTTATTGCTTTTTTTGTTTGTTTTTTTCTTTTTGAGAAAGGATTTCTCTGTTGCTCTTGCTGCCCTGGAACTTGCTTTGAAGACCAGGCTGGCCTCGAACTCAGAGATCTGCCTGCCTTTGCTTCCAGAGTGCTGGAATTAAAGGTGTGCACCACCACCATCTGGCTGTTATTGCTTCTTGTATATGCATAGTTTGCATTTATTCAATTTGTTTATTTTATTATGTAAAGCCAAAGATGAAGTAAGGGAAGTGGATATCTTAGATTATTAATAGATATTGTAGCAAAGAAAGCTCCCATGCATGGCAGAGTTTAGTGATTATTTTGATAGGTATGTTTAAAACAAATAAAAAAGCACAAAAATAAAAGCAGTTAAGTTATACTTAATTGTTTTCAAAGCTTCATGTTAAAATCCTGTTTTCTTTATTTTTAAAATTTTAATCTCTACTGTATTTTATTTCACTTTTGTCAGGAAAGGTTTACTTTGAAATTAATGACATATGTTTTGTAAGTTGTTTAAATGTCAGTTCTCTTCTGCTGACTGGGTCAATCAGGAGTGCGTGTTGCATGTTGATGTTTTTGAGCCTGTCCTTTGGCCTATATAATGGAATGCGTTCTTTTTTTAAGGTCTCTTTTGCATAGGAACCATCTCTAATTCAGCTTAGGAAAAGAAATGGGCCTGATATTTGGTGTAGTGTATTGGTGGTTTTCTAGTAGAGTGGGAACAGTTTGCCTTAATGTGTGTTCTAGTTATAAATTGAGATCACTTAGTCCCTCAGTGATAGCTCATGGATTCTGCTAGTCTTGGCGTGGAAAAAATAGGCAGTAGTAGATACTTTCCATAAATATTGGTTAACTATTCTGTCTAGAACATCAGTCTACCTAGAAATAGAGTAACTGCATACCTTAGACGTAGGCTGGAAGTTAAAAGAAAACTTAAGTTGAATTGTATTTTAAATACTACTGTATCTGTCCTATCACTGAGCCAACATCTTCAGTGTTGCTGCAGTGATTCTTTCTATTTTTTATTTTATTTTTTTTAAAAAGAAGACAAACTATCTTTTTTCATTTTACATAGCAATCTCAGTTCCCACTTCCTCCCCTCTTCCTATTCCCTCCCTCCACCCCAACACCATTCACTCTTCAAAGAGGGTAAGGCACTTCGCTTCTAGGAAGGACCAAGGCCCTCCCCACTATATCGAGGCTGAGCAAGGTAGCCATTCAAAGAGAATGGGTTCCAAACAGCCAGTACAAGCATTAGAGATAAATCCTGGTGCCACTCCCAGTGGCCCTGCCATTTGCTCCAGCCATACAATGGTCAGCCACATTCAGAGGGTCTAGCTTGGTCCTATGCTGGTTCCTTCCATGTTTGTAGATGTTTGGGGACTTTGTAGATGGTAGTTAACAGGGGAACTCCTGGCATTTTGTGGTGGGGTAGGGTGGGGGAACGTAGGATGTGCTACTGCCCTTGTTAAGAACATTGTTTCCTTCCCAAACTGACAGGAGTAAGCCAAGGTGGTAGCAGTGAGGAGTGCCAGCAAATACTGTTACTCAGGAAGTGTGTGCTGCGTGCTGGCTTCTGAATTAAACATACTTCATTGTGTGATTCTGCCCACTAAATATGAAATGTTCTTAGCTTTTAGCTGATTTATTTATTTATTTATTTATTTTTTGCTGGAGAAAAGTGAATAGCTCTTATTTTGATACTGTCATGGACTAAATAGAGCCAAGCACAGTTTTATGCAGTATATTCAGCTATGATATTTTAAAGTTTTTAGGAGATAGTTTAATTTTTGTTTCTACTTTTGATACTTTTACCAAACTTAAAAGGAAAATTGTAAAAATAGTGCCCCAAATTTCCATAGACTTTTGACTAAGATTTGCTAGTTGTTTATATTCCTTCCCCCACTGAGTTTCATGTCCTTCTCTTTTCCTTTTTCTCTTCTCTCCTTCATACACTTCTATATGAAAGACATTTATTTATAATGAAAGTGTATTTGATGAAATTCTGGTTTCCTTAGATGAAAAGTCATTTAGAGCTTCATCATTAACATAAATTACTAAAGTAGTAATAGCTTTTCCAGCTTCCAAAATTACTAGTTAAAATTGCAAGCCATTTATGTATTATTTCTCCAAAGCTACATTATTTACCAGTTTTTGTAGACCTGACAGATTTTTAGACATACAATATATTACAAAATGTATACAGATTTGATATATGAATTAATTTCAGTAAAATATTTTTGGAATAACAGATTAATGACTTCTTTATAATAGTTTTAAGACACTTCATTCTTTTTTATTTCTTTATTGATATTTTCATATGTGTATATTACGTGTTTCCATCAGATGACTCTCTATTCCTTACCCTCCAGCTCCTCCTTATATCCCACCATTTTTCTCTCTCCCAGCTTCATCTTTTCTCTTTTTAAACCCACAGAGTTCATTTAGTGCTGCCTGTGTGTTTATAGTTGTAGGACCATCTACTGGAGCATGGCTAGCCTCTTAGGGACTGCATCCTTAAAGAAAACTGTTCCTCTTCACCCCCAGCCAACTGCCACTTGCCAGTGACTCCTCACATATAGATGAGCCCCTGTCTTGCCATGCTGGGATTTTTGGCTGGTCTGATCTTGTGCCGGTCTTGTGCATATGGTCACAGCCTCTGGGAGTTCATGTGTGCAATGGCCCTTTCGAAGACAACCCATTCTTAAGGGGTCTCCTAACATTCTGTTGAGAGAACAGTTTCACAGTGGCAGTCCTCTTCAAGCTCCCAGAGCCCCAGGAGCCTGGGATGGAACACTTCAGGTGCTTACTATTCTTGTTGGGTAAGGCAAATGGCTTGCTGTCTTTAATTGCCTGCTCATTGCTACCTACTTAGCCTCCAGCTTTATTTATTTGTAAGTGTGTGGATTGGAGTGGATCATTTGGAAGCCTTGTACCTCTGATGTTTATGATTAGGCTGGTGGGAGGATTTTTATTCAGTTATGTTTTAGAGGAGCATGCCTGGCTATGCCCCGATATTCTGTGTAAGGAAACAGTGTCAGGGCTTGGGGGCCTGCATGTGTTGCTCCACACTTGTGTCCTGGCCACTTTCAGTAGTCCTTTGTTCCAGTTGCAGCCACATGTTCTCTGGCTCATTTTATTGGTTCTTTTGGCAGTCAGATTTCAGAGGCATGTATGCTTCAAATTAATACTCTTTATTTTATCTTTTATGACCTTTGATTTTTGTGGTTCTTTTCTCAAGTTTGTGATTAGAAATGATGTAACATTTAGTAAGGTTCATAACTTTTTTGTATTAATTTCTCTGAAACTGGATTTCTATCTGAAAATATTATTTCTCACTTACTAAAAGACAGTGGACAGCATAGTTGTCTGTAATATGGCCTGTAATAAATAAATTTATGATTGGCATCCAGCTTTTTTTAATCTAGCAGCTGAACAGCTGTGTTATCACTTGCTTCATTTCATATAAGTAGACATTTCTTGTTAAGGGAGCTTGCACCACCTGTATGAATGGAGAAGAATGTCTCGTTTTCAGGACTATGAAGCTGGTTTCCTAGCCTCTTTCCATCTCTCCACATTGGTATTATATATACCAATTTGTATTGTATATAAATTGTATACCAAATTGGTAATATATTTATATATTTATAAATATTTTATTTATATATGAATATGTAAATATATATATTCCTTTTTGGAGAGCCAGGGAGATTGTAAATTTTCTGTGAGGGAACTTCTTTGTAGTCTGTATGTAAGCTGGAGGTTAGAATATGTCAGAAATACAACATGGTCAGATATTTTAGTTCTTATTCCAGGGTTTCACTCCCACTTCAGGCATTGAGCTTCAAATTAGTGGGTTTTGTTTTTTGAGTATATATCATCTGTCTGTCTGTTTGGTGTGTGTGTGTGTGTGTGTTTGTGTGTGTGCATGACATTATCAAGTGTGTGAAGGTCAGAGAATATATTGCTGTACTCGTTCTCTTCCTCCACCATGTCAGTCTTGGGGATGGAACTCAAATCTTGAGGTATTGCAGTAGCTTTACCCACTGAGCCATATAGCTGATCCAGGTTTGTTTGTATATTTGTTTTTAAATGGAAATGTGATGTTTTGTGTTATGACCATGGTCCAGGAATTAGGAAGTCAAGTGGAAACAAAACCTCTAAAACAGCGGGTCTCCAACCTGTGATCCGTAGCCCCTTTGGGGGGGTCGTACCACTCTTTCACAGGGGTCACATATCAGATATCCTGCATATCAAATATTCACATTAAGATTTATAACAGTAGGAAAATTACGGTTATAAGTAGCAATAAAAATAATTTTATGGTTAGATGTCACTACAACATGATAAACTGCGTTAAGGGGTCGCAGCATTAGGAAGGTTGAGAACTACCGCTCTAATGGGTTACCATTCATTCATGAACTCTGTGGTTGTGCCAGGTTATTTCCTTTCTATAGGAAGAAAGCGTTTAGGCATTAAATGTTAAGAGAATGTAAAAGATTATGGTCAGATACTTAATACTTACTAAGAGATATCAAATTATGGAACATTTGGAACTATAATATCTTTTTAAAAAATAGTCATGCTTCAGATTATGAAAGAATAGAATGGAATGGAAATGGAATCGATATGACGTGTTAGTAAAAGTTGACACTGTACCCTAATGTCTTGTTTGAGGTCTTCACTGGTTGCCTTTGTTATGGTCTAGTAAATACAAAAGCAGGAAATACTTGCTTGTGTATGACTACAAGTGTGTGTTGGATGACTCTGTGTGTTATCCTTAGTGCTGGCTTTATGTTGTTTTTCTATGATGTGTGAAATCTTCTGGGTCAGATCTGGATGCTTCTTTAAAGGGATTTTCCTGTATGTGGTACTCTGTCAGAAAGCAGAGAAGGGAAATGCTTCACGGTCTCTAGATTTCCATCTCATTTAGCTCTCCAACAGTTAACATTTACCTGTTCTTCTTTAACTGGCTGAACAGGATTCAGAATTCTTGCATAAGGAAGTAGTTTATTGTTCTGTTTTACTAAGTGTCTAGTTTGCTTTTATTACAAAGATAGGAAAAAAATGTAACAAAATATTTCTAGAACATGAGGTGACCTTATAAAGAGACACTATTTGACTTTTATTTAGCTTCCTTTTAGCAGAATTGCTATTTTGAATTATGTTAACAACAATCTCAAGGATACTATTGAATAAATCCTATTATATTCAATGGTATAGTTATGTTCAATATAATTGCCTTATAACAATAAAATAGTTACAAAGATTAATTTATAAATTGAGATTGCATCATTAACTTTCTCATAACCTAGTGTCTCTTTGGCCCTTTGAATTTTCTGTAGCTGAAAATAGAGTAAATAAGCATGAAGACAAAATATATGAAGGAAATATCTGGAAATTGTTGCATATGGAAAATACCACTGTGTGTTAGATGCTAGACACCTTGTTTAAACAAATGGTTATGTATATTTAGTCGTTTAATAAACTTTTAATGTTGTAAAGATAAGTTGGAAAAATATTTTTGTTTCTTGTTTGTGAAGTGTTTGTACATATTCATGACAATTTCCACTGAGTTATGGATTTGATAAGTTCTTTTTATAAGCAAAATTAATTTCTTTCTTTTTTCACCCCATTCCCCTGTTTTTTGAGACAAAGACAAACTAATTAATTCAAATTGGCCCTGAACCCTCTGTTCTCAGCATTTCAGGTTCTAGATTGCAGATGTGTACCACCATGTTTGGCCAGGTTTTGCCTTTTGATGAAATATTTTTAAAGATGAATTTTAGCTGATAATTGAACAGGTACTTCTGTTTACAAATAGTTGCTGTTTTCTGTTCTGACCTGTATGGGAGAGAGGCTGTGTTATCTCCAGACACATATTTTGATGTATTTTCCATATGCAACAATTTCCAGATATTTACCTTCATATATTTTTGTTTTCTCTTACTTGGATTTTCTCCTTAGAATTTTCACTGAAAATTGTTGCTAAATTTTTGATATATATATTTTTTTTAATTTTTGAGATGAGCTGGGATCTTTTGAATGCTAGTCAAGTACTCTACTACTGAGCAGCAGTGTCCTCTGTGTCACAACATTAGTTTTTATTTTTAAACTATTCATTTTATTTGTGTGTGTGTGAGAGAGAGAGGGAGAGAGAGATGCATGTATGTGTGATGTATGTGTGTATGAAGGTCTGGGATCGCCTGAAGATAGAGTTGCAGGTGCTTATGATCACGTGGTATGGCTGCTGGGAACTGAACTCCCGCCCTCTGCAAGACTAGTGTGGACACTTAACTACTGAGCTATCACTTCAACCTCTAGTGTTAATTTTTTTTAAGTGAATTAAAACACTATTTGAGCATAAAGTGTTACAGATTTTAGGTGCAGAAAAAGATGTAGAGAAAGTAGTCCACAAGTTTTTTTTTTTAAACAATTACCATGTTGAATTTCATATGTCAAGTTTGTAGAGATTGATTTTTTTTTGAAATTTTAGGACAGAATGACATGCCTTTCCTCTAAAAATTCAACGGAATGAGAAAAAAAAACAAAGTATGTAAACTAATGTTCTAGTTCAAAAGAGGGTGTTACTTAGGAATGGGTTTCTAATTTGATTTTCAGTAGTCTTTTTCTATTTGTGAATTATTTGTCATCTTGAGTATTTATAGATTATTTTTGTCACAAGAAATGTGGCCTCTCACATTCTTTTCCTTGGGAGAAAAAATGAGAGTAGCTTAATTCTAAAGTGCATTTCCAGGAAAGTGAAAAATATTATTCGAAAATGGGTTAAAAACCCAACTATCAAAAAAAAAAAAAACCCAACTATCTGAACTCTTGCCAAGAATAAAAGATGCTGGTTTAATATTCCTGAGATAGAAACAGTTTGTATGTGGAACACAGTGCCGACGTCCTTGTCTGTGTTTATTGTATAAAGATAATATTGGTGAAATATTTAGAAAAAAAATATGAAACCCCATCATATTTTTGTAAAATCAATAGCAAGAAGTACCTGAATCAGTCAGAAACTTGTTAAATGATGCATATTTCTATATGACAGACATAAGTTGTTTCTTGATTTTGGTTCTTTTTTTAATTCTTTTTTTTTCTGCACTGGAATGTGACATTATTTTTACTAGTAAGAAAAAAATCTCTTAAAGGTACATATTGACAAAGAGAAGATTAATAAGACCTTTGAAGTTAGTATATAATTCCATAAGATTTTGTGCTGTTGATTTGAATTATTTACAGCATTATTTGCTGTGTGTACAGAATTATTGTTCTTTTAGTACACTGATATTCTTAAACTTCTTCATACTTAGGATCAAACAAGATAGATACCCCAGTGAAAATTAGGTCATGATTTTACTAGGTGAATGAGAGAAATAATTCCTGAGACCAGATCTAGTCTTGCTCTTTTTCTGTTTTTTTCTTCTGTTGAGTGAGAGGCTAGGAAAAGACATCTTTCTTTTGTCTAACTAGTTTTCTTTCTACCTTTTACTATTAATCACTTCCTGATATTGATCCTTTCACCTGAAATGTTTTTGCCCAATATTTTCATCTGGAAAAAGTAGGTGGATGAAGTCAGGTTGTCTGATGGTGACAGAGTAGATAGTGATTTTGTTTCCAGTAATTGCATCTCTCCTTGTCTCAGTCTTGGGATTTGGATATGATGTTAAAAAGAGAGACGTCGACATTTTGGAGTTACTAAAAAGTTTTTGGTTTGGGGAATGGTAATATGTAGCAAATGTACAAATGTAGGAAGCAGGATCAGAATTTCTGGGCAACAGGTAAGAGTATCTCTGTTGGAGAAAGCAGCAGCTTACAGTTTCTGCAGGTAGCAGGGGTAACTAGAATATGTTTTCTATCTTCCAAGCCCCAATAGATCTTTAACATATAGAGATAATAATTATTGTTGTTATTACTACCCATTTCTTTCCCCCAGCTCATACCTTGTCTTCCCCAACACATCCCCTCTCAGCTTCATGTGTGGTGATATTTTGTTTGTGCTATAACAAATAAAGCTTGCCTGAGGAACAGAGTGTGGAGCAAGCCATTAGTTAGCTATAGAGACCAGGGAGTGGTAGCACATACTTTTAATCCCAGGACTGGGAAGGCGGAGGCAGATGGATCTCTGTGAGTTCAAGGCCAGCCTTGTCTACACTAAATTGATCCTGTCAAAAAGAGAAGCAGAGTCAGAGGTCATGGCTCACACCTTTACTTTAATCTCAGTATTTGGGAGTCACACACCTTTAATCCCAGCACTAGAGAGGTGGAGACAGGAAGGGATATGGCTGGGCAGAGAGAGGAATGTAAGGCTGGAGGAGACAGGAGCTCAGGGCATTCAGTCGTAGGATTCGTAGAGACAGGATCATGCCCCTTTGCTTCTGAGGATTTCATAGAGGTAAGAACTAGTGGCTGCTGCTCCGCTTCTCTGATCTTTCAGCTTTCTCCCCTAATATCTGACTCTGGGTTTTTATTATTAAAACCAATTAGAATTTGCGCTACATTCATTCTTTTTCTTTTAATCATTAAGTCCAGTTAGTGCTTCCCTTACGTGCATGGGTGTGAGACCATCCACTGCAGCATAATATATTTATCAATGGCTACATCCCCAGAAAAGAATGATCTTCCTCCCCCAGCTGCTATCAACTGCCAGTACCTGTTCAGTAAGGCACAATGCCTAGAAATCAGCTACCCGTCTGTGTTGGGATTTTGGCTGGCTTGATCTTATACAAGTCTTGTACAGATAAACCTTAGCTGCTGTTACTTCATGACTATGATAGTCATGACATGTCCAGAAGACAGCATTTTATAGTGCTCTTCCTTGTCCTCCACCTTTTAACTTCTTTCTGTTTACTCTTCTATGATGTTACCTGGGCTTTGGGTGAGTGGGTGGGGCATAGCATAAATGCTCCATTTAGGGTACTCGTTTTCTTATTCTCAGCGCTTTAACTAGTTATGTAGCTCTCCACTGATAGCTACCCAATGTAGAATGAAGCCTACATCTATGGATATAAACAAGTACTTAGAAGGCAATTTGACAGGCCATTTAGTAATAGCAAGTTTCATAGTAGGGCCTTTGGCCTCCTAGCCATGAGCTTTTTTTTTTTTTTTAAAAAAAAGGTTTTCCCTCTTTTAAAAGAAATAATAGTGAAATAAATTATATTTACTGTAAAAATAAAGCAAAAAGAAAAATGTGAACATTTCTATAGAATGCTACTATTTAGGAACCCTCCTATCATATTAAGGTGGTGTCTTAGTTAGGGCTTATTTTGCTCTGAAGAGACACCATCACCATGACAACTCTCATAAAGAAAAACATGTAACTGGGGTTGCTTACAGTTCATTACCATCATGGTGGACAGCATGGTGGCATGCATCCAAACATGGTGCTGGAGAAGTAGTTGGATGTTCTCTCCTGGACTGGCAGGCAGCAGGAAGTGAGAGTGACACTGGGCCTGGTTTGAGCACCTGAAACTCCAGAGCCCACCCCAGCGACATGCTTCCTCCAGCAAGGCCTCCTAAACTATGCCACGTCCTGTGGGGCTCTGGGGGCCATTAAAACCATCCCAGCTGGTTATCTGAGGTTTTGTTATAGCCATACAAAGTTAACACAACCCACATCCTTTAGGCATGCCAAACTATGTTGAGGTAATAAAAGCAATAACGAGGGTCACAATTGGGATATGTGGTGAGATCCTGCTTCAAACAAAACAAAACAAAAACAATAAAAACACATTCAGTGTTCAAACAACAACCTCATTTCCCACCAGTGCAGTGTCTGCTGCAGATCAGGTGAAGGCTTTGGGTCACATCAGCATTTCCCTCAAGTAGGATCTTGCTGGTGTTGCACCCAGTGGCAGAGGGAGAACAGAGAGAAAGTGAACTTTTTTTATTGTTTTGTTTTTCAAGACAGGGTTTCTTTGTAGTTTTGGAGCCTATTCTGAACTAGTTCTTGTAGACCAGACTGGCCTCGAACACCACCTGCCCCTGCCTCCCGAGTGCTGGGATTAAAGGTGTGCACTACCACTGCCTGGCGAAAAAGTGAACTTTTAATGCTGTGGTTTTCAATCTTTCTAAAGCTGAGACCCTATAATACAGCTCCTCATGTGGGACCCCAACCATAAAATTAACTGTAATTAAACTACTGTTATGAATCATAATGTGTAAACATCTGTGTTTTCTGATGGTCTTTGGTGACCCCTGTGAAAGGGTTGTTTACTAGCAGAGGGTCAAGACCCACAGGTTGAGAACCACTAATTCGGAGAAAAAATTATGGATATCTTTTTGATATTTTTCATTTTACACACACACACACACACACACACACACACATTTTTTTCTCTCTCTCTCTGTAGTGGAAACTTTGAATTTTGTACCATCTGTTCTTATCCCTGTACAGTTAACATTTCCCATGATATTCTTCTAGAGCAGAAGAGCAGAGACACTTAGTTTTTACCAAATGTTAGGATCATTTGAAAGAGAGTTTTTCAAATCCTCTGGTAGTATGTTTTGGTGATGATTTTCATTTTTAAATCAATACTAATCCAGTAGGGTGGGATAATACAACTGAAATTTATGGAAAAATGAATTCTATATTCTTTTCGTCAAATGTAATGTTTATTGAGAGGATAATGTACCATATATTCTTTCATTACTGTGGAAGGAAGAATATTGGAAGAGAGCAAACTTTTCAAGGCGAGGCATGTTGCTCAGTGGTGAAGGACTTCTTTTTGGCCCTGGGTTTGATCTCTAACAGGGAGAAAGGGAAAGCTGGTTACTGCTCAACTTCTTTTCTAGAAGAGAGGTGCCAGGTATTTAATGCCAATAACCTGTTCAGAACTGCCCTAGGAATGGGCTGAGGGGTGGAAGGAATGGAATTTGATTTGTTTCTGTCCAGTCTCCAAAGAGATTTACTAAAAAGGCCACAGTTTTGGTTTGAGATGCTTTGACCTAACTGAATGTGTCAACCTCCCACTCACTCCCACTTCCTACTTACCTCCCAAGTGGGGACCTAGCCTAGGGCCTTGTGCGAGGCAACAGTCTACCACTGAGGTATATCTGCAACCCCTAAACTTTAATTTACTAATACAAACATGTATACTAAAGCTAACAGGTAGTTGAGATAGTTGCTCTATTTTGTCCTTTTTTTTTAACCAGTATTTCCTGCTGCCATAGGGTTGTAGAGCACTGTTCTTTCAAGGTTAACACCAGATGGTGACTGTCGTGTATGTGTATGTATATACTCTATATATCCTTATATATAGAGAGTATATACATATATATACTATATATTCTTATATATATACACCACTATATATTCTTATATATATATATATATATATATATATATATGTACATGCTGAGGCTCTTTTTCCTAGACTAGCTGAAAATTGGGCCCTGAATCCTAAATTTATACATTTTTTACAGAGGAGTCATTGTGGATTCTTTTATTCATGTATACCTCAGTTGAAAAATGGGAAAACAAATAAGTCGTTAACTGTTTATCTGAAGGCAAAGGAACTGTCTCTGATTTTCTCTGGGATCCACTATTTTATGATATTAAAAAAGTCAACATAATGAATAGGAAGGAAAGAAAATTAGGAAAGTTGGTAATTTGGCAAAAAGGGAATGGGTTGCTGGTGGGGATCACTTTTATAATACAGCACTTAGCAGTGTCAATCTGGATGCCCTTTCCTTTAGCATCGGTAGTTCACTGAGACGGGCTGCTGTGTAATGAGCGGAGTGCGAAGCACAGGCATTAAGCATTCATTGAGCATTGCTGCAGTTGTGCTGTTGAAGCCATCACATGACAGAACCAATGATTTTGCTTGTTTTCAATTCTCTGGCCCATGTCGTTGTGTTGAGAGCATTGAATTTGTGGACTCTCTGGGGGAATTTCTGTGTGTATGTGAACTTGGACTTTAGTATGATTTTTGAATTGCACAGGTGCAATGACCACAGGGTCAGACTGTTGAGGGTTGTTTTGGTACGTTGAGATTGATATTACATGAATTCATGTTCTGAGAAGTCAGGTGTGAGGAGGGAGGGAGGGGAGGAGAAAAGAGAAGAAGGAAGGGAGAGGAATTTATAGGATATTTTTGAGGCACTATATTTTTTATGCAAATCTTGGGAGGTTGGAGTTAACAAGATAGGTTTTTATTTTTATCTACATTTTCTGATTCAAATATAAGGTTTTTGAGAAATTGGAAGAAAGTATTAAAGCTCTCGACAGCACAGGGTATTTTAGTTTTACTTAAAAATTTGCACATAGCATCTGTGATACTATTTGAGAATCTATAACACAGACTTGGTATTTCTTCTCATGACTTTTGTGCAAGAGTGTTTTGCTGTGCTTAGTGATTTAGACTATTCATTTTGGTGCGTAAGTAGTGTGTCTTTGCACAGTAACAGAGCTTGCACTTTAAGGATGGCCTTTTCACATGGACTGAAATCCTTCTCAGGAAGATAGAGCTGGCGTTCTTGTTGTTTTCTATTAACTGCTGCCGAGCTTAATTGTATCTAGGCAAAGCATTTATTTCTCTGAAGTTGAACTGTTTTCGTGCTTGAGCGTTCAGAAAGCAGAAATGCGTTAAGCTCTTTATAATGAAACCTGTTGGATCGCTAGTGGAGGCAGCTGGAGCCTTTGGCTTGTTAATTCGCGATGATTCAAGTCTTGCAGATTGTAAAGGAGCTGGTGATACCATCAAGGCAAAAGGCAGCCACAGCAAAGGAAGGTAGGAGCATCACAGAGTGAACAACCGGAGCTCTTTAAGTATTTAAGTATTGATCTAAAGAACTGCTATAAATAATTCTGTTCTCATGTGTGCGTTTACCTTTCTGCATTATTACAGTGTCTGAAAAGGACCAGATAGTATGGCATGATCATTAACATGTTCATTATTCCTGTTATAAGCCCCAAATTAGAAGTATATTATTTTATTAAAGGCGCAGAGAAGAAAAGGGAGTTATTGCACTCTGCTGTGACAGTGTTTCCATACTGCATTAGGGATTTTGGAAGTAGGCAAATAATTGCTATAATCCTCTTATTCTTAAAATATAATCACTGCAGAATTAGAAGGGAGCAAGCTAGAAGTCTGCTTATAATAGGGCAGCTTACTTCTGTGAATAACTGATGAAACAATAGTAATAAGAATTGACCAGTGCTTGGTGAGTTTGTCTTTCTTAGTGAACAGTCACTTTCTTCTGTTTAAAATTGTATGCTTCACTGGCATTGTTTATATTAAAGCCAGTCATGCACCGGAGCATTTTGAAATACAGTAAGCATACTTTAAATTGCATATCTGACTTACCTGTCTTAAATGAGTGACATGCTTAGAAGATGTACATGTATGTGTATTTTTGGTTGTTGAATGTTTGAAGTAGTAAACCTCTAACTAGGGATGGATTTCTAGCATCCACAGGCTGTCGGCTAGGGTGATAACCGGCGCTTACACTCATTTTGTCTCTGGGTAAAATGTGGCAACTAATAAATGCATGTGCCAGATACTCACATGTCAGCCTGTGGTGCTTCATGTGTTTGTGTTCTGTATCAGAGCATTCTATTTTTATAGACTTGGGTAATGTCGGTATACCTCGGATGATGCCACATGCAGATTTTAAAAATATTTGTTTTAGCATGATATGATCAGCGTTTGGGAATGCAACTTAAATGAGATTCCAAATATCCTGAGTAAACGGATTTGAATCAATGATGTAAAGTGATACTGTGATAGGCAGCTCAATTATATACAGAATGGTAGAACTGGGAAAAAAAACATGGAAATTGTCCTTTTGTTTATTTTATGGTAGAACAGAATATCTAAATGATCAAACAAAATTGCATCTCAGAAAGCAGAAGAACAGTCATGGTTTGACTTTGGAATGCAATGGTGTTATTTATTTAGGGAACTTTGTAATTATTTGCTTCCTATTTTCTGCTTTTTTTTCCTCTCCCATTCTAAAGTATACTACATTCCCCTCTAAATGGTAGGATTTTAATAATTAAGCCCTAAAAAATTCGTACTACATTAACTATTTCAGGAGAATATAATTAATGTATTCTCAATCTGTTTGAAAATGTCAAATTCATAATTTGATCTTTACAGTCAGAACTTTTTATTGGAATGTTTCTCCTTGATTTTATGTTTTTAAATACAGTTACTTGGGATATACCTGTGGCAAAGGATAATACTGGTTTTCTTTTTTTTCTTTTTATAATTTTTAAAAATATTTATTTTATCATTTTTGTGTATATAAATATTTTGCCTGCATGTATCTGTAGATGGAAATTTCTGTCCAGCCCAGTCTTTCAGCCATTCAGTCTTAAATAAGTACGCAGAGAATTGATGATATTAATTATAAAACTGTTCGGCCTATTTCTAAGGCTTATTGCTAACTCTTAGAACTTAAATTAACCCCTTATTTTTATCTATGTTTAGCCATGTGGCTTGGTACCTTTTCTCAGTAAGGTAATCTCATCTTGCTTCCTCTGCATCTGACCGTGTCTCTGTCTTTCCTCTTCCCAAAATTCTTCTGTTCTGGTTGCTCCACTTATACTTTCTGCCTGGCTACTGACCAATCAGTGTTTTTTAAAACCTATACAAGTATCTTTACAGTGTACAGGAGCATTATCCCACAGCATTTGTCTCTGTACCACATGTGTACCTGGTGCCTGAGAAGGTGGTGAGGTTCCATGTGTATGCTGGAAATCAAACCCAGGTCCTTTGAAAGAACAAGTGCTTTTAACCAGTGAGCCAACTCTTCACCCCTAATATTGTTTTCCTTGTCTTTGAAAATATGTCTGTGTATCTCTTAAGTGCCAGGAAATATTATATGAATTTAGAATGTAGTCGGACGCTGCTTGTTCTTACTGGCCGCCCAGAACTGAAATAATCACACAGAAACTGTATTAATTAAATCACTGCTTGGCCTATTAGCTCTAGCTTCTTATCAGCTAACTCTTACATATTAGTTTAACCCATCTCTATTAATCTGTGTACCACCACAAGGTCATAGCTTACCAGCCAAATTTCAGCACGTCTATCTCCAGCAGCTCCATGGCATCTTCCTGACTCCACCCTTCCTACTCCCAGCATTCAGTTCTGTCTTCCCCGCATATATAAGTTCTGCCCTATCAACAGGCCAAGGCAGTTTCTTTATTCATTAACCAAGACAGAAGGACCTCCCACATCAATAGAAAGAACACTGCCAAAAGATGTGGCATATTAAGGCGATAGTGTACCATTTGCTCTCAGATTTTAAATTTGGTTCAGTAGATTTTTTTTTTCTAACTGAGAAAATAAAAGCAGTTTATCAGGAGACTTATCTTCTGAGAAGCTCTTTCTGTTAGTAGTATCATTAACATTTGTTACTTTTGTTACTTTGCAAAGTACTGTTGTATTTTTCTCATTTTAAAAGAAATGGTTATTTTTAAAGACTTATTTTGATTATTTTTTAAAGTATGTGAGTGTGCGTGTGTATATGTATGTGTGTATATTTGGCTGTAGATGGGTTTGTACACATGAATGAATGTAGATGCCTGTGAAGGCAAGAAAAGGGCTTCGGATCTCCTCGAACTGGAGTTACAAGGCCGTTGTGAACTGCTGGACGTGGGTGCTGGGATCTGAATTAGGGTCTTCTATAAGAGCAGTGTGCACTCTTAACCATTTAGCCAGGTCTCTAGCCAACCACTTTTTAAATAATGTTAATCCCCTTAATATAATCAGCTTTATGTAGAGCAATGATTCTCAACCTTCCTAGTGCTGTGACCCTTTAATACAGTTCCTCATGTAATGGTGACCCCACAACTATAAAATTACTTCATTTCTATCCCACAACTGTAATTCTGCTACTGTTATGAATCATGATATAAATATCTGATATGCGACCCTTGTGAAAGGGTTGTGGGAACCCCAGAGGGGTTGCAACTCACAGGTCGAGAACCAATGGTGTAGCTAACTATAAAACACTGACAATAGGAGTTTAAAGTACAGTGGAGAGATGCACACACATACATGCGCAGTGCACACACACACACACACACACACACAATTAAAAATAATGGAATAAGTTTTTTTTTGGTGGAATATGGAATTTATTGAGGTTACTTCTAGAGATATAGTCAGTGTGTTGCGAATAGGGACATAGGTGAGCCAGGCCGCGGCACCTTCACAAAGCCCAGCATGGAGGGCTCCTTATAGCTGCATCTCTAAAAGTATCTTTTCCCAAGGCAACATTTTACTGTTTCTGTAACTTCAGGGAGTGATCATAGGGATCTTGGAGTCTTTTCCATATATTTTTGCAGCTAGAATAAATATTTTAAAAAAGTTTAAAATGACGCTTCTTTTAATAAATATAGGTGATAAAGAGAAAATGTAGCATTTTAAGTACTGTGTTTACACAAACAGTAAATAAGATAGAAAAGGGGTTTTGAAGATATTGTACTAGAATATCAAAGTGAGGATAAAATAATTATATAAATGATTTATGAGGTTTTTGAGTTAGTTTTTTTTCCTTTTTTTTTTTTTTTTTTTTTTTTTTACAGGTTGTAAACAAACTTACAGGATCTGAGGGAAGTCGTAATACCTTGTCTGAGAGGTCTTTCTAGTCAGAGTAACCTAATGGACAGTGTGCACAGCCTTCAGGGGCAGAGGTCCAACAGTATAGCTTTGTGAAGTGGAAATGGAAGGGATAAGCGATGCTTTGTTCATCAGCAAATAAACATCACAGTTCCCTCTGAGGTTGCCTTAGCTTGAGTCTGTGTCTAGGGCCGTGCTCAGCAAAGCTAGTAGAGGACTTGTTCTTAAGCAGGCCAAGTATCAAACCCCACAATCTCTTCAGTGTGCATTAAACTTAAAGGTGACTGACCACTGGGACTGTGACTGTCCAGGTAGCTGCCTTCTCTTTAAAAAGCTCATGTTTGTTTGGTTAATCATCTTTGAGAATAGTGTATCTTTCTCTAGCTTGTCAGACAGAGGCATGCTAAATGTGATTAATTTATGTATGTTTTATAAGTAAGCAAGGTAGCAGTTCTTCCATGGTCTCTGCTTCATTTCCTGTCTTGAGTTCCTACACTGAGTTCTACTTTGGTTTCTTTTAATTATGGCCCTCTAAGCCAAATAAACCCTTTCCCCCAAGAGGCATTTGGTTAGTGTTTTATCATAGCAACAGAAAGCAAATTAGGACGCAGGCTAAATATATTTATCTCTGCAAACATCAATTCTTTGTGATAAAAACTTTTGTTGATACAAAACCCCCACAGCTTTTACCTTAAAGAGAATAAGAGGTAGTTTATTCTGTGAACTGTGGGGGAGCACAGATCTACCACACATTCAGTGCTCTAATGTGGAAGCAGTTGCATGAAGTTTATAGTTTTACAGAACAAAGAAAGCCATAGATCAAGGCGAGTTAAAATACTTGGTGGGTATATCAAAGAGATGGGGGAACCTTCTCTGTAAGTCTCATGCTCTCTGATGATGTTCTTAGCTTGTGTAAGCCAGTTTCTGCTAGGGATTTCTGGGAATGTTTGCCTTATGAGATGTGTTGTACTGCTTTGTTCTATCCTTCCTTTACCTGGAATGTGAATGCAATTCCTCCAGTAGCAGCAGCCATAATGTAACCACAAGGACAAAAGCAGTACAGTACAAGGGAAATACAGAAGTCCGGACTTCTGTGGCACCAGTGACATTGAGACACATATATCAACCCTGACATTTATTGTCAAATAATCCTAAGTGACCTGCTATCTAATGTGATAAAGATATAAGACAAAGAAGTAAAAAGAGATGTCATTTAAATATATAAAGTCTTTTAATGTACAGCTTTGTTTTGTGTTGATGCTGACATTTTTACTAAGGGGAAACACAAATAGGACCACTGCAATGCAGTGGTGGGTATATTGGTGACCTGTGATTGCTGTCATATGACTTCATGCAAGTCCATGAATGTTTTCCAAGACTTCACACAGCTTTTAAACATTGTACTCTACTTTGTTTTTTGTTGATTTTGCTAACCTTTTGGGCAACACTAGCAATTCCTAACTCTTTTGATTTTAATTTTTTTGCATACACACAGATGCATATACAGTAAAATAAATATTTCTTAGTAGTCTTAGAAAGTTAGGTAGGTATCTATAAATAGGATTTTACCATTTTTGGGGATTTTCATACTTTACTGCTGAGTTGATACACAGTTATGTGAGAGACTGATAAACAGGAAAGGCAGTTTAAGGGCACAAACTCCAAGCAGACAGAGACTCACTCAGTCCTGGATTTGTTCACCTGTTTGCTGTATGCATCAGGTTCTGAACAGTAGGGTTGTGACACTGGTAACTATTTCACAAGAATGTTGTGAGAACTGAATGGCATGTGATGCATGGGCTTGAGACCTAGTAAAGATGACATGTGAACTGCTGTTAGCTTTCTGTTGAGCTTGTTGCTATTGTTTCACTGTTGTGTATGTTGTATACACGGAAATACAGAAATCTGGATTTCTGTGACACCAGTGACATTAAGACATATATAATCTTCAATCTCTTAGGTGACTGATTGGTGTTTATGTCCTGGACAATATTTATAGCCTTGTGGTCAGCGGTTAGATGCAGTACAGCCGTCTTTATGAATTTCTGTGACAGCACCTGTGGTGACTTGAATAGGAATGGTCCCCGTAGACTAATATTTGAATGCTTAGGGAGTGGAGTTAAGTGTGGCCTTATTGGAGTAGGTGTGGTCTTGTTGGAGGACGTGTATCACAGGGGGCGTGTTTTGGAGTTTGAAATGCCTAAGCCAGGTTCAGTGGCCCCATCCTTCCTGCTGCTTCTGAATCCCGATGTAGAACTCTCAGCTACTTCTCCAGCACCAAGTCTACTCATGTGCTGCCATGCTTCCTGCCCTGACAGTAATGGACTAAACCTGTAAGCTAGTCCCAATTAAATGCTTTCCTTTTTAAGAGTGACTGTGATCATGCTGTCCCTTCACAGCAATAGAACAGTGACGAAGACAGTGCCCGTTTACTTGTGTTTTGAGAGCTCAAGGCAGAGTGATTTGTCTTTAGATTTAGAAATGTAACATTTAAAGTAAGAATTATTTTTAAGGCAAAGTTAATTGATAGGAAGTTTTATCAAGGCTCTATTTAGGAATTTTATTTAGTTTAGATCATATGACATTTTCTTTTTCTCAAAAGAAATTCTCTCTGAGTAAATGAGCCCTTTATTAGCTCATGTGTCATTGAGTAGACATGGTAGAGAGAGCTTTGAAGGAGGACAGCATTAAGACAGTAAGTTTTCGGTCAGTCACACCTTGAGCCTCTTAATATATTCAATGGTTACCTTTGAATTGATAACTTGCTTAAAATTGAGCGGGATGGACTACCTGACAGACTTCCTCTTTCTAGATGGTCAGTAGCAGCTGTGCTGGGTAGTGATGAGAATTCTGCATGTGGCGGCTACTAGCCATATGTGGTTCTTGGAATAATTAAAATTAAATAAGACAGAACTATATCAATCCCTTGATTATATTTGCACAGGGTAAGTGTTCAGTAGCCACAATGCAGTCAGATGGCAGTGCATAGATCTGCATGTCTGGGTTTGCCTTTTGAGTTTAGTATTCACTAGATCACATGCCCTTGAGCAGGTTACTTGGTTCTTGGTATGCCTTAATTTCTTCATAGTATAAAAGGGGACAGATGACCTTTTGTTTGTTTGTTTAAATTTGTGAGACGGGGGTTTTTCTGTGTAGCCCAGGCTGCCCTGGAACTTACTTTGTAGATGAGGCTGGCCTTGAAACAGAGATCTGCCTGCCCTTGCCTCTGATTGCTGGAATTAAAGTTGTGCACTACTCCTGCTGCCACCGCCCAGCAGGACAGAGATTCTTATAAGGTTGTTAATTGTGGAGAAAGTGAGTCAATATTTGTAAAGCAGCACCTGGCAAGCAGGAAAAATGTTTGTTAAATAAACAAATGTTTGTTACATAGATTTATTATACATTTTTATACATTATTATATAGTTATACCTGTTGAATATATTTATAATATGTTTAGTGTACATTATTATACATTTAGATTTATTATATTTTATGATTTTACATTTTTATACATTATATATTTATACATGTTAAATAGAATTATTATACATTTATTATATGTTATTATACATTTAGATTTATTATATTTTATGATTTATTGTTTTGTAATCTTTTTGTTCTTCCTCTATTTTCTGTTGGCTTTTAAAGAAAAGTGAAGTGTACTTTTTATTTTCACATTTTGTCATAATTGAGAACACCTTTTCTACGCTTCTGGACAGAGCAGTACCTTTGCCAGCCCGCGCCTTGCAGTTGCTGGCTTTGTTCCATCCTCATCTAGTCTGTTCCTCCTGTTTCAGCTCATCACAGCCTTTGTTGAAAAATATTTGATGCTGCTGATACCCCTCTTTAGATGGTGTGTAAACTCCTTTAGAATGTGCATCTTATTTATGCACACAATAAATGTTCAGGGTGTGCTTCTTCAATAAGGGAACCATTTAGTTTTGAAAGGTAACTAGTATTTTCATTAATATCAAAACTATATTTTTCCAAGTACTCTCTGAAGTGACAGGAACCCCACACCCATTCCACCATCTGTGATGGCGTCTCTGAAACATGCTGAGAGTATCTCTGCTTCTGTCTATGTCTCTGTGAAGAGGAGCAAGGTATTTCTGTTATTATCATTTGCTTCCCTGCAATACCATGACATGCAAATCACTGATGTCAGCACCTTGTGGATGGCACTTTAATACAGGGTCTGGTCCTGGCTTCTCAATGCTTTAAGTTATCTCTGTGTTTGAGATGACTTGTATGATCAGATACATATTGTGAGTGCTACCTTATGTTGGTGAAGAGTGGATTATTACAAAACTGCAGATACATATCAAATGTATGGTTTTACATGTGAAGGCACTTGGGCCTTGGAGACACTGAGACACTGAAAGTATTTGTGCTTTTTTGGATTTTGTCAGGGTGACTGGGGTAGGAAATACCTGGGCGTGCAAGAGTAGAGATACCCAGCTCCATTTAAAATGACTTAGAGTAACTTTTTGAGCATATTCCCACACACTACCTTATAGTATATATATATTTAATTTTTGAGTATTTTTAATAAGCCATGACTTTGAGTCTTAGAGAAAATTTAGTTTGAAGAATGCAGTGATCCATGTCTGTACTTGTCTGGTGTTTGCTTCCTTATAGTTTATCATCAGTGATGAATGTACATACAAATAATGGGTAATTGGTAAATGTAGTTGGTTGCTTCAGTACTGAGAGCATTCAATTCTTAGTATGACTTTATTACTGAAGCAGACTGCCCAATAGATATTATGAATATTCTCCAGAGAGTAATTTGGGTTTCAGTAGTTATTTAGATTGGTGCTTGGAATTAAGTGTTTGTTTGTACCACTATCATAATATAATTTAAATGTCATTTAAACGTGCTGAAACATCTTCATTCAAGTAACTTGTTACTCTTTGAAAACGGGCTGCTTGAGTATTGTTTCTCTCCTGTTTGGCAGATACCAGATGCAGTGATTAATAAAGGTCATTATACTACTTAGTCATGGAGAGCTTTTAATGATTACCTGAACATCTGCTGGGTTCATCACTGCAGTTACTAGAAACATTAACAAATTATAGATGCTGGATCTTAAAAATATGGCTTAGGCTAATGAAAGTATTTTTTAAGAATGTTTGAATATTCTTGAAGTTTTAAATAATTTTGTGAGGGCCCTTATCTTTCTGTAAAGTGCACAATCCAAAATGTCAATGAAGCAGTGTTTTGGAGTAGTGGTTCTGAAGCTCCTGCTTCCTGCTTATAGTTTCTCTCTCTCTTTGGCTGGGTTTATCTGTGTACACACCTGGTAGGCAGCTATGCTCTCCTGTATGTTGATTACCATGAGAAACCTGAATTTGGAAATGAGAAATTTGAAGTATGACTGAAGAAAAGAAAGAAAGAGACCTTACTATAGTGGGTTCCCATGCACCATAGTTCTGTTTGTGGACTGAGACAACAGAGTGCAGATTGGACAGATGCAGCAGAGGGGTTAGAGAAGAAGTGTACATGGCTGCTAACTCCTGAGAAGATGCTTGGTGTCAGAAGTATGAGAATGATGTGTAGCATTAGAATTGCGTATAGATGGACGAAGCTTATAGCTCGGTGAATGTTTCAAGCTGTACAGATAGATGGACTAAGTAGGGCGGTTACAGTGGCTTGACTAACCAACTCTTTTTACGTTCAGTGTTTGCCTTCGTGAGTGTGGGCTAGCTGCTGTTTTGTATCCTTAGATCCAAAAATCATCAGAAGGAAAAAGAAAAACAAAAAATCTAGAGTGAGTGGTACATGTAAGGAAACCCAGTACTTTCTTCCAAACCACAAACAACCACCACATGACCACCACTGCAAGCTTTTAGGGAATCTGCTTTTTTGTTTTTTCTTTTAAATCTTGCAGCATTTCTGTTAAAATGATTTGGGTTCTTATTAGCAGAGAAGTTATGTGAATATTATATAGGAATCTCCAGTGTTTGACAATTCAGTGGCACACTAATGAAATGTCATTTGCCTGAGACTGGCCACAGTTAGCAATGTGAGTGATGTTTAGTGTGATTGTGTGTTATAGGTAAGAGCCAAGTTGGTAAACTTGAATTGTTTATTTTAAACTTATTTATTGTGTGTGCTTCTGAAGATGAATGTGTAAAGGGGGGGGGGTGAGTCAAATAATCCCAAACTAACTCCAAAAGAGTATTCCAAGATTATTCTTTATTGTAAGGGAAAAATTCGTGGAACAGGAATGTGAGGTCCAACCTCAGGGTGTGGAGCATGGGAACGAGAGAGAGAGAGAGACAGAGAGAGAGAGAGAGAGAGAGAGAGAGAGAGAGAGAGAGCTGGGTGACTGGTGTTTTTCTCTGTGTACCCAAAAAGTCATGCCCCAACCTGGCCAGCCTCTTAAAGGTCATTGGCTGAAGAAGGTTCCCCTTCATGCCTCCAATCTGTGTGCTAGTGCAGATGTGCTTGTGCCCCAGTGAGTGTGGAAGTTAGAGATATTTTTCAGGAGTTGACTCTTTCATTCTGCCTTGCTCAGTCAGGGCCCATCTTGTTTCTGCAGTCACTCCAGGCTGGCTGGCCCAGGAGTTTCTGGTCAGTTCTCCAGTCGCTGCTTCCTGTCTCTCAATAGGACTAATGGTATAACATGTGCATACCACTGCATCTGGTTTTTAACATGGACTCGAGGGGTCAAACTCAGGCCATAAGGCTTGTGTGGCAAGCACCTTTACCTACTGAGCCATATCCCTGGCTCCTGATACATGTTTTTTAGTCTTTATTTCATCTTGATTACCTATTCCAGTCTGTGGCTCAGTGTTGTAAGGAAGTTAATATTTTTTCCTCCATGCACAGTATGCAGTAAGGCCCGTACTGTAGCGTTGTTTCGGTCTCCCCGCTCTACTATAGACTGCCAGTAGAAGAGATATTTATGCACTATAATATGTCCCCACAGCGAGGACGGTGTAATGGAACTGAACAACCTGGGAAAGAAGTTGAAAAGTTTTAAAGAATATGGGTAGTACGATTCTTTGCATGCTTTCGTATGTGTATGCTTGTGTACCATCTGTGTATGAACATGATACCATTATATATCTGTTTGGAATGTGCAGTGGAGAAAGCTTTGAAAATACCATTAACATAGGGGAGTAGGATTGAGAAAGGGAGGAGAGGAATGAGATTGTATTTTTAATTTAAAAGAATTTAAGATTATTATTTGATTATAGCATTTCTCCTTTCCCTTTGCTCCAAGCCCTCCTCTGTACCCCTTCCTGCTCTCCTTCAAATTTATGGCTTCTTTTTTAATTCTTAACTAATTGTTATTGCATGTATGTAACTGTATGACTCTCCATGTGTTTTCCCAAATATAACCTATTCAGTCCAAATAATGCTTCCTGTATATATGTTTTCAGGGCTGACTGTTTGACACTAGACAACCAGTTGGTATGCTTTTCTCTGAGGAGGACCACCTTTCCTCTTCCCAGCTTTCCTCAGTAGCCTGTAGTTCTGTGTGTAGGGTTGATGTCTCATGGACTTTTCTCCATTCAGTGTGGCTTAGTCATTGGTGTCATCCTTGTTCAGCCCACAGTCATGTTGGTGAGACTTTATGGATGGCTGACATTACTAGGAGACATAATCTTACGGTAGGCTCCCTGGTTCTCTGGCTCATAGAATCTTTTCTCATACACTCCCATACCCCTTTTGCAATGTTCTCTGAGCCTAAGGTAAGGGAGTGTTTTGTAGTTGTGTCCATTGGACCTGGGCTCTGCAACTCTGCACATTGATTGGTTGTGGTTTTCTGTAGTTAGTGGTGTTCATCTGTTGCAAAGAGAAGTTTCCTTGATGAGGGCTGAAGACTATTCTGTGGGTATAAGGGCAATTGTTTATAGATTGTTATTAGGGATCATTAGTAAATTAGTGGCTATAGAGTCTCTTCTAATAATCATGACTTCACTAGCATTGAGCAGTTTAGCTAGATTCCTAGTACTAGACATGGTTTCTCTCTTGTAGGGCAGGTCTTAAGTCCAGTTAGAGAGCTGTTGGTTACCACCAAGACAAGCTTCCACTGCTGCATCCTCAGGTCTACCAGAGATTGCAGCTTTCTTGATAGATCTCTTCATGACTTGACTATCTTTCAAGAATGTATTAGCTGGTGGATTAGAAAACTAAGTGTTCTGTGTGAGCTCTAGCAATATTTATTTATTTATTTATTTATTTATTTATTCTTTATTTATTTGGGTGTACATGGTTTGCATATGAAGGTCAGAGAGCAAGTTGTCCAAGTTGACTCTCCTTGCCATGAGGATTCTGGAGACTGAGTTCAGGTCTTCAGGGTTGGTGGCAAGTACCTTTACTTGATAAACCATTTCACTGCCTCCAGTGTAATTTCTTTTTTAATATGGAACACTTAATGAATTTACATGCCATACCTGGACAGGGTCCATGCTAATTTTATCTGTGTCAGTCCAATTTTAGTAATGTGCTGCCAAAGTTATCACTGATGTGACTTTTAAAATATTTTTTTATCATCTTTAATTATGTAGGTGTGTGTGTCTTCATGTAAGTATGTACATGTGAGTTGAGTGTTGGTGCCTGCAGAGACCAGAAGTGTCAGAAACCCAAAGCTGTAGTTGCAGCTATTGTGAGCTGCCTGATGTGGTGCTGGGATCTCAGCTTGATCTTTTGGAAGAGCAGCAAGTACTCTTAACTGTTGAGCCATCTCTCTAGCCCTGTGATTTTCTTTTTTAATGCAAGAAGCACAAGTCTTTTAAAAATATTTTTATCTTATACACATGGGGGTTTTAGGTATATCTGTGCACCACATGCATTCTTTTTGTCTATACAGGACTTTGGATCCCTGGAACTGGAGTGAAGGATGATTGTTTGCTTCCATATAGGTACTGAGACTTGAACTTGGGTCCTCTGGAAGAACTGTCAGTGTTCTTACTCATGAGCCATCTCTCCAGTCCCTATTTTAAGAATTCTTGATGAAATTACTTGAAATTTTATTTTAGCATCTTACCACATATAGACTGTGGTATTTTTCCTAGTCTATAATCAAAATAGATTTTAGTTTAAGTGGTCTTCCTTCCTTCTTCCCTTCCTTCCTTTCTTTCTCTCTCTCTTTTTTCTTTTCTTTCTTTGAGACAGAGTTTCTCTTTGTAACAGTCCTGGCTGTCCTGGAACTCATTTTGTGGATCATGCTGGCCTCGAACTTACAGAGATCCACCTGCCTCTACCTCCAAAGTGCTGGGATTAAAGGCATGAGTCACCACCACCTGGTAGTTTTTATTTCTTTTTATAGTTATTTTTCCCATGACTTTTTAAAAAAGGATTTTTGTATTGTTTTTAAGTGTGTGTGTGTGTGTGTCTGTGTGTCTGTGTGAGCGTGTATACTTAAGTGTAGGTACCCAAGGAGGTTTGAGGTGTCAGATCCCTGCAGAGATGGAATTACAGGTGATTGTGAGCTGGCCAATGTAATGTGGTTGCTGGGAACTGAACTTGGGTCCCGTGGAAGAGCAGCAAAGGCTAAGCCATCTTTTTAACCCCTATCTTCTGACTTATTTAGGCAAGCAATTATTTTCTATATCTTATTTTAATGTATGTTCCCCATCTCTAATTTTCCGTGTCTAGTCTTTAACTTGGAATAAAAGCCACCATCAGTTTGCTCTTACTTGTTTGTAAAAGTCATTCTGAATGAAAATGGGTAAATTAGCTCTGAGTGAAGGTTTTCAGAGACTTGTTTTTGGATAATTACCTTTTTTTTGGAACCCTACTTTTACTTTTTAGAAATCTTTTTCCCTTTCTTCGTTAGCCTCTGGGTCTCTGCTTCTTTGTTATTTGAGACAGCTTGGTAAGTGAAGTGTTGCTTAACTTAAGAAATGGAAGTTGCTATTATTGAGTTTAAAAATGTCCTTAGACTATATACTTTTTTTTAAAAAGGTATTTTTGAAATTTGAATTTTGTTTTGTTTGTCTTGCTGTATAGACCAGGTTGGTTCTGAATTCACAAAAGATTTGCCTATTTCTTCCTCCCAGGTACCGAGCTTAAAAGGAGGCACCCATGTCCAGCCTGAGATTCTAATTCTTTTGCCTTAGAGTGTGAAGTAGACATTGTTATTTGAATCAGTATTGCCTTTAACTTAAATATGCTGAAGCATTAGTATTTTTAATCTATAATTTCCAGAAACTCCTCTAACTCAGTTTGTGTGTTATAGTGTGTGTATTGTAAACAGAGTATATTTATATTGATATATATATGCACACACACACACAGTCTGTGGTTTTAGACAGAATATGTTTACTACTTGAACTCTTAATTTAGGAATTTTAACAGTCTTACTGGCTGTTGTTGCTTCTCTGTGATTTTTCCCCTAAAGTGTTTTTTAAAAAATTAAATTGTGTTAGCATTTGAACTAAGTATGTCATCTAGATAATTATAAAACATCTCCTAATATTAGGCAAAATAAGTTATGCTTAAATGTGGTCATTGTACTTTGGATTTGAACATTAACCAAAAACTCTAGGAAAGCAGTACTCATGTTTGCCCTTCCTTTGTACTAGAAGGGAGTTAATCTGTTTGAGATTTTTAAAATATAGCTTAAGTATGATACCTGCAATTTGACTATGATTAAACGGCAGGGTTTGTTTATAGCAACTTGGCTGAAATAAATCAGTGTGGTGGTCCATAGGAGTAGGAGTTGTTGGAGGGAGAGGCACATTTGAATTGCACAGGTGGAAAGGTGCAGTGACCACAGGGTCAGAGACATTGAAATTAATATTACAGGTGTCCAGGTACAGATACTAGAAGATTACAAGGAATGAGCTCAGTTTCAGGGTGTGCCTTTCCAGTTCTGTTTATCTGCAAGTGTCTTTTCATTAAATTTGGAGGGATGTTCTTAAAAATAGTTGAAATGTTAAGTTGGTAGTAATTTTATTTCAGTATTTTAAGGTTGTTTTTTCACTCTCTTTTTTTCATAGTTTTTGTTTAGGAATTTTATTCCCACTTATTGAAAACTTATCTGGCCCTTTCTCTGCTTTTTAAGATTTCTTCTTTGCCCTTTAATTTTTGCAAGTATTTCTCATAAGTGCCTGGAGTTCTTAATATTAATGGTAATTGATATTGTTTTGTTCTTTTAAGTTTTTTTTATCACTTCTTCAAAAACCACATCTCCACTGCCTTCCATTTCTGGGACTCTGATAATAAATATGCCATACTATTTCCTTGAGTTTTAAGTGTTGCCCATGGTCTCATATCCCTTTTCTTTTTTCTTTTTCTTACAATCTATATGTTTTCAGATTTGTCTAAAAAGTTGATCTTTTCAATTGTATCTAATTTGGTGTCAAATTGAGTTTTTAATTTTAGTGATTGCATTGAATCTGATTCTTGAAAAAAAAATACTTACATGGTGTTGGTTCCATCCCCCCACTTTCTCTCTTCCTTTTCCTCTCATTCCCTTCCTTCTTCCTTGATTGACAGGCATCATGGATTTGTGCTATTCTGTGAACTATCTAGTACTAATTACTAGAGTTGATTAATGAGTGGATGGAGTTGTAGTCTCTTGACATTGGTTTTATGAGTGAGTAATCTGTTATTTCTGTTATTCTTGTCCAAATCACATTTTCTTTATTCTTTACAAGGAAACATAGAAATTCATATTAGTTGTAGAAATGTTCTAAAGGCTTGGATTTAAGTAATGGTTTTATTATTGGCAAGCCATGTATGACTTGGCAATTATTGTACCTTTATTTTGAATTCAACAAATGTTTGAATTCCATGGCCAATATATGGTTGTGGGCTTATATAATAGTGAGACAAATAAAAAATTCAAGGAGATTGAAAAGAATACAAAGAATTTAGTGAGAAATTTTGTGTATAGTGTGAAGGGGAAATTAATTGTTAAAATGACACCAAGCTTTTGAGTTTAAAGCCTGGAATGCTAATGCTATAAGTGGAATAAGTAAATGAGGAGGAATGTTTAGCATTTATGAATTTTCTGCATGATGTAAATTGTATTACTGCAATATAAAAGAGTTTGCTCAATCTTATTCTCATCAAAAAAGTATTGGTTAACTTCACCAAGCCTGTTGTTGTAAAATTCCTAGGACCCGTGTCCACAGGCAGCACTGTAAGATTAGTCTTTAAACCATGTAGTTACACACATTGCAAAACCATGGCTATGCTAAGAACAGTTCAGCACTCAGCAGCATTATTTCCTTATTTTGAAGAGGATTAAGATTGACATCACAGGATTTATGGTAGTGTCCCTTTACAATTTTGAGTTCTATACTCAAGGCTGACTCATTCTGACTCACTGTTTAAATTCACTGTCATTCAAAAACTCTTTCATTCTGTTTTTCTTTTTTTAGGTTTTATTTCTCCCCAATGAATAGAATCATTGTAGAAAGTCTCACATTGCTGAACACAGTCTTTTTTTTTAAAAAAATAAATTGGTGTATATATGCAGTTATATAAGTACATTAAAAGCCTTTACAAATAGTGTCTTGTTTTGCTCTTTGGTCGTAGCAGGAAGTGTAGTCTAGTGAGAGCTAGTAGTGTGTGAGAGTAGTGAGACAACAGACTCCTGTTAGCCTCAAGTGAGACAAGAGACCCTGTTAATTGAATGAACATGCAAGAACTGCATTACTTAGTGGAAATGTACATCCCTTACATAAGGAATGTGCTAAATTTAATTGTAGCTAATTAGTGTCTATTCTAGGAAGTACAGTCAGGCTGAATATCTCAGTTTAGTAAAATAATCACTCTGACACAGCCATTTCAAAAACATTTGATCAAATAAAATTTCAGGAAAGAAATGTGAACACTTCTCAGACTATGTTGGGATCTCAGTTAAGATCCTGGGTACATAAGCCTAACATAGTCTGCTGTAGAGATCAGTGACTTTGTTAGGCTACTGATTGACACTTAACATGTAGTTCGTTGGTTAGGACTTGGCATCAGAGGGGCCAGAGTCTGACCCCTTAGGAACTATGCCCTGCTGTGCCATTAACCTCCCGAGCCAGTTTTTGCATGCTTGCTGTAGTACCTATGTCATCATGGTGTGATTGGCCATTCTGTAATTTTATTGACCAGCAATTAAGTGTCAGGGTCCTGTTCCAGGCACTGGTTAGACTAGCAAATAAAATGCTGCACATTGAGCTGTGAGCTAGAAGAGGAGTTGAAAACAAGCCCCACACAAAGAGATGATGAATTCAGAATTTTCTGTGAAGAAAGACACGGGGTGTCATACAACAGACATTTTCCCGGGGAAGTACTTGTTAGGTTGGAAATGGAAAAGTGGTAGGAGTCAGCCATAGTGAATTTGACAAGGAACAGAAAGTGACTGGCTCCTAGGCACCTTATGGGCTATCACTTAAGTAAAATCTTTAGGAAGCAACTGGCCTCCAAAGTTTGTGCCACAAGGCGTGCAGTGAAAAGCAGGTCCTGTTTGGAAAGCTGTGGGCTGCATGCCCAGCTGGCCGGTGAGCACTTTTTGTTCTGCTCATATCTTTGCTTTGATAACAGTTTAGAAGTGGAAGACTAGAAGATAAATTCTTGAAAATATGAAGTTTGGGTAGAATAAAGCAAAATTTAAAATACTCAGTGATTATCAGAGCTTTTATTTTTTCAGGTTTACTGCTGTGTAACTTTTTAAAAATACGATCCATCCATTTGAAGTACAGCTTGATGAATTTTGGTAATTTTATATAGTCACATAATCACTGTCACTTCCTGATACAGAATAATTCCACCAAGCCTAAATATTTTTTGTTTTCTTGTGCTTTGTGCTCTGACAGCCTCAGGCAGTCACTGCTGCACTTTCTGACACTGTAGATCTGTCTTCTCTAGAATTTCATGTAAATGCATTTACACAGTAGGAGGTCTTTGGGTTTGAAATTGGTGTCAATCTGTGCTATTGATAGTTCTTTTTTTTTGTTGAACAATATTCCAAAGTATGAATTGACCACAATTTTCCAATCTGTTTACCAGCTGACATTTATATGTTCCTAGTTTTGGATTGTATGAATGTCTACACAATCTTTATTAAGTATGTGTTTTCATTTCTTTGGGATAAGTACTTGGCAGTGAGAAGCTGGGTAATGTGGCAAAGTTTACCTTTAACATCTGTGATTCCTCTCTTTAATGTGGCTGAATCATTTTGTCTTCTCACCACTACTGTCTGAGAGTTCTAGATGCTCCTTATTGTTGTCACCTCCTTTCATTCCTTTGACTTTATTTGTAGTAGTATCTCATTGTAGTTTGATTTGCCACCCCCCCCCATGATGGGTGAAGCTGTCTTTGTATAGTCCTTGGCTGTTCAGATATCTTTTGTGATGTGTCTGTTCAAATACATTTTTGCCTATTAAAAAACACCTTATATTTAGAGTTGTGTTTTGAGTAGAAATAAACCTTTATCAGATGGCATATGTCTTACAAATGTCTTCTTCTAGTGTTTGGTTTGTCTTTTTATTGTACTTCTAATAGGATAAGAATAGGAGTTTTAATATTTTAGACAGATTTATTTATATCTTATGTCTATGAGGGCATTGCTTGGTGTGCCTGGTGCCCTTGGAGGCCAGAAAAGGGCATTGCATCCTCTGGAACTGGAGTTGCAGATGGTGTCAGGCACCATGTGGGTGCTGGGAAACCCAGCAAATCTGGGTCCTCAACACGAGCAGCAAGTGCTCATAACCACAGAGCCATTTTTCTTGTTGAAGTTTTTGCCATTTTTTCTATTGTAGTTTGTGCTTATTTTAGTTAAAAGAAAAATTACATATCTCAATGCTTTGAAGATACAAATTTGATAATTTTTGCTCATGTGTGTGTGTGTGTGTGATTTATTACAGCTTAATTCTTGTGTACTGTGAAAAGTAACGGCCAAGTTATTTTTCCCTAATAGAGATAAACTGTTTATTTCAGAACAATGTGTTTAAATGAATGTCATTTCCCTGTGAGTTTCTGTTGACACCCCTTGAATCTATGAAATCTTACCACTTATAGCCATTTTTTTTTCTTCCAGTAAGAATTTGAACCTGGTAATAGAGCTTAATTATACATGTATAAATCCATTTTGTTTTCTCGCTTTAAGTATGAATGTTAGGAGGTTATGGGGACAGTGAAAAGAACTGCTTTCCAAGGACAGTTCCAGCTACTAAGTTATTTGTTAGTAAGAGGTAAAAATGATGGCAATGGCAACTTCTTATATTTACAAGAAAAGTTTATGTGCCAGTAGTGGTATGTGACTGTCTTTAGAAAAGAGCATTAGAGTTATAGTAGAGTAAATTAGGGTTGGGTTATACTCATAGCCCGGAAGAATCAGAAGACAATCTTTAGCTACTACTTATTTCTGTGAGAAGGAAAAGATAAAGGAATATACACAAAATAGAATGGCTTTGGGAGCTCTTTGAGTTTGCCTTTTAAAGGGTGTTAGTGAAAAATGAAAGAGAAAGCTTATAACTGGTAAGAAGTGAAAGAATAAGAAGAGCCATAGCTCAGGACTGGAGTTTAATTCCCAGAACCTACTTACAAAGCTATATGTGATGACACTCATGATCCCAGTACTAGGGAGGTGGAGAGAAGCTGATCCCTGTGGCTTGCTAGCTTTGTGAGTTCAGGGCCTAACAAGAAACCTTGTTGTAAAAAAAACAAACCAAACCAAAAAACCAAGCAAGCTACCAACCAACCAACCAAACAAAAAATCAAGGCTGCTAGGCTGCAAAGTAACTCAGTGTGGGTAAGATGTTGCCAAGCAGGACAACTCAGGTTGGATTCCCCAAAACTTGCATGGTAGGAGAGAACCAATTGTCCTCTTTTCTCTGTACACAGGCTGTGGTACATGTGCAGCCTTCCCACAGACTCATATACCCACAAGTAAGTGATAAATATCTCTGAAAAATTTAAAAATATTTTAGAAAGTTTTAGAAAGTTTTATTATTCCTTTATTGAAAGAAAATATTTGTTAGGATTTTTTTCAGGCATAATAAACATGAGCTAACTAAAACAACCATTTTTCTGTTTTTTCATATATATATATATATATATATGTATATATTCTCATATATTTGTGTATTTGTTGTTTGAAAGAATAGGCAGCCTAAGGAACTGTTAATGATATTTGGGGTGTTAGGGTATTAAATAAATAAATAAATATATGTATATATAAATAAATAAGTATGTAAAAATATGTACCTGCTATATTCTAGGAGAACAAATGATGGTGGAGAAAATGTCATGTAAGTAAGAATCTTATAATTAGCCGGGTGGTGGTGACACACACCTTTAATCCCAGCACTTGGGAGGCAGAGGCAGGAGAATCTCTGTGAGTTCGAATCCAGCCTGTCTACAAGAGCTTGTTCCAGGACAGGCTCCAAAAGCTACAGAGAAACACTGTCTCGAAAAATCAAAAAAGAATCTTATAGTTAATTATTAGACCATATTTAATTTATTGTATTCAGTCAGAGTCAAGGTATTAGCTAGAGTGTCTTAGGGTTTTAGATTATTGAACCATTTTTTGGTGACTAGGATGAAAATTTAGGTATAATTGGATTTATAAAGGGAGTGGAGTAAATATAGTTGGTAATGATAAAGTATGAATATGAAATTTAGATTTACAGGCTAGAATTATGGGCCATGATGAAAAAAACATTAAAAATACCATATCAAGTTCTGTACTGAGATGGAGAAAATTGCTAAGAGGACTAAGAGATTTTAATTAAGTCAATGCTAATATATATATAATCACCTTGCCAGCCCAGCACTGGAGGGCAAGGCATGCTTGTAGTCTCCGTGTTAAGCGCACTTGATTCTCTTCTTGGGTATCACACTGAATTTGGAGATCAAGTTTTAAAGAGGATCTTACTAAATATCATGTGTTGAGCAGTGTGAGAATATCTCAGTGGTTTGTATTTATAGGACTGTCATGTGAAAAAAACTTCATTTTGTTTTGAGAAAAAAAGAAAGACATTTCTAATAATAGCAAGAACATTTCAAGCTGGGGTGGGCTGACCTGTGAGCTTGTGAGATTTTCATCTCTGGAAGCATTGGAGGAGAAGCTGAGTGACCTAGGGAGAGATCTTTCAGAATATTAGTCATGTGAGGTTGATCTTAAAATCCAGTCCTTTAAACTTAAATAAATAAATAAATAAAAAATTAAAATGTTTTTTTTCCTTACGTAACTCCATAGTCAGTTTTATCATTCAGTCATGACTTTGTTAATAAGTACCTTATATTTACATAGCACTTAAAAACTTTCAGATGCTTCCATGAGTCTGACTCAATATGAGCTTCACAAGAATTTTATGAGCTGGGCAAGATTATTATTTTATAATTAATAGGCAGCTGTAGCTTATTGAGTGTGGATTCTGGATTCCAACTGTGTTTAGATCCTGCTCTGCCACCTGCTGTGGGAGACATGGACACTTGAGAGTGTGTCCTTTTCCTCTTGTGCAACTTAATAATTGTGACTACAGTAGAGCAAGCATTGTTTGAGCTAACACATGATAGAATGCGTTAACATCTGTTTAGAGTATTAGAACTGCTTTAAGTAGCACCTGATACAGTTGACAGTAAATGTTTCTTTGTCTGACATCTTTTATCTCACAGTTGAAGAGACTCAAGCTCAGGCAAGCTGTGACTTGCCCAGGCTAACATCAGTGAGCAGCCGAGAAATCATTTAGAGTGTTGTTGAAATGGATAAAAGCAAATTACAAATGGGGTAGCATTTTTGGTAGATGGATTAGTTGTTTGGGACAGAATTGGTTTTGTAAATCAAACAGACTGTTGTAAAACTCTTGACTTTAGACTTTAGGAGAGCTGAAGTTTGCGAGTGTTTACTGATATCCATGTATTCCATACATAATTTCACAGGAAAGCCCTTTCTACAGCATGGTTGTAATAGAAGATAACCACATTTCCCAAAAGATTATGGTGCTTGATAGTGTCAAAAGGCAGTAACTTCAGTTTCTGTTGGCATTCCTATGTACTTGCAGTATGAGAACAGCCTGAGCTTCTGGTTTCTGGAGCAAATGGGCCAGACTTCAGGCGTGGCCTGTAAGAAAAGTCACATGACTCTCTTTATGATATTGAAGTAACAGAGTGTTCACATTGAAATTTGAGATAAAATTTTTCCAACTTTAGATAAACTCCTCTTCAGATTAAGTTACCAACTGCCAAATAGTTCTCTCAAGTAAGAAACAGTTGGTGTTGTGTAGTAACCTGGTTGTCTCCCATAGATTGTATTGTGTGTTTTGAGATAGTCCCCATTGCCTTTCATTGCTGATAAAGTTTTGTGTTAAGTTTCTTACTTGAAGGGCACATTCATTGGTTGTAAGCATCTTGAGGACACACATTTTGCCTTCCACATGGGGGTTTGTGACACTATGAATCATTTTATAAACTGAAGAACCCCACTAGGCTGACTATTAAAATAGTCATGTAGAGCTACAGAGATGGCTCAAGTGATAAAGCGCTTGCTGTGCATCTATGATGACTTGAGTTCGGATCCCCAGGGAACAGACATCAAGACACTAATTTGACAGCCAGTCTAGTCAAATTGGTGAGCTCTAGGTTCAACTAGAGACCTTGTCTTAAAAAAATAAAGTGACAAGTGACAAAGGAAGAAAACAGGTATTGATTGCTGGCTTTCACAAACATGCACGCACACATGCTTATGTGCACACATGCTTATGCACTCACACACTTAATACACAGACATATACAAAAAGTTAAAGTAATGTGCTATTAACAAGGGTGGTAATATTTGTATGTTAGCAAGTTTATTAAAGCTTTTTGTATGTATTAATCCCTTGCTAACCATGAAAGTTTTGTTCTTGAAAAGCAGTGGGGGTTTTTTTTTTGACAAAACTATGGTTAGTTGGCAAGATCAGAACCCTGTGCAAAGCAGTTTAAAGGAAAATCTTCCTAAAACACATCTATTTCAAAACAACTCAGGTGCATTGCAGGTAGGTAAATTGACTAGAGCATTACAGTGTTATCTGTTTCTTGGCTTATACTTAAGCTTAAAATATTGGAACCAGACTTTGATAGCATAGTGTTTGGTCCTGTCAACATTTGTGTGACCTTTAGATCCTTTTGTTTCGTTCTTCACTGAGGTGATCGAGTTTGTTTCTCTGGGCCTTCTCTTGTGTTCACATATTGAGAAGATGTGACAAAGATGATCTCTTTCCCCTCTGTTCACCACATGCACAATCCTTCTCAACGACCTGGTGGAATTCTTCTGATCACAGGAGAAAAGCAGTATCTTTGGCCTTGGTCATTGTGTCTATCTCTTCTTTTGTATCGTTGCTTCTTTTAGAGCAGCAAAGAAAGTGAGCACATGGAAGGAGGCTTGTGTGTCAGAAATTCGAGCCACCCTGTGCCCCAGTCTCCCCAACACAGTCTGGTTCCTTGTGTGGACAGGCTGTGTTAAATTTCCAGCCTTTTTCCCAAGAAGTTTTCTTCTAATGTATATTATCTTTCCAATAAAACATGTTTTGTGTCTCGACTAGGTGGTAAATACACGTGATAAGCAATGAGAAGTGCACTGAAGTGCCCCTCCCTCCGTTCAGTACCCAGTATCAGTTCTGTGGATAACCACTGGGTTACTGTGTGTCTTTGTGCAGATTTCTAACCCCTGGCATTTCTGACCATTTTTCAGAACCTGGGTTGTTCCCTTCAACTACATACTTAAAATATGCCTTGGAGATGAATCCAAATAAGTAATCCAAATAAGTAAATAAGTAACAAATGTAATTTTGTTTTATTTTTCTTTTAAAGACAAAGGCTCATCTGTAGTCCAAGCTGGCTTTGAATTCATAGTAATCTGCCTGCCTCTACTTTCTGAGTGCTGGCATTAAAGGCATGCACCTAGCTGGTACATGTAATTTTGCTTCAAGATTTAAAAATATTTTATTCGGGCCTAGAGAGATGGCTTAGCAATTAAGAGCATCGACTGCTCTTCCAGAGGTCCTGAGTTTAATTCCCAGCAACCACATGGTGGCTCACAACCATCTGTAATGATATCTGGTGCCCTCTTCTGGTCTATAGGCATACATGCAGGCAGAACATTGTATACATAATAAATAAATAAATTTTAAAAAAATTTTTTTATTCTATCCATCTGTCCATTGTCCATCCATATATTATGTGTATATACACATATACATACATACACACATACACACATACATACATACATAGTATGCATGTATGCATGTATGTGTCCTGGAAAACTTGTTTAATTCTACCATATAGTCCCAGGGATCAAACTTAGATCAACAGGCTTGATAATAGGCAATGTTAGTCATTGAGCTATTTTACCAGCCCCTGCTTCATGGTTTTTAATGGCTGGATTGATAGTTATTTACATTATTTCTATGCTTTCTTGATGCATCGTCAAGTTGGTTATATTTATTAAAAATAATTTAGATGACTTATAAATGGCAGTTACTTTGGACAGTTTCCTCAATGAGTTAGAGGCACATTCCCTGAATCCCCACCTTCTTTTTATTTATGGCACTTTGACTAAACCTAGGGCTTCTTGAAGGACAGAGAAGTGTTGTACCATGGAGGTACATACATCCTCAGCTTTTAACTTTTGATTTTGCAATAGGACCTCATTAAGTTGTTCAGACAAGTCTTGAACTTGTGATCTTCCTGCCTTAGTCCCCAAATAGCTTTAAAATTGTTTGTGTTTCTATGTATGCAAGGATGAGTGACAGATTATGTAGACACACTATGAAATCTGACTTTTTCATGAGTTTTGGGGATCCAAACTCAGATCTTCAGGCTTGTGTAGCAAATGATTTTCCACGAGTTACCTCCCCAGCTTGAGGATCTTTTTTGTTTATTTATTTATCTTTTGAGATAGGGTATAATAAGTCTGTTGCTCAGACTGGCTTCCAACTCTCAGCACCTTTCCTGCCTTGGCATTCCAAGTGTTTGGGTTATAGGTCTTGGTGCCAGTCAGGCTATTACTGTGATAAAATCCACGACCAAAAGCAACTCGAGGGTTCATATCAGCTCACAGTCTGTAGTCCATTATCTGGAAGGTCAGGGCAGGAGCTATAAGCAGTAACTGATGCAGAGGCCTTGAAGGAATGCTGTTTATTGCCTTGCTTCTCATTCTTGCTCAGCCTACATTCTTATAACACTAAGGACTATCAGCCCAAAGTTGGCATAGCCCATAGTAACCTGGATCTTCTCATCATTCATCAATCCAGAAAATGTCCCACAGTCTTGTCCACAGACCAGTCTGGTAGAGGAATTTCTCAATTTATGTTACCTATTCCCAGTTGATTCTAGCTGTAACAGACATAAAACTAGCCAGCACAGATTGATACACCTTGTCTGTGTGTGTACTTGTTTGTACACGTGGATGTGCAGGTTTATGTACAGATGCATGTGTGTAGAAGCCAAAAGTCAATTTCAGATACCTTACTTTATTGCTGTCCACCTTATTGTTTTGAGATAGAGCCTTTTGTGAGCCTAGAGCCCATTGGGATAGAGCAGTAGCTAGCGAGCCCCAGGACCTTCTTATATTTTCCTTCCTAGCACTGTGGTGACACATATTCTCCTAAATCTTCTCAGTGATTTCTTTCTTTTTCTTATTTTTTCCATGTTTCTTTTCCTGTCTTTCATTTTGGTTCTGTTTGACCCAGGGCCTGGCATATGCTAGGCAAGGACTCTACCTTTATGTCCCACCCCTCGTCTTTTCTTGTATATATTTATGTTCTGTTCCAAGGGATGATTATCCAGTTGTGATGAAAGAGGGTGAAGGAGAATGGTCAGATTATGATAACTAACTTGTCTTTCCGGGCTAGCTTTAAGGTGACCATAAGTGAAACAACTTGGTCTAGTGGCAAAGGACTCAGCAATGTGACTCTCTTGTTCAAGTGATGAGTTCCTGCCATTATTGTAACACTTTTGTCACATGTTACTTTGTAGGCTAACTTTGCTGTTACCGTCATTAAGGGACAGAATTTGCAGTCTCAGTTCCCTCAGGAGATGGTGATCTTTTGGAGGAACTGTTTCTAGTTCATATTTGTATTGTGGTAGTTAGATGAAGAGCAATAAATGGTGCTCATAATTTTTGAACCAATAAATAATATATTGGAAACTTTAATCCCTCTCATTTCCCAAGACAGGCTCATATTTTACTTTTCATTGGCTTTTCACTCATTTCGTGACTGGCTACTAGTTATTGTCAGTTGAAGTTCTAGGTATCCATAGGGATAAGGCAGAATTATTTTGATTATTGTAACTGATTTTTTTTGTTTTTAAATTGTTTTCTAGCTATCTGACTAAAGTCTTACAAGAAAATTGAGAAAGTTTAGCTTTCTATTTAGCACAGTTGTTAAAAAGCTTAAAATACGTTTGTACAATTTTAAAAAACCATAAATTGCAATGTCAATGTGATTTTTTGTTAATATTTCATTTTTAGTGTGTGATATACACATGTGGTGTATGCTTGTGTATATGTATGTATGCCGGTGTATGGGGGGGCTAGATGTAGATGTTAAAATTAAGTATCTGCCTCTATCACTTTCCACGGTTGTTTTTGTTTTTGTTTTGTTTTGTTTAAGACGAGACAAATCTTTGTCACTAATGCTGGTTTGGTTAGAATGACTGACCAACAAGCTCCTGGCCCCGAACACTGGTTCAGATGTAATCTGTCATGCCCAACATTTACATGGATAGCAAGCCAAGCACTTTCCTCCTGACCCATCTCTCCAGCCCTGTATTTCTAAATTCTGTGTAATTCTAGAAACATGCTTTGTAATGTCTGTTAGAAATTCAGGAAAGTAAAGTTCCATAGAAATTAGAAGTGCACACATTTGCTTTCCTCAGAAGTATTGTTAGTTCACATTAGCATTTTGTTTATTTTGTTACAGTCTGTACTATTCATGTTGTCATTTTGTTTCATCTTTTACAGTGTGTGGATGATTTATTGTCAGGTGCTGGAGAATTAGGTTTTATATAAAAAATTTCAAACAGAATTCTGGGGAGATACATGATTTGTGACCTCTGTAGACACATCTGGAGAGGTTATACTGTGTTGCCATATAAATCCCTCAAGTCAAACTTTCCTCAGTGGGACTGCTCAGTGGCCAGAGCACTTGCTTTTTCTGTGGGCTTGGTCTGATTCCCCGCACCCACACAGTGACTTACAGCTGTATCTAATTTGAGTTCCCAGGGATTTGATGATCTCTTCTGACCTCTGTGGGTACAAAGCATGCATGTGGTGTATGGACATATGTGTAGAAAACATTCATACACATAAAATAAATGTATCTAGAAATTTTTTAAATTACTTCCAGGATACTACATATTTTCCCTGAGACTATCACATATTTTTGTTTAAGTTTTGTTGCTGATCCCCACCTCCCTGCTCACCCTGCACCCCCATGACTTTCTGTGCTGTGATAGAGTAGAGAAAAACAAAGCTACATTGACAGGAACTAGCTGGGTAGTGAGGCTGACATACTAGGTCAGTGATTTTTCTATTCAGTGTTTCAGGAAACATTGCCACATACTGCCTTTAGGAGTTGCTGCACAGTTGGCATTGATAAAATGTAAAATCTTCAAATACCAAGAGAATGCCAAAGACTTCCTGTCTGAAGAGTTAGCCGAAGAAAAGGAATGGACAGAATTGAGAAAAAACAAGCAAGGGGAGGAAGGAACGGAGGGCAAGCTGTTCAACTGAGCTTTAAGGCAAGAAAACATGTCACACAGAGCTAAGATGTCAAGTAACAGACCCCTCTCATGCCTTCTCACCTCCCAGCCCAAGCTAGATCTTCCTCGGGTTCCTGGAGCAGCATGGCCCGTTCTCTCCAAGCATCTTCCTAAGGTGTCTAGAGCTTTGTCCTTCCCTGCTGGTGTGAATCTCCTTTGGCTGTCTGGGCTGACTTCCTCCCACTGCATTGTCCAAATGCACAGGTGGCATAAACACAACTACATAAATTGTAGCTATTTTAATAATTATTTTTCAGAATTTGTCTCAGGATAAAGCACTGGCTACTTTACTTCCCACCCTGCTGGTAACCAACCCAACAAAAATGCCAAGAATAGGGCCTGTGAGGAGGCTCAGTTGGGTTTGCTACCAGGCCTGATAGTCCATGTTCAATCCCAGGATCTTCATGGTAGGAGGTGAGAACCGGCTTCCACAAATTATCCTCTGATATCCATACTGGCACTCTGATAAGCAGGTACACACACTGGATTTGTTATTTATTGAAGATACAGTAGTATTATGTATACTGTATATCATAATACAGTTGTACAGGTTTCTCACCAGACAGTTGGAAAATACTTATCTTTTAGAGGTCATGTAAGTTAAGAGTTTGTCCATGTCATCTCTGGTTTTATGTATGTGTTTGCATTCAGGGTACCCAAGTAGAGTGAGTGTACATGTACATACCTGTGTGTGTGGAAGCTATAGGTGTTCTTTTTTTTTTTATGAATGAGGCAATTTATTAACCCAGTATCCTTTGTTCTAATGCTTCTTGCTGTCAGCTGCCACCTGTCCAGCAATCCTGTTCAAATCTCTCTGTCCCTGACGTGTTAGCTTGCGGCCCCCATCTTGGTCCTTTTCCACCATTTTCAGCCCCTCCAGGGCTTGGAGGATGTGGCGGGCCACACTCTTGGAGCCTCTGCTGAAGTGGCTGGACCTGACACTGTTTCTCTGCTGTCTTCCATAGATCTTGGTCATGGAGCCAACCCCTGCACCACCACACAGGTACAGGTGCCGTGCTGTAGAAGCAACTCGTGGGTAGAACCAGTTCTCATCATAGGGGGCAAGCTCTTTATGTTTGGCCAGCTTGACTGTGTCCACCCATTCAGGGACTTTCAGCTGTCTGGATATTTTGAGGGAGGCTGCCAGAGCTCTGGAGAACTCCTGCTGGTTAAAGTCTTTACAGTAATTCCAGGCATCGTGCGGCCTCCACGCTGCTAGCCAGGGAAAAAAGGCGCTATAGGTGTTCTTGAGTGTGTTTTTCAGGAGCCATCCATCATGGTTTTTAGATAGTCTCTCTGGGACCTGGAACTTAGTGATTCTGCTAATCTGGCTTGCCAGGAAGCCCCAGGATCTGCTGTCACTATTGCTGCAGTGCTGGGTGGGTTACAAGCACACACCTGCACACCCAGCATTCTTATGTGGGTGCTAAGGATCAAACTCAGGTTTTCATACCTGTTACCAACTGAACCTTCTCCCCAGGCCCTTGCTCTACTTTTAAATTTTTCACATTGATATTCAAAGTGATATCTAAGTGAGTTTGTGTGAGTTTTAGTAAGTGAATGCTGTCTGAAGTAGCTGTGCCTTCCTTGAAGCAGGAAGACAATAAATTCATGTTCTGTCCCTTAAGCTTTGTAGATGGTACTGAGTTTGCTTTATGAAACTGTCTTTGTTGGGAAATACTAAAGTCTTTACAATATTTATATACTTCATAAGTTGCCAGTGATGGGTATGTTAAAAATACTGCCTTTAAAAGTTTCATCTTCAGAATTAATAAATCCTTGCTTCAAAGAATGTTTGTGCTATACAAACTTATAAAAGAGACATTGAAAGGAGTTTGAATAAAATAAGTGTAGGACTGAATTCTATTAACTGGAGTATAAATGAGAGACAGAATATAGGGTGCAAAGGCCCTTTGTGGGGAACTTCTTTTTCCTGCCCAGCAACTTGTAATTGGTAACTAGTAAAATACTTTTAAAAATAAAGCTTTATTGTACTTAGTGGTATATGAAATAATACCAGACTGCTTCACTTTAACTTTGGAAAAACTTGCGTACTTGTTTATAATAAGCAGATTCTACAAAACTCTTTGGCTCTTTATAATTCCAGTGAAGCAAAACTTCAGAAACTTATACCTCAGCGTGTAGTGGAATCAGCAGTGTTGAGGAACCATTACTCTTATTGGAGGAGGATAGTCGCTTATAGAAACTTAACAAGAGCATGTTTATTTGAGGTTGTGGAAGTCAGCCAGCCCACTTCCTGGTTACTGTGTTCTATTTTCTTAGCAACATTTAATTTATTAGTTGGGAAATAGACAAACATGTCCTTGCTTTTTAAGGACCTTGTTGTGGTGTTGTACCTTGGTGCTTTCTAGATGTGTGTTGAACTTGAGGCTCCCATGCGAAGAAGAAGCATATAGCCTAAGAAGAGTAGCTTTACCTTCAAGTTTCACTTTTCTCATTTGAAATGTACAAATTGACTATTCCTGTAATATGTAACTGGCTGCTTGGATATTGAGCAAGGTGGAACCGTGTTATCTGTTAGGTAACGAAGCTTAGCCAGTGTGTGAGGTGATCCTAGCAGCTGGGCTTTCAATGGGACCTTGCTTTTCTGTGCAGCTTTATTTTGTTTCCCCTCATCGTCTCATTGACTCAAGGGTATTTCCTTGCCTCTTGCCCTTATTTAATGCTAGGTTGAGCTTATGCTGACATTTTCTTGTCATTTTGTTGATAGACTACCTGACAGGTTTAGAAAACCTTGAAGCTTTATTGCTTTGGTCCAAATGTCACTCCAGAACTTAAAAGCTGTGTGATCTTTGCAGGTTAATTAACCTAATAATGTTCCTGTCTGTTTAATTACCGGTAATAATACCTACTTCATGGTTTTGAAGTGAGGAGGTTAAATGAGATAACAGAATTTAAACTATGCAGAGTAAGTGCTATCTCTTATCTGTGAGCCAGGCCTTTCATTGTTAACCTAGTTAACATCTGGTACCTAATGAGTAGCTAGCACTTTTGCATATCACTTTTGTACTTGTTATGTAAAGTACACCTAACTTAGTATATGAGCCACCAAACTCAGTGATAGTACTAGCATATTAGTAGTAATTAAATGTAAGGAATAGTATTACATATTAAACATACATATACATATTGAAATGCTTATATATATGTTGCCTAGAATTATTGAATTGTGTTTAAAACAGCTATGTGTTGTGAGAATTTTGAGATACCATGCTTGAGTTTAGGGTCTTTTAAAATTTATTTTTTATTCTATTTGTATGGATGTTTTAATTGCATATATGTAAGTGCAAACATGTGTGTGCTATGCTCTGGAAGACCAGAAGAGGGCATTGGACTTCCTGGAACTGGAATTAGAGACACTTTTGATCTGCTGTGTCAGGTTGCTGGAAATAGGACCCTGGTCCTTTGCCTGAGCAGATAACTCTTGACTGCTGAGCCATCCATCTCTCGAGCCCCTAAGGAACTTTTCTTTTTTTAAAGTAATTGGGTGACATTTTTTTTTTTTGTGTGACAAAAATACTTTGATTCGTTCTGTGCCATTCATTGGATCATTCTTTTCAGACTGCTGGCTTTGATGGCATTAAGGTCCAGTTTGAACCAGGGACCAATACTTAGACATGTCAAAGTATTGAACGCAGCTCTCACTTCATATCTCGTTGAAGTAGACAGTTTGTGTCCGTTTTGGCACAGTTAAGCTTTTGCATACCATTTTTAAAAAATAGAAAATAGATATTTAGTTGAAAATAAGTTTTTCAAACTGTCTGGAATTATGTACTATTAGAGTAAACTCTCTGTGAATCACCTTTCATTCCTTTTGTCTTGTATCTGTTGTCTGCAGTGGTGGTACACATCTTTAATTCCAGTACTGAGAGGCTGAGGCAGAAAGATCCTGACATCAAGGACAGCCTGAGCTGTAGTAATGACTTAGGTCAGCTGGGCTGTGTTGTGAGACTTGGCTCAAACAACATCAGCAGCACCCAGCAAACAAAATCTGCTCCAGTCGCATTATTTTTATTAATACTTACAGGGTCAAATTCAGGACAAGATTTTATTGCAGTGATTATAACTGTACATCCTTTCTTTCTGAATGTTGTGGGAAGAACTGTAGAAAGAGTAAATGAAATAGACTCAATATCATCTTCTCATAATTGTGAAGGTGGTTAATTCAGTATCAACCAAAAGCAGTGTTTTATTAGTGTTTACTTTATACATTAGGTGATTGTTTATTTGTCAAAGTTTTGCAACTTTTTGTTACTTTCTGTGTTTATTTTAAAACCTATAATTTAAAACATAATGGAAAGGCATAGTTGCTATCCCAAAGAATAATATATGTAAGTTGTCGTTGCATTCTTTAGACACTGTTAGCCTTCGTTTTGCGTAAATGGCCGACTACTTGGTGAGATTAGAAGGCTATTGAAATCCAGAATACAGCTGTAAGGATTGATCAGCGAAAAAGCTGGACCTGGTGGGACATTCCTCTAATCCTAGCATTCAGGAAACTGAGGCGAGAGGATTGAGAGTTCAGATTTGTTTCTAAGGAAAGTGTTGTAAGGATCAGTGACAATAGGAGGAGGTGTAACTAGAATACCATGAATTACTTGGGCAAATGTGCGAGGTGGTTACAAACATGGCATTGAAGCTGACAGCATGGATTTCAGTCCTGCTCTGTAGCTTAATTCCTGTATGACCTGAATTGTTTAACTTCTCCATTCCAGTCTTCCCATGGGAAAACTAGACTTAAGTCCTAACCTAACATAGCAACGGAAATGAGGTTATGCATGTTAAGGTCTAGCACAGTATCTGTCAGGTAGAAATAGCTCAGTAAACAGCTTTTGGAACATCCACAAATAAGGAGTTGCAAACTACTCTTGTGTCATCTATTAAGACAATCATCCTTCTGGAAAACAGTTAAGCTATAATTTTAAGTTTGTTGGCAACAGTAGGCAAGGCAAAGTGAGTGAAGTGACTCACTTCTTGTCTTGGTTCTAAGTATCATAAACATCTTCTGTTGGTGATGTGTCATTCCACCCTGCCGCCAAAGGTGGGAAATACATTCACAGTCAACAGTTAGTAATTATATTTCTCATCAGTAGTAATGGTGTTTAAGTATTATTACATCATGTTGTTTCCCTTTCCCTGTGAATCATTGTACAAAGTGTAGGAGTTCTCCTAGTCTGAATTTGAGGCTTCTGGGAGTCAGTTGTGATTCAGTTTTGTCTTAAGCCCCAGAATATCCTTCATTGACTGACTGGAAGACATGGCATTGGGTTTGCAAAAAGCTCTTTCAGGACTCTGTTTCACTTAGTTGAACGTATTCACTGGATGACAAACACAGCCAGGCATTCCCAAGCCTTCCTGTGGTGGGGGTGCAGGGGATGGCGGAAGGTACCTTCCTGAATAGGGAGGAGAGCAGAGTAGAGAGAGCAGGTACGTGGAGACAGAGGTCAGGAGACAAAGTAGGAGCAGGCCAACCTTGCTCTGATGCTTCTTTTGAGTCCTTGACTTTCAACATCCTTTTGTTTCTTGTTAGGTGGAGAGAGTATTGTGTGGGAGAAGGTTCTAGGTGTTGAGCTGCTGGAACGCTTCCCACTGGATCTGTAGGTTTATGGGAACCCTGGGGAGCATGGAACCTTTTGGTAGAGACAGGGACTGAGCAAGACAAAAGGGAGAAAGTAGGTGGAACATAAATGCAACAGACAAGGTATAGGTGCCCGCCTTTCCCAAGTGCCCTACTTTGTGAAGGGCTTGTAAATAATCAAAAGTGCCAATTTAAAGAAACGTGTGTGTTTGTGTCCAAACGTTGGAGTCCATAAAAATATGAATGCAAGCTGTAAACAGAAATTTTAAAATAAAGTAAATATGTAAGAGAAAGCAGAAATACACATTTGTAGTGAAAAACATGTACAAGACTGATAGATTCCAAAGAGACCAACATGGAGGATATATACTGTCTTTTGTTCATGGGGATGATAGTTAGTAGCAAGAGACATGTAAACTAATGTCAATAAAATTCTGTAGCTCTATGGAAATCGGGAGACCAGAAGCACTAGCCAGTTATCTTTAGGAAAACGGGCAGTGTAAAAGCAGAGTCGCCTACAGGTGAGGTTTTGATTTAGTTTGAGTGGAGGGAAAAAAGATTTTCTTATAATGAGTCTTAGTCAGTAATTATTTTTTAAGACTTTAAGAAATTATTTTGTTCCTTTCTAGATATTGAGAAGCAAGTTATAGAAGTATTTTCAGGAATTGTTAAAACTGTAACTTATTTATATAGAAACGTTGAATATCTACTGATGCTAGATGCTTTGCATTTAAAGTATTGGGCATTTATCCTTTCTCACTCATCTTAAGCATGTCTCAGCTGCTTATAAGCAACTCATCTGTTATAAACTTAATGTTTTTATTCCTATCACAACAGAGGGTGTGGGGACTGAGTCAGGCTGTCTAAGGTGGCAGCTGAGGACCAGTTGCAAGGAAATCCAGTACTAATGTGACAAATTAAAAGAAACTGAAGCAGCAGCCCTGCTGATCGCTGCCCTTAGAGCCCCAACTGTGCTGCATGGTTGTTGTTGGGAAAGAGGGAAAACTGGTCCCCAGCTCCACCATCTGCTTGACTTTAGCATTTGAACTTCTAGTAGAAATTGGTTTTTAGATATGTATTTTGTAATTTTAATGAAAAATATTTTAAACACTTTAAAGCACAACATAATAGGAATGTTGCTAATCATTCTGACAGTAATGTAAGGAATATTTTGAATGCAATGGTAAGGCATTCACTGGTAATTAAAAGATAATATTAAAGAATTTAGACATATTTTTGGTACTCTTATATGAGATATTGCATATTAATAGAGGGATGTGATTAATAGATTAATAGAGGGATGTGAAATGAGTGTGGAAACATGTAGCTATTTGGGGAGAATGTTCAGTTGTTTCTGAGGACACTAGTCCTTTCATATATCATCATTTCTTGGCTTTCTTACCCATCTCATGGTTACTTGTACTATTTTTATAATTGCAACTTTGATTAGAATCTTTTGTTGTTGTTCCAAAGTGAATATAAGAGAGATGGCTGAAAGCCAAGTGATTTTTCTAAGATTAACATATGAGTTGAGGAAGAAAGGAGAAGATAAGAGTTTTCTTGAAGTTGCACATTTTTGGAAGACATTTATGTAATGTGGAGTAAACAATTCAGATATATGGAGGTGGAACTGCATTGCTGTGGGTGACCTGGCAGTGAAGGGGAGTAAAGGGCAGGAGGACACACTGGGCCAGTGCTTCATAGAGGATTTCCTGCTGATGCCCTTGCTGGAGAGTTTCAGAGTAAGCCATCTCGGAAGAGCCGCTGTGGGTGCTTACACTTGCTTCATTTTGCACTGAACCATCAGTCAAAGCTGGTGACCTCTCAGGGTCTTTTGATTTGTTTTCAGTTGTACTTCAAATGTAATCTTTTTAGTTCTGCTTGAGCATTCTAGCTTTGGCTTTAAAGCATAGCAAAGTAAATGCTGAAGTTTTGAACACTGGGTGGCTATATTAAGATTTTAGCATTTAAATATTTTTTTAAAATATAGTTTTTAAGATTTATTCACTTTTATGTATATGAATTTATATATGTGTGTTTTTATGTGCCCCATGTGTTTGCCTGGTGCCTGCAGAGGTGGGTAGAGGACATTTAATCACCTGGAACTGGAGTTATGTTTGGTTGTGGTTTACCACGTGGGTGGCTGGGAACTGAACCCAAATTCACTACAAGAGCCCCCAATCTATTGTTGGTCCAGAATGGTTCATGATCCAATCAGAAAATGATCACAAGTAATTAAGACCATTACTTCCAAGAACTGTTGATTTTGGTAGAAAGATGGAGGAGCTCTGAGAATAAGTAAAAACAAACAAACAAAAAATTATTTACATTATTTTAGGAGGAAAAAGAGAATATTATATTGAATTGAAAATCAGAGTTCTCAGGAACTGAAGCACCAAGCAGTGTTAGGCTTCTGTCTCTCTTATGTGCTTGACTCTGGATTTAATAAGATAGGATACACTGTTTCCCTCCCTGTGGCAGCCACTGTACTCTGTTTACTAGTAGTTTATGCCTCCCCAGTTTTCAACTTGCCTTTGTCATCGTTGCCTATTGAGTTATTTTTTTCAGTTTCTCCTAGTTCAGGTTCCCAAAGGAGGACAGGTTAACTAGATTACACGAACACATTAAGGTTCTTCATAGCAGTGAAGAGTCACTTTTGCTCAGTGTTATCATGTTGATAGTTTGGCCACCATAGTGGTACAGTTTGCAACATGGAATTTATCGGACAGCATGAGCCAGAGCTCACTGCTTCTACCTCTTTGCCTTGTTGGTTGCTAAACCCTGTTGGTACCCTACTTAAGTAGGTTTATAGATTATAGATATGCACCACCAGCAGGGCATACTGGTAGCTGGGAAAGAGTCAACTGTAACATTTTTAAGAGGATGCTTGTGGTTTATTTTACAGAAAAGGAAACATACAATATATGGGGGCTGGAGGTGGTGACTCAGCAGTGAAAACTTTTTGCTGCTCTTCTAGAAGACCCATGTTCAACGTTCAGCTCCTAGCACTCACATCGGGCAAAACTACAACCATAACTCCAGCTCCAGGGAATCTGACACTATCGTTTGCCTCTGTGAATATGTGTTTACTCACACAAACACACACATAAAATTTTAAAAATAATAAAATCTGTATATTTACAAAACATGCACATTTTGTATACTCTAGAGAAAATTTTGGTATTGGGAGTTATATGTAGCAGTAGTTGCTTGTAGGAATGGGTTGTGTATGTGTGCACATCAAGGTTTATTTTGGATCCTACAATGTATTCCAAATATTAATAGGCAATTCAGTTTTCTGTAATCACAGTAATGGCAGGATCTTTAATTTCTCAGATAATATGGTGAAGTGTGTATAGGAAATATCCTAATATTGCCTTTGTCAAGATCTTACGAATTAACTTTCTCATGTGCCATTAAGGTCAATGCCATACCCCTTTTATTTTATTTCATATATGGACTGTAGCTTTTTGTACTACTTGCCTGTTTGGAGGGTTCTAGTAGTCTGTCACTCTCCTTTTGGTGCTCTGATACAAACTTTACATATTTTTGAGGTTACTTGGATTTGATGCACTTCATGAAAGCATCTTGTATTTCCTGTCCTAATGCAGGGCATTACATATTTGGCAGAGGGAAATGTCTGTTACTTCTTATGATTTTCCTGGATTCTGTGTCTTCTTCTGTTTTTGATTCTGTAGAAAGAAAATTATTTTATACTTGTTTTAAAAGGTAAGGAATGTTTTATTTAAGACTATTAAAACCAGTGTCAAGATTATCACTTTAGGGAAGAGAATCTAGCTCAAACTCATTTCCAAATATAATGATTTATGTTGACTAATGAGTGATGAGGGCGAGACAGTGTCAGTGGCTAGAAAATGACTAAACGAGAAATGTGACAGGATTCTTGCTGAAGCAGTCAGAATGGTCAGTTGTGTAGATGTGGGGGTTTGCAAGATTCTTCTTACAATTGGATTGGAGAGGCTGAGACTAAAGTGAAGATTAGGGCTCACGGTCAAGGCTTCATGGGAGAGAAGTTCAAAATCTTGACTGCAGTTTGACAGAAAGCGTGGCAATGACTTTTGTTACTTTGTTTTATATTGTTTTTCTGTATCCTCAAATTGCTTTAGAAAGAAGTATTGTAGAGGTAGCAAACTTTGAATCCTTGTATATTTATGTTGCTGAAATTGCAACATGGCTCAAATGGTGCAGATTTATTCTATAGTTCTAGAGCCAGAAACCTGAAAGCCATTTACTGATTAGTAAGATCGATTCCTTCTGGAGTCTTCCAACTTCCACTGTTGGCTATCTTTTCCTACTTTTATTCCGGATTCTTGTGATGAAGTTGAACCTCTCTGCTTAGGTAATTTCTTCTAGACCCTAGTTCATTCCTTGTGCAGACCCTTTCTCTATGGTGCCTTCATAGGCTCTCAGGAGTAGGCTGTGGACATCAGTTGTTTGATGTTTGAACATTCTTCAGCTTTTCTCAGCTTGTTACTTTGTAATATCTAGAAGCATATTTATTTTTCCTCATTTGTGTTGTAAAATTCCAAGTTCATGATAGTTTTTCTCAGAACTTTGAAAATTGTGACTCATTATCTTCTAGCCACTAAGAAACTTGATGGCAGTTTGATTCTCCTTCCTTAGTGTATGACTTGACTTTTTTTCTTTCTTTTTTAGATCTTCTGTTATTGAGTATTATTGCTACCCTAAGTGGAGCATAAACTTAATTCATGACTATTTATTTAATTCAGTGTATTTAAAGTTCCTAGGCACACAAAAATAGTTATAGGGCTGTTAATTTATGCAAAATGGTTTTCAAATTATAGGTCTCTGCCCATTTAAAGAAATTATAATAGTAAGGAAAATTAGATAAAAGAGAATAAAAGTTTCATTACAATTAGGTGGTTTATTAAAAATGTTTGGGACGTGGGTTGCAAGGTGACTGTGCATAGTGGTATGGCCTCATCCAGGTTCAGCTGAATGACCTAAGATCAGTCCCTGGAATCCACATGATGGAGAAAGAGACCTAACTCCTACAAGTTGTTCTCTGGCCTCTACACTGGTGCTGCTGTGGTGGATATGTTTCTCTTCTCCCACCCAAAAGTATAATACACTTTAATTTCTTTTAAAAGTTCTGTTCCCAGGAGCACTACTTTAGCATGTATTTATAGTATGAATCAGGCTCAGTATTTTCACATTAAAATGTGCTAAGATATAAAGTAGACTTGAAGAATATTTCTTCTTATATTTAATTTATATTTTTAATAATTAGTGTACATGTGTATGTGTGTTCCATGACAACTTTTGTTGAATGCACTAAGAATGTGGCTAATTTGAAGTGTAAGAGTGGCATGTGAGGTTGCTGTGTAAAGCCCCTGTTTACTGGAGGATGGAATGCTGGGTGTAGGCTGCTGTGGCTTCTAGTTGGGGTTCAGCCTGAAAGACGTGTTTTTTCTCTCAACAAATCTCATCTTTGTTTGAGTATCCATAGTCCATGTAACCACAGCGAGGCCTTTTCCCATTTGGAAAAAGAAAGAATGCATTTTAAGTGCCCTTTCTTGTGCGGTTTTACAGTTTAAGTAGAGCCGCCTCCCCCCATTTCTGTTAGTTGCAGAATGTATGAGGCCCCACCTAACACCCTCACACAATAATGAAACCTTGGAGTAGATAAGTTTTCTATGAGGACTGAAGCAGCTGTCACCTTCCAAGGCCAGCCTGACTATCTAAGGAAGGGTAAAAGACTTCTAAAGTTGATATTGTTTTGTACACTTCTCACCTATTCAAGTATTCACAAGGAAAAAGCAGCCTCCTGATAGTGTTGTTTTATGGAATTGAATTTGAAATTTAGTGATGTTGTAATGTGTGTTTTTAAAGAATGCAGTTCAAGTGGATACTTAAAAGTTTGGCGGGGTGGATTTGAGACATCAAATGTCTATTTTTAAAATGCGTCTGAAAAATGCTATAGTTGTCATTTTCTTCCATAAATTTATGCCAAGAGATAATTTCCCATGTATTTGAGTATTAAGCTAACTTTGTAAAGTAAGGGGCTTTTTAAAATAGTCATTTTTCATATTTCTCCTTATGGCTTTATTTTTAAGGACAGGGAATTTTTCTTTATATATATTTACTAATATGAATTATACTTAAATCATATAAAATGGCAACGGTTTTTCCAAATAAACTTATTTTTATGGATTTATCATAAAAGTGGAGCATAAGTTATTGTGTAAATAATGTGGTAACACCTTATTTGAGTTTTTATTTGATGATGGCATGTGGTATAAGCTGAGTGGCACAGTTGTCATTATTCAGTAGTTGCCCAAACTTCTGCATACTTGCACAAACACAAGATGGCTATTAGTGTTTTTGTGATAAAAGCTTTGGGGTAAACTCTTGATTCTCACAATGGAAGTTTTAAATAAGCAATTGAGTGTATGCCATAAGCTTATCTCCTGAGACAAGAGAGCAGAAAACACGATTTTAGCAGATTGATCCCTGTGCTGTAGGCGCACTACACCATGCAGTGTGAATTAATAATGTCTGCACGCTCCGCAGTAGAAAAACTAGTATTTCCTTTTAATTTCTTAACAGAAGCCCCCACCACCTGGCTGAGGAAACTGTTCTGATTGTGTTGTATAAAGCACCTGATCATTCTAGAATCAGGATGTAGTTTCATCCAGTTCCAGGATGATCTCTTTAGACGATTGGGTTTTCTCTTGTAGAGTTCTTAGCCTGATAGTGATCGGAGTAAAGATTCATAAACAGTGGCTTGTCCACGTTTTCTGATTATTGACACTTCAGCTCCTACCCTCATTATTTCCTGTTCTTTTTTTTTTCTTTTACACTTTAAAACTTTTCCTTCTTGTATCGGAAATCTGCTGGCAGACTTGGGACTGGTTGTGGGAATTAAGGCCTGCTGTAAAAGATATCTTAGGAAAACATTTGACTGCTGGTTTAGAAGGAAATGTTTAGCAGCTCTGATGGCACTGCTGGAGCTCAATGGGCTTGGATTTAATTTCTGTGCACGCATTTTCTTCCTTTCAGTAGGGGTAGGAGTCTGTTGTTTCAAAGCTGAGCACCAGAATTGGGTGGTGCTAGGTGAATGCTTATCTCAGTTGTCTCTTTGTATTAGTGTGTTGTAAATGTGTGAACTACTAGTGTGTGTTTTGGTTACTATATAGAATCGTTCATTCTATATACTTACTATTCACACTTACACTGAAGGGAGAGCTTGTTAGCATTTTGTACTCTGAGAAAAGTGAAAGAAATCCCCCCCCCCCCGAGGAAAAGAACTTTAACCAAATTTACCATTCCTGTTTTGCTGATTTTTACTATTATAAATAACTTGTACTTGTTCACTGACCTAAATCCCCAGAGGTAGAATGTTGAGTAAAGGATGTCTCTTTAAAAGATTTCTTACACATACTATCCATTTACTTCCCAGAAAACTTTTGTACATTTATATGTTTAGTCTTAGTGTCCTGAACTTCAAATGACCTCTGGCTTTTATCAGTATTATCATCATATTTGCTGTTGTAGAGTCCAAGTGAATGGATGCAAAGTGATATTTTAAAACTATTTCTGTAATTATTGAGACTAACTTCCCCCCATATTTTAGTTTTTGTTGTAAATTTAGATTTTGTATCTTCAGATTTATGTATCTGAATGTTTTGCCTGTGTGTGTGTGTGTGTGTGTATGTGTGTGTGTGTATGCTATGTGCCTGCCTAGTGTCCGAGGAGGTCAGAAGAGGGGGTTGGATCTCCTGGAATTGGAATTACAGATGGTTTTGAGCAAGCATTGTATGCTGGGAACTAAACCTAGGTCCTCTGCAAGAGCAACATTCTTCTAACCACTGGGCCATCTCTCCAATCCCATACATTTAGATTTTATTTTTGTTAGAGCTATGCATTAATCTAATTATGCAGCAGTGTATGACACTTGCTTTGGAAACAATTGATTTGTTCAGTACCTTCTCAGTTGGAATGATCGCTCTGCAACACCGAGACTGATTTCGTTCTTTACTTCCCTGAGCTGAGTGACATGCCATAATACTGCTTCCTACTTCTTCAGTTTTCAGTGTTAGCTTTGTTTTCCTACTCTTGTGAGTGAGAGTTTGGTTCACTGCCCTGCACTCACTTCTGCCACATACAGCCCTTCAACATTATATTTGGCTCCACTCCTAACTCTCTCTCTCCTTGAATTCCTGTTTCCAAGGAATTCAAATCCTATCACTGAGAATGCCCCTGATAAACCACTTCAAAGGGGCATTTATTTTGGCTTACTGTTTTGAATCTCAGTCTGTGGTTGACTGCCTGCACTGTTGTTGACTTGTGGCAATATCATCTTTGAAGGACATGTTGGAGCAGAGGGAGAAAGAGCAAGAAGAAGGGTCCTGGGACAAGATGGACTCTTGAAAAGCTTGCCTAGTGACCTATGAGTAGACCCTACTTCCTAAAAACTTATTCAGCTGTAAACTCATCAATGGGCTAATCTTTGGGTCAGGTTGGTCCTTTTGATCCATTTCTCAATGGTGCAGTGAGCCAGGAACCAAGCTTTCAACTCGTTTCTGAAGGACTGTGCATATCCAAACCAGAGCTTTAAGGGAGGAGTCTCAGGAGTCCCTAAATTCTCATAGCAATAGGATTTTAGGGGAAAATGGATATGTATGTTATGTCTGTCATCTTTTTTGTATGTTTTGAATTGTTTTTATGAAACAGTGGTTAAAATTGAGGACTATTCAGTTAGGACTGTCTCGTTTTGATTTTGAGCTTTGCAGCATGGGGCAATCTGTTTGATATCATTAACCCTCATGCATGATTGGTTATGATTGGTGCAGGGCTAGTAATGAAACTTGTCTTGCTGTACTGTGAGAATTTGTGGCAAGGCCTGTTAAGAGCTCAGTGTGGTCTTTGCTGTCTGCCAGTGCTCAGAACACAGCTGTAGCTGTTGTGTTACTGTTGCCCTTGTGAATTTCTTGTTTCTGGTGATTACCCAGGCTTCCTATTTGAACAAATAACGGAAGTTTGACGTCTTCCTTTTACGTTCTATCCCTTAATCTTCTTTTGTTGTCTTATTGCTGTAGCTGGAACTTCGAGTACTATATTGAATCGATATGGAAAGAGTGAACTGCCTTGTCTTGTTTCTGATTTTAGTGGAATCGCTTTTTGTTTCTCCATTTAATTTGATGTTGACTGTTAGCTGGTTGTAAATTGCCTTTATTATGTTTAGGTATGTTCCTTATATATCTGATCTCTCCAAGACCTTTATCATGAAGGGGTGTTGAATTTTGTCAGGCTTCTCAGCATGATGAGATGATCTTGTTTCTTCTTTCTTTCTTTCTTTCTTTCTTTCCTTTCTTTCTTTCTTTCTTTCTTTCTTTCTTTCTTTCTTTCTTTCTTTCTTTCTTTCTTTCTGTTGTTTATATGGTGGTTACATTGACAGATTTTCATATGTTGAACCATCCCTGCATCTCTGGGAAGAAGCCTTCTTTTTCATGGTGGATGATTTTTTTGATGTGTTCTTGGGTTTGGTTTGCCAGTATTTTATTGAGTATTTTTGCATCAATGTTCACGAGGGAGATTGGTCTGTAATTCTCTTTCTTTGTTGCATCTTTGTGTGGTTTGGGTTTCAGGGTAATTGTAGCCTTATAAAAAGAGTTTGACAATTTTCCTTATGTTTCTATTGTGTGGAACAATCTGGGAGTGTTGATATTAGCTCTTCTTTAAAATTCTGGTAGAATTCTGCGCTGAAACCATCTAGTCCTGGACTTTTTTTGGTTGGGAGACTTTTAATGATGCTTCTATTTCCTTAAGGCTTATAGGTCTATTTAAGTTGTTTATCTGGTCTTGATTTAATTTTGGTATGTGGTACCTATCCAGAAAATTGTCCATTTCTTTTTAGGTTTTCCAATTCTGTGGAGTTTTTTAAGTACGACCTGATGACTCTCTGAATTTCCTCAGTGTCTGTTTTATGCCCTGCTTTTTCATTTCTGAATTTGTTAATTTGAATATTGTCTCTTTGCCTTTTGTTTAGTTTGGATAAAGGTTTGTCTATCTGGTTGATTTTTTTTTTTTCTCGAAGAACCAACACTTCATTTCATTGACTCATTGTATTGTTCTCTTTGTTTCTATTTTATTGATTTCAGCCCTTAGTTTGATTATTTCCTGCCGTCTACTGGGTGAGTTTGCTTCATTTTGTTCTAGAGCTTTCAGGTTTGCTGTTAAGTTGCTAGTGTGAGATTTCTCCAAATTCTTTATGTAGGTACTTAGTGCTCTGAACTTTCCTCTTAGCATTGCTTTCATAGTGTCCCATAGGTTTACATATATTGTAATTTCATTTTGAGTGAATTCTAGGAAGTCTTTAGTTTCTTTCTTTAATTCTTCTTGACCCAGTGATAATTCAGTTAAACTCTTTTTAGTTTCCATGTGTTTGTAGGCTTTCTGTATTTTGTGTTGTTGAATTCTAACTTTAATCCATGATGATCTGATAAGATACAGGGGTTTATTCCAGTTATTTCTGTATCTGTTGAGATTTGCTTTGTGACCAAGTGTGGTCAGTTTTTGAGAAAGTTCCATGAGGTGCTGAAAAAGAATGTATATTCTTTTGTGTTTGGGTATATGTTCTATAAATGTCTGTTAAGTCCATTTGAGTCATATGATCTGTTAGTTTTCTTATTTCTCTGTTAAGTTTCTGTCTAGCAGATCCATCCCTTGGTGAGAATGGGGTGTTAAGAGTCTCCTACTCTTAGTATATAGAGTTTGATATGTGATTTAAGCTTTAATAATGTTTTTTTTTACATGTGTGGGTGCCTTTGAACTTAAATGTTGAGAATTGAGACTTCATCTTGATGGATTTTTTTTCTGTGATGAATATGAAATATCCTTCTCCATCTCTTTTGATTAATTTTAGTTTGAAGTAGCTTGTTATCTATTAGTGTAGCTATACTGGCTTGCTTCTTACGTCCATTTGATTGTCAAATCATTTCTCAATCCTTTACTCTGAGGTAATGTCTGTCTTTGAAGTTGAGGTGTGTTTCTTACATGCAGCCTATGTTTGGCTCCTATTTCCGTGTCCATTCTGTTAGACTTCTATAAATGTGTTCTTATAGGTGAATTGAATCTATTGATATTAGGGATATTGATGCCCAGTGATTTTGCTAGTTCCTATAATTTTTGATTTTGTTGTTGGTAGTGGCATTGTGTGTGCGTTTCCCTTTTTTGGGGATTTGCTGGTGTGGGGTTATCTATTACTTGTGTTTTCATGGATGTAGCTGACTTCTTTGGGTTGAAGTTTTCCTTCTAGTACTTTCTGTAGGGCTGGATTTGTGGATAGATATTGTTTAAATCTGGTTTTGTCATGGAATATCTTGTTTTCCTTCATCTATGGTGATTGAAAGTTTTGCTGGGTATAGTAGTCTGGGCTGGCATCCATGGTCTCTTAGTGTCTGCATAATGTAATTCTGATAGGTCTGCCTTTATATGTTACTTGGCCCTTTTCATTTGCAGCTCTTAATATTCTTTCTTTATTCTGTATGGTTATTGCTTTGATTACTATGTGGTGAGGGGACTTTGCTTTTTGGTCCAGTCTGTTTGCTGTTCTGGTAAGCTTGTTGTATCTTCATAGGCATATCCTTCTTTAGGTTGGGAAAGTTTTTTTCTATGATTTTACTGAATATATTTTCTTTGCCTTTGAGTTGATATTCTTCTCCTTCTATCCCTATTAAACTTTAGGTTTGGTCTTTTCATGGCGTCCCAGATTTTCTGAATGTTTTGTGTTATGCCTTTGATGACTTTAACATTTTCTTTGACCAGTGAATCTATTTTCTCTAGCGTATCTTCACCATCAGAGATTTTTCTCTACCATTTCTTGCATTCTGTTGGTGATGCTTGCATTTGTAGTTTCTGTTGGTTTAGCCAGATTTTCCATTTCCAGAATTCCCCAGTTTGTGTTTTCTTTATTGCCTCTATTTTGATTTTCAAGTCTTGAATTGTTTCTTTCACCTGTTTGTTTTTTCTTGACTTTCTTTAAGGGATTTATTGATTTCTTTCATTTTTTTTGCTTGTCTTTTTTTTTTAAGGGAATTTTTCATTTCCTCTTTAAGGGCCCCTATCATTTTCATAAAGTTATTTTTAAAGTTTTTTTTTTTCTGCTTCTTCTGCGTTGGGATGTTCAGGTCTTGCTAGAGCCACTAGGATCTGGTGGTTCCATATTGCTCTTTATGTTGTTGGATGTGTTCTTGCACTGCCTTCTATCCATCACTTCCTCCAATAGATGCAGGTAGTGTCTGTGCCTCTGGAGGGCCGCTCTTTGTTGACTGAGGGTCTGTCCTGCCCCGTTCCCGCAGTCATTAAGTCCCAAAGAAATCACACAGAGGACTACATTAATTATAAACTGATTGACCTAGTATCTCAAGCTTCTTATTAACTCTTATGACTTATATTAGCCCATAATTCTTGCCTGTTTAGCGACGTGGCTTGGTACCTTTTTCCGCAAGGCAGTCACATCTTGCTTCCTCTGCATCTGGGTAATGGCTGCAGACTGAAACTTTCTCTTCTTAGAATTCTCCTGTTCTCATTGTGCTGCCTCTACTTCCTGCCTGGTCGCCCCGCCTATACTTTCTGCCTGGCTACTGGCTAATCAGCGTTTTATTAAAAATAATACAAGTGACAGGATAAAAGACCATTATCCCACAGCAGCTCTTAGTCCAATTGGTGCAGTTGGTGTCTGTGCTTTGTGGGAGACGGATGCTGGTGCTGTGGAGATGGTTGGGTTTGTGGGGTGGAGTGGGACTTGTAGATTACAGGGTCCAATGGGAGTGGAGACCAATTGACTAGTTGGGCTGCAATGGGTCAGGGAGGGTCATGGGATGTGCCCCAGGGCCTAGGGCCTAAAGATGGAGCTGTCCAGCCGGGACAATAGTCAGTCACCTCTTTTGTCCAGTAGGTGCAGGCGGCATCTCTTGCCGTTTATTTTTATCATAGTACCTGGAATCAGCCTCTGTCTCTCTGTCCGTCCGTCCATCCATCCGTCCATCCACCCACTCACGCACCTATTTGTTCCTTTGATGAAACATAAATCAAAACCAACTTGTGGATGAAAGTGTTTATTTCGTTGTCACAGTCTGTCACTGAGGGAAGTAAGGGCAGGAGCTGAAGCAGAGCCCACGGGTGGAGGGCTACTTACTGGCTTCCTCTTCATGACTAGTTCAGGTTTCTTTCTTATACAACCCAGGACCACCTGCCCTGGAGTAGCACTGTCCACAGTGGGCTGACCTCTCCCATATCAATCATTAGTTAAGAAAATGCCCCATGGACAGAGGGGGACTATTTCTCAAGTGAGAGTCCCTCTTTATGGTATCTCTAGTGTATGACAAGTTAACAAAACACCTAGTCAGCATACTCCCCAAGTTGTTTTAGGTCAGAATGTTTTATCACAGCAATAGAAAGCAAACTAGGACACGTTATACATATGTTATTTTTAAGCAAACATAAAATAATGTTCCCTCTGGCTCTTAGCATCCTTAGTGTTGTTTATCCTTTCTCCCGTCCCTCTCCCTGCATTGCCTTGACTCTCATTTCCCAGATAAAACTCTCCCCCCTCCCCCGAAAACATAAGAGCTTTCAGTTTCAGTTTTTATTCCTAGTTCTATGAAAATTTAAATTCAAAGTTGATTTTGAGTGCTGTATTAGTTACTTTCCTTGTCACGGTGAGCAAATATTAGACCTTATGCAAGCAGTGTGAGGAAAGACATTTATTTTGGTTTCTGGTTTCTGAGGAATGGCTAGGAAGGCAGGGTGGCAGGAACATGTAGCAGAGCCCTCTCGAACGGCGCTAAACCAGCAAGCAGAGAGAGGCGTTAGGCTGGGCTCTATGTTCAAGGCATGCCCTGTCACCTCCAACCCCATCTTCCAGTCAAGGCAAGGTTTTGTGTCCCAAAATAGCACCACCAGCTCAAGACCAGATGATCAAACATGGAGGTGTGTGAAGGGCACATCTGATTGGAAGTAAGACCTCAGCAGAGGCTGGGGTTTGTTGTCCTAGAAGTGTTTGCTGTGGTAGTAAATTTATGCTTTGAGTTTATACACAGTGCAAAGGGATAGATCAGTTGATATTCTGAAGCTGCATCTAGCTCATTTTGATTTTATTAATTTTTTTGTTGTAGGCAGTATTGTTTTTATGTTTTATTAGTTTTATGACTATTATTCTCAGAATAACAGTCCATCTAAATTTGATCTCTCCACAGATTCGGACCAGGATGTAGCACTCAAACTTGCTCAGGAACGAGCTGAAATAGTTGCTAAATATGACAGAGTAAGTATCTTTATTTATTCTCTGAGTAGGCTTTATTTTAAAAATCCATATAAATAGAAAAGGGCTTAATTTTTGGAGAGCTGAAATAACAAGGAGTTTGTTTCCTTTGTGAGAACATTGAGTTCAACCCTTTTTTCTCTTATTTCTGAGAATTCTCCCTCTCTCCTTTTTGCCCCCCCCCAATTTGTGCTGCCCATATGTACATGGGTGTGTGCTACCCAGTGGAGCATGCTCAACCTTCCAGGGACCACACCCCTAAAGGAAACTGCCTCTACTTCTCTGACATCCATCCCCGGCAGGTGCCATGTCAACCTACAAAGATGCCAGGAGTCCGGTGAAAGGGTTACAGCAGACTCGTTAGTTAACAAGTTAACGGGGGTGGGGTGGGTGTCTTACGTACCATCAGCACCCTGCCCTTCCCATCTGTTGACATTGCATGGCCACCTCTCATTTCACTAGACATGATCAGGATCTCTGACAGCACCTGTTGCTAGGCCCCCAGGCAGCATCGCATGGTTGCCCCTCGTTGCCTAGGCACTATCACTCTGACAGCGCCAGACCAACTCCAGATTGGCTCCTCTTGGGCCTTAACTTCCTACAGGCATGAGCTGCCAGGCTGGTCATTATTGTAGTTTTCAGAGTTCACGACTGGGTCAGACTACTGATCTCTTCTCCTCCAATAGTCTACATAGCATCTCCTAATTCTAAGAAAGCTAGCCAGCAGGGAGGGATTTATATAAGAGCAGGTTTCTTTATGGCCTGTACAGACGTTGTTAGTGTTCGTTGTCCCCTCCTCTCTGTTTACCCTCCCATCTTCTTTCTCTTTCTCCCTTTGTATCACCTTAGCATGGAATATTTCTTAGTTTTGATGTAAAAGGTTATAATCAATTTATTATCAATATTTTCTCCATATTTGTCTCTTTTAATGGGTCATAACATTTATTTGTAGGTGCCATATTCTACAACTGCATCACTTGGCACTGTTGGCACTTAGCACTGTTTATTCATACTTGCAATCACTTTTTCCCCACTACGCAGGGCTCACCCATATGTAGCTAGCCTAAGGTAGGCACTGGGAAACCCTTTTAAAAGTTATACAAAAATGATTTCTGACAGTCCTTGCCCATAGGATGTTCATAGTCTGCTCAAAGGAAAACATTTGAGCAGCCATTATAAAATACACTTAAATGGAAGTTTCTACAAGTCTAAAATTTGAAGGATTGGTACATTGTATTTGGGGGTCCTAAACTTTTTCAGTGTTAGCCTATGAATAAGTGATACCTAGAGTACTTAGAATGGTGAGCTGGAGAAAGCATTTCCAGTGCACCAGCAGTTAAGAGTTACCTATGAAGAAGCAATCATCAAAGAGTTGGAGTGCAAGGGATCAACAGGGGACAGTGCTGTGCAATTGGGGAGGACAGAGAGCATGAGAGCCATTGCCAAGTAGTCCTTGCATGTTCAGTACTACAAAAAAGAGTGCTCTCAGTTTGCCAAGCCTTGAACACATAGAAATCCACTTTCCACCTGCCTGTGCCTCCTGAGTGCTGGGATTAAATACATGTGCCACCATATCCTTTTGGAAGTCATTTTTTTGCTTTTGCAATAAGAGTGGGTTCAGGGCAGGTGTAGTTGGGAAACCAAACAGTGGAGAAACAAAGCACACTTTGCCTTCTCAGAGATGTTTGCATGAAAGGCCTGTTCTGGACAGTTCACTTCAGCACTTAAGGTTAAGGTGTGTCAATTTCTTCTGCAGTAGCTTTCTTGCTCATTGACTTCTCTCAGGACATCTTTTGATGGAGAAGTAGCTATGTTAGCTCTTTCTGACACAGTACTTTCCATAGCTAATAATTAAGAGCAGTGATTACATTGCCAAAAATAGTTGAGTTTAAAAATAGTTGTGTATTTGATCGGTCTCAGTAAAATACTCGGTGTTATAAATTCTCAATAACTCCTCTTGTCATCTCCTGTTTTAGGGGCGAGAGGGTGCGGAAATTGAGCCTTGGGAAGACGCTGATTATCTTGTTTACAAAGTCACTGATAGATTTGGCTTTTTACAGTAAGTCACACAGGTTGGAAGCTGTTGTTTTTCAGTTATAATCTTACTACGGTCATCTGTTATTAAATTTAGAATTTTTCTAAGACTCCAGGAGTGCTCTCGCATACTTTCTGGTTCCTAGGATTTTAAACTACTGTGGTTAAAATTGAGCCATAGTTAAGAATATGACCTTTATACCATTTGTGTTTTGTAAAGAACATAATAAGTGCGTAATTGTGTTGTATTAATTATTTAACAGAGTTAAATGCACATGGATAGCAGTTTATATTTTTAAAATAATTATAAAGCATTTGATTTGACATAGATGAATTTTAAAGTAACTAGCAATTAGAATATGAGTGTTGCCTATAAATGACCAATGAAAAAATGTCATTGATCTTCCTTATAGTTGTAAATGTAATCATGATAATGCTTTTCAAAATTAACTCTATTTATCTTGGATAATGTATAAAAACTCTAGAGAGGGGGCTAGACTACTATAAAGTAATTCAGTTAAAGGATATTTGTCTCTTAAAAATATCCTACAGACTGATGTCAGTCTGCTTGTTTAGATCCTAGTGTTATCAAAGATGGTGTGCCTTTTAGCAATGTGCATTCTTTTTGCTGTCAACTGGCTTCTTGTCAGTGAATGATTTCATACTTCATCTATTGAAAAGAATCAAAATTATCTTATATATATATATCATAAGTGTTTAGAGACTTTTAAGAAATATAATGTAACAATATTTATAAAGTTTTTATTATGCTTAGAGATGGTGCCTATCTGAAATTTTCTCCTGGATAGTTATTAATCCAGAGACTTTGAACTTTGGTAAACAACAGAGCAGTGCCTACAACGAAATTACTGTTCTCAACTCCTGCTTCATTATTTTTATTTCTCCCTCTTCTTTTCTTTCACTTACCCTTTCTCCTTCTTTTCCTTCCTTCTCCCCCCTCCCTCCTCTACACCATCATCAAACATAGTCACAACTGTGATGGGAAGCCATTGTACATTTGTGTGAGTCAAGTGCAGAACTGGGATGCGAATCAAATTTTGAAGTACAATTTGGTTATAAAGACTGTTAAGCTCAGTAGGTCACAGATTTGTCTGCACATTTGAATCAGTTGAAGAAAAAGATTTCTGGATTCTGCACTAGGTTTAGATTCAGCAGATAGAATGCAATTCAGTTCGTTTTGACCATTCTATCCATATGATAATGTGTTGTTTAGAATTATTCCAAGTAGTATGAAGTGCATATTTAAAAAAACCCCACATTTTCCAAAACGGTCTGTTAATTACCTAAATTTTCTTTCTTTCTTTTTTTTTAAAGGATTTTTTTATTATTATTTATTATGTATACAATATACTGTCTGTGTGTATGTCTGCAGGCCAGAAGAGGGCACCAGACCCCATTACAGGTGGTTGTGAGCCACCATATGGTTGCTGGGAATTGAACTGAGGACCTTTGGAAGAGCAGGCATTGCTCTTAACCACTGAGCCATCTCTCCAGCCCCCTAAATTTTTTTTCTTGTCTGTTAAAACAAATTTAAGTGTTACAAACACGTTCTTGCTCAAGATCCTAACTTGTATCTGCCAGTTGAAAAGCTGTAGTCAGGGTTTTTGTTTTTTCCTTGTTTGTTTTTATTTTATTTTGTATTTTTAACTTTGAGCCAACGTTTGATTAGTTGTAGTGGGGAATATCAATCGATAACTTACCTTGATAGTAGTAGTGAGCGCTCATTGAGCCCTTGCTGCTGTCAGGGGTGTTCTAAGCATTTACTCATTCAAAACTTCTTTGGGGTGAGTTCTCTTTCTCTAGTTTTTAGATGGTGAACCAATAGTTCAAAGAGCTCAAGTAAATTGCGGAGTTTATGGACAGTGTCAGCTAGGATGGGGTGGGTCTAGGACAGGTCTCACTCCAGAGCCGTGTTCTGAGTTGCTGTGGTGTGCTGCCTATTACTGCCTTCTTTTGATTTAGTGAGAGAAATACAGGATAAGTGCTTTGAGATGACTACAGAGGAGGCTGAAATGACTGCTTCTATTGACATCTATACTAAGATAGTAAAGGTCACCACATTTTTGAAAGTGAGACTGATTGGTATTAGTTCTCATGATATCACATTCATTCAAAAGAAACCTTTTTTTTGTTTTGTTTTATGTTGGAGTTCCTAACCAGAAGCCTAAATGGAAATGATGAGGCAGAGGAGTGGATTCCAGTGTGACGTTAGGCTTTATCAGTTGGTTTCTGTAACAGTGCCTACTCTCAGGAAAGCACCTTCCCCAGAGTTTGCTGCAGGCACCATTTATCGCTTGCCACAGCAGATGGGGCTTTATCATACTGTTGGATAAAGTTTGGGCTGTTAGCAACCAGATGTCACTTTCTTTCACACCTTAATTAAAGAGCACCTCTCCTATCTTAGGTATGTATAAGTCTTGATAGCTGCTGCAATTGAAATTAGATTTTAAATTAATTGTTAATACAATAAAAAGAACAACCTCCCAGCCTTCTCTGGATATTGCTCAGTTCATATCTAGATACAGCTTTAGAAACTTAAATTCTTTGTTACGATGAGTAAAGGAGTGAAAGTAGTTAACACAGTATAGATTGACTTGGTTTGGTAACAGCATCCACAATATGTCTGGAAGCTGTTGGCAAAACAGCCTGGGATGGGGTTGCAGCTACAGAGTGGAAAAGTTGAGCTTGCTTAGGCAGTTGTAGAAGTTTAAATGTTTTAATCAAAACTAGCTACCACAGCTCTGCTAGACAGAATGCTTGGCATTTGAACAATTATAAATAATGCTTTTAGGTCACACGCTTTTAATAGGAGAAAGAAGTAAAAGGAAACTACCAAAAATAGAGGAGATCAAATTAACTCTAAACATCAGATGCTCAACTACTTATTCAAATTTGTATATTTTAAAATGTAGTGGACTGCCCATCGTTTCCCTTGCTTATCAAGAGTATCTATTTTGATTAAAAAGGCTTGAGAACTCTTTTATCAGTTTTATATGTAAATTTTAACTAGATTGAATCTAAACTTAGATGAAATTTGCTTTAAAACCAGAATTGAACCCTAGTCAATATATTCTACTTAACTGATTTTAACTCTTAACAAATTAGGTTTTCAAGTGAATGTTTATTTCACATTTATAGAAATAATTCCCATGAATTGTTGAGAAATGACAGAGACATACTTAGTAATAACAAATTAAAACCCAATCCAGATGAAAAGCATGCCAGATCAAGTTTTTGTCTATCTTCTGGTTTTGCTGTGTTCACTCACTCTCTATCTGGAAGGGCTGCTCGTCAGCAGAGTGTTCTGAGTAGTCCTCAGGTGTCTACAGGCACCTAAAGCAGCACTTCTCCTCTAGTGGGTTGCTACCACCACAGGGGTCGAATAGCAGATAACCTTTTATTTACATTGCAGTTCATAGCAAAATTACAGTTATGAAATTTCTATGAACTGATTTTTGTGTTTGGGGTCACCATAACATGAGAAACTGTTTTAAAGGGTTGCAGCATTAGGAACGTTGAGAACCACTACTTAGAAGCAGAGGATAGATAGTAGTCATGTGTTATCAAGAACCAGGTGCTAAGTGTTTTTTGGATTTGTAGACAGACTATGTGTCTTTGTCCCCGTGACTCAGCTCTGCTGCTGTGGTGTGAAAACAAACCCAGTGTCTAAATGAGTAAGAATGACAGTGTGCCATTCAAACTTTATTTACCAAAATAGACAAAAAACAAGATTTGACCTGTGGGTCATGGTTTGCTGACCTGAAGGAATACTCATCTATGTATTCCAAACTGTGTTCTTTCCTCTTTTCTACTCCTCCATCAGGTTTTGGTAGCAAGATAGAGATTATTGGAGCCAGTGTGGCGGTACACGCCTTTAATCCCAACACTTAGGATACAGAGGCAGACCAGCCTTGTCTACAAAGTGAGTTTCAGGTCAGTCAGGGATACAAAGAGAAATCCAGTCTTAAAAGGAAAAAAGAAAGGAAGGAAGAAAAGAAAAACGAAAGATACAGATTATTGACATAAGCAAAACGTGATTTTTAGTACACATCTGTTTGGCATATTTACTGAATACCTTGACTGTTCCAGCTTATGTTCTAAACAACACACAGGACTCTTAGCGAGGTGGAATTCTGTTCTCAGGTGACTGTGAGCCTCAGTATATGTCACCGCAGGGATTTGAGAGCAAAATCTGTGAACACAACAGATTCTGCATGGAAAGTTTTAGATATAAGATATGAGAATCCAATCTTGCTTTCATCCGTATGAGTGCTGAATACTGTATTTGATTTCCTCAGTCCATACCCTTCTTATTTGTACAGTCTGGCAATAGCTGAAGAACATTTAAGTGTTCTGGATTATGTTGTATTGAATATTTTTGTGTTAGGCTAAGTGACTAAATGAAAATCTTTATTATTTATGAAAAATGGGATTTGGATTTTCTCTCAGTTCTCTTTTGGCTTTTATACCACTTTTGTCTGTTTTATTGCTGTGGCTCAATAGTTCATCTAAGGACTCTTCAGAGAAGCAAAGAATGACATAGCAAATGCTATCTCTTGAATAATAACCTGTCATGTTTTCAAAATCATGCCACTTGATCTCAAGAGAAGACAGAAGCAAGAATATGCACATATTATTGCCAAAACATCCATACTATTGAGAAAGCTGCTGAAATCAACTTTGTTTATATGAAATACTTTATTTATTACTAACAGTTAATATAAGAGTCTCAGGATATTTTAATATTAGAGGTGATGGCATACATGAACCAGAGAAATGGTTTTCTTCTTTTCATATTAAAAAATACTGTTGAAGTTATGGTAGTAAGGCTTTATTTTACAGATTAAAAGTGGAAGTTTCCTTTTATTTCACAAGTCCATTGAAAGCCAATGTTTCTTTTTTTGATACTGGTGATTAAACATAAGGCCCCACTCTTGCCAGAAATGTACCATACCTTACCACTGAATTACATCTTTAGCCTCCGTGTGTGTGTGTGTGTGTGTCTGTGTGTCTGTGTGTGTGTGCACGCACATGCAGCTGCTGAGGATTGAACTCAGGTCCTCATGCTTGCATAGCAAGCACTACTACAAACTGAGCCATCTCTCCTGCTCCCGGAACCCTCATTTTATGATTTTACTTTGAGATGGGGTCTCACTAAGTTGCCAAGGCAGGCTTTGCACTCATTGAAATCCAGGAAGTCGTTGAATTTGGTATTTTTTCTTCATGCAAAATTTTAGATAGTAATTTATTTTAGACAGTAGTTTGATCCAGGAGTGAAAGTGATAGTCTAGGGCACAAGATGGCAGACTGACCTGTGGGTCAGGGCCAAATCCAGCTTACCACTTGGTTTGTAGAAGTTCTGTGGAGCTTAGTGTACCTATCATTTGTGAGCACTGCCACAAGTCCAAGAGTTGTGAGAGTCCAAGAGTTGTGAGAAAGAATGTGTGATTGGCAAAGCCTAGAACATTTCCTACTGACTGTGGCAGGAGTTGCTGAGCACTGGTCTAGGGCAGTGCTCTCCAACAGAATTTTCTGCCATGACAGAAATGTTCAATGTGCCTCTAGCTAGCAACATGACTTTCGTGTAGTCAGGCTGCAGCTTACTTGGATAGAGACTACTGTGTTTGAAGATGAACAATGTTGTTTGTTGTTGTATTCGGTGGAATGGCAGGAAACATGAAACACACATATCTTATAGTGACATATTACATATAATACATGCTGCCTGTAGGATACAATCAGTAAAAATCTGCTCTGATTTCAACCATTTCATGTATGTTGTTATTCTCTGCAGTGAGGAGGAGCTCCCATATCATAATGCAGCTGCAGACCGGGTAAGTGTGGCTCTTTGTTTATTTGTAGTTATTGATGAATTTCCTCTAGAGGAACAGAATCTGCTTTTGTAATATTTGAGTGCTGTATCATATGTAATTGACATCATTAGAATTTGATCATAATTGTATTGCTCTTATGAAAGGAATTCAATTAAGGGTGAAATAAGTTTAGGAGGATTTATAAGATTGTCATCTTTCTTTAAAATTAAGGAAAAAGGAACTGGGTAATGGTGGCACATACCTTTAATCCCAACACTCAGGAGGCAGAGGCAGGTGGATCTCCGTGAGTTCGAGGTCATCTTGGTCTACAAGAATTAGTTCCAGGACAGGCTCCAAAGCTGCAGAGAAACACTATGTCGAAAAACCAAAACCAAAACAACCAACAAACAAACGAACAAACAAAAAAGTAAGGAAAAGGTCAGCAGTCTGAAATGCTCAGCCCCAGCTTAAAGCTCTACCTGTATGAAACACTTCTCTGTGGCAGGAATTTCCACCCATCCATCCATTGTGTGTGTGTGTGTGTGTGTGTGTGTGTGTGTGTGTGTGTGTGTGTGTGTGTGTGTGTGTATTAGGGGTGGTGGGGAATATTCAGTTATTTTTTTCTCTCTCATTTTTGTTAATTCTTTGGAAAGTACACACAGTGTATTTTGATCACACCTTTCTCCCATTCTCCTTTCTTACCCTTTCAACTCTGTGTCCTTTTTTTGTTTTTATTTCCATCAAGTACAGTTTGTGCTGCCCAGATACTCCTGAATGTGTGGCCTTCACTGGAGAGTGGTCAACTCGTAAAGAAAATTGACTCTTCCTCTCCCAACAACTGTCAGCTTTCAACACTTCTGAACTAGGGGTGTGGCTTCTTCCCTACCTCCCTTCTCCAACTGAAATTTTGTCTGGCTTGAATCCGTGCAGATCTTATGCATGCTGTCACAACTACTGTGAGATCATGTACAACTGCCCTGCTGTGTCCTGAAAACAGTTTACTTATAATATCCACTGTCGGTGACTCTTAGACTCTTCTATCATAATATCTGAGCCTCAGAGGAGAGGGTGTGGTATAGATGTCCCATTTCAGACTGAGCATCTCACAATCCCTTATTCTTTACACCTAAACAATTGTGAGTTTCTGGATTAATCACCATCCACTGTAAAAGAAGCTTCTCTGATGAGGCTTGGCAGTTATACTAATCTATAGGTATTAGAAGTAAGGCATCCGAACTGATCATCATGTACGTTCTGGATAATAAAGCACCATTCTAAACCTGTAGCTCCATAGAATATAGCTGTCCATGAGATTTTATCAACTCCCCTCAAGTAATGGCTAGAACGTTTCCCATTGCCAGTTACCTTTTCACATTTTAAGGACTAGACAAGTGACACAGTCACCTGTCAGCTTTTCTGTAGACATTGTTCACTCTCCTTAGCCAGGAGCTGGGTCTACACCTGGGCACACCTGGGAAGTAGAGATTGGAAGTTTGAATTGCTCAGAATCAGTTTAGTCCTCCGTTCTCTTCCAAAATGAACTGTAGAATGAAAGTGAAGGTATTTTTGTGTGTGTGTGTATTCTACTGGGGAAGGGGCTGAGCTTCAGACAATGCAGGTGAAATTAATTATAATTTGAAAAATATTTTAGGAAAATTTTCTGAGATCAAATTTTCTTTTGAAAATCAAAACTGTAGAAAACCCTTAAGATGTAAAGAATTGTTATTTGAATATATGAAGAACAGCTGTGAACACCTGCAGGTGAAAGGTTGCCAGATTCTCTTGCAGCATCATAGCCTAGATGCTTTGACAGGGAACTTTCAATGACCGCATCGCTGGGTGGTATGTGTCTTGCCCTGGACTAGCTACTACTTACAATCCCAGGACCGAGGAAAGGCATTTTTTGTTTGTTTGTTTTCTATTTTTCTTTTCCTTTTTTTTTCTGCCTGTGAGAAGCCCTCTGTCCAGTGACTAGAGGAGAGCCATTTGAGGCAAGATGGGAGATGATTGATACGGGACTCAGGTCTTTAGTACTGCTGAAGTGACATGGAGACTGCTGGCCAGGAAAGCAATCTGTGTAGATCAAGAGTACATGAAAAGGAAGAGGCAGTGATGGTGACCATCTTGTGAATTCTGCCTTATGGGAACTTTGTGTCAGACTGTCCTAAGTGGCAACATAAGGATTTGCTTCTGCCTTCTGGCAGTTTTTGTGCAGTGCCCTGCTTTACTAATGACCTGGCCCACTGACACCAGCACAGCACCTCCGTCCGCACCTCCATCTTCCCTCAGCTCCAATGTTGTAACCATTGCAGATAGTCTCTGTCTTAGGATAGTTTTGCCCAAAGCTTGCTCGCTCCCTCGCCCCTCCCTCCCTCCCTCTCCTCCCTCCCTCTCCTCCCTCCCTCCCTCCCTCCCTCCCTCCCTCCCTCCCTCCCTCCCTCCCTCTCTCTCTCTCTCTCTCTCTCTCCCTCTCCCTCCCTCCCTCCCTCCCTCCCTCCCTCTCTGTCACAAAATCCATACTTTAGATTTTAAATTTTAATCTTTTCCTTGGTCTATCGGTTCACAGATCTGCTCAGTAGACAAATGTCCCCATCACAGTGAGCACATGCTCCTTCTCCCAAACTCCAGCCCACAGTCTTCTGAGTTGCCTTTGGCTCTCCTCAGACCCCCATCTTATCTCTCAACCAATGCTGTGAGCTTGGCCATCCAGGTCTACTCAGAATTTTTTTTTTGCTTCATCTTTACTTCTGCTACCCTGGTCCACTGCAATTTTTCTTCTGGAGCTTCCTGTCTTCCTACCTCAGCCCTTGCCCCTTTCTCTCACTGTCTTAGCTGTTCACACAAACAATTAGAAGTATCCTGTTAAAATGAGTTAAAATCATGCCACTTTCTGATCAGAATCTCCTAGTACCTCCCCTGTTCATCCACAATAAAGCTCAAGTGCCAAGAGTGATCCTCAAGGTGTTGCAGGACCTCACTCTTTGCCTTGTGCTACCTCCTTTCATTCAATTCCTGGCTCCCTAGTGTCTCCTGAATGTGTGGGTGGGACAGAGTTCCTCTCAAGGCTTTCCCACTGGCTTCTTCTTGTGGCGTATTTTGCTGCCCTCATAGTAGCTGCAAGGCTCAGCCTCTTTAGTTCCTTCAAGAATTTATCTAATACCACTTATAGAATATGATTGTTCATAGTCATCTAACCTAAAATTAAGAACTTCTCCCTGATGTTAATTATCTTCTTTCTTTCTTTTTTTTCCTGTATTGTACATAACACAGTTTACACGTTAGATATTTTGAAGATCTTTTTCACTCATCTGTTTCTCCCACTAGGTTGTAATCTGTATGAGTCACATACCACCTTCTTTATAGCACTGAATATATTGACTTAAAAGCTGCTGGAGTTTGCAGATATTGTAGTGTTCTGAACTTGAAAAGAATTAAAATTGTTGTTTGTTTTTTAAACAAAGGCTAGGTTGTATTAATCTAGTAAAAACTTCTCTCTCCAACTCTTGCTTCACTATTTGTAATTTTTTGGTTGAGAAACCTTAGAGTCCTTAATCCAGTAATTAGATAAGTCAAGAAAAGTTCTAGTAAAGAAGAAATGTAAGGCAAATTAGTGGACGGTACGTGCTTAAAAAGTAAGCTTGTTTAATTTTCTTTAAGACTGAGCTGTATAGTAAGATTCCTGCCCAATACAAGTATGCGTATGATTACTTAATTAACTTCTTATTTGAAGTTCTAATATAATGGGAAATTACTAAAAAGTAATCTGTGTATACCTTAATGATTTATTTAAAATTCCAAGCATGATGGGTGGCACATGCCTTTAATCTCAGCACTCAGGAGGCAGAGGCAGATAGAACTCTATAGTTTGCGACCAACCTAGCTTTCATAGAGAGTTCCTGGCCACCAGAGGTACACTGAGAAATACTCCCTACCATTTATTTAAAAAACAGTAAGATGAGAACATATTTGTATATTTACTTGTCAGTGGGGTAAGAGAAGGTTTTGAGGTAGTTTCTTCCTTAGAGCCTTTTCACACATTACGTGTGTTTATTTCATGGCCTTTAATTTTTTCTGCGTTTATTTGTTATGAATGCATCCATGAATGTATGCAAGCTTGCAGATGTGTGTGTGTGTACATTTGTGTGTGTTATTCACAGCATACATGTGGAGGTTGGTTCTTCCTTCCACCAGGTGGATACTGAGGTTTCAACTCAGGTTGTCAGGCTTGGCAGCAGGTGACTCTGACTCTTCATGTTAAGTTATTTCACCAGGTCCCTCACTTTTAAGATATAGAATGTATAATATATAACAGATTAATAATTACGTATATTTATGTAAGGATTTAATATATATTATACAGACTTCTTAGACACATGCAAAATAGTCTAAGATTAGACACTAACATTCTGTCTAACCATTGTTAGACAGGTATAAAAATTTATCTGTATTTTTTGCGGTGAGTTAGATCAAGAAAATGATTGGCTTGCTGAAGTTTACACTTCATAAAGCGTACAGCTGAAACTGTGCTTCTTGGTACTTAGGAAGACTTGTTCTCTGTATGTTTGAGTAATCATGACTTCAGTTCTAGCTCTGCCCATGCGTTATTTTATAGGAGACCATTCTCCATTTAAAAGAGGGACAGTAATCCTCCTTTATAAGAGGATTAATGTAGTGTTTGCAAAATTATTTGGGTTTCCTCAAAAAGGCACTTAAACAAATAAACTCATATTTACCCTGTAGAGAACAATATTAATAATAGATTTTATTATTTCCTTGAGCTTATTGATGTTTTTAATAAGGAGGAAAGGTTATATAAAAATACGAATTTTTATAGATAAAGCCATGGAATGCAGTGCAGTGTTCTTTATAATATATAAAATATGAGAGCCTTTTACTTTTAAATTTTTTATTTTATTTATTGTGTGTGTGCACGCATGCATATATGCATATGTGGGCATGTTTCCAAGAGGACAACTTTTGGTGATTGATTCTCTGCATCCACCATGTGAATCCTGCAGATTAAGCTCAAGTTCTCAAGCTTTGTGGTAGGCAAGTGTTTTATCCCTGAACCATTTTGCCAGCCCCCACCCCTTATTTCTTCTAAAAAGCACGACTTCATTTTACGTAGCATCAAGTCTTACTTAATGATGAGTGACCATACTTTCCAGTGGTAAGGCATCCTGTACTTCCTATCCTCTTCTGACCTCTGCTGGTGAGATCTAAGCATGGGTGACTCTAAGCAACTTTGCTTACATGTCCTTATTGTATGACACGCAGTAAAACCCCCAATTTTGTACTAGTCTCATTGTTACATTATATCAAGCACCTCATATGTCTGAACTTCTCCCCATATGTAAGCAGTTCCCCCAGTGGACAGTTGTTCCAGACCTGCAGCTCAGTTCTCAGCAGACTGCTCCCTTGTTAGTGCAGATTGAGAGCCCAGATGACTTTAACTATGGTGTACAGATTAGAGGTATACATGACCTTATGCTTGCGTTTGCTAGAGCAGCTCATAGAACTTAAACGCTGTGCTTACTAGACCCACTTAACAAATAAATAAATAAATAAATAAATGGAAGGAAGGAAGAAAGAAAGAAAAGAGCATGAGAAAGAAAGAAAGAAAGAACGAAAGAAAGAAAAGAGCGTGAGAACCTACTGAGAATTCTAGGTGATCACCAGCCTGGAAGCTGTCTAAACCCCATGAATTTTTATAGATAAAGCCATGGAATGCAGTGCAGTGTTCTTTATAATATATCAAATACGAGAGCCTTTTACTTTTAAATTTTTTATTTTATTTATTGTGTGTGTGCACTCATACATATATGCATATGTGCCACTGTGGGATATCCATGAAGGATATTAATGGAGTCTTCATGACATAACCATAGTCAGTGTGTGAGACCTGAATTCAATCTTCAGCTTCCTCTCTCTCTCTCTCTCTCTCTCTCTCTCTCTCTCTCTCTCTCTCTCTCTCCACACACATGTACACCACCATTTGGGAGATAATTAGAAATTTTAGTGTATAGGCTATGAGATGATAATGATTTTTGAATTTGAGATTTCTTGGATATAAGAATGGTACAATGATTAGGATAAAATGTTTTTGTTTTTAAATGACTGCATCCTTGGAAATATTTAGATATGGTGTATTCATATCTTGTGATTTTTTTTTAGTGTATTTGCCACATCCCCAAAAGAAATAAATAAAATTTGGCAAAAGATTAATACATGTTAGATTTTCATGAACTACATAGAACATATGATATGTTTTTTAAAAAAATTTTCATGTAGGTTTGAAGTATTTCAAAATGAAAATAAGAAAAGTAATGTGTTTAAAGTCAAAAGTAAACCGGCAGGATCCATGCTGTCTGAGCTTCTCACACACACCAGCAGTTCTGATTTTCGTCACACTGTGGAAACTATCTGAGAACATATGGAATGACTCTCTTTCTACTACTGTGCTACATGCAGATCTTATAAATTTTTCTGGTTGTTTCTGTATTACGTGGTGAAGTCATCCTCTTTCCTACTCTACTTGGGAACCACAGGACGGTAGTAATTATTTCACATTGCTACCTATGTCCTGCTTTATGAAACTATTTAATATGTTGTTTTAAACTCTCTTATACAACTGTTGTTTTAGGTAATGAAATTAAAAGATAAACATATGCTTTGGTCTCTGTGGTCAAGGAGTTAATTTTATAATAAAAAACAACAAAAATAATAATAATGTGATTTGAACACTTACTCTGCTAGAGTACACGTATTGAGTGCAACAATAATTGTTATGGTTCTCATTCTGTAGAACAGAGAACCAAGGTAAAGAAGGAGCAAGTGATTTGTCCCAAGGGAAACCAATAGGAAGAGGCAGAACTCTTAACTCAGCTGGGCTTTGGTTCATGCCACTAAATTCTGAGGGAATAGTTGAATTAGCTTGAACATGAAAGCATTTGGGAGAGGCTCCAGATTGTGAACATTTGAACTGAATCTTGAGAAGTTACAGAAGATACTGCCAGTGAATGATGTATTAGTTACTTTTCTCATTGCTTTGACAAAATATCTGACAAAAGCTTGTTTTGGAAAGGCTTTTGTTAAGGAAAGGCTTGCTTTGACAGTTCGAGGAGCAAGGCTTATTTTGAGGTGCAGTTCATCATAGCAGGGAAGTCCTGGCGGTAGAAGTGTGAACATCTGTCTGGTCACATGGCAGTCACAGGAAAACAGATGAGTTATGGGGCTCAGATCACTTTCTACTTTTTTATTCAGGTTCAGACCCCAACCAGCCTCATTAACTCAGTTTAGAAACTCCCTCCCAGTTATAGTCAGAGCTTTGTCTCCTGTGTGGTTGCACGTCTGTCAAGTTGACAGTAAGCATGAGCCGTCACAGGTGGTGAGGGAAAGCACCGCTAGCAGACACATAGCAGACCTTGGTCAGAGAGGCTTGATTGTGTATTGAGAATAACCAGCAGTTCAGGACAACAGATTTGGGTTGAGAGTGTTTGTTAAAATCTCAAGTAGAAATCCGGACACAACCGTTGTATTCTACTTTCATTTTGGTGTAAATGAATCTGTGGCTTAGTGTGCTCTGTAGTCTGTTTTTCTAGGGCACTCAAGTTCACAATTATCATATGTGGTTTCAGTTACTCTTCAAAACAATTGTTAGAACAGTCAGCTTCCATATATTTGGTAAGAAAGTAGGTTTTAGCTATGAATTACTGATTGGAGTGAAGAGGGAGACTGTGCATTTAAGTCTGGGGTAGTGAAATGATAGTACTGCAGACTGATATTTTAAGTTTAAACTCCTACACTAGGACATTATCTAAGGTTTAAAAAGAAAAGCCTGTTTAATGGTTCTTCAAATGGTGTGTGTGTGTGTGTGTGTGTACATATATACGTATATATATATACATATATGAGTGTATGTCTGTTCTGCAGGATGCAAGACATTTAAACTAATAGATGACAAACATTAATATGCAAAAGTGTATCTAAAAAAAAAGAATGACTACTTCCTAAAGTGATATATTGGTAATTCATAGAAATAAAAGTGAGAGGTCGCAAGAGACATCTGGATCCTGTAGGGCTGCTTGGGCTAAGTGTGTGTCATGCTCTTGTACTGACGTGGATTATTTGGGTGTTTCCCTGTTAGTAGAGGAGGAGGTTATGCTATAAGAAGTCAAAGGAGGAAACAGGGAATAACAAAAACACAGCAAATGGCAGCTTAACTAGTCTCTGGTTCTTCACAGTTTGGCCTTCTCTAAAGTCAGATTTAGCAAAACATTAATTAGATTTCAGTGCCCCACTGAGTTTTAAAATTAAACATATTTCTGGAACCATCTGCATCATTTTATCACTAATATAATAAAAACTGTGTTTAGCCTTTTGAAAAATGGGAATTAATGTTCTTTTACTCACAAGTGATCATCTTTTATTATAAAAACTTTAAAGAGTTAGAAAGTAATTAATAGAGTTTTATGAATATGCCTAAAGGTAAATTCTCTAAAATCATTCTCATCGGTGAGGATCTGTTCTTAAATTCAGGATTCTCCTTGGGATTTATGTTTTTAGATCTAAAATTATTGGTGGTGGGTGTGTGCCATCTGCTAGTGTACTGCCTGCCTGTTTGAGGCTGGATTGAAGCCAGTCAGTAAGGAGCCATAATTTTCATTCAGGAAGCATGATTGCCTGTGTTAGAAGGAGTCCAGGATGGCAGCTGAAGACAGAAGAGAGGAACAGCAGAGCACGAGAGAGCCCTCCTGCCCGCTCTCTCTCTGCCCTTGCTAGATTTGTCCCTTAAGCTCTTGTATCTCCTTTCTCAGTGGCAGACCTGCTTCATGAGGCTAAAGGGAGTGTGCATCCTTGGAGTGTAAGATGAAGCTGCAGAATTGTTGCCTTTCTTGGGTAGTTGTTTCTTTGCATTACTTTTTATCATGCATTTATTATGCTCTCAGGTCTCAATACTTAGGGGAAATGTATTTTTTTCCCCTGGAAACCCAAAAAATTAAACCCTGTTAACCTGCCTCAGTGCTCAGCTCTGATGCAGATCTCAGCCTTGATACAGGACATACAAGACTCTTAATTCACCATTGCAGCCTTTTTTCCTTTTTCAACTCTTTGAAACTTCTGTCAGCTCCATGGGGTGCTGAATGAGATCAGAATCACACATATCCCACGTCACACCAGATAAATTCCATAATAATCGTTCAGCTCCTTGTGTAGGGTCTTTGGCTGCTTTTCCATGTGACCTTGGAACTAGCCTATTTCATGTCAGAGTCCCTGCCACAGTGTTGTATCTCCTTTGTCAGCACATGAGGAATCTCGGGTTACATCACTGGCTCATTTTTGTATGTTATTTCTCTAGCATGAAGCTTGTTATATATTAATCACACAGTAACTAAATTAAATTCTTTAAAAAAGCAGACTTAGTCATCAAAAATATTAATGTGCTAGAATTGAGTAAAATTAGATAAAAGAATTGAAGCTTGTAGTTGTTTTTCTGTTGCTTTGCAGAAATAACTTCAAATTTTCCTTTTAAAAAACTTTGGTAGTCTACATTGGACTTTTCTGACTGTCTTTAAAGCATTAGAAATGACAAGCCCTTTCACTGTCTTCTCACTGACAGCAAGTACTATGTGAGATTTCTGCTGTCAGCTTTTGGCTACTGTTGATACTGGTCTCACATTATCCCTCTTAGAAGGAAGTTAGGTAGGGCATTTGCTCTCTGGAATAATGTAACTTCAAAAAGCATTTTCTTTGGTTTTGTTATCTTGTGATTTATTAGTAAAGAAATGTCAAACAATAACACTGTATTTGAATTTTATTTTAGCAAAAGCAACTGGAAATTGAAAGAACTACCAAATGGCTGAAAATGCTGAAAGGATGGGAAAAATATAAGAATACTGAGAAGGTAATTTAAAATAATGGTATTTCCATATGAAGCTATTGAAATACATTGTGGATTTTCACAGTAAGAGTTTTCCTTCAATTATTCCAATGTTTACATTCACGTTCATTTTTGAAATTTAGTTTAATGAAGCAGAATGCTTTATCTTAAAAATCTTCATGTTGGAAATCGAGTCCCCAGGTCAGAGAGGTTCCAGCAGTCAGAGCAGTGCTGGGTGTCCAGAGGTCTAGTGTAATTGGGTTTAACTGCTCTGTTATGTCTTCTGTGCCTCAGTTTCTTCTGCTTCCACTCTGGCTTCCCTTTGGGGTCAGAATTCTTGCCATAGTTCCAGGCTTCACATCCATGTCACATTGCTGAAAAAGTGACCTCTGAACACTTTTCCTGGAAGCAGGAGCTATCTTCTCTCCAGAAGCTTCCAGAAACCCTTGTGCTGCTCTGCCTTGAGTCCATGCTAAGTTTTAAACCAAGTAGAGGGGTACAAGAGGGGAACCAACAAAAACTAAAACTCAAGTTCCTTAAATTCCTTAAGATCACTCCCAGTCCTTCTGAGAAGGCTCAGCAGTGCTGTGCAAGCCTGGTGGACCAGAGTTTGAGCCCCAAGCCCATATAAATCAAGTTGTCCTCAGATGGTCATATGAGTGCTGGAGCATGCTTTCCAAAGTTTAATGTTATCAGTTGCAACACGAGGCCAACAATTTTCCTTCAAGTCAGAGCTTTGGTGTATTTATTGTGAGAAAATGCTTGCCAAATATAGCCACAAATCCGAAGAGCCCTAGAACTGTGGTGGTTGGTTGTTCTGTCAAGTATAATGGCATTCTGTGAGGTGAAACATTTGGTGCAAATTGTCGTTCAGACATCTTGAGAAGCACTTTTTCCGAGGTAGCCATCATATTTGAATGGTACCAGCTCCAGAAGGACTTCTGATTTCATCAGTCAGCATATTGCTGCAACCTGTGCCCAAGAGTTTAAGAGTTAATTCAATTAGTGCTTTCTATGTTGTATCAGGAGCATTCTTACGTAAAACTGACCTTGTAAAAAAATGAGTAAAAAGTACAGTAATTCCAAATTGTACTGTTGTTGCCTTGATTTGTACCCCATGGTCGTAGCTTTATTACCATCCCTTTCTGCCGTCAGTGCAAAAGTCATAGTGAAAATGGAAAGAGACGACGTGTTCATATTTTGAAAATGATTTTGGTCTCATGCTTGCAAACCCTTGATATCTCATCTTCAGTTCCTCCACAGTGTTAATAGTGCTCATTTTAAAGAGATGCTGGTCTGATGGACCAACACAGGAAAACCAGCACCACCTGGCCTATAAACAATACCCGGTAAATGCTAGTTACCCGTGTAGAGCTTTTAAAGGGTGAGAAGCATCCTCTCCCAGAACACGACTAAGCTAACTTTTAGAACTTGTGGGTTTTTCCCCTTCTGTTTCCTTACTCTTTAAATTTTTAAATTCCACTTATTTAGTGTCTGTGTATGTGGGTGCATATGTGTTACAGTGTGCAAACGGAGGTTAGAGGACAACGGTCAAAAGTCAGGTTTCTTCTAACATTTGTGGTCTCTGGGTTTTGAAATTAGGTTTTTAGGCTGGACTACAGCACCTTTACCTGCTGAGCCATTGCACTGGCCTGCATTTTTTTATACTTTCCCGTGAAATCAGCCTTTCCCAAATACACACTTGTATAAATACAAATTATTGTGTGTCAGCATAACAAGAATTGTGAAGAGCATCAGTTACTTGGGTTTTAACTGACGTAGGAGCAGCCTAGAGGCTAAGATAAAGCTCAGTGGAATAGTTTCGGTTTAAATTCCAGCTTGTCTCTTACTAACTGTATGACTTTGGGGAAGATATTTAATTTTTTCACAACAAGGTTACCTTGATGTGGGGCAACAGTAATGCCTACTTTTCGAGCTGTGGTGAGGATTAAATAACCCACCTTAGCACAGCATAGGAAGTGCTGCTTGTTAGCCTAGGAAAGGCTGTTTTGTAGTGTTGGGGGAAAGAGCTAAGCAAAATCAAGTAAGATTTCTTTTATTATAGGACTCTTCAGCTGTTACTGTGGACCGTGACCTGCCATTGTAGGAAACTTATTCGCTGTGGAGATCTCTTGATTATGGGATATCTCACAGAGCTAAGGTCATCGTTTTTTCCTTTGTGAGCACCACAGATATCCTTATTTTAAAGTTAAATTTTTACTATTCTATTTTACACCAAATTGAGTTAATTTTGTGTTGTTGAGTCTTTGTTTTAACACTGAGTTTAGAACTCAAGATAATTTTAAAAGGAATCACTTGAAAGTGGGAAATTAGATACAGTTTCTGTGCTCTTATTTAATAGCACACCCCCTCAGATCAGCTTGCAGATGACATCTCCTTTTCCTCTGTGGAAAGATTGCTCAAGCCATGATGACAGGATAAGTTTCGAAGCATTGCACCTACACTTTGGTTTCACATTCAGTCTAATAAAGTATTTGTAGGATTGTGTGGTTTTATTCTTCTCTAGTCTGCATGTATCTGTTGAAGTAAGGAAGTCTGTAAAGATGAGTACTTCTGCTAGGCTATTACTCTGACAGCAACTCCAGCTAATGCAGTTCCCATTAAGAGGGATTTTAGCGGAACTATTTCTTTGATGTATAATTTTAAAGCACTCTCCCATAACTATAGTGGTAGAATCATTTGGTGATATATATGGTCCAATTTGGTGTGAAACAGAATGTACCTTCTAAAAGAATTACCACCTTCAATTCATACCTTGTTTTAAATTACACTGATGTAAAAAGGTAACATTTATTTTTGTTTTTCCAAAGGGAGGGAGGAATGTTTTCTCTTCAGAGTCCCTGCTTACATGGTAATCATGCAGAAAGGTTCTAAAAATGTCTTGAAATGCACACATGGCTCTAGTGTAGGATATTTGGAGTTTTAGAGCTGAGCTTTCTTGAAAGATTTTTTTCCAAAGTTTATTAAGTTATAAAAATTTCCATTTCCGCCCCACCTCCCAACACCCTCTCACTCCCCCCACTCCCTTTCCTCCTCCCTCTCCATCCCTAAGAGCAGTCAGGGTTTCCTGCCCTGTGGGAAGTTCAAGTTCCTCCCCCCTCCCTCCAGGTCCAGGAAGGTGAGTATCCAAACCGACTGGATCCCAAAAATCCAGTATATGCAGAGGAAACAAGTCCCAGTGTCATTGTCAATGGCTTTTCAGAAAGACTCCCTGCCAGCCACATTCAGAGAATCCGGCCACATTCAGAGAATCTGGCTGGATCACATGCTCGTTCAGTCCCAGTCCAACTGGCCTTGGTGAACTCTCATTAGATCAGTCCCCTTGTATCAGTGGGTGATCGCACCCCTCGCGGTCCTGATTTCTTTTTTCATGTTCTTCCTCCTTCTGCTCCTCATTTGGACCTTGGGGGGCTCAGTCCGGTGCTCCAATGTGGGTCTCCGTCTCTATCGCCTTTTTGAAGGTCATGATGGCTGTGTTCCCACAGTGATGTCCTGCCTGCCGCAACTTTTTTTTTTGTTTCCTTTTAGCTGTGAGGTGTATGCTTACATCACAGGCTTCGCAGGGTTGTCCTTAGAAAATAGATAGGAATGCTGTGCTAACTGAAAGATCAGCAGATAGAAACTACACTACAGACTTGTCAATAAACTATGCTTTGATGTAATGCCTAATGTTTTACAAAATTGCTAAAACTTCTATCATAATTGACAAGATGGAAGGAAAAATGTGTAAACATAGCAAGTCAGTTATGTAAGTGGTCAAGCATGGTCACCGCTCAGCATCTGAGGGGGTTGTTCTAGGACCTTTGTGGTTCCAGAGTCCACAGATGCACTAGTCTTTTATATCGAATGGCACAGTGTTTGTAAGTAGCCAGTGTCTAGTGTCTGTCATCTCTAGGCCAAGTGTACATGTGGTGTGAATATTTACTAGACAGCACTGACATGAAAGAAGTTTGAGACATTTGTAAAACAGTTTTTTAAAAAAAAAATAATTTTGACCTGTAATTAAATCTAGAGATATAGTACCATGAGTCTGGAGGGCCAAGTATATGTGAAAACCAGTAAGTGTAATTAAAAGTTCTTATTTTAGAACATCTTCATTACTTTTTTGTTATGTGTTTAATGTGCATATTTGGATGGATGCCAGAGATACCACTTTTATATTTCTTTTAAGTTCAATTATCATTGTTTCAGTGTTGTCTACTCTTAAGTTTTAAAGCATTTTTTTGTCACTTATCCATATAGTTTAATAACTCTAGCTAGTGGGTCTTCTATCTATCTGTTGTTTCATTGGTTAATTAATAAAGAAGCTGCTTGGCCTGATAGGTCAGAACATAGGTGGGTGGAGTAGACAAAACAGAATGCTGGGAAGAAGGTAATGAGGCAGACGCCATGACGCTCCTCTCCGAGACAGATGCAGGTTAGGATCTTTCCTGGTAACCCACCACCTTGTGGTGCTACACAGATTACTAAATATGGGTTAAAGCAAGATGTAAGAGTTAGCCAATAAGAGGCTAGAACTAATGGGCCTGGCAATGTTTAAAAGAATAAAGTTTCTGTGTAATTATTTCGGGGGCAAGCTAGCCGGGATCCGGGTGGGAACGCAGCCCACCGCTCCTTATACAACACTTAATGAGAGGTAGGGTTTGTTGGCACTATGGATGAGGATAGTGATGACATGTCAGTATTTCTTTTTCACTCATATTAACATTCAACTCTGGGATAGCCTGGTAGCCATTGCATTTTTTATTTCTTCCTGGAGTTTTCCTATTTTTTTTTTCTATTGATTTGACCATGACACCTTGATGTTCTCCCCTTTAGGTATAAAGTTAAAATATAGATTAGCATTCTTCATGTGAAATTTTAAATTTGGAAATCCTCTAGAATCCAAAACTTTGTTGCATTCACATGATGTTACAAGGACAGTTCCACACCTGGTCTTGTGTGACAGATCACAGTCAAAATACTGAAGATACTGAATAAAATTACCTTAAGGTGCTGGATATGGTGGCCCATGATTACAATTACAGTTTCGGGGAGGTACAAATAAGTGGATCCCTGGAGCTTGCTGGTCCATCAGTCTGGTCTACTTGGCAAGTATCAGACCAGTAGAGACCCTGTGTCAAGAGATGGAGGTAAACAGTACCTGAAGAATTAAGAGGAATTCCTATGTTATCATTTGGCCTGCACATGCATAATATGTGTGTATGCACACATGTACCCATGCAGCTTCTCAAACAAAAGCGTGGGTGCGTGCACACACACACACCCTTCTAGCTTATGTGTCTAAGTTATGAATAAAACAAAAGAATTTAATGCTTAGACTTGGATTTCATCTCTTAGATACATCATTATGTATATGCAAGTGTTGTAAAGTCTAAAGAAATAAGTAAAATCCCAAACCCTTCTTAAGGGTTCCTGCCATAATTTATTAATAATTTCTTCTTTTGAACATTAATTTTTAAATTTCGAAGTATTATTATGTATCGCATTGTAATGACCTTAATAGATTTGTATATTGTTTTGAATGGACTTGAATCACATAATTATAAGATAAGGAAGTCTGTTGGGTCTTAAGATCCTTAGAGTAATTGCAATGTATATTTAAAGAACCTAAGATGATAATGATTACTTAGATGCCTAATGTTTTTGAAAAGCAGATTGTGGGCTTGGGAAGTAGCTTAGTAGTTGAGAGCACTTGCCTACCATGTGCAAGGCCCTGGGCTTGATTTCCTACATAGCTGGCAAAGGAGTAAAGAGGGGCCTTTGTCTTTCTTTGAAGGATATTTGCCAACTATTTTGTATGACCAGATAGGCGTAAAATAAAAGGGACAAATGGTGAGGTGGGCAGTTGAGCTAACTGGGGTCTGAGATGGCGCACCATGTATTCTACAGGGAGATGGTGTTAGGAAAGAGTTTATACGATGCTGTCTGCACTCATGAGGATGCTTTCGGCACAGGACCACTTACTACTATTGGATCACCTTCTAGCAGTGTGGGGAAGGGGTGGTGTACAGTAAGGAAGTGTGTAAACAAGATGAATCACCAAAGAGCATTGGCTCTGCTCATATAACTCTAAGGGACACTTCTGTGATAGTCAAGCATTCCGATTTACCAAGTGTTGTTGACGTTTCTTTTTTTCCTATTTTCTTTTGGTAGTTTTTTTATTTTTTTCCTTCTGTGATTATGTTTCCCTTTTAAGATATAAAAAAATAAAAGTGACAGAACCTAATTGTATTGACTTATTAAAATTTATAAATTAATAGTCATGAATATCTGGAAAAGAAAAGCTGAGAGAGATTCAGTAGACCAATGGAAGGGACTATCTGAACTTTTGTCAGTTTGTAACCTTCTCCAGTTTCCTTCTCTTTTAATCAGTTTCATCGACGAATTTACAAAGGAATTCCACTCCAGCTCAGAGGCGAAGTCTGGGCTCTTCTTCTTGAGATCCCTAAAATGAAAGAAGAAACAAAAGACCTTTATAGTGTGAGTAGCTAAATTAACTATGAGTTTGAAGTTAAAATGCAGAATTGTTTCTCTTTGTTTTAAGGTGATAGGGTATTCTCCGATCACTTGAGATTTCATTGCTTACTGTTTTCTTTTGTGTGTGTGTGTGCCAGTCTACTCAAATTTTAGATCAAGTGTTGTCTGTATCAACCAGTATTGTTAGACACCGACAGTGATCCATTAGTGCTAGGGCATATTTATAAGGAAAATTGACTTACGTTTGGTTGTTCTACTAATAAGGAGATTTACATCATGTTTAGAGTTTATGGGGAAAGTAAAAGCAGAATTCCATTTTTCTAACAGTGCCTGTGTATAATTGTTCAGTAAGGCTAAGTGAGGGAAAGTTTGTTCCCAAGACTATCTAGTGTGTTCATTTTCTTATTTATGCACTAAAAAGTTAAAGTTGACTGAGTGATAAATTTTTCCTTAAATTGCATACTGATTAAATATACTTCCTTATCATTAAACCATACTCTTTCTAAACCTAAGTTTATGTTAACCTTTGAAATGAATAAGAACTTTACATCTAAGATTCTTAGATCCATAGGTTTTAAAGTATGTTCCATAGAAAATGTATTTAAATAGAGTGAGTTACAACAGATAAAATAGGGGAAAGGGAAAAATCAATTTAAACCCAGGCAGTTGTCAAAGACACTTTAGTGTCTTTTGGTATTTTTCTTCCCTATGTGCGAACTCAGATGAAAACTTGCCAAATGAAAGATAATAAGCAGTAGTTAAAGAGTTAATAGTTTTATGAGAGTACAGGACTTCACACAGGCAGTGAATTTTGTGTTTCAGGGTATTAGAGTTTGACATTACTTTAGACTACTGATAAGATTATTATTAGCGTCAAGTTTTTAGAGCCGATCTTCAAAGTGATGTTTACCTGAGAGAACACACATACAGTTTAACTCTAGCACTTAGAATAGTGTGCCCAGCATACAGCACCTGCTCAGTAAATATCTGGTTAATAAATGAACACAGAAAATAGCCAGACCACACAGTACTTTTGTCTGCATACTGTATTCATTTCCAGGGCTACAGGTGACCAAAGACAGCAGCCTGTCCTGTCACAGTTCTGGAGGATAGAGTTCAGAAGTTAGTGTTGCTGCAGGGAAGACTCTTTCCTGGCCTTCTGCCAACCTCTGGTAGCTGCCCGCAATTGTTAGTGTTCCTTGGCTCTAGTTCTGTAGCTACTTCTCTGCCTCCTGTGTCACATGTCATGTGTCTCCTCCCTGATAAGGCTGCCAGCCGTTGGGTTTCAGTTTTGTTGTTATGCACATGCTCTCTTCTGAGCTTAATGGTTATTTCAGTCTCTGCTCCCCAGTAAGGCCACATACACTGGTTCTGGGTGGACATGAGGGGACCCTCTTCAACCTAATATATTTGGTTTTTTTTTCCTATATAGTCATTCCAAGACTAGTTCATGTAAGAGAGTGGTTTAGTAACCCAGTAACAACAAAACAAATGAGTGTTAAGGCTCCCAAGCTAATTGTTTAGTGTGATACCTTCAGACATTACAATTGTTACTTAATTCCCCTCGTGACATCATTTAATCATGCCTTCTTTTCTTGACCCTTCTTTCCTTGTCCCTCTACAAAAATGACGTAGGTTTCTGTCTGCACTTTGCTATGAAGTGATTCTTCCTTGTTTAATCTGCCAAGGTGTTGTGTTCTCAGATGGAGCTTGGCATGTTGTGCACATTCAGACCTTTGGCTTCATCTGCAGAGCTCTGCTTGGTGTTACACAGCACACAAAGGTAAACGAGTACAGTGTGCAGAGCTGGCCTCCTGTGAGGACACGAGACTGCACAGATGTTTGCACTCTAGATAGTGCATGACATTTAGACAGCCAAATAAAAGCATTAGCTGAGCTGAAAGCCACGAAGTCTCAGTGGACTAGAAGACTTGAGAGGGGAGAAAAAGTGGGTTGAGTTTTCAACATGCTTTAGAATGCCCTTTCTGATTCCCTTTCTCCAGCTGGGATCTGGTTGGTTTTAGTTTGAAGCTTCATATTATTGTATTTTGGAAACATCTTTCCTACTTCACCTTGTGGAGCATTAACCTTGTTAGGATACTTTATGGACATTATTTGCGTGTTGTACAGGGATTGTCTTACTTAAGTCTTGCCATTACAGCACGAGGCAGGTTTTACTACTATTTTCTGTATCATTATCACTTCATTTAACAGACCAGGAACCTGAGCTTAGCAAGGTTTTGTAACTTCTCACCCAGGGTGAGCAAAGAACCCAGTCTGTTCTGGCTCCAAACCAGTGTTTCCCCTTTTCATTTAATTATATCACATTTGTGTCTGTCTTGCATTTAGAAACATACCTTAAAATGGTAGAAGGCCCATGCACCATAGTTCTAAAACTCCACAGCATGAGCCTAGCTCAGGCTTCTGGGAGGAACCCCACAGAGACACTGCTGGCCTTTCATCTCACTGCCACTCTGTCAGCCTCTGTCTACAGTATAGGCTCAGTAGGTCTCTTCCTTTTAGTGAAAGCATTCCTCCGTGTTATCACTGTGGTCCTCGTGAATATGGATCTCCCTGTCGGGTGGCTGTATCGGCTCACCTTCTTGTTGGTGGGGTGTGGGTAGGGGGTGCTGTGTTTGTTTCACTGCATCTGCTGCCTGTAAATCCCTGGAACATGAATAACATTTCTTCTTCCCAGTGCACTTTTACCTGCTTCCTTGCCTTTCTTTGCTTCTGTCTTAATGTCTTTGCTGCGATTTTCATGTCTTTGAGAAAAGCCAGTATTATAGATATGTTTGATGTTTGGGTCTTTTTTTTTTCCCTTCAGCTAAATTTTATTTTAAGACATTTTTTGGTCATGTCTTTCTTCCTATGTTTTGACACCTCAGCGCTTACCAGGAGACCTTTAGAACAAGTGAAGCCTCTATATTTGACTGTTCCCTTAACAATAAAAGATATTTAAAAACCAAATATGTACAGGTTACTATTTGTATTGCTTCAAAACTCTGGAACATACTGTGGTTATTCTTCATGTTTTCTTTTGGGTATATTGTATTACTGAGGATGAAACTTAGGGCCTCTCATAGACGAGAAAAATGTTATCTCACTGGGCCATACTCCCCAGTCCACTCTCCTATTTTAAAAAACTGCAGAAGGTCACACCTCAAAACATAGTTAAAATACTTAACATATATACACATAAATGTCAAGCCCATGTATATTCTAGACATAACCACATGGCTTTTACTCCACTTTTCCTTTTAACTTAATGGTTAAAGTTATGTTTTATATATATTTATTGGAATTGATTTAGATTAAATTGTATTACCAGTATGTGATAAATGACTCCATATGAATGTGTGTCTATGGATAATGATTTATACTTAAACATAGGTAAATACAAATTGTTGCAAATTTTAATCATCTTTCTGGTTAAATACTGGTGATGAAAATAGTCATAATTTAGCTCCCTTTTCCCAGAAATACTACCAAATTTACAGCAGAGTTTTTAAAAAGGCAAACCTGTAAGGAATAAGAAAATGAAGAAATACTGTCTGCCACAGTTTGGACCATAGAGTTCAGAGAGTGCAGACAGGTAGGCAGAGTAAACAAAGCAAATCTGAGGAATCTAAGTCCTGTGCTGGCAGTAAGAAGCGGGAGAAGCCACATGGTTTATGTCTTTAATGTCTAGAGGACTTGGTAATTACCACCTGCAGGTACCTCAGGACATAAAGGTGAAGCTGAACACTTAAGTGGCCGAAAGTCTGTGGGTGAAGCAGTTGGGATGGAGTCCCCAAGTCTCCTTCCAGCACAGGCCCAGGACTGTAGGTCTCTTACTGGGAGAAGGTGAAGAAGAAGCTGCTGTCCTTGATGTGCAGGGGAGTATAACACCCCAATTTTGGTACAGTTAGCTTTTCCTCAAGAATACCAACAGTTAGATGCCAGTCAGGAGCTGCAGAGAGATTCCCTGGGATATCTGACCAGTGCAAGAAAATAGACACAAAGACCTTGAGTTCTAGGGGCTGCACTGCAACTGCCCTGTTACATCCCCACTCTACAGTGACATCACTGCCCACTGTTGTGAAGCTCCATCTGGGCACACAGCTTTGTTTAATTCATTACTTACAAGTAGAAACAGATAACACAAATATTAGTAGTCATTTGAGGAAAAGGACTTAAATTGGAGACAAATAAAAACAAGTAGAAAAATGCACTTGCGAGAAACAGATCATAGAATAAGGAGAAAACCTAAAAGATTGTTGTTAGTATCTTCAGAGAAATGAAATCGACATTGCACCCACAAAACAGTATAGGAAGCTATAAAAAGGAGCATTCTGTAATAGCAAAGACCTTAAGAATATAAAAAAGTAATGAAAAACTTAATCAAAAATAATAATTGAAAATTTTCAGAAAATAAAATTTAAAGGCACAGATACTAATAGAGAAAAAAGAAAATGAGCTTGATTAGGAGATCCCACACTGTAATAACCAAGCTCCTGAGAGACAATGGAATCATGGCAGGGGAGGAAGAGGAAATCGACATAGGAATCCAGAATTATTAAAGACAACTTTGCAGAGATGAGAGTTGTATGAGTTTGTAAGATTGAAAGTGCCCAAGTCTGTGAATGAAAATAGATCCAAAACAAGTAAAGAAATGGACAACTTCCAAACAGAGTGCTCCCACCAGCTCCAGAGAAGAAAAGATCTAGAAACGAAGAGTTCCAGTGGCAGCACAGGAGGCCAGAAAATGGTAAAGCACTGCCCTTTGAGCAAGAATACTTTTAATTTAGAATTCTCAAGCAGGGTCCCCAGTCATTTGAAAGAGTAAGTCACCAGATATTTCAGATTCCCAAACTTTTGCACTTCTGTGGTGCCCATTCACAGTAGCTATTGGAGAATGCAGTCCATAAACCAAGACCCAGGAATCGGGAACACAAGCTCAGAGCAAAGCTAAGGAAGCCCTAAGATCAGAGGCAGTAGCCTTGACCACTAGGCCTGCCTCAGTAGTGCATGTCTTTAATCCTGGCACTTGGGAGGCAGTGGCTGCAGGTAGCTAGATCTCTGTGAATTCAAGGCCAACCTTGTCTATGTAGTGAGTTCCAGGCTAGCTAAGGCTACACAGTGAGACCCTGTCTCAAACAAACAAACAATCAAAAGATGCAAAGAAAAGAAACTGGATATTCTGTGAATTCTACAGAGTGCTTCAGATTGGTATTGAATTTCCTACAAGAATATAGAAAGTGAAGCAAATTAAGAAGCAGTAATTCATTCTAAGGAAAGAAAATCTCGAGACAGAGGAAAAATAATTCCTTGAAGAGTGCACTACTCAGCCATGTTAGTTCTACAAACCTCAGACATTCCCTGATCTAAATCTGATACCATGGAAGGGAAAGGAAGGGAGGGAAAGGCTGTGAGCAGAGTAGATGGGGCATGGAAGGAAGGAAACACTTTCTTTGTGTGTCTTTTTATATTAACTAGATCTTTCTTTAAACCATGGGAATTATTTCCCTAGCCCTACCCTCTGCTAGTACATGCATGCATGCATCCATACATCCATCCATCCATACATACATACATACAGTTTTTGATTAGGATCATTTTGCTATTTATCATAGACTTTCAGCAAGTGATTTTCATGAAAATATGTTTTCTTCTCCTCTTTTTCTTCTTCAGAAATTAAAACACAGAGCACGAGGTTGTTCACCTGACATCAGACAAATAGACCTTGATGTGAACCGCACATTTAGGAACCATATTATGTTTAGAGACAGATATGGCGTTAAGTAAGTAAAGTTTAATATTATAAAATATGAATAGCATATGCAAATGGTTTTATTGAAGTTTTAAGATGAACTGTACTTTTAGGATGTCTTGTTTGTACTATAATCTTTATTTCGACCTAAAAGTTTTTACAGATCATTTATTTCCATGTTGAGTGACACTGGAGTCTGACTTAATTTACCATTTCAAAACATTGGCATAGTAAATGCTGTAAAGTTGGTAAGGAATTATTTTATGACTTTAAAATTCTTAAAAATATTTTGTAGGTACTAGGGAGGCTGAGGTAGGAGGATTGCAAGTTTGAGGTCATTTATACATGTGAGAGCATGTATTTATTTGAAAACTGTTGGTAATAAGTTTATCTCTCGAACTTTGACCTCATGAATAAATGGAACTTGAAAGAAGAAAATGAACTAAATGAGAAGTTAATGTATGGAGTACAACAGAGCATTTGTTCTTACTGCGGTGGCCATCACTGTGTCAGAGTAGTAATGAAAAGACACTATTGTACCGGCCTATGTGTCGTTTAGAATCCAATCAGCAGTGCAGAAACTGTAGGCTACGATCTGTGTTAAGATCTGCTTGACCAGGAAGGGCAGGCTGGAAAGTTCAGTCTGTGTGGATTGCCTTGGATAATTTTCCTGACTCAAATTTAACAAACAACGGATTTAATCACATCTGTAAAACTCTTGAGCGCAGCACCTAAGTCAGTACTTAAATAGTAAGGAGATTGCAGCCTAATTAGTATAGCTGACCATTGCAGCTTGTCTTTGTGAACTTGGTGCTCACACACATCCCTTTAAACCATTCTGATTCCATGTGAGGCCACAACAAAATCATACATCTGTCTAATATGATGCAACTATTTTGTTTACAGCTGAAAACACATTAACTCTTTGTCCACAAGTGGATTTCAAGTCCTTTGCTGGTAGTCATGCTTAAATAGTATATAGTATAACTGTGTAATAGTATAACTGTAGTATAGAGTTACCTATTAGTACTTCTAATATAAGATAGTGAGAGAAAGAAAATACTAATATATAGGCATTCACACCAAAATATAAGGGAAAAGTGCTAGTAGTTACTACAGTTATCCCTGTGACTGGCCATGTGTCATGGTGTTTATAAATACATTTTTCCATTGCCTATCCCTCAGCAAGTACCTCAGCTGTGTTATAGGACTTAGGGCTTCAATCCTGAAAAAATCTGAACCATTTTCAGTCTCTCTAAATAATGTTGCTGTAGTTTTCCATTGTTTTCTTTACACATATACTCTTTGTATGTACTTAGTACGTACATGCTAAGAAATTCCCCAAATAGTCTCCTTTATTCCAGGTGTAATTTCTTTGTGTTCTTTAGGCAGAAGCATCAACCCCTCTCATAGGGATCAAGTCATCCTGACTAATGTAGTCACCTCTTTTGCCTTTTGAACCCAAAAATGACAGAGGAAGCCCAAAGCAGTTGTGTGGCAGTTTCACTTCCAACTTGATGGACTTATTGTTGTGTCTTCCTCTAGGCTCATTCCTCTTTTCTGTTTTGTTCTGCTTTGGGATTTTGAGGGTCTCACTATATAGCCCAGGATGGATGGCTTAGAACTTGTGATCCTCCTGCCTTAGCCCCTGGGTGCTGGTATTACAGATGTTCACCACCAGGTCAGTTCTGTTAGAAGTAAGATTAAGTCAGCAAAGATCGAAGTGGCACAAACTTCAGCAGTGAGTTGTCAGGAATGTAATGGGCACAGCTCCCTCCCTTCACTCTGATGGGTAATCTAGTCTGAGGATGGCACTGTTCCACTTCCTGGGGGAGGTCTTCTGGACTCCCACTTCTTGCACTTAGCTGCTGCTCTAAGAGTCTTCAAGAGGCCGTCCATTTGTTATTCCACTAGTAAGATAGTTGAATGAAAGAAGGAAATGAACTTAAGAAGCTCAGAGAAGCCTTGGTACTTCCCATATGAAGTCTTTCTATCTGAATGTATGATAATGTAGTCTCAAATTTAAACTATTATGTTATATTGAGAATTCTGGTTCAATTTGAGCCTGGTATGCTTTTTTTAAAAAAAAACTACAATAGTAATTTTATTTGAATTCTTTTTGCTTTTAGTCAGCCTGTTTTTTTTTAAAGTTTGTATTTTTAAAAATTAAATTCTTTTAAAAACTAAATTATGTTTAATATAAATTTTCAATTCTCTAGGCAACAATCCTTGTTCCATGTTCTTGCTGCATATTCTATCTATAATACGGTAAGTTGGGGCCTGCTTACCTAGTTCTTTGAATTATATTCTGAAGAACCAAAGATTCTTGTTGGCAGTCTACGTAACGTGGCACATGTAGGCCGTTTCTTCATGTCAGATGGTCTCCGTAGTCCCCATTAGCTCCCATGTGGACCCAAGGTCTGATTGGGAAGTAAGAAAACCTAGATATGACTACAGGATGCCTGTGAGACTCACTTTTCCTCCCTCCATATTGTTTTCGTTTTGTTGTATTTTTGTGGTCTTTGGTTTTCTTTTTAAGCATTTAAGATTAGGCATGGCAGGGTAGGAGAGGGAGCTGTGGCCTGCTGCCTCTTCCTTACTCCTAGAAGGTACTGTTGTGATATCCTAACTTATCACCTGTGGGAGGTCTGTGAGGAGTAGACTAAAACTAAACCTTATGTCTGCAGAAACACAGAGGTAACAAGACAGGAAACTGAGATTTTGGGAACAGTTTGCCAGCTTCTGAGAACTATATATTAAATAAAATTAATATTCACACTGTTAGAGACTGTATTGCAGTATTACATGTAAAAGGTTTTTTTTTTAAGTGTATCTTGAGGCTTTCCCCACACCTGTTTACTCTTGAGCACAGCTGAGTTCTTGTATAGCATGTGTCCTGATGCTGTAGCTATTACATCAGTTATCTCTAGAATTGCCCAGTGATATATCTAGGCATTTTTTGGTATTTTACAGATTAACCTTTCTCATATATGTGTTCATGGAATTTGATTTTAAAGCCCCCAGTCTGTGTTTTCATTGCTCCTTAGGAAGTCGGGTACTGTCAAGGGATGAGCCAGATAACAGCCCTACTCCTCATGTACATGAACGAGGAAGACGCCTTCTGGGCCCTGGTCAAACTCTTCTCAGGCCCCAAACATGCTATGCATGGTAAGAAAACCTCATATATAAGGATAAACAAGCAGGGAGAAAGCAAACGGAAGCAAAACCAATGATACCTGGTGAATCAAGTACAGCAGATGTCAGTCCCAGACCTTCTTCCCCGCTACATTTCATTCCATCTTATGGAAAAGGCTAATAACAAATTTTGACCTCTTGATTATTTAGTATTTTACAAAATGCATAATACTTTGATTTGTTTTCAAATTAACAGATTGAGTTTAATGGCCTTTTTCTTACATTTGCCAAGAAAATACACTAAACTTTATTTCATTGTTTGTATTTTGCAACTTATCTTAGGAGTGAAAGTAGTATTTGTTCCCAGAATGCAGGATTATGTGTTGTTTTGTTCCTAGTGCCATCTATGCCATCTAATAGCAGCTTTAAGGCGAGTCGAATAGCTGAGGTCATCACTCAGTATTAGAGCACCTGTGTTGCATGTGCAAGGCCCTGACGCCAATGTACTAGTTACACAAAGACAGTGTTAGGTGAACCACTTAGGTTCACTTTATGAGTATGTATGCTTGTAGAGTGGGTGACCCTAGCACAGAGAACGCTCATTTAAATATTTCAAGATTAGGATTCTCCATAGTCTTATATAGTAAATCTGACAGGCTCTTTTTAAAGAAGGGTGGGCTTGTGCATGTGCTTTTGTCTTGCTCCCTATGTTCCTCACTAGTTATTTAACAGGTATCTGCATGATAACTGATTTTGGGTACTTTGAGTGCCTTAAATGGACTCCAGAAGCAAGACATACTGTTGTATCAAGTTACCATCTAGTAACCTGTTTCACTTAAAAAGACATCTTGACAGAAAGAACTCGTCATCATTGGTCTTTATCTGGGCTCCTTGTGTGATGGTGTTGCCACGCCATCCTGGAATATCGTGGAACGTTTCCTACTTTGGTGATAGGTTAATTGTGTGATGATGTTTTACTCTGCTTTTAGAAAATGGTATTTTCTTTTAAACCTCTTGTGCTGACTTAGCTTCAGCTATCACCATCTAATCTTTAAACAGTCTTAATTTTACAGCCCTATTATTTGTTCTTACAGTGTAGTTTAGGCCATTTTTTATGGGTAACTTTATACTTGAGGGATTATTTGTCTCTAGATCTGGGCAGTTTTGTGACTGATGGTTACCTTTGATCTTTATATTTTTTATGTAAAAATTGTAAGTATAACTAATTAACCCAGAACTAGGCAGAGACCAATTTAAAATACTGAGGCCAGGATGTCACTGAAAAGTGAATATATGTTAGACATTCATAGCATGTCTAAGCTGGTTCTTACTGAAGTGCATTGACTTTTAAAAAAACAAATCAGATTTTCTTGAAATTTTCCTATCTCCCATTCCTATCTAATTGACCATGAAAGTAAAATCATTTTACTATTAAAAAAACTATTACTGAGGGACAAAATCTTTGTAAATTTTACACACATCTTCAAAACTGAGCCTAAGTTGTAAGTGTAGTGTTTCGTTGCTCTTTTCTTGGTTCTTGAAGCTCACTGGGTCCCCATTGCTTCGGCTTTACTTCCAATGGAAATCACAAATGGGAATTTTGTATAGTTTTATTAACCAGTATCAGGTGATATTTACAAAACTGTATGTGCATTTTCTTAAGGGGTTGTGTTAGAAAATGTACTAATTCAGTGTATTAGGATCTCTCATTATACTTGCTATTATGTTTAGAAAACCATTGCTTTTTAAATTACTTATTATATGGAGAATTTAATGCACTCTCACATAAACAAATATGTGAGACTATACTAAAGCAAAGTAGGTTTCATTAAATCTAAAAGAAAGCTTACTGTTTATAAACTATTGTCAATAATGAATATCCAAGGAGAGTGTGTCCGACATACCTTTTCCTGGGTTCTTAGGAAACCAAAAGATGTCATTTAAATCTCCCAGATGTGCTTCGAAACTAGGTTTGAAAATACTAATTGCAGAAATAAAGTCTATTGAGTATATGTTCTTGAAATGATTGAATAAATACCTGAAAAGGAACTTCTGAATAAAAATAGTTGTAAATTTAGTGAGCTAAATATGCAAGTTAGTATTAATTTACCATCTACAATCAATTACTTTCTAGAAATCCTACAGATTACAATGTAGGTAATTATGTATAGGTTTTGGTATAACTTTAAGTGCCTGCATGTTTTAGCTGATGTTAAATATAGCTTATGAGAAGAATTTAAAGTGATTTTTAAGAAATGTAGACATACATCAGTGAAATTGTTAGTGTGTTCTTGGCAAACATAGTAAGATGTGAAAGGCAGTAGTGGTAGAGCAGAGTGGTGGTCAGGACTGAAGAGCTTGTAAAGCCACAGCCAGCAGAGAGGAGGCTGTTTGATAAATAAATTCAGTTTCCATTGTCTTTTGGTATTAAACTTTTCCTGCTAATTTAGAAATATGTTTTCCTCTTTATCAGTTCTACAAAGTAAAGGCAGTAGTTAGCACACAAGTACTAGCTAAAAGTTTTACTCTCCAGAGCTTACATGACATTATTTCCATGATGAAGAAGAAAACACCCTGATAACTAAGGATGCTGGCTTTGTTTTATCAGCTCAAATACAGTATGTTACATTTTTAAGTTGGGGTTTTGTTGGTATTGTCTCTGAAGTTCTGTTTTTATGTTTGTGTTCTAGGTTTTTTTGTCCAAGGTTTTCCTAAACTATTGAGATTTCAAGAACATCATGAAAAAATTCTGAATAAATTTCTGTCCAAACTTAAGCAACATTTGGTAGGTAGATGTGTCACTGACTTATAGCCTCCTACACTGAGAGTGAAGCTGCAGTAATTAATTAAATTCAGTGTGGGTTCCCTGTTTCTGGTTACCTCACTGTGGAGTCATGATCCTCAATTGTTTAAAGAACATTGGATTTGTAAAATTTAGTATTAATTGACTACCATAGTCCTAATTCGTAGGTTCAGATTACTTCTATGAAGCTGATAAATACTACTAACAAAAACTTTAAAATGTGTGATTTCTCCATTATGTTTTAGGTTTTAAATTGTACAAAAAGCATTGTAAGAAGCATAAAAACTACTTCCTTGTGAACACATGCATGCTTTACTATAAAATATAATGGTGCAATGAAGCAGTTCACTGCAAAATGTACTAATGATTGTGTTATAGTCCTATCATGGTGACACAATTCCTATGATAATTCTTATTAGTTAAATTTGGGGATTAAAAATAGGAATGGAAAAACAAAGTGTGAAAAGGTATGAAACTATGTGCTCACCTTTGACAGCCTCCTTACTATTGCTTTTTTGTTTGTTACAACTCAGAAATTATGAGATCTTTGTTTTTTAGGATTCTCAAGAAATCTACACAAATTTTTATACAATGAAATGGTTTTTTCAGTGTTTTCTTGATCGAGTAAGTACTTTTTTTAAACCTCCTTATGAAAGTGCACAATCAAGGTAAGGGAAGCACTAACGGTATCTTGCTCTGCTTTGTTCTTTGCCACAGACTCCTTTTACGCTGAACCTCAGGATATGGGACATCTACATCTTTGAAGGAGAGCGAATTCTTACTGCTATGTCTTACACAATCTTGAAGTTACACAGAAGTAAGGAAACGTTTGGCTGCAGAGACTTTACAAAAATCAAGGATTATTTTAACTCCTGCTAGCTTGGGCTCCCTTCTACCTCATGTTTTTTTAATTTCTCTTGACGATCATCAGGGGATTCTGATTCTCGAGACTAGATACACATTACATCAGAAGGTCTTGGATCCTTTCTCTGTGTCAGTTTCATTTTCACACTTGAATAGTAGGATGCAGTTTTGGTGTCACTAATATATTCTTCTTGTATTGGTTTCCCCTGGGACCCTTGCTCTTCTAGTTGGTCTAAGTCTTAGGCTTGTAATAAGGCAGAGAGAGCAAAGAAACAAGGCCTCCTAGGTGAGTGGGCCCAGAAAAAATATGTCTGTTACTTTCTCTAAGAGAAAGTACATCCAGTTTCAAGCCCTGGATGAGACTTGACTGTCATGGCCTCTGGGGCAGCAAGCTTTCCTTCCTTCCTTCCTTTTTTCCTTTTTTCCTTCCTTCCTTCCTTCTTCCTTCTTCCTTCCTTCCTTCCTTCCTTCCTTCCTTCCTTCCTTCCTTCCTTCCTTCCTTCTTAGTTAATTTTCCCAGTTTCCCCTCCCTTCTCTCCTTCTGCTCCCCCACTTCCCCAACTTCATCTTCTATCCGATCTTCAGAGAGGTTAAGGCCTCCCCTGGGACGTTTCTTAAGACTGGCCCATGGCTTGTGCCACCAACATCCAGTACCCCCCGTGCCTAGGCTGAGCAAGGTATCTATCTCTACATAGATAATGGGCTCCACAAAATCAGTTCATGTATTAGAGTGAGATCCTGGTCCCATTGGCAGTGGCCCCTTATACTGCCCAAGCCACACCATTGTCATCTGTATTCAGGGGACCAATAATGTTTTCAAAACAATGAAAGGGGCTCTGTAGATATGATGTGTTGGGCCTTAAAGGTCAGGAAATGAGATGTTTTTCATTTCAACTTTGAGCCACGTGACTCCTCTTGTACCTCTGTAGAAATGTGGGTCATGGGCAGCCTAGAATCATGTTATCTACATGCATATTTGTGTGTGTCCCACTCTCGTACATCATTCTTGAGTGATTTGTTTGGCATTCTGACTAAGTTATAAACCAACTGAGAGCATGGGGACAGTTTGTGGGTTGTGTCATCTTCACACATCTTCCCGGCCACCTTCAGTACTTTCATTTAGTTTTCTTGGACGCTGACTTGAACACACTGTACACGTCAGTGCCACATTAACCACACTTCACCTGCGGTGGGACCTCGGTATCTGTGCTTTTCCAGGGCAAAGCTGTCAGGAATGCTGTGGTGATGGTCCAGCCACACAGGCTAACACCAAAACAAAGCTTTGGTAGCACACTTCCTTCCCAGAGTCGGGTTGTGTCATTGCTGGACAAAAGCCCTTTCCCTTCACCTCCACTCCTTTTTCTCCTTTCTTTATGTCCTTTCCACTTCCTTTATGTTATAAATAGATCAAAATATACTCAAAAAGTATATCTTTAACAGTAGTTTAATTGTCTCTAAACAGTGAAAAAATAGAAGTGTAATGGTACATTTCTTTATAGCTCTCATCTCCCTTTAAGTTATTTCACTTAGTATGACTTTAGCCTTTGTAAATAAACTTTGAGCATAGCAATTACTTCCCATGCCAGTATATCATTAGACTGTACAAACTGTGAAAAATCCTGCCTGCTGCTCTTTCTTTTCTTGTTTAGGAAGCAAAACTCTTACATCTTCAGTGAGTTTCCTGCGCCACCATATGAAGAAATAAATGTTGAGGAACAGGGTTCAGCGGGAGATGTTGCTCTTGGGCTACAAAGTTTTACTAGATGGCAGGATACAGTTTGGGGATGTACTATTTGGATTAGTATGCACACTCAGTAGTTATGTGTAACAGACTGAAAGTTACCAAGAGAGTAGACTTTAAATGATTGTCTCACAAGAGTAAGTATGCTTGGTGGTGGATCTAATAGTCATAGTGGTGTAGTCATTACACATGGTGAACCTGTATTAACACACCGTGTGTGCCAGAATGTCACTTACAATATGTCACTTGCTAGTTAAAAAAATAAATAAATAACAAAACAAAAAGAGATCTCTCTGGGTATCTTAACAGCTGACCCTAGTCAGAGACCTATTCCTTTCTTGATTTCTTCATGATTGCTTTAAAGCTAGTATTACTGGAGATCGATCACACAGCGGTTTTAAATGGAAAAAAAACAAAAACAATGTAAATGCACATGATTGGACTAAATGAGCAATACTACATGCTGCTCAGTTAACATCACTGCTGCTAATAGTTGAGATGCTTTGCATGCTTTTGAGTAATGCGAGGCAGGTGAACTTAGACAGTCTAACTTGTGTTATGAGTTGAGCCCATACTTGTAGATGAACATAGCACACCTGTCTGAAGGTATGGGTAGTGATGTTTTTTACTGCGTGTCTGTTTCTGATTTCCAGCTGTAGTGTGATTTTTTTTTCTAATAAAGCTAATTCCCTCAGTCGAAATAATAGAAATAAGGTTAGTAATTTTTTTTGAGGGAATTTGCCAGTCTGAGTTAGTGTTCCAGCCAATAAATGAGATAAATAAATGCCTATTTACTCATAGGAGCTCTTGTTGTAGTTTAGTGTTAATGCCCAGATATGGCTACTCATAAACTAGTGAGAAAATATTTGGTCTTGTACATCTCTCTGTCTTTCCTCCTAATCTCAGCCTGCTTTCTCTAATGTCAAACACTATCCTGCTGAGTTTTAGTGTGTTCACAGTGCCAACTGTAAGTTGTGTTCACATCTTTTTAATAGCCTATTTTAAAACTCACTGCACTCAAATAGAGTATATCTTCTTCTCAACCTAATACAACTGTTGATTGGCATTTGCATTTCTCTCATCCTTTCCTAGAACATCTAATGAAATTGTCTATGGAAGAACTGGTAGAATTTCTTCAGGAGACGCTCGCCAAGGACTTTTTCTTCGAGGATGATTTTGTAATCGAGCAACTTCAGGTTTCTATGTCAGAACTAAAGCGGGCAAAATTAGATCTCCCAGAACCTGGTAAGAGATGCCCTGGCATCCTACATCAAATTCTAGCACACAGACTTTTATTGTTAAGATGTAAGCATTACACTTGGTGATAACATAATATCAATTAGTGTTCTACCAGCTGCTAGTGGCTTTTCTTTCTTTACAAAAAAATTGAACATTTCATACATTTATACAATGTATTTTGGTCATATTCATCCTCCATTGTCTCCTTCTAGTTCCCTAAAGTGCCCCCATTCTTACCTCCTTTCCAACTTCATGTTTTTTTAAAATGTCATTAATTATCTCCTTGCAGATGTGTAGGGTCATCCTTTGGGGGTGGGGTGCAACCTATCAGCAGCCATATCCCCAAAGGAGAGTGACTCCTCTCCTCAGTAGCCGTCAACCACCAGCATCTCCTCTGACAAGTGCATCTACATTGGAATTTTGATTACAAAAATTATCTTCTCTGACAAAAGTTATTTATATAAACATAAATATTTAAAAGGCGATTAGATAGCATGGTCATTTATCCAATAGTAACAACAACAACAAAAGTAATAAGGTTTGCCCTTAGAACCTATAACCTTGGTAGTCATGGGCTTTTAACCAAATTTATAGACCCAGACATGAAATCCCTCCTGTGGAGCATGCCTCATATCCAATCAGAAAGTGATTAGTTACTCCTGTAACTGTCAGGACATTATTGGAACAGTGAGCACATTTTGCCAGGCAAGCTAGTATTGTAGTGTGCAGGGTCTATTGCACTGGATGAGACCGTGTTTGTCTTTTCTCCTCCAGTAGGCAGCATAGTATCTTCTGGTACTTTATAAGCTATTTAAAAGGGAGATCATTTTCCTATTAATCAAGGTTGATTTCTCTGTGTTCTGTGTCACAGCAATATGATCTTACCTTCTAGTTATGGTGATCATCCAAGAGGAATGGTAATAGCCTGTGTTGCTGTGGGTGGTTCTAGTGACCACCCAGTAACTCATAGGGAGGGATTTCGTACTTGACACTGGGAGTTTCATTTGATAACCATGTCTTCTGGCTTTTCTTTCTTATTTTAGGAAAACGCATGTAAACATATTGGTTAAATATGACTCTGTTCAAATTGAAATTTAGAAATTTTGATTGACAGATTATAACTGTTTTGAAGAACTATAACAGCAATCACTTTTTACACTAATCATCTTGTTGGGAAAACTGAGTACAGTGGTAGAACAAGTAATGCCCTTTTGTGATGAGGAAACTGATGCTTCCCTGTGAAGCCCAGAACCACCAAACCACCAAACCACCAAAACTGAGCCCAACCATTTCCAACTCTAATTTCGGCTTCCATGTAGAATGTTGTGATGTAGATAATGCACTTATATACTTAGCTCAAAATATTTTATAGTACCTAACAAGTTTTTTTGGGGGGGGGGCAGGAACTTTACTATAGATTTGAAAACTGCAAAGAACGTTTTGGTTTTTTTTTGTTTCTTACTTTGGGAAAACAGATAGGAGAGATGAGATGTGCACAAATTTTAGTGAATGTAAAAGGGACACTTCCAGAAGTAACTGTAAGATCTTTGGGGGCATCAGAAAGGGACGCTTACAGAGGTAGCTGTGAGATCTATGGGGGAATCAGAAAGCTAGTGAAGAGTGAGAGAGAATGAAGAAGGCCTAGGAAGGTGAGACTAGCGACTTTTTTTTTTATAAAGTTTTAACTGCATATTACGTGACAAAAGTATGCTGTTCTGAAGGGTTTTTTTTTTTGCCATTTTCATTTTCCACTGTTATAGCAGGTAGTGTGGTAAGGGGCTAGGAAAGTGGAAAATATGGATGACAAAAGAAAAGTAGATTCAGTTATTCATTTTAACTGGGTTTGGCATTTCCTGATCATGTGCCCTATGTGATGCTCCTGTAAGAAAAGAAACAGACTCACATCCAGGAAGAGTTGTTTCCCTCAGAAGACCAATATGCTATGCTTTGACTTAACAGAAGGCTTTAACCAGCACTTGAGTCCTGGAGTCATTAGAATTGACAAGACAACACCTCCTCACAGTGGTAATTGAGTTGAGCATAGGCCATGGGAAACTGTGGCCTTTGCTAAGTGAGGTCAACCTTCCCTGTTCAGTATAATGATGCCTGTTTTCCACTAATTTTTCCCTGTAGCAGGAAATGCACTTAGAGCAGCAATTACTATACTGTCCCTATCTAACACTTGTTTTAAATTGTCTTGCCTATATCAAAGAAGAGTTTAAGGCACTTTTAAATAAAAGATACATGTAAAGAAAAAAAAAAGCATATACACTGTAGAACTATTTATTTACTTAAAATCCTCACAAATACATGGTGAGGTAAAGTTTGAAACAGATCATGATGCTAACTGTTTAGCACCTAATTAATAACCAGTGTTTATTCAAAATGTTACTATGTCACATATGTGCCTTTTCTCATTTACCCCTATAAAAATAACTGTAGAATTGTGCTCCTAATTTTATAGGAATAGCAGTTTGTAAAATATTTTCAGTAGGAAAATGAGGGGAGTCTGAGAGATAAAAAGGAAAGGGGTGGGTAACTAGAATCAGAGACACTGTAACGATGTTTATTTTCAGAGTGTTTCTGCCCCCATGACTTGACATTGTTTTCCTCTCTAAGTTGCACACTTCTAGTGTACATACTCTAGCCCCCCTCCCATCTTGAGACTCTTTCTCCAAAAGACATCTGGCCACCAGTGCCAAGATATGTTGCAGACTTGACAGCTCACTAAAGCTGTGGTTGTCATTAAGCCATGAGAGGAAAACAGACAGAGGTCAGTCTGTGTTCCCCATTCCCTTGGGAGCAATGCTAGCTTTTCAATTGCTGTTTTGTTTTTTTTTTTAAAAAATGTATATTTATGTATTTTATGTGATATGGTGGAATGGGATGCAATTCAGAAAATAATTTTTGAAAGTTGTTCTCAGTTTCTACCATGTAGGACCTGGGCTCAATCTCAGCCCTGCAGTTTTACGCACTGAGCCAGCTCATTTCCATTGCTATTATAAGATGGATCTATTCTGTAGCTAGCAGCAATCCTCCTGCTTCAGCCTCTCTAATAGTTGAAAAGAACTGCCATGCCCAGCTTGCTTTATTTTTAGTTCTGTTTCTGTAGTCATTGTATTTGGCTCTTAGAAGTTTTCTAAGACTTTAGATGTATGTTCAACAAATAATCCTTCCTTGTTCCCCTTCTTTTTTGTTATTCAAACTAACTTTTCCAAGTTAAGAAAATATTCAGCTGTTTCTAAACTGACTATTGTTAATGTTTTTCTACATTCACCTTATCTGTATTTTTATTTACTTTTGAACAGTTTTGGAAACTTTTTGACTTCTTTCTTTTTTTCATAATTTGAAACTTTCATTTAAATTTTTTTTTCATTTTACATACCAACCACAGTTCCCCCCCCTCCCCCCTTTCCAGACACCCCCATCCAGTACTCAGAGGGAGTAAGGCTTCCCTGGAGTTGGGGTCAACTGGCATATCAAGTGGAGACAGTACCAAGTCCCTCCCCCTGTATCAAGGCTGAACAAGGCATTCATCATAGGGAATGGGCTCCAGAAAGCGAGTTCATGTACCCAGGTTAAGTCCTGGTCCCACTGGCAGTCGTCCCCACAACAGATCTTTTCAAACATTACTCAGGTAGGGAAATTTGTAGTGACCATCCTACACACACCCATTACACAGTTTGTTGAATTTATTGAACAATTTAAAAATGAAAGTAAAGGCATCAAGATACATCACCTAAAAGCTGCAGTCACTGTGTCTATGAAGCCAGGGTATTCTTTGGGCTTAACCATGGTACCATAGCCACATCCACAAGAGTAACAGTGTGACTCCCCAGTATATCCTCATGTCTATTCATGCTGAATATTTCCAGTTGTATCCGGATTGCCTGCAATGTTGTTTGATTGATTGGTTGGTTGATTAAGGCTTACAGATTTTGGGGTTATTTATTTATTTATTATTTTTTAGTGTAGGGCTCAAGTAGGGCAAGAATTTACTGTGTTCTTGAACAAGTCAGATAGAGACCACAAAAGAGTGGTTTTCAAATTCATTGCTTTTATATTTTTTGATAGACTTTCTTGTAACAAAGAACTTTCCCTGTCTTGTCAGCAGGGACACTTAGATTGCCTTTAAATGTAATTCTTACTGAAAAGATGGAATAAATGTTGAATTTTTTTCTCCTTCACCAGTTTTCTCCTTGACTGACTTCTGTCCTGCGGAAGCCATTCATAAGCATGCTGTTAGGAACTGTGTGATGATCCATTGTGAATGACATTTTGGGCAGAAGTTATAGCTTATTACCTATATACAAAAATCAAGACATTTTCTTTTTTTAAAATAATTTATTTCAACTTTATTTTATGTGCATTGGTGTGAAGATGTCAGATCCCAGGAAACTGGAGTTACAGACAGTTGTGAGCTGCCATGTAGGTGCTGGGAATTGAACTTGGGTCCTCTGGAAGAGCAGCCAGTGCCCTTAATCATTGAGTCATCTTTCCAACCCCGAAATTTTTCTTAAATAACTTAATTTTCAGAAAACAGGAAGTAGAGAGACCCTTTTAAAAAGCAAGCATTTTGTTGCCATTGTCTCTGATACATGTGGTCCCCCAAATCCCCCAGAAAAATGCTGGACTTTTGGTTAGCTTGTTAAAAATGAATTTCTAGTTTGCATTTTCTCCTTTACGTGGTCTTTTGTACTGGTGGTGACAGCTGGTGGCTGGATCAGGGGAAGAAAGCATGCAGTTGTGTGTGTCCAGAGCAGTCTGCAGTCATCTCATGCTGGGTTCCAGATGTTCTTGCAGTCTTGTTCCAAACTCTTCTCACCATTCCATTGCTTGAGTCTGCACTGGCTTCTCGTGAGCTAATCTTGGATGCACTGTCTAAAGTTGTTTATTCTGTTTGATATTCTTGAGCAGTTCATAACCATGGCAGGTTCTTTGAAGGACTTTCTAATCTCTACTTCCATCCCAGATCTTAGTCCTGGGAACCTATGGCTCCAACTTGTTTTGTCAGTACCCTGAGTGGGCATCTTTCCTGCCTGTCCCTCACACTGCAAACTGGGTCAGTTATCTCCACTCAGCCTCTGAACTTATTATTTTTCTGTATTTCATGATACGGTAAAATGGGCAACACTCAATAATCTTTAGTCATTTAAAATCTCCTATTCCATGCAACTCCCAGCTTCCTGGAACCCAATCAGCTACAGTACAGTTTATCAGTTTGTAACATCTTGTAAAGATTTCCCTCAGAGCAGTGTCTGTTAGTATCTGTTAAAGCGGACTGCTGAGTCTGTGTGGCTTCCTTCCCTCCTGGGGAAATGATGAGGAGTGGCTAGCCTCTTGTAGGAAAGGCCAGTGCTTCTGGAGAAAACCCAGAGCCTTTAGTTAGCTCTAGAAGTCTTTCCTAGCTGCTTGTTTTCCAGTTCATCTTTCCTCCCCTTCCAGTACTTTGGGTAACATCACAGTGAAGTGTGAGTCTCCTATGAGTGTCTTTGCCCAGTATTCACATTTGCATGATCAATTCAGCTTTTCCTAACAGCCTTTGGAATGTGGTATTTATTTGCTTTTGTGGGCTTTTGGTCTTCAAAGACAATTTTTCTGTATGTGGTTTATTTAGGCTTTTTAAAATTAGCATTTTATTTATTAACGTCCGGATTATAAGATTTAGGGGGGTTTTTGGCTGTTGTTTCATTTAAAGAAGTTAGCATAACATTTTTATGTTATATTGTAATTTGTTTGTTTGTTTTTCAAGATAAGGTTTCTCTGTGTGGCCCTAGCTTTCCTGGAGCTCACTCTGTAGACCAGGCTGGCCTCGAACTCACAGAGATCTGCCTGCCTCTCCCTCCTGAATGCTGGGATTAAAGGTATGTGCCACCACCACCCAGCTAAATCTGTAGTAATTTTAACATTTTTTAAAGGAATTTTAGTTAATGTTTGGTTCTATTTACAATTGACTATAAATATTTTAGAGTGTGTGTGTGTGTGTGTGTGTGTGTGTGTGTGTGTATGTATTGTATCCAGTTTCCATTCAGCATATCAGTGTATCACTTTAGGAACAAATCTTGCATAGTTGTATAATAATTTATAATTGCTGGGCAGAAGCTCAGTGGTTAAAAAAAAACCTGCCCAGCACCCCAAGGCTCTTTGTTTACCCCCTAACACTACAAAACAGAACAAACTAATAAAATAACTTGGAACCCTATTCCTCTTCAAGATTGTGCAGGATCTTAAGTTTCCTGAATGTACCAGTGCTCAATGTCTGCATTTGAAATCAAAAGTTCAAATCAATAGCTCATTTACATATGTTAAATTAATACAAAAAGGTCAACTACAGTTAAATCCTCATATATTTTTAAAATAAAAATAATGATAGATTCTTTAATAAAAATTCAGCATTGCTCAGGCGCTTGATTCTTTTCAACTTCTCTGTGCTTAAGTCTGAATGTTGAGGAGATGAAAGATGTTGATAAGTCGGGGGGGTTGGGGGACATAATTGCCATACAGTATTCTTGACCTCTTAGCAGTGACCCTAACTGAGCCTGCTCCTGCTTGTTTGTTTGCTGTGTCCGGGTTAGTGCCCTTTTGATGGTTTTGCAGGCAGTCTGGCTGGGTACCACCCTCTTCTCAGGGAAGCCTGCTACTTATCACCAGGTTTGCCTTTGCTGTCTACTTCTGGCCTCTCCTTCTTGAGGTCTTTCAACCTGATAGGAATTTTTTTTGTTATTTTATTTATTTCCTATTTGGCAGAACTGTGAACAGTTTTCATTGTCATTATGCATCATAATTACTAATCTGTAGCTTATAGATGGGGATACTTGGGTTCAAGGTTAAATAACTGTCCAATATCATCCAACTGCTAAATGATAGGCATTCAGAGTGAGTCCAGAGCAGTGCTGTTTGCTATTCAAAAGTAGCTTCTCCTGCTGTGGTCAGAGCTTGCAGAGTATAGCTGGAAGTGCACTTTAACATCAGTTTGCCTTTGTATATATGCATCTTCAACATTTAGTTCTTGGAATTCACCCACGCATTGTCTCTGAATACATCTGACCTAAGCTGTCAGTTTTCACACATGACGTAGGCATTATTACTCACCTAAAGCCTTCTCAGCCTGCCTGTAGGATCCCAAAACCCTGAAATTTGATCACCTGTGTTTACCAAATGCTTATGCATTCACCTGTCTTCTTTCTGTTGGTGCTTGAATACTCGTGTTAGTGTGTGTCTCTTAGATGCAGTGGCCACATCTCAGCATCGTTAGTGCTGATAGCATGCCTGGCATGAAGCAGACAGCCTTTGACGTTCCAGTCCTTTTTAACATAGTAATTTGTACACCAAAGGTTAGCACAAAACAGATTGGAGTAGAGCATTCTGTATCATGTTTGTACATACCAGTCAGTTTCATTGTATGCTGGATATGTGTTGTTGCAGTTTAGAAGTAGAAGGGGGGCACCAGGAGGAGCTCAGGAGCACTCTGTAATTACATCTTTTACTGGGTCCTCTGAGACAGTTCACCTCCACTCTGTAGTAGAGTGTGGTGTCCACTGGGTGGTGACAGAGACCTGAGTAAGATCAAAAATGGACAGGCCCAAGGAGACAGAAAAGGGACCCTTTTGTCTTATTAGGGAAGTTAGAGTAGACCACTGTTGTCATTTTGGAGCTTGTAAAGACAAAAAATGCTAAACAAACAAAGAAAAACAAAAAGGAAATAAACATTTGGTTTTGTCCTAAATCATATTAAGTTACATTTCTTGTGAGTGGGGAGAGATTGTTAGCACTTATGCTACTGAATGTGGTAAAGTGCTGTTAATATGGCCTCCCCCAAAGCTCTGACAGCACATGGCCAGAGCTCACCTTTGTGTTGTCAGGGGAAAGAGGGAAAAGTAAATTCCTGCCATGGAGCCAAGCGGGAACATCAGTAGAGGGAGCAAAACCATTGCCCTGCTTAGAAGAGTCCCAGATTAAAAGCATGGGCAATAAATACTGACTGTAAAAATGTTCTACACAGTGCATCTGTTTCTGCATAGTTGTACTTGAGTCTTCTTATCACTGTTGCTTGGGAGTAATGAGGATGTAAAACACCAGATAACCAAAGACTCTCTCTCTCTCTCTCTCTCTCTCTCTCTGTGTGTGTGTGTGTGTGTGTGTGTGTGTGTGTGTGTGTGTGTGTTAAGGTAGCTACTCGCAGATTTGCTTCAGTCTACTTTTGTGATAGAGAATATTTTTAGCACATAAAAAATAACTGATAGTGACCTTTGTTGCTTTTATGGGTTTCATGCAGTATTTCCTTGACCCAGTAAAAGTTGAATACTTAATCTGCACCAAAAAAAAAATTGTTTAGAAATCATGTATGTTTTTTCTCTTGATTTCATTCGTTACAGAGGTCAAATTGCTTGACAAAAAGACAGTGGTTTGGTTTGACTGTTGGAACTGAGAGGCCTTTGAGACATGGTTTAGAACCTGCTTCTGTGAGGGGAGCCCCACTCATAGGTTCCCTGGGGCCACCTCCATCTCTCGATGTAGCTCTGGTTTCCCCCTCTCTGATCCGTTCCACTATATCACATTCATTCTTTTCATTCATTCTTTGCCTTGTTCTGTTCTTTCCCGGACCCTGTTCTGGTCCCTCTCTCTGATCTTCTTTCCACACTTTATTTCCCATCCTCCACAGGTTCGTTTGCCCAGACCATCATTGAGTTGTAAAGAGCATGCACACATTGATTATAGTGGCACTGCTGAAACTCATGGGAGTAATGTGATTGTAATGTAACCTGTCAGTCAGTAAGTGTTTCTGGAAAATATATTATGATGCCACTGTCACAGGCTGTAGTTGTCTGAACCAGAATGGCCCCCATAGGCTCATATATTTGAATGCCTGGTCCCCAGTTAATGGAACTGTTTGGAAAGGATTAGGAGCTGTGGCTTTGTTGGAGGAAATCTGTCATTTGGAGTTGACTTTGAGGTTTCAAAAGGCCATGCCAGACCCAGTCACCGTCTCTCTGTCTACCTGCTGCCTGTGGATCAGAAGGTAAAGCTCTCAGCTACTGCTCCAGTGCCATGCCTGTTTGCTTTACGCCATGATGGTCGTGGACTAACCCTCTAAAACTATAATCAAGCCCCCAATTAAATGCTCTCTTTACGAGTTGCCTTGGCCATGTGTCTCTTCACAGCAATAGAACAGTACTAAGACACAACTGTGCCGTAAGTATCCATTAGCCTGTTCATCATGCACAGCAGAAAGTGCAAGTGAGCGGACATTGTTTAGAACTAAGCACCCGGAGCAGTGCCTTCTGGCCCTGGCACCTGTGAGGCCCCTCCCTCTCTAGGAAGCACTCTGGGCCTAGCTCGTTTCACTGCTTTTAACATTTAGAGGAATTGATTTTTAAGCACTTATATCTTAGAAGGCACTTTTTTTATATTCCTGTCTACTGCCTCTTCATTGAAAAGTTTTATAGGAACAAAGAGGCCATTTCCTATCAATGTTTTTGTGCATTTACTATATTGACCATTGGCTTTTACACACAGGTACCTAATGAGGACTTGTCATTTGAGGGTTAACTAGATATTGTTTAATCTTGTGTGTGGCTTTCCTCCCCAGACTCTACTTTCTTAACTCTGAGCTGTGTTTGTTGTAATCAGAGTTTCTGTTTTGTCACATGGGCATGTGCTATTGCTCTTATTCATACTCTTCTAGTGAGCTAGGAACTCTGAAGGGAGACAGAGGAGAAGCTGCTGGGGTGGTGAAAATGTGCTATGAGTTGGTGTGAGAAGCTTTTGAATATTTTAGAATACAAACATTGTGCCCCAGTGTTCATTTTGGTCACTTAGCCATTTAGTGAATTTCCTTTAATTCTTAAAATTATTATTTTTAGGTTTAGGTTTTATATGTATGGTTTTGCTTGCATGTATGTCTGTGCACCACATACATACAGTGCCCACAGAGACCAGAAGAGTGCACTGAATTCCCTGGAACTGCAGGAGCAAAGTTTATAAGCTGTCATGTGGTTTCTGGGAATTGAGCCTGGGTCCTCCAGAAGAAGAGCCCTGCTGAGCCGTAGCTGTCTCTCCAGCTCGCTGTCAATTCTTATATAGTCTATAGATGTGTGTGTTGGGCTGAGAGATGGCTCAGCTGTTGAAGGCTAGACTCACACCAAATGTCAGATGCATACAGTGTTAGTTGGTTTTCCTTAGACATATTTCTGTACTGAAAATGAGAGGTGAAACATGTGTCTTGTTCTTTACCCTGGAAATAAACTTCCCTGTACCTGCACGAGTTTCCACCTCTGCCTGTCTCTTACTTGCTAGTTTAAAATTCCTTCTCCTGAGAAATACAGACCTTTTACCTACGACTTCATACTTTACTTGTGCATCCTGTCTTTATTTATTCAAAGGCTTTCAGAATAAACACCAATGACTGTTGCTGAATAAATGTGGGTATCCGTGCCTAAATGTGGATGGTGTGTGTTCTCTCATACATGTTCTCATCTTCATCGAGTTTCTTCCCCACCAGCTTCCTTCACTTCTGGTTTTTCCAAGTTCTTCTTTGGGTCTTCCTTACACACTCTAGCTGTCTACCTTTCTTCCGTATCCTACAGTGGAACCTCAGCCAGTGATTCTGTGTTGAGTGAGAAGAGCTGAGAAGCATGAGACAGTTACATTGTCTGGTGTGTGGGCTTTGTCCCATTTTGGTTTTGCTTCCATGGTTTTGAAGGGGGAAAAAAACTAGATGAAACGGATGAGTGAGGGTTCTGGAACTTTACATTTGACAAGATCAACCATGACTGTCAGTCAGTCACCTATGTAAAATTATAAAGTATGGAGATAAGGAAACTCTAGTTTTCAACTTTTTGAAAGTAATAAAGCCAGGTGTCTTAAATCCCAGACCCTCAAACATAATATGTATGTGAGGGAAGAAGTGATGAATGGATCAGCTGGAATAGATGTTTGAGCATGAAGAAAGCAGAGTACATGATTGCTAGCTCCATTGAGAACGCCTTATCTATTAGGCTGGTCTTGTTTTTACTGAAGGTTGTTCATTTAGTGAGTCAGAAAATCACTGTTAACTTAATGTATAGAGTAAAGCATTTGGCAGGGTCTTTAGGACATTTAGGATTCTGCTGAAAATGTGGCCTGCAAGTCTTACCCCAATGACACCTTACTGTGTGTCATTATCGTCTGGACTATTGAAAACCATTATTGTGGAAGTACTGCATGTTCATAGCAGACGTTTATGGCAACTAAGACAACATAATAAGCCTCTGTTCGAGAGCACTTCTGTTTTGTTAATCAGCACTGACTGGTGTCTGTTCCTTACCTTCGTGCCTCAGATACAGGCTTAGAACTGTATAGAATTTGTAATAAATGGGTTATTTTCTGCATGCTGTTGGTAACTCACTTCACTTCTGGTTCATGTTAAAAAATATTAACATAACAGTAGACATATAAACTTATGTACCTTGTTTCGTTGTATTTTATTTCATAATTTTAGAAAGTCTCCAGTTAAGCATGTAGGTATTTTTTTTTCTAACACATTGCAGTTGTGAGCATTCATATAACAATTGGTACCACAGTTTCCCTGCTTTTAAGCAGCTGTGTGCACATCAGGGTCCCAATTCAGTCCGCACCTGTGAGCTGGGTTTTGGTGATTGGCTGGTTCTCCATCTGATAGGATAGTAACTAGCCTTTAATTGCCCTGCTCTTCTTGAATTGCCAGAGTTGGGACTAGAGGGAAGTTATAAGATGGGGTTTTGTGTTGCAGGTCTTTGTATTATCTTGATAATACTGCGTGTTCTAGTTATTGTCCCTGGCAGAGAGGATGACAGTCACATATTTTTCTGGGACTAACTGATTAACTGTTGTAGAACTGATTTAAAAATAAAGACATTTTGTTGAGGTGCTAGATAGGTTGTTTTATTACTTGTTGGTCTTTACCCTAAGGAGCTGAATACTCTGTCTCAGCCAGCATTTAACCCACTTCCCATATTCATAAGCAAAAACTCTCAAATGCTAGCTTTTTCAAGTTTGTGTTACCACTTGAAATAATTTTGGTCATCAAAGAAACACATGGGAATGCTGTCTATGTCACAGTTACTGAGTGGCATGCACTGCTATCTTTGAAGCAGCGTACATCCTTCACTCTGCTGATTGCCTCCTAGCTCACTTCTTATCAACTGAGTAAGCACATGGGCTTCACATTAACATGTCCAAAGCAATCTGCCTCACTGCTTCACTGCAGCAGAGTATGAGGAAAGTGAAGGTGCTGGAGTCAGCTTTGGGTTTGAACTCTGCATCTGCTACCTGCTAGCTGTGAACACTTGAGCAAGTTCACCTGGGCCTCAGTTTTGTCACAGAATAAGAGAATGAAATTGCGTGCCTGTTGTAAATGTTATATGCATAGTGTTTTGAATGATGGCTAACACGTGGTAATTACTTAATGAACGTCAGCAATTATGACTATCATTGTTGTCATTATTTATTATTACCACAATCTAAGTCTAAACCACCATTTAAAATAACTTCTGTGGAAAAAAATAACTTCTGTGATGTACCTTCTGTGATGAACTGATCTGCTGAAAAGTCTCTAGAATTTTCCAGTTAACTCAGGACAAAATTCCAAGTCCTCTTCATAGTGCCCTATGTGTTTTGACTTAGTTTTCTGACCTCCTCCTGGGGCCTCTCACCTTCTTGGGCCTTTGTTCAGAGAGAGGGTCGTGCTCTTTCTGGCATTCTTCCTTGCTCTGCACCATCCCACTACCAAGGTGTTTTTTTTGTTTTTTTAAATATTTATTTATTTATTTATTTATTATGTATACAATGTTCTTTCTGTGTGTATGCCCACAGGCCAAAAGAGGGCAACAGATCCCCTTACAGATGGTTGTGAGCCACCATGTGGTTGTTGGGAATTGAACTCAGGACCTTTGGAAGAGCAGGCAATGCTCTTAACCTCTGAGCCATCTCTCCAGCCCCCCACTCCCAAGTTTTAAATTGCTTTTACCACCTTAATTTTCCTGTTGTTTTGTTTTGTTTGGATCAGATAGGATTGGATTGAGTTGGAATGCTGGTGATGGGATTCAGGGTCTTATACATGCTAAGCAAATGCTCTGCCACATCTATTTATTGTCTATGTCATGTAGCTTCCAAGGATCAAACTTGAGTACTCTGGCTTGGCAGCCTTTACCCTCTGAGCCATTCTGTGGACCCTGCACAGTACTGATGCTGTGCTGGCAACGTATTCAAAGGATGATGTTGCTCATTCTCCCCCTCTAAACAGAGCATTTCTCTTAAAGTACCCTAAAGAAGTGAGTCTATAACTGTTATGTACCAATTAAAACTTTCTTTAAAGAAACAGTGTGAGAATTCTAAGAGTAATAAGCATGGTATCCCTTTCCCCACGCCCCTAAATAAAACAGAAATAACAAGATTGTGGTGACTAGAGCCACACAAAAATATTACATCTCTTATGTTCACAGCAACCACATGCAGATCATAGTAAGTATCACGTAGGTTGGATCATTAAGTGAATATTTGAAGAAAGCAAAGCCTTATTTCAAATGACAAAAACTGTTTTATAATAATGGGTAAAACATTTTGCAGTTTTTGCAAACGAAGTCCTTTCATGGTAATCTACATTAGTTTCATGGTAATCTGGTATGTTATAATAGAGAATTTAAAAAGATTTCTTGCTAACTAGTTATTTTATTGCACCTTCCTTCAATTCCTTACAATTCTGTGTTAATTATTTAAGATATAAAACTAAAATGGACTGGAGAGATGGTTCTGTGGTTAAGTACACTGGTTGCTTAAGAACTTTAATTCCCAGTGCTTACAACCATTTGAAGCTCCACTTCTCAGGGTTCCAGGTACTAGGCACACGAGTGGTGTCCATACATATATTCAGACAAAACACACAAATTTTTTTAATTAAAGAAATTACCTAATATAGTTTTCATTCTAAATTTCTTTTCCTGTGTTTACATTTTTAAGTAGATTATTTTTAGCATGCTTGTTTCCAGTTGAAGAGTATGTTTCTTTAAACAATAAGTTACACTGTGGGAAATACCCAAGATAATAATAATGTGGGGAGAACTTTGGGACCACAATAAGTTATCAAGTGACTTTCAACTTGCAACTCTGACAGATCTGTTTGAAACTGAAAGCAAAAACTTTATTGATTTCAAAGGCATGGGTTAGAATGAAAATAACAATATTAAGACTCAACCACTGGCCAGTTGTGTTAGAATAAGAGCATTGGCTTTGCACAGAAAGTGTGTGACAGTGTGTCTTAAGAAAATAGAAGGATCAGGTGTTAGGCGAAGTTAGCTGTGTTTCAGTGCCATTTATCTAAACTTGTCACTTATCAGTCACTAACATTTTCTGTACACAGACAATCTGCAGTCGTTAATACTGTGTCTCTTAGACTAGATGCCCATCACTCCTGTATTTGTTTTACTTATGAATTTATCTTTCCTTTAGGTAAGGAGGAAGAATATCCAAAGAAACCCTTGGGACAGCTTCCACCCGAGTCTAATTCTGCTTGTATTAATCAGTTGAGCAATGGACAAAGAAGTGTTGGCAGGCCCAGCCCCCAGCTAAGCAACAGAGGAGAAAGTGGATCACCTCACAAGAAGCATGAGCATTCCCCTGCCCACCACAGCAGAACCAGTACCCCAGAAAGAGTCCAGCCACAAAGACGGAAGTCAGTGGATGATCAGAGTAAACACCTGAAGCCTTCGTCAGGTCCACAGGACAGTTCCAGGCACTACAACCATGCAGCTGCTAACCAAAACAGCAATGCAATTTCAAACATCAGAAAGGAATTTATGCCCAAATGGAAAAAACCATCAGATGCCTCAGCAATTGAAAGAACTGCTAAATATGCCATCGAAGGCAAAAGTTACTCAGTGTATCCCACTCCTACAGTTGCCATTCCAAGTTCTGCTGAGACTCGGATGTCAAACTCAAGGCAGAAGATGAAGGTTTTTGATGGCAGTGATGGGAAGCGGGGTTCTAATGCTTCCCAGTATGACAATGTGCCTGGGAGTGAGAATGAAAACGGAGCCTCTGTGGAAGAGGCCCCAGAACGGACCTACCCTCACAATCCAAGAAAGCACACTGAGCCAAATTCCAGCCCATCGAAAGTATCCAACAAGTTTACTTTGAAAGTGCAGCCTCCCAGTCATGTGCGATACCCATCCCAGTTAGAAGGGGAGGAGCACAGGGCTGCATATCCACCCTCCTACAGCAACCCCCCTGGTTACCACGGAAACTCTCCAAAACACATACCTGTTGCCCAGAGCAGCTTTGTATCCCCACAGATCAGCCCTGGGACCCAAATTAATCCTTCCAGGAGACTGTATGGTTCTTCTCTTTCAGTTGATGTTTCTCCGGAGAAATCTTACAGCCGCCCAACTCCCATTGTTCTACCATCCAGTCGAATTGAAGTTCTTCCCATTGACATTGGTGCTGGGGGATATACAGGCAATTCAGGGTCACCAAAGAATGGAAAGTTCATCCTTCCTCCAGTGGATTATTTACCAGAGAACAGAAAATGGTCAGAAGTTAGTTATACATACAGACCTGAGGTGCATGGACAATCATGGACTCGAGATGCTAGCCGTAGCCACTTAAGCAATTTACCAAAATATTCAGCCTTTCAACACATACCTTTTCAGGACCATGGCCTTCCAGAAGTATCTGTAGACAGTCCAGTGAGGTATATAATTTCCCCAGCTGTAGAAGTTGCCAGTCCTCCTGGGTATCAATATGCAGGTCCCTCACCTCCAGCACATCGCTACAGAAATAGAGAGGGACTTTCTATTCAAGAGTCTGTGTTGCTGTGAGAGTTGGCTGTATTCACTGAAGACAAAAGAACAGAAACCATGTGATAGCCACATTGCTATGTTTATAGTTGCCAAAGCAGTATTTTATACTATTGTAAACAACTCATGCAGTTCCAGTGTATGTCAGGAAGAGAGTGTGTGGAAGTGCTTTATCTCCATGTAGTTGCTGCTGAGATGAGTGTTTCAATTGCATCCTCACTGAAACTTAATAGGTTAACCTGGAAACATAGCAATAGCTTTTCGGGATGCCCACACAGTGAGGCTCTTTACTTTGTTTCCTTCATATCTTTCCTTCAGACCTGAATGTTTCACTCTGTTGATACATTCTGTTCTGACCACCTTCAGAAAGATACCAGGGGAGATATTCTGAAGGCTATCACTCATTTTTTAGTAGGTGTGACATACACCTGTGCATACAGATTTTGATCACAGAACTTAGAAATATTTTTTAAAACTACCTTTAACCTAGATCCATGGCATAACCATGTTTCCCCCTTTATCTGTCTACCCACCCTGCCCTGGTCATATTTTAGCCTAGGTTCTAAACTGAAACTGACTAAAAAAATTGTCCTGACTTTATGAATCCTACATCTCACAGAATGTCATTCTCCTTCTGTTACTGCCATTTTATCTCTACCTGAAAATTAAAGACACTGGGGAGAAAGGCTAACCACTTATGGTGCTTAAAATGTGGGTCAGTTAGCTTGAGGGTGTGGCCGTGGCACAGCTCCCTGTGTCCTCTCACCTCCAGCTGTCTCAGTGCCCTGTGCCCTTGGCTCCGGTCTTGACAGGTGCAGGACGCTGACCGCAGAAGGAGTTGGAAGTCACAGTCCTTGCAGCACTCTGGGCAGTGGAAGGTTGGTTTTTCAGGTTCATCTGAAAGCAGCATTAGCCAGACTGCTATTCCTCACTCGGCTTCAGCTTCACAGGGCCCCAGGAGAACCACTCACATGGGCTTTTTCTGACACTCATTCTTTACTGAGTATAGTGGATGGGTATTGCTACACTTACTGGGCCATTACATTATCCTGTTCAAAATTGTGAAAAATACCCTAATAAGCATCTAGAATTTTGATCTTTGAAAAAAAATAGTATGTTTCATAGTTTTTGAAAAATTTTTCAGTGAAAAATAATTAAGGTTCATGGTTTAAAACAATTAAAATATGCTATTGTACACTACTGTCACTACGACATAGACAACATGCTAGGTTCCTAAAGAGAGGGTGCTCTGTGTGGAGGCTTGTCTCATTGTTCCCTTCTTGTATCTGAATATCAGAAAGGAGAAAGTCCAACAGTGATTGTCCCCTTCCTCCATGTTGGGGATATAAGCATTTGAGGTACAAGAATATGTCTTAAGATGAAAGCAACATTTGTTTAGCTAGTGAACATGACAATATTTTTAATGTATATAATGATCTTAATATAATCTAATCAATGTGGTAATGATGTTATTAAGTGTGGAAACAAATGCAGTATATTAAAGGTGAGCACCACACTGAAACTCCAATGCCTGACAAAATAACCAGGCTTTTGATTTAGATCATGTGGAAGGTGAGAAATAAATGTATAGAAATGTAGCTGAGGATATTAATCACAGTTCTTGAAGTGTGACTTTGTGGCTTATAAGGAACCAAGCTGTACAATTTAGTTTATGATGGCAGCATCTATGCCTCTCCAGAAAGTATATATCATAGTGGTAAATAATGTAGACTATATATATATATATGCAATATATATATACACACACACTATTTTCTTATGTCATCTATGGCATTTTTTATCTGTATACTTTTTGATGTGATTGTTTTTAACATGCTAAAAGTAATATGCATATTTTGTTCTGTGTCTTCTATGTGCGGTTTTCACATGGCAAGTGCTTTGTTCTGGTGCTTGCAGGGCCAGCCAGATGTCTTCTGTGCTTACCCATGGTGTTTTACATATGCTGCAGTTCTCTGCTTTCATCTCCAGTGACACCATGTTTAGAACCACATCACCTTTCCTTGGTTGAAGTATTATTAAAGGCAATAAGGTCTTCCCCACTATAAATGTATCTCTGTTGGTTTTTAAGTAGAAAATTTTAATTTAAAATTATTTTGCCACTATACAATTTTATTATTTTAAATTTATTTTTAAATAAAAGAAATGATAAGAGGAAAAATATTGACAAAGTGATTTAAAATGTATGTATAGAATACATTAGTGAGGACATTCCTGGCCTAGTAGCCAGTTTTGTTTTGTAACTGCATGCCCGTAGTGTATTTGTCAAGGGTGAGTCTTCTTCTTCATCATCTCTTTGTCCAGCAAAATGAGTGGGCCTTTGGGCACAGCTGTAGGTTTCCTAAGAATGAGCCCTGCTGATTTTTAGACTAAACTAGTGAACTTAAGTTTTTGTTTTTGCCTTTTTTTTTTCCCTGCTCAAATCTCACCCCAGACCACTTAAATCTTATCTTGGATAGAACCAAGATATCAGCTAACTGTATTTCTTTCGTGTCTTAATGCTTTTAGCTTGAAACTCTCCTTAAGAAAAATGTCTACGAAGTTGTATTATGTTTCTGTTGTGGGGTATTGTGGTTTGTTGTTGTTTTTGTTTTTTGAGACAGTCTTGCTATGCATCCCTGCTTGTTCTGAAACTGTGTACACCAGGCTAACCTTGAAGTTAAGATGGACTTCCTGCATTAGCCTCCCAAGTGCTGAGGTCACAGACATGCCCCTCCATCTTACTCAGCACAGGACTTTTGTAGTGTGGGTTTTGTTTTGTATGGTGAGGGTTGAACCCTTGGTCTCAAATGCAAACACTACAGGTGTACTAGCTTTTAAAATTCTCTGAGGTCAAAGTTTCACAGTTTAAGAAGTGGTGTCAGGAAAATCAGGAAAAGTCCACTGGCCACAGCATTACCAGCTGTCTGTGAATTTTATGAACTTGTAGTCACAGCTGACTAGCTTCCTGACTCCTTACACCACTCCTTCAAAATAGAGCCTTAAGGTTGCCATTTTCCTTCAGTGGTCTACTTTTCTTCGCCCCAGCTATTTAAAGATCTAAGCAAGGAGAAAACCCTGGTCTAGCCTTCATTTGACCAGTCAACATCTTGAGCAGCTAGAACTCCCAGGGATGTGTTTCCACACTTGAGAACATGAAAGGATTATTTTGAGTGCACAGATCATTATGAACAGTTGCCATCTTAATGGTCTTACTAAATCTTATAATGTGTGAGCATGGAATGTCTGTCTGTTCTGAGTTCTGTGGGATTGATGGTTTTTTTTTTAATACTAGAATTTCATTTCTAAAGCTGTTGCTGTGTTATTCTGTGCCATAGAAGCCCTTCTCTTCAGACCCTGTTCCCTGAAACCTGCTCTACCACGGAAGGAGAGGAGCGGTCAGGGCTGCCTTATAGTCCCAGGGTGTTGGGGAAGTTGAAAGTTGGGGCCAGCAGCCCTTCAAAAGATTCTTGAGTCAGTTTCAGTTCAGTGACAGAGCAGCTTCTGTTGTGACATGTGGGATTTGGGGGTTGATAGTTGTCATCATCTGATAGGCATGTGGTTATTCCAGAGAAAAGTGAGACTTTGCCAGCATAGGGAAACAAAAGTTATCAGAGAATACATGCCCCAGAGAAGGTGATCAAGCAAACTATCCCCCACATAGTAGAGTTATCTGTGAGAAATGGCAGTAGTGTTCTGTGCCCCTGTCAGTCGGACCATGTGGACTGTTAGATCTGCATGGTAGTCTGAGTTTGCTGTTCAGTGGTTGTGTGACATTGGGCAAATTCCCATTCCCTTTCCTGTCTTCACCATTATCAGCTATAACATATGGGGTGGAAGAGAAGACAACCACGATTTGATTATTTGAGTGAATGGAGTTAGTAGTGACAGTGGTTTGAGTTTTGTGTCTGTGCCAGCTGCTATGCTAAGTCCTTGTAGGAATTGGTGTTGCAGTCCCTTCATTTTGACTCACTTCCTCACTCATAAACTGAAAGTGTTTTGTTTTTCTGTTTCCTAGGATTGAGTTGATTGCTCTAAAGTGCTTGGCACGATGTCATGGACTAATATTGTGTTATCTGTGATTACATGCCACCGTAGCACTAGACTTTAGTGGTCAGGAGGGATTTGACCTTGCTTCCATGGAGTTGAGAATCTAGCGAGAAGTCCTGGGGTAAAGGCAGTCAACTTGCATGTGATCTAAGAGGAAAAACATGATTGAGACTTGAGATGGTGTTAGCTTCTCACCAGAGGTGGTGGTATAAAATACAGCAGACCTGCCCTTTCATGTGGGGCTGGAAAGTCTGTTTGGATTTGACCAGGAGGAGGAGCGCTTGCTGGCCTGCTGTCTTCCTAGAACCACCAGCAGATCAGTGTTGTGAGCTGCACAAGCAGGAGGTGACAAGGCTCTCAGAAGGTTTGGATGAGATGAGATGGACAGTTGCTGCAGTGAAGGATGAGGTAAGCCAGGAGCGGAGGAGGAATGTACTGTGGTGGAAGGCGATGGTGAGATTGCCTGCTGCAGCCCCTCCTGGTCCAGTTTCTTGTTGTTCTCAGAAGTATTAAACACCGATTGTTAAACTCTCTAACACAGACTTGACTTTATTTGAAGGGAAGCATGATCAGAGTCCAAAGCAGGCAGCACCGAGCAGATTACATGTGAACATCATCTTGGTAGAACAGCTGTTTAAATGCTGCCACCACGGTGGTACTGAGGAGAGTGTGACAAGGGACGGGCACATGAGGATGGTTGGGAATGGGGAACTCTTCGGCATGCTAAATATAAGGCAACAGCAAGCAATGACTTGCAGAAAACTGGGGCCTTCTTGGGGAGTTAATGAGCTCTGCCACTAATCTGGCTGCATTATTGGCAGGTGACTGAGCCCATCTAGGACTCAGTTTTCAGATGTGTCCACAGTGGCAAACAGAAAATGGGAGTCTGAACATAGTTCTCTCTGCTCCATAGTCTGAGGGGAAGGGTGCCCCCACTCTAGGCTGCTTGCCTTCTCTGCAGGGCCTTGAGAGTCAAGTGGTGAGTGGGAAGACCCTGATTGGGAAGCAAATAGTAGTGGGGAAGGCATGTATTTACCTACTTCTGTGGCAAGGACCAAGAAGGAGTGGTCCCCAGAGCCATGAGTGCCATAATCATCTTGGCCCAAAGGTGACTCTCAAGAGAAAAGATGGGACTTGAAGTGGCTGTGTTTTGGGAGTAGCCATGAGAACAGACGGAGGAGATGCTTCTAGCCATGAGAGGCCAGGCAGCTGTCGAGTGCTGATGTGGGTGCAAACAGCTTGATGCTGAGAATATAAAGCCAGATTTGCCTTAGCAACATGAACAGTGGTGCCTATGGACAGCATCCCCAGCATAGTCATCTTTGAGGAGGAGTCTCAGTGGAGCTCTGCATTTGTCAGCCTGGTACAGTGGCCTCGTGGCCATTAAATGTGTGCAATAGCTGCACAAATCATATTTCCCTGCATGGCCTCACTTTCCTCTGCTGCCAGAGTATGATAGGACAAGCCAGGGAAGACCATGGGTCTCAGCCTTACCTGGAAACAGTTTTGGAGGGCTTCCACTGTTGAAGCTCAGCCCACGGACGTCACAGCCTCTTGGAGGAGGACCCAAGAATTGATTTTTATTTGTTTCTTAAGTTAATCGGTGGTACAACACATTTCACAATTTAATAATTAATCCATAAAACCTAAATTGTTCTTGTAATACAATTGTATGAGAATATTCTTCAGGAAATTGGAGAGACCCTTGGGCTTTATTTAAATCCTTGATGAGAAGCCACAAATGGCCTGCCACAGTTAACAAGAAAGCAGTTTGGCCTTTAGAGGAAGAAAGATGCCCCTCCCTTAGTTTTCTTCCCAAATTCTTTTAGCTCCTGTATTTTGCTTCTGTTGGTATCAGGGAGCCATCTCATAATCCTATTAGAGGGTTTTTATGTGGCGGTTTGGAGTAGTGATGCTGAGAATAGGAGCTGGGAAGCAAACTTGGGAGTTTTTACTTTCTGGCAGCCTTGCTGGACTTGGGCTGAGGAGTAGAACAGAAGTGAGACCTGTGTCCTGTCACAGATCGAAGAATGAGAAAGGACAGATGCTCCACGAGGGAAGGTGTATGTCACTGACAGTTAAGGAATGTTTTTCCCATTTAGACAAGCAGAGTAGTCCATGGAAAATGGGCCAATAGTAGCAAAGGAAGATGGACATACAAAGAATCATGTTACCAAACCCGCTCCAAACCTCAATGATTGGCAACAGTGGCATTCCAAAAATAGGAACATTTCTGTAGTTGGTGGCTGCTTGTCCATTTCCCAACCATCCAGACCCGAAATAATCACACAGAAACTATTAGTTACAACACTGCTTGGCCAGTTAGCTCATGCATATTTCTAGCTAGCTTTTACATCTTAACCCATTTCTTTATTTTATATAGGCTCATGGTTTACCGGTAAGGTTCTGTCTCCTCCACCTACTCTCTACATTTCTGTTCAGATTTTTTACCTGGCTTTACACTGTTAAGGCATTGGCTGAAAGCTGCTTCTTTATTAACCAATGGCAATAAAACATATTCATAGCATGCAGAGGGGAATCTCACATCCTATTTCTAGCACCAGAATTTATGTAATGCATTATTAGGTCAAACAATACAAAGGATGTTTTGTACTGGCCTTTGCAATAAAACAAAATAATAAAAACAATCTGAATGCAGATAGGTGGTAGGGTTAAGTTATGTTACTCTCCTATAAAGGAGCACTCCTGTTTTTAAAATGTATAGATAGTTTTATATGTACTGATAGGAAAAGATAACTGAGTTGTTGATGACTAATGCCACAAAAAGTATTCCTTGGCCCCTTGATCTGCTGGACAGTTTTGCCTCAGAAACATGGTATCAGAGGTGAAAATGGGTTGGAGTGAGAGTTGCTTGGAGACTGTGAGCCACCAGGAGGATCATGAGAAACTCTGCAAAACCTTCGGGAGCAAACAGTGAAAAACTGTTAGAGCAGTTGAACGGGACTTGAGCCACACTGAAACACAGCACAGAGGTAATGAGGAGCAAAAGCTGACACTGAAGGCCGGAGTGGTGTCTGGTGAGATGACTCAGTGGTTAGGAGCACTTGCTGCTCTTCCACAAGACCTGAGTTCAGTTCCCAGCACCCACATTGGTTGGGTCACAGCTACCTATATAACTCCAGTTCAGCCTCTGAGAGCGCAAGCATATGTGCATGCACACACAATATATATATATATTTGGGGGAGGGTGTAAATCTTTAAACTTAAGACCTATGACTAAGACTTTGAAAAACAATAGTGATTTAAAAACAGATATCTCAGAAATATGAGGATGTTAAAACATGGGGAGTCTCAGATCATATGCTTCTCTTCATGCCAAATACATCAAAGTTGGGCTTGACAGTTTTTTTTTTTTTTGAAAGCATGTCTGGGGAGCCAGTCCTTCTAGTCCTTGCCAGCCCCATTCAGAAGCAACAGAAAGCTTTTGGACCCAGAAAGGAAAAGGAAGAAATCTCTGAACATCACCAATTTGGCATTTTACCAAGTATGTACCAAGAAAAGCACAAACTCAGAAACAAATAGTCCTTAAACTAAACAAGTAGAGTGCTTGCCAAGCATGAGGCTCTGGGTTCGATCTTCAGCACCCCATAAGCTCAGTGTGATGACATAACTAATCAGTCCCAAAACTTTGAAGGTGGAGGCAAAAAGATCAGAAATTGAAGGTCATCCTAGGCTACCCTAGTGATTCAAGGCCAGCTGGGGCTACATGAGACCCTGTCTCTTTAAAAAAAAAAAGCCCTCTATATTGATTTATTAACCTACTTTACAAATCAGTAAAGAGCTGTGTGGTTGTCAGTCTACCCAGTGCATGGGAGCTCCTGAATGATTATGTCTTGTGCTGGACAATATGATGGGAGCATGTGGTTACAGGAAATTAAATTCTGTAGACAAACCAGATGCTGAGCTTCTGCCCAGAATCAATATGCTATCTGAAGCCCTGGAGACTAATAAACATACCGTAGCTACTAATTTATGGATAAGTTTTTGGAAGTAACTTCAGAAAAGGAATCCAGGCTTGAAGTCGCTTTGGAAATGCCAGATGAAGTGTTGAGTTTTAATCAGAGCCCTGAAAAGGGAAGTGTAACGATCCACTGTGATTGTTGTGTCTGAAATGAGCTAAGAAGTTCAGGCAGTGAGAACATGATTGAAGCTGATGGGAAAGATTGTGGCCACTGCAAAGAAATCTGGAAGTTTTTTTAGGATAAGTTTGGTGATGGGCAACAGGGCAAGATACTTGCCCAGAATTTAGTCACCTAGATGTTTCATATGAGGACAAAGAGGCCATTTCAAGAACTTGGCCCAACTCAGAAAATGTCCCACAGCTCAAAAACTACTGGAGACTCCCCAAGACACCTCAGGGCAGACCAAGTGCCATGAGGCTCATTTCTGGTCTCAAACTAAGTGGTCCTTAAAATGTGATCATTACTGATGCTTGTGTGCACATGTGTGCACCCTCACTTTTATGGGGTCAGGTTTGGGCATGCCATGGAAATCAGGACAACTTTCCCTTCACTGGGTAAGCCTGGCTAACTGACCCATATACTCTGGAGATTATCCTGTCTTGGCCACCCATCTCTCTATAGTGGCCTGCTGGTGTTTCAAATGCTTCAACTACTGCATTTAGCTTTTCTGTGGGTTCTGGGGATAGGAACACAGGTCCTCAGGCTTGCGCAGCAAGTGCATTTCACCCAGTAGGCTGTTTCTGCAGCCCAGCTCCAGGACTGTCCACTAGTGTCTCACCATTCTCACATGTCTGTGTTACCTTTCTTGCCACCGACCAGACAGAAGCATCTTAGGAAGGAAGGGTTTATTAGGGGTTATAGTTTGAGAGGGTATGATCCTCGTGTGGGGAAGGAATGGCAGGGGAAGCATGTGGCCGGGACTCCTGACACCTCGTTGGGCAGGAAACAGATCTCTGCCTTCCTGGTGACCATTTCCTCTAGTTAAACCTGGGCTCCTTAAGGTTCACATAACCTGTGACAGCACTGCGAGCTGAACCAGATGTTCAAACACACGACCCTGTGGGGACATTTCACATTCAAACCACAGCACCAACTCCTGCTTGGTCTCGACTATTCAGCATGCCCCTGCCCCCAAACCTAACACTGAGACCAGAAGCCAGATAATATAAAATTAACCAACCAATCAGGAATATTCTAGAGGTGGTATTTTGATCTAGTTCTTAAGACTGGAATATATGCAACTACACTTAGGATTCAATGGCATGGCTGTAGATTGACTTGTGACCAAGCTGTTCCCCATGCTCAGGGCCTCTTGAGCACAAAGCTTCTCTCCAGAAGGCAATTAGGAAAGTTCTTGAGGGAACAGGGTAAGCGGATGCCTTTGGGGAACTCTTGGCGAGGCTTCCAGGAAGTGCAGGTAGTGTATGTTGGCATTTCCTCGGTTCCTCAGCGCACCGTTTTCTTTCTAGCTTGCATACAGATAGGACAAGTTACTTAAGCGGCCGTTCTTGGAGGGACAGCACCCACTCTGTTTACTTCTCTGTGTATTCCCACAGAAAAAGGAGATAATGAAATTTAGCTTAACCAAGCTGTGGGGTGGAAGTTATAACCTACCTAATTCCTTAATTAAGCTATCAATTAAGCCTGTGTCTGTGCCACCTGCTATGCCTGGGCCTCGTGCCATATAGAAGTGCCAGCGCTGACAAGCTTGTCCCCACAGAACCTGGGGCTCCAGTCAATCTTCAGCCTTCCTCATGGCTTTCTTTTAAGGGATAGTTCAGATAGGTCGCCCAGTTCATTCATAATGCATGTGAGGTTACAGAATGTTCAAGACAACCAGCAGACTTAGAACTCCCAGCTTCCCCAAAGGGAGCATTTTGTGTTGACTGTTCAGCAGCCAGCCAGCTTTTTTTGCCCCAAGTGTCCCGAGTTTCAATTCGGTAGGGCAGCATTAGGCCAAGAGCTTAAGGAGAAAGAAATGAAGCAAAGATGGGGGAAGGCATTGCAAATCGACTTTTGAAACCTAGGTGAGTGTTCAGTAGCATTTGTTGAATGAATGAATACATGAATGAAAACCAAAAAAAAAAAGCCAGTATGTATTAAGCATGGGTGTAACTGAATGCTTTAGTTTTATAGGACTCATTTAAACTTACAGGAAGTCTGCCAACATATATGCCATGCTCCCTCCTAAGAGGGAGAAGGGACACTCTTTTTGTGTGATCAGAGCTATGGTTGCCTCTGGAACCTGGAATGAAGCCCCTACCCTGTGGCCTACAGCTGTGCTGCATCCAACTCTTGGTACATCCAGGACACGGGATCCCCTCGTTTACTCCACCGCAAGTGGTGCTCACGAGTTAACTAGAAGTCTTGTTCACTGACAGAACCAAAAAGAGGTGACATCCCAGAAAGAAAACTTCAACCCCAACTCTGTTCTACTCTCTACTGTGGGCAGGCATTTTTTAAACTCAAGAGGAGAACTGATTTAATTTACCTATGAGGGAAATGTCTAGGGTCATGGGAAGTGCGGACTGCAGCTGGTGGTGGCCCTGAGGTCTACTAGGACAAAATAGATGAAGCCACCACACTTCCTTCCACGCTCAGAAAAGACCCGTGCAACTGCATTTCAGTTAAAATATGAAGGATCCATACATGATGAGCTTCAGTCTTTTCCTAGGTTCAAGGCTGGCCTTGAACGCAGAGGTCTGCCTGCCCCTGCTTCCCGAATGCTGGAATTAAAGGCATATGTCACCACTGCCTGGGTAAAATGGAGGAACTTTTAACAAAACGTGGTGTGCTTTCTATCTCAAATTCCCTGGCTGCTAGTTAAGGAGATGCCACTAGAGCAGGTGACGAGATAGAGGTGGGAACAAATCTCAACTGCTGTACGAGCTGCCGGTAGTTTGGGGAGGAAGTCAATTCAGTGAATACAGTTCTGAAAACAGAACCAAAGAGTGTAGATCTAGGTTGTATGTGTGTGGGTTGGAGGGAGGTTGACTGAACAATTTCTAGGCTGACGTGCCATTACCTGGAATGGAGCAGACAGGACGTACAAAGGGCGTGACAGTACTGGGCATGTTTTATCAGAGAACAAGAAAAACCCATGTAGGAAGATCTTCCTGTGCTGGCACTGTGGGCCGTACAAAGCTGCCAGGCAGCACTAGCGTCTTCTCCATTTCAGAGATAAGCACACTGGCAGCTCTGCTCCTCTGTAACCTTAGCAGACCGTGTGCAACAGCCAGCGTAGATCCTGCCTGCTCGATTTGTCTGCGCTGGCTATGCCGTGTCCAGGTAGGTATCAGGTCCTTATACTGTTAGCAGACGTGAGGGGCGCCTTTCTCCTCCAGGGCAGCTGGAGACTGCTGTTCCAACAGCACTTGGGAAGTGGAACCGATGTGGAAGTCTGTGGCTACTCCCAGGACCTGGACTGTGAGGGTTGGAGCCTAGCAGTTAGTACCTCAGGCTGAGGAAGGTCTGGAGAGTGGGTGCATAGACTTAGCATCCAAGTGTCCCCTGGTCTCTGTAACTAGAAGCTTCTAAAATAGGAAGAGTGGACTGGTAACTAGGATACGTAAACAGTATCATGCCAGGTATGAGGCAGTGATGGGCTGTCCCAGGTTAAATCTTGAGACCAGGTTGGCTCTTCTCCTATTCTATGCTAACCTTGATGACTCGGAAAGTATTAGAGACCACAGTGGGCCGAGAGGAAGACGTGGGAGAAGCTCATGGGCACTGTAGTTAACAAGTGTATTCGTTAGTTACCTGCTTCTGAGTGGCAGACCACTTCAGAGACTTATTATGAAAGCTTGGCCTTTAGCTTAGGATTGTTCCCAGCTAGTTCTTATAACTTAAATTAGCTTGCTCCTGTTAATCTATGCTCTGCCACATGACTCATTACCTTTCCTCCATAATTTATGTCTGCCTTCCTCTGTATCTCACTGGCATCTCTCACCTCTCTTCCCAGAACTTATTGCATATTCTCTCCTGTCTAGGTATTGGCCATTCAGCTCTTTATTAAACCAATCAAATGCCTTAGGCAGACAAGGTAAAACAGCAATACATCTTTACACAGTTTGCTTAAATATCCTGTAACATTTTTCCCTTTTTTCTAAATTAAAAAAAAAGGTTTTTAACTCTAACTAGTAAAACTATATACAATAATATACAATAAGAACAATTATCAGTTAAGAATTACATACACAATTCCCAGACCTTTGTATTTGGCAAATTTGGAGAAAGTACTCTATATCCTATCTTGGTAAGTCCAAAATTTTGTACCTAATTTACTTTCTATCATGACTTGCATTACTAACCCAGAAATATCTTTTTAGACCTTAAAACATCTTCTTAGATAAACAACTCAAGCTTTTATATCTCTCAACCTTATACACTTTACATCTCTATTTTGAATTTCTTTTCTGAATTTGGTAACAAGGAAAATCATAACTATAACTCTCTAGTCTTCAACCCCATCAGAGATTGAAAGAGTAGAAGAAACTCCATTTTGAGAAAGAACTCCATTTTAGACAGGACCTAACTAAATGTGTGTGTGTGGGGGGGTGAGTGCACTCAGAGAAAACCATAAACGTTCCCAAGAAACTGTGCTAACTCTGGTCAAAGTGATCCACCAGGGTGTCCAAACAACATCTTTGTTTCATACATCCTTGTAGGTATCTGATGAATTGCTGTTTTGAAATTCTTGTCTGCTGACATCATTGTTTTGAAATCCCCCTATTCCCCAACCAACAAATTCAAAAATTGGCTACTTTTATCCAATCCTGAAACACCAAGGCTTCTGCCACTCTGCTTGCAGTTTCCCCTTTAAAATCCCCTTACCCTGAAGCCTCAGGGTTGTTTTCCCCACCTGCTGTAGCTGTGTGTTGGATTACCGTCTGAGTTAGCTAACTTGAAATCAATAAACCCCAATCCATTTGCACTGGATACTGGTTCTGTGGTGGTCTTGTTGGGGGTCCTGTAACATGGGCATAACAAGACCCAAGAAGGATATCATATTACCTGAGTAAACAGGAAGTGCAGAGCAAACAAATCTGGCTGCCTGGACAGTCGCCCAAGGTTCCTCTGCAGCACTGGGGCATCCATCTTCAGCCTACAGGCCTAGAATATATGACACACTTTTCTGTGAAGCAGAAATTTTGAAGGACTGTCCTACCTTGTCTTAACAAAGTTTGCCGGTTGCTTTTCTTTTGTGTTCTGCTTGTCCAATTTGGACAGATACTGTCAGCAGTTGAAGCAAGGGCAGTTTTCCCCCACAGTGGCTAGCTTTGCCACAATTAAAGCAAACTTCATATGTTCATATGGAGATTCTTTAATGCCTATCATCCTTTTTTTTTTTTAAGTACATTGGTGCTTCCAGGAGTAGGTGTGTCTCACTGTTGTGAAATGCCTTATATTAGTAAAACATCTTAAATGCCATATTCTGTAGGTCTCTGAAGTGTTTGAAAACCATCTATCTATCTAAAATATATGTTTGACCTTGAAAACATACCTAACGTGGCCACAAATTTGATTGTTATAGATGACTAACTACTTACCTGCATTTCGTAATTATCTTAAATAGTTTATAACAATAGTCTTTAAGGATTAGAATTTTATATTTTTAAATGAGCTGCATAGGTACAGTACCTTAAACAAAGAGAAACATATATACAGCATGTTAAAACAAAATAATCTTAAATTTGTATAAATATACAAGAAAAACCTTAAACAAGAGTAGAAACATATAAACAGTATAACAAAAAAACTTAAATTTTTGTCAGTATATAAAAATTCATACCAATGTAAAATATTTGAGACTAGTAGTTGCTTATTTATTTTAGTTTAAAACTAGATTCACTAATCTATCCCTTTTTCCTATCATTTCTATATCCCCCTTTTTTCTTTTCAGAATGAGATCCCTTAATCTAATCTTCTTTGCTTAGTTTCCTCCCTGACAACTTGCAGCCAACCCCCCTAAATGATTATAAATATCCATAACCCACCAACCAACCAAAAACTACCCACCCCACTACTTGGGAATGTAGGTGTTGTGTTCTTAAAATTACTTCCTATTAGCCAGGCAGTGGTGGTGCACGCCTTTAATCCCAGCACTCAGGGAGGCAGATCTCTGTGAGTTCGAGGCCAGCCTAGTCTACAAGAGCTAGTTTCAGGACAGGCTCCAAAACTACAGAGAAACCCTGTCTCGAAAAACCAAAATTAAATAAATAAATAAATAACCTGTTTTCTGGGGTCAGTGACATCTTTAGGGGATGTTGTGGAAATTAACTGTGTAAAGATGTGTTGCATTTGTTTAACAATGTAAGGGTGTGTGTTTAATTATATAAGGATGTGTTGCATTTGCTTCACCTTGTCTGCCCAAGGCACCTGATTGGTCTAATATAAAGCTGAATGGTCAATAACTGGTCAGAAGAGGGATAGGCAAGTCTGGCAGGCATAGAATAAATAGGAGGAGGAATCTAGAGGAGAAGAGAAGAAGGAGAGGGATACACCTGGGGTCAGAAGCCAGACATGAGAAGCAGTGATAGTAAGATATACAGAAGAGAATAAAGTAAAAAAGCAATGAGGCAAAAGGTAGATAAAGAGAAATAGGTTAAGTTAAAGAAAAAGAGCTAGCTAGAAACAAGCCTAAGTTAGGCTGACCATTCAAAATTAATAAAAAGTCTCTATGTCATGATTTGGGAGCTAGTTGGTGGCCTAAAAGAGAAAGTCTGGTACAAGGGGGGACTCTGAAAAAATTAGGATAATGATTAAGTCCTGGGAGAGTATATGATATTTGTTGCCCAGTCTCTGTGTATAGGGCTTATCTGAAGTCCTGGGTTGAGTAGTCTGTGAGGCTGGACCATCTCAGCCACTTTGAAGTTATTCTGGATGTATAATTTTGAGGAAACTATTAACAGGCTTTCTGAGAGGCTGGATCACCTGGGGTGCTTGTCTTCACTGATGGCTGGTTCATTTGTTCTGAAAACATACATTTTAAGGGTGGCATACATATCTGGATAACACAAGTGTGGAATGGTGGTATGAACAAATCAGCTAGAGATAATTCTCTAGTCTATGTTTGAGCAGGTGAAAGTCACCTGTCAATTTTATAAGACCATTTGGACTATATAACCAAACTGTAATATATGTTGTCATCCATACCGAATGAAATGATGTCATGTAATGATAAGTCATGAGGACTCTGTAGCCAACAAGATTTATCATGTCTCATCCAGTCTCAGAGCTGTTCCTATGTCGAAGGATCAGCTTATACATCACCTGTCTTGGAGGGTTTTTTGTTTGTTTTGTGGGTTTATTTTTGCTTTGTTTTTGGTTTCTTTCTTCCTTCATATCTGCAGCCAAAATTTTCAGGAGGTCTCCCCTGATCAAATCTTATCTTTACCTATTTTGAAGAATCCATAGCTGTTTGTTTCTTGTAGAGACAAAGGCATAACCTCTCCCCCTACGTGACACATTTCCTGACTTTCACTCTGAAGGCAAGACATCCTTAAGATGTATAGGCTGGTTTAATTTAGCTGTTTTTTCCTACAACCCAATGTCTCTCAGCAGCATTTGCCTTTCACTCATCAGCATTTAAAAAATTCAAAGTCAAAAAGCCCCATATGTGACCCAGATGCCCTGTGTATTTCCCGACTTATGTAGCGTATTCTTTTTATATGACTTTACTCTTTTTAAGACTTTATTGCTTTTAAACTATTTTATGACTGTTTCTATTCAGTTTTTCCTTTTTAGCATCTATATACATTTTCAAACATATTGTACTTGTTCACAATTTTTTTTTTGGTCTTGACCTGACTTTCTGTGTGTCTATAGCTTTTTCTGACTCTGTGAGCCAGACCTTAAATGGCATGACTCTTCTTAGCACATGGCATTGATGACTGGTTCCCTGCTCCCTTCAAGTCCACAGGCAATGAAGGGAGCTGTGCCTAGCCATCCCAGCTGTATCTAACCATCCTAGCATGCCTAACTGTCCCAGCCACATCTAACCGTCCCAGAACTGGGGAGTTGCTGAGCCCACTTTTGTGGCAACTGGACAGTATTTCTGTATCTTTTGAACCTAGTAAAAAGTAATAAGGTTTCTGTTTGTTTCACTAATTTCATTGTCCTTAGAAACTGACTTTGAGAGTTTTTGTTTGTGTTTTATTCTGAAAATTTTTAAAGTTGGTCCTTTCATTCACAAGCTTACAGTCTTCACCTGGGCTAGAGATGGCTCAGAAGTTACAATACCTGCTGCTCTTGTAGAAGACTCGGGTTCCATCCCCATTACCTACTCAGTGGCTCCCAACCTTCTGGAATTCCAGTTCCATCTGATGCTCTTTCTGGCTTCTGCTGGCACCAGGCTCACACGTGGTTCACATGCCCCCCACCCAGTGTGTGTGTTGCTGGAGATTAAACCCAAGGTTCTGGGCATGTTGGGTAAGCGCTTTACCACATAACTATACCCTAGACCCTGTGAGTGCAGATTCTTAGACCCATGCCCTTTGTGAAGGGACCCATATTCCTCTTTCTCTCTTTGATCCATGCTGAGCATCCAAACATTAGGAACTTGTATATGAAGAGAGGCTTTCGTGAAGTAGGATGGTGACAGCCATGTGTCTCCACTGTGTGTGACTGTACTCATGTGTCCTTCCCACCTTGGCTTCATGACTGACAGATCCTTGGAATTTTCAGGAAGTTCACCATCCCTTCAGGAATGGTGGTGACCCAAACCCTGAAGTATGTAAGCAGGTGCTTACCTTTTTGTCTCCCTGATGGTCGTGTGGTCCTGTGGCCTCCCCTCCCTCTCTCCTAAGTGATTTCCAATAAGGACTTCAGTCTTAATAATTTCTGTGACAGTGGTAATTCTTATAGTTGTTGATGGGCAGTGTAGGAGTAAGGCAATACTTTCTAACTTCTAATTTTTTCCATCAAGGATAATTGCAAGTAATATTTCTTTGTTTCTTGGTAACAGTAACTAATCAGCTTTGCATATAGAAAGGCTGATTGCAAATGGGGATTGATCCCACTAAAGTTCTCACACAGAATTAGGACTCACCAAGTCCCACAAAGCTTTATTTCATCCCCAAAGCCTCTCCTGTCCCCTGGAAGAATCTGTTTGGTTCACTCCTCTAGGGGACTTGTCCAATAATAATTAAGGGACAGTTGCTGGCTCTACATAAGTGTTTGTATTCCCCCAAATAGCCACATCCTTTAGAATATCATTTGAGCTCCTTGTCAAAATAAGGCCACTGATCTGGTCACATTAGAGGACCCCAGCTGGCCTCCAGAGGCCACCTCCCCTCTTTGCATATGTCTCCACTTGGATCCAGCAGCTGTGATATAGCCTTTCGTGTCTGAGGTGCCATCTTCCCTCCTGTTTCCTTTCCCAGTTGGTAGACACAGACATAACCTCTTGGAGACCTCCGATATAACACATGTGGGGGAATGGACACATTGGGTCAGCAGTGTCCCATCCGGCCATTCTAAGGCTCTTTGTGTTTCCTGTTACTCAAGGTGGACTTCCACTGCATTCCCCCAGAACTGTCCACTAGAAGCGCACTGACAAGAAGCAGCAAGATCACCTACTTCTCTCAAGCTTTCAGGTTCATGGGCGGAGCCAAACTCTGAACACAACTGTGACGTCCCTGCCACAGTAATCGTCAGAATGAAGGTGGCACCTCAGGGTTTGATGAGTGGGTGAGCAATTTTTCTGTATCAGCCCTTCCACATTGCCAGAAGTGCTGCGAACACAAGGAGATTCTGTCGGATGAGAGAAAAAGCACCTGCTGACCTTTACTACTGAGCCACCTCTCCAGCCCGTATTGCTGCCTTTTAAAGGGTTATGTTGCATGTGTTGACATTATCCCGAAGGGAGAGAGAGACCGCAGTGAAGCATGCTGAGGATTACTGTATGGAATGTCCTTTGTGGCTGGTGCATTTTCCCCTTCCTTCCTTTACCCCCGATTCATGCGTCTTCCTCGCCCAGTATCGTCCTGGCATAACTAGGAAACCTAGTGTGACTTCTGCTTTGCGGTGCTGGGATCAGACCAAGGACTTTGCACATATCAGGCAAGTGCTTGACCCCCGAGCTACAGCCCAGGCCTTAGGGTAGGCTCACTCCCAACCCTGCTTTAGTGTTATTACCTTTGTTTCTTCTCTCCCTCAACTGTCTGCTGGTGCAGTTGAAGTAGATTGCCCATTTGTGAGGCTCTGTCCCCTGTCCCCATGGGCCCCTCTGTCTACCCAGTCCCCTGACTCCAGATATGCATCCATAGTTTCAAGCTTGGTAGAGATTTCTTTTTTGATTGTGCTAGTGATGGGATGCAGGGTCTTGCACACGTCAGGCAAACGCTCTGTTACCAAACTAGATCCCAGCATAGCCCTGCTGGATTATATTGGACACTTGGTTATAGAGAGGTGTACTTCCAGATGGAAGGAGATTTAAGAGAAGGAGAATGCCTTCCATGATGACACAAGCTCACGAGCTCAGTTCGAGACCAGAAGCTAACTTTCTGTGTTAATTCTTAGGGGCCATCTATCTCGTTTTTTGAGCTGGGGTCTCATACTGAGACCTGGAGGTTCATCAACTCAGCTCCTATGATTGGCTAACTTGCCCTAAGGATCTTCCTGTCTCTACACCCCCAGCGATGGGATTATAAATGCATGCCGTCATGCCTGGCTTTCTATGTGGGTGCTAGAGATCGAACTCAGGTCCTTATGGTTGTGTGATGAGTGCACTCCACCAGATGAGCCACCTCCCCAGCTCTCCAATTCTAATTCTACAGCCAATTATCCCTGAAGCATCCCAGGGCTTTGCAGCCTGAATTTACAGCCCAAGGAGAGATTGGGTGGAGACCAACTGCGTTCCCATTAGCACAGCGGCACAGGGGAGAGAGGCATATTCATTCTGCCTCCCATCAAGGGTCTCCCGGCAAGTCTTTACATAATCTCTCCCTAGAGTTCCACAGGGGAAAGGATGTTTTTAAACTGGGGACAAAACTTCGACCTGAGCCGGCTGCAAGGTTTGTGGGTTCCTTGTAGGCAGCTCTCAACGGAGAAATCAGCCAAGGCTCTAGAGGCTTGCAATGCGAAGCATTGCTCACAGGCATTACAGAACAGAGCCCCCAAGAGCACTGCTCTCTGCCTGAAGCGGTTTGTTCAGCCACTGAATGCGGAGTGTGGGTAGTTCCAGAAACAGATGCACACCTTCGCCCTCCTTAGAGGAGGGTCTGCACTCCTGAGCATCCTTCAGCAAGGCTGCTCTTTACCAGGAAATGGCCTTGACAGTGACTTGCAGCCTGCCCATCTATGCCCAACAGGCCAGGGGCTGCTGACTCACCCAGAAACTGATACCCAGCAGGCAGTGCCCCCGGGGGCCTGTGAAATGCTATGGGGGCCCAGCGGGTTGTTTCTTCCCTCTGAGAATCTGTTGCTCTGTGTCCTGGAGGGCACAGCAGTGTCTCTGCAGCAGCTTTTGGTTTTTATTTATTCATGTGTGTTCACTAAGCTCGGCGTTGTTGCCAAAGGGTTTATGGCCTCTTAAAGTTTCAGAGCCTCTGATTTTATGGCCACTGTTTGCAGAAGAGAAGTGCCGTTTGGGGAGATGGCTGGTTTCATTCTGACTGGGTGATGAATGAAGGATTAGATTTTTCTATCTCCATTCACAGCCCTCCCACGACCCCGATGTGTGCATCCCTGCGCTGGCAGCGCTCCTGGTGTGTGGGTTGCCTGACTCTGCTGTCCGTGGAGCCCTGCTCGGTTCTCCTAGGGCTGGGCTTAGGCAAGGGTTCCTGGAGTTTATCATTCCCAGTCCAGTGGCTCAAAAGCGCCTCCAAGGGCACTGTGGCAATGACACCATCTGGATGCAGACAAATGTGGCCTAACGTTGCAACACAAGCCCTTTCTGACCTGGCCTTGTCAGGGTCAGGCTTCTGGTCAGTTAGGTGCACGGCTAGGACAGTTGCTGACTCCTCAGGTTAGGAATTCAGTGTCTTAGTCAGTGTGAGCTGCTGCGACAAAGAGCCTTGAATGGCTTACTTCCCATGGTTCTTGAGGCTGGAAGCCTGAGATCAGAGGCCAGCATGGTGGGGGAGGGTCCAGGAGCACCCTCTTTCTTACAGATGACAGCTTCCCCATTGTCTCCGTTCTGGGAAAGGGAGAATTCTTGTCTCTTTGGCCCATTCATGAGGGTTCCATGATTGAGAACAGCTTATTCACTAAAGGCCCCATCTTCCACTACCACCACTGCCTTGAGGGTTAGGTTTCAACATGAGAATCTGGGTATATCAGCATCCACTCCATGGTCAACAGAAATGTCATCAGGGGAAGGGAGCTCCTGACTCAGCACTGTGTCCTGTCTGCCAACTATCATGAGGACTGTTGTCACAGAGCACAAGAGTCAGTCAGGCCAGAGTGTGACACCTCTTTGCAGGCCTGTGTCCTGAGGCAGGGTGAGCCTCCTCTCTGCTATAGGCAAGAATCTGAAAGCTGGGATCTTAGCATCTGTCTTAGACAATGTTCTACTGCTGTGAAGAGACACCATGAGCAAAGCAACTCATAAATGAAGGCATTTAATTGGGGATGACTTACAGTTTCAGAGGTCTAGTTCTTTACTGTTACGGCAGGAAGCATGGTGGCATGCAGGTGGACATGGTGCTGGAGAAGGAGCTGAGAGTTCCATCTGCATCCACTGGCAGCAGGAAGAGAGAGACACTGGCTTTTGAATCACCGAAGTCCACCCCTAGTGACACTCTTTCTCCAGCAAGGCCACACCTACTCCAACAAGGTCACACCTCCTAATCCTTCATAAGTATCATATGTATCATATCACTCCCTGATAACCAAGCATTCAAATATATGAAACTATGGGGGCCATTCTTACTCAAATCACTACACTGCCTATGATGGTGAATATTGGCTTTCTGTTTGACTGGATCCAAAATCAACAAAGAAGTATGACCGATCTATAAAAGTATTTCCTGGGAAGATTATCTGATGGGGGAAGACCTTCCCCCAGGGTTGTTGGCACCTCCTGACAGATTTAAGGAGGTCCCAGAGAAAGTGTTTTGCTTTTGTCTGCCTGCCTTCACTCCATGCCGGAAAGTGTATCTACTCCATTGCTGCTGCTGCTGTCATTGTTCAGTTATTTCCAAGCCTGTCTTCTTCCGTCCTCCATGGACCTGTGGCTTTCTAGAAATCCTTCAGGCCTTCATCATCAGCCTTGGGACTGCTGAGCCGTCAGCCCCAGTGATGGAGAAGATCCTGGCTTTGCAGCCTCTTCCAGGGTGTAGATGGCCGCTATTGAGCTACCCATCCTCACCTCTGTAAGCCATTCGAATAAATCCCCTTTTGTACGCTGCATTCATTCTATTGGTTCTGTTCTCCTAGGGAGCCCTAAAGCACGTCCTTCTCAGCTCTTTCCTCATGATAAAGCCATTCTAGGATGGCTTCTAAGAACAGGACCCCGGAAAAAAAAAAAGCAGGACCCCACAGTTAGGCAGTGATGAGCCACTGCTTTGTGACGAGTAGTCAGAGTCATGAACAGCAGTGAGCGCATGTGTCTATAATGCACATAAAGTGCTGAGCACAGTGCAGCACGGAGGCATCCTACCTTCCCTGAAGACACCCACCCCTAAACCCTGGAACCTGGGAGGGATTATGTAGGCCTTAAAGGGATCATTCTAAGCCCAACGTTACTATAGGAGTGTGGTTGTGCCTGGGTTACGCTGTCCTCAACTCGTGTGTTGAAGTCCCAAGCTCCGGTACTTCAGGGTGAAGCATATTTGAAGGCGGGGTCTCTGTGACATTTCATATTCAAGGATGTCCTGGGAGACCAGTGGAGCACACCTGCGTGTCTGTGGGGTACCTTCCAAAGCAGCTCGTAAAGGCTGATGCCAGGAGTGGACTGACTCCCAGATGCATCCAGAACGTGATGGCATTACTGGAAGGTGGGAAGGAAGAGGCGAGACCTGGCTGCAGGGAGTAGGTCACTGGGCGTGCCCTTAGGACTATAGTTTGCCCCGCCTCTTCCTGCGCTCTCTCTCTCTCTCTCTCTCTCTCTCTCTCTCTCTCTCTCTCTCTCTCTCTCTCTGCTTCCTGGCTGCCGTGGTTTGAGCTGCTCTGTGTGCTGCACCTCCCCCCCCCCAGATGGACTGACACCTCTGAGATGTGAACACAGTGAGTTCCTCCCTTAAGCTGTTTGTCAGGTGTTTTGGTCACAGCGATAAAGAACAACTAACATATCTTTAAAGGGGTATTTCTTTAAAACTGAGGCCTTTAGGTGGGCTGTAATCTGCCATGGCAGCAGCTAACCTAAGAAGAGATGCGCAAGACATTCACAGGATGAAGACCATGCTAGGACGAAGGATGAGGCTAGTGCTGCCGCCCACACTACCACATCCTGCCCCACCAGTGATTTCTCCCAGGAGTCTGCCCACATGGTGATGGAGGTCGAGAGCTCTCCTAATCTCCCCAAATGCTAGAGAGACATGAGCCAGTGTTGAGTTTAGCCAGAGTCTGAAGGTTTGAGAGCCCAAGACTGAGGGAAGTCCAGTGTGAGAGCAGGTGGGATGAGCGGAGATGTCACAGCTTATCCAGGGACACAGGAAAGAAAAGGACAAATTCTTCCCTTCTCACCTCTTGCTCTATTCAGGTGCCAGTGGGTGAAATGGCGGTCACTCACCTGGAGAAAGCCATCGGGCCTTACTCGCTCTCCCAATTCAAAAGCTGATCTTACACCAAAACATCCTCACAGAAACACCTGGAAGAATGTGGATCCAGGTGACTGGACACTAATCAACCAGGCAAGTTGACAGATAGAATTAACCACTGTGCCTGTCCACTGCCCACACACACTCCAACTTATATCACCAAGTTTCGTACATAGACGTGGCTAGATTGTTCAAGGCAGTGTGAGAGGAGAGAAGAGAAGGGGACGGACTAACTCCTGGCTGTCTGAGCTCATCTGACCTCTAGGGTGTTGTGGCAGAGGAAAGAGTGTCGCACCTTCTAAAGCAACAATGCAGCCCAATGGAGTCTGGCCTGGCCAGTTTTCTTTGGAAGACATGGAAGCCCTAACGACCATCCTAGGGTGAAAGGGAGGCCTGCCTATACCCACTATGACAAAAGCCACCATCAGACTTGATGCAAACTAGGTCATCTAAGTAGGGTTCACAAAAATCCCAACCTACCCCCACCCGAAGTTATCATGGGATCCCTTGATATCTATGTATGATGGTACCATGTAAATTTCAGGTCATATTCTCAAGCTCTGAAGTTAGTGGCGGATAATCTACCAGGACAATATTGAGACAATATTGAGAGTTAACTATGTACAATAGTATATTTGTGTTGCCTCCAAATTAATAGATCAAGACCCCAATTTGATAATGATAGGAAGAAGGACTTTTAAAAGGTTGTTGGGTCATGGGGTGCAGCCCTTAGGAATGAGAGCATGAGATTATGAAAAAGACTACGGAGTCCCCCTCTCCCCTCCCACAGCTAGAATATAGCTGACTACAAAGCAGGAAGTGGGTCCTAGCCGGATACCAAATCTGCTGACACCCTGTTCAAGTTCCCAGTCTGCAGAACAAGAAATCACTTCCTGGCGTGCATAGCCCACCAGCCTGGTGTTTGCTTAGCATCCCAAGTGGACTAAGGCGTTCCAAGGCTTTCTTTATCTCATGTTTCCAAAATAGCTGCCTCAGCTCCGTACAGCATGTCTGTGTTTAAGGCAGAGAGGAAGGAAGTGGAGATCAAAGTAATGGTGTCCTTTGTCCCTTTAGCTAGAAGAGCGACACTTGACAGGAGTCCCCCGTTGGGTCTCATTGGCTAGAAATGAGCCGCACAGACGCCCTTGTTGCGAGAGTTCTTGGGAATCTGAGGAGGAAGCTTGTCATGATTCATTATGCGGTGCTGGGCGTGAGGCCAGAGTGGAAAAAAAAAAAAGTGAAGGAGAAATGTCATGTTAGGCCCTGACAGGTGGCTCGTCTGGGCTGACTTTTGAGAATTGCCTCTCCATAGAAAATCCTTATGACTATTTATGATAATCATATTTGTGATGTCATCTTTGGAGCACACAGGAGTTCTTCAGTGGCTGTCATATGTAAACCAAATGGCTTCTACAAATGACATCATCAGCATCCCGGCTGAGCAGCCCTGTGGTCTGACCTTGGCTTACCACCTTGGAGGAGGCGGCTGCGTGCTGCCTAGTTTACCAGCTGCTCTGCTTCAAATGTGTCTGGAAGGGGAAGAAGGCAGGTGGGGCCGAGCTTTGCGGATGAAGTTGGAGGCATGAGGAGGGGCCTTCCCCCTTCCACAGAAAGCATATTCTCAACGGCAGTGATGCTGTGTTCTGGAAGAGGCTTCTGAGAGCATAGGGGCCGCTGTTGCCTGTGGCAACAAGGTGAACCTCATCCCTGATTGGATAGTTTTGTGAAGGAAATAAGAAATAAAGCCTTGGTGTTCAGCTTTAAATAAGATTCTATTGACTTATTTTTTAATTACACAAAAGAAGAGGAGATGAAAAACAAGGGCTAAGAGCCATGCGTGGTTTTTTTCTCCCTGTTCATTTTTACTTAAAAGGTCTTTCAGAATGAGAAGTCAGTCTGAGATGGGGGCAGGCATTAACCCAGATAGTTCTGGTACAGCAGGGAAATTGTTTTCTCACCCTAAGGTAAGGTGAAGTGACTTGTCAGGGGAGAGTGTTAGTGAGGAAGGTGTGTTCTAGGCTGAGAACAGTGGACATGTTTGTATTATATCTCTTCTGGCCAGGACAAAATTCCTGAGAAGCAAGTTGGTGGAGGTTTGTTTCAGCCTACAGTCTTGTGACGGGGAAGACATGGCCCACGGACAGTTGGTCACACCATAGAGGCAGACAAGGAACATCCTACCAGAAGCCAGGCCAACCTTGAATTCTCAGCCCAGTGGCCCCAACTCTGCCCACCAGACCCCTACACCGAAAGTTTCAACAGCCGCCCCTGAAAGTACCAGCTGGGACAAGGGCGCAAATGCATGAGCCTGTTGGGATATTTCACACCCAACCCATTAGAGACCATCTTTGGACGGAGGCAGGTAAGAGGGAGAGTTACACAGTTTGTGGCTTCTCCCTGTTTCTCAGGGTCTCTGGCTGGACAGGTGCCATCGCCACGTACCAGGCTACCAAGTAGCTCGTAACTGTCCCAAGGCCTGGGTTTTCTCTCCTCTGAGACGATACAGCTCTTTCTCAGAGTCAGAGAGAGGCACGGTCTGGGGCTCGGCCTCAGTGGCGAGCCCCATCTTCCTAGACCCACCTCCTCTCTGGACACAGCCTCTGATTTTCCCTCCTCATCCTGCGGGAAGAGCCTGCGCCTCGCTGTCAGCTGAGAGCACGCAGCATCTGTGGAGAGCTGGTGATCTGTAGTAGCCTCGAGCACCACTCGTGCCCCGATAAGAGCTGATGGGAAATGGAGCTGGAAAGGTACCACAAATTCCCCAAGCGCGGAGTGTGGGGCACTAAGGGTGTGTTCAGTCAAGTGTGAAGATGCCACTTTGAGCAAATGGCTCAGGGTGACTGAGTCTTGTCTCCCTGATCACAGGACACGCCTCCCTTTGCAGGAAAGGGCCAGGATACCAGCACTTTAGTCGCTGCAAAGGGGAAAAATGCAGGCTTTTCAAGGGTATCACATCAAGGTTCTAGAATACGCTTTTAACAACTCAGCTTAGGTCTGTTGCTCTTACACGAACTTTGCCTTATTATGGTCCATTAGGAGACTGTAAATATAGCATGAGTTAATGTGAATGGAGTCCTTTTAGCTTCTTTTAGCAGAATCTTCCCCGAAATCAATAGGAAACTGCTTTCCTGTGTTTGCTTTCTACCTGTTGTGGCTGCTGGCTCAGTTTGACCCTTCTGCCCTTCTGCACCATTTGATAATATGTCTTGCTCATCTCCCACACCATTCCCTGTGGCACATGAAGTCTACACTCTGTGTGTGTGTGTGTGTGTGTGTGTGTGTGTGTGTGTGTGTGTTTGCGTGCACACATGTTTGCTTGTATTTATAACTCACTCAAAAAGCTGCAGGAGTACAGGGAACAAGATGGCAGAAGCTCCATCTCCCTGCCAGAGCCATTCGTAAGATCGAACTGTTCGGTCCTGCCTCCAACACCGTCTTCCCCTGTGGGATGGGGAGCCCACCTGGCCAAGGGATGTGGAGTGAACCCTTCCTTCCTACGCAAATGGGACTGTGGGCTTCCCTGCCAAATGGTTCCAAGCTCAGTTCTATGGACCTTTTTCCAGAGGGGTAAGGACACCATAGGTAGGCTCAGCTTGGACCTACATAAAATAAGTGTGTGTAAGGCTTCCCGTGATGGGAAAGACATGAGAACGGGAAGAAAGAGAAAAGCTGTCTTTGGGATGCCATTGCGGAACTCTGAGAAACGCAGAATTCAACAGTATCAGAGTGAAGTATAAATGGAAGGATGGGACACATGGGACACATTCCATTGAAGAATTGACTGCCTTCATTTATAGATTTTATTGTTTACTGTGTGTAAATTCATATGGGTGGAGGTGCGTGTGTGTGGTGGTGGAGGGGGGCGGTACTGCACATGTGTGTATATGGAGGCCTGTACCAGGCTTTTTCTTCCGAGTCACCAACCAGCTCCCAAATCATGACAAGGAGACTTATTATTAGTTTTGAATGTTCAGCCTAGTTTAGCTATTAATTTAATCTGTTTCTCTTTATCAATGTTTTGTCTTGAGATTTTTTTTTAATCTTTTTTTTTTTCTTCTGTATATCTTACTTTCCTGCTGTCTCCATGTCTGGCTGGTGGCTGCCTGCTTGCTGGCCCTGAACATGTCCCCTTCTTTCTCCCTCATTCTCTCCCCATTCTTCTCCCCTTCTTGATTTCTCCTCCTGCTTATTCTCTCTGCCCGCCAGTCCTGCCTATCCCTCTCCTGCCTGGCTATTGACGGTTCAGCTTTTTATTAGACCAATCATGTGCCTTAGGCGGGCAAGGTAAACAGTAACACATCTTTACATTGTTAACATAGGCAGCAGAAACAAAGGTAACACACCTTTACACAGTTAAAATAATACAAATATAACACATCTTTGTCTAGTTAAAATAATATTCCACAGCAGAGGTCAGAGGTCAACCTTGGATGCCATTATTTAGGAGACACCCCCCTTGTTTTTTTAGACTAGGTCTTGCTACATCAACCTGTTTGGCCTGGCGCTCATAGAGACCTGCCTGCCTCTCGAGTGGGATTAAAGGTATGTGCCGCATACCTGGCTTCCACTTTGTTTTTTGACACAGGGTCTCTCACCGGGACCTGGGGGTCACACATTGGGATAGGCTGTCTGGCCACCTTCTGTTTCTGTCTCCCAGCACTGGGATTACAAACATGTGCCACCATGCCTAGCTTTTTACGTGGGTGCTGGGTTCAAACTCAGCCCCCATGCTTGCATGACAAGCACTTCATTATGAGCTGCCCACCCCCACCTGTAACTTTTAAATATACATAAAATATGTATGTTCTAAAAATACGTTTAAAAATACATAGTATATTGGCCTCTGTCATCTTGTCACGAATTAAATTGTTTTGAGGTATGATAACGGAACTGTTATATTTTTAAAAAGAGTATAATTTTGTTAGGTTAAAACAGATGAAACAAGATACATATCAAAATAGTTACAGGCAAGAAGTGGGAGAGATGACACAGACAAACAAGACTGGCTGTGTGTTAAAAATGATTTAAATCAGGTACAGGGACTACTGTGCATTTCAATGTGTTTCAACTCTTCCACGTTTCAAAAGTTGTACCTTTCAGGGACTGGGGACATGGTTCAGCTGATAAAGTGCTGAGTTCAGATACCAGCATCATGTGAAAGTCAGGCATGGCAGGGTATGTTTGTAACCCTAGATGTGGGATGGTGGTGTGGTGGGATGGGGCTAGAGACAGGTAGATTCATATAGCCTATTGGCCAGCCATGCTCCCTGAATTGCTGAGCTCCAGGTTGAGTTGGAGAGCCTATCTCAAAAAATAAAATAGAAAGCAATGGAGGAAGACATGTGACATCAACCTCTGTCCTCCACAAGCCACATGCACACACATCTGCAGGCACACCATGCCTACATCCACATGAACATGTATATGCACCACACCATGCACACATCCACACAAACATATATATGCACCACATCACACATACATCCATGTGAACATGTATATACAACACATCATGCACAAATCCACATGAACATGTATATGCACCACACCACACACATCCACGTGAGCAAGTATATGCACTACACCACACACATCCATGTGAACATGTATATGCACCACACTATGCACACATCCACGTGAACATGTATATACACCACAGCATAATTTTAATAACTTAAAAAGCTTTCTAATTTTTAATATTTTCAGGCCAGAGGAGAGGAGAAAGAAAGGTGTAGCCAAGGCTGGCCTCAAACTTGTGTTCCTCTTGCCTCTGCCTCTTTCAGCAAACCCTATCAGCACATACCACATGAGAAGATTCTGTCAATTACCTAAATTACAAAACAGGTTTATAGAAAATTAGAGCACAAAATAGGAGAGACTGATTGCAGTCTTTTAATGACTTTAAAGATTGTTAAGAGACATATTCCGTCTATGACTGGCTGTTGGGATAACACCCGGTCTAATAATTAATTTAAACAAAACCTTAGATGGTGACGAAGACTTAAATAGCCCCCAGAGAATTAACAGCTAAAGTAGAAAAAAAATTGATGGTCATGGAAGAGAAATTACAGGTGGCATATGTAGATAGAGTAAATTCAAATCTTAATTGTATTCTAGTCATACTGCCTTCCAGAATTTCTCCTACAGAAATTTTAATGCAGAGGGAAGATATTATTTTAGAATGGATCTTTTACCACATAATCCAAGTAAAAAAATTTAAAAACTTATGTGGAAAAAGTCTCTGAATTAATTATGAAAGGAAAATTGAGACTTTGTCAACTAGCAGGTATAGACCCAGCAAAGATTATAGTGCCTTTTAATACTGATAAAATTAAAAAATTATGGGAAGACAATGAATCATGGCAAAAAGCTTGTACTAATTTTCTTGGGAGAAATTAGTAGCAATTATCCCAAAAGTGATAGAATTAACCTTATAAAGAGAACTACTTGGATTCTTTCCCAAATTGTATGTGATGCACCAATAACCAAAGCCCATACATTTTATGCTGATGCAAATAAATCAGGAAAGGCAGGTTACAAATCAGAAGAACTAAGTAAGGTGGAATAAAGCCCTTATAATTCTGTCCAAAAGACAGAGTTAAATGCTATCCTCTTGGTACTAAGGGATTTTTAAAGAGCCTCTTAATATAGTTATTGATTCACAATATGCAGACAGAGTTGTTTTGCATATTGAAACTGCTGAATTTATACCAGATGATACAGAATTGACTTCCTTATTCATTTATGTCCAAGATATAATCAGGAATAGGCTTTGTCCCATATACATAACACACATCCAATCTCATATGGGTCTGCCAGGTCCTCTAGCTCAACATAATGCAGAAATAGACTGATTATTGATTGGAGTGTGCTGAAGACCTCAGAATTTCATAAGAAACATCATGTCAATAACAAAGGCTTAAAGGAAGACTTTTCTATTACATGGCAACAAGCTAAGGAGATTGTAAAGAGATATCCCACTTTCTATAATCAAACACTATTACCTGCAGGGAATAACCCAAAGGGTACTCAAAGAAATGAGATCTGGCAGATGGATGTATTCCACTTTACAGAGATTAGAAAACTAAAATATGTTCACCACACCATTGACACTTATTCAGGTTTTCAATAGTCAACTGCCTTGAGCTCAGAAAAGGCTGATTCAGTAATCACGCATTTATTGAAAGTTATGGGTATACCTGCACAAATAAAGACAGACAATGGTCCAACATGTATGTTTAAGACAATGAAACAAATTTTTGCTTATTATAATATAAAGCATATTACAGATATACCGAACAATCCTACAGGTCAGGCAGTTGTAGAAAGATCAAATCGATCTATGAAGGATATGCTAAACAAAACAGAAAGGGATAGAAATACCTCCAAAAATAGATTACATAATGCTTTATTAAACTTGAATTTTCTTAATGCTAATGAGAAAGGAACAGTAGCAGCAGAGAGACACTGGATAATAGAAAAAAAACTTTTGAATTAAATCGACTGATATATTTCCAGGATGTGCTGACCTCACAATGGAAACTAAGAGATGTGCTACATTGGGGAAGGGGTTTTGCTCTTGTTTCAACAGGAGAAGAAAAACTATGGATACGATCAAAATCAGTAAAGATTTGATTTGAAAAAGAGAAACCTCTTGAGAAAGAGAAATGACAGCTTATCCACAGAGGTGACAAGTATACAGGTGGTAAGGGTTGGGGCAGGGTTCTGTTCTTGTCTTTGCAGGAAAATACTTATCTTCAAAGAGTCAAAAAACCTTGGACATCTAATTGCCAAAGGATGAAAAGATAACTATCCAGAAAGGATCACCAAGCAGAGAGAAATCTGACTTATGATGCTGTATCATCTGCATGGTAAAATTTGATTATCTCGACATGTATACATCTCTACTTCAAAATCAGAGCTGGCTTTAGAGTTGGACGATGGTTATCCTTCTGTAAATCCAAGCGTGTTGTTAAAAGAAAAACTCGTAATTCCTGTCTCATGTCAGGAGCCATCTGGTATGAGACAGAAAGAAGATAGACTGTAAGGAAATATTTTACTTTTCTCCATGCCCATTTTGTCTATATATCATATCTTTCATTGAATATATGTCTATGTGAATAATGTTTAAGTTTTCCACAATGAACAGTAGATTTTCTTGCAGTAATCTTTAAAGCTTCCAGGAAGAAGATGGGGCCCCACAACAATGACTCCACCTGGTTGATATGACATCATGATGCTGATAGCACTACTAGGAGACCAATTTTTGGGTACCAGCTTCAGAAATAGTGCACCTTCTTACAACATTCTGGCCAAAACTCCAAATAAGAACTTCAAAAAACAAAACAAAACAAAAAAACCCTATTGACTACTCAGAGACCATTTGCAATTATACAAAATAGCAACCTTGAAACTTACCCATCATTTTACTCTTACAGGCTCCTATAGAAAGAACATTGCCCCCATGACAGTGGAAAGACGGCATCCACTCTCCCAACAAAGCTTGTCCTCACTGTTAGGGACACCATTTAGGGATTGATTATTACTTGTATAGGGTTGGGAGTTGGTGTGAAAATTATGTAGGCCCAGAGATCTCAAAAAAAGGAAGGAAAACTAAATGGGATAATGGGTAGATTGTTGTGAACTTATTCACAATAATAATAATAATAATAATAATAATAATAATAATAATAGTGAGTAGTAGAGTGAATACTTGTGAACTGTTATTTATGGACAATTTACATTAGTAAAGTTTCTTATATATTGATACAAGTTAAAGTTCAGATTTTATTTGTTATATTGAATATGCTCCTATTTCTGTTTACAATATTTATACACCTATGCAAAGTTATTTTGTCAAATTGTATGCATGCATGTTTCTACCTCTGTTTAAGACATTTTGTATATTGATATAATTCTTAGGATATATTTATCATATTACATTATATATTTCTACCTCTGATCACAGAATTTATATATCATTTACATTTTGAGGTCATTGTCCTCTTTTACTGCACATTTGTTTAAGGATTGTTTAATATTCTGATACGAAGTCTTAATCTTTAAGTTTTATTGGTATTAAGTATTATAGGTCAATAGTCATTCATGTTTGTTATACTTTTAGTCAGACTAGGTTCTTTAGATACATAGAGAGCGTATTCAATATAGATAGGTAACCTTCAACCACTTCAAATATCTGTAGAACATGGTATTTAAATAACTTAGAATTCTGTTGACATGAGGCACGATTGCTCCTGGTAGCACCAATCTATTCCTGAGAGAGTGTTGAGTACCAAAGACACTCCACTTGGAGCTTGTTTTCTTCTTGGTGCATCTGGCCTTTGGGCAAGGAACTGCCCATGCCTTGGCCACTGTTAAAGTGTGCAATGTCTGGATTGGACAAGCAGGACACAAGAAAAGAGACTGTCAAACCTTGCCAAGACAGGATAAGATGGTTCTGAAAGTTTTTCTGCTTCTGAAAATGGTCTGTCAGTTACTCTAGGCCTTAGCCAAAGTTGGTTGCTTCAACACTGCAAATGAGACTTTGGGTGATTGCTCAGGCAGCCAGTTGTCTCTGTCATCTACTGCACATTTTGGAAGCTGCTTGATTGCACTTCCTGCCTACTCAAGTAATATTATCTCTCTTCTCAGGCCTTCAATGGGGTTGAAGATTAGATAGTTGTAGTTACCTTCTCCTGATGATCTAGCCAAGCTATTTCCAATACAAGACTTAGACTCCTTAGGATAGAATGTTTATTAAAACATGTAGCATATGTTCCTTGCTTAATATTGTTTATGCTGGTTATAATTCTAATCATACACTTGATATCTGTTCCTAGTATATATAGTTTTGTATTGGGTTTGGAACTCTCTTATTTAAACAAAAGGGGGAGGTGCTGTAGGAGCTCCTTCAGCCAATAGCCTTTAAGATACCAGCCTACTTGGGTGTGGTCTCTTATAATATAAATGCAGCTGTAAAGCGTGTGCTTGCTCTCTTGCTTTTGGTTCTTGCTTCTTGCTGCTAGATTCAGCAGCTAGATTCCCCGTTTGTGGAGAGGACTGTGATTTAGGACAGTGATCTGTGAGTCTCCCCTAAATAAATAACCTTTATTACATGTAATTCTGAACTAGTGTGGGATTATTTTGTAACATCTGTCATCAATTGTGAACACAGCAGAAGACTACATTGTTCTCTCATCCTTTGTGCCACTGATGGCATGATGGTATTCCTCATATATTAAGTGTGTGTTACATAACTGAATATGTTTTTATTCTTATTTTGAGCAAATTTTAAAAATTTAATATTAGATCAATTAATTAAAAAAATGAAGACTACCTCATTCACTTCCCCTCTGCTGCTCTTCCTCCTCCTGTGGCAATCTCACTTTCTGGCATATATAATCTTTCTTTTTCTCCAAACAGCTTCCTCTTTTAGAGTTTCTTGCAAGGGCCCGTCAACAAATTCCTCTCCACCTTTGTTTGTCCGATGATGTATTTCTCTTCAGCTTTGAAGATTAGCTTCACAGTGTCATTTCCAGCCGGTGCTCTTCGACTTTCCCCTCTGTCACACAGCCCTGTGGTGCTTGTGTGCCGTCCACTCTGTCCTTTAGAGCACTTCACATCATGGTCATAGTTATTTTCACGCCCGATAATTCCACCATTCATCCAGGACCTGAGTTATTTAAAAGAATAACAAACAAACAAACAAAACCCTGTGCTCATGTGTCTATGTGTGTTATTTTCCTTGTAGATGTATTGTAATTGTCTTATATTGTTTTCTTGAGCACCAGACAAAGTGTTTTGAGTAAAACACAGAGTTCTGGATAAGCAGGACTGTGGTCAGGTGATGGTAAGGGGTGGAGGCTGCAGACATTAGTGTGCTTCTCACGTGGTTGGACGGGCTGACTCAGGTGGTTGCACTGGACACTCCCCCTCCCCTGGGCCCCTGAGGCCCTACAGACCTGCCTTGAGCTCACAGAGAGCCCACCTTGTTGAGAAGGCTCACAGCCCTTGAGAAGACTTCCTTCCCTCTGGGTGGAGACACAAGAAGAGCTTTTGTTTATGACTCTCCAAGCAGACCTAGTTAAACTTGGAAGGTAAGAAGTGTGTGTGTGTGGGGGGGGACGCCTCTAAGACTGGGTTTCCTCTGGGGCTTTTTTTGCCCCAGACAGGTCTACACCAAGTCTTCAGCAGTGGAAGCCTGACTTGAGTTCTGACTTCCCAGTAGGCACGGTGTTTACTGCGCAGTTTTCTGCCCCATGAGTGTGATGCCTGCAACGCCTTGGGCATTGGGGTGTTGTACAAGGGACCGTCTTCCACAATGCAGGAAATTAAGGCTCACTGAGGATCCGGAATCTGGAACCCAGAGCCAGCGGGGAAGGGGAGTGAGGAGGAGGGCGGGCGGGAGGATGAACCGAAGGCAGCAACAGTGACTCTTTGTATCTGTCTCTGCATTGTGCTGTTCCAAGTGGCCTTGGGGCTTCCTGGCCAGCAATGCGGCTTGTGGAATAGCCAGGGCCCCTTTGCATAGGTACGGTTCTCTGGCCTATGGCGTTTGGAACGCAATAGGGGCAGGGGACTTAACCATGCCCATACCGGTCACAGCTCACCCACCACATGACTCAGCAGGTTTTCCCCCTAAAATGGGACGGGGTAATAGATAGCCAGGAGACTTGCCAGCTGGCTTATATTGCCTGCAGAGATTGTTCTTAATGTTTTACTTTGGGTTGTTGTTTTCCTGAGCCCTTTCGCATTGGCGCAAAATTCAGAACATGTTGCTCTAGGGCAAAGAATTCTCAGAAACCTTCCCAGTGATTGCTAAGCTAATTCTCTTAGCTTAACAGCCATAGATTTTGCCCCACCTCCTCTCCTTTCCTTGACCGGCTAGTCTAAAACCCAGGACCTTCATGCCTCAGCCTCTTGAGTGTGAGGATTATAGGCACAAGTGCACCGCCACACCTGGCCAAGCAGCTCTGAATTTTACAGCAAGCCTCGCTTTACCTGAGGCTCACAAACACCTGTGAGCCAGCAGGCACTGCTGTCTTCAGAGTAGGAAACAGGTCGGGTGAGTGAGTGAGTGAACCAATGGTTCAGCCAGGTTATACAGAGTTTTAGGGATGGAGAGGGTTGAGAGTAAATCACCAACCAACTGAATTCAGCGCTTGCTTCCGGCAAATGCTGAAGCAGCAGTACCTCCCCCTAGCGGCAGGACTCGCAGTACAGGCTCAACTGTTTCCCATTAGAGTGGTTCCAAAGCTGTTTATTCCCCGAGGAAGGATCTGCTGGTAGACAGGAGCTCAGCTTCTCTCTCGTGGCTCTGCTGTCCTCCCGGCTGTGGCCACTGTTTAGCTGGAAGCTGAGCTGATTGTTCATGTTGCCGTCCACAAGAAGGGAGAAAAGAAGGATAGGCAAGCAATGTCCATTGAAAATGGACAGAACACATTCTGACAGCTACAGTGTCGTTTCTGCTGACACCGCTCAGGCCGGCGCTAGTAATGTAGTGCATGCGCAGTCAGGGAGCCTAGAATGAGCCCAGATGAAAGGTGGTCGAGAAGGAAACCTATGTAAAAGAGGAACAGATCTCATGTGATGCTGCCGCCTCTGGTCCAGTTGGTCCCCATGGTCACACAGATGTCCCTTAACTCCTCCCCATGGCCTAGCTCCTGATTCCTGATTCCATTCAATTCTTCATCCAGCCCAACTACCTGGGTTTAGTAATGTGGTGTGGTTTTCCCCATGTAGCCCACATAGGCTTCCTTGGTCCAGCATCCTCCATAATGAGAGTCCTCTTCCTTTCTTGTCTGATTCTCAGTGATAGGGCAGGCACTCAGTAGGATAATCTAAAGGTTTAGGTGCAAAGTCTCTCTGCCCCTGTAGGGTCGGCAGGGATCCAAGGTCCTTTCCATATTGCCTTCTCTCCCCAAGTGTCCTTTTCTGCCTGCAGAACTGGGCTTGATCATTGATCACATCTGCATTCCAGTCTGCATGAAGACAGAATAAGGAGTGTAGAGTAAGAAGTGTCTTCATTAAAAGGATCTGTAACTTACACAAATCACTTTTTGCCATTTATGGGTCAGAATCTAGTCAGTCACCTCTCACTGCAGTGGGTTCTGGGGAGTGCACTCCCTAAACCACATGCCTTGTGCCCATCTGTCCTTCGTAAAGGGACCTTGAGCAAAGGAGGAAGGGAAGACAGTGAGGTACAGTTCTCTGTGTGTGCCTCCTCTAGCCTGGGGCGGTTTCTGTATCTCAGAATCCTGCTACTCAGCTCAGATGGCATAAGGACATTCATTGGCAATGCTGTCCCATTTTCTTTAGGTTGGGCATTCTAAACGAGCAGCCCAGCCTCCCCAGTCCAGATCATTGGTAGCTCTAACGGATTGCCCGGATTGCCCGTAGTTTATCCGGCTCTTGTTTTGCTAGTTACTTCCTCCTGTAAGGGATTTCCATTGTCTCAACCTTCAGGAACCCAAGTGGGGTAGGTGTTGGGACAGCTCTCCTCTGTGTTAGGAGAGGCTCCTAAAGGCTGATTTAGGGGTCTTCCCCCCCCCAACCTTCTAGTTCCCCAGGTATGCATCCAACCTGGTCCCTTAAAGTAAGGTGAGAAGCAGGCCTCTTGGGAAGCCATGAACATGCTAGGCAGCTTGATCAGCTCAGTTTGCTGTAGGATCAGTTTGTCTTGGAAATTAGAAATCTTTTCAAAGTGTCTTTATGAAGCAGGATCGCTCCCTGGAATGAGAGAAGCCAGTATTTGACCTTTCGCCCATAATTATTTCCATCCCCTGCACTAAGCATCGCTATCAGACATGCGTTGGCACGGTAGCGAATACATTTCATTTAAAATCAAACACACACACACACACACACACACACGAAAGTACTTACAGACGTTCTCACATAATGGAATGTGTTGATCCCCAAAGCTTGGAAGCAGACTTCTGCTTGCCACTGCTGCTTCCTGCCCGTCACCATCCCACGCCCGTGGCGGAGACAGAGAGGTGTGATCGTTCTCTGGCAATAGCATTTTGCACCAGGCCAGGGTGTGTAATTCTGTAGCAGTTGGGAAGGCACACTGGCTTGACCCATCGCAGGCAGCAGAAACATTCTGGCAGCCAATTACAAGTCCATGCAGAGCTGGAGAAGGTGTAAACACTTCTCTAAGGCTCCCCCCGGATCTCTTTTCCAGTGTGCAAAATGTTCCTCTCCAGGGCACTTTCCCTCTCCTCACCCGTCCCTGGAACGAAGTGTCCCCAATCTGTGCCTGGTGAATCAATTGTCAGGTCCCCGTCTTCCTCCGGTGAGAGTGCCAGCAAAGCCAGCAGCCCCCTTCCTTGGGAATGTTGGTCTGTTCGGGCCTCTGTAGTCAAGCGCTGCAGTCTGGGAGGCTTGAGCATCAAGCATTTATTTCTCATGATTGTGGAGGAAACCTAAGACTGAGGCACTAAGCTGATTCTCCTCTTGCAAGGCCACCGTCCGTCTGTCTGATTAGGGGCCCTCGCACACGACTTTGTTTACCCTAACTCCCTAAAAGGCCTGTCTCTAAACACAATGTGAGGATTGAATAGGTACAAGCATCACTGTATGTGTCTCCCAGCGCCTTCAGATGCTCTGTGTTTGCCAGCACTGATGGTGGCCACTGCCTCTTACCTATTTTGTGGGCTGGTGAGTGTTATCCCAAACTTGTATGCTGGTGTCTTAAGCCCAGTACCTTGGCATGTGGCTGTTTGGAGAAAGGTTCCTTCCAAATGTGATAAGTTAAAATGAAGCCGTTAATAGTGGAGGGAGGGGGTTATACGACTGGTGCCCTTTCAAAAAGAGGAACTTGGGTGTACATGCACATGTACACACACACACACACACATACACACACACACACACTCACAGAGAGGCCATGTGAGCATGAAGGAAGAAATGCATGGTAGGCAGTTCCGGAGACATAGGAAAGGTATGAAACAGGTTCTTGCTCCTGTCATTAGAAGGAACTTCCAGCTTCAGAGCACCCCACACCCCATTCTGTGGTGGAGGACAACAACTCTGTTATGTCCCTGATCAGAGAATATCAGAAGTCTCCAGTTTCCCACAGGGGGAGCTGCAGGTGTCTGAGACAATCGGTGGTCTCAGATGACGGATCAGTGAGGCTGTGGCCTCTGGTCTCTGCCCCTCTACCGTTCATTGTCCTGGGTAATTGCCAGCATTTGTTTCTTTCTCCAGCCTCATGCTCTAAACAGGAAACCCCAAGCAGGAGGCCACAGTAGATGGAGTCTCCCAAGTCAAGATTTCATTGTTCCTGATTTATGAAGGTAAGTCACAGAATTAGACAGAAGCCTGAGAACTAGTCATATTGGATTACCCCATGTGATATATAATATATTGAATAATATAACTATCTCTTGGTAATAGGACAGAGGATGTCTGCTCTTCACAGAAGTGGGCTAACCTGTTTGTCTCTTTCCATTGTTTTGGGATGGGCCCCTTTCTCTCATTAGAATTAACAGATGTGTCACACAGAGCCTTCCAGAATCAATATTCTGAACTTCGTTAACTGTTCATCGTGAGTTCTCTTTCCAAGTTCCAGGACCTTCATCTTTCATTCTCTGAATCTTTACTCTTTTCGCTTTGTTAGAACATGGAATTTCAGCCGTCTGCAGTGGAGAGAAAGCTCTCAGCCCCCATGTTTAGGAGGAAAAGGGACATTTCTGTCTGACCTTAGCGAGTGAGCAGGAGAGGTGTACGGTGCAGGTCTCATTTCCACCAGGAATTCTTGTCTCCTGTCACCATGAGCCCTCGGCTGCCCTCTCATTGCTCGGCCTGTCAGACAGTGACAATAGTGGTACCTGCCACGGGGCCGCATAACGCCTGCGTTATTTCTCATAGTTGTTCATAAAGATCCCTCAGTGACCCGAGTCCCTCGCTAGAGCTGCCCAGAAGGTAACAGCTATTTGAATAAGTACACGCTTTGTTCTAGTGGGTTTTTTTCTGTCTAACGTTGAATTCACTTTAAGAACAATGCCTGGGTGCTCGCTTCGGCAGCACATGTACTAAAATTGGAATGATACAGAGAAGATTAGCATGGCCCCTGTGTAAGGATGACACGCAAATTCGCGAAGCGTTCCATATTTTTCTGAAGAAAATCATATAGTTTTCCTCCTGGATATTGGAAGTAGACAAGATTGCCAGGCAAAACTTGGGTGAATGGGATGGGGTGGGGGGTTGGGGGGTGGATGTAAGGGGAGTTGGGTAGAGAGAAGGGAGAAGGGGAGAATTTGGGATAGTTTGCGGGAATGGGATGGGTGGGATGAAGGAAGGATGGATATGGGAGCAGGGAAGTAAATATCTCAACTAAGGGAGCCATTTTAATGTTTGTAAGAGACTTGAATCTAGAGGACGTCCCAGGTCCAAGGAGAGATTCCCCAGATTGTTCCTTGGGCAGCAGAAAAGAGGGTGCATGAACTGGTCTCGTCCCATAACCACACTGATGAATATTTTGCATATCACCATAGAACCTTCATCTGGCGATGGATGGAGATAGAGACAGAGTCCCACACTGGAGCACTGGACTTAGCTCCCAAGGTCCAAATGAGGAGCAGAAGGAGGGAGAACGTGAGGAAGGAAGTCAGGATCATAAGGGGTGCGTCCACCCACTGAGACGGTGGGACTGATCTAATGGGAGCTCACCAAGGCCAGCTGGACTGGGAGCGATGGAGCATGTGATCAAAATGGACACTCTGAACGTGGCTGGCAATGAAGGCTGACTGAGAAGCCAAGGACAATGGCATTGGGATTTAATTCTACTGCATGGACTAACTTTGTGGGAGCCTGGTTTGTTTGGATGTTCACCTTTAAAGACCTGTATGGATGGGGGAGGACCTTGGACTTCTCACAGGGCAGGGAACCCTGACTTCTCTTAAGACTAGAGAGGGAGGGAGAGGTGGGGAGGGGGAGGTGGAGAGGGGGAGGGAAAAGGGAGGCAGGAAGGAGGTGGAAATTTTTAATAAATAAATAAAAAAAAGAAAAAGAAAGACAAGTAACCTGAAAAAAAAAAAAGAACAATGCCTGGAACACAGTCCTTGCTGCGGGGTCCATGTGGGTCCAGTCGGGAGGCAGAAACATAAAATGGTCTGTAAAGGGGCAGACACCTATAAAGATGGCTAAGTAGCAAGAGAGGTAGCGGTAAGTACGGGGCCAAGAGAGTGAGCTGGGAAGGGCAAACTTACAGGGGATGTGCATTAGTTAGGTTTCCATCCACGTGATAGACTACCAACATAAACAACACAGGGGGAGAAAGGTTTATCCCACGTGGAGCTTTGGAAGTATCAGTCTACCATGAAGGGGAGGGTGTGTGAAGCCAAACCCATCATACCATGCAGGTCAGGAAGCAGAGACAGTGCAATATAATCACAAGCCAGGTGTAACATCCCAAGCCTGACCCAGAGGGCCTACTAGAACCCACCCCATAAAGTTTCTGCCTTCTGCCAACGTGGTGACACCAGGTGGACAGGAAGTGTTCAGCACACGAGCCTGTGGAACGCCTTCTACATTCAAACCACAATGAAAGGGTCCCTCATCCAGGAAAGCAGGCTTGCAGGAATGTTAGGCAACACAGACTTCAGGATAGCCTTGGCCAGAGCCGACCCAGGTCACCGGGCAGCAGCAACAGTCTTCCAGTACAGGGCTAAACAAGGTGCATGAAGATGCCAAGGCATGGCTGCTGGCCTGAAGCTCGGAGCAAACTGGTGTCTGTGTAGAGGACCTCCGGCAAGTGGTCATTAGCAAGGTCCAAGGGCCTGAAGCCCACAGCATGTTCTCTCCGGGACCCCACCCATGCACAGGTACGGACAACCATCAGAATAGCAGGAGCATATAGAACAGTAGCCCACACAGTAAGCTATGCAGTGTCCTGTCCCTCTCCTGCCCTCTACTGGCGGATCTGAGCACAGCACTTATGGTTAAGTGGACTGATTCATTAGAGCTCTTCCAACTGTGGAACAGTTAGATGATAAATTGATAACTGAAACCCCATGCGAAAAACTGTGGAATTTACCCACAAGTAGAAGAGCGTGAAGTTACTAGTACTATGTTTTAGACACCTGTTTAATTAGCATTTCCTAGAGGTTTAATTGTGCTGAACACCTTGTCTTTTGCCCATGTGTCATTCACATGCCTACATGGCAAGGTCCTTAGCCGGATTTTGAGTTGGGTTATTTGGTGTTTTATCGAATGTTTGTTGCTGCTGTTTGCGGTTGTGTTGAGGTGTTGGGACTATTTGGAGTCCTGGCCTCGAGCTGCTCATCCCTGCTAGAGATTATTTTCCTTCTGATTTGAGTTACTAAAGGCTGTGTCAAAGTTGTTTACCAGCTCTGCTTCACGAACACGTCTTGCCTTGGCTTTGAGGATCAGAGGATCAGGTTTTCACCTGTTGGCCTACTTGACTGTTGGGTATATAAGCCTCCATGGTGCTATTGAATAAAGAGCTTCTTACCAGTGACTAGAGGTCCGTGTCTCTGTCTCTCTGACTGTGTGTGTTTGTGTGTTTCAACCTCCAGTCTCTTGCCTGAAGTTCACGAACTGAATTCTAGCGCATAGAGCACAGACGGGGGCGCAGTGCGCGGCATTGAGGGAGTGTTTGTGTATTTCGGAGAGTCTAAAGTGCTCTGCGAAGATCCCTTGCCCCCTGAAGGCTGTCTTCTGTGCCATGTGGAACCTTCAACCTCAAATATCCTGCTTTTTTGGGGGGTCCCTTTAGGAAATCATTACAAACACAACTGTCAACATGTCTCTCCCCTGTAATTTCAGGAATCTTTATAGTTGAGATGGTTGATGTTTTTGGGAGGATGGCATAAAGTTGGGGTTTGATTTCACGCTTCTTCATTTGATTTCCCAGTTTTCTCAAGACCAGATGTTCAAGAGACTGTCTTTTTCCCAGTGACTGTCCTCAGCACCCTGTCAGAGACCAGTTGACAGGTTCCGTGCATTTATTTCATAGCTCACTATACTATTCCATTATTTCTTGTAAATTAACTTTTAAAATTTGCATTGTTTATTTATAATGTACTTCATGCATATGCTTCTGTGCGTCTGTGGATGCCAGTGACCGCTTGCAGGAGCTGGTTCTCTCTTTCACCGTGTGCTTCCAGGGACAAACTCCCACTGTCAGGCGTGGCGGCAAGAGCCTTAACCACTGAGCTATCTCACCACCTCCTGTATATGTTTGTATTCGGGGTCCATGCTGGCTTCACCATGTAGCTCATGGTGACCCTCAACTCAGTCCTCTGGGATTCTGGGATTATTGGCAGGTGCCACCATACTGGAAAAATGATTTTGTTTTGACTGCTGTAGATTTTAATATATTTTGAAGTCAGGAAGTGATTGATGCCTCTAGCTTTGTTATTCTTCCTCTAGATTTTGTTGGCTCTATTGGGCCCCATATGAAATTTAGGATCATTTATTCTGTTTCTGGAAACAATGTACACTGGGTTTTTGGTGAAGACTGCAGTAAGTCCGTAGGTGGTTTGTAGATAAGAATTTAAAGCTGGTGTCTTACACATTGTATTATTTTTGATGCTCTTACATACTGGATTCTTCATTTCCTTTTGGGTGGTTTGTTGTTGATGATGTGTAAGAGGCCATTTGTTCTTGTATGTTGACAGTGTGTCCTAAACATTTTCTGAGTTTGTTTGTGGAATCCTTTACACTGTACAAATATATGTCTTTGTGATTGGCTTGATAAAGAAGCTGACTGGCCAATAGCTGAACAGGATAAGGTTAGGAGGAGAGCCAAACAGAAAATTCTGGGAAGAAGAAGTCAGAAGAACAGTGAGCAGACGCAGAGAGAAACGAGATGGGCATGCCACACTGAGGAAAGGTACCAAGCCATGTGGCAAAGTGTAGATAAGTATATGGGCTAATTGAAAATATAAGAGTTAGCTAGTAACAAGACCGAGCTATTGACTCAGTAATTCATATTAAGTCTCCATATTGGTGATTTGGGAACTGGTGGGCAAGAAAGAAGTCCGCCTACATTTGTCTATAGTAGCATTGGTTGTAGCAAGGTTGTGATGGAGTCCTTAGGATTTCCTAGGAGTTAGACCGCAGCCTCTGTTCACAGAAACCGCTTCATTTCTTCCATTACAGTGTGGGTGACTTTGAGTTTTTCCATTTCTTTTCTTTTCCTTTTTTCTTTCTTCCTTTTCTTTCCTTTTTTTCTTTTTCTTTTTCTTTCTTTTTTTTTTTTGAGACAGAGTTTCACCGTATAGCCCTGGCTGTCCTGGAACTCACTTTGTAGATCATGAGACTGGCATCAAACTCACAGGGATCCACCTGTTTATGTTTCCCAAGTGCTGGGATTAAAGGTGTACACCACCACGTTGCCTTAAAAATCTCTTTCTTGAAGAGATGTCTGTCCTCCTATGATCATTTAAGTATTATTCAAAATAGCCCAGAGATGGAAGCAACCCAAATGTCCATAAGAGATGAGGTAGGTTCATATGGCTTTAACCCAGGCCTGGGGAGCTTGTTTGGCCAGCTAGGCTAGCTGAATGCAGAGCCCCCCACCCAGGGGAAGATCCTGTTCTGAGGCAGTAAGGATCAGCGTGAGAAAAAGACACATGATGTCATGTCCTGGACAGCATGTGTACATTATGGGTGCATGCACATACGTGTACATGTGTCACACATCTACCACACACAAAAATAAATAGACATGGACTATACCTCAATACAGCTGTGGTTCTTCAGTAAAGAGGTCTGTTTAACATTGTGAAAAATACCTTTCTGATCTGTTAAAGAGTGGGCCTAGCGTGTGAGAATTCTTTCCTTCTGCAAATGCGAGGCAGGTGCCCCTCCACTGAGCCCCCTCCCAAGCCTTTCTTCATGACATAGTAAGTGTAAAAAGCAAATTCCTCAGAGAGTCAGCACAGAGTAGTACCAATTTCATAAAATGAGCAAATAAATTCACGTGCTTCCAAAGATGATGCCTGAATGTTTTTCTTCTTCACACTGCCTGTCACCCCTTGCCCTGCTGCCTTTTCTTCCTGGGATGAGAATGAGAGAATGGAATGAAGAACTAACTGAGGGTTCCAGATCAGCTTCTCATCTGCCCCAGCCACGCCCAGGAGGAACTGGGGAGAACGTATTTAATTATCTAGAATCACAACCAAGAAATATAACCGGCTCCCTTCCTTCTCTGTCTCCTGTCTCAGTCTCCCAAGTGATCTGGAGTTAGCTTCTCTCAGGCCTAGGGAACTAGAAAGGACTCAGGAAAAGCCACGAGGAGACCCGACTCCCTGACCTATACAGATCAGTGCCCATCAGCGTCATGCAAAGACATGGTTGCTGGTTCCTGGCCCAGGGTCTCCTGGCTGGGTAAACAGAGCTTCCAAGTCTCTGTTGCTGGACTTCATAATGTGAATCTCTGTAGGGTCTGTAGCATTTCCCAGCTTTTACAAAAAATTTCACACTATGTTTTGTGAGCACAGGAAAGAACACTGCTGAAGATGTGGAAGCTACATGTGTGTTCTCATAGCGTCTTCTCTTGTGTGGGTGGCTGGCTTCTGCTTTAAGTCCACGTGTTTGCTCATCAAGGCATCCTTGCAGATCTGCACACACGCCTGACTACACCATGCACACGTGAGTAAGCACTGACTCCCAAGGGTTCTGCACACTCACAGGAACAGTTCTCAGGGAGGAAATACTGCGTGATTCATTTCATGTGTGCTCTTGCCTGATGTTCCCAGCAACTGCAAATAGCCTTCTATTATTTATTATAATTGTTGTGGTATTTAGACTCTGCAAAGCAGCACTCAGCAGGAGGGTGGGCATATCACCAGCCCCCTTCCCTGTCAGGGTGAACACAGAGGGGTGTCATCCGTGTCAGATATCTTGATGGAGCAGAAAGGACGCAAATGCTAGCAGGGCGAGTTCCCTGACCTGCTAATGGACAGGCCCCAGTTTCCTCTACAGGCGCGCTCTGTGTTTTCCCAGCTGGTGAAGCCCTGACCCTCTTCTGACAATTATTACTTCGTGTCAAAGGCTGCTGGGCTGAGCTGTCCAAATATGACAGCGGGAGACAGAGCAGACCCCATCACATTTTCAGACGATGAAGGTCCATTCAGGGGTTAAACGTTCTTGGCTTATTTTTGCAGAAAGGTTTAACAGCTTCCTTCCTTCCCGAATCTCCTCACAGCACTCCTAGTGGCTCACCATGGCTGCCAGTGTCTCTCTGCTGCAGCAGGGGGTGCATCTGGCACCAGGGCCATCTTGGGGCCTGGCTTTTTGCCAGGAACATGTGACAAGGAGGTTGGGGTGCTGGGGGCTGGCACATTGGCTCAGTTGGCCTATTGCATAAGTTCGAGGACCTGAGTTGGGGCCCCAGAACTCACACAACAAAGCTCGGTGCAGAGGCACACACTTGTAACCCCAGTGGTGGGGAAGCAGACAGGGTGGGGGTCTAGAGTTCACTGTCCAGCCTGCCCTGCCAAACCAGTGTCAAGCCCTAAGCAAATGAGACCTGTCTCAAACAACAAGGTGGACAGTTCATGAGAAGCAACACCTGAAGCTGTCTATGTGTTACTTTCATTGGTTAATAAAGAAACTGCCTTGGCTTTTGATAGGATAGCAGCTTAGATAGGTGGAGTAGACAGAACAGAATGCTGGGAGGAAGAAGGCAGTGAGGCAGACACCATGCAGCTAGCCACCAGGTCAGACATGCTAAATATCTTCTGGTAAGCCATCACCTCGTGGTGCTACACAGATTACTAAATATGGGTTAAAGCAAGATGTGAGAGTTAGCCAATAAGATGCTATAGATAATGGGCCAGGCAGTGTTTAAATGAATACAGTTTCTGTGTAATTATTTCAGGTGTAAGCTAGCTGGGATCCGGGTGGCGGGAAAGCAGCCCGCCGTTCCTTTTACAGTCCTCTGGCCTCCACATGCATTCACACACATGTGCACAAATATATATATATATATATGCACACACATTCACATAAACCAAAAGAAGGAAGGAAGAAGAGAGGAGGGGGCAGAGAGGGAGAGAACTGACTGCCCATATTTAGGACACCAAATCTTTGTCTCCTGTAACCTGTTCAAAGAGAAACTGGAAGTGGTGTCTTGTTCCGGGAATGACAAATGGCCCATTTAAAGTCCTGGGCTTTCTGCAGGTGTAGAGAGGGAGCTGTGAAGGTCACTGGCCAGTGGCCCCTCTGTCTTCTTCACTTTGTGTCATGCTGATGGATGTCTCTGCTGCCTTCTGTCCTCTTCTTGCTGACTTTGTTCTGAGGAACGTGGTGGGTCCCCCAAGGGAGTAAGGCCAGCGTACCGTGAGTAGCTGACAACCCAGGTGTTCCCACCATGGCTTATCTCTGCAAAGTCACAGGGAGAGACCCTCCCGGCTCCTGGAAGTGGCTCCTTGGCCTTCTGGTCAGCTAGGGGTGGAGCATCTTACAGGTATAAACTCAGATGCCCCAGGGAAGCTGAATCCTGACTGGCGTTATCTACTCAGGTCCGTGTGGCCTCCGCATCCCCAAGACCCCCAGTGTTGTGGACATGAATGAAGTTAGACCGAGGAAAGCTGGGCATGGCCCTTGCTGATATCTTGAAAAGGCTTTGAATACCCTCAAAGAGTGCTTCAGGTCAATTATTTTATTGGAATCATCCTTTTAGCATGAGGCAAATGTGTCATCGTGGTTCTGGAAACTTCCAAGCCACGGTAGACAAGAGGCAGCCTCCTGTGATAAATGCTGCCGAATGATCTAGCCACACAATAGGCTATAACTCAGCCTGGAAAAAGGAGGAAATCCCAATACTTGGCATAATGTGGATGGACATTTGAAGACGTGAAGCTAAATGAAATAAAACAGTTACAAAAAGATAAGTCCCATAGAATCCCACTTCCAGGAGGTCCCTGGAGTCTGAAGGGACAGAACATAGAAGAGGGGCAGCCGGGGGTCTGAGGAAGGTGGATGGAGAAGGTCATGGATTAATGGAAGCTGAGGTTTGGATTGACAGGAGTCCTGGGGAAGGGTGATGCTGATGGTTTCACAGAACCGTGGGAGTGCTTGCTGCCCTGCACACACTCTTAAAGTGTGTGCACTTAAGTGGTCAGGATAAACTGTGTGCTAGGTGTATTTTAGCATCACTTAAAAAGAGACGTGAGGCCTGTCAATGTCTGGTCATGAAGTCAAGGAGAGATTCATGCCCATGTTTAATGCAACGCTCCCAGGCGATCTGAGAGCATGTGGGGGGGGGGCATGCAAAACCTGGAAACCATGTGTTCCTTTTTTGAACAGTATCCTAAATAGCCTGTAGGAGTGGTTCTGACCTTCCCTGGGGAGGGGTAAGTGCTTGTAGGGCTTTCCCGGGGGTGGAGTCCGGACCAGGGAAACTCCCAGGGGAGGGGACTTCCAAAGACGGAAATTTATGCCCAGCTAAGGGTTGATGGGGAAGAAAGAGACATGAACCCATCCCAACCCTTACTTTAAGTTTTTGTTTTGTTTTCTCAGTGTGAAGGATCCAAGATCTCATGCCTAAGTCTTTTTTCTTAAGTTTTTTTTGAGATTTTATCTATTTTTATTTTATGTATGAGTGCCTGGATATCAATGCCTCTGTGCTATGTGTGTTTGTACAGTGCCCACAGAGGCCAGAAGAGGGTGTCAGGTCCCCTGTACTAGAGTAACAGATGGTTGTGAGCCACCATGTGGGTACTGGGAATTGAACCTGACTCCTCCGGAAGAATGGCCAAAGAAAGTCCTTAACAGCCGAGTATTTCTCCAGCTCTAAAACTGTTGTTATTTTTGTTTTGTTTTATCTATAAAACTTCTCAGAGATTTGGACAGCTGGAGTGAGACCCACAGATTCTCAGCCTTGATGGTGCCCTTGGGCCAACTGGACAGCTCTAGATTGCTAACTCTGGGTCCTGTCCCTTGAGGTTCTGTGGCCTTGAGTGCCACAAGGATAGGTTTCTAGATGTCCCCAGCGAAGGGACACAGCCCACTCAAGCCTGTGGCTCTGGCAGGCCTTGCCCTGCTTTCTTATGCCCTCTGCCTTGTTAAAAATGGTTAGATTACATTTTTAAAGCTAGTCCCCAATGTCTGTTCCTTCATTTGGCCACTTCCTTCCGCTGAGGCTGACTACCAAGGTCCAGCTTTCAAAGTATTGAAGTCCAGCAATCAGAAGCCTCCTTGGGCTCACCTAACTAACATGCTCAACTAAATTAAACATCTCCTCCTAACACGGGGTTCCATCTTATGGTTATAAACCTCCATTCGCCTTTCATCCAGAGGTGGTCCTTTTCCTGCCAGGACAAATACCCCGTCCTGTCTCCCTCATCCCCTGTCTCCTTTATGGCTGTATCCTAGCCCATTCTAACCCAGACCTCCCCTTTTCTTCTGCTGAAAATTACACCTGCAAAGTCATTTGCTGCTGTTTTTCTGCCTGAGTCGGAAAGCAGCCACGTTAACTTTTCTACTTAGTAAAGGATCTCTCTGGGAGGACAGGTATTTGGGTGTGGTTTGTGCCTGACCTGGGGCCCAGGAGTGTCTTGGTTAGGGTTTCTATGTGAAGAGACACCATAATCAAGGCAACTCTTATAAAGGAAAACATTTAATTAGGTGGCTTACAGTTTTAGAAGTTTAGTCCATTGTCATCATAGTGGAACATGGCAGCATGCAGGTGGTCATGGTGCCAAGTCTCACACAGGCAACAGGAAGTGATCTGAGGCACTGGGCATGGCTTGAGCATATATGAGACCTCAAAACCGGCTTCCACAGTTACACACTTCCTCCAACATGGCCACACCTACCCCAATTAAGCCACACCTCCCTATGGGGGCCATTTTTTTTCCAGACCACCAAGGAGGAAGCCCCTGTTGTGAGGAAGAAGTCCTGGCTCTGCAGGAGGGTGTCCCCTTCACCCAGTATAGCCAGGGTTGAGCTCAGGACAACAATTCTGAAGCAGACAGCCAGCTCACTGAGGCCAGCAACTACCTTCCGGGGCCACACTTCAGAATGGAACAGTCACGACACAGGGATGGGCTCTTGGAAGTGTTTTGATCTTCGTTTCTTTTAAAATCAAAATCGAAAAAAAAAAAAAAACCCTTCAACTTTCAGTTTGAAGAGAATGTTGTTGCAGGTAAAGTGTGTTTATCTTTGTACACGTAAGTCATACGTGTGATTTTACAAATTTTGGGAGCAAGAAGGCGCCCCACGGAGTTCCCTGGGTGGCTGCTATCTGCTTTACTGCCTGCTCAGCCTGGTTCCCTGTCCAGACCATCACAGCCGGTGTCACAGAATGCATGCTAGAAGGAGCGAGGGGCTCAGGATTAAGTAGGTCAAAGGAAGTAAGAAGCCTGAGCACAGAGTGGTGTGTGCATGTGTGCACGTGCCTGTGTGTGCCTGTGAGAAGCCTCCTGGAGCTCAAGCCATGAAGGGAGCTTGAGAGATTTGGAGAGGTCAGGCTGAGGAGGAAAGAGAAAAGTGAGGTGGAGGGGGAAGTCGCCTAGGAATAATATCTAGCAGAACATCAGACAGCCTGTGAGAGCTTCCTGTTTACTTCTGTCAGCCTCTGCGGGAGAGCTTCCTGTTTACTGTTATGTGTCTCTGTTCTCTTTTGTTCTGCCCTCCAACCCCTCTTCCTTCCCCCTTCATTCCTTCCCCATCTCCACAAGAGACTTTCTAAAAGAATTTTTTAGTGTGTATGTGTGTGCATGTGTGTGTGTGTGGAGAGAGAGAGAGAGAGAGAGAGAGAGAGAGAGAGAGAGAGAGAGAGACTTTATGCATGTCAGGTGCATGCAGGTGCCATGGAGGTCAGATGGAGATGTTAGATCTCTTGCAGCAGGAGTTACAGGTGGTCGCTAGCTGTCGTGTGCGGCGGGACTAAACCCAGGTCCCCTGGTGGAGCAGCATAACATTTCTACCTTTCAGAATTTAGGGTGGATAAGAAGGAAACGTCTAGAACCTGTGGGGCTCAGGGCAGCCTCATCACACATAATGGGGCGCAGGCCGCACAGCTGTCATAGCAGGCTTCTCTGGGTTCCAGGAAAAGCCATAAACTGGCAACACCCAGGAACAGACCATCCCCGGGAAATTCCTGACATTCCAACCACTGTAGATAGGATCATCGCTTTTCACCAGGATACCCCTAGACAGATGCCAGCCAATCTGGGGTCCTGGACCTCAGAAGTTCCTCACCCCCACCTTTGCTACGATAAAAACGCACCCCCAACTGAGCTCGGGCTCCCTGCTCACTCCAGTACTTGGACGCAGGGAGAGTCCCGGTTTGCAAACTTATGTGAGAATAAAGGCTCTTTGCTTTTACATACAGGACTTGGTCTTCTAGTTGGTTCTGGGGGAACTCTGTGATCTGGGCATAACAGAACCAACAATATATCCAGCACAAGAAAGACTTAGTCCTGATCATAGCTAGTTTTGAAAGAGTCGAGTGAGGGGCTGGAGTGTGGAACGTGAGGAGACACTAACCTGTATCGAGAGGGAGCATCAGAGGGTGCCTCAGTGCCTGATGGAATCCCTGCCTGGTTCTGCAACTCTGTGTGGCTGTCCTGGTCCCATGGTATTGGAGATGGCAGATGGCCATGTTTCTGCGGTTCTCCCAGCCTGTCCTGGTCGGGAAGCAGAGAATGGATTTGTTAATTTGGTGTAATCCCTTCTCGTGGATGGGGTAATCTGCCTGAGAAAGCAGAGAGGATTCTGGTCTTTGGCTCATTTAAAAATAGTTGAAAGGCAAAGCAAGCTGGCTATAGAGTCTCCTGGGATCCCAGAGGGCGTGACCTCAAATGGAGGGGCGACATGCTCTAAGATTCTGTGGTCAGCGCTTTCCAAGGGGCCCGGCCCAGGTGGCACCTGCTTATTTTCAGCGGCCTGGTTAGGCAGTCTGTAGGGTGAATGGTAAAAGACAGCCTGTGTCTTACTCCCCAGTGCAGAGGCCTTACTTTACGTGTTGGGAGCTCTTCGTACCTGTGTTTAAGACATGGAAGCCAGCATGCCTCATGGTCAAGCCTGCTCCCAGGAGGACTGGATAAAGGCCCTAACCCTAGTACATGCAGTAGGGCTGGGTCTCTGTGGGTGGCAGAGCTGCAGCTGGGGAAACCCCACACTTTCACAGTCCCACCCTCCCTTCCGGTGGCAAACCTGGGAGGAGGGCTTTGTGCTCTGTTACTAAGGGCTGTTGTGTGACCACACTGAGCTGTTACTAAGGGCTGTTGTGTGACCACACTGAGCTGTTACTAAGGGCTGTTGTGTGACCACACTGAGCTGTTACTAAGGGCTGTGTGTAACCACAGTGAGCTGTTACTAAGGGCTGTTGTGTGATCACACCGAGCTGTTACTAAGGGCTGTTGTGTGATCACACCGAGCTGTTACTAAGGGCTGTTGTGTGATCACACCGAGCTGTTACTAAGGGCTGTTGTGTGACCACAGTGAGCTGTTACTAAGGGCTGTTGTGTGATCACACCGAGCTGTTACTAAGGGCTGTTGTGTGATCACACCGAGCTGTTACTAAGGGCTGTTGTGTGACCACACCGAGCTGTTACTAAGGGCTGTTGTGTGATCACACCGAGCTGTTACTAAGGGCTGTTGTGTGATCACACCGAGCTGTTACTAAGGGCTGTTGTGTGATCACACTGAGCTGTTACTAAGGGCTGTTGTGTGACCACACTGAGCTGTTACTAAGGGCTGTTGTGTGATCACACCGAGCACTGTGTGTTAGAAACCTCCGCTTCTCAGCCCCTACTGTGCTCTGGACTTGGTTCACTCAGGACTCGAGACCACGAAAGGTCACGGACTTCTCCGTGTGTGTGTGTGTGTCTTCTTTCCATCAGTAACCACCTGCGGCACCACTGTCTGCCCAGGAATGGCCACTAGTGCCCAACTCACTTTGGGAATCCGACACACTATTCCTTTAACACTGCACGCAGCACTCCAAGACCCCCTTTGTCACCCAGCAGGGTGTCCATCCGTCCCACACCTGCTCCGAGGCTCACCTGCTCCTAGAGTAGGCAGAGGTCCTCTCCTGCAGTTTGTCTTCTGAGGCCCCCTGGGTGTGGACCTGCCCTTTAGCCTACGCCTCAGCTCCTGCGGTGCCAGAGCCCGGACTGTGGCCCCCTAACTTCCTCCACTCCCTGAAGCCTGTAGCCCAGGCTGCTCCCTGGTAATGTAACAGAAGATGGGCATCCCCTTAATGTAGCAATCCTATGACAGCTCCACCCGTCCTGCATTTACATGGCCGCTGGGGATCCAAATGGTCCTTGTGCTCCCATGGCGGGTACTTGATCAGCTGTACCATCTCCCCAGCCCCAAATGACTCTTCTTCATAGTGCCTATGGTTTAACACTGCTTGGCCTAAGCTACTGTTAGCTGGGTGATGCCTTTGCGGGCAGGAGCGGCACGTGATTCACACCCAAAAGATCCAAAAAGGTTTGTTTTTTTTGAGTCTCCGAATCCAAGCCCCTGGTGTCTATAATTACCCCTCCTGGCGTAGGTCTGGAAATGCTTGCTGAGGGCTAAGTGGGCTGAGTACAGTTTTGTTTACAATAGCAGCTCCTCTCCCATCCTGCAACAGTAGTCAGGACCTGGCCGTGCACTTGACCTGAGATTGACCCAATTTGGGGGAAAGCTGCAGGTGGCTATCTAGCACCTTGGTTGCCATTCTGGGGGTCCCCGAATAGGGCTGTCCTCTCTTGGGAACCAGAGCCACCGCCTCCTCTTTTTCAGAGTCCTTCCCAAGAGTGCACCTTTGCTTTCATGTCTGCCACCACATCCGTGGGCCTTGGGACTGCTTTCTCTCCCCATTTGTGGCTTCTCTTGTTCTAGGTGTGTGTGGGGGGCGTCACATTGGAGAACTAAGGTCCTGAGAAGATTATTACTGAATGTCTATAAAGATCAAAGTCCACTTCACCCCACTTCTAGCTAAAATCTTAGAGAGGGGCAGGGACTCGGGGACCCTGAGTGATTCTGAGTCAGAGGGCATAGGCTTCGAGACTGGCTTCGGTCACTTATATGCATGCACACGTCTACATATGCATGTGGGATCATGTATGCATAAGGACACATGTCTTGTAGTGATAGTTTATTTGTATTTTAATAAATAAAGCTTGCCTGAAGATCAGAGAGTAAAACAGTCCCACTGATCAGTCTTATAGACCAGGCAGTGGTGACACACACCTTTAATCCCAGTAGCTACACTAGTGTGCCATAGAAACCAGGTGGTAGTAGTGCACACCTTTAATCCCAGCCCTAGAGAGGAACATAAGATGGGAGGAGACAGCTCTCAGACACAGACACAATCTCATTCTGAGATTCATGGAGGCAGGGTCGCCATTTTGCACTGAGGTAGAGGTAAGAGCCAGTAGCGGACTGTTTAACTTTTCTGACCTTCAGACCCCAATTTCTGTCGCTGGGATTTTATTAATCATTGTGCTACAATATCTGTTCAATGGGGAAAGTATACATGCACCCCTCCTATGTGTGTACATAGGCAAACACACGCACATATGTACATACATGTGCATTTATGTATTCACACGTACACATGGTCACACTCAAGCATCTGTATAACTACATACATATCAATAAACCCGGAAGCTGGACCTGCCACAGTCACCGAGGTCTGTGAGCTAACAGAACAGCTTTGGAAAGAATGCCTGCAATGTGTTTTGTGGATTGATAGTTAGTGGACACGGCTCTGACCGAGTGTGGGCGCTGTAACCAGCGTCTACGGAGTGGGAAGAGAAACTGAGCTTATTTTTGGCAGGGAGCTAGAACTAGCACAGGCAGAAGCGATGTGGGGCACTTTTCAAAAGAGCGTGGCTAAGGGTGGGGGCGGACCTCTGGGAAGTTTTAATTCACAGTTTTTTGTGGACAAGATTGTTGAAAGCTTTTCCTCCTGCTTATTGGCCATTTGTTCCTCATTTGGAAAGCTGCCTGTTCATGTCTTCATGTATCACACTCCATTGGAAACAATAACTAAAATGTAACAACCAACGCTGGCAAGGATGGAGGGAAAGGAAACCTTGACCCACTGCTGCTGAGCGTGCAGAGTATTCCAACCACGTGGAAATCAGCATGGAGGTGTCTTGGAACTGAAGCTAGCCTTGCAGTGTGGACCAGCTATGCCACGGCAGAAATCAGCATGGAACTGAAGCTAGCCTTACAGTGTGGACCAGCTATGCCACGGCAGAAATCAGCATGGAACTGAAGCTAGCCTTATTGTGTGGACCAGCTATAACACAGTGGAAATCAGCATGGAGGTGTCTCAGGAAACTGAAGCTAGCCTTACTGTATGAACCAGCTATGCCATGCCCGAGTGGATACCAAAGGACTCCTCAGACAACACACGGCACATCCATGTCTTTTGTGGCATTGGTCACAGTTTCCAGGTTATAGAGTCAGACTAGATGCCCATCAGCAGGTGAACGGGTGAAGGAGATATACACAATGGTGCTTCATTCAGCTGTGAAGTTACACTGTTTATAGGAAAATGGACCAACTGGAGATCACGGTATTTAGTGATAGTCAGACTCCGATAAAGCATCGCATTTTCTTTCGTCTGTGAACCTTAGACTTGATGTAGATGCATAAAGTCACTTACATACACATGCATTCGGAGCAAAACTGGCCAAATGAAGAGGCCTGTCTGGAGTGGGGAGAGAGGGAGGGAGAGGTGGAAGGGGTTGGATTCGGTCAAGGAAAACAATACACTGTGTGTGGATGTCTTTATGAAACTTTGACTTTGAGCCATTGCCAAACGAGTCGATAGTCCGATAGTCGTTGGGGGGCGGGTGGAACCCAGTGGTTCCACTCTGCAGGGGCTCCGGGTTCAATGCCTGTGGCCAAAGCTAAACAAATAAACAAAGGGTGCAGGGTAGGTAAAGGGCAGTGAAGCAATTAGCAACCTCCAGGTGAGTGGACTGTGTGAGGGCGGCAGGTGCGTGGGAGAACAGTCTAGAACAAGATTCAGTAGGGCCAGAGACAATGGAGTGCATATTAGGATCAACAAGAGTTCCCAGAAGAAACAGAAGGGAAGCCACACACACTGACATGCTTTTACAGCTTGTGTAAAAGCTAGTTTCTTGTAAACTAGCTATTTTACATTTATTTCCTCCTTGCCTCCATTCTTTGGGGTAAAACCCCATTGTGTCTATGTTAACAAGTATGCAGAAGCCCCAGAGAAGGAATATGAGTGACCTAGAGTAATCCAACAAACTTCAAACTCAGCTCACCCCAGTTCCAAGCTCCTCACTACCCTCCGTCCTGCTTCCTCCCAAGAAGATAACAGAGCTAAAAAAAAAAAAAATCAGTTTAAGGAAATATTAATCTCACTGCACTAAAGACTGGCAGATTGGAGGCTGGGGCTGAGGGTGGCAACACGCAAGAAGGAGATGGATGTGCAAGCAGGACATGGAAAATCTCATCACAGCAGAAAGCAAGGGAGTTCTCCAAGTGGGTGTGAGCATTCGAGAATTCCTAGAACCCAAGGGTGGAGCAAGTCAGGCATCCAGTTGGACAGTAATGGCGAGGGATGAAGACATGTCAAATGTGGAGAAACCCAAGCCTCAATAACATGGCTGCTTTGGAGAAGATGTGCTATAAGAAAAGAAAGGTCTAGGGAGATGGCTCAGTTGGTAAAGTGCCTGCCATGCAAACATAAGAGATAAGTTTGGACCATAGGCCCCATATAAGAAGGTTAGTGTGGGGCTCATGTCCGCAGCCCTAGTGCTGGGAAAAGATAGGTGGATCTCTGGAGCTCACTATCTGTGCAGAAAATTAGTGTGTTCTGGATCCACTGAAGAGACCCTATCTCAAAGACTTAGGTAGAGAGCAATAGCAGTCCATCTGCCAATCTCTGGCCTCCACATGTAGACATGTGCACCTGTGGGCACACACACACACACACAAATGTACACACCCTACACACATAGGAGAATTTAAAAAGCAATGGCAAGGTGAAATTCACTCCTCTTTGGTCTACGAAGCTCCTCATTTGGGAGTGATCCAGCAGCTCACCAAAGAAAGAATTATAGGGTGAGAGCATTGCCTCTTACAGCCTCTACTGAGTGGATGGATCTGAATAACATTACAGATGCCTATAGACATCTCCCAAAGAGCCAACCAGATCTGAAGTGCAGGGGCGTGGTGAGGTAGCTGGGTGTAGCTCAGTGGCAGAGCACTTGCCTAGCATAGCTGGGGCCTGTGTTGGAGCTCAGTGCAGGAATCACAAACAGTACTGAGGATACTGAGGACCTTCTGATGGGAGGAACATCACTATGTTAGGAGTCTCTGGCCCAGACATGCTGTGGGAAGTCCTTCAGCCAACAGCCTTTGACAGTCACACTTAAACCAGATCCTTTGAGTTTACATATCCATTTCCAGGAAGTTCAAGGAATAAGAACAAATTAGGTGACATCTTGGGGATACAATCTGCAAATCCAGACAGCAGAGTCATTGTCTGGGTGTTTGATAGTGTTCTGGGCTGATGATTATGGAAGGAATGATGCTGGTACCAGGGGTGTAGTCTAAAAGCCTGATCTTTTGATATTATAACATAAAATTAATGGATGAAATGATAGAATGGGGCACAAGCTGGGGAAACTAGGGTGGGGGAATATGGGCAAAACAAGACTGGTCATGGATTCAAAATTGTGGAATTTAAGTGATAGAGATTTATTAAATTATTATTATCATCATCATTATTTTGACTCTGGGTCTTGTTGCATATCTCAGGCTGGCCTCGAAATGACATTCCTCCTGCCTCAACCTCCCTTCCTCTAGGGGATGTTTTAAAATGTGCAGCTAATTGGATCTGGCTAGTGCAGGCCTGTGATCTTAGCTGCTGTGGCAGAGAATGTCAAGTTTGTGGCTCATCCAGGCTACAGAGTGAATTCAAGGCCAGCTTCAGCAACTCAGTGAGAATGAGTGTGTCACTCGGTGGTGACATGTTTGCCTGACATGCGTGAAGGCCGAGGTCCCATCCCCAGTCATGACAAACCAAACCAAGCACAAATTAAAAGCCAATGCATGCATCAGGTTCCCTGCAGGGGAGCTAGAGAGGCAGCCTGTGCAGGAGGTATCTTCAGAAGGCCCGGCCTAATGAGTCAGTGTCACTGAGATGGAGTCGGAGCTCTAGAGTCCTCATCAGTGAGCTACCAGCAAAGTGGCCTGGTGTGACCCAGGTTCGCGCAGAGCCAGGTCCCAACGGCAGGGGAACCGCCCAAGGGAACTGAGAGGTGTTCTCAGCCCAGCTGGGAAGACTGTCTGCTGATTCTTAATGATCCGCTCAGTGTTCCAATGTCACCTACTCTGTGTCTCTTTCTGGATCCCCCCGGGCAGAAGCAGTCATTTCTCCTCTGGGCTCTCCAGGGCCAGCACTGGCCTCCTTCCCTAACTGTGGACTGAAATACACGGGTTGTCCTCAGCTTTTCCCTCCTGTCTCTCGTGTCCCTGGGGCAGGCCCCACACAGGAACTCGAGTTCCCCTCATGGCAGAGGCTTTTCCATTATGTAACTCATTCCCCTGAGAAGTCTCAGCCATAAGTTAAAGCAGAGTGTGGGCAGAGGAACATGCTGGATAGTCGTGGCCATCATGGGTGTGATGCTTATTATGGACACCTAGGACCAGCTAAGGCCCCATCAGAATAGAGACCTGTTTCCGTGGTCACCTGAGCTACTGGTTTCCAAACCCTCTTCTCAGAATCAAGGACATCAGGACTCAGCGCAGAGGAAGACTCTGAGAGCCCTTCCTATCAGGGCAGTTTATGGGTCTCTTGTAACCTGCCCTGGAAGTGAGCATCCCTCTTGACTCCTGGCTAGAACCAGACTCCCACCTGGAACTGAGAGCTGAACTCACCCTGCATTGGAAGCCTGTGGGGCAGGAGCTGCAATGGAGCAAACTCAGGCAAGCCTGGTCCTGCGAGGCAGGAGACAGAGGTCCAGGTCCCTTTCAGGATCCCCTCTCTGCTTAGGTTTGGGGGAACTGGACTGTTTCCCATGCGTCCGGCCTCAGGCCATGTCACACAATTGCTACTGAGACCAAGTAGACACCCTGGGAGTGGGTTGGTCAGCTCCCTCTGTGGTCTCACCAGGACACGGTACTGCATTTGCTTTGGAAATCAGCTTTCGGTGGGGCATGTGCAGACAGCATGGCCGCTTGACGCTGCCTCATGAACCGGAGACATGGAACCAAAATGGGCTTTGCGAATATGACTTTCAGGACCCTGGCTACGCCCCTCGGCAGGGGGCCAGGGGACATCAAAGACTGCTGTGGGCTGATGGGACTAGGAGGTGCTGGAGGGGAGGAGACTCTGCGCACTCGTCCTCCTGCTGAGGGCACAACGACATGAAAACATCAGGAGAAATGAGTTGTTCTGAGTCAGGGATGCCTGGTATGAACCAGGGCCCATCTGCCTCTGCCCAGGCTAGCTGTGTGACATCAGACAGAGTTCACTGTCCAAAATAGATCCCGCCAAAGTCACGTGTAACTGTGCATGTTTGAGCATGCGTGTGTGTGTGTGTGTGTGTGTGTGCGTGTGTGTGTGTGTACGTGCGTGCGTGCGTGTGTGTGTGTGTGTGTGTGTGTGTGTGTGTGTGTGAACGTATATGGAGGCAGAGGCTGGCCTTGGGTGCCTTCTTCAACTGTCCTCCACCTTAGTTTTGGATACAGGTTGTCTCAACAAAACCAGAAAGTCACCTGGTTCTGGTCAAACCATCTAGAGCTACACACCTTGGAACTCTGTAACAGAGAGAAAAGTGGAATTGCGTGGCTGAGCCCCCTCCTTCTTGAAACCACAAGGCACCGAGTCATAGGCCTGGTGCAGTGTTGCCCGTGGGTACAGCCTCTGGGGTCTTGGGTCTTTGAAACCTTTGGGCACCTAGAATTCATCTCAAACTCCTGGAATCGAGTACAGCTTGATTCCGTTTAGCTCAGTTCCCCCTCCATCTCCAGGCTGGAGATGGAGCTACAGGGTCATGCGGCTGTCAGGGCACAGAGCAGGAACACAGCCGTGCTTCTGCCAGTCTGTTCCAGGTTGTCTACACAGCACAGTAGGCCTTGCTTTCTCCTCCAGCGATTCGGAACTCCCGGGAGGGGATGCTGAGGGATTTAGCTTCAATGCCAGTTGGTCACAGGTGGCAGCAAGAGTCTCTGAGAGAACCGAACTGATCCACAGGAGAGCGAACCGCTGGAGGCCCTGGATAGTAGTAGGGATCAAGTGTCCCACCCATGTCATGGCGTTGTTTGCTCACTGAGGAAAAAAAATGGCACATCTGAATCCAGATACTTTGGTAATAAAACAAGGAACCGAACTCATCCCGGGTTTCGAATGTGCCCAGTCTCTAGACAGCTGAGGACAGCTGGCTGAGGCTGAACTAGCTGAGGAAGTGGGCTGGAGGCATGTGTAGCTGTTGTTTCAGAGGCAGCCTGACAGTCCACCCCCTGTAGGTATAAACATGACCAGCTAGCCAGTTTTTTCTCTAAAATCATAGTGGCAGCTGGCTCACAGGGAAATTTTTTGAGATCCTAATTGGACCTGCATGTGTGTGCCATGTGTAAAATCATCCTTGGTTAAGAAGTACTCACTTTTTAAAAAATTATCTTATTATTTTACGTACATGGGTAGTTTACTGATAGGTATGTCTGTTCATCACAACAGTGTCCTTCCTCACAGGCTGGAAAAGAGTGTCCGGGTAGCCCCCAGAACTGAAGTCACTGTTGAAAGCCTTGTCATGGGCACTGGGAATTGAACCCAGGTCATCTGGAAGAACACCAGTGTCCTTACCTGTTGAGCCATGGTTGTAATCCCAGTACCTATCTCTGAAATGCTCAGTTTAACTCTCAAGTGCTCTTACAGTTGTCATGGGAGATGGAGAGACCAGGGTACGCCCCTCCCCCGATCCTGCCAGTGGTCTCGAGCTAGCCACTAGCCTCTCTGCTGCTCACTTTCCTCTAAGGTGGGAGTCATAGCGATGCCAGGATCTCTGGGCCTCCCTATGTTGGCCAAAGTCCTTCATGGTGGATGTCACAGTGCCTCACACAGAGGCACAGTCCGCCATTGGAACCCTCATCTGCAGTCTTACATATATGTGAACCAGGGTCTTCCCTATGAGATGAGTAGTATGTCGGGGGTTCTTAGCGGTCAGGAGAGGTGATGGTGGGAGACAGCATAGCAGACGGGACACAAGAGTGGATGGCTGGCGCGAGGCAGGGGTAGGAGGAAGGGAGGCTTGGTCAAGTCCTCGGCGACTATATTGCTATATTGCTTATTTTCCTCATCACTGACAATACATGACAGAAGGAACTCTGAGGGAATGGACTGATATTGAATTCAGTTCCAGGGGTGTCAGTCCATCATAGCGGGAAAGGTACGGTGCCCGGAGCGGTTCTTCAGCAGTATACGGTGTCAGATCAGAATGTAGAGAGTCCAGGATAGGCAAAGATGTGCTATATTTGTTTACGATATAGAACATTAACTTTGCAAAGTGTTACTTTTGTTGATGCTGCATTTGTTGAACGATGTAAGGATGTGTGTTAAACTATGTAAAGATGTGTTATCTCTGTTTCACCTTGCCTGCCGAAGGCACCTGATTAGTCTAATAAAAAAGCTGAACAGCCAATAGCCAGGCAGGAGAGCGACAGGTGGAGCTGGGGGGCTGAGAGAACAAAGAGAAGGAGAAATCTAGATTTGAGGGAGGAAGAGAAAAGACGGATGCGGGAAGGGGTGGCACAACTGGGACCAGAAACCAGACAGCTGCCGGCCAGCCAGACATGAGAAGCAGTGAAGGTAGGACATACAGAACAAAAGAAAAGCAAAAAGCACCGAGGCAAAAGATAGATAAAGGGAAGCAGGGTAATTTAAGTTCAAAGAGCTAGCCAGAAATGAACCTAAGCTAGGCTGAGCATTTATAACTAATAAGAAGCCTCTGTATTATGATTTGGGAGCTGGCTAGTGGACCAATAGAAAGACACCTGGTGTAGCCACCTTTAAGGGCCACCACTACAACCCACCTCTGTGAACTAGATCACAATGCTAAAGGTCTCCAAATAGCATCATCTGCTGAGGATTAAGTGTTCAGACATTTCACAGTGGGACTGTAACAGTCACCACCTTTGCCCCTACCTGGTTTAGGACATCTTTAGGGGAGATACTCTAGCAGAGGCTTCTGAGCCCCAGGGCATCTTGATCCTACTTGTGTCCTATTTGGTTGCCATAGTGATAGCTCCTTCCTGGTCCCCTGGACATGTGATATAATGAAGGTCATAACTTGTGAGACGCCCCTTTGGGCCCGAGAGCAACTCTTGCTGGAGGTGTGCCAGCCTTTTGAAGGCTCTGGGATGGAGGAGACTTGGAGGGGCTCACTAGGCCCCAGAGAGGGGTTCCCCACTAAGAATGGCAAAGGCAACTCTGAGCAGTAGCTGGGCACTGGAAGGCAGTCTAGGCTGAGTGACCGCCTTGGAGCCAGTTGGGAGCAGTTTGCCTTCCTTGTGCATGACACTGGGCATTCCCTCTCGCCTCCTCTGTAATGACACCCCTTTTGGTGCTAACACCGTTCCTCCGTGGGAGAAGTTCTAGTTTGTGCACAGGTGGACATTCCTGCTTCCCTCACTATGCCAGGAACCCTCAGGTCTAGTCACTTTCCGGGATTAAATCTCACCTTTTCAAGGTGACCAGAACTCTAAGCGAGTAAACTGGACGGCAGACAGTGGACAGTAAGGGGGTCTTCCTTTTTGCCATGGTCTCCGGAGCAGCCCCAGGAGAAACAGCCGTGGAGTCCAAATTTCCAAAGGCTTCTGAACCCAGAACTTCCCTAGTTGCCAGCAGCTGCAGATGTCCGTTAGCGCCGAATCCCAAAAGCATCATTTCTTGCCATTTCTGGCAGACCTTGCCCTTCAGTTGTCTCGTCCCTGTCGAAGGCCCTCACAGTTCCCGGAGGAAGGATGCTCAGGTGTTCTGACACCTGTGGCCTGTGTGGCCCAAGTTAACTAGGCCGCCTCAGTGGGTTCCACTTTTCCTGGCAAGCAGGCTTCTTGAACAGCTTCTAGAAGGTTCTTCTGACTCAGATGATCTCACATGCTCTTGTCTGTGGACAGATTAGCAGTGGAACCTTTGGGGGTGGCTGATTTCAGAAGCCTGGTCTTGTGTCTCTGTGGCTCATAGGCACATGCCCATTCCGTTTGTAAACACAACCCGGTGTGTCCATTCTTTATGCTCCAAATCTCCTCTAGTCAGAGGAAAGTTCCTCCCAAACACTAAAAACTTCGGTGCTTTTACCAGTGACCTTCTCCTCCTGTGTCTCTCCGGTGCAGTCCTAGAGGGGCATTTTCCCTCCTTCGCTTGCTCATGGCCCATTAGTGGCAAGAACTGTTCCATTATCTTAGCCCTGATGAGCTCACTAGCTGGAGAGAGAAGGGCCCGTGGGGGCAATTTAATTTCTAATTCAATGGCCCAGTTATTCTAGTGGGCTTTAGTCTGGACCCCAGGGTTCACAGAGGTGGGTGTTCCACGATAATCAGAGGTACCTGTTCTGGTGTGGAAGATGATCAGAGGCAGGGAGGGAGGAGGAGCTGGGGGGATAGGGGATGCGGGGTGGAGGAGCCCCACTTCCCCATCGGTAAAGCAGAAACTGCTGTTTTCGCTCCTGCTGACCTGGACTCGGCTACAGTTCCTGCGTGCTTTGTGGACTGCGGCTTCAGGGGCTTAATCAGACTTCCCCAGCTTTTAGACCTAATTCAAAATGTTCTGCAGGAAAAGTTTGGTTTGCCCGTGGGTTGCACAGTGGCCTACTTGCGCATGGTAATAGGGACTGAGGTCTGCTGCTGCAGGTACCAGATAGCTGAGAGGCATGTCTCAGGACAACGCTTATACAAAACAACAGGCCTGAGCCAACGAGTCTGGCCAAATGTGTTTCTCATTACTCATTTGTTCACCCCTGTATTAATTTATCTCTTCAACTTATACACACACCCCGCTTCAATAGGTTTCCATGAAAGGCTCTGAATTTGTTAATACAGAACTAGCCTGATGGTCTCCCAAGGTCAAAGTACCTGCTCACCTGAGGTCCTCTTCATCAAGATGGGTTCAGATGTTTTCCAGTCGCAGCTGGGCTGCAAGGCTCTGCTTGACCTTCCTGCTCATCCAGTATCTCTGTCTTTCAGCCCTGCTCTTTACCCACACTGAGCTCCTCTGAGCAGACTCAGCCCTTGTTTGCCCCAGGACTCTGCATTTGTGTCTTCTACTGGGAACAACATTTGCTTTCCTGGCCCCTTTCATAGCTGGCTCTGTCTTTGGGTCTGGCATAAACGTTTCCATTTCAGAGAAGCCCGCTGTGTCATTTCGGGTCTACAGAGAACACAGCCAGTAACGTACACATCTACCTACTTATGCCTATATTGTCCCTCTACCAACGAAATGTACATTTATTCCATTAAGCCAGGTGACATTAGGCAAGGAGATAATGTACGTTACCCTGGGACTCCCATTCCCTGCTACCAGTTCCTTCTCCCCCTCCTCCCTTCAGTTGGTCCCTTTTATTCCCTTAGATAATTTCTCCCTGCTACGTTTGTGCTTTCTCAATGTACTGCTACAATCTCATGTAGCAGTATACAATTTGGAATATTTCTGAGACTGATTTTGTGCACTTATATGATGGTGTACAGTCATGTCCATTTCCTGAAAAAGATACATTTTTTAAAATAGCTAAACAATTCCAGTGTGTGTGTGTGTGTGTGTGTGTGTGTGTTTGCACGCATGCATTTTCTTTTCTGTTTCTCTCTTGTTGGGCACCTGGGTTGGCTCTGGGACTTAGCTGCTGGGATTAGCGCCGCAGTGAACCCTGGTGTGCAAATACCTCTGTGATGTGTTGACTCGGAGGCTTCCAGGTAAATACTGAAGGCTGATTTACATTTGTTCGAAACTGCTCGGCAAATAATGCGCTTGGTGAAGGGGGGGTAATGAAGGAAAGTGTAGTAGTGAAGATCCTCCCTCCTCCCCAACATACGCACCATAATCACACACGGTTGCGTGGAGATGGTTTCCTCTCAGGATTCCATGTCACTGAAGACATTACCTTCCCTGAAGGCATGTCCATGGAGGTCAGACTCCTGCTGAGTCCAATTTCTGCCTTTCCCAGCTTAATTATCATCCATATTAATTTTTTAAAAAAATCTCTTCTGGTGGTGCTTAATGACGGTCAGTGTGATGGGATTTCAACTCACTGAGGTGTCGACCCAACCCTGGGTATGTCTCTGTGTGTGTGCGCGCGCACACATGCGTGTGTCTGGGCCAGAAGGCAGTGTGGAATGTCTTCCCCGTCACCCCCACTTTCCCTTTTGAGGTAGGGTTTCTCACTGAACTTGAAGCAGTCTGTTGGCTGCTCTGGTTACCCAGAAATCTGACAGATCCTCAATCCCTATCTCCGCAGCACTAGGGTTATAGCAGATGCTGCCACACAGGTGCTGGGGATTTGAACTCAGGTCCCCATGCTTGTGTGCCAAGCACTTTGCTGTCTGAGTCATCTCTCCAGGCCTGTGAGGGCATTTCCAGAGACAATTAGTTCATACGGAAAGACCCACTCTGAGGTAGGAGGCATTACCTCATGGCCTGGCAGCCCAGACACAATAAAAGGGAGACAGTAGAAAGCCCAATACCAACAGCTTCTCGTGTTTCCTGGTCCCTGGTTAAACATACAGTGAGTTAGTCTCACGTCTTCTCTGCCCAGAAGGGCCCGAATACATCTTCCCTCCTATGTCAGCTGTTTTATCAGAGCCTTATAAAATAATGCACTTTGGGGTGCTTATGCCCCCCAGCGTTGGGGACTGCTTTCTCCTCTGAGTCCTTGCTTTCTTTCCACAACTTTTCTTCTAACAGAGTTAGGTTAACACCTAGGAGAGTCTGTGGGTTGAACTGTACCTTTCCAGAATTCATATGTTGAAGTTTTAATCCCCCATACCTTAGATATGGTTGAATTTGAAGACAGACTCTCAAAGAATGTGATTGAGTTACGATAAAAAGTTAAAAATAACTCCTAAAGTAAGTCATCAGGCAAGGGACCATACCCTGACTGGTGTCCTTACATGGAGATTAGAATACCAAGGGGACCATGCAAGGATCCGGAGAAGATGATATGTATGGGCCAGTGAGAAAATCCTCAACCTCACTGACACCTTCACCAGGGATTTCCAGCCTCCAGGAGACAGAGGAAGTACACATTGTTTAAGCAAACGCTAATGCATATGCTTTCAAATCTGTTTAAATTCTAGCTGTCAAGGAAGCCTTCTTTGATTCCCTGTTCCCTACACACAGTCTGTTCTTTCTATGACCTTGGCTTACCAGGCAGCACTTCTCCAGCATGTTCTTCCAAGTCTGAGGTTCTTGTGAAAGTGGGATCTTGAATTTGTGGTTTAAGGTTGTACTTCTGGTGCCTTGAACCTGGCCTGGTAGCTGGAAGAACTGGTTGTGTGTCCAGCAGAATAAGCAAGTGCTCACATCTGAAAACCCAGCAGGAGGGTCCCTGTGAAGAGCCCTCACTGCAGAAGCCGACTGCCACCATAGGGCACACGGGGGGCAATAGGACCCTGCCTCCTCCATCTTACATTCTTTGCACTATGGATTATTTGGGCATAAACGGAAGGCAGAATTTTAAAGATGACCGAAGGGAATGGAAGTATGGATTCTGTGAGGTGACTTTGGGAAAGAAGAGGTAAGGTGTTAATGGAGGTGGGGTCTGGAGAGACAAGACGTCATGACAAGTTAGGTCATGACGAGGATGATCATCTTCACCCCCAGCTCGTGTCCCCAGGGTCTTTGTGGGAACTGAGGTTCTGACAGGCCACTCTTGTCTGCTAGCTACTAAATAAGGGAAAGATGAAGGGGGACTCCAGAGGCTGCCACAGGCACCTCAGGGGAGGTCTACTGAGACCAGATCTTCCTGTCCCGTTATCCTTTCATGTAGAGGACAAGGGAACACCACACTTCCTTGGAATAGGAAGAGAAACTCTTCAGTCCTCCCCAGCCTCCTCCCACACTGTCTTGGCATCTGCAAGTTCCCTTCATTTCATTATGAATTTTGATGTATCATGTATTGTGCATATGAGCTAGCTTCTGTTCATACGTACCCTGTTCCCCTCTCTTGATGCTCAACTCTCCATGTTCTTGACCCGCTCTGTCCCCTCTTCAGTGTCCCTTCTATTCTCATGTATACATGCTTACATACATACGTACGTACACACGAGAGAGAGAGAGAGAGAGAGAGAGAGAGAGAGAGAGAGAGAGAGAGAGGGTGAGAATGAATATGATGCCCTCTTTCTGTTAGGCTGATTTGAGCTGACCTCTCCTGAACGGGACCAAACTCATTTGCAACCCCTCCCCTCTCCTTTCCTCCTCTCTCTCCCTCTCACCGTTTGCCAGTTCCTTCCTTTTCCTGCCATTCCTTTCCAGATTGAAGCACCCTGTGCTAGGACAGAGAGGCCTAGGCTACAGACAGTGGTGGCCAGAGTTAGGCTTCTTCTAGAGTTCTGCCATTTGCTTCCAGGAAGGCCTCCTCCACACATCTGGCCTGGTCTCCCTAGTTTCCTGGAAGGCCTCTCCCTAACCCAGCTCAACTTCCGTGAGCACATCAAAGCACTGTTCTTGTGTTCCCAAATTTAATACCATTGCCCTCACAACGGAACCAAGCAAGCACTTGCTTTTAGCCACAGAGTCATTCATTGCCCATCGACATTTTCACAGGTGAGACTTTCCCCCAACAGATGCTAAAAGAGATGTTGCGTCCCCCAGAAGGTTCCATTGTCCTCACCAGGTCCAAGAGACCCAGCATGCATTGCATACCCACATAACACAGGGAATCGAGTCGCAGTGGTGCAGTGTTAATGGAAGAGGGGAGAGCATACAGCCCTTTAAAACATTTGTTTGATCCGAATTCTCAGTCCTATGCTTCATGTTTGTTAATCCTGCTGGAAGAGAGATGCTACAGTAACGGCAAAAGGCATGCTGAGTTTAGCCTCGCTTTATTGAAATGTTTTTTTTTTTTTAAGGGATTTAATTTGAACAGCAGCATCAGTTGGCCTCACTTTAATTACAGTCTCCATTTCTATTGCTTGTTGTATCAAGCTCAGGAGAGTCATGGGGGTGCAGGGAGGGCGGGGGACAGGCAGGGGGAAGTTCTCAGATGATTTCCATTGCTTTTAAAGATATGGATGTGTTTTCTATTCTTCTTCCTCTTCTTCTTAATGAGCCTACATTTAACACACAGGGCAAGCAGCTGGGTTTCCAGAGCTGAGCTCGGAGTGAAATCCATCCTGTGTGTGTGTGCTTTTCCCCGATGACAAACTTCCTCTGGTCTCTGTTGTTTGTTCTCTTGCCCTTCCCATGCCCGCGGCTGGCCTGCTGAGTTAGGAGAATCAAAGTGCCACAAAATGGAGCAATCAGGGGTGTAAGCAGCTGAAGGCTTCAGCTGGTCACAGAGCTGTGCGCTGTTGGATTCTACCAATTGTCCCCAGTGTGCTGTGTCCCACTGGTCACGTGCCTCTCTGTCTAGCCCTGTGCTTGGGAGGATCAGCTTCCAGGGATATTAGGATTCATCCACGGGATAGCCACCATCCCTTACCCTCTGTTCCCAGCAATTGGAATAGCCTCTATTTTTACCTAGTACCCACTTGGGAACAATTTAATATGTCCCTTTGGACATAATGCTGATGAGCAGAGGACCACGGACCTTGTTGGGAGAAAGACACAGAGGATTACATCACAGCAAGCTACTTTCAGATGTGCTTGAGATGTTTTACCTCTCTGTCATGATTCCCAGGGCTGTTTCTGTGTTCCCCTGTCCCCAGGAAGTACCCGACCCGGGTGGCTTGTCCTCACTTCTTGCAGGCAGAGCAAAATGCTTCCCCAGTGTCTCCTTTCATACAAACCTCACCAGACCTCCATGCAGGGTCCAGGAAAACAAAGGCTGTTAGGTTCACTAGCCTGGCTTTTTGTAAAAGGTAATTTCATGATCTTCTTTTGTATATTGCTGTAGTTACGCCACTTGTCATGACTGATAGATCACACTAGTTCTTATGCCTGGTGTGGTGGTGCATATTTGGCATCCTAGAACCAGGTGGCAGTGGCGGCACATACCTTTAAACCCAGCACTTGGGAGGCAGAGGCAGGGGGATCTCTGAGTTCGAGACTAGCCTGGTCTACAGAGTGAGTTCCAGGACAGTCAGGGATACTGAGAGAAATATTGTCTTGGATAAGAAGTGTAGAACTTGGGGGTCTTAAGAGAGGTGGGTCAGTCTGGACTACGTGGTAAGATACTATCTCAGAAAAGAGTAAGGACCGAGGATGTGTTTCGGTAGGAGATTTGCCTGCCTAGCACGTGCAATTCCTGGGTTCCGTGTGAACACAGACACAAATTTCTTCAAAAGAGGTTTCTCTGCAGAAGAGAAATAACCGAGTAACATTTTGTTCTTCGTTATTGAGTTTTTAATTGGTGGTTGTAAATGTCATGTCACATTTAACATCTATTTAATATCCTTTCCCTTTGGGTCTCCATATTATATTGGCCATTAATTATTTCAGCAAATTTCTCTCATCCTTCTCTGGATACTGAACCCTGGTGAGGAAAGCTGGTTGAGCACAAAGGTCCTTGGGAGGAAATAAGATGTGTTTCTGGCTCACATCCAGGCTCTAACCCACCTGCCTCCCACATAGTCTCAGAGTTTGCCCAGTGCTCTCTAGAAATAGGCCACATTGCTTAACTCAATGCGTAGAACTCCCCAGGATGGCATCCCTTGAGTTTCAACATTTTGCTTTTTTCCATTTCTTTGCCTATTAGCCAAGCCAGGCATTAACTCGTCCCAAAGGTTCCCTTATAATGTCATTAGTGGAGTGGCCTTTGATCTAAATCCTTACATTGTTGGCTTCTAGAGATCTCTGGGGACTCAGGAGGTCATAGCTGGACAATCTCCCTTTCTCACATCCCCATTGCGCCTGTGGAGACACTGTGTCTTGGTCTGTTTCTGTTTCTTACAACACAACACCAGACTGGGAAAGTTACTTCAGCTCACTGTTCTGGTCCAAGGTAGGTACTACTCCTCTTGTTGTAAAGGAAATTCTCTCTCTCTCTCTCTCTCTCTCTCTCTCTCTCTCTCTCTCTCTGTCTCTTCTCTCTCTGTCTCTGTCTCTGTCTCTGTCTCTCTCTGTCTCTCTCTGTCTCTTCTCTCTCTCTCTCTCTCTCTCTCTCTCTCTCTCTCTCTCTCTGTGTGTGTGTGTGTGTGTGTATTTTCATCATGTTGATGCCTCACAGAGGGGATTTAATTACATGAGTTTCAAAGGGGACGCAGTGTATTTAAACCAGGGCAAAAAGCGACTTTGCCTTTGAGTCTTTGGGAGCCTGGTCACCCATGCTCTGTTCTGCTAGAAGCTATCCCTGCTTGTCTGCTTGTCTGCAGCTGGGTGGAGCAGTCCGAGTAGAAAGCCAAAGTCACCAACCAGGGCTCCACCCTAGGACCAGATGCTCAGTGTTAGGGGACAGCTGGACAGGAAGGGGAATCACTGCGGGATGGGCGGGTGGCCTGCCTGTGAGGGTGATCTGGCTGGGTGACTTGCTGTAGGAAGACCCTCGCGAGCTGTACCTGGGAACCCTAGACTGGATGAAAGGAGGAAGTCTGGTGTGATGGGACCAGCCCCTGTCACCCACCCTCACAGGTTCGGCCCTTGAACTGACCATGGATAAACCCTTCTTCCCTAAGTAGCTTTGTCAGGGTATTTTTTATCACAGTCATAGGAAAGTGACAATGACAGTTGGGTTGCCATATGGCGGGATGTGCGGGAGTACATCTCAATGAGCTGGCCAGTTTGCTAGGCCTCGGAGTGGCAGGGGTGGGGGAAGAAGGGGTGCAGGGAGCAATCTCTTTCACACGTGCATTCAGAATTCCTGGTTTGTCTCCCACACAGGCTTTACTGTGCACCAAGCACTAGACACTCTTGTGTTTTTTTTTTTTTTTGTTTTGTTTTGTTTTGTTTTGTTTTTTCAAGACAGGGTTTCTCTGTAGCTTTGGAGACTGTCCTGGAACTAGCTCTTGTAGACCAGGCTGGCCTCGAACTCACAGAGATCCGCCTGCCTCTGCCCCCCCCACCCCCCGAGTGCTGAGATTAAAGGCGTGAGCCATCACCGGACACTCTTGAGTCCTGCTATAGGACATGGGCAATCATGCTACTTTTGGGGCCTGACATCTGGCTCAGCTGCAGAGAACCCACCTCATCTCACACCTGTACCCATCTTACCTCTGGTCTCACCAGCAGGAGGGATGGGGTCAAAAGTCACTGGGGGGCAACTTTGGATCTCGCTGGTAGATGGTTCAACTGTTCCACCCTGAGGCCCTGATGTATTTTCGGACTATTCTGTGTCTTCCTGGGCACTAAGTGTGTTTTGTGGCAAACATGCAACACAGTTTTAATACCATCCTATTCAAATGTTGATGGCAGTGACCAAAGCTGGCAAGCAAGGAAAAGTGGGCCCCGTGCCCCGGGCTGGAGGGGAGGTAGTGGCTTTGCCATCTCCTTTCTATTTGGGGCAGGACTAAGACCTGAATTTATAACACGATTCTCTTTATTCCAAGTTCGTCTGGCTTCTCCTCCCTCCTCCTCCTAATCACCTGGGATCTGGAAGGTCTTCAGGCATTGTTTGGAGCCCGAGGGTGTTTATTAATAGTGCCAGCTTTTTTTTTTCCCAAACAAACTTCCCTGGGTTGAATCCAAATTCTACCTCTGCTTCTGCCTGACCACACAGTTCCCTAACTACATAGGCCTTTTCACTTTTTCTTTCAAGCAGTGAGAGATTTATCATTATTCCATAGTTTGAAATTTTAGTTTATTTTTTATATGTATGATGTTTGCCTGCATGTGTCTGTGTACCATGTATGTACAGTGACTGTGGAAACCAGTGGAGGGCGTAAGACCCCACGAAACGGGAGTTACAGATGGCTGTCAGCTGCCGTGTAGGTTCTGGGAACTGGACCCAGGTCCTCTGGAAGAACACACAGAACTCTTAACTGCTGTCTCTCTGGCAGTAAGCCATTTACTTGTATTCTCTTTAAAGTCTTTAACAGATCTTCCTTTGCCCTGTGGGGCTAAATGCTTGTAACCCTGAACCGCCTACACGGTAACTCATAGTGTGATGGTTTTTAGACATGAGGAACAGTAATTGGGTCATTGTGGTACCCTCATGAATGTAATTAGTGCATATATATATATATATATATATATATATATATATATATATATATGGGAGAGATGACCTCTCTGCTCCCATGAAGAGGAAATCAAAAGGTAGCATTTGTGTACCCGGAAGTGGCCCTCACCAGAAATCAATTCAGCCTCAAACTTCACTGTGAACTTCCTAGACTCCAAGAGCATTCGATAATATGGTTTGAATGTGAAATGCCCTAGGCTCATGTGTTTGAACACTCTGTCCCTGGTATTGGGGTGCTGTTTGGGAGGTTGTGGGGTCTTCAGGGTATGTGTTGGAGGAGTGAGTCTGGGATTTGGCTGTGCAATTCTCAGGAGGCTATCTGGGGGTGGTTGCTGGGGGTGGTGGGTTTTGGGAGTTCGAGGCTCGGGTGTTTCTGGCTAGGGGAGCAGGCTGTGCTGCAAGCTCCAACTGCCAGACTTTTGCCCTATCAAAGGGTAAGCCAAAGTCAATCCTCCTTTAACTTGTGTTAGCTTGAATTCATTGTGAGGAGAAGCACAGGGATGTGCGGAGAAGATGGGGTGTCACCTGATTCTTGTCATTCTGTCACGCTAACCCCACACTCGTCAGCTCTTATCGCTGTGACCAAAACACCCGAGAGAATACATCAAGGGAAGAGATTATTTCTTTGGCTCCAAAGTTTCTGTCCATAATCCTTGGCTTTGTTGTTTCTGGGTCCATGGCGAGGCAGAACATTCCAGGGATGGGAGCATGTGGCAGAGGTGTCTTACTTACCTCATCTCCTGACAGACAATGAGCAAAGGGAGAGGGTTGAGGGAGCTGGCGCAAGACACAGCCCTAAGGGAAGTATCCCCAGTAACCTGCTTTCTTCAAGTTTCCCTGGCCTCCCTGAGCTTTTAGAACTTCCCTAAATAGCTACCCCTTCAATGTATGGTGGATATTTTGTACATAAACCATAACAAACCCCAACTGCCTCAGACATTGTTATTGCCTGGAGCTTTAGTGCCGGAAGAGGAGGATTCATAATGACCTCCCAAGTAGATTCTAACCAAGGTTCCAGCTGCCTAGAGCCAGCCCCTCTACCTCTGAGCAGCAACTCTGGTCCCCGAAACCTGTCCTGGACACTGCAAGAACCCCAGTAGACTCTGGCAACCTCTGTGTGATCCGGGCACACCTCACAGAACCCTGAAGCTGGTGCCTTGTGCTTTTAGCTAAGGTTCTGAAGCTGTGACTGAGAGGGAAGAGGCCAAATGCGTCTCCCTTGTTGTTATATTGGCTGTTGATGGTGGCTCACAGTCATCTACTTGAAGATGACGCTCTTGTCTGGGTTGACTGGAGCTGGGCTTGCAGCTTAATGCACATCTGTGACCGCTGAGCAACTTGCCCATGGTCCCCCAAAGTGAACAGGGTGAACAGGGTGGGGGCTGATGATGTTCAGTGACTTTAAAGTCTTTAGGAGGGATAGAAAATCAGACTGTGGATTGTGGAATATTAGTTTAAGATATGTTATATTCGTTTATGCTGTGGAATATTTGCTTAATGACACGAAGATTGTTGCATTCTTTTATGTTGCATTAGTTTAAGTCTGTGAAGCTGTGTTACTTTGCTTGTCTAAAACACCTGATTGATCTAATAAAGAGCTGATCAGAGGACAATTTTTCAGGGTTGATTCTTCCTCCATGCATGTGCCCAGGGTAAAACTCAGGTATGTAGGTGCCTTTACCCACTGAGGCATCCTAAAGACCTCTTCACTGCTGTTTAAAGACAACTTTTTATTGATTCTTTGTGGATTTCACATCATGCACCTCAATCCCGTTCATTTCCCATCCCTTTGCATCAGCCCTCTGCCCTTGCAACCTCCCTGCCACCAAGTAAAACAAAATTTAAAAGAAAAAAAATCTTGTCATGGAAACTGTAGTGTGTCTCAGTGAGTCACACAGTGTACCTTTTAGTCCATACACCTTTACTTGCAAGTGTTTATTGCAATCCCAACATCCACCTGTCTATGAACTGCTGGAGCATGTGAAGGGGCCATTTCTGCAGATTCGAAGCTGCCGGGTCTCCAAGCCACAGAGCAGCAAGAGGATGTCCAAGAGGAGTCCCAGTGAAGGCCCAGTATCGATGGTGTGGCTGAAGCCCGAGTCTTGAACCAGACCGATGACTCACTGCAGTGAACACTTTGCAAGTAAAGATGAATGGAAACTCCAGTTTTTGAAGCGTGATTTCTTGACTCTGATTAACAAGGAGCAGGGATTTCAGACTGTCAAACATCAGCACCCTCCCTGGCCAATGCACATGTCTGCAATACATATGCACTGTAGTTTTAAAAATGTGTCTGGAGGAGAAGAGAGCCTGAGGTGGGCTCCAGTTTTCAAATTTAATGAGAACACAGAGGCTGGATAGAGGGGCCCCAGAGGCTACGGCATCAGCTCTTGCCTTGAGGCTCCACCAGTCCCTAACTCCCCCTTTTGCTGTTCCTGCCTACAGTCAGCCTTAAACTGGCCGGATGGTCTCACAGACCTCAAATGCACTCCTCTCTGAATCCCAGTGGGATAGGATCTTAGTGCCCCAGGCTGGTATCTACCTCCCCCCCCTCCCCGCAAATCCCTGCTCCTAAAGGTACATGACCCCTAGGGTCATAGTTGACTTGCCCTCACTCATTTTGGGAGCTGAGCGTGGATTGTGGGTACCATTTTCCAAGCTGCCATTATCTGGAAGGAAGCCTAGGGCAGTGTACAAGCAACTGCTAGACCGACTTGGAATGCTGACTGCCCTGCCTGGCTCTGCCTGGCTGAACCTTGCTCTCCCTTTTTTTTTTTTTTTTTTTAATGAATCTCAGAAAGTTGGAACTTGGCTTACCCTATAGGAAAGGCTTAGGTGATTAGCAACCCCTCACACTATACAAGCTTAAAAATGTCTGCCCCCAGTATTCCCGCTCTCTACTCCCAACATGTACTACTCACTCCCTTCCCTTCCCCATACATTCTGGGCAAGACACAGCCATTGCAGCCATGAACACACGGCAACCGGGCCAGCCTGCCCTACGCAAAAGACTGGTCCCATCCTCAGCCAATCATGGATGGAGGTGGGGCTCACAGGACCCCACCCCTTCCTTCTGAACTGATGGATTCTGCAGGAGGAGAAGGTGATTTTTTGATGTACATCCACTGGAGAACCCACTAGGCTCCATTGTTTATTTCCATGCCCATGGCCACCTACAGAGTTCTGGTTAAACCCAGTGGGGTCATAAAACAGAACAAAAAGATGTGACTGTGAGAAAGGACTCTGTAGAGAGAGGAGTGGGAATTGAGAGTAGGGGGTATAGAGTAGTCAGGATGCTACAGGATTTCATAGACGTGTGAGACTGTTAAAGAAATTAATGAGCATTCAGACAGAGGTAAGTGAGGCCCAGAGAGGCCAAGGGCTATGTACTGGCCCACACAGTCTTTGCGGCTAAATATGGTCACCCCTAGTTTTGTGTGTCTGAAAGTCTTCTCTTGACGCTCCACGGGCTACCTCTGTGCTGGTGGATTGATTGATTCCCTCTAGGCCTCCTTCAACTAGGCCCTATAAGGAGCCGTGACCCCAGTGTGAACAAACACTGTGGGAAAGAAAGACCCCTAGGGGCTGGGCCAACTCCTTCCACCTGCCAGTGGCCTTTGTCTGGAGTTTCTTGCTGATTCGAGGCATCCCCCCTATGGCCTGTCCAAACCTGTTTCCCGCAGCGCCCCTGTCTGCTGCTCTGGGCGATCCTAAGCAATTATCTCTCTCATAAATGTGACGGATGGTCCCTCCTCGGACACTAAATCCACAGCTAAGCGGTTCGTGCTCATTTGCAAATCAGCTCCTCTCCTTCTCCCTCTCACCCTAGCCCCCTTGCCCCCCCCCCCCCCCCCCCCCCCCGCAGCTGTAGATGCCTGATGCAGCCCAGGATTCATGGCTTTCATTAGTCTCCTTCCAGGGGCTCAGCTCAGCTGACTGTGAAGGCTGCAGAGACGGTGGTTTTCCTCCCTTCCGTGCGCTCCCCAAAGGACTTCTAACAAGGAGTTGATTTTCCGGGCTCATTAGATGCAACGTGGTGAGCCAGCCAGGCCTGAGAGAGGCTGCGGATTTGGGTGTTCTGGCAAAGAGCATCTCGGGGGGCGGGGGGAACCCGCGGGCTGCATGAGAGTCTCCAGTTCTGCCCCTACCAGGCTGTATGACCTGAAGCAAGTACTCTGGCTTCTCTGAATATCCGTTTTCTCGTGTGATTCTGGTCCCAGCTGTCAGGAAGCTGGTGGAGGGATTTGGATGACTTGTCGAAATAGGTTCCAACTGCCGAGTGTCTTCAGGGCAGCGCTCGCGCTGTATGGTTGGCGCCCTTGTGATCCCCACTTAGTGAAACAAAAGCGCAGATCTCATAGAAGTTCAAGGTGGGGTTAGGAAATGCCTATGTGCACCTCTGGGTCTGTCTGAGGGGTGTTTCTAGAGAGGACTAACTGAGGGAGGCTTTACCTGAATGTGGGTGGCATCATCCCACAGCATGGGTCTGAGTCTGACTAAAGTGGAGAGGAGCCCAATCTGGAGGCTAGCATTCACCCCTCTCTGTGTGCTGATCTGCCCAGATGTGATCAAGCAGCCTCCAACACCTACTGCCATGCCTGCCTGGTCTGCTCCCTGCGTGTGTTCGGATAGAGAAAAATCCCTCCAAATCGCTACAACTGGGCTCCTCATTTCTAAGATGGAGGTTGGACCCGTCCTGTGGCCGTACCCCACAAACACGGAGGAGAGCTTTGACAATCCACCAATGCTCAGCTGCACCACAGAGCAGCTACCCTACAGAGAGGCTGGCCCTGGCCTTTGATAGCTCTTGGGTGACTCTACCATACACATGGCTGGCAGTCACTAGCCCAGATGACCTCTAAGGTCCTTTTCCACTCTAATATCTTCGCTGGCCTAATTTACTGGGTGATTGTTATCATTCCAGAATCAGATTCATTTGATGGTGTATGATGCAACCTCAGATTGCATTAGCACCAATTCAGGTGAACTCAGAGCGGGGAGGGGCTTGTCCCAAGTCTAGCCTGGAGCCAGCTTGCTGTCTGTGTAAACAAGAATACTCAGTAGTCTCTTTCCTACTCCGGTTTCTCATCTATCACACCAAGCATTGTCACCACTGTGGATTGGCAGGCCCTGTGACCAGCTCTGAGTTCCTAAGCCAGGGAGCTTGAAGATGACCGTCTCTGATTACAAATGCTTCATTCCCAACCTCTTTAGCATATTGTAGCCCCATTCATTACTTGGTTAGTATGAATTAAAATTCTGCACGAGATTTTTTTTCTTTTTTGCCTTATGACTAGTTTATTTCTTTTTTTTTCTTATTTATTTATTTATAAGAATTTCCACTTCCTCCCCTCCTCCCAATACCCTTCTGTTCCCCCCACTCCCTCTCCTCCTCCCTCTCCAGTCCCAAGAGCAGTCAGGGTTTCCTGCCCTGTGGAAAGTTCAAGTTCCTCCCCCCTTCCTCCAGGTTCAGGAAGGTGAGCATCCAAACAGACCAGGATCCCAAAAAGCCAGTACATGCTGACGAAACAAGACCCAGTGCCATTGTCAATGGCTTCTCAGTCAGCCCCCATGTCAGCCACATTCAGAGAATCCGGTTTGATCACATGCTCATTCAGTCCTAGTCCAGCTGGCCTTGGGGAGCTCTCATTCGATCAGTCCCCTTCTATCAGTGAGTGAACGCACCCTTAGCGGTCCTGACTTCCTTTTTCATGTTCTCCCTCCTTCTGCTCTTCATTTGGACCTTGGGGGCTCAGTCCAGTGCTCCAATGTGGGTCTCCGTCTCTATCTCCATCCATTGTCGGATGAAGGTTCCCTCTGGTTCTGCTTTCCTTGCTCACGATCTCCCTCCATCTGCTTCTCATTTGAATCTAGGGAGTTAAGTCCAGCGTTCCAATATGTGTCTCTGTCTCTATCTCCATCCATCGCCAGATGAAGGTTCTATGGTGACATGCAAAATATTCATCAGTATGGTTATGGGCCAAGGCCAGTTCGGGCACCCTCTCCTCTGCTGCCCAGGGAACAATCTAGGGACCTCTCCTTGGGCCTGGGAACCCCTCCAGAATCAAGTCTCTTGCAAACCCTAAAATGGCTCCCTTAGTTGAGATATATACTTCCCTGCTCCCATAACCATCCTTCCTCCCTACCCCCGTCCCATTCCCCCAAGTCATCCCCAATCCTCCCCCTCTCCCCTCTCCCTAACCATCTCCCCTTACTTCCACACCCCCCCCCCCCGCCGTGCACCCAAGTTTGCCTGGCAATCTTGTCTACTTCTAATATCCAGGAGGATAACTATATGATTTTCTTCAGGTTCACCTTCTTATTTAGCTTCTCTAGGATCACGGATTATAGACTTAAAGACCTTTAACTATGGCTAGAATCCACTTATGAGTGAGTACATACCATATTCCTCTTTTTGGGTCTGGGTTACCTCACTCAGTAAAGCGTTTTCTATTTCCATCCATTTGCATGCAAAATTCAAGATGTCATTGTTTTTTACCGCTGAGTTAAACTCTAATGTGTATATGTTCCACACCTTTTTTAACCATTCTTCTATTGAGGGGCACCTAGGTTGTTTCCATGTTCTGGCTATTACAAATAGTGCAGCTATGAACATAGTTGAACAAATACTTTTGTAGTATGATAGGGCATCTCTTGGGTATATTCCCAAGAGTGAAATTGCTGGGTCCTGAGGGAGGTTGACTCCCAGTTTCCTGAGAAACCGCCACACTGATTTCCACAGTGGCTGCACAAGTTTGCATTCCCACCAAAAATGGATGAGTGTTCCCCTCACTCCACATCCTCTCCAGCATAGGCTATCATTGGTGTTTTTGAGTTTAGCTATTCTGACAGGTGTAAGATGGTATCTCAAAGTGGTTTTGATTTGCATTTCCCTGATCGCTGAGGAGGTTGAGCATGACCTTAAGTGTCTTTTGGCCATTCAAAGTTCATCTGTTGTGAATTCTCTGTTCAGTTCAGTACCCCATTTTTTAATTGGGTTAATTAGAGTTTTAGTGTCTAGTTTCTTGAGTTCTTTGTATATTTTGGAGATCAGACCTTTGTCTGATGAGGGGTTTGTGAAGATCTTCTCCCAGTCCAAAGGTAGCCTTTTTGTCTTACTGACAGTGTCCTTTGCTTTACAGAAGCTTCTCAGTTTCAGTACGTTCCATTTATTCATTGATTCTCTTATTGTCTGTGCTACTGGGGTTCTACTTAGGAAGTGGTCTCCTGTGCCTATATCTTGTAGACTACTTCCCACTTTCTCTTCTATCAGGTTCAAAGTGGACAAATTAATATTGATGTCTTTAATCCATTTGGACTTGAGTTTTGTGCATGGTGATAGATATGGATCCACTTTCATTCTTCTACAGGTTGACATCCAGTTATGCCAGCACCATTTGTTAAAGATACTTTCCTTCTTCCATTTTATACCTTTAGCTCCCTTGTCGAAAATCAGGTGTTCATAGGTTTGTGGGTTAATATCCGGGTCTTCTATTCGATTTCATAGGTCGACTTCTCTGTTCTTATGCCAATACCAAACTGTTTTCAATACTGCAGCTCTGTAATAGAGTTTGAATTCAGGGATGGTAATGCCTCCAGAAGTTCCTTTATTGTATAAGATTGTTTTAGCTATCCTGAGTTTTTTGTTTTGCCATATAAACTTGATTATTGTTCTCTCAAGGTCTGTGAAGAAGTTTGATGGGATTTTGATGGGGATTGCATTGAATCTATAGATTGCTTTTGGTAGAATTGCCATTTTTACGATGTTGATTCTCCCAATCCAAGAGCAGGGGAGGGCTTTCCATTTTCTGGTATCCTCCTCAATTTCTTTCTTCAAAGACTTAAAGTTCTTGTCAAATAGGTCTTTCACTTCCTTGGTTAGAGTTACCCCAAGATATTTTATGCTATTTGTGGCTATCATGAAAGGTGATGTTTCTCTGATTTCCCTCTCTGCTTCTTTATCCTTTGTGTATAGGAGGGCAACCGATTTTTTGGAGTTGATCTTGTATCCTGCCACATTACTAAAGGTGTTCATCAGCTGTAGGAGTTCTTTGGAGGAGTTTTTGGGGTCGCTTTTGTACACTATCATATCGTCTGCAAATAACGAAAGTTTAACTTCATCCTTTCCGATTTGAATCCCCTTGATCCCCTTATGTTGTCTTATTGCTATTGCTAGAACTTCAAGCACTATATTGAAAAGGTATGGAGAGAGTGGACAGCCTTGTTGTGTTCCTGATTTTACTGGAATGGCTTTGAGTTTCTCTCCATTCAATTTGATGTTAGCTGTCGGCTTGCTGTATATTGCTTTTATTATATTTAGGTATGATCCTTGTATCCCCAATCTCTCCAACACCTTTATCATAAAGGGGTGTTGAATTTTGTCAAAAGCTTTTTCAGCATCCAGTGAAATGATCATGTTTTTTTTTCTTTCAGTTTATTTATATGATGGATTACATTGATATATTTGCATATGTTGAACCAGCCCTGCATCTCTGGGATGAAGCCCACTTGATCATAATGGATAATTTTCCTAATGTGTTCTTGGATTCGGTTTGCCAGTATTTTATTGAGGATTTTTGCATCGATGTTCATGAGTGAGATTGGCCTGTAATTCTCTTTCTTGGTTGTGTCTTTGTGTGGTTTTGGTATTAGGGTAACTGTAGCTTCATAAAAGGAGTTTGGCAATGACTCTTCTGTTTCTATATTGTGAAAAACATTAAGGAGTGTAGGTATTAGCTCTTCCTGGAAGTTCTGGTAGAATTCTGCATTGAAACCATCTGGCCCTGGACTTTTTTGGTAGGGAGATTTTTGATAACAGCTTCTAGTTCATCACGACTGACAGGTCTATTTAGATTGTTCACCTGGTCTTTGTTCAACTTTGGTATATGGTACTTATCTAAAAAATGTCCATTTCTTTTACATATTCCAATTTTGTGGCATACAGGCTTTTGTAGAAAGATCTAATGATTCTCTGAATTTCCTCTGTGTCTGTGGTTATGTCCCCCTTTTCATTTCTGATCTTATTAATTAGCATGTTCTCTCTCTGCCGTTTGATTAGTTTGGATAGGGGTTTGTCAATCTTGTTGATTTTTCTCCAAGAACCAGCTTTTAGTTTCATTGATTCTTTGAATTGTTTTCCGTGTTTCTATTTTGTTGATTTCAGCCCTCAGTTTGATTATTTCCAGTCTTCTACTCCTCCTGGGTGAATCAGCTTCTTTTTTTTCTAGAGCTTTCAAGTGTGCTGTTAAGTCTCCAATGTGTGCTTTCTCCGTTTTCTTTAATTGGGCACTTAGTGCTATGAACTTTCCTCTTAGCACTGCTTTCATAGTGTCCCATAGGTTTGAGTATGTTGTGTCTTTATTTTACTTAAATTCAAGGAAGACTGTTATTTCTTTTTTTATTTCTTCCTTGACCCAGGGGTGATTTAGTAGTTGACTGTTCAACTTCCATGAATTTGTTGGCTTCCTGGGGGTAGCATTGTTGTTGAATTCTAACTTTAATCCATGGTGATCTGACAAGACACAGGTGGTTACTAATATTTTTTTGTATCTGTGGAAGTTTGCTTTGTAACCGAATATGTGGTCAATTTTCAAGAAGGTTCCATGAGCTGCAGAGAAGAAGGTATATTCTTTCCTATTTGGGTGGAGTGTTCTATAGATGTCTGTTAAGTCCATTTGATTCAATACCTCCAATAATTCTCTTATTTCTCTGTTAGGTTTCTGTCTGAATGACCTGTCCATTGGTGAGAGAGGTGTGTTGAAGTCTCCTACTATTAGTGTGTGTGGTTTGATGACTGCCTTGAGTTCTAGAAGTGTTTCTTTTACATATGTGGGTGCCTTTATATTAGGGGCATAGATATTCAGGATTGAGACTTCTTCCTGATGAATTGTTCCTGTTATGAGTATGAAATGTCCATCTTCATCTCTTCTGATTGATTTTAGTTTGAAGTCGATTTTGTTAGAATGGCCACACCCGCTTGTTTCTTAGGTCCATTTGCTTGGAAAACCTTTTCCCAACCCTTTACTCTGAGTAGGTGTCTGTCTTTGTGGTTGAGGTGTGTTTCTTGTAAACAGCAGAATGTTGGATCCTGTTTTCATACCCAATCTCTAAGTCTGTGCCTTTTTATAGGTGAATTGAGTCCATTGATATTAAGTGATATTAATGACCAGTGGTTGTTGACTCCGGTCATTTGGGGGGGGGGGTAGTAGAGTGTATGTGTTTCCCTTCTTTGAGTTGTGCTTGTGAAGGGTCGCTAGATGTCTGAGTTATTGTAGGCAGTGTAGGGAATGTTGGATTCCTTGGGTTGTGATTTTCCTTCTAATATTCTCTGTAAGGCAGGATTTGTAGCTACGTATTGTTTAAATTTGTTTTTATCCTGGAATATTTTGTTTTCTCCGTTGATAGTGAATGATAGCTTGGCTGGGTATAGTAGTCTGGGCTTGCATCCATGGTCTCTTAGTTTCTGCAGTACCTCTATCCAGGACCTTCTGGCTTTCATGGTTTCCATAGAGAAGTCTGGTGTAAGTCTGATAGGTTTACCTTTATAAGTTATTTGACCTTTTTCCTTTGCAGCTCTTAATATTCTTTCTTTAACCTGAATGCTTTGTGTTTTGATTATTATATGGCGAGGGGATTTTTTTTTTTGATCCAGTCTATTCGGTGTTCTGTATGCTACTTGAACCTTCATAGGGATATTGTTCTTTAGGTTGGGGAAGTTTTCTTCTATAATTTTGTTGAATATATTTTCTGGGCCTTTGATCTGCAATTCTCCTCCTTCTACCCCTATTATTCTTAGATTTGGTTTTTTTTTATTGTGTTCCTCATTTCCTGAATGTTTTGTGATGAGAATTTGTTGGATTTGCTGTTTTCTTTGGTCAGAGCATTTATTTTCTCTATGGCGTCTTCATAATCTGAGATTCATTCTTCTATCTCTTGTATTCTATTGGTTATGCTTGTTCCTGAAGTCTCTGTTTGTTTACCTAGATTTTTCATATCCAGCTGGCCCTCCGTTTGTGTTTTCTTCATTGCCTCCATTTCAGTTTTCAATTCTTGAACTGATTCCATTACCTGTTTGATTGTTTTTTCTTGGTTTCCCAGGGTATTGTTTACGAATTTACTCATTTCTTCAAACTTTTTGCTATATTTTTCTTCCATTTCTTTACTCATTTCTTCAATCTTTTTGTTATATTTCTCTTCTATTTCTTTAAGTGAGTTATTCATACCCTGTTTAAGGGATTCTATTGCTTTCATAATGACACTGTTTTCCACTTCTTCCGGAATAGGGTGTTCAAATCCTTCTGTAGTAAGATCGCTGGGATCTGGTGTTTTCATATTGTTTTTCCGATTGTTGGAGGAATTCTTGCCTTGGTGTCTGCCCATCTCTTCCTTCAGATGCTCTCCAATGGCTCTTCCCTCCGCTGGGTCTTCTGCTACAGGATCAGTGCCCCTTGCTGGCCAGGTATCTCCCTGCCTGCAGTCCTACCTTGGTGCCGGCAGGCTATTAAAATGAAGGAACTCCCTGCTGCCTGGTTGCACTCACCGCCCCGTCCCAGCGGTGCCCACACAGGCTGGGTTGGAGGATTTTATGCCCTGAAAAAGGGAGAGAGGAAGGGAAGGGGTTCCTGACTGAAATCGGGGATGGGGTAGGAGGAGAGCAGGTTTAGCTGGGGGAAGCTGCCCCTTCGGAATACCCAGGGAGATAAGGGTGGTGGGAAAATTGTGTGTTCCCTTACCGGGCTTCTGTGGGGGGTCAGGAGCACACTTACCCCTCCATTGTATCTTCCGACTAGTTTATTTCTTGTATATATTCAAGGTGAAAACACACTGCACCACATCCAAGAACCTTGCTCCTTTTTACAGCTGAGTGGTATTCAGTCATATTCATATGCAGTTTTTTGTTCATTGGTTCATCTTCCAGCTTATGTCAGGGAGAGAGGTCACGGCAGGAGCTCAAGGCTGGAACCTGGAGGCAGGAACTCATGAGATTTTTTTTTTTTAAAAAGTAATCTGTGACACTCCATGAAGAAATTGTACCCTCCCCGGAAGTGTTCTGTCCTTTATTTCCAATCAAGAAGGTTGGCCCTTGTAGAGTCTAGGATTTTGTGTTGACGGAAACAGCACAGACAAGGGTACTGGAGCCCAAAAGGCTGATTGAGGTTCCATATTGGTCACTGAGCAATGTTGGGAATTTGGGGAACGTCCTGGACTATCTGGAACCCCAGTCTGATCTCTGTAAAATGAGGCCAACATGTCCTAACTCATGGAGATCTTGTGAGGTGACATAGAGGGGCATTCTGTGATGGGTCTTAGCAGCAAGAAGACACAGCGTGGGCTGAAGGCCAGACCCACAGAGACAGTGTCTCTTAGATGGCCTTCCTCACAGAAGCCCCCCTGGAAAGGTCATAACTGTGTCAGGTGACCTAGGGCATTCTCTGGAAGAACTCGGAGCAGATGTCATGGTTTGGTTATCATTTCTACCAAACACAGGGAGCATGTCTTAATCCTTGAACAGGGCAGTAGGATGAGTGGATAAAGTATTGCTATTGGTGGAAAGTTTGGGTGACTTGTGTCATTCATTGCTGTGTTACTGTGAGCCAAATCCCGGACAGGAGCAAGACAAGGGAAGAGAGACTTACTTGGACTCATTTCAGAGACTTCCAGTCCATCATGCTGGGGAAGGCACAGCAGAGTTCATGGAAGAGGGAATTTGTGGTAGAGGCTGCTTCCATCATGGTAGACCAGGAAACAGAGCTAAGATGAAATTAGGGGTGAGCATAACAGTCCAAGGTCTGTCCCTAGTGACCTACCTCCACTAACAAAGCTCTGCCTCTTAGGAGTTCTACAACTTCCAGAAACTGTTTCTGAAACAGACATGTAAAACATGTGCCTATGGAGGACATCTCAGCTACAAGATTACTCTCTCCAAATTTATGTGTTAAGATCGTCACACAAAAGATGGTAGTATTTGGGGGCAAGACCCTTGTGGGGATTAGCCATGAGGGCGAGGCCTTCATGCTGGATTAGTACCCTCGAGGAAAAGACCTCAGAGTCTCTCTTGCATGAAGAATGCCTGTGGTCTATGGACTGATCTACCAGCTCTTGATTCCTCTGTCAGCATGCTACTCATGTATGGGATCTAAAGTGCAGGGTTTTGATCTCTAAAGGACTGGTTATGGTGGCCTTCATGGAGAGGGTGCCATCTGAGCAGACTCAGGGAGGACGGGGAGTGAGTCTCGTATGGTATGGGAGGCAAGAGCCATCCAGGCTGAGGACCTAGGTGGAGGCTGTCCACGGGTGGATGGCAGCCCTCAGAGAACATCAAAGGAATGGTTGAGCAGAGAGAGATATCCAGGCGTGGCTGGGGTCATGCGAGTGGTTGGAAGTTGAAGTGTGGCAGAGCCATCAAGGAAGAACAGTAAGGACAGAGGAGAAGGGGTTCACAACGTGAGGGGCGTGAGAGAAACATGACCAAAGTCCACCTCGTGTGGCACTTTTTGTGTCCCCTCTGTCATCAAAGCACCACACTGTCTCACTCTTTTCCTCACAGGAGCTGCCACACAAACCACTCTCTTGTCCCTTACTGTCTTGGGTCTACAATGTATCCCAAGAGAAACCTCCAGCTAGGCAATAGTCACACCTGGATTCCCTGTGTCCCCATATGACCTGGTCAGCAGCTCTGCACACACAACAACATGCACAAGGACTGGGGCGGAAGAGAGTAACTGGGCTGCTGTTTTCTTAGCAGCGCGTACTATGTACCTAAAACAGGCAAATCAGAGGACACGAGCAACTTAACATGGTAACAGGAAAAGCAGGTCATTTGAGAGAACCTACCAGAGAAGCTGTGGAGAGGGCTTCATGGGGACTGAGCGCTTGTCATGTTCCATCCCCAGCACTCACACAGAAATTCGACCATGACAGTGTGTACCTATTATCCCAGTTCAGGAGATGTGGAGACAAGAGCATCCCTGGGGCACACTGGTCAGTCACACTCGCCCCGTCTGTGAGCCCCAGGTTCTCTGAGATCTCTCTCTCTCTCTCTCTCTCTCTCTCTCTCTCTCTCTCACACACACACACACACACACACACACACACACACACACACACACACATTAGAAAATCAGATCATAAATATGTTCTAGGAAGGTTAAAAAGGGACAAGAATAAAGAAAAGTCTCAGGGAGGACTTTTAGGTTGTTTGACCCAATGCCACTCGATATGAGTCATCTCAAGGGACGCTTGTGGGACCCTGGTGGATGTTTACTTGCTGGGCAAACTCTGTCCTTTCTTTGGTCTGCCTGTGCACCTTGGTAAATGCTCGAGATGTCTGCGTCCCCAGTAGAGCATGTGGGGCTGTGAGTACTGCTACCTAGAGGAAGGTGCCACTCAGGGACCTGCTGTGGTCTTATTGTTTGGCCCCGAGAACAATCATTTTCAGACACTTTCCAAGCCAGTATCATGAGAGCCACATTTAAACTTCCATCAAAGACTACAGGACAGGTTCTCAGGTTTTCCAGAAACGCAGGTGAGGAATGGGGGTCTTCACTGACCACCTGAAACCCACAAGCAGTTTCTTTTTGTCCTTGAATGCTCATCTCTGTGGAAAGTTCTGGACCCGTTCCATTTTTCTCTGGCATGGTCCCTCTGGCCAGAATCAGCCTTCCTTTATCTTGTGTTATTCTGAGCACATTACTTCGCCTGTGTCTGCCTCTGTGTGTCTGTGTGGTGTCTCCGAGCCCAGGATCTGAATCCTTGGCTTCTCAGCAGTCTGGGCTTTGCATAGCAACCAGGTGGCTGCCCTCTCTAAAGCTCAAAGTGCCCCGTGCTTTTTCAGGCATCGGTGCCCTGCATAGGGCTGAGCTCAATGATAGTTTAAATGAAGGCAAAGCTTTGAAGATGCCCTTCCCTCACCTCTTGCATCTACAAAGACGCAGACCCTTCTGAGCACAGCTTTCCAGTCAGCTTTCTCCCACAGAGCCAGCATGGGGGAGGCTGGCCTTTGGAACAGGCCTCCCTATAGTTTTGGCTTCTCTATGATCCGGGTTTATGTAACATTCAGTCATCCAGGTCATTACCTTCCTGTCACTCTGCCTAACCACAGACCTGGGCAAAAGCCACAGCTGCGGAGCTGGGCGGAACATTCGCTTATTTCCCCAGCTGGGAACACTGTGCTGGGAAGGACCCCAATTTGGTGACAATGCAAAAGAGCTGAATTAGCAGGGGTGCTGGTGACCGATCTAGGGTGCATGTGGTCTTAGGTGAGCACTCAAGCTTACCGAAGCCTCAGTTTCCCTGTTGAACATTAGGATTATAGCAGCATGTCCTCCTCCTCTGAATTTGTGTTGACCTGTTAAGTGTGACCTCACTTGAGCATAGGCTCTCTGTACATTTGACTAACGATCAAGATGAGATTAGGTGTGTCTCAAGTCCCTAGAAGGTGTGCTCCTGGGTCAAATGGCAGAGACACAGGGGAAAAGCCATGTGAAAGATGAGGGCAAAGAGGAGAGAGAACTTAACCATGCGTTGAGGAGTGCCAGGAGCCACCAGAGGCTGAAGCAGCTAAATCTCCAGGCAGGGGGGAGGGGGGTGTGGGTGAGTGCTATGTCACGGTGGCCTTGGCAAACCAGGGCAGGGTGCCGTCTATCAATAAGACATGTTCTCTTCCGCCTCTCCTCTACAGGGAAGACTAGACTGTGAATAGATGTGTTCTCGTGGTCCTCCTAGGCTAGAGACACTGCCCCTAGCAGCAGGCTGGAGGCTGAATGGAGGCAGGATCTCTTTGGGGACAACGAGCCTGTCGGTTGATTGGGGTAGGATGGGGAGCATGGGTTCCTGCTGAGGCCTTTTCTATCTTTTCTGTTCCTGTCAGTGGGACCTGCTCCCTAGAGGTGGGGACACAGAGTGACTTTCGTTGACCCAGAATGCCAGTGGGCTTCTTAGAGAGCCGTGTCTTCGGAGCCAGGGTGTAAGAACATTCAAAGGTTGCCTAATTGAGCCTGGAACTGTCATTGCCCCAGGTATGGCACCTATTTGAGGTGGGCAAAAGGATGACTTACCTATGGATTGAACTACACACCTGTCCGGGGGTCCCTCTTTGAACATCAACTCAGTCTAGGTGAGTGAGGCCCAGGGCTCAGAGTGCATAGCAAGAGAGGGATGAGATGGACGGACAGCTGATAGGGTTTGGATATGAAGCCTCTGCCTCCCAGAGACTTGCGTGTTGAAGGCTTCATCCTTAGCTGGTTGCACTGTTTTTGAGTTCTGGCCCTGACAGTCTTTTCTAGCATAGCAGTCACATGACCACATCACTCTAGTGTCCTCCTCTTCTGGTAGAGGCCTTGTACCTCTCTGACCAACCCTAGTTTTCCCTCTCTTTAGAACCCCAGTGCCGTGGGGATGGCCATCAGCTGAGAACTGGCCCGTTGGAGCCAGGGCAGGACCATGGTGAAGAACAGTGTAGGTGAGGATGGGCAGCTGGGCATAGGGCTGGGGTGGAGATATGTCTTGGGGGTGTACTCAGCTGGCATTAACCGTCTCAGAATCCAGAGGTGAAGGCACAGGTACTGACAAGACAGGGGTTGACAGGGTCCCCTGCAGTTGGCTTGGGATCCTGGCTGTCTCAGTCCTCTAAGTCAGGGCAAGCTCTGAACTTCGTGTCCTGCCTAGCCTCTCTTGTTCCTGGAAATACAGTTCACTGGCTCCAGAGTCTTTTGAACTGGTGAAGCCGGGGTTTCCTGGGCTCCTCCCTCTGACTTGGTTAGAGGAGAAGAAATACCAGGAGGCTGCTGATGTCAGATTTTAGGTCTCAGAAGCTGTGCAGTGCCGCCTTTCACCTTTCTCCTAGCTCTTGTTTCTCCTGTTGGTTTCAGGAGTGTGGTTCTGGAAGCACTGTACCCTCTGCCAGGAAGCTGCCAGGGCTGGGAAATTTTAATTGTTGCTTGTGGGTGACCTGCATCTCAGGGACAGCCAAGAGCCCTGGGCATTTGGTACAGTGATGGAGGCTGGGTCTGGGCCTCATCCCTATCATATTCTGACCCTGGAGTGAAGCCAGTGCCAGAAGGAGGGAAGTATGAGCTGAGGCTGGAGCAGCAGGCAGTCAGACTTCCTTATCATCCATGAAACGAGGAAAGACTCCTTCTTTTCTTGTAGACAGTGGTAGGTTGTCTTAGTACAGTCCCGTTCTTTCGCTATTACAAAATACCTAAGGTTGGGTACTTTATAAGGATGTATATATAAAAGATGTTTATATATTTTATACTTCTGGAGATTCTCCTTGGCTTTGGTGGGGGCCTCATGGTACACGGCCTCATAATGGTGGTATGTGTAAGGATGGCAAGAAGAGGAATTCAGGAAAGATTTCAGCTCCTTTGTAACAACTGACAGTCTTGCAGGAATTAATCTAGTTCTGTCCGACCTAAATATGGTTGCTCACCCCTTTCTAATTAACTTTCTGTGAGGCCCTGTGCCCTAAAGATTTTTCTTTCTTAACACCACCACAGAGAAGACCACACTTTCAACACACAGATCCCTCAGATATATTATATTCAAATGATAGCAGAAACCTGTAAAGAAAATTGGGCAGGGAGTAATATTACCAGATTTGCCTTTAAGAAAAGACTCAGGGCAGGGACAGCCATGGAGGGCTTCAGCAAAGGAGAGCGGCCTCAGTGGAGAAAGAAGCAGAAGTCTGGGAACCATTTTTAGAGGTGAACAAGGAACGGAGAGGAGGCTGGTGGATTTGCGATGGTCGAGGGGTGAAGGGTTTTTACACAGAAGCAGTGTAGACTCAGGAGCTCTGTGATTTCTTTCTTTTTTTTTCTCTATTTGAGAAGCCTGCAGATGTCACTGATCGGCCACACAAGCACTGTGACTCTGTAACTCTGGGTAATGTGTAATTATAGCAACACAGGCGTAAAATTACCAAGGACAAGGAGCTGTAGAGTAATTATACGATTCTTTGTTATTTGGAATTTTTTTCCCCTTCTTTTAAAGCTGCTTTCATTAAACACGCCCGTTTGGCGAGTGGGTGGGGAGAGCAGGTGGCGGATGGGCAAGAAGATGGGTGACATTGAGGAGTGAGGTCAGCATTGCTGGGGTTCTGGGTGGGGGAGGTGGCTGAGGTTGAGGGGAGTGAAATCTGTGCTTTCCTTCAGTCTAAAGTATTTCTTTCCCTCCATTCTCACCCTCAGCACACAGCTTCACAGCAGAGCCCTGCCCCCACCCCTGTGGACTGGGGAGGAACAAAGGTCTGGGATGGTTATCTCTCAGTGATCCTGGAATCACCATGCAGGAGAACAGTAGATGGGCTGCGTGCCCGAGCATTCTACCACAGCTGAATACCACACATGGCAGGGGCATAGCTCACCTCTGGCACCATGTGCGTCACTGTAAGAGCTCATCTCCGACACACTGTCACAGCCTAATTCTGTCACCGCACATGTCACTGTCATGGTTCAACTCTGACACCACACACATGAGGACGGAGAGTTTGGGGTCAGCTAAAACTACATAGTGAGACCCTGTCTTTGAAAGAAAAAAAAAAAAGACTGGTGTAGGAGAACGCGAATAAAATAGTCCCACACTAGCTTAGAACTGGGTCTAATGAAGGGTTTTTTATTTAGGGGCAACTCACAGACAGATCACAGTCCTCGTCAGGAGTGGACAACAGGAACCGAATCCAGCAGCCGAGAGAGAGAGAGAGAGAGAGAGAGAGAGAGAGAGAGAGAGAGAGAGAGAGAGAGAGAGAGAACGAACCCCTACGAGCGTGTGAGTGTGCAAGCTATGGCTGCATTATAGTATAAGAGACCACGCCCTTATATCTTAAATGCTATATCTTAAAGGCTATATCTTAAAGCCCTGGTATCTTAAAGGCTATTGGCTGAAGGAGTTTCCACAGTTGATTGGTGCTGTATGTGAAGGTGGGTTAGCCTCTGTGGGGCTCATTGTCTTGGGTCTGTGGGGAAGGAGAATATTAATTAGCTGATCTTTAGGACTCCTGTGTGTGGCGTCTGTGGATCTTCCTTTTCCCAGAGGTGTTTCGGCTTCTCTGGAGAAAGAGGTCCCTGTTTCCTGGCTGGGAGCACAGCCCTGTTTGCTTGAGAGGAGGCTGGCTGTCTTGTTCCTCAGAATGCAAGCCTCATTGTTCAGTTCTGCCTCCTTTCTGCATGTTGTCCGTGGGGACCCACTTCATAGTTTCATGTCTTAGTATTCTTGGAGGGTGGGGGAGAATTGATTGTATAATTGGGTAGAGTTAGGGCAAGGGAGTCTTAAATTTTCTCCTAGGGACATTAAAACAATTTTCTTGGGGGCTGGGTTTGCTGGCTCAGTTGACAGTGTGCTTGGCTTAGCATGCAGGAAGTCAGTGCATTAGTCAGGTTTCTTTAGAGGAGCAAAGCTGATAGGATGAGTGTATTTTAACGGGGATATTTTAGAGTGACTTACAGACTGGTGTGCCTAGTCCATCAATGGCTGCCTCCTTCCAGAAAGGTCAAGAATCTCATAGCGGCTCAGTACACAGTTAGATTTCTTAGCTGGTCTTCAGTCTATGTTAGAATCTCCACAATGTAGAATTCTTTTTTTTTTTTTTTTTGATTTTTAAAACAATTTTATTTATTAAATTTTTTTTTTTCTTTTAGTAATTTTATTAAATTATAAAAAGTTTCCATTTACGCCCCTCCTCCCAACGCCCTCCCACTCCCCCCCTCCCTCTCCTCCTCCCTCTTTGTCCCCAAGGGAAGTCAGGGTCTCCTGCCCTGTGGGAAGTCCAAGTTCCTCCCCCCTCACTCCAGGTCCAGGAAGGTGAGCATCCAAACAGACTGGATCCCAAAAATCCAGTATATGCAGAGGAAACCAGTCCCACCTTCTCGAAGATTGACCACATACTCGGTAACAAAGCAAACTTCCACAGATACAAAAAAATATTAGTAACCACATGTGTCTTGTCAGATCACAATGTAGAATTCTAACATCAGCAAAGTAATGAGCCAGTAGGGGAGGTGAACTTGGCAGCAAGAATGAAGGCGAGAAGGAAAAAGCAAAAGCTTCCCTCTTCTAAGTCGTTTTACGTGGGCGGCCACCAGATGATGTAACCCAGATTTAGGGTTTGTCTTAGCACCTCAAAAGATCCAATGAAGAAAAGCCCTGAGAGCCAGGCTCAGCTGCTTGGGTTTTAGTGGATGCTATATGTAGTCAAGTTGAGAACCAAGATGAGTCATCTCACCAGCCCCATTAAAGCCAGGTATGGCAGCTCAGACCTGTAACCCCAGCACTTGGGAGGTAGAGGCAGGAGAATCAGAAGTTCAAGATTGCCATTGGTGATATGGTAAGTTTGAGGCTAGCCCGGGCTATGTGAGACTCAGAATAATACAGAACCTTTTTTTTTTTTGCTTCCTCTCTTTTTCTTCCAGTAGTATGGTCTGAATTTGTCTGTCCAAATATTTTTGAGGAAACCTGACCCCCAGGATAGTGATGTTGAGAGATAGGGCCTTTTCAGGCTGCTTGAGAGAGAACAAGGGTCTTGCTCCTTATCAAGACTGTGATGGGGATATTTATTCTGTGAGGCCCCCGGGTGCCACAGTTTACCCTGCACCCTCGCTAGCGATCCAGGGTTGTTTCTCCAAAGGTTTATCCCCCCCACCAGAAGTGAACCGCTTTCATGATGTCTGATGTTGTTGTCAGTGCTTAGGTGTAGGCACGTGGTAGCCTCAGACGTCATTGAGTGACGACTGTGTTTAGTTATGTGATATAAACTGTGGACTTAGGGTATTTTCAAATTCATGAAACTTTCAACTTATAACGCTTTGATCCAAGAGGCAACCCTGCGATGGCTTGGATTAAAAATGCCCCTCATGGGTTCTTGTGGCATAATTTGGGGTCTATATAGTCTTTAGGAGGCAAGGTGGTGCTGGAGGAGTTAGAAATATTAGGGTTACAGTTCAGCCAGCTCTTGGCCCCAGGTACTCTCTGCATCCTGGTCCTCTGAAAAACAAGCAAGCAAGCAAGCAAGCAAGCAAGCAAGCAAGCACATTCTGGATGCTGCAGCTTCAAGCTGTTCCAGCTGCCACACCTTCTCCCCTGTGAGGTTCTGTACTCTCACACCATGAGCTCCACACCTTCCCCTCTGTGAGGGACTGAACCCTTGGACAGCGAGCTCCAACTAACCTTTCCTCCCTCTGCTTCCTGCCAGGAATTCCGTCACAGCAGCAAGAAAAGGAACAGATAAAAGTGGCAAAGTGAAGGGCTTTTTGCTCAGGTTTCTCTTTGGACCAGATCTCTCTGGTTGTAAAGTGAGTCACTGGGAGGAATGGGGGTGTTCAGTAGGGAGACAATAACCTGGGGCTGAGGCCCAGCTGGGTGACTTTCCTAGCTCAGAATCGAGGCTGCTCCTCGCAGGCTACGCCGCCTTCCTGGTCTCTGTGTCCCTCCTTTACACAGTCCTGTTTCTCAAGTGTTGTCAATCAAACTGCAGACTGTCTGGGAGACAAACCTGGCATTCTTTGTAAAAAATTATTATTTATTTTTTATTTCACAAAACCCAAGGCTGAGCGGATGCTCCGTGGTGCCCTTCAGCGGCGAGAGCGTTTTTTCAGCTCTGGCTCGGGCCCGGCTGCTTATTATGCGAGCGTTGTATTGTAAATGTGGAACAAATGGAGCCGAGATATCAAATTAATACTGTGATCGGCTTTCCTGTTCTGTTGCCATAACAGTGTGTGGCTCTTGAAGCAGAGAGAGAATTAGAATTGTATTAAAGGTGTTTACACCATGTGTACTCCATCCTGCGTTGTTAGTCACTGCTATAATAGGTGTGTTTAACATTCGCTTACCAGGGCTTGGCTGCCTCTGCACTCTTGTATTGGAGGTTTGCTGCATGGCCTTCTGCCCTGGCCTTGTTTTTGACTCCGGGCTTTTCTTACTGTCTGTGCGAGAAGGAAGGAGATGAATGACTTCATGACTCTTTATACTGGTCCTGTCCTTCTCAATCCGTGAGTCTGTCTGCTTGTCTCTCCCATCTCCCTTCTCTCTCTGTGTGTGTGGAGGCCAATGGTGTCTTCTGCTATTGCTTTGCAATTCATTCTCACTGAATCTGGAGTTCATGGATTCAGCAAGACTATCTTTTCTCTACAGCCCACCTCTTTTTTATGTGGATGGTGGGGATCTGGCTTGCAAGACAGGGACTTTAGAAATGAAACCATCTCCTTAGAGCCCCTCTCCCCTTTGAGACAGGTCTCATGTAGCCCAGGCTGACTTCAAGTCCCCTATCACCAAGGATGTCCGTGAAATTCTGGTCCTCCTACTCCATGTCCCCAGGGATGGGATTGTAGCTGTGTACCATCATGCCCTGTTTTGTGGGATCCTGAGGACTGAACCCAGGGTTTTGTGTGTGCTAGGTAAGACCCCTACCAACTGAGCCACGCAAAATAGGAGCGCGATTAAATTCTAATTATTTCTTTGTCCCATTTATGACCATTAATGCTTCCGAGGAGGGAAAGTCAGAGGTGGGAACAGGAGACATAGTGTAATGTATGGCCGCAGGAAGGGAGGAGTTGGAGACCTCATCCCCCAACAACTCCCTCAGCTTACTCTATTCCTAGTGGCCAGTACTTGGCTGCTCAGAGCTTTCTCTGACTTTGAGGCTTTCTATCTCAGTCATCTCAGACTCACCACTGAGCAGTTATTTCCCATGTGGATGCCCAACTCCCATAATACTGGTATAGAAAGGCCTTTGAAGGTGGGGACTTTTCCCCATGTGTGTTCACCTGTGTGCCTATGTGTGTACCTGTGCACTCTCTCTCTCTGTCTCTGTCTCTGTCTCTCTCTTTCTCTCTCTCTGTCTCTCTGTCTCTGTCTCTGTCTCTTCTCTCTCTCTCTCTCTCTCTCTCTCTCTGTGTGTGTGTGTTCAGGTCCAGTGGGTATCTTTTTAGCTTTCTCTACACTGCTTTTTGAGACAGGGTCTCTCTCTTCCTGCTGTTTGAGTCTGCCTAGCACTGACGGGATCACAGGCATTGCTGGATGTTACTTTTCCATGTATCCTTGGGCTTGAACTCTGGTCCTCACGCTGACACAGAAAGCACATGACTGACTGAGCCATGGTCTTGTACACCAGAGACTTTGCCCGGTGGTGAGGGCTTCAGATGCCTGGGAAGAGGAGAGAGTAAGTGATGTCTATATTTGTGTGCTACTGCACAGGGACAGTCAGGTCTCGAGCCCTGCAGAGGATGAAGTCTTTCTGTACATGGCTCCTTGGAAGCAAGATGCACCCAAGCCTAGGATGAGCCCTGGGCTCTGCAGCGACAGAGGTGCAAGAGCCCGCAGAAAGTTAACCTTTCTCACATGGACAGTTATTCTGTTTCCCAGTTCCCCCCGAGATTACACACAATGTAAAGTACCAAAGCGGTTTTGGAAGTCCAGGTTGCTATGCGTTTGGTCATAGCGCTGTCAAAGGAGGCGGCTGCCTGTGACTCTGGAAACATCAAAACTAAGGAAGGACAGTGAAAAGGAAGGAATGTAACTGGGCCCATGAAGGGAAGGAGCTCTGGGAAGGATGGGAGGGGCGGGAAGATGTAAGATGGTAGGGTGAGGCTGCGGTGGAGCTGAGATGAAGTGTCTGTCGAAAGATTTGTATCCTGAGATGTGGACTCTGCTGCATGGTCCAGAACTGGGGCTTTTTAAAGTTACTGGATCGTGAGAATTAATAGTTGATGGATTCATAATTGGACAGGCTATCACTGTGTGGGGAAACTACAGAAGGCTGGGCCTGGCTGGAGGAAACAGAGTTCTGGGGTGTGTCCCTGAGGGTCCATGTTACTCCCGCTTTCTCCATCTCTCTACTTCTGTGTGTGTTGATTTCCTCTGCCGAGGCTGTCCTCCACAATGCTGCCGAGGCCGTGCTCCACAATGCTGCCGAGGCTGTCCTCCACAATGCTGTTTTACCACAGGCCTAGGAGCGCTGGAGTCAGCCAGACTGAGGCCTCTGAGATGAGGAACCCCAACCCTCCGCCCTCCTTTCCACAGTTTTTATTTGGTGTTTTGTTATAGCAGTGAAAAACTGGCCCTGGGCACACCCTTAGGAAAAGCAAATTGTGTCTTTCCGAGTGCCATTGTCATGGAGTCCTGGGGCAGGGACATCTCTGTAACTAGGGATAGGTGGGGCAACATGCCACACGAGGCAAGGTTTTTGCTTTTATGATAAGCTCGGTCACAGTGTTCCATCTTATCCACCCTTGCTGTCACGCACAGATGCTTCCGAGAAGGGTGAAGAGCCACAGTGACTTCTTCTTCTTCTTCTTTTTTTAAATTTTTTTATTTTTTAGACTAATGGGTCTAAATTGCTTATGAAATGTCACAAATGCTGCTTCCGCTAAGTCACCAATTCTGATTCAACCATAACAGTGTGGGTGGGTGGAGGTGGGGAAGTCACTAGGACTTTGCTGAATGCTTTTCAGTGTAATTTTCTTTTGTTCTTGCGGCCTGAATATCCACAGTGGAAAGAATCAAGGAGATCAGGTTGTGGGAGCTGTGTATGTAGAAGCATGTGCCTCCCAACATACCCCACACATGGCGGTTTTAGTGCTTTCAGATATATGCCTTGAGATACCCAACTGCATATGTTTAGCAAATAAAAGGCTTCTACTCTTCTCTCTCTCTCTCTCTCTCTCTCTCTCTCTCTCTCTCTCTCTCTCTCCTTTCTTAAGATCATGAAAGGTTTGCATTTTGAGTGGGAAAATCACACTGTGATTATAAACATGATCTCCTGTCTGCAAGGGCAAACATAGACCATTTATCTCTTGGCGTTACTCCAATCGAGGTTACTAAAAAAAGGAAACCCTGGTATGCCCAAAGGATGGCTGTCAGACTTAGCAAATATAAATATAGGATGCCAAATTAAACTTGAATGAGACGAGCAGCAACAAAATGTTAGCAAGAGCAATATTCCATACAATATTTGGCACACACTAATGCTATAGAATTATTTGCTGTTTTCTGGAATTCAAATGTCATTGGGTATTGTGATTTTTTTTTTTTATTGTGCCCTTACCTTCAGTAAGAGTGACATCAAAGAACAAAACATCAAGTGCTTGACGTTAAAGCCTAGGAAGCCGGGATCCAGCTACAGCACTCCTGAGTGTACAGACTCAACAGCATCCAAGTCAGGACATTGCAATGCTGTCTGCACATCCATGTCTGCCGTGTCACTGCTCACACAATAGACAGGCAACTGAGCAAGCTGAAGAACATGAGATACACAGACATCATGAAGTTTTACTCAGTAATGAACCAGAATGCATCAGGTCACTTTTAGGAACATGGATGGAACTGGAGGTCATGTGTTAAGTGAATAAGCTGGGGCCCAGAAGATAACTATTGTGTATTTTATTCTAATATAGAATCTAGATGCAAACAATTAAAGAAAGTAGAAGGGAGACTATTTGGGAAGAAAAGGAGTCCACTGGTGAGGGAGGAGGGTAAGAGAGTCATGGGGGGGGGGTGCGTATGATCAACATAAATGATACACATACATGAGATGGTAATAAATCCTGCCCTCCCTCATGCCTTTAGAAACAGTCTTCCCATGTAGCTCTGGCTAGCCTGGAACTTGCTACATAGACTGGGCTGGCCTCAGACTCAAGAGAGCCATCAACCTCTGCCACCCCAGTATTGAGATTAGAAGCTGTAAACCTCTACACCCTGTGAAACCTATTGTTTGTTTGTTTGTTTACTTACTTACTAAAATAGAAATACCAAAAGACACATCATTGGGTTGACTTTATTTCCCTGCCTGAGATGGGTAAACTCTGGAATGGCAATGACACAGAGAGCTGGAGTCAGGGAAGGGAGAGGCGGTGAGGAAGGTAATGGCTTCCTGACATTTTCATTGCTGCCCATAGACCGGAAGAGATGGTAGGATACAGGAGTCTTTACAAATGAAAAGCAACGAAGTGATGTCTGCTTCATTGGACCACTGTGAGGGTCAACGGAGATACGACAGACAGAGCTCATAAGGCACAGTCCCTGGCGCACTGCAGAGATGCCAAATGTGGTTGCTGGGTGTTGAGAGGCCATTTGTGTCTTATTTGTTCTACTTCATCTGTTGGAGTAAAATCCCCATCAGAGAAGAGGCATTCATGCTTGCAGGTGGCTGCAATCAGGGTGGCTGTGTTCTGCCCTGGTGTCTGAGCTGGACTGAATGGTGTAAATGGATTCCATTTGCATGTGGAACTTGCTAGGAGGCTCTTGCTGCAGGGACACCATCTTGGTAATGGGCATCATAGCAGGGGCAGCTTGAGGAGGGAGGTGGCACAGGGCCAGGCTATGGTCTGGCCCAGGGTTATTTCACAGTGTCCCCTGCATGTGCCAGGCGACATTGCATGTCACCTGGGTGAGACTGCACCCTGCTCTGTTTCAGGGTCACACCACAGCTGGTGTCTACCTTTAGCTAAGCCAGGCAGCCTCAGGGTGAGAGTCTGACAGACCGAGCAGGGGTTTCACTCAGGAAAGGCCATGGCTGACGGTGTTTGGTGAGTGCTATCCTCAAGAGAGGAGAGGCAGCTACTTGGATGATTCCATCAAACCACTGGGTCTAGAAATGAGCGTGTTCCAGGTCGGGGATTTTACTGTGGATTTGAGAGAGCTGCTTTGACATAGGCATGACAGAAGGAAAACATGCTCCCCCCACTTTATTACAAAGTAATGTGTACAACAGACACTGCTGACTCTGCACTCCTCCACCTCAGTGAGCCTCAGTGAGAATGCAGTGATGCATTCGGTCCAAGGAAGGGACGAAGGGATGAGGGCATCAGGGAGAGAGTGAACCAGTAATGCAATTACTGGTAATTGGAAAATATACTGCTGTAAATGTGTGTGTAGGTTTGTGTGTGTATGTGTGTTCTGGGAACTGAACCCAGGCCCTCTGAGGAGAATCACTGAGCTATATCCCCAGCCCAGTGTTCCAGTTAAAAATTTAACTGTATCCTTGATTCCTATGCTTGCCATATTATGTGGTTTTAACTTGGCCGTCACCATCATGAACTGTATCTCCCACTGTTGCCCCCTGAGGACCCTCATAGCAATTCTTCATTTGGAAGTAGGCAAAACATCGAAGTAGTGTGTGGAGTTGTACCAGTAAATGACGCCTAATTCTCTTATTAGCTGGAGATCTATGAGGTAAATTGTGGCTTAGGCAAAATCATTTTGTGTGTGTGTGTGTGTGTGTGCTTGTGACCACCTTATAAGCTACTGTCTTTGATCCAAACTGTAGAGGAGTGAACCTGCATTGTTTGCTGTGCAGAATCACTTCTGTCTGAGTCCCCATCAATGGCACTTTGTAACCCTGGGTCCCCTGACTCCCTTCCTAGAGTCTAGGGCACATTAGGATCGGTTTCTCAGATGCTGGAAGTAGATGTTTGAGAATACACATGGCATAGGTTCATGGATTGAAAGGAATTTGGCAGTCCCTAGCCAACATGGAATAAGGAGAAGGGACCCATGCTGTCTTCACTGGTAGAAACGGCCGGCCTCTGTCATCCACTGGGGGAGAGGCAGGAAAGGAAGGGTTGCAGCTTCAGGATGCTAACATCCCTGCTGCCCAGAGAATTCACAATACACCGTGCCCCTGCATCTCTTGGTGGTGTGGCCCAAGGCTCAGGACATGTCCTGTTCTCTCCTCCACGCATTCTGGCACCATGAGCCCAGGGATTCCCATGATTGCTTCTCTCTCATTACTTATGTCTCAGGAACCTCACTATGTGAGATCAAGATCAGCAGAGATTTGAACCCTCTCTTCCCAGGATAATCCTCTTCTGTATCCATCCTGAGGATGTCCCCTGCTACCCTGGCCTTCTGTTTGCTCCTCCCTCCTGTCCCGCCACTGTCACACTCTTGTTCTTGGTGTAGTTCCACCGGCACTCTGATCTGTCAGACTCCCTCAAAGTCTCCTCCATCATTGGAAGTATTTATTCCTTGCCCTTTCTGAGCTCCAAAGTCCTCATTCCTTTCTTACGATTTCCCCACTTTCCACCAATATGTAATTTTCTGAGACAGGATCTCACTACGTAGCCCTGGCTTGCCTTGAACTTACTACTGTGCAGACCAGGCTGGCCTTGCATGAACTCCACCTGCCTCTGTCTCTCCAGACAGAGGTTAAAGGTGCATGCTGAGGTTAAAGGCATGCAGCGATCAGTTAGTCTGCAATTTTCCCTAGTAGCCCCAGATTCCTACAGGGATTCTAGTTTTCTCGTACTGTTTTCCCAAGTGTCTTAGAACATGGGTTCTGCTTAGTGTATAAATGTTGCCCTGCTGCCCACTGAGCTGCAGTAGATAAACTATCATTTTACATGTTAGTAGGATTATGATCATTGCATTCATGTTATGGCTGGAAGAGATTTACTAACATGCTAAAGGTCACTCAGCTAATATGCGGCAGAGTCATGGCTAAACCCAGGCAGTAGCTCTTTGGCACATTGTTGCTCCTGGTTAGTGCATGCCACATGGCAACACAGTTCGAGGAGGCATGGGCACCTTAAACACTGGTTAACACTTAGGTAGATGGACCTGGCCGCGGGATGTGGAGACTTCACGTCATGGCGGATGGTGAGTTTCTAAGCAGAAAGTGCACCTGACAGCATTTCACACATCTCTCTCACCACCGGATGGGTTTTTATCTTTTCAGAGACAGTTGTAATTGCAGGTGTGTGACACCTCCGTGGTCATCACATTGCTGCTTACAGAGCTGAAGATGGAACCCAGGGCCTTGTGCCTGCACTGAAGCACTTACCGCCGAGGCCTATTGCCAGCCCTGTCACAATCTTTACCGAAGAGTCTAGTAATTTATTTATTTTACTGTAGTCAGCCCTGGAAGGCAGACTTTCTCATTTTCATCCCAGACTCAAGGAAGGGAGTTGGGTCTCTCCTGGTTTTGAACCCCTATTCTGCTGAGGTCAGTGCCAGAGCAAGCAAGCAGGTAGTGATCCCCATATTACAGCTACTGGGTATACGTAGCGTATAAGGAGAGCTGAGTAAGCCACATCAGGGATCGACACAGTCACGATGCGATGGGAGGGGGCAGGCTGGGGGTATGGATGCGGGGAGGGAGCTTCAGATTTGGGCCCTTGGAGCTCTAACGACATGATGGCTGCAGAGTCTGTGGTGGATACAGCTCACTGCTCAGCTCCAGCTGGAATACCACAGGGGCCCTGGTCACTGATCTTTTCCTTGCTTCTGCAAGGCTGGCAGGATTTGCTTAAGTTCATAGTTTGTAAAAGGGTGAAGTTCTCTCATGGGAACTCTTTCTAAACTGCTTAGAATGTGCCCCCGATCACATGGACCACTTGCATCAGCTCGGTAATGAACTTAGGTATGAGCTGGTGAGTCTGGGTGAGCAGCCCGTCATGAGCCTCCAGCACACTGTCAGTGAGGGCGCCAACTTACGGGTCTTCCCATCCTTGAGGACCCTGTGCCTGAGAACTCTGTGGGGGAGATTCTCTATGCATATTTGGAGCTCACAAGCACAACTATTCCTCCTCATTCCCACCTCTGCCCTAGAACCCCAAAGTGGTTCCTGACTTTTGCCAAGAGGCTTTCAGTTTGCACCATCCTCAGCCCATGCCACGGCCAGACCTCTCTCTGCATGAATTTTCCTAGTTATTGTCCATTGAATAAGGAATGTGTTTCTACAGTCCCAGGCAAATCACTGGCCACATTCCTGCATCTACCCTGTTTGCCCACTGACTCACCCTCTCTCCCCGCCTCCACAATCACTGTGAGGCACTGGATAGAGTGAGACAGTCCTTTCCCCCAGACAGCACACATCTTGCCTGGGCGCAGGCATTCCCAGCAGTGCTCAGTACCTGGTGACTAGCGGGTGCTGGACTGTATTGCCGTGAGGTGTGGGGAGATAGGGGAGGCTCCACCTATAGTGCTCCAAGGCTTAGGCAGTGAGAGCTGCTGTTACCCTGTGGCCGAGCAGTAACTTTTCTCTTGTGCGCTCACGAAATTGTTTTTCTAAATTGAGACACGATGGGGGCACTAAGTCAAATAACAAGAGCAGAATGTTTTGGTTTAACTGGAGGTAGACTAGGGATGCTGTAGAGAGTTCTGCGCTCAGCTCCGTCTGTGCTTCTGAGCCCTGCTGTTGCTCCCCCCAGCATGGTCACAGACAGACATAGCCAGACTGCTGCTAAAGACACCGATGTGCCTTGGAATGGCCTAGAACAGCGGTCCTCAACATTCCTAATGCTGCAACCCTATAATACAGTTCCTCATGTTGTGGTGACCACCCCCAACCATAACATTATTTTGTTACTACTTCATAACTGTGATTTTTGCTGCTGTTATGAATCATAATGCAGACATGTGATATGCAGAATATCTTATCTGCAACCCCAAAGAGGTTGAGACCTACCGGTCTAGAACCTGCAGGTCTGCAAGAGGCAGTTCTACAGGCGACCTTGTCTCTTCTGTGTCGGCTGCAAACTGGAAGAGCCAGGCTCTCCTACTGAATGATGACTAGGCATGATTCGGAGACACACAGGAGCTCACCGAGAATGTGCTGGTCTGCTGGCTTCATAGGAGGTTGTCATCTCTGGACAGTTTCTCAGGAGGGGAAGCTGTATATTCTAGGGCTTGTTAGGATATAACTCTCAATGGAAGACTATAGATTCTGGCCAGCCATGCTTGCGCTACCCAGGAAACCCAGAGAGAGCTGTGAGGCATTCCAGAGATGGCTGAGAGGACACCACAGAGGCGGCCGAGCCTGGACTGCGCACTGATACACATTCGTTGAGTCTTACTGAACAGTTTATGTTGTGATCCAATCATCTTGTATGTGTTTGGTACACAATTGCACCCATGAGGTATAACTTCACCCTTGTTATGCTAAGGAGGAAATTAAGGTACATAGAGGCACAACCAGCAATTAAGGGGAGAGATGGCATTCACACTGGGGTAGTGTGGGCTCTTCAGGGCATATGCCTGTTTTCTGTGCTTTTCACACCAACGTCATGACAGAAACATCAACCAGTGATCCACACTTGGGGATCCTTGTGTGCAGCTTAAGCCGTGGTTGACCAGTTACCGAACACAACGCCTATGTGAGTTCTCTTTGTCGATCCACATTTTGGCCTTAAAGACATCCCTCTGATGCAGCAAGGAGGAGCTGTTTTGGTGACCACCAGCAAAGTTAAGAAGATGTAATATTCCCCATAAAGCAGCTCTTGGTATTGACCTGGCATGAGGCCAACTCAGCTAGCAGTCTGAGCTGGCCTCCCAGCAGCACACGCTGAATTTCCAGGCATGGAACACTATAGACTCAGGACTGCAGACCTCTTAGAGGGAATGTGCTAGGTTGCATTTTTCTTGTGCTACTGAGGCTCAGGATACTTCTGCCAATAGCCTTGGACATGATCTTAAGAAAGGGAATGGTGTCTTCTGGCTGGCTAGCTCCTAAGGGTGGAGCTGGCACACCTGTGGCTTTAGTGTTACCCCTCTCAGACAGCGTGGTGCCACCCACAATGTGTTATGAAGCCCCTCTCTTGATTGACAACTTGTCCCTAACTCTCACTTTTCATTACAAGCTTTGGGGCATGACAGGTTTACAAGTTAAAAGTTTGTGGTGGGTGGGAGATGGAAGAAGAGTTCTGGCTTCTCAGTGAGTTTTCAGTAGCCATACTCTTTCTGTTCCTCACCACAAGGGATACGATCTGTTTCATCAAGGGTTAGGTGTCTGTGCCATTTTTCAGGTAGAAAGTTAGTTTTTCTGAGAATCATACATTAAAAAAAAGCAAATGTATCATAACACTCCCAAGGTGGAAAGATCTAATAGAAATGCCATTCTGTTCAAACTTAAAGCCTGCAGGAAAATTTCAAAAGCCCTCTTTCAAAGGGCCAAACAACAGGCTTCGGGCATAAAGCCTGGCTCCCCTTACAGGCCAGCTCCCCTCACAGGTGACGTGGAAATCTTACCGTCTCATTCAGAATGCGCAGTGCTTCCTCAGCTGTCCCTCATGCTATAGCCCTGAAGAGAACTGCCACTGTCCTCCACAGGGTGTGGCCTTAGTACCACCTCATTGACACCGCACTGACACATACCAGCACCATTCTCGGGCCTGCCTTCCATTCAAAAGGCTTTCTAGGTTAGGCTGCATATAGTTGCTTTCTAGTGGTCTTTGGAAGTGAAGGGATTTTTCTGCTTCGTCTCCTGCAACCCTTGGCTAGAGATTAGCCACACTCATCAGAAAGATAGGTCTCCAGCCCGTGCTAAAATGCACTCGGAAGAACTCCCCCCACCAACTGTTTTGTTTCCAAAGTCAATTTACTGAATATTAATTAATCCATAAAGACAATGATATAATTTTAATGAAAAATATCCTATATCACTCAAGACTTAAAACAATATCCCTTAGAAACACTGCTTTGAGAAATAATCACATTAACTTTACACACGAGTCCTTTCTTAAGCTTTATTTAAGAAATCGAGTACTATATAGTTCAATATATATAAGACACATCCAGTATTGTGTTCCTGATAGCAAGTGCATAGATTTTGTTAAGATACCATTTTCACTCAATAGAAATGGTTCATGGTCACATGAAGGTAATATTCCCAGTGATTTTGCCCAAGCATGAAAGGGGGGGAAAAAAAACAGAACACAGCAAAAATAGTGAACTACAACAGAAATGAAAAACAAAAACAGTGAATTAGTAGAACAGTCGATTCCTGATAAGTGAATAAGCTGATTGTCTGGCCACAATGTTTTATTCACTTATCAGGAACGATTCATGGTCCGCGTATGTTCACTGCATTGCCTAGCTTGCTAGCTATGAGCCTGCGGCTCACACCCCATGGCTGTGGCCTGGCAGGCATGTGGCGTCCATCAGCCAGGAAGTGTATATGGTTCTGTGGTTTCTCAAAGCGGTCTGTGTGCGGGCTGTAGACAGACCTGCTCACACCGTAGTGGAGCATTCCAGAATCAACACCGAGTGCTAATTTAAGTAGTGGCCAACCTGATGGTCCCACGTGCTTACAGGAACAAGCCTTTGTGTCTTCTGTGGGGAAGCCCACTTTGTCTTTCTGTGTGTGAATGTTATGCCTTGTGCTGCATGGTGGCCATATTTGTATTTCCAGAAGAAACACACCCCGGGAAGAATGTGATCATCCTCTTTCCCCAGTTTCCCCTCCCTTATGCCACCCCTTCTTCCAGAAAAGACAGAAAAAGCAATCACACCGTCAGCCATCTTTCCTCGCTAACGGAAGCAGTGGCCTTTCAGAGGCAGACTGACTAGGCAGTGAGACGGACAGCAGAAGCATCGCTAGAAATCAGCTTCCAGCAGTGTAGGTTTAGAACTCTGAAGCTCATTCCCGGTGAGCTGTTCAGCCTAAGGAAAGAGCCACCTCTCTTCTGCTTGGGAGGCCCAAGGTTGCTGATCTGACTGAAGAACAGGGGCCTGAGGGGCCTTCTGAAACCAGAGGGTGGGCAGCCAGAGCTCTACCAGGCTCAGGGTGACCTGACGTGTGCATGGAAAGGTTAGGAGGAGTGAGAAGAGGAGGGAGGAAGAGTAGACACCCATGGTTTCTGTGAGAAATACCTTGAGGGGAGCCGGATTCCTGAGCAAGGTAGGCTTGTGGCTCTCACTGCAAGGAGAGTGGGGGATGTTCTCTGATCAGGGGCTGGGGGACAGTGGGAACACAGCTCGTTCCTATCCTGTGTCCACCCAGGATGGAACATGGGCCTATGGCATCATGAGCTACCCCTCTAGAAGTCCCCCACCCCACCTCCCTTATTCATTTCAGCTTTCACGGGAGTACCTGACAGTCTTCCCACATCTGTCAGTTGTAATAATTGAAGCTACTCCTGGATTAAAATGATTAGCATGTAGAAATGCATTTCTATACATATATCAACTAATGTAGCAGACAGCCAAGTTTAACTCTTTTTATACCCCCTGTTGATCAGCTAGTATTATTTGGTCCTTCCCTGAGGGCTCACCTCTTGTAAAGATGATCCCTTTCTAAGTTTACTGTAGTGATGTGACTTTGGACTTACTGTTTCTGCTCTTCTTACGGTTAGTTAGGAACTGTGGATATGAGGGAGAGGGGAGCAAAGGAAAGGAACACATGTGGTCAAAAACCCTTAAAGGCCTTGCCAAGTCCAGCCCTGTAGGCAGTTATTGGATGAATCACTGGGAAAAGGTGTCGTATTGCCTCAGAAGCAGCGGTTAGGGTAAGCTATGCTAAACCAGGGATGAGATGTGCAGTTTCCTCATCACCCAAATCAGATATTCACTTAGGTGGAATCGACTGTATCTTTTTACACAACATATAGAAAAAAAACATACGTGCAACAGTGAGGTGTGTAGATGCTTCACCAACACAGAATGACTACCAACGATACAACACGCAGAGAGAGAAACAATTATTAGGAAAATGGTTTAATATTGGAGACAGAAGCAAAAAACCGCATCACACAGTAACATACATTACAAAAATAAGTCTGACTGTTTCAACTACACGGTTATGTTCACAATGAGGACAGAGGGTCAGAAAAAACCTTGATCTAAACAGCAAAAAAGCAAACTCCTAAAGTTTAACTAATACATTTATCCACTTAAAGTGACTGAGTACTTCTAAGTCTAATTATCTTATTGTGTAACTGCACAATACAGAATAAAAAGTGAAACTTACCGCTGTATTTTAAGACAAAATTCTAATGCTAGATATAAGCAAAGGGAAAAAAGAAATCAAGCCAAAGTTTTTAATTCTTAAAAGAAAAGCAACTTTCTTTCTATCAACCAGAAATCAAACTTGAAATCAGTCATTGTCAGGGGCCCACAAGAGTAAGCCACAAAAATTTCCATTTTTTTAATCTCCAGTATAAAAAATCCCACTGGTACAAAATGCATAAGTACAATCAGGTGTAGAAATAGGAAAGCCTGCGTTTTGTTTTTTGGCTCAAATTCCATCAAACAACAAAATCCAAATGCATCAATAAAACAAACAATACTCAAATGGTCTTACAGTCTCCACTAGGTTGCATTAACTTTGGCTTTTCTCAGACAATATTTAAAAACTACTTTGTAATTCTAAACAAAATGGTATTATTAATCTACAAACAACAATTCCCACAGCACAAAAAACACAAATACATTTTTTTGTATGACATTATTCAAAAGGTAATGAAACTACATTTTTTTAAAATTTTATTTTTTTAATTAGCACTTAAGATAATAAAAACAGAAACAGTAAATGATTCCAGAGTAGCACAAGCCAAAGAACTAGAACCCCTGCGGTGAAAGAAAGATGAACTTGTGACACCTTGGAGGTGCGCTCTGATCAGAGTTCTCTGAGTGAGTCTGAAAGACTATGTTCTACACTTGATTCTTAAAGACGCAGCTTCCCTGTGTTTTGTCTTCCAGAAACAGGCCCTGTACACCCTTGCAGCTTTTTCCTTTTGACATTGAAAGATAGAGGACAGTTTGTCTCTGAGGAAGGTTATCTTTCTTACAATGAAACATGCAAAACCAAAAACCTCCCCCTCAATGTACTGTCTTGGTTGCCTGCAAAATTAGAAACACTCAACAGAAAGTGCCTGCCTGGCCCGAGCCTCTGCGGGGGACTGCAGGTGGGTTAAGAGGAAGGAGGGCAGTTTGCATCCATGGGGGGAAAAAAAATCTGATTTTTTTAAAAGATTTATACCATTGATAAATGAATAGATTCTGAATGAGATGGTCTATGAAATACAACTGGTATTCTCTTGTGTTTCTACACGTGTATCTACACACCACCATACAGTAGAGACTGAGAAATGTGTGTGACCACTTTGTTATTAAGCTGAGTGCTGCAGAAAGTACAAAATAGCCCTCAAGGATGAAGGAAGGCCCCGGCAGTAGTAAACAGGTGTGGGGTAACACGAATCATGTCATTGGAAGTGCACGTGCTGTAGGAGGAAACTTGTTTTTTGCATTGTGAGAGGCTAATCCTTTCCATCTCAGGGCTATCACATTCACACACACACACTAACCATGGGGTGGGTGAGAAGGAAAAGGGGGCTGAGACCAGAAGCTGGAAGGGTATGCTTCCCCCGAGGCTGGGTGTGGGCTGGGACTGTAGGTATGACATTAGGGTCTGTCAGAACAAGACTTCTGTTCATACAAAGCCAGACTCAGCGGAATACGGCACTTTAAAAAGTGGCAACAGGACCTGGTCCTGGGTATTTGGTTAGTAACTATGGTGAAGAACAGAGTTGAGTTCCTCTTACATGGTCAGCCCCTTTAAATGTGTTCAATCAAAAGTCAAAACACCCTAGAAAACCAGAGAGGCAAGGAAAGGCCTGTGGGCTTTTCCCACGGACACCTTGCTTATTCAAGTGTCCACTGGAGTCCAAGAATCCCTAGCACAATGGCTGATTCAGCATTACTTAGGAGTGTTTAAGAAACAAAAGCAAAATTCCTTTAAAGATTGGACCATACAAAAGCCATTTAACTGCAGGGTGTATGGAAATATTGTATACTTGGACATACCATGAAACCTGATCTCAAAAAGCAAACAGTGTTTTTAGGGTTTATGTTGGGACTAAGTCTACCTGTTTTTACCTTCACAGGGTTTAACTCAATCTTTTAAACTGAAACTAAAGGAGCATAGGATAGTAGTAAGGGGGGGGGGATAAAAAAGAAAATAAAAAAATGGTATAAGAAAAAGAGTTTTTGGTGGGAGGGGAGGGTCTTAAAAAACAAAAATAAGAACTTAGAAGATATATAGAAGGAAAAATCCAAATCAAAAACACCCCCAAACAACCCAAGGATGACAGTATAAAAAGTTACCAACATTCCAGATAGCTCTGGGTAGAAAGGGTTAAAAGTTCAAGACTTTCTCACCTTAGAGGTTTGCAGATATTATGAAGAAAATACATTGTGAGGGTTGCCTTCACAGCATTGATGTGCAGAGTGGTTAAAAAAGTGAGACATGGGCACTTATACAATGTCTTACAAAAAACAGCATAGAGAAATAACAAACAATAACAATTTCAGGCAACAAGACCACAGAATAGCAAGTTAACAAACTTTGTAACCTTTTTTTTTAAATATTAGGGATTTATACAAAACACATAATAAAATACCCATGTTATCAAATTACTTCTCACAAGAAACACACCGAAGCTCTAGGGAGGAAGTACCTTTGGAATTTGGCACTATATAGTTTTCACTTTTTTCTTTAAAAGAAAAAACAAAACAGATCACATTTTGCTGAACACAAACACATCTAATAGTCCACAATAAAAAAAGTGACATCAATGCTTTTCAAGCCAACACAAAACTTATTCTGGAATAGTTTTTTTTTTCTCTCACATGAAATTATTTTTTTAAGCAAACAACTTTTTTTTAGTTCTTTTTTTTGTTTTGTTTTAAGTAAACCAATTCTAAGCTTGTCTTATCAACAAATAACATTAAGACCTTGAGACTCATGATGAGACCACAACTGAATCCACAGAAGCACCAACATGACACAGTTACAGTAACCTTTCTCCTGTACATTGAAACAGTATAAAATATAGGTAATTTCATGTGCATTAAACCATGGATTGTCTAACTGTGAGTCAGTTCAGCAAAAGGTGACACAAATAGGTAGCATTTGCCCCAAAACAGGGTAAATATTTTTCTTATACTAATCTACAAAAAGTGGTTCTATATATATATCTTAATGAGAAAGTGAGCCACCTAAAATGGCCTTATCAAAAACTTTACACTGCCTGAAAAATGTAAAAACTATTACAGACCTCTAGAGACTTAAAATCAGACAGTTTTTTTTTCTCAAACTGTTTTTGGAAGTAGTCTGTTAGAAACCAACATTCTGTGTCCCTGGACACATATTGCTATTGTCACCAGTGACCGGGAAGAATGCCAATCCCTGTGTAATACTTTCAAGTCTGTTTTATGAAAAAAAAAATAAGAAAAAAAACATTTTTGCCACAGGTTTTTTTCTATAATTTGTCTAATAATTTCAGTCTTGCATGAATGCAGCAATGTTTTTCACATTGACTTCCCAGAATTCATAGCTAGATGAGGTCACATGCAAATTTCAAAGGTCAAACTAGATCAAAGGTCAGTAGGAGAACCAAATATGATGTGAGGTCAGAAAGACATCAGAAACAATGACGGGACGATGGAACTTTTTTGAGACGCCACAGGGACATGCTAGGCAAACGGTGAACTAACGGGCATGAAGATGTCTAGGGAAAAAACAAGGAAGAGTAAAAAGTTACACAGAATCTACGCAGCAGCAACAAAATCACTTTCAAGGGTGCAGGAGAAAAACTAATGCAAATCTGAGGTCTTCAGGGAGTCTATGAGCCAGTCACATAATTTGCATTTCTTACACTCTTTTTCCACAGCACAATGAAACCCCAAGAGAATCCATCTGGAGAGAGTGAGAGGGGATGGATTCTGGGTGTTTGGGGTGAGGGACTAGCAAGGGACAGAGGAGAGGGTCCAGTCTGAACAAAGGTGACATATGGGGAAGTCAAGACAACTGAGCTGTAAACTAGGTAATGGAAATTACGAACAAAATAATCAGACAGATACAAACAACGAGAGGATAAAGCATGAACTTTAGGTCTAGGGTTCAACAGTGAGACAAAGCCCGTTCCTAGAACAATTCCTCTAGAGACTACTTCAGGAGGCGCTAGCTGGACAGAGAACTGCTCTTTAGGTACCCAATAAGTTAACAATAGGCAATAAATAACTTCCATTATTTCTGAGGCAGTAAAAATTTTGTATAAAAATAGAAATGCTTTTTTTACAAATAAAATTTACAGGCCTGTGGCTTTCTTTTTTATTTATGTATTATTTATGTATTTATTTATTATTAAATTTATCTTTCAAGAAACATCAAGTATTTTCACTCATTTTTATTTTATTTTTAAACCCTGTAGCTTTAAGAAACAGATCTCTAAATCTTTTTTTTACATTAATCCTTTCTAAAAACAAAAATAAAACAATAACAAAATAGACAACCAGTGTAATAATCTGACCAATAAATGTCATGTTTCTTTGAACCCTAAAATAAAATCCTACTTATATTAAAACAAACCAATGTAGTGGGAGGATGTTCTGTGGTGTTTTAAGTGCTTCTCCTGGCTTCTCCCTCTGCTAGGCCACCACGTTAACTCAACCGCAGGGCCTCTGAGGGGCGGGCGGGCAAGGAGGGGTGAGCTCTCCAGGCAGTGCTCTTGGGGCACCAGTGGTTTCAGAGTTAGAATTGCACATTAGTGTTTGCTTGCCTTTTCAAATCTCAAGATGTCATTTATTTGTTTATATGTTTTTCTTTTAAAAAGCAAAACAAAAAAATTTAAAAAGGAGTAAGGATATTCAAATTGCAAAACAAAGGAGAATACAGTGGCACAATTAGAGAAGGAATTTACTCAACAGAAACAAGGTAGCCCAAGTTTTAATTATGGCAAATTGGGTGGGGCATGAGTGGAAGGAATGGAGGCCTTATTGTAAAAATAACCGTCTCTCTTGGCAAAAGTTGGCATTGTGGTCCCTCCTCTGCCTTCCCTGTTGAGAACAGGCTGGCTCGTGGGACTTACCCTAAGAAAGCTAAAATAAGAGCAGGGAGCTTCTGGGGTTAGGATCAGTAAGGTTTGCTGTCATTTTTGGAGCGCTTCAGCTGCACCTTCAAGCGTTTCATGCCGATCTGAAAGCCGTTCATAGCCTGGATTGCAGCTTGCGCAGAGACTGGATTGTCATAGCTAACAAAACCTGGAAAACATAAAGGGGAAGGAGGTAGGGAGGTCAGGGTGAAGGGGAAGCCAAGCAGAAAATGGGACTGGCGGGGCTGGCCGGCATAGTGTGACTGCAAATGCTGAGAGGTGCCTGTCCCAGGACCTGAGCTGGGCTCTGCTAGGTTTAAGCTGTCCCATGCATGCACAGTGCATGTCTGTGGACAACACCGGTAATGCCCACTGGCAAGGAGTGAAAGAGCTAGTCAGAGGGCAGATTCTCCATAAAGGGCAAAAGCTCTCTCCAGAAAACTAAAGCTAAGTTGTTCTATGAACTTTCCCCCTCTTTTTGGTGATTTGAAGTATCCCTGTTTGGTATCCCTCCCCCTCCCTACTCCCCAGGATCCTTTGGAAAAACTCCTCAGAAAAGAGTAAGTACTATATATATTCATAGACAGAGCCTACAAAGGGCTGGGCTTTGGGATGAGTCAACCACTGAATTAAGTGAATTAGAATAATGTATACTAGCTTCTTAACATTTTAGAATTACTGTTCAGACAAACCCAGAGAAAAGTTACATGTCTTTCTTTTTGTATCAGGGCTTAATAATTGTTTCAACATATCCCAGTTATTTGTATCTGCAACAATAAGCCTCCACTCCGTCAGGGGGAGAGAGAGAGAAAGAGAGAGAGAGAGAGAGAGAGAGAGAGAGAGAGAGAGAGAGAGAGAGAGAGAGAGAGAGAGAGAGAAACAAATGATAGATATTTTGCACAGATTCAGAAGAGAATTCTAGCTGAGTTTGTCCTAACAGTGAACTGCGAGACCAGGCAGGCAAGTGGTGAGCTTATATGTACCTCCTGACTTTGAGTGGTGACAGAAAGCTACTCCATGGATTGAATTTTACTTTGAAACATCAGTAATTTGGAAGGTTCTGGTATTTTCACCTATCTACTACTATGAAGGTTTAAGACTAAAGAGAAAATTCTTTTACAAACCAGTGGAGGGGGCAAAGGACACGAACACACTTGAGCAGAATTCTCAGCTGATAAAAGTGGACACAAGGTATAAGGCAGGAAAGTTTCAGTAGGTAGGCCATATTGCAAAAACGGTTGTTTATGTTTCTATTAACTCCAATTCCCAGTAAAAGTAATCTCAAATCCAAGACTTTCGCCCTGATGTGACCTCTCCTTTCTCTTGGGGTCTTTTAGGTAGAAAGTGGCAAGATGATTAAAGAATGGAAATGGGTCAAGAGTGAGATGGATGGAAGGATGGGTTTATTACGATGAGCAACTCAGCAAACTGGGAGCTTAAGACATAGACTCGTTCACCAAGGAACTTTGGAGACAAAGCTTTTAAGACAAATTGAAAATATATCGGGGATTCTCACAGCTACAGATTATATTATCATGAACATATTGGTTCAGTAGTTTGAGGCCTGAGGATAGTATTTTCTCAAATCATGGACTACTGTTCCTTTCAGTCTCCAGATAAACTTAGGACAATTATGCAACTATGAAAAAATATGTCTGTCTAAACCTTGCCCAGGAAACCCTCCCAAAGGTAAGCTCTGGCTCTCTCATGCATGCCCCCTACATAACAGCTTAGTTTCCGTTTCACTCCTCAGCAACAAAGGGTTTCTATACAGTTCCCATAGCAGAGGTGGAGTGGGCTTGGGCTGACAGCCTTTCTCCTAGGGTAAAAACAATCACTGAAAATGGAGATGCACTAATTCTTCTAACCCTGAGGGTTAGGCTGTCCTGGATGGGGAAAGACCTTAGCAGCAGAGATGCAGAACCAAAACACTATCTACCAGCCAGCCAGATCAAGTCTGAACTTCTGGCTCTCTGAGAACTACTCTACCTTAGACAGTTTTCTTTGTAACACATACAACCCTATTTCTTTTTGCTCATATCTTATTTTATAAAATGTACCACCTCCCACAATATGAATTATTAAACTGTAGGAGTGATATCAACAAACTGTTGGATGCACACTGAGCCAGAGCTTGCTAAACAAGGCAATGAATATTTTGAATTCTTAACATCTTTGTGGATAAATCAGTTTGAAAAATAAGGAGGCCATGGATTTAACAAATTTTGTCCTTGTCATACAGAAACACTGGGGCAGGAATTTTCATTACTCTGTTATAGGACCATGTGAGGCGAGAACAGATGCTCCTTCTGAACCCCAAGGGTGCAAGCCTGAGAGCTAGGTATGTTGTAGTGTTTGATGAACACCTACATAGTCTTGTGCTCTGGCCTGTGCACAAAGCCCTAGCCAACCTTACAATCCAAGCTTATCATAATGCTTTGTTCTCTGTGGCCATGGGACACTCTACAGAGATGCGCTGTGGCAGCAACCTGGCCATATCCTGCTTATGAGTGTGTATATTTGTAAGCTAAAGATTGAGTAGCAAGCCCTGATACAGTGTTTCAGCTATCTGAGACTGTAGGAGTAAGGGGTTAGTGGTAGAGTGTTAACAGTGGTCATCTGTAGCAGTACAGACTGAAAATTCACAGCTTCATCTGCAGGGCTTGAAGAAACAACTACTGTTCTATGGTGAGGAAGAATCAGATATATAGGAAGATACTTTAATACTACAGTATAGAATATTATCTAACATAAAGGAATGTCCCCTTTTATACAGCACTTCCCCCTTTTCTGATTAAATAACTTTGCCCAAATCTGTTTACATGCAGCTAGAAAGTCAGGAGTCACCACCACAAGGAAGGCCCTATCCTGACTCCTGACTGGGAAACCTGCAATATTTAGCTAGGTTTCTTTTGCATACCAAAGCACTTGCTCAGATTGGTCTGTTTGTCAATGAAGACTTTAGCAGAGATAACATTTCCAAAGGGCATGAACATCTGCAGAATGTCCTGGTCTCCAAACTCCTGTGGAAGGTGGTAAATAAAGAGGTTTGCCCCCTCTGGACCTAAAGAGGAAGAAAAAATCAGAGTAAGGTATCCCCCAAGTCTTAGTCCCCAAAGCCTCTTAGGAATACTTTAGTAATAGGTAGGTCAGCCATTTGGCTTTTTCTTATAAAGAATAAGCAGATGGAGAATTTTAAGTGCCAGCACGATGTTTAGGAAAACACTTCTCCTCTAACATGTTCTAATTGGTGGCAGGCATGTGGTGGGGAGGAGGGCTTCTTTTTCACAGAGAATCCCTGGCTCACTTTAGCTGCTCATCAGCCTCATCTCCATGGTGTGAAGGTGGCAGCAGTGGGCAGGACAGGAATAGGATTTAGGCATGGGCTACTCCTGGGTGACCATGCTTTATGTGTAGACTATCTCCTGAAGTGGAGGAGAATGTTCTTTGCATTTTAAGCAAATTGCAGCAATTTAGAATAATGAATACAAAACAACAAAGCTGCTCAGATATCTCCATCATTTGCCCGGTTATTCAGCCAGTTCTGATTTGGCAAATCTGTGCGCACACACGGTAATAATCATCTTTATTAGGATGACTGGCAGGGAGTTAACAACTGGGGGAAAGGTAGCTAGAATCTTACAATTTTGACAGGTAATTAGACTTGAGTAAGTACAGTGGACCCAAGAGTTTCTCCAAGACTGACTTAAACACAGCCTTTCCCTTTCCATGCAAATTCCAAAAACCAAGGGGGAAGGGAGAAGGTCTTTTTAGCTATAATGTTGGAAAGCTAATTGTCTTAAGTTTCTCACTGAACTCAAGACTCACCAATAAAAGAGTTGTATGGAAGTTAAAAGAATGAGAAGAAGGAAACCAGATGCATTGGACAGAGAGAGGATAAAGGTGGGATACTTCTTGGATGCTGGTAAGATACTCACAGAACTGGGGAAGTGATTTCTGTACCCAGGGGATGTGCCTGCCTATTCCATGTGGAGATCTGTGGCCAGGATCCTGTGAGTTCCCTACAGAACTCTTACAGTGGGGAATGGTATCCATGTGTGTGGACATGAGGGATATGAGGATTAGAAAGAACTTGATGAAAATAAGTGAACTGGCACATCTTTGCTCCCAGAAAAATTAATGAACAAAGTGCCATAAAGAATGAGACTTTACTGAAGCCATAGATGTAGTTACTTCTTCTTTACTTAAAAACATGTCTGTGTCGGGCAGTGGTGGCGCACGCCTTTAATTCCAGCACTTGGAAGGTAGAGACATGTGGATCTCTGCAAGTTTGAGGACAGTCTGGTCTACAGAGTGAGTTCCAGGACAGTAAGGACTGTTAAACAGAGGAACCCTGTCTCAAAAACAAACAAACAAACAAAGAACCAAAACCCAAAAACACTTTGTCTGTATTACTATATTGCTTACAGAGTCTATGGATATTTCTCTAATCTAGCTCAAGGGATGCTTGCTTTAAAGGAAGACAACTATAGTTGACACTGCTCCTTAACTGTTTTCTGGTCCTAATATGGATAGATGTAAAAACTCAAATGCTGAAAACAGGTGTGCTATGCTAAGTGCTACTGTACTATGTGTTTTCTTAGTCACAGGCATACTGGCCAAATGTGTATCCCAGATTTAGTGTGCCTTTTAAACAAAAGATTTATGTGGCTCAATTTGTATTGTAAGGAATGCTGCTACTCCTGAAGCATGAGCAATAAGCAAAATTGTAATGAACAATATGGACTATGTGTACCTGAATGATCCTGGGAATCCAGAATGCTATCTACATTCTGATTCTGTCCATGTCAGACAGGGGGAGACCATGAACAGTGAGACAGACAAAAAGAGGTATTGGTTCCTTTGTTTATTATTTTCCCAGGAACAATTATCAACGTCTTCTTAATCCCCCTCCTCTGCCATGCATGCCACTATCAAGAAGCAGTTTGATTTTTTTTTTTTTTTTTTTTTTGGAGACAGGGTTTTTCTGCATGGTTCTGGCTGTCCTGGAATTTACTCTGTGGACCAGGTGACCTCAAACTCACAGAGATCCACCTGCCTCTACCTTCCTGAGTGCTGGGATTAAAAATATGCACCACCACCACCTGGCAGCAGTTTGATCTTTTAAACCTCCTGATCTGAGATTTAAAAAAAGTTTCATATAGAAAAACATTCACTGTATGCAAATGATATAGCTGATATAAATTCAAACACACACACACACACACACACACACACACACACACAGACACCCCTAGATCTCTAAAAGTAATTAAAAACCTGTTCACAACTCACTCTTTGTCTACTTTCTCCTAGCATAACACCTCAACTGATAGTTGTGTTATATTACTGGGCCCTACATGTTGGTTGTTGTATTCTGTATTTCTCATAGGGTGCCTGATGAAACACAAAACCCCAAGGCCCAGAGGCAACTATTTTCTAGAACAAAGCTACACTAGACCACAAGTGCCGATTGGCCTCTTGTTGGGTTCCTGGGGGTCCTAACTATGTGTGTACAAAACTTGTCTCTTGTTAAGGAAAGGAGATGGGAATGTATGAGAGTAGCCCAGAGGATGCTCACAATGGCATGAAAAGTGATTGGCTTTCCTGATATTTAGGCTCAATAGAAATTCTACAATCCTTCAGAAAATTAGCTATGGAAACATTAATTTAAATCATTTCTTTGCCAAGTTCAAGTGGCTCATTTTCCAGTGGTGGAAAAATATACCAGAGTTCATGACTAAATAGTTCAGGGTATGTTTCAACTCTAACTAAAGGTCAGACCAAGGACAAGTTGCAGAACAGAAATCTCAAAGTCTGCTGATTAGTAAACCTGTTCTTTCCCTTCATTTTAAACTAATGGCAGATGGATGATATTCTTGAGCTAGAGGAACAGGGTGACAAGATGACCAAGAGAGGTATGAGAAGGTAAGAGATGCGGGTTGGGGCAGGGAAAAACAAACCAAACCAATGAAATGAACAAACCAAAAGCTATGACTATTACCAAAAAATAAAGAGCCCTAAAGCATATCCTTGGTAGCCAACATCCCTGAATTAGGATTAGGATGTGGTGATCATGACCTCCAGTCCTTACAAGTCAAAGAAAAGCAGCTTACAGCAGTGGGCTGGGAGAAGTCATTTAGAAAAATACTATTATAGGGCCCAGACTTTAACAATTAAATTTTTATCCTTAGTGGCAGCTTTATATCTGAGCGACACAAATTATACTGTCCTGTAATGCCATGCTGGATAATGTAGATCCAGCGTTCTCCGGAACCACGTAAGGACTTAGTTCTCTCCCATGCTCCTTCTCACACTGGCTACAGGAACTAAACAAAGATAGGCTTTCCAGGGAAGACCCGTGGTGCGCACGATGTGGGGTCCCTTTCAAACACCCAGGGGGACACAGGTGTCCAAACAGTTGTGCACACTTGAATACCTATAGAAAGATGCAGTCATAGCTCAGAGGAAAGAGCTGAGGAGTAACTTAAGTCTCATGTATTTCTTTTCTTTATTCATGATAGCTGTGCTATTTGTCAAAGAAAAATTTATTTTCTATTTTCAAGTTGTATCTCCTTAAAATCCTAATTTTGTAAAGTGAAACTGATACCACTTGCAGATCTTTAAATTAATATCCAAGCAAAAGTCATTTGTAACTATACAGTATGGGTAAAAGGGAAAAAAAATCAACCAAACAAAAATTCTTCTCTGATGTACCTTTTCTCATATTCTGAACAAGTCAAAAATAAAACAGCACATTGCTGACTGCTTTAAAGCAACTTCAGTTAATAAAGAAGTTAAAACAGTGGAGTGTGGTAGCGTACAAGTGTAATGGTAACCTAGCAACGGTGAGGTGGAGCCAATAAAGGCTGGCACAAATTCAAGGGCAGCCTGGGCTGTAGGATGAGACCCTACCTCAACAAAATAACCAACCAATAAAGCAAAAGAATGAAAAGGAAGGACAAGCTATCCTCATTTGAACAAGGCCATATACCATTTTATAATTAGCTTTAGTTTATTCTTAGGATTACCCTGCCTTATTGAACCTATCACTTACTTTCTTTCTCAGAAGACATCCTTCCTATACAGGAAACTGAATCATTTCTAACTGTGGATTCCGTCATCACGTCATTAGTCGGAGCCTATTGCTTACTGAGAGGCAGCTACGCCACTTCAAGGGACGTGGACACTAAGAAGCCGGGGAATTCAGGAGAGAAGTTCTTCCCCGACACCAGACTGCATCAGATGGCCCTCTCACTAGGAGTTTCTGTGTGAGGAGAGACTGAGTTCATGCTGACTGGGAAGAGGATGTACTAGGCATTTTTGATGGTAGCAACTAGTAAATCATTTCCTGTAGGCACCTGATGGATGAGAACTTCTTAAGGGATTCGTGAGAAACTGAGGAAAACGTAAGATGAACAGAGACTGTGATAAATGGCTCATGCTTGAGACTTTTTTCTTGTAACATGAATACTAGAAATTAAGCCGGCGATTTCTCTTAAGACACTGGTTTACATCAGCGTCTTCTGGGCGTGTTCTAGAGGCAAATGCAGCTCTGGCTGGCCCCGCCAGGCCCTGGGGTGCGGATCGATACCTACCTTCCTTCTGGCTGCCTGCAGCACTCTGCTGTTGCAGCAAGCTCTGGCTGTACAAAGTGGGCAGTGCAGCTGCCGCGTACTGCTGAATTCCTGAGTAGGCCTGGGTGAGGGCGTCCATGGTGCCAGCCGTGCCATTCGTCAAGCCTGTGGCGCCAAGTCCTCCATTCAGAGCCGCCATACCTGAGAGCATTTGAGCAACTTTACAAAAAACCCAACAATAGAGAAGAGAAATAGCACTTATTCATTAGTGCTTTCCAAAGGAAGTCAGAGAATCATTTGACACAGTACAACAGCTAGTGCATGCAGCTAGCACACCAATTAAACGCACATAAAGTCAAAAACAATACATATGAAGAAAGAAATCAAAATAAGGTGGAGAAAAAAATTAAGCAATGATAATTCTCCCTCCCTTTGCCAGTGATAAAAATGCAATGAGGCCCTGAAGTCAGACAGAATCACTCCATGCAGTGTGCTACTGGCAAGAACCACTGCTACCTTTCTGAAATATGTACCTTTTGTTTCTTAGATCTTGGAAGCATGTGGAAAAGAAAAAAACAACCAACCAAAACCAAACCAAACCAAACCAAACCATTAGCTTATCATATCTGTATGCTGCTGTCCACTGACTATAGGTTCTTAGGGGGCCACAGGTCTTTCAGGAAACTTGAGGGCAAAGAGAAACCTTTTACATTCAAGCTGTGTGATTAGGAAGAGGCAGAGCAGACATGATCTTAGGTGTGCACCTCAGTGAGTCAGCAGTACCATCAAAGTGACTTCCTAAACAGTCAAAGGATGTGAGGGCCTGGGACCTCAGGAATACATCACCTAGCTGGTTCAGAGCTGAGAAACAGGACAGTTCAAGCTACTCACAGCCTATGAAAGGCACACTGCACATGCTCACGGATAGTAATCCATGTTCTCCAGTGAACTGGAGAGACACTGTCGATGAGCTGGATTCTGGCAGCAGCCTGGGGATCTGAGTGTAGACCAGGGTGTGATTCTGTCCTGGGGTCTTGGCTGCTGACTGTCATTTTCTTGAACATTAAGTTAAAACAGAGTATGCTTCATGGAGTATGAACTTTCACATGAACACAGGAAATGGAATAGGAAACACAATTGCCTTTGGTTTCTTTTTAAAAGATCTGTTTCTGAGAACAACTTACTGGAAATCACACTAATCTTGATGGTAAGGGAGGATAGCTGCTATAGGATGCTGGCAAAGGGTGCAGAGAAATCACTTAACACCCTGTCAGGGTCACTACCTGCCACACAGGAAGAAAAGAGGGCAGGAGATGTCTTATTTACACCAGATGTGTGTATACTCCTTGAACAACGTCATCTCTTCAGACATGAAACTGACCAGGACTTAGTAGCAGAGGACTCTCCTAGTGCTTTCGGTTTGGGTTTCCTATTGTGGGGCCTGAAGACACTGGACTGGGCCTTACACAGTAGTACAACATATAGCATCTTCGTAGAGGCTGGGGAAAGAAAAGTCTGAAAGCCTCAAGAATGAAATACGAGCACTTGGAGAAAGGGAGTAATTTCAAGTCATTCAGCAAGTACAGAGTAAGTTAGGAGGCACTGGCCAGAAGGGGATCTGCTGCACCTGCTCTGGGTTCCTATTATGAAGTCTATTCTCTTCTATTCCACTAATGCAAATAAGCACTGTTACAGAGCTTAGAGATAGTTTGTCCTCCTAATTACTCCAAACGATCCCTCAGATACCAACTAATCATATTCACCTCGCTGTTCCTTTCCTCCACACTCATCCCTATTGTTATGGCTGCCAAAGAACTGGAATTTTCTTTTTCCCTTTTGGTTATGTTTTATCCTTACTGCTTAGTATGTGTGTGATACTTCTGAGAGGCCCAAAGGAGTGTGTGAGACAACTTGGAACAACTGATTCTTTCAGTTCCCAACAGATGTTAGGGATACAGGCCATTAAGCTGTGGACTCAATTCCTTTATAGGAGGGAATTCTGAAAGGAAATTGCTCTTCTGCCCCAGGCTGTATGGTTTCCTGTGCACACAGACCCTTTGAAACTGGTTTCCCAGCTGCCTGGCATGTGCTGAAGCCTAAGTCACACTCTAACGAGTATCTCCAAACGACCTGTCACTCCACTGCAGCTTGTCTGCTGAGGGTTGTGCAGTTGCCATACAAGGGCTCTACTTAGTCTGCAGCTTTGAATTCTCCCTCCTTTAGTCATTTTCTACCCCTTAAAACAGAAACAGAATGAACGTCATACTCTTAAAATACTGGAAGATTTCATGACTAAATAGAGTATTCTGGGTAGTATGTTGTCACGACTGGTTGTTTTCCTACACTGTACTCCAACCCTAACCTACTTTCTGGAAGCTCTGCTTGCTTCTACTGCTGCTGTGTACGTGGAGGAAAACGTCTAGCCATATGTGCTTGAGGATGGCTATAGGGAGGCAGGAGGTAGCTGGAGTACAGATGCCAAGATCAGGGAAACTGGTCAGGGACTTGTGCAAATAAGAGAGCCACAGTTTGGTCTCCTCAGCCTAAAGCTTCCCTCTTCTAGAATATAACCATATTCTTGAATAAAAATAGGGGAGGGGTAAAAAAGCTCTTTCAAATACAAATGCATTGAGAATATTTGTACTATTTTGGAATATCTGGAGGCTGGGCATTGGCCAGATTCAGGGAGTAACAGGTAAATGACCACACACAAGCATCTGAAGAACCATCCGAGGAGGATTTCAATTTCTGAGAGCAATTCTTATGAATTACCTGATGTTATTCTACATTAAATAGTCGTGGTACCAAAGTTAACACTTAACAGCTCGGCTGCTGGCATCTGATTACCTCTAAAAGCCTTGGACAATAGAAGCAGTGATTTGAAGAAAGTTTAGTTGAATAAAATATTTCAGTTATTTCAATTTAAAAGAATAGGGCTTTTCTTTGACAAAGCTACGTGGACCAGCTCTTTCCTACTCTTCATCTAAATTCTCATATATGCTATTTAGACAAAAAGGATGGATAACATGATGGGCATGACCAACCTCTGTAAGGGAAGTCTGGGTAGCTGGCCTGCCAGTTAGGAGGTATGCAGCCTGATTACTCAGTCTTTTACATTTACTTTTCAGACCCCAGTTAGCTAAGATGACAGCCACCCACATTATTTTTGTGAGCACCATGGATACGGTACAGAAAAGCAGAAGTGGAAGGAGTGTGCCAGGAGCACATTTATTTGCAGGTCACTCTTCTAGGAGATAGAACACATAAATAAGAGAGAAAAAGTAAGGGATTTATTTGAACAGGTGTATTATCTACTGACTGGTAAATTTTCCTTTGATTAGATGAGGTGTAGTCTGCAGAGCTACACCTTAATAAATGAGGATCTGGGAAATATCTGGAATTAGGGAAGATGGATATCGATTTAGTTACAGTTGCACTTCCATGTTTGCCTGTGTTGGTAAGATCACACATGCAAATGTGTTTGGTTGTGCTCTGGTATGGAATGACGTTCATCTTCAGAAATTGCTAGCTGACAGATTAAAGCGGTAATCCCACAGTGTAAATAAGAGCAATGTAGCTAGGGTAATGTGCTCAGTGCCTCTCTTCTTTTCTTCACAAAAAACGAATTTCAAAACTACTCTTCACCAAGTGTTTATGGCTAGTTACCGGAAAATAGCCATATTTTCAGACAACATATGGGAGAACATAATTTAAACAAATAAAGGAAGGATGCCATTTCACCTAGATTTAGAAATATCCAATCAGAGGCTCTTGGGTAGATATATCTGCACAAAGCATTTTTCATCTTAATTTAATTTAGATGTTAATATAGAAAACATACCAATGGAATCCTTAAACTACCCAGATGAAGGATCTGAATGACTCATGTTCTTTTCCATCTTGCTGACTCTAGCTTTACTATTAGAGACTGAACTTTTATTTAGTTTCAACTCATTAACAAATAAGGGAAAGGAAAGGAGAGGGCTTTCAAACAGTTTAACCTAGCAACTTATCTATGAACCCTTTCAGAGAGGCACTGGCAGGAAAAAGGATCAAGTCCAGGCCAAGAGGCATCATCTTCCTACTTTCTTTCTGCTGCTTTGTTCATAGAGAAGACCTGATTCTGTTCAGAAAACCAGAATCCTCTTATCACTGTACCCACAATACACACAGTAACCATTCCTGGTGCAGAGTTGGGCAGGAAACAATGCACAAGCTGCCATTAACTGTTTTAGGAGCTGACTGTCTATAAAGTATTTCTTGATTGCCTTGAGAAAATTATCTGCAACAGGTTTCATCATAATTTCTGTTGAGGAGAATGAACCAAGAGGATATTCTACCCTATAAGAATTTCCCTTTGTATTTAATCTGAGACAAATATTAAAGTTGATGCTGAGGCTATAGAAGAGGTTTGCACTAGTAATGCTTAGCAATCAAGAAAGAACACATTTTTATTTGTATACAATTTTTGTTAAGTTAAACATTTTCTTCCTGGTTCACTCTGACTGGTAGGCAGGGATATGTGAAATTAAAACCATTGTTTCTTAACTTGTCAAGAACTATGCAGATTTCTATTAACCCAACTGCAAACAATGAAGTCAGGAACCCAAACTGAAACTGTTGTCCTTGCCAGAGCAAACTTTGTGTAGCATATGACCCCACACAAGGACTTATATGGTTTCTCATCATTCAATGATGTTCCCCCTGACTCCTCACAATGAAGATGGGAAAAGCTTAGCAACACAAAACAAAGCAAGTGCAGAGGCACAAGACATGGACAAGAGACACACAGCAGTCATGAGCACGTGCTGAGGAGGACAACCATTCCCACTGGCCTGTTACTCTGCAGACCAAGGACAGGCTGGCGATCAAATCAAAGTCCTTGTTTGAGGGGAACTAGGTCCTGGGGCAAGAGAAGCAGCATGAGGGATGTATGCACACACACATCCGAAACCCAGGTGAAGGGCAAGTGGGCTGGCACTGCTGCAGGACAAGGTCAAAAAGAGGAGCCGCACCAGAAACAGGACTCAGACCTCGAGGCTCCTAGGAGGCTGCTGGAAAATGTAAAAGCTGGAGGCAGTTTTAACTGGAATAAAACATTCTGGCTGTCACAGGGTTACCAGGCCATGTGCTAAATGCTAATTCAGAGCCATCACTTGTGGAAGAAAACATTATTTTTCCTTTATGGTCAGGTAAAACTCAGTCTATTTTTTTAAAACTTCCCTAGAGCATCCAAAGAAAAGACTTAATAAAACCTGAACATTATCTACTTATTAAAATATGGTTTATTTTCTTACTGGGATTATAGAAGTTAATCTTTATGTGGATATATTTTAGAGTTTAAACTCTTTTGTTATATTTATTTTGTGTGTGTGTGTGTGTGTGTGTGTGTGTGTGTGTGTGTGAGGGAAGGAGGGAGGGAGGGAGGGAGAGAGGGAGGGGGAGAGAGAGAGAGAGAAAGAGAGAGAGAGAGAGAGAGAGAGAGAGAGAGAGAAGGGATATGTGATGTGGCGGTATGCTTGTGGAGGTCACAGGACAACTTGTCTGAGTGGGTTCCCAGGGGTTGAACTCAGTTCATCAGGCTTGGCAGCAAGCATCCTTACCTGCCAAGTCATCATGCTGGTCCAACTGTAAATTATTACTTTTTGAACTTTTAAATATAACTTAGGATTTTTGATTTAAAATAATTGTGGTCTGATCACTTGATATAAAACAGTTTACTATTTAATAAATCATGACCTAAAGTGAGGTAAATAGCCAGGGCCCACTTACTACAAATGTAAGCAGGCAAGTATCAGGTTGCTTGGGCAGTCTGGCAGACAACTAGGTTCACAATGCAGAAACTGTTAGCTGTTCTGGGCCTCCAGGGCAACCAGGGTGACCAAATGGATGGAAAGGTAAATTATATGTCCTCTTTATGGCTGAGGCTCAGTTTCTCCAGTGCAGAAGCCCACCCAAACCTGATCCTCCAGTGTGACTCATCCTCAGGCCTGGGAACTATTCCACATGCATCTGAATAACTGAACAGTTAGCTGTGTGGGACAGAGGCTAGCATCCTTTCTAAACGGGGCAGTTTGTTTCAGAATCAAGGGTAATTTGCTAACCTATTTGCTAATCCTGTGCTGTCTGCCACAGTAAAATGACACCCTTTACAGTCACTACTGGAGAGGTGCTCACATCTCCAGGCTCTTAATGAAGACAGTTCTCTTTCTAGCTGTAGCTCCTTGACACTCAGTTGCATTTCTGGCTTTCCAAGGACTAGTTTTTTGCTCTCACACTTATCTGGAATTCTTGATTTTTCAAGCTGGAGGGCACCTTTAATATCACTTGACCCAGAATTTTCAATTTTCCCATGGAGACTAGGCCAGAGAGGGAGCTGTGATTTGCCTGAGCTCTTACAGTTGACTGGCAGTCGAGTAGGATATACGCTACCCAACTTCCACGCCATTAACTTTTCTATTATAACACCCTGCCTTGCAGTATGGCTGAGAAAATAAAAAACCAAACCAAATTCCTTGGAACCTGAAACTATCTGTCAAACTACAGCAATCTGAGGATTCAAACTTATATTACACACTGGAAAGAGGCTGGGGTGGGATGTGGTTGGGTTTATTTTGAGATAAAATCAAAGGGGCAAGTTTTTGCCTATTGAACCATGCGCTCCTCCATCCCAAGTTTTAGTTCTCCCCATTTCATAGCCTTTTTGGTCAATTCTGGTTGACCATGTTCTGGAGAATTTAGGGGAAGGCTGTCCACCAGAGCAGCAAATACTCACTGTTTACGGTACCTGCTAGTGCATTAATATTATTCAATCCGACAGTGGCTCCAGCCAATCCTTGGAGAGTTCCAAGAGAGGTCAAGGAATTCATGGCTGCACCAGCAGTAGAATTGGGGGTTGAAGCAGCCACTGCAAAAGAGAGAAAGGGAAAGAGAAAGCACAAGGTGAGAGCCAGATAGAACGGAAAAAAGTCTGTTGTCACTATACAGGCTAACCGTGGAGTCTCTTAAACACCACAGACCTGTGATTTTTCCTTAAATATTCTCTGTAAAGATAAATGGAACTGTACATGTAGGGCCTTTAGCACTTAGGGTTGGTGACTGAAGAGATCACATGGTGGGTTGGGTTTGCAGCTCAGTGTTCCTCAGCCTCATTGAGCATTCAGTCTCTACCCTAGCTATGGTCTGCCTCCATCTGTTTTGCCAGCATAAAGAGTATGCTGCTTGCTGTTGCCTGGGAAAAAAATTGTGAATGACAACCCTGCAAGTCTAGATTATACTCTCAAATTTATATTTCGTGCTATTTTGCTCACCAAACCTTCTTTAACTGTATCTAAAATGCTCTTAGATTTATAGTCTCTGTATGTTACGTTATAATTTACATTTCTAGCAGCATCAGTATGGTCATTGCAATAATCAATTGCTATTCAAATTTTTAAAACCCCTTAAGCTTCTTGAACATACTGGTTTCATTTCCTTTCTGTAAATGTGCTAATAATTCTAATTCTGAGACCACAGATTGATCTAAATATATTGTTCAACTCTGACTGCTGTTTAGTTTTTAAAAGATTTGTTTTTACTGCTTATTTATTTATATACTTATGTGAGTATATGTGCATATGTATTTTGGTGTCTGCTGGGACCAGAAGAGGGAGTTAGATCCCATGGAGCTGGAGTTACAAGCATTTGTAACTCACCTAACACGGGTACTGGTATTCAAAGCCCAGTCCTCATGTTAGAGCATTGAAGACTCTTACTTGCTGAGTCATTTCCAGCCCCTGATTCCTACTTTTGGTCCTTGGTTTAACTGTATTTTATGATTTTTGAATGAGAGATTTAATAATATTTAATATTTGTGAAAAATTATCTCTGGAAATATTTGAGGTCTGGGTTGAAGATGGATCTTTTAAGGGATGATTTCCATTTGATTACATAAGGTGTTAAAGGAAAAGGCGAACTAGAGACCTTTTTGAAATGCTTGAGGTCTTGAGCAAGCACGAAGGCCTGTTCACTACTATAAGTTCTCAGAGCAAAGTATCTCTGAGAAGGGCTCTTCTCAGCACTGAGTTCATCCCACACTGACAGTTCAGCCTTTCGGGGTTGCAGAGGTGTACTGAGATGGTCTCCTACCTCAGGCAGGCCACAAACTTCTTGTATTCTTTATGCACCAGGAGCCTTTGAAACTTTATACTCAAAATTTTTCTAATTCACCAAATGCCCCTAAATGTGGAAGCTTATTTCATTGTGTTACTTCCTGGGTTTGCCTTATTTAACCACTCATTCCTAAGCTTTCTAGTAATTTACTACTTAGTGATGTGATTAAAATACAAACAACAATATCTTAGTATTCTCTTCCAGTGGAAATTTTTTCTGATGACTGAGTTCACCTAAATTATAACTATTTGCACATTTCCCATGGACTCTATCTGGTGATATCCTACATGTAAAAGTCCCTATCAGATTATGCCAGCAGATAAGGTGGAAAAACTATTCATGGTACACATCTGAATTCTAAACCAGCAAAGTACTGAAAAACAAAACAAAGCCCGAGTCTGAGTGGCGTGAGTGCAGAGCTGAGAGGGAATGTAAGGACCTGTGGCCTCTCCTCCGTGAAGGGAATGCATCAGTTACCACCTCTAGAAAGTGTTCTAACAAAAGAACTCTATTTTCCCTTCTCTAGGAAAATGTATAAATCTCCATAAGAACTCACGAGTCTACAATAGGTTCCCTTCCCTGGGTGTCTCAGTATCTCCCTGAAGATGAGTTTAACAGAAACTTGCCTGAGACCAAGGAAGTGGGGCTCTCTTCCTGACAGGTCCAAACCTAGTACCACGGTTCCTTCAGGGAAGAGAAGACTTTGCTATTTCTAATTACCCCATTCTTCTCTTCCCCTCTGTTCTGTATTGTACAAATTATATTCCAAGTCATGAAGAATGGAGGCCTTTTCTATAAACAACTTGCTGGGAGAAATCAGGCTTCAATTACTTCCACACTACCAAATATACAGGCTAGAAGTCTGTGCTAGAAAAGGCAAGTGAAGAAGAGTGTAACCTCCCTCGCACAGAAACTCTTCTTAAGAGCAGAGGTGCCACTAGAAGAAAATCAAAGCCATTGCTCCCATACCAGCTATGAAACAATGAGACAGAGCTTCTGTCTAGAGTGTGAGACAGGGTAAGAACACAGGTTCTTTTAAAGGGGACACTTTATTTGAAAGAGATGGGAAAATGTAAGCTATCGTTAACAAAAATGTAGCTGGTAAGCAATTTTAGGAGTGGGCTGATAGTTCATAGCTGGTGAAGCAGTCAGAAAGACTGCTAAGGGATATCTTCCTGTGGTCAGGGCTTGCCTCATGGATTAGTTCAAAGATGACCCCTACAACGGCCTGGCTTTAATCAGATCAGACTTTGGTGTCTATGAGCAAAAAACCCTAGAAATGTATTAAGGCTAACACTGGGTATGATGACAACAGAGAGATATATCAGCTAGAGACCTAACATCAGGCACATAAGCAACAGAGGAGAAATATTTAAAGAAAGAAAGAAAGAAAAACAATTGTCACTCATAGCCCAAGGTTATGCCTTTTGAATGAAGATATCAAGGGCACCATGTCAGAGCAATATTCTTTACTACACTAATCTTGCTAAGTTGCTAAGCAAATAAACAATGAAGAAGTCAGTCTGGGAGTGAATGAGGAGAAACAGGACGAGATTTGCTTTATTTAAGATCCTCAGTTGTTAAAAAAATCATAATAATAAGCCAAGAAATAAGATGTGATTCATATAGAGCAAAGGAGTAGATAACAGAGACCCAGATATTAAGACTTAGCAGGTAGAGAAATCAAAGAAGGTATTAAAAAGATACTCAACTAGAGGAAATCCTGCTTAAAGAATGGAAGAAAGGCATGATTTATTTATAAATACAAATATTCAGAAGAACAGAGAGGAAAATAAAAATAAAAAGTAAACACAACACTAAAGGAATGTGGCACAGAGTTGAACACACTAACATATATGTAAAGCATAAGGCAAGGGGTGATAGTGGAGACTAGAAAAATGTCCCTTAGGAAGGTGGAAAAGACAAGATCTCCTGAGTAAATTGGGAGCGTGAGGGTCACAGAAAAGGGTAGAAAGGGAGAAGGGAGGAAGGGAGAGGAGTGGAGAAAAAAGTACAGCTCAATAAAAAGAAAAAAGAAAAACTGTTCCAAAGCACGATGACTAATGATTTCCCAAATTTGATTAGAGACATTGACACAATGAACCAATTCTAAGTATGATAAACTACTATGTCACAAAGAGACCCAGATCCAGATATATGAAAATACAGATGTTGAAGGTCAATGAGCAAGAGGAATTTCTAAAAGTAGCAAAAGAAAAAACCATCATACAAGGGATTCAGGTAAGATGCACAGTCGACTTCTCAGCAGAGTCAATGCATTTACTATGGAACATACTCAGTAACAGGGAAACACTAAGTGCCAACTACAATTATATTCAGAAAAATTATCTTCCAAAAATGGGAGAAACAATTTCCAGATTAAAAAGAATCAAACAACAAAAAAACCATTACTTCATAGGTATCAGATCTGCCTCATAAGAAATAATAAAATTCTTTAGGTTTATAACAAGAGATCTTAGACAGGTATCAACACACATACATAGTGTACGTAATTACATATTATAAAGTATAATAGCTCTTAACTCTCATCTCAAATAAGTTGACTAAAATGTATATAACAGCATTAGGTATGCTGTATAAGAAATATAATGTATTTGAGAATATTCAAACAAAGGAGGAGGATGTAGGAAAATTCTATCAGAACAAGAAATGCAGATCTTGAGAATGAAGAGAACTAGAAATTGTAAATAAAGTTATAAATACCCTATAAATATTAAGATTTACTACTTGCTCTCCTTTATTCAGTTTCTTTAAAAGATGTAAGATTATATAAAGTAATTATGATATGTTGTTAGGTTTTTAACATACTGCTTATATAAAAGACACCTGAAATGCCAGAAGGGAAGGAATTATATAGGAGGAACATTTTTTTATCTTACTGAAATGAAGACAATAAATTAGAAGTATGTTCTGATAATTTAATCATTAAAATAAGAAAATAAAATATGAAAGATTAGTAAGGAAATTAACATTTTGTATTAGTAAACATTCACTTAATTATAATAAAACTATAAAAGAAGACTAGAGAAACAGGCCATGTGACAAAAAAGCAAAAGCAAAGGACACACCCCAACTCAACCTTATTTATAGAAGTGTTAATATGGAAAGGGAGGTATGGCCAGACTGTACTTAACAAAAATTTCCAGCTGAGATTTAACTATGGTAAGTAAGGAGGTGCACTTAAGATTCAGAAACAAATAACTTGAAAAAATACAGATTCTCCTTGACTTCCAACAGAACAATGAGCACATTCAAAATGGGAAATATCGTAAGTTGGAAATGTATTTGCTACACCATCCTACTGAACATTCCATTTCCGTAACACAGTAAGAGACCTGATGTTTCTCCTCGTGACTGAGACTGACTGGCCCTATCATTCACTGCTGCTGCCTACATGGGAAACACTGAACCCACATATCACTAGCTCAGGAGAAGATCACAGTTCAAACTTGGAAGTATAGTTCCCACTGACACATATTGCTTTCATTCCATTCTAAAGGGGAAAAACCAGAAGTGGACCCATAAGTCTGTTAAAGGATAGAAAATACATACATTGCCAACAGCAGCTATAAGAAGATATATTGGCTAGAGTAGTAAGAGACTAATATAGGACAACTCTGAAGAGAAAAACATTGGCCTAATCTCTTGCATTTCACAAAACCTGTATTTCATCAGGGTCAAAGAAAATGAGAGGGAATTTGTCCTGATGAATGCGGCCAGTACAGTAGTAACTCAAATGTCTAGCAGAAGACTGATTTTACTTAAGCTTGAGTTTTCTGTCCTCACACTCTTCAGAGCAAAGAGAAGTGAATGGAAAATAGGCTGAGGCATGGGATAATCCTCACACAGTTCAGGAAATGAACAGAAACCAAAGCTGGAGGAGTTATGGAGGGGAGGAAATCTAGGCCCTTGGTCATCTGGCAAATGTGTAACTATTGTTCATATCAGAGACCTTACGCTTAGCTGCCAATAACACCAACTGAAAGAAATAAGGGTCTGAAAACCACAGTCAAGCTGCAAAGACTTCATGTGCAAACTGTTCTCCCAAGTTTTGCTTGTTTTCATTTTAACATTAACAACAACAACAACAAAAAGAAAACGGAAAGAAAAAAGAAGATAGCTCAGTGTCACTGTAATGATTACTTACCCTTGGTTCTTTATCATTTATTAAGTGAAAGATGAAATGAAGGGATGGTCATCTTGGATATATCTCACACAACCACAAAGAAGAGGAGTTGTTTCTTCCCTACTTTTCAGTCTAAACACCTGTGATGGTTAATCTTGATGACCAATTTGGCAGGATTTAGGATCACTAGAAAACAAACCTTTGAGCCTGTCTTTGAGGATTTTCCTGGAACAGGTTAACTGAGGTTGGAACACACACCCTAAATGTGTACAGTGCTGGACTGACAAAAAAAGGAGCAAATAAGCTGAGCACCAGCATGCATCCTCCTCAGCTTCCTTGCAGCAGATGCAGTGTGACCAGCTGCCTCACACTCCTGCACCATGACTTTCTTTGCCATTATGGACTAGAGCCTCGAACTGTGATCCTAAACCATATTTCCCTTCCTTAAGTTGCTTTTGTAAGGTATTTTGGTCTCAACAAGACAAGTAACTAATAAAATCATCTTTAACTGTTGATGACATCATGGCTATATTTTTATTTCTGCTGGGTGGCCCATCTCCTCTGTCTTATAAAGAAATCAGAGGGTGACACATGCCATGCTGTGTTTGCCCACTATCTGAGATCAAATACAGAGGAATACAACAAAGAAGAAAGTAGTAGCATCGGCAGCTTACTTCACCTTAGAGTTTTCACTCAGCAGCAAGAGAGAGAATGACTTTGAAACTGGCAGATTCCATGGTTTGTGAATGATTTTAGGGGGTCTTTTAGGCCTGAGAGGTGAGTCTGAGGAGAAAGGAGTAACAAATTTCCTCTATTTGCTCTTGTGTACATAATCCACAGCTCTAATGGTAAGTGGTAAGTTTTTTTCTAGAGAGAAAATCATTAGAGACACATGTGGCACTCCAGTGTCAAGCAAACCTGGGTTTACTGAATATGGGTGGTGGTGAAAGAGGCCTGGAGCGACAGGACCCTCTGTCCTGAACAGTAAACAGTTGCTAGCCATAGTCTGTTTGCACCTTGTTTTTCTACTTAATTTAAAACACGTGGGACTGATTATAGTAAGTTGACTGAATACAGTTTCACACCTCTTATTGTACTACTTTTGGAAATCTTAATAGAAGGCAAAGAAGATGTACAGAGTAGAATTAAGTAGGAAAATGTGAGAAATTACCTGCATGAAGTGTTTAAAGTGAGAGGACTCCATGTATGCTGTATCGTTGGCCAATACTTTAAAAATTTGTCCTAACTTTAGTTGCAAAGAGATCTCTTCATTGCCTATGGAGCTTCCTTTAAGAACCTTTTGAATTTTAACAATCTGTTTAAATTCAGATTTGTCACAGGGCCAATCTCCGTCAAGCATCAAGCACTTAAAACTAAATGTTTGGTAGATGCACAACATATAAAAAAAGGTTCTCAACACAGAAACAAATTAAAGGCATCAACCCACATATTGTTCCATTTTACTGTGGACAGACTAGCAATGGGCTGTCTTGGGTAACTGCATTCTGTCCACCTAAAATTCTCTCCAGTCTTTCCTGGGAGTCGTATCTTTCACTTTCTCACAAAAACTATTTGTAAAATGCCAAAAGAGTACTTCAGGAAAGGTGTGGTGTGTAAATGTTGGTTCATTTTCCAAGAATGCCTGTTGGTAGGAGGCTGCTTCATTCCATACAAGAGGTTGCAGAGTAACATAAGGAAGAATCCAAATGGGGCCCAGCAATGTTTGCTTCACCTTGTTTATGTGGTGCCAGTGATAACTTTCATACATGGCATTACCACAGGATATATCTTACCTACCAGCCTATAGATGTTGGGACAAACTAACAAGGAAAGAAAATGAAACGTAGTAGACAAAAGTCTTGTCTTTAATAGCTCATGTGGTAGACACAGTCTGTGCCCTTTGTGAAACTGTATGCAGGGGCAGTATAAAATTTGAGAAGTGAGATAGTCAAAGGAGATTGGTAGTAAGGACATGCTTGCTTTGATATGGTCACAAAATTTCTTGTTCATCTGACTAGATTTGTTCCTTACTGTAAAAATTCCACAATGAGAAATCCCTAACACCAACCCCAATGGAGGGAATGGGATGGCTTGTGTTCAGAGTTTGTCCTGGGTAAACAACATATGTAGGAATTGATTGACTCAGGTGAAAACTGTGGGTCACAGACTGAGTACCCACTCAGGCCTTTGTGATGCAGAGAGACAATGGTGTTAACAAAGCCCCTACCATGGCACTCAGCCAGTGCCAGCTCTGCTTTCCACTCCCTAGCTCCCAATACCATAGGGTGGCCAGTTTCTCAGGCGTCCTTCCACTGCAGGTAGATCCTTTAAGACAGCCTGAAAACTAGCCAGACGTCTTCCTTTCCTTTAAGGATGAGAAAGCATAGATGAAGGTGTTGAAGAGACTTACCTAGTTAGCATACAGGAGAGGTACAGAAGGCAGCTAGAATTCCAGCTGTGTGCAGGGTCACAGGAAGATCACATGACTTTTTCATGCAGATGTAAGCAGAAATCTCTCTTTAACCAGTGCATATATTAAGGTAACAGTCACCACTGTTAAGAAAGTTTAATCGGGGGCTGGTGGTATAGACAGGGTACAGCACATGTGTCCTGCATACAGGGATCTGGGTTCCAGTCTTAGCAATAAAGAGTTTAGTTTGTTTTCTTTCAAAGGTGATTTGTGCCTGCTTTCCTTTTCTTAGTTTTCTAGAGAGGAAAGGACCATAATTTTTCTTCCCATCATCATTTTCACTTGGCTTATGGGAAAAGAAGTGACTTCTTAGAATGGAGAGAATGGCAAGACCATTCATTCACTGACCACAATCACAAGGGTACTGGGCTGAAACAAAATAACATGGTGCTTTGCTAAAGACCTTCTTGTCTGCTCTCTTTCTATCCTGCACAGGCAAATAAAGCTTTGGTTCTAAAAGAACTATGTTTCGAGGAAGAGACAGGCAGAACAGCCCCTTCTCATGAGATGTCCAAGTTTTAATTCCTTGAACCTGAGAACACGCTAGGCTACATGGTAAAGATGAACTAAAGATGCAATTAAAGTTGTTAGTTAGTTGATCCCAAAATGGGGATACTTTCCAGATTGTCTAATATACTAGTGGGCTCATAAAAGTGCAAGTGAGAATTGGAAAACTCCAGGAATATGGTAGCAAAGCAGGATTTGACCCAAGGTCCCTGGCTCTGAAGATAAAGACAGGCCAGAATTTGTAAAGGGAATGAAATTGGACCCCCTCTATCACATTTGGAGGGAATGCAACTTGCTGATACTCTGATATCAGTCCAGTGATTGTGCTGGATTATTTCTTTATCTGTAGAACTTTAACATAATATATTTTTGAAGCAACTGAACTTGTGGTAATTAGTAACAAAAATAGAAAACTCATTTTCACCAGGAACAACACTAATAATGATGACAGCTAATATTTTTTGAGTGCATACCAGGTGCTAGACATTATGAATGATGGAACTAGGATTTACAGGCAGCTCGTTAACTATAGAGGCTTAACACTATGTTGACACTGAACTGAAAATCCTATTTTGTGTTTTGGATGAACCTTGTGGGTACCGCAGAGATTTACTTATGGAGGCAATAAATTTGCTTGTGGAGCCTATATCCACCTTTAATATTTTTGGCTCTGTTGCTTCCAATCTGTAAGATATTAGACAATTTAATTTAACTGAGCTTAGCATTAATTCCCAAAGAAGAATTGTAATTTATCTCTGAGAGAGGGCAAGAAAATTGTGGCACTGGTGTTTGCTATATAGCAGGATGTGAATTTGTTGGGAAACCTTTGGTCATCTGCCCTTAAATTAGCCATTTCATCATTCTGCAACACCTGAAGATTCAACGCTGCCCCACCCCTTCGTAACTGGATCAACAATGACAAACAGTAGCTTTTACTGCTAAGTTACATATCAAGAAAGCCACCTCCCTAATCGTGTGTGTTTGTGTGTATAGTTTTGAGAACATCCAGAATGATCAGAGATGAAAGTTAAAAAAAAAAACACAAGAAAAGTTTAAACATGTAATATTTAGTTTACAAAGAGAAAACCAAATCTATAACATGTTTTCTAATTGGTCTTAATAATAAAAACCCGAAGTCAGATATAGGGAGTAATGCTGAAAGATCAGAGAACCTGAGCAGTCAGCCACTAGTTCTTACCTCTACTGAATCCTCAGACTGATCCTGTCCCTATGACTCCTCAGACTGAATGCACTTGAGATCCTGTCTCCTCCTGCCTTAATTTCCTGCCTCTATTTCCTTAGTGCTGGGGTTAAAGGTGTGAGCCACCACTACCACCTGGCTCTGTTTCTCTTTAGACAGATTCAATTTCATGTAGCCCAGGGTGGCCTTTAACTCCTGATCTTCCTCCCAAGTGCTGGGATTAAAGGTGTGAGCCACCACTGCCTGGCCTCTATGGATAACTAGTGGCTTAGCTCTGCTCTCTGATCTTCAGACAAGCTTTATTTGTTATAGCACAAAGAAAATATCACCACAACAGTCTTAGGTTCTGACATCAAAAAGGTATTCTTTGTAGTTCGAGAGATTAAAATTAGAAACAGTGGACGGTGGATTTCAGGTTAATATGAAGGAGACTCATCTGAGAATAGATGATTTCTAAAGTGAGGGGAAATGGCCCAGAGGCATAATTGCCTTCACTTGTGAAATCTATGAATGCAGGGACCTGGATAGTTATGTATGAAGGGCTTGCTGCAACCCTTGGAGCTAGCGTTGGTAGCCTCAATCAGCTTTTCAAAATGCTTTGGTTTTTACTAGCTCCAAACATGGTTGCCATCTCCAAAATGAGCACTCCAATGAGATAGAATTCTCACAATTCAAGGCTAAACTTTAGGAAAGTTTCCAATTTCACTTCCCACAACATATTGAAGACGTAAATATAGCTCTATTTAGACAGTGCTAAAGGTATCTATGGAACTTATGACTCGTTATGCTTGCCCTACTGGTAGTTTCTGTCTTCTCTCTAAGGGATATTTACTAGCGCATGCCACTCCAACTCTAAATGAATAAACATAAAGGACAGATGTGTGTGTGTGTGTGTGTGTGTGTGTGTGTGTGTGTGTGTGTGTAGCATAAACCCAGAAGCCAGTGTTGCTGAGTTGCTGAGATGTTATCTGGGTCATCTGGTCAGAGTTGCCCGGTTTTTTATTTTTTAAAGAGATAGTTAGGATTTCCCATATCTCAGAATCAGTAGATCTTGGGACTCATTTTGATTCACTAAACACTATAGTTGCTGAGAAGAGCTCTCAGAAATCTGATTTCAGAAAGCCATCTTTATTTTTGCATGAGCCATTGACTGGGAACCACTGGTCTCAGGAATGTCTGATGTAATTTTATAAATTTCCCTTAGAACTGTGAAGGTTTATGGAGAGAGGTTATGTCTGGTTTATGACAGGAAAGAACATATGGAAAATCAAAAGTTTTTTAAAAAAAACTGTAATAAAGGCAGGTGAAGCTGTGATTGAATCCAGCCTGGTCTACAGAGCAAGTTCCAGGGAAGCAGAAGCTACACAGAGAAACCCTATCTCAAAAAACAAAACCAACCAAACAAAAAACTATAATAAGTGTGGTTTCTGTTCTATATATTAAAAAAATCCCACCAGAAGGCAAGCCTATTAAAGAATAGGGATTTTTGCCTGTTTTAATTTCCTATAACCTCAAGAGTAATGACACACAATAGGTACTAAGAGTGATGACACACAATGGGTACCAAGAGTGACGACACACAGTAGGTACTGAGAGTGACGACACACAGTAGATACTAAGAGTGATGACACACAGTAGGTACTAAGAGTGATGACACACAGTAGGTACTAAGAGTGATGACACACAGTAGGTACTATGCACATGCTGAAAGAATGAATGAAAGGCTGAGGCAGGGAGATAGGACAGGCTCATCTAGTCTTCTTACAGGAAAGCTGATCTGCAGACCTGAGACAGGCAAGAGCACTCACTTCTCTTTAGCTTGTGGCCTTAGTGAAGCTGTGGTGCAGTGAAGGACTTACCAACTTACTTTCTGCTATAAGACAAAGAAAGTAAAGGTATTTAAATCCAGAACCATGAAGCTAGCTACTGCCTTGGTGTCACAATAGCAGGCCAGAGACACTTTCATCCCTGACACAACTCTTGAGAGGAAAGGAGTAGATATCCACTCTCAGTTGTGCATAAGCAGGACGTGGGAGGCCAAAATCCAAGGCCATTTTGTGACTTCACTTGCCCTGACCCTGAGATGCACTGGAAACAAAGAAACTTCACTGTTGCTCGCTCTCTTACCCTCTACAGATGATGGGATAGAAGATAGCATTTTTCTTTGGGAAAGTCATACTTAATGGAATGGTCATACTTAATCCTTCTAAAAAGCCAGATCTGCCAAGGAAGGTAGAGAAGTACCCAGTAGGGGTTTGTTGATCATTCACACTTGCCACTTCTTTACTGAAGAGTTCTTTTCTTCCTACATCAAGGATCTCCCTTTACTTCTGTATTTGCAGGTCATATCTAGTACAACTCTACACTACCTTCACAGGGAACAAAACAGATTTTCTTATATTGACCCTCTTCCTGACATTTTCCAGACAGCAAGAGTTTTCTTCTAAGCTACATAAAACAGTGTTAATAGAAAGGAACAAGAGCTGCCTTCAGTGCATTGATGAACCACTTTCCACAGAGTGATTAGATAGTGAAAGCACAGTGTCTTTGTGGTTTAGGAAACAAAACAATTGTAAACACAGAGAAAATATCTATTAAATGTAAGACAATGGAGCTTGTGGTTGCTGTTTTGTCTCCAATCAGTTGTATACTGAATTCCAACAGTGCAGGAAAATAATGAGAGGGGCAGGATAGTTAAGAAATAACATAGGTGCTATCATTATTAGCTAATCACAACCCTAGGGCATTGATGAAATACTGTCTCCTCTCCCATGGGGCCTAATTATTCTCCAATAACCACACCTCTTATTTTACTTCTGGAAAGTAAGGAGAGAGAGAAAAGGAAGGGCTGATGTGGGTAGGAGGAGGAAATCATGCTATACAGCAGCATAAAAGGTTTGAGTCTGTCTTCTCATTACTGGACAGTCTGTGGTGGCGTGTGTTTTACCCATGTACATTGGTACCACTTCACTGCCCATTCACTGGAAAGTATATATAGCTTGGTGCAGCACTGCAGAGGGATTCTCCAGAAGACCAGAGAGGGAAATTCAGTCTCGGGACTAAATTGTGAGTTGAAATTACTTTTCAATTTTTTTTTTTATTCTGAGAGCCAAAATTTTGCAAGAGGGGAAACTGATGTGGATGAAAACCATACTTTAATATACAATGTAGTCTCAGTGCTTTCATCACTTCAATTTTCATTTTAAACGCCTTCTAGAACTTTCACTAGTTTATTTGAAAAAAACCCTATAATAGTAATTGTCAATAAACCAGGTATTATTTTTGGTATCTTTTTCAATCCTATAAAGACATATCAAAGTATGAAAATGGCCTTTGAGGCCTCGAGTTTGAAAGAGTCAATTAATATAATTTTATCACATGTGGATCTGTGTGATAAGAATGAAGCAGAAAAAAGAGAACACTGACACTTCAATATTTTGCTCATGATTTATCAAAATAAAAAGGACTGAGCCTGCTGTAGTGGGACATGCCACATGACAGCACCTGGGAAGCACAGAGAGACAAATGTAGCCGCATCTCTGTGAGTTCAAGTCCAGCCTGGGTTAACAGCGTGTTCCAAGACAGCCAGGGATGCATAGTGAGAGCCTGTCTTTTAAAAAGTCCATCTCTTCTTAGCTGCCCCAGACAAACATGCACTTTACAAATGATCAGGATGCAGACTGAGAATGAGGCTGATAACTACTGATTGACAAGGGTGAGAAGACAGAAACACGCAGACACAGAAGTACAGATCCTGGTTCCCAGAATCCCCTGTTTCCTAGTCTGTCATGGTCTAAAATAACTCTCTCAACACCTTCAGAAAAACGATCCTTTAGCCTCTGGCTCCTTGTCAGGATTATGGATGAGGTATCTGGATAGACAACCATGAAGACATTCTGCCCTATAAAATATGGTATTGGCTAGTCTGTAGCCCCTGGAAAAACAGTCTGAGGAAAGAAGGCCCAAGTCATCAGCCTCACTAGCTTCCTGCCTTGTGTCTGGCCTTCATCATGGTGGAAGGGGGAAGGGCTCCCAGATGAGAGGATGGCTGTTGCTACAATAGATTTTCCTCTGAACAACAGAACCTCAAAATTTCATGTTACACTGCCATATTTGGAAAACAGGTATGTGGGATTGACTGGGTCAGGATCAACAAAGTTGTGGTTTTGCAAGTACTCAACACATATCACACATTAGTGTGTTGCTAAACTGACTCTGGACAGGCCTTAGTGCCTGGTCTTTGATAATAAAACCCACCCAGACATGGCTGTCCCACTCTGTTTCATCCAGTAGCACTGTTTTGTCTTTGTTAAGGAGAGGTTAGTCTTCAGAGAGTTTGTATTTCAGGTATTGTGAGAAGTTTCCTGCCAGCTGGACACTGAAGCACAAAAGGGGAACAGAGAAGAACCACACTAGCATTTACATTCACATTCTAGCCCTTTCAGGAAGACTGCAGAAATGTTTGTTTTCCCAAGGATACATATGTACTATGTGTATATACGCATATAAACGCATGTGTATCAAACCTCAGTATTTCAGTGAGGAAAGTGAGGTAACTCCATTCCACACCTGAGGAAATGAAACGATTAGCTCCACTGACTCTTGCTAAGATGTCAACATTCTCTGTAAAAACAAAAGCACTTCCTCCATTACAATCTTTACTGGTTTTTAAACTTCAACTCTGGATAGGAATCTATCTTGTTTCTAGACCCAGATACTTAATATTTTCAATCTATATGTGCAATAAGTACTTTTCAGCTCCAGCTTCTGGAATGTTCCCAATTCTGCTGAGCTTTCCCTCATGTCTCAGAGCTCTTTTAAATCCACGGTTAGCAGATTTATTTAAGCAAGACACTGTGTCGTCATCACTGTCAGACTTACTGGGGAACTGTTGGTCCAATTTTACATCTTGGAACAGTCTGCCCCCACAACCCATACTGCGGTACTAGGACTTGTACAGAGGAACTATGTATGCTAAGCGAGTGCTGTATTATAGAGCAGCATCCTCAGCTCTGTTTTATTTTCTATTTTAAGACAGTCTTCTAAGTTGACTAGGTTAGTCTTGAACTTGTAATCGTTCTGCCTCAGTTTCCCAGGTAGCTGAGATATACTGCCCTATGCCAATAGGCCTGGCTACGAATGCATCTCCCCCAAGATCTGTTACTTTGGAAAGCATACCAGCAGAAAAGGGGAAGGATTCCAAGTATAGTCCCTAAAAACAGACTTTGGAAGTAGATCTGAAAATGGGAAAGGCATTTAGAAGATGTAAACCAGGCCAACAAATCAAAGCAGTATCTCCAACACACTTGGCTGGGGTTGCTGTACTGAACCAGCGAGCCCAGGTTCTGTCGTCAGCCTCTGAGCTTTCTGAGGGTTTCCAGAGGTAAGTCCTATTAGCTAGGTGGACAGTACCGGACAAAATGGACAGGCTACCATCTATTCGTTGGAAGGACATCTTGGTTGCCAGTTATAAAACTGTACACACTTCATTTCTTTGTTTTAAGAGCATAATCAATTTATTCAGCATCTGTTTGGTGTTCTGCCTTTCACCTTGTGTACTAGGTACCTGGGAAAGATAAAAAGGCAGAAACTGGGGAATGTTCAAGCAGAGAGGTTCCTGTGTGCGGTTGGCTGAGGACTGACTCTCCCAAAGACTGTTCTGTGATGGTCACAACCCTCCACTCTGTCTTCCTTTTCTCACTTCACAGTCACTTCCTTTGTTTCTTTGGTTCTGGATACCCTTTTCTGAGACAGGGTTTCTCTGTGTAGCTTTGGAGCCTGTCCTGGAACTCACTCTGTAGACCAGGCTGGCCTCAAACTCACAGAGATCCGCCTGTCTCTGCCTCCCAAGTACTGGAAATAAAGGCGTGTGCCACCACTCCTGGTTCTGGATACTTTCCTTCAGTCTAAAATAAATGTTTGTTTTGTCCATTTAAAAAACTCTTCCTTAGCAACGATAATAACTTTTACAGACTTTTAAGAAATGCTTATTTTTAAAAATTATCTTTTTTTGTTTTGTTTTTGGTTTATTGAGACAGGGTTTCTTTGCAGCTCTGGGGCCTGTCCTGGAACTTGCTTTGTATTGTAGACCAGGCTGGCCTCAAACTCAGAGATTTGCCTGCCTCTGCCTCTCCAGTGCTAGGATTAAAGGAGTGTGCCACCACCACCCGGCTAAAATTATTTTTAATTATGTGTATGTGTGTGTGTATATATATGTTGATGTATGCACATATGAAAGTAAGTACCTAGAGAGGCCAGTAATATTTCATCCCGTGGAACTGGATGGCTGTCTGTGGCTTAATGTTGGTGTCGGGAACCCAATTCAGGTTCTCGGTCAGAGAACTGTTTGTTTTTAAATGCTGAGCCATCTCTCCGCAGTTGAAAAAGTTGTCTATAATTCCAGTCTTTAAGTCTGTCTCTGCCTACGGAACAGACCTCTGCTCTGCCACTGTAGATGACTGCTCTACAGAGAAGCAACTGCATAAATGCCAATGCCACGCATCACGTCAGTGCTCTCACCTTTTCCAGTTCTGTTCTGTGTGGCCTTCTTGAGACTGAATCATCTAGAGAGCTCCTGTGTACTCTTGCTCCATCTGTCTATCCCACAAGTATAGAAACTAAAGATGTACAGACAGACCTCTATTTTCTTTCTTGGCGATGCTACTATCATGACTTTCTTTAAGCTGAGGTCAGCAGCTTGTCCTGCAGCTGATTTTCAGTTCACTCTTCTAGCTGTGAGGATGAGCTAGTCAACTTCTGTTTGATATATTCCAGCAAGGTTCATTAACAGGCTTTAGTTTAGCAAGTGCCAAATGAAACCATCTCACATTGTAGGTTTCCTTCTCCTTAAACACCTCTTTTCTAGTACAAGCACTGCTCTCTAAAGCTGAGCATGCAAACGTCATCTCTTATTCTTCTCTTTTGTTCTTCTTCACACCAAACTGGTACCTAAGTCTAACGACTTCATTCATAGGGTTGAAGTCCACACATGGATGGTTCTCCAGTGCTGTAACAACAAGTTCTGACTCTAAGCTCTACTTTCCAGGGACCTCCACAGTTATTGTTTTCTGTATATCTCATACTTTGAAATAAATGAGAAGATCCATTTGCTCATTAGATCATTTTACACACATACACACTCATATTTGATGTATTTGTTTCACCCTATTTTGACTTGAAAAAACTCCTACTAATTATTAAGATTTTTGCTTTAGTACCAATTTATCTATCGATATCCTTCTCATTTCCTTAGGACAGAATACTTCCTGTCACTGATAGCAGGCACTTTACTGATCTGACTGCTCTCCAACTAGATTTTATAGGTTGAGGTGTTTTGCTTATTTTTCTATGTTCCTTGTGGTACATAATTAATAAGGTGTTCATGAGGTGGGTGCTGGTGGCACAGACCTTTGATCCCAGCACCCAAGAGGCAGAGACAGGCAGATCTCTGTGAGTTTGAGGTCAACCTGGTCCACAAAGCAAGTACAGGAATAGCCAGAGCTACACAAAGATACCCACCTTAAAAAAAGAAAAATACAAAAAAATAAAAAAGAGTTCATGAATCCACATAGAAAATGAAAATTTTATTTTTTCTTAAAAAATTTGTTTGCCCGATATGAGTGAGATTCTTGGCTCAATCTCCATTACTTCCAGGAAAAAAGGAGTCTACTGACTTCAGGTTGTCTCACGGAACTTTAGGGCTGGGCTATAGCTGGGCTATAGCATTTGTTTAGCATGTGTGAGGTCATCGGTTCCAAAAGTTTCTCATGTTTTTTCATGTTTTTTTTTAAATAGACATTAGATAATAGAATTCTAGGGAGGTATGACTAGAATCATGATTTGTGTTCTCTTTCTACTGCAGAACACAATTAGGCAATTAATACTTAATACTTTTCATCAGTGATAGGAATGGTGCATAGCTGTATTTCACAACAATACAGATACTTTTGCAGAATAAAATATCATTAAATGGTTATGTTAGACAGAAAACATACCCTGAGTTTACTCAAATATCATAAAAAGATTGAGCGTGAATTTGATGTATAATATAGAAGATTGTAAAGACTGACAATCAAAACTCTATCACTTGGATTTAGAAAACATATTGAATGGTAACCCAGCCAGAAAGACAAATATCATATATACTCACTCATAAGTGGCTTTTAGACATAAAGCAAAGAAAACCAGCCTACAATTCACAATCCTAGAGAACACAGACAACAATGAGACCCTAAGAGAGATATACATGGATCTAATCTACAGGGGAAGAAGAAAAAGATACAATCTCCTGAATAGATTGGGGGCATGGGGACTATGGGAGAAGGTAGAAGGGGAGGGGAGAGGAAATGAGAGGAACAGAGAAAAACGTATAGCTTAATAAAATCAATAAAAAAGAACTAGTTAAAAACAAACAAACAAAAAGTCCTATCAGTAACACTTATTCTGAGACAGTAAAAGCAAAAAGCAAATACAAAGAATTAGAGTCAATGTCTGTAAATTTTTTAAAAAAATGTACACAAAACAACAATGCACCGCGTTATCACAGGAACTGCCTCTCTTTAGAGTGACAGGGTTCCCAAAACAACAATGCACCAAGTTATCATAGGAACTGCTTCTCCTTAGAGTGACAGGGTTCCCAAAACAACAATGCACTGAGTTATCATAGGAACTATTCTCCTTAGAGTGACAGGGTCCCCAAAACAACAATGCACTGAGTTATCACAGGGACTGCTTCTCCTTAGAGTGACAGGGTTCCCAAAACAACAATGCACCGAGTTATCACAGGGACTGCTTCTCCTTAGAGTGACAGGGCCCCCCAAACAACAATGCACCGAGTTATCACAGGGACTGCTTCTTCTTAGAGTGACAGGGTCCCCAAAACAGAGGATAGAGCATAGGTGGAATCCACTCACAGAAATCTGAGTATGGCTCTGTGGTGAGCCTAAATATCTCTATTCCCTCGTCTGTTCAGCTTTATAAAAGTGCGCTTTAGTTCAGAACTACTAAGAATTCTATTCTAGATTGTAAGCATCACACAAACCACTGGCTACCCAGCCCTTGTGCCCAAGTTACTCTGCTGGGAGCCCAGACCCTCTGGCATTTGATACTAATGTATCAGAGAATTATCCGTGGGTTTGACTATTTCAGACTTCCTAAATCACTTTCTTTAAAAATTGTTATTATTTTAAATGTGTGAGTGTTTTGTTTGCATGTATGTTTGTGTACCACTAGTGTGCCTAGTGTCTATGGAAGTCAGAAGATGTGGGATCCCCTGGAACTGGAGTTTCAGAGGGTTATGAGTTGTCCATGGGTGCAAAGAATTGAACTTGGAAGAGCATCCAGTGTTCTTAACCACTGAGATATCTCTCTCCAGCCCCCACTTACCATTTTCTTGATAAAAAAATATAATTTAAAGGCAGTTGCGCATGTATGCGCATGCACGCGCACATGTGCGCGCACACACACACACACACACACACACACACACACACACACACACAAAACCCTTTTGTTCAGCAGTGAAAGCAGACTCTTTCCTATGGCAAAACCCTTGTGCTTCTGGTTCTTTCTTGTCAACTCTCCAAAGAAGGACAAAAACTAACCAGAGCCCCTGGTTACACTGCATATACAGAAAAAGAAATGGCTTAAAGAAGATAAGGAAAACTAAGAAGGTTCTTTCCTCACTTCTGTCCAATTCACAAACTTTAATATTAGGTATTAAAATGTTATGCAAAAATTTTTAAGAGAGTATAAATTATAGTTTATACTTAAAGGCTGCTGAAGTTATTTTACTATGGGGAGTCTTAGCAAATAATGGTTCTCCAAGAGCTAATTGTACCATATGCAATATATGGGGAAAGACTTTGCCAGCTTTATCTACTAACATATTAAGTACTCAAGGGAATTCCAGGAATGGGGCTAGTGGTTTAGAGCACTTGCTGTTCTTGCAGAGAACCAGGTTTGATTCCTGATGCTACACAGTGGTCCCAAACTCTCCATAGCTCCAGCTGCAGAGGATCTGATCCCATTTTCCTACATCCTAAGGCAGCAGGCATGTATATGACACACATGCATACAAAACATTCATATATATAAAACAAAATAAAGGGGACAAAGGAATTCCAGGCTCAAAATAGATGCTGAGTGAATGAACACTAATCAGGAAATTAAAATTACTATAGTGTCATTTTACTTATAAAAACCTCTTATTGTAATGTTTGATTCCATTGAGTTCCTTAATGTCAGGACCAAGAGCAGACGTGCAAACTTTCAGAAAAGCAACTCAAAAATGTTGAAACTTACAGGAAATGAACCAGTAAAACTTAAGAGGAAATGAGTCAAGAAGTGAATCTCAAACTCTTTTTGTAGTAAAAGGGTGTGAAGAAATTTGACTAGTTCAATCCCACAAGTAAATAGTTCATTTACTAACTGGCTTGTCTCTGCTTACCTAGAACATGTACAAGAATAGCTAAAATAACTACTCTTTGAGATTTATCTGCTTTGAGATTTATCTCCTTTCTGTGATGATAAGCAATGAAAAGCAATAAGTTTAAGAGGCCAAAGGTGAGGGTATGAAACTGAGGTATTCTTTATGAGTAAGGGGAACTAATTATGAATTCATTATGAACTAATAAAATGCCCTGTGTAGTATAAGTACATTATAAGTAAAAAGTACTCTAAGCTAAATGGATCTCATTTTCTCTGACCAGCGTAGCATTCCCTTGCTATATGGAACCAGCAATACGCACGCTAAAGCGGATTTGTGTCATCTTTCAAAAGTCTATATTAGAGTAGGCAGTTCTGAAAATAAAGTGCTTTTAGTTGATAAACAGTGATTCTATATTCCGTATTATGAAAGAACATTCTGAAAGCCACACTTTGTAAGACTATTGTAAAAAAAAAAAACCCTACCTTACATAACTTTGTTCCAAGATGCTAGCATAGATTAATTCTCAGCATCCTGTCAGAGTTGACTATCCACATGTAAGGTATGATTATGTTTGGATTCCTCGGGAACCAAGTATCATGTGGACCTTGTCAACATCACCGTGACAGGGTTGGGCATCTCTTCAGAGGTGCATGCACTGTACCAGACTAAGGTGAATGGCTCTTACACAGCAAATGTAGAGTTTTCATTTGGCTATCCATAAAAATCAAAGCATTAGGAAAAACACTTTGGAAGCTAGTGTAGTGTTTCAAATGCAAGGAGAAACTGTTTCTAGTATAAGAACAGTACTTCTCAACCTGTGGGTTGTGACCCCTTGGAGTCGCATATCAGATATTTATATTACGATTCATATGGCAATAGAAAAACTGTAATTATGGAGTAGCAATGAAATAATTTTATGGTTGTAGTCAGCACAACATGAGGAACTGGATTAAAGGGTTGCAGCATTAGGAAGGCTGAGAACACCGACAGGAGTGTAATGCAGAGGCGTATGTCCAAACGACTGTCTGACAAAGGCAGCATGATGAGGGTTATGTGGAGGGATCAGGCACGTACTCTGGCAGCAGAGAAGAAAGGGGTGTGACACTCACAGGATGCTTATCTCATGTTGACACCCCTCTCCCTCCTCCTCTGTTATTAAGGAACTCCTTCCTGGAAGTTCTCTATGAACAAATTGCTATAGACTCAGGGCTAGACTTAGTTAAGCATTTAAGTTAGAGTGGTAACAATTCTGCATGGAAGGCTTAACTAATGAAGAAATCATTTTCATTAATTATTAAAATGTAAGTACTAGAATATTTGAAACAATTAGTAATCACCACAAAACAAGTTACTGCAGTTCAATGTACACAAGTAGTAATATGTGATTTTTTAAAGCCTCCTTTAAGCTGTCATGGTGCCACACACCTTTAATCCCAGCACTCAGGAGGCAGAGTCAGGCAGATCTCTGCCTGACTGTCAGTGAGTTCAAGGCCAGCCTAGTCTACATAGCAAGTTCCAGGACATCCAGATTAATGTGAGATTCTGTCTCAACAATAACAACAAAAAAACAAGAGCCAACTCTGTACCTACATGCAATCTCAAGAACAAGCATCACTGTAAGCAGAAGACAGCTGAGAGCTTTACAGAATGAGCTAAAGGAAGAAGTCTAGGATTCTAGAAGACAAAGAGCAAGAAGAAAGGTGGAATGGTCAAGCCTGTGCTCGATGAAAAGAATGACATAACTTGGTTTGAGTGTTGGTGCCCAGAGGCAGTGCCTTTCTGATATGAAAAGAAAAACAGTCAGGCAGACTCTGAAGTTCTAAACAGGGTTGTTTTGTTTAATCTACAGTAAGAAAAATGGTCAGAGGGTAGTAGATTGCTTTGGGGCTCTTATAGTATACAGAGAACGTGAAAACAAGGGTCTCTATCAGGGTAGTGTGAGCTGTAAGGAAAGATACTTATAGGGTGAACCCACCAGGATGAAGACTGATGAGGTATGCTGCTGTCATGGCTGGATGTGAGACCCAGCCACTACATCCTATTAGGTTGGACAGAGTGGGAAGGCAGCAGGAAGAATAGGTCAATGGGAGACATTTAGGCTTGGACTTCCTGAAGCTCATGCATCATTGTAGTAGCTTCAGAGAGGCAGCATTACTTAGTGTCTTTTCTCTCTCTCTCTGGGTCATAGCATACACCTGCATGTCACATCTTAATACAACAGACTTGCACATACTGAAAGGCTCATGCTGGGGATCATTTCTTTCTGCAGAGTGCAGACTCTGATGATGAAGGTACACACATATTTAAGATGATAAAGCCTCCTACAGACTGAAACACTGCAGGATAACCTCCAGGGATAATTTTTGTATCTTGTTCTATATGTACCTGGCTGAGTGACACAGATATGTAACAGGGATAGCACCTACTCATCAGTCATGACTATCTGAGGAGGGCAGAATGGGTCTGAATCACACGAAAGCACCTCCACCTCTTCTAACCTCAAGTGCGCCAGTAGCGCACAGCAACATTTCCCTGCAAACTCTGAGATTGTTTTAGTCTTGAATAATATTGAAGACGGGGAAAGACTGCTAAAAATTTAAGGGGAAAACTCTTTGAAGAACCAGGCATTTAAAATGTCTTACGCTATTGAAAGAAATTATCCATTATCTTGAAGTGTGCACTTGACTGAGTCTACACTTACAGAAACATCTAGGGAATTTTAAAACATTTAAGAAATTCTTTTTCTTAATAAAAGAAAAGGAAAGAAAACAGGAGGTCAGTGAAATGAATGCAATATTGTAGTATTAGGTTTTAGACAGAAAATACCAAAGAAAAGTTCACATATAGTGAAAATAATAATAAGCAAGTTGAGAGCTTGCTGTTTTCCAAGCTCTCAACATTACTAGACAAAAACTCATCTATAAACAGCATTGGGAACAAATATTACTGCCTTTAATAACCAGCTACCTGCTGGACATAAGAATTGCTTCTTTCTATAAAAACAAAACCATTCTCAAAAACAGGTTGAAAACTGGATAATAAGAAATGACCCAAGAATTAATTAACTAAATACAAGACTGAAGTAAATAAAGGAAAAATTAGCCTATCAAAATAAAAGAAACAAGATTAAATTAGGCTCCAAAAGACCTATGAGGAACTCATAAAAAGAGTAATATACACTTACCTGGTTTTCTTATTCTTTTATGATTTAATTTCTAATTTTACTCACTACTATCTGATAATTACATGAAACACTTATTTTAACCATGGGCAATTTAAACTATTTTAATTTTTATTTCAAGGCCACGAGACAAAGGAACCTATTTATTGCTTAAGGGAATTTTTTTAAAATAAAAATTAAGGCTTAATCTTTCATGTTTTAAAGCCAAGACTATTTAAAATCATTTATAATAATGCTGTAGGGAGACTTTTCCTTGGTATGCAAAATTAAAAAGATAAATTTACAATTATGAAAAAATTAATAGTTTGGGGGATTAAATTGTCCCTTTCCTTTGTAGATGAATTTGTCTGGAAATTATGAGAGATATTTATACACAGGGTAAATTCAAGCCTTGTGTAAAAGTGAGAAGATGAGGCCTCATGCATTTTACAGTATGACCGTTCATGGTACAGACAGTAAGAACACTCTACTATCATTGTTAAAATGTATAATAGCAGTAGCCCTATGAATGGATTCTAACACTACTTTATAAGTGATAATCCTGATGAAGAATAGATTCAGAAATGCTGCTAATCACATTTTACACCTCTGAAAGAGTTCCTGATAGAAATTAGACAAATATATTGATTTTTAGTTAAACAACAACAAAAAATGTTTTAGTTATGTAGAAAAAAATAATCAAAATACAAGATTTAAATAGTTTCTGCTGCCACACATAAAGGTTCTAATGAAATACTTTAGCTATTATACAGAGCATCCCTTAGCAGGGAAAAGTACTTTCAGTGACCCTCAGGTAGCATCATCTACTGAAGGGCAGCATGCCGCTTCAGGAAGACAGGGAAGGACACTTTGCTAATGGGACATTTTGACCACAGCAGAAAGCAGGCAAATACATCTTCAGATACAGTATCTCTTTGGCTATATGAAAATAGGATATTTTTATATAATTAAAATTCCCTTCTGACAAACAGGCCATATTCCCAGGCTGAGCACCCTCCATTTTAAGAAGGTTAAAATTAAATTCATAGCCACGCATGGTAGCACAAGATTTTAATCTAGTATTTGTGAGGCAGAGGCACGTTGATCTCTGTAAGTTCCAGACCAGCCAGGGATATACTGTTCGACCCTGTCTCAAAAACCCCAAAACATAATACAATAAAATACAAAAAAGTAAAAATTCATGATTTTTAAAATATTGGATGGAATGGCACTATGGTTTGAATCTGAAATGTCTCCTATAGGCTAATATGATGAGAGCTTTCCCCCAGCTAGTGACATGATTTTGTAAAGCAGTAACTTCTGGAGTTGAGAATTACCTTGAGGAATTACATTACTGGTGGCATACTGTTAGAAGTTGTATCTTGCCCTGACCATTTCCTGCATTTTGTCTTTACTTCTTGTTGGCATTAGGCAAATAGCCTCCTCAGCAACACTCTCTCACAAACAGTGAAGTTCTTTGCGATGGGCCCCAAAACAGTACCAAATGACTGTGGAACGAACCTTCTGAAACCATATGCGAAAAAAAAAAATCTTTTTTCCCTTTGCCATATTCCATCAGGCATTCTGTCACAGCAATGGGAGAGCTCACTAACACAAATGGCTGTGGATCCACTGACATGGGCCTGTTCTGTTTCGTTTTTGAGACAGGGCAGGGTCTCACTATTTTCTCTGGCTATCTTGGAACTCACTATGTAGACCAGGCTGGTCTGGTCTCACAGAGGGGAAACTCACAGAGATCCACCTGCCTCTGCCTCTCCAAATTCTGGGATTAGAGGTGTGTGCCACCACACCCAGCTAAGCCCTACTGTTTTCCTTCCTCTCCCTGTTACTCATTCCAGGGAGTATTGGGACATCCTTTCTAGTTTACAATCACTGCAAGCTCCTTCCTGCCTATGTCCTTCTCTGAAAATTACCTGGCTTTCTTCACTCCACTGAGGCTTTTGTGCAAATGTCACCTTTTGATAAGGATTTTCTTCCTATAGATCCTTCACTGTACACGTTACTCTGTTTTTATCAGTATCAACAGACCTATCTCACCTAAATTAACTTTTATCTATCTATCTATCTATCTATCTATCTATCTATCTATCTATCTATCTATCTATCTATCTATCTATCTATCTTCTGATGTCTCCTGAAAAGCTTAAAGACTTCTAGGTATTATGTATTTCTGGTTCACTTGCTATATTCCTACCACAAAGACAGTATCTAGTATTGTGAAATAATTTATAGATATTATTTAATGAAATATAACATTTTAACACTTAGCATATTTTAAGAAAATAAATGCTGTTTTCATATGGGAGAAACTGATAATGTTAAAGATGTTTGTGATGATTGATACTGCCAGCTCGACAAGGTCTAGAACCACCTAGAAGACAAACCTTCAGCTGCATCTGTGAGGATATTCTAGAGATGTGTAACTGAAGAGAGAAGACCTACCCTTAATGTGGGTTTACCCATGATCATCCTATGGTCTGGAAGGAGGACTAAATACAAAGGAGAAAGTGAGCTGAGCTGAGTACCAGCGTCCATCCTTTGCTTCAGACTGTAGATGCAACGTGACCAGCAGCCCAAGGTCCTCCAGCTATAGCTTCCTGACCATGAAGGGCTTATACCCTTGAACCACTAACAAAAATATCCATGCCCAATTGTTTTTGTCTGAGTAAGAAAAGTAGTTAACATAGGGTCATCAGAGGATTTACTCAGATAAATCTGTGGATCAAATTAAAGCTTTAAGTTAATTTCTTGAAAAATTAAACTGTCAAAAGTTGATTTTTTGGGAATACTATTCATTGCATAAAGTGAAGCCCCACACATTAAAGATGTATTTTTAAAATACTTGAAAGAATTAAATCACTATGCTGAGGGGCTATTGTTTGGAGATTTTAGCACAGTAGGGTTAAATCTAGTAGAGTCTTATAAATATTGCTTGAGTTTCTTCTCTCAAAACTAAGCTGGTATATGTTTAAGATACACAATATTTTACAAATATCCAAGGGCTATTTCTCCCTTCAAGTTTACATGTTCAGGGGGCATGCCTTATTGCTTCTTGAAGTTGGGGTTCTTGAGAATGATGGTCAGTAATATGCTGTACCTTTCATTTCTTGTTTTTCCATAAGAAAACCTTGTAGAATTACAAGGTTTCTATAGCTGTTAAGCTAATCACCTGGACACAGATGATAGAAGGCTATGAAATTTTCAAAGTAATAAGCAAGATTGTCCAAGTCAACTCCCTCACACATTACAGAGGAGAGGAGATTATGTATTAAAGCCCAGAAAATTCAGAGAAGGAAGCCGATAAAACATTTTGTTTTTCTTTTTTAAAAATAAAGAAAACAAATCATGGTATCTAAGCAACCATATTAGGCCTTTCTTATACAAAAAAGAAAATGATACTGGCCCTTGAATAAGGCAAAAAAATTTTTAGGGAAAAAAGACAATTACATAGCCCAGAATGTGACCATAAATAAATGACATAATGTCCTTTATTATATCATGAATTTAAAGCCGAAAGTACAGGATGGAGTTGGTGTGAAATCCAACACCAGAAAGATCAGAGTTTTCCCCTTTAAGAGAAGGGGACACAAAAGCAGGACTGTGAGACTAAAGGTCGCTGTAATGATACCCAAGTATCAGGTAAACAAAAGGAAACTTTTGTAAAAATCAAGTATGTGCATTCTCTCATTGAAAACGTTTCTCCTTTTATCCTTGGAAAAAACACACACGTCCAATTTCAGAATCCCCATGAAGGTTCTCCTGGGCACCTCCAGCTTCACCCCTTGCCTCTGTGTGTCTGAATGCTTGCATGAACATTGGTCTTGCATCATGTGCAGGAAGAGTAAGGTCTTCCACTTACCGGGACTTGTGAGGGCTCCCAGGGCACTGCTTGTGGTAGAGAGAGGGTTTGCATTGGTGCTGGTGGCTGAGGTTTGGGCGGCAGCTGCAGCAGCAGCCAGTGTTGCCAGATTCTGTAATTGTAAAGCATTCATGCCTGTAGAGAAAAGAGAAAAGTGATGTTAGCCAGAGACCCAAACTTTCCTGTTTTCTAAACTGAAATTGAACCCCCCCCCCACCGCCGACAGACCCCCCTGCTCTTGGTCCTGTGATACTGTGCTCATCTGAATTGTTTCAGGAACAGGTGTGATTTCACCACTTGAATAGGAACTAGGATCTGTTTCTCAGAGGACACCTCCTTTGAGTTTTAATGATATCATCTTCCATTTCTAGAGAAGGAGTGCTAGGAAGGGGTACCTTCATTGTATCCAGTACTTCTGCGTAGACTCAGCTCTGAGCAGACTCAGCTCAGTTTGGCACTGTCTAGCCTAACTTGGGACTGTCTTCTCTCAATGCTGTAGAGGTAACTATCAAGTTAACAGAGTATTCTGTATTGAACGAACAAGGTGATGGGGACTGGAAACTTTTACCTATGAGGTAGCTGTCATGAAAATGGTGAGGGCTGGGCATAGGAAGCTGCAGGACAAGCATTGGAGTAAACTCTGCATTCCCTAACTTGACAGGTAAACAGATACTACAGAAGAATTAAAGATCATTGCATAAATGTTCCTGCTCAGCTGACACAGGTGCTAATCTTGGCTTTGTCATTTTTCCAGATACATGGATGTAGACAATTACTCAGCCTCTCCATTTCTCAGTGACCAGGTGAACTGTACCTGAATGCAAGAGAGCTGTGCAAATAAATATAACGAATGCAAATTACTCTAGCATCATCTAAGTACTCAACGAATGTTAGTGATGAATGCCTCCAGATATATCTGATCATGTCTCCACAGTAGGAACTCAGTGTAGGACAGACGAGAGTTGGCAGTGCCTTAAGTCATTTTCAGTGTAGCCTGATGACCTGAGGGCTACTTGGTGGAAGGAGAGAGCCAACTCTGGAAAGCTCTCCTCTGATTTACACATGTATGTGGTGGTAGACAGACAGACAGACAGACAGACAGACACACACACACACATTAAACCTACAGCCAATACATTTTTGACTAGAATGAATTTCTGATTACTAAAGTTAAGAAACAAAAAAGGAAAAAAAAAGAAACAAAAAGGAAACGAAAGTGTGCAAGAGTGTAAGATGGGCTGAGGCTGGGCTCTGGCCTGCTGCCTTTACTGTTTAGATTTTCAACATTCTTCCCCTCACTCCTTCTGTACTCAGTCAACAGGTCCTCTAAATACCTGAGGTAATTTTCCCCATTATTCTTGTCTCGGTAAGTAAAAGTAACAATGTGTCTTTTCCTATATAGAAAGAGACAGGAGTCAAGTAATCAGCTTAATTTTACCTTCTCATGACTCAAATCCAGATACCCAATAACTATCTCTCAACAAATTTGACTTGTTTAAGAAGAGCAGCCTGATAGTAGTCCATATGTGCTATGAGGAAGAAAGACAGTTTTTCCATCCTAAGCAGATTCCAGACAGCAATGCACAGCTGGCTGAGTGCACAAAGAAGAGCCTGGCTGCTGAGCCCTAGAAATAGCACTGCTTCTGTGCTCTTTGCTTGGGCTCCTGATTTGAAAAGAAGCTCCTGAGGGGTTTGCTTTAAAGTGAGTTTTCAGTATGTCACAAATCACTTCCTGCCTTCCTTCAGGAGCCATTGGACTTGCTGGGTTGTGTAAATCCAAACAGCTACCCACTTCTTTGGCAGCAATGCAGAGATACAGGATATGGAATATGTGAAATCTAGCCATCAAATGTGTCTGTGAGTCTCTCTGTCTCTCTGGTGATGGTCTAACAGTGGCGTATTTATTAGAAGCACTGTGGGGATTAAGCAGCACTGGGCTAATTTTTCAGGTTCACTTTAGTGAAGTGGAAGAAGTATGGAACTTGCCTGGCTTTAGTGGAGACCCACTCAGACCAAATAAAGACTGTATTTCTTGAAAGCTACCTGAACACACTTCATCTCAAGTGTGACAAGAGCACCTGGACTGTGAGTGATTTTGCAAAGAGTGAGGCCCACTGTACAGATTCATCTGTCCCTTTTTATTACCAATGTTCCCTCTAATGTTCTAAAGATGTGAACCGTAAGACTATACTACAGACAATAGGGCATATAAGAAGAGGACTTAGCAATGAAATTAAAACCTCAACCATGCATTTGGCACCAGTTAGTAACAATTATAGACTCAGGTCAGAGGGCCCTTTTCCAGTACACTTAGGACTCTCCTAAGGGGGAAGCACAGTATTAGAACCAGCGTCAGAAGGCTCTGTATCAATTGGCCTGAATGAGTACATTCAATGGGTTAGTAACATCAGGTCCTTGTTTAAAGCCCTGAGCATAGTCTTCTGATCCCATGGTCACTGCCTCCCTCTGACAACTCAATTTGAATCTAACAATCTAGTTTCTTTGTGTTATCCATAAACTTCTTTACTTGTTTTGTATCCCATTTAGATACTATATGCAATTTCTACCTTTATAACAAAAATACTAATATTTTTGAGGACAAAGATTTTATCTTATGTTCAAGTCCACCACACATGTACACACACACACACACACACACACACACACACACACACACACACACACATAGAATACATGATAGATCATGGATAGACTCACATAAAATGAGTGATCTGAATAACAGCACACAATTTTAATAAAGTGTTATAAAGACTATTGTCTGTACAGCCAATCATTGTTTTTATTTCCCCAACTGATGCACCAGTACCAAATATTCACTGTTTTCCCACAATCATTTGTTAATTAAACATATACTTGTTAGACAGACATTCTTTATCTTTCATACTGACATTTATTACAGGTTTTGGAGCCAAGTTGGCAACAACAAGGCTCTCTTCTGTTCTCTCCCTGTATGAGTTCAGAGTGAGGGTAAGTATTCCTTCCAAAGTGAACTTCCTAATTTTCCCTTCACATATATCACCACATGAGAGAGTCTCTGCCATCTTCTTCAACCTTTTCTTGTTGATAAATAGGAAGACCAGATAGAATAATAGTCTCCATGATACCACTTTGGGGGATGGCTAACATGGTCCAAAGACCATATTGCAATGAAAACACAAGCTATTGGCCAAGGTAGTCAAGATGAGGACCCATCAGTCCATCCCCTCATTCGTGCTCTGTTATATACTGGTTATGATCCTATGATTAGTAGGAGCTTGGAAAACTTTTAGTGGGCATGGTGCTTCTCAACCCTTCACTGACAAACAGCAAATACCTGGTGACAGGTTTGGGTTCTTTCTGCCACAAATGGGCCAGGGTGTTCACATTTAAAATTAGACATCTTATTTACCATCTCCCTTCTTACTTAGGGTCGGCTGTTTGGAGAAAAGGTAATAGCTCTCTGTAAGAAACTGGGTGGGGCAGGCTCTCAGAGTTTCTCTGCTGCCTTCCACCGCCAGACTTTCCCAGAACACTAGATTACCTTCTGCCTTGAACTGCTTCCTACCAAAGCTGTTCTGAGGGATTGCAATAACGCTCCTGCCCTTTACTAACTCTGCCTTCTCCCTGGGCCCACAGGCAGTCTTACACCGTCTTGCTTCCAGTCATTTAGTTCCTTTCACTTCTTCATGGGGCAGGGAGTGCTCCCTGTCTTCCCTTCTTTCCCAGTCCTACAGCAGACCCCTCTTCCCACCCCACTCATGGGGCAAGGAGTGCTCCCAGTCTTCCCTTCTTTCCCAGTCCTACAGCAGGTCCCTCTTCTCACCCCACTCATGGGGCAGGGAGTGCTCCCAGTCTTCCCTTCTTTCCCAGTCCTACAGCAGGTCCCTCTTCTCACCCCACTCATGGGGCAGGGAGTGCTCCCAGTCTTCCTTTCTTTCCCAGTCCTACAGCAGGCCCCTCTTTCCCACTCCACTCATGGGGCAGGGAGTGCTCCCAGTCTTCCCTTCTTTCCCAGTCCTACAGCAGGCCCCTCTTTCCCACTCCACTCATACTTCCTCTTTCACCAAGAAAGGGCACCAGATGGAAAGGCGCCTGTCACCCTTCTTGGAAGCTGGCTCTGGCTTGGCAAACAGCTTTTCTGAGAAGAAAAATGGCCACATTTAACTTCTGCTCAGCTGGGCACCTCTCAAACCAAGGGCAATAATCTAGGTGACTAAACATACAAAACACTTAAGTTTTAGGAAATCTAAAAGTGAGCTATTATGATGGCAAAGAGAAAAAACTTGGGAGTGAGGAGATTCAAGTTTTCATTCATTATTTGATAAGAAAATTCCTCAAAAATAAAGAAATTATGTAGAAAACAGATGCACAATATTCCAACTTGAAATTTAAGATTAAAAAAATTATTTATAAGGAGAAGGGCATGAAAATTTAATTTAATGTTCACCTTAGGTTATTTTGTGTCTTATTGTTCATGGCAATTACCATAAATCTGCATATCAATAAGTGAGAACAGATGTCAGTTGTTACAAGTGCTTGCCAATCAGGTTTGTTAGAAAGTGACAGATGGGTGGTTATAGAACATTCTCATAAGGCCTATTAGCACAGTCACAGGAAGTGTCTGTGGTGTGGACTGCTGGAGACTCAGGGAAGAACACAGGGTCTTTGTGGGCCTATGAGCACACTTCACTCTGGGAGCTGCTCCAACTGCCTCTTCTGAGACTGCCCAGACGCTGTTTTCGGAAACTCTCTTCTTTACTTGTGAAAGACACTTTCAGACAATCTTCTCAGAGACTGGATTTTAAATTCACAAAAGGAGAAAAGAATTTTGTTGTTTTAAGCAAATGTTTCACTACACTTTATTATTACTTTCAAAATTTAGAGCCGACTTCCAGAAGGGAATTGCAGTCAGCTCAGTCAGATCTGAAATGAAGCTGTTCCCCTATTCCTCAGCAGGTAATTATTCACCTTTAGCTTCAAGTCTCCAAGCTTTTATGATCCTAGGGGAGGACAGAGATCACTTGGGACAGTACTTGCTTACCATGCACAGAGCCCTGGGTTCCACACCCAGCACAGCAGAAACTGCCTGTGGTACCTACTGGCGCTTCAGAGGGTAGAGGCAGCAGAGTCACGAGTTTATGGTTATCCTTGGTCACGTATTGAGTTTGTTCTCAGGGACTAAAAGGTGCACGCCTTTAATCCCAGCATCCGGGAGGCAGAGGCAGGTGGATCTCTGTGAGTTACAGCCTACTCTTAATAAACTGGAAACACTTTCCAGAGTGAAGTAAGGCAGTTTACTATTTGCCCTAGCGGCTACTTCTTTAGCAGCTGTGGGGCTCTACTTTCAACTAGCATTTGTTATCTGCCCAGTAGGCCACCTGGACAGGCACCTTATTGGAGCTTATGTTTATATGAATACACATGGCCTGGCTGGGACACAGTGCTGTGTCATAAGCCTCATGGGCACAGGCAGCTCAGGTTTTGAATCAGGCTGAACTGGTTTTGTAATATGGGTCCATAGCCACTAGCTGAATGACTTAGGTTAAATTTATTAGCCCGTCTTCTTAGCCTCACTTGCCCACTTGTTCCATGGTATGCCAACAGTTCCATATTCATAAGTGGTATTTGAGAGGTCTGTATCTTAGTCCACATCACTCCAGTTAATGGTAATATGGTGTTAAGGTAACATATTTAACCATTTCACACTTCTATTTTTCCAATTTGCAATGTAGTAAATAGGTGACTTTTGCTTTTGGTATACTCTTACAGCTGCACGATGTTACAAACAATTAGGTTAAATGCAAATGTTGAAGTGTCACCTCTGTTTTCCCATTAGTCTTCTGAGGTGCCACAGTAGCCATGAAGAAGTTAAAAATCAAAAGGATAGTTGGTCCTTATTCTTTCTTCCTTCACCTAATATACATACTCTTAGGTTAACTGCAGATCCCCATGTTTCTCAAGTTTCAAAAATTCACTGAACAAATACTAGAGGAGAGTTAAATATGAATATATTTTTGTTAGAATTTTTAAAAGGTAAAATAAAATTGATTACCTTCAAGCACAGTAAGTACACATCAAAGGGTTCAGCTTATGAAGATTTGATCCTAAATCCATTTCTACTTTAAAATTTCAATTTTGTAAAGCTTATTTTTTATAGAAACCACAAAAATTGTAGTTTCAAAGGAAAATGGTTTAGATTTTTTTGAAGAAAACATATAGCTGATATATAGCTACAGTATAAAGCATAGCTCATTATGCCATAAATTGGAGATACAGACAGATGCAGCTGACTTGGAAAGGAGCTTATATGGAACTACCCTTAAGAATGAGCATTCTGAGACCATTTGGGAGAGACTATCATACCAATGACAACATGATAGGGCCTTGAAGGGAGACAGTCTCCTTAAAAAAAACCCGGAGTAGCTTCATTAGGAGAGACAGCCTGAAGTGGTAGAGTAGGAGAGACAGCCATGAAGAGGTAAGAGAGACAGACATATGAAGCATGTCACTATAGGAAATATTTTGGATGCTCTCAACAACACAGAGTTTCTGACTTCTCTAGGTTTTCAGGAGATGGTGTGAACATGATTAAGTATGGCTTTGCATATATGCCAAGATGCAGACATTAGGTAGTACTTTAAACTTACCTTGCAGCAGCAATAGGGAGATGCTATGTAGTGATGTCTCATTTGTATTTTAATAAATAATGCTTGCCTAAAGATCAGAGAATAAAACAGCTGCCCTGGTTAGCCTTACAGACTGGGCAGTGGTGACACACACCTTTATTTATTTTTTGTTTTGTTTTTCTATTTCATTTTGTTTTTTGAGACAGGGTTTCTCTGTAGCTTTGGAGCCTGTCCTGGAACTAGCTCTTGTAGACCAGGCTGGCCTTGAACTCATAGAGATCTGCCTCCTCTGCCTCCGGAGTGTTGGGATTAGAGATGTGTACCACCACCACCTGGCTGACACACCTTTAATCCCTGTAGCCACACTAGTTTGCCATAGAAAACAGGTGGTAATGGTGCACGCCTTTAATTCCAGCCCTAGAGAGGAATATAAGATGGGAGGAGACAGCTCTCAGGAAGTCTCATTCTGAGGATTCCTGGAGTTAGGATCACCATTTCGGACTGAGGTAGAGGTAAGAGTCAGTGACCAGCTGTTTTGCTTTTCTGACCTTCAGGTTGAACCCCAATATGCTACAGAGCTACAAGGATGTCATAGTTTCTCAACTGTAACAGCTGCAGGGCTATGTGGCCTGATTTTTGTGACTGACAGAGAAAGGCTACAGGGTCTGTGGTCCAACAGTCAGACTTTGCTGATGGGATTATTTAATAATGTACCATCTAAAATTTATTTTTCTGTTTTCTTTTTACCCTTTTCCTCTCCTCAAGTGAAAAATGTTTTGTTCATATAAATGAATCATTTTTAAATCTCTGTCTTCCGAAAAACTATTATGCTTTGATAGTTGTTCATAGCTAAATAGTATTGGTTTGCAAAATGCTTCACACTCTTTGGCAGCATGAGTTGCGTATATCCTCACTTTTACTATGTCAGACTATCAATCATTCAATAAACATCTGAACACCAATTAGAACTGGGATTAAATGTCTTCTTAAATACCTTCTACCTTATTACATGGCTTTTACTATATTTATCATGTATAATGTGCTCTGTAACATGTTTTATATTAGACAAACTATCTCCAAACTCTCAGTAATACATTTGTGAAGGTAGTAACAATGGTTTTAATGGTGATTTTCAGTTTATAGGCAAGGCTAAGGTTAAGTTTTGTAATTAAAAAATGGTCATTTATCTTGAGCTCAATTGAGAATGCATCCCAGATATAATTTTTTTTTTTGCCTGTCAATTCACAGATTTATTTTCACTCATCTGTTCAGACACAGTCTCTAGATCTTTACAGGAGGACTGGATGCATCCATAAGCCACTGGGGCAGGCCTTGCTCTCTAGGAGTTCAGTATGGCTTGGAGCACTGACCAGTTTGAGGTATTCAGGGATACTCTGGTGAGGGAGAAACAACTCTAGGGAAGCTGGAGGAGTTAGCATGTGTAGTGGTTTGAATGAGAATGGTTCCTACAGGCTTATATATTTGGATGTTTGGTTTTCAGGTCGTGGACTGTTTAGAAAGGATGGGGAGGTGTGTCATTGAGGATTGTCTTTGAGCTTTCAAAAGCCCATGCCAGACGCAGTGCATCTGAGTAGTGCTTATGGACCAGATGAAAGCTGTCAGCTATTTTTCCGGTGCCATGCCATGCCTGCCTGCCACCATGCTTCTTGCCATGATGATCATGGACTAATCCTCTGAAAGTGTGAGACCCAATTAAATGCTTTAAGGTTGTTTTAATAATGGTGTATCTTCACAACAATAGAACAGGAATTAAAACAGCAAGCAGTTGATGTCACCCATCTACCATGATCAGCCCACAATGCTTCAGCAGGAAAATGACAAGTTAAAAAAATAAGTCTACCAAAGCTAAGTACTATTTTGGGGACAAGACATTCCATTACTTTATTAAAAAATAAAATACCGCAAAGCATAAAGGTTTAAATACTTAGAAAGATGAAACTTGATTATTCTCATAAGTGAGAAGTACTTTTTTAAAGCTACAAAAAAGAGGTTGATACCTACATTTTAATACTTTAAATATCCAAGATGTTGGCCCATAATGGACGGTTCAGTATTTGGTTTTACAGTTTGTGCACACTTAGGATAGCGAATTTAACATGGTGAAGGTTCAAGAAAAGGATTTTTTGGAAACCCCAGAGCATTTACAGAATGTCTTTAAATTAGCCATCTGCTCCATGACACCTTTTAGGGTGACTCCTCGATACCCTAGGTTTCCAAGAGAGCACACAGGACGTGTAAATGCTAATATCCTGACCTGTAGCTGACACGGCAGAGGCACACATGGCACACACTTCCTAATGAAAAATGGTAGGGTACTCTGTCCACCTGGGAAGGCATGCTGTGCCAGGCCTCAGGAATAAATGACCTTTTCTGTATAACACAGTTCTGACAGTAGGCTTCCTTTGTGGAAAACCCCTAATTTTGAATATGGGTGAGTCTGTTCTAGAAGGAAAACAAATTGCCTACCCACCGAAATATGACAAATGTTAGCATGCATTTGAGCAGCTTGCCACTTAGAGATTTTTTTCCTTTCAAAGAATAGAAGCTCCCCTGAATATCTGACTACTATCTCTCCTGTTTCTGTCACAGATTATAAATACATTAGTCATTTAGTGTGACTCTTAGTCCCAGGCCAGTTTCCTAACACATTTTCTTACATATAATGCAACCATTTAACTAGTTATCATTTTAAAAATACATTTTTGAATAGCATAAAAGCTGTATTACAATGATAACAATAGATCTGAGTAACTTAGACAATCTGATGAGTTGTCCTTACCCTGTGGACCACAACAAACCACTAGGCTGTTAGTCACAGAATGCATATGGATAGAAACTCGTCAGAATACAAAATAACAGTAACAAAACCAAAACAAGAACAACAATATAAAAACCAACTAAAGGTACTCACTTGGAAAAAAAAATAAGGAAAATAGGAGTCTCTTAGTGACAAATAAACCTGGCTTTTATTTTATACATGTGGATTTCATTTAGTTAATTAGGGGTGTTCCCTAATTAAAGAAAACTGCTTCATTCTAACATACCCCCAATATCTTCTTTGCCTCCCCCTATTTTGGAATCAAACAAGGAAAGACTTCCTCCTGGAAGGTTAATGGCACCTGTATTCTGATTTCCTGCACACACTACCTTCCCTGGCCCTGAGCTAGGGTGGGGTGTCAGCAGGGAAGGTGGCCCAGCATGTCTGACCTTTCACTAATCACTAATCACTGTGGTGCAGCAGCTACTGGCATAGCTCATTATGAAAAGGAATCCTTCAATAAGCTGCTTTTCTAATACAGTCACACTTTGATTTTTCTGAGAATAAAGATTATACTTTTACATAAAAGCTTCTGATGCACAATTCTGTTAACTGGGTACTAAAGTAAAAAAAAGGCACTATGTTAATTGTCTGTTATTATCAAGGGACTACAAACTGTATCAAATGTAGGCTAGTATCCTGGCTTTTGTTATGGAGGTCAGAACATTCTTATTGATCACTTATTCTTAAAAATCTTAGAGAATTTAATTATTTCAGCTCTCCTTAGATATAGGAATATCACTGGAAACCTCCCAGCCATCAACCTATTACAAAAATCCCACAAACAACTAAAGACTATACTCTGACAAAATTTGCAATGCAGCAGTAAAAGAAACACTTCAGAGCAGCGGATTCCAATTTTAATACCCATGGCACAAAAAGCTAGTTTGTCTGGTAAGTACTTTTTACTCTTTTTCTTTGGTTCTTTCTTTCATCCTTTGAAACAAGTAAAAATTCAGAAAATAGCATGACTGAAAGGAATAGCATATGCTTCATGACTTACCAGCCATTTGCTGAATGCCGCTGAATGCACCCAGGTTGCTGGAGGAGGTGGCCTGCTGCAGAAGCTGCAAAAGAACACAAGCGCTCAGTCAGAGCAATGCGGAGACAAAGCAACTTCCTCATTCTATTGGGTACAAATTTATTTTCCTTTCCCTTTACATAGTTGGCTGCCACTCCCTGTTGATGGACTGAAGGTCCCCAGAGTTGGAGGTGTAAATTCATATTAATGTCTAATCTCCATTAAGAAACACAGACACTAGGGAAACTCACTAACACTGCTGTCTTAAAACAATTAATCAATTTACTTTTTAACAACCAGGTGTTAAATCTTTTGACACCAACAAAGCATGACTAATTATAACTCTCTGTAGTCTAGTAGTTACCATAACTCATCTCTGTCAATCAAGGTCCATTCCCTCTTCTTTTCTATTTCCCTTCCCAGTTCAGTTTTTCCTTTCTTTTTTTTTTATTAAATAACATTTAAAAATATTTATTTTTTGAGACCTTCATACATGTGTATAATATAGTTTGATTACAATTTCCTCCTCCAACTCCCATTAATCCCTTCTATGCATCCTACTTCTGGACTTCATATCTTCTTGCTTTTATATCTTACTGATTCCACCTAGTCACCCATATGCACATGGTAAATGAGTGTGGGATCGTCCATAGAGCACAGGCAACATATCAAGGGCCATACACTGACAGAAAAATGGCTCTCCTTCACAAACAGCCATTAACTGTTAATAGTTCCTCAGCTAGAGGTAGTGCCTTATATGCTCCTTCCCCATCCATGTCCAGACTCAGTTTTCTTTATCCTTTTTCAGAAGCAATGAGTTTACTGACTCAGACCAAAGAACAGCTATTTACAGTCACAGTCATACTGCTAAGCAAGTGGTCAGTCATTCTTAAAGATGGTCTTTACCAGCAGAAAAAAGGCAAAGCAGTGTCAAAATCTGGAATGATATGCTACACACCAAATCTATATATTTTAGATATGTCAAAATCTTAAAAATATATTAATTAATGTGTGAAGGTCTTTATTTTCCACTTTTAAAAATACAGTTTCTGCTGTGCAGAGTCAGTGGGTATCAGAAGGTAAAGCACATGGTTCCAGTTCTGAAGCATTCTTGTCCACCTTAGCTGGACTGTAGGCTAATTTAGGTCCTATCTTAGGACACTGAGTAGATGTGGAGATATTCTTTTGGTAAGATAATTAATAAGATACAACTTACATGTGCGGAAGCAAGTAGTTACATGCACACAGCCTGTTCTCAAACTCTCACAACAGGAAGAAGTGAACAGGAAGAGAGAAGGAAAAAAACCCTAGGGATTATCCATTTTTAATGCATAAGAGTCTTATTTTGGTTTGATTTGTTGAATTTCTCATCTACTGTGCTTTAAAATGGCAGCCCTCCCTTCATAGTATATATTTTGTTTTTAAATTAAAGTTGTAAAATTAGCTTTGAAGGTATTTTAAGGAATTAGCAACACCTGCCAAGGTAAGCAGACTACTTAGAAAGTCAAGAAACAATCACCAATAATTACAGACTTGAACTCCTGTTTAACAGAGAAGTAGGGAGTACCTTAATGGCCAAAAGTCTTTTCAGACAAGAAGGCTTTCAAATGAAAAGAGTAAGATGTCTCAGAGGTTAAGAGCACTGACTGCTTTTCCAGAGGTTCTGAGTTCAATTCCTAGCAACCACATGGTGGCTCACAACCATCTGTAATGAGATCTGGTGCCCCCATGTATGTATGTATGGCATGCAGGTATACATGCAGGCAGAACATTGTATACATAATAAGTAAGTAAATCTTAAAAAAGAGAAGCATGACTAAGCACAGACTGCTAGCAGGACATGAGAAAGTCTACTTACTGCTTATAAAAAGGCAATTCTATAAGTGAGGCTATTTTATTATCTGTCAGGTTGTGAAACAATTTTCAGATGTGGTCACAGGAACAAATACCAGAGATTCCTGTGAGCTGTAGAGCAAGGGAAATGTGTCATAATTCTGAGACAGGGAACCCATGTCTTGGTTTTCAGAAATGGTAGAACAAGAAGCAGGACTTAGAAAGTATAAAAAGGTCAACCATGAAGTTAACCTTGAATGAAAAGTTTGGTACCTACAATTAAGCTGATGGCCTGTGACTACCTCAACAAAAAAAAATTTGTGAAAAAATAATTAACATAACTTTAATTTTTTTACATTGAAAAAACTTTTAAATGAGCGTATAATACAGTGATAAAATACTTCACAAATACAAAGGTATAGTTGTCTAGCTACATCTATAAAGTCTTATGAACATGACTGCCCACTGTGAGCTGAACAAGGATGATACCAATAGATATGCCAAACTGGATTGCGAAAAATCCATGAGGCCTCAATCCTACATAAAAAACTAGAGGCAATTGAGGAAAGCTGGGAGATAGAGAAGGGGTGGTGGTGGTTTTTTCCCAGGGAAGAACACACCAATTGATTGTCCAGTGCCAAACAGCACTCAAAACATAATACAGGTAGCATTGTATGGACGAAACAGGTTATATTTAGGAACATATATGTATGTGCCTATTCTTATACACATACAATAACAGTAAAAAAGATGTTTTGAATTTGAAAGGGGGATATATTAGAAGGTTTGGAGGGAAGAGAGGGGAGGGAGAAAAAGCTTTAATTATAATCTCAAAAATCAAAAGAAAGGTTAAAAAAGAATTAGAATACGGATTGCTTCTGGAAAAGAAGAAGAAAGTGAAATACTGGGGGAGGGAAAACAGAGAAGTTCTAAGTTACAGGTTATATTCTACTTTTTTATCCTTTTTTGAAAATAAAATTGCCAGACCACAGACTAGGAAACAACCATGGCAGCATATATGTAGATTTAAGCATACACTTGGAAAAACTATCCATGATATCTTTAAGGATAAAGTGGAGAAATAGCCAGAAAATTACAGTAATATATCTTATACTGGCTTAGACAAAGACAGAAAAAGCATGTCTCCCCTTCCCCCACCGGCTCCTTACATTGCAAACTCTGCCTGGCAGGGCATGGAAGTGGTGGTGATAAAGCTGAGAACTTAGATAACTGAAGGGCCACAGACACTAGCAGCTGTATGATCTAGGTTAAGGCACTAGATCTCCTAGAGCCCCCTTTCCTCATCTCCCCTTCCAAAGCAGCAGGGAAGATGTCTCACAAAACAGTGCCACTTCTGCTATAGTGTAAAACCTTCAAGGAATAGTTAAAACGTAAAATGGCAGAATTAGGATGTGAACATGTCCTTGCTAAAACTCTCATGCTAGAAGAAAAAGTTTCAAAATCACGAAATTAAACTTCATTAATAATCATATAGTGTGGAGTTGAGGTTTCCAAGCAGGTAAATAAAGCAGAGGCGCAGAGCACTCACTGGTTCCCAGCCCACATGGACAGTTTCTACAAAGGCTGCCTACCACTTGGAGCTGCAGTAAGAGGTTCTGTAGTCCATGCTTGGGGTTAGTATTCTGTCTAGCTTAGTTCTTAAGAGAGGAACTGTCTTAAATTCTGGCTACTGTATCTCAATAAAGCCAATAACAAAGTGAGATTAATACAAAGGAAACACTCAGAATCTATGAAAAATGTAAGAGATGGCTCAAAGATCTGTGTCTGGCCTAAAAAGAAACATTAGGGTCATCAAAACAGCTTCACCAGAAAGACAGGGGATAAGGATTGGAGCTAAAATAAATCTTCCTACTAGCACTAACCTGCAGCTGGTGAGGTCTCTGCCAATTCTCTTGGAATCTTTAGACTCTAAAGTTTAGATGATCAGTTATCATGCATGCGGCATCACTTATATAGCAGAGTTTTTTTTTTTTTATGGTGCCTTAAAACACTGTTTAGAAGTCTAGTGTATTGAGTTTTATTCAGTTGCCAACTGGCCACAGTTAAATATGTCACATTGTTATGCTAATCAATTTAATTAACAAAAACCTGCTCTAATGCTGATTTCATAATCCCTGGGACTCATAACGTAAGGAAAGTAAATTTTTGACATACTTATGGACAAGTAGCTTTTATCAGTTTTGAAGTCATATTCCTTTCCTCCACGAAGACCACACAGACCCACATACTCCCACACTTACCGCCAGGTACTGTGGGGTAAGTCCGCCCAGCCCTGTCAGGTTCCCCCAAGTGGCAGTGTTGAGCTGTTGCATCTGCTGTGCAAGCTGCTGCTGGAGGCGTCTTTGCTCTTTGTCCTTCTGAGTGTCAGCAAACTTCACCACGATAGGTGAAGAGCAACCCTGTGGTCAGACACATTGGAAAGTGAAGAGGATGTTACAGCCTGATTGAATCCCTTTATAATATTCAGTCATCATTGGATTTATCTTTCTTAACTATCTTGGGGCACATGGAATGGTCTGGAATGGTTTAAATGGTTTGATATTCCTTCTTCTCTGAATGGTACCATCAACAGAAGACTTCATATACTGCCACTGGTTTCTTTAATGGGATCTGTTGATTGGTGAAGACACCTATTACACTCTCTTCTCTCTTCATGTGTCTTCCAGGACTTCCTTCAAGACAAAGACCTTATCTTTAATTAAACTTCAGGGTTTGCTTGACTTAAAGATAGCTTGTTGGGGTGTCTGCCATTTCTATAGATGGGTAGAGGATAAAGGGACAGAAATCGCAATTGGAATGAAAATATCTCACTCATTTTTTTACCATTCATTTATTTTCAGTTATGTATTTATGAACACTGGAACAATGAAAGTAATTTTGACACAATAAAAGAAAGAAGTGAGTTTCATTTCAGGAACATGGATGAAGGACAGAGATATAAAAAATACATATAGGCACTAATCAAAGTAATTATTCACATGTGCTCAGAAAGGTCTCTTTTCCTCCTTCCATGTTCTATTCAAAGCCCTCCTTCTGTTCTATTCAAAGTCCCCAGAGCAAACCAAAAGATCCAGAAGTACATTTTTTTTTCTAGTCAAAGTGATGTCTCTTAAATGGCAGGAGAAGGAGCTTACATGGTTCCTTTTCTCTATTAATTTCACCAATCTACAAGTCTCATTCAGTTTTAGTTTCCTTTAAAAGGTAAGGAGTAAAAATAGTGAGAAAGACATGGTAAAAGGTCATATAATAAACTAATCTTTGAGTTAGATATAATCTTTGGGAAAATATTAAGCTTTAAGCAGGATCATCCTATCTCAAACTCCCTTGAAACATCTGCTACTTGGTAAGAACGCAGCAGAACAATGCCTTCCTTCCCAAGCCTTTTGTCTTGATATGGAGCATGAAGCACATTCCATCATCATTCTGTTCCATTTTGCTGAATCTTTTAAAAAAGGTATTTTGACCCAAGTGGTTAAATAAAATCTTATTATGTGATAACAGAGTTCTCTCACACAAGATATATTCCTATTTAAATGAACTTTTCCCCTTTATTCCAATTGGGTCATTTTACTTTCTTCTAAAAGACAAAGTTGCATGCTTTTCCTTATCACTTTGGGTAGTTACTGGGAATGTAGCTGTGAATTAAGGCTATCAAGTTTGTTATTTAAGAAAGTGAGGTGACTGTTTCAGTGTGGAACTTCTAGTCTATCAACCTATAGCTCTGGGAAGCAGACTCATGGTACAAAATGTTATAGATCAATAAATTACATCTATTATAACATTTCCATCATTAAAAAATCCAATATGCCTTTTTCTTTATCTAATACATATTTTAGTACTTTACTACTTCTTAAACGAGAGCAAAATACTCTGAAGATGAAAACAGCACAGAAAAGCTTTGCATGGAGAAGTTCTATGGCTGCATCAAATGTGTTCCATAACGAATGACAGCATCTTCTCCTAATAATGCATTTAATGATTTCTTGATATTAAATATGAAAAAGGCATAAAAGCAGAAAATTAGGTAAATAACTGTAGCTTTAAATGTGACCTGTCTAAGTCATGAAAGGAAAAACAAGTGGGCATAGTGTAGAGAAAAATGGGGAAATAGATGCTATATTCATGTTTAAAAACAAATCTTTGAACATGCACATCATTTTAAGTTAAATAATGTCTGACTTAAAGATGTGTACCAAAGTCCTGAAAATAATGTAATTAGTTAAAAATCAAACACATAACCCTAGTTGTATGATTATAGTAGAACGGCATGGCATGCACTGTTCTGCTTAGAAGTCAATTTTTGTAAATCAAACTGAGGGCCCTTTGTTAAAACATGGGTATCCAGTTTTAAAAAGGAGTATACCAACTCTGATGGGATCACAATTGAGATCTTAAAAATAAACCTGGGCCAGCCTTATCTAGTGCTTTTTCACATGAAAGCATCTTGCACTTTGGTTTTGGTTCATCCCGGTTCTGCCTTGTATCTTCTACAGGAGAATGAAAGACTCAGGCCATACAGGCATTCTCTATGAACTCATTTGGGAATGGCAGCACTTTTAATTGTCAAAAGAACTTAGAAACCTTATCTAAGGGGAGATATACTTTGGTATAAATCTCTCAATTATAGGAAATAAAAATAGTTATATGCATGTATGTAAATAAATATATATGAAAACTGTTTTCTTAATAGCACTTTCATTTTAATGTCTAAGCTGAAAAATATCTGGAAATCCACAAATCTAGAGCAGTCTACAAGAAAGGGGAAGTCAAAATATCAGGAATGTGACTGAATGGTAAGCAAGATTGAAATCCTGCTTATTATTTTCTATCATGTTTGATTTTCACCCATGCTTGCCTTCAGGTGGGGTGGGGGTGGGATTGTCTTAAAAATGCATTGCACTGCAAGGAAAACACATTAATTATATATGTTAGGAATATCAAAGTCAAAATAAATGTTCAAAAAAGACAATAGGCTTTGCAATGCTGATGTCACAACTCAAAAAAGTACAGTAAACACTTAATGACAAAGCCATGCACACCCCCAACCCTTTCCTCCCACCTTCTTAATTAATATATAGAAGATTTCCATAAAACATGACGCATAATGATTACTTAGCTCCCAGCATGCTTTGGAAGATGCAGCATTGCAAAAACAAAAACAAACGAACAAACGAACAAACAAAAAAGTCCCAAAAATAAAACCCCAGGTACAGGGGGATTTTAAAAAAAGAAGCTCAAACAATTACTAGTTTTTGCACATTAAATAAAATTGAAAGTATTTTTGTTCAAATAGGAAAACACAGCTTCAGATAACACCACAAGGCCACCACCTCTGGGAAAGTCACCCATACACAGATACAATGTACATAACACAGCAGCACATGCACTCTCAATGATTCTACCAGACGATACAGAATAAGTGATGGCAGGTCACTTTTGGAATGTTCTTGTGCAAAATTCTGAAAGGCCACGATCCAAATCACAGACTGAGCACAGAGAGCCGTGCGTCTCCACCTGTGGCATATTTCACATTGCTGATTCTCCTGTTTAAGTCACAACCTCTTAAGAGATTGGATTTGAGCCCATGTCTTTCTTGTTTACCTTTAAGTAAAGGGACAAATCTGATTTTTCAGGAGACTGAAAATTAGCATTTCATTGTTAAATAGGAGCATTATTAACTTTTTGAATATTTCTGAGATGAAAAAAATAATTCTTTAGTCAAGTGATTTATTATAGCAGCAATCTGCGGTGGGGGTTGTTCAGCTTAGTCCGTACCAACCCTGCTGTGGAATATGTACTCAATCCTCTAGGTCCAGAATGACACTTTGCTTCCAGTGCCTCGTATCTCAGGACCTGTGTTACTCCAATTAAAGGCTCAAAGGACAGCTGTAGGGCAAGCGAGAGGTTTCACTAAGGTGCATTTCAAGTCATCAGGGGGAAATGCAAGTGGAAAGAGAGAAGAGGGAAAGGGGCAAAGAGGGGATCAGAGAGGGGGATGAATATGAGTGAATGAAAAGCGAAATGGTGAAAGTTTAAATCTGTGATTGTCATGTGAACAATCCACACAGGAGAGAATTGCTTTACCATTCCCCATCATTTGCACAAAGAAAACAAAGAAAGGGCAGATGATACAGTACCTCCATGGTCTGAGACTGATGCATGGCTTTGATTGCATTCTGTGCCATTGCCCTTGTAGAAAATGTGACAAACGCACAGCCTGTGGGAAACAAGGGGACAGGGAGCAGGAAAGACAAAAAACAACAAGACAAAAGGGTTGGACGCTTGTTAAACCAACACAGTCTACGAGAACTGCCACAAGACGACACTGTTCTCAGTAGTACATAAAAATAAACAGCTTCTCTCTTCGACTTCGTCTTATTTGCTTTTTATCCACAGTGCTGAATTGCTAATCCGACCAAAGCAGAACAATGTGTTCATCAGCATTCTTTTAAAGGGAACTAGGGAGCATGGTTGAGTACTTTCTTCCCCCACAACATTTGAAAGTAGCAAGAGATAACTTGCATTTTCTAAGTTAAAGGTGGGCTACTTTCTATCTTCTCCTTGTCTGAGAGCATGCACACACTAGGCTGTTGCATTTAAAAATCTATCACTGAATTTTAAGAAGTAAATAAAGAATTCATCACACCAACAGTAAATAAGCAGCTAAATTTCAAGATCTCAGAATTTTAACAATTAAATATATCTAATTCATCTCGGATAGTTAGAAACATATACAAATAGAAATTGGTGCTATTCAAATGTAAACAAATATACTAAATCCACATTACAAAGTAGTAACTACTAATTAGCGACAAAAACAAACTATTACTTTGAGAAAATTCAACAGTGCATATGAAATAATTATAAAAACTGTAATTTGTACAAAAATTTTCATGACTTTGGAAGTTATAACTTTCTGAAAGGAATCAGAGTTTTGACCTAAAGTTTAACACATACAAGACAATGTACATTTCTCTGAACATCTACTATGAGACCTGTAAAGTTTTCCGTGTTTATTTTATCTGGTGCTATAAAATTGCTAGTGTCTGTAGTGCTGGTTCCTGCTTCTGATAGCAGCACTGGCCACCACGCAGGTCACCACTTGAACTACACGGCTCATCGCCCTTTGGACTAATAAACACACTGCCTTGTAGAATTTACATTTTATCCATCATACAGCCTTGGGTTTCTTAGAGAAAAAGGCTGTAAAATTAATGCAGATTTAGGCTGATTTTATAATAATACCACAGCACACTAAAAGCTTAGTGAAAGCAATGCAGACTTATTTCATTTATGATCTCTAATGACTTTAAAAGTGCATTGATTTTCAGCTTCTTTTGCCTTGCACAGTTTGAACTTAGGTATCAGCGAATAATTTAGTGTTCCACTCAATTTCCTCAAAACATTATTATTACTACTTAAAAGATTTCCAAATGAAGCAGATCTAAACACTGAGATGCTGAAACCTATTGTCATTTCAGAGCAGAATGCATGAAGGCAGAATTCTGGCATCCACAGTAGAAGATTGTTGCCCCTGTGACCAATAAACAAAATAGAACATTCTACATTCAAACAGCCAGCAGATTGTTTGGTTTATGTAAATCAATTTGTGAGTCATAAAATACATTTTCTTCTTTTGTCCTGCATTATGTACCTGGTAAGAATATCAAGTCAATACTGCTGTGGTTCCTTCTAATCAAACAGCATTAAGAGAAAGCAGTGTCTGTCCATTATTCCCAATGCACAATGACATCCAGTCATGAAAGTAAGTAAATGTGTATGTTTTGCAACATGTTATCTTTAACATACAAAAGTTCCCAGTACACAGGAAGGTCATCCCATACTCGCCCCACCAGCTGAGCAGGTCTTAAGAAGCAGGCAAGAAGTCCAGCTGTTATGAGCACTGAGGTGCTGCAGGTAATTTTCTGACAGAGCATCAACTGATGAAGTCTACTCTTCATGCTGCATGTACCCAGACATGTAGCTTTTGCCACCAATGAAAGCAATGGCCTTCTCTAAGAAATCTAGACCATGTGTGTAAAATAGCATGTGAGACAGACAACAGTGCCTCCACTGGTTTCCATATTGAGGCTGAGATCTAAAATTATACTCTCAAATTTAGCATTTGTTTCAAAGCATTATTTCCTTAGAATGTTACAATCATCACTGAAATTGCAGAGGAAATAAGACTAAGAGATTTTAATTTTTCCACTTCATGCCTTGAGACTATAATATGGAGGCCATCATCTAGCAGAAGTATGTTTGAAAGCCTGTGAATTCTGCTTTAATAGTCACAAAAATTGTTATATTTACGTCATTTGCTCTTATTAGCTAGGAATGTGTGCTAGACTGACAGTTTCCAAATGGGGGTTAAAGTGCATTAGAAACATGTAAAATGTCAATAAGAATCATTAAGGCACATGATATCATTTATCACAATTTATACATTTATCACAATTTCACACAAGTAGCTTGTAAGTAACTTTGAGAGAAAGATAAAGCAATTAGCAGGCACAATAAAAACTATCAACTCAAACCATTGCCCTCTCCTTTAAGAAACCTTTAGTTAAAAACTCAAGCAATGCTTCTAATTGTACAATCCTAATTCATTCAAAAAAATGATCTGACAAATGATCTGACTTCTTTAACCTTTTTTATCTTACTGGCAGGAAGAGAAGCTGTCTCCTTAGGGTTTTTGCCAAGTTCTGTACTATGTGCTGTGCTCAGTTGCTTAGGAGGAAAAATTACTGTGTCATTTATAAAGTGGGAATACACAGTGAAAAATTTACACTCAGTGCACAGAGCATCTCAGGACGAAGTTAAGCAACTTAGGAGTAAACTACTTTTTCAGACAGTAAAGTTTATTAACCTTTCTAATTTCTCTAAATCAGGAGAGGCTGTGGCAGTTGTACAGACAGATTTTAAATTTCTTTTTTTCTTTCCCTCCTCGAGACTGGATTTCTCTGTGTAGCTTTGGAGTCTATCCTGGAACTTGCATTGTAGACCAGGCTAACCTTGAATTCACAGAGATCTATCTGGCTTTGCCTCTCAAATGCTAGGATTAAAGGCGTATGCCACCACTTCCCAGCGATTTTAATTTTCTTTTCAACACAAGTACAAACACAGTAGTGGCTGCAGTTTTTGGTCTCTGATGTGTGGCTTTTCACTAACACAGGGTCATAAGAGTTCTACTATTTAAAATTGGCCACTGCTTTTTCTACAACTGAATCAGAAGGCTTTCTATTGGGCACAAGTATCTTACGTCCTAACTGGTCCTTTCTGCATGCAGTGGCACTGACTGTGTCTTGACAGGACTGCACCTCTGACTTTGTAGTATTAGCCCTTAACTACTGAGGACTGTTAAATGTACTATCTAGGCAATTAGTACTCTGGTAACCTCAATGCTAGAGAAATTAGACTGGAGGAAGAAAGATACAAGTATTAAAACAATGACACCATATTTTTTCATTTTTGGTTTTGATATATATATATGACTGTCTTAAGACTGTCAAATCAATATAAGGAAAAAAATCCTTTTGTGGCTAACCTGCAGTTTAGCTTGCAATTAACTGTCTCCACTTTCTGAATGTTGGAAATTACTAATAGGAACGAGGAATGGAACTCCTCTTATTGCACAAGTGCAAAGGCTGCCATTGAGGATGGCTTCTTGACATACATCCATCACACTTGCCATTTCAGATGAAAGGGCTTCACCCCCCATTTCTTTTCTTTTTCCTTTTCTTTTCATTTTTGTTTTGAGATGTTTTTCTGTGTAGCCCTGGTTGTCTTGGTACTTGCTCTGTAGAGTGGGCTGGCCCTGAACTCAGAGATCCAGGCCCTGCTTCCTGAGAACTAGGATTAAAAGAGTGAACTATCGTTACCCAGTGAAAGGGCAATCTTAACTCAGGGTTCTAACTCTTCTCTCAGTTACCAAGAGAATTTTATAGAACTAGATGAATTCTTGCTTTATACTAAAAAACAAACCCCCCAAACCCCCAAATTTAGAACTACTTTTAAAAACACAAATGATCCCAGGGTCTCTTAGTTTTTTTCAAAGAGGCACAGTGGCCTTCTATATCTTCAATAGAAGAAACATGATTTTAAGTTACTGTGCAGCAAGAAGGAGGCTTCAAACTTTGGGAAATTCACTTATAAACAAATCATCACCTAACAAAGACAATGCAGCCAATTTTTCTTGCTGTACCTTTTTAGTACAGGCAATGATAAAAAATGAATGATCAAACACATAGTACAGCATAATACTTGGGCACATGCATAAGTAATCTAATGTATCATAGGCAATGTTGGGTTAGTTTACTGAAAAATGGCATTGACACATCAGTCATTTATTTATGGCATCTGAATTTGGGTACAGACTACGACCCACTTAGGAAATGGCAAATGTCATTGCTTAGATGAGGCTGGAAGACTATTTTGAACAAGATGGCAAAACGTAGTCAGTGTTCCGGGGGACACGGAATGACAGTTTCCATATAGATGAATGTTTAGGTGCTGTGTGGACAGGACTACACTCTGAACAAGACAGTCTTCTCCACAAACCTGTCTGCACAGTCAAAAGCTCTATCCTAATATACTGCTTGAATACAACAAGGAACAAACAAGGATTTAACTGCTAAACCCAGGCTGTGCTCTTCCTAGAAAACATTCGTCAAGGGCTTAGGTGGGGAATGTTAGAACACAGCTGGAATACTCTTCAACATGCAGAAAGCAAGTTACCTTAAATGGTAGTGAAGATCTGACTACAGTTTGTGGGAAAGAAAAATGAAATCGACTTTTCCCTGACTCCAAGTTATAGAAATTCAATTGCCACTGTGCAGAAAACAACATAGATTAGATCTCAATAGCCTTTTTGACTGTGGATCAGTGAGAACATGTTTAGTTTAGGTGTTCAACATCCTGAAGTGACACTGTCAAATGTGTAGAATGTCAAATGTGTTAGAAACCTCAAGCTTTGCTTCCAAGAGCAAATGTCTCACTGGAAAGGCCACGGATGGGTTGTGGTGGCCCTACTCACTTTCTCATGGAGAGCTGTGCAGGTGCCTGAGAAGTGCAGATGTCCTTGCAGAATGATGTAATTATTGATATGAAGCTGCTTGAAAATGATGAGCAGCACACTTTCTAAAACAAGAGCGTCAACAGAACATTCCCAGTGGAGGAAAGGCCTCCCTAGATGTGGGCATATTGTCCTTCGTGTGGATGAGACAAAAATATTGGCTGAAGAGTTATGTATGACTGGCAGGTGCTGGGTACTTTCCATGCAGATACTCACAACCATTTCCTGAGGGTGTCCGTCCTGGGACATGTACTAGCTATAGTGAGTTTCCCCCCAATGACTCTAACTGAAATAGAAGCAGGGTGTGATAGGTACAACTCTGAGTCCTGGCAGTTATAGGCTCTATGCTGAAGAGTAGTGTCCTGAGTCAACATGTCTGAGCAGGCTTGGCGGAGTGCCCACTAGGGAGGAACTGAAATGGCTGACGTGGCAGAGAAAGAAGGGAGGAAGAGGCCTATTTGACTAATTGTCTTCATATTTATAGCTGAACTGGTGAACACGGAAGACAGGCAAGGCTAACTGCTCAGGTGTACCTCGCCATGTCATCACTGCCGAGCAGGTCATCTCTGACCTGCGATACAGGTGCTCTTCGGAGCAGCCATGTTTCCTTTTCACTTCATTTTTGTTGATTACTTTTTCAGCAGTTGAGCTAGCAACGGATACTGAGGGAAAAATGCCAAGTATCTTTTATCTGAAGTGCCACTAATGGGGCATTTATTAATATTTGATTGAAAACTGAAATTCTTTAATGAGAACAAAATAGTAGCATGAAATAGAATTGTTCTTTTATATTAAATACAATGATTCAGGAGCAGGTCCCTGTAGCCAGGAGTCCCTAGGTCCTATTAGTTGAAAAATGTACCACTGTCTTTGAATTTCAGAATAAATGATTATAAATGAGTATTTTCTTTTTTTCCAATAGGGAATTCACCAGGAATCAAAATTTTCTTCTTTACACTGAGTTCAGCCATTTGCATAAAATAAAAATGAGAAGGCACCCATAACTTACTAAAAAAAGAGGCTACTTTTAGGGTTAAGTGTTTGTTAATCAGCCAAACAGAAGATCAAATTAGCTAAATTTTATTGAGTGTTCTGCTCTTTCCCATGAAAGTCGTGCTGCTCCAAAATCTTACAGGCAGCAAATACTAATGTCTACCTAGAGCTACCCAGAGTGTCTTTATCACCATCTCCTGTACAGAGGCCGTGAGATGGAGGATCACATCATAGCTGGCGAGGACAAGCAGAGAGACGGCAGAAAGCCAGCACTCAGGTTCACACTCATGTCTCTATGCACCCATACAGACTGTAAGTGTGGGAAAAGTCAGTAACTGGCAACTAAAGTCATACTGTGAGAGAAGCAAGACAGATATACGTTCACTGCTGTCATCTATGAATGGGGAAACTAAGAAATAGAAATAGGAAAATCAATTGACTAAGGCCACATGCCATCAAAAATTCTTGGACAGGAAATTAGAGTCACTGACCTCTGAGTTACTGTAAACTGCACTCTAATTAATTTAAAGACATCTTTTCCTTTCCTCGCTCCTTCCCCTTTCCTTCCCTTTCCTCACTCCTCCTCTCCATCCCTCCCTCCTTACTTCCTCTCTTATCCTCTCTCCTCCTCCCTCCCTTTCTCATTGTCTTCCTCATGCTGTCTGTATTGCTTGTCTCAGGTATTGTCTGTTATTTAAACGTTAGAAATTCAGCATTGGAGTGAGGGTTAAATAACTAGTGTTTCAGAACTGACAGAGAATGAATGAACTGTGATTTGCACAGTGCTCTCCCTCCCCCACCCCTTTAAACTACCTTCAGAGGAAAAATACAGGAATCAAATTTGGGTGTCAGTCTCCTAGTTTACTGATGACCTCATTTGGAACTTGAAGGTGGATGTGGGTGAAACTTTAGTTCGCTGGGATTTCAGTTCTAAAGTCAACAACATGAAGCTTTATGTCTAAGATTAATAAAAAAAAAAACCCTTCCTCCCATGGCTTTAAAATCAGGTAAGTATGGCGAGACAGGTGAAAATTATCAAGTATGAAAATTATCACCTTGACACTTATGGTCTGGCTACTTATTGTAATGTGTGGCTTGGGTACAGGAGCTGGCCCAGAATCAGAGCTTGAGAATGAGCAGTTTTTGGTTATCCCCATGGAAACTGCACTGCAAAATGAAGATCTCTTCTTCAAACTGAAAAGCGTTTGGCATATACACTTCTACTTTGGACTGACTTGGGAAACTGCAGTCAGACACTGTTCATACATACTGTCAACCTTCGTATAGTTTAAGGAAGGAGGTGTGTGGTCTTGTTAAGGGGGTGGGGAAAGAGAAGCAGAATCCCCGCTTACCAAACTGTAGTATTCCTCAGGGCTGTATGCCACAGCTTTTGCTTCTATTGTTGTGACAAAAGAAGAGCCTACAATCTTAAGGTCAAAGTCATTTTTCTATCATTTAGAAGACTGGACTGCGGACTAGAGGTTTGGTAAAATGTAGGCAGGACAGGTCTGGTTACACTGATCACACACCTGCTCTGCAGTGCATGAGCAGTGATCTCTTTCTAGGCTTGTGTGGCTGTTAGGAGGACCACATCTTTAATGTTTGTTCAGGTAAACAGAAAGAAAAGTATGGCTGAGTATCTTCCAGCTTTCCTTCTCACCTCCCCCCGCAATTTGCTCAAGTTGAGGATGGAAAGTAGGTACAGAGCTAGGGCAGCCTGGCAGCATTCCACGGGACCTGACACTCAGACCTTTTCACCTGGAGAACTATGAGATGATCATTTTGGTTACAGAGTAAAGTTCAGGTTGGATAACTTGCTCACATGGGACATACTGCAAGTTGACTTCCTGCTGTATGTGATGCCTGCATTTCCCTTGACTGTGACACAGAGTTCCAATTATCACTTAAGGAAAGAGACTTTACAGAGAGCACACTCACCTCGACTCAGCCCGTCGGGTCCCCGGAGAATTCGGCATTCTTCTATTTGGCCAAATGGAGAAAACATCACTCTGATATCATTCTCATTACATTTCTTCGAAACCATTCCTATGAACAATTTTCGATCTTCCACAGCTAGGAGATAAAAATAACAAACGAACAAAGGCCATGCCATCTTTTGTTCTTATAATCAATGCTTCATTAACAACCAGGCTTGGCCATGTGAGAATGAATGCAGTCCTGGAGCTAACTGTAGACCTGTATCTGCCCTCTTCCTCTAGCTCACCGTATTCGGTCTGTCTTCCACTTTAACCCAAGAACAATTTGTTTAGCTTCTAACTCGCCAGGCTGGTTACACCTGACACAGAAGTCGATTCTAGAGGAGAAAGTTGTTCTGTTTCTTGAGAATCACCTCTGACAGTTCCTATCTGTGCAAAACTAGAAACAGAAGAGCAAGAAGGAAGCTATACTAGTTCAATAACTTGGAGCCAGGTTTTTCAAGGAATGGAGATACATTTTGGGTATCATGACAATGTGCACACTTTAGATTCTGAGAGAGGAAAGATTAGACAGGTTTTTCTTCAGATCTGGGAGGGTCCCCCAAATCTCCATTTTTTTTTTTGCTCACAGTATTTGAATTATATTTAGCCTATACTGCGAAAATGACAGCTGATTTCACGACAATGCTTGCCACCTTTCTAGGAGACAGGACCTTTTCAAAGATGTCTGAAGTACTCCTAGAGATAAGGCCTGATTATCTTCTACTGCTTTGATTTAATCTATTTCTCAGAATTAAAAGTGTGGATGGGGGAGGAGAGAGATAGCCATACACCTCTGAGATTTGGCATATGCTCTGCCATAAGTCACTGTGTGACCTTTGTTACTGAATCTGGATTACCATTTTGCCACTGCTGTTTAGGTGGTATTTACTTCTGTTTTTCTTAGTCCTTTATAGGGCAGGGTCTTATTTCCATACAGTTATTCTGAATTTTCTGAGTCCTCGTGCCACTGGAACTCAAGTGAAGGTACATATCTGAGCCTGCCAGGACTGGGTCATCTTTTTTCTGGAGCATTGCTACAAGTCAGTGACTTACCCTGAAGCAACACAGTTGCACAGGTCTTTATAATGCCTCAAAGCCCTATGTCTGTGCTGTCATACACAGCCAAAGACATGAGTTCACTCAACACTTAAAAGGCTCTCGTATGACTGAGAAACATATTTTTTTAACGCCAACTCATAGTTTAAAATTCCAAAGCCCTATGTATCTATTATATTTGTTAGTGTATCTTTGAAGAACCTAAATGAAGCAGCTAAATGTTCTTTGTCAGAGAATTCCACATAATAAGTAAAGGACTAACTCTATTTGTAAAATAGATTTTTGAGTCCATAAAGGGAAAAGGGACTTTCCTAGGGTCATTCAAGAAGTATGTGGCCTAATGTGGACTACAGTACTTTCCCACTCCCAGTCCAATATTCTTATTCCCCTACTAATATTTCCAGCTAGAAAAAGTAGATGGGACCTAAAGGGACAAGCAATGGTCATGACTCAGACTCTGGTCTCTGTTCTAGTGTTGTCATTAATTGAAATGTGACCCTGATAATCATCTCACTTTTGTCAGTTTCTCTTTCTTTTCCTTTTCTTTCTTTCTTTAGCATTGCAGAGAAGGCAACCAGCTGCATGCTTTGGCTAACGGAAGCACTGGGATGGAGGGTGCTATAACTGTGTGCAGGCTCCCCTTTCTCCTGTCTCCCTTTACAGTCGGTAATTTCCAAGACAACTCAGAGAAAAGTCTAGGGCTCTTTTAATGTTCTCCTGAGAGGAAACTTAAATAAGGCAAACTCTGAAGAGACCTGTAATGGGGGTGGGAAAACAAGATTCTTAACACATAAAGGACAAAGTCAGGAGCAATTGGTGTATCTGTAGAAGGCAAAACAAAGAAACAAATAAACAAAAACCCCTTATGATATGATGAGAGAATGGGCTCAGTGGATAAGGACAGTAATAAAATTAAAAGTCATTGGGTGGGCTATCAAATAACTTCTATTTGGATAAAAAAATTTGAATACTGTTCGTTATTGTACTGCTGGAACAAATGAAATACCAGCTATCTCCTATGAATTAGCACAAACCTAGTGGTCCAGGGCACCAAACTTCAGCAATCTCAAGATCCTTTGACAAGGAGTCTTTATGATCTCCCACCTGTCTGATTATAGGTTCTCTGTGGGCTGGCCCATGAACTCAAAGGGTTTAGAATGGCAGGCCCTGTGAGGGTGTGGCACCCCTCGATGGAGACATGGAAATGGATGCAGAAGAAAGGGAAAGACTACTATCCGGTTCTTATTGTTCCCTGCTCAGGACTCCTATAACTACCAAACTATAGCTGGCAGCTGTATGAGAACAGAAATTCCTGTCATACTTCTTACCTTGAAGAATCTTGCTTTAGTACTTTAAAATAAACACAAATTTTAAAACTTTCATTTGGTTTTTAGTTTCACTGGTGAATTGGAAATTATAGCATTTTAGCTAAAACAATTTGTACATTTTTTGTTCCGGGATGGTACTACAGTAAATTTTACATGCAGATCCTCCTGAGTACGCTAAATGATGGCTCCATTCACACAAGATGAGTACTATGAAAATGGAAATAATTTCAGAGGAAATACTGACTTCCTGGGTACCATGAAGAATAAACTCAATCAGATATCAAGAAAGAAGACAACTCCTCCTTAAAATACTATGAGCTAAGAAAAAAGGGGAGAGGACATCTGTATACTAGTAGAAATGTTAATTTCCTTTTCTCTCTGTGTGGCTCATACCTGTTAATCAATAAGAATGTGGATTGCCCAAATCATTCTACTGTCTCCAGAGCAGTCTGGTAGCTAGGTGTTTTAGAGGAATTTAAAAAACAGAAGTAAGCTCCCTTTTCTTTAGGGCAAAACCATTTTCCTCCAGGACACAGTGAATTGCACAGGGACTGGACTTTCACACATGAACTGCTGCACAGAAGAATACCCTACTTCATCAACAAAAGCAATAGAACCAAAGTGCCTTCCAGACCAGAGGTCAAGAAAAATTTTCCTCACATGTGTAACGATAAAGGGTTAATGTTCTGAGTATAAGGTAACTTCTTAGAGTGAGAGGTCCAGAAATGTCATTTTAAAACATCTCTAATTGTAAGTCTGTGCTAACACCCTGACACACAATCTGTCAAAGTCACACCTGGATTTGGGGCTGCTTGAATTAATTAACAACTTTTCAGTGTGTTGGTGCTAACATATGGCATTTAATTACTGCCTCCAAATCTGAGAGTGGCTCCACTTTGAATTTCAAAATTATTTTTCCATTTTCTACAAAATCAGAAAGTGACTGGATAAAAATATTTAGTGATTTTTACTTTTAATGGTGGCTTTGAAAGTTTTCACCTTCCCATGAAAACAGTTATTAAGACTCTGGCTAGCTATGAACTTGACAAAAGAATATAGAGGTTTTAGAGGTCTGGAGAAAGAGGTCTTAATTAGCATTTCTGGAGTCTAGGAATTAAGGTCCTTCAACATATATGGTTAGAAAGTTAAAACAGGATGTAGTCTATGTTCTTTCTAAACAGTATCTTTCTTGTCAACAAGAAGCATGTCAACGGTCAATACTGACTCTAGCCAATGAGACCCAAGCATAGCATAGGTAATCTCAAGTTTTTGTTATCACTCACTAGTAGACTAGCTTTAGTAACTGCTTTTAAATCTTGCACAGCTAGCATCTACTTCATAATAAGAGGACTGAAGGTTGATTGAAGACTGACATCTGGATGCTACAGAAAAATATATGATACATAGAATGGAAGAAAGTAACTACTTTTGCTAGTTAATGCAAGTATTTATATTCATACCTTCACAAACACACCTTTTATACTATCACTCAATTTTCTGCAGTGGAAAATAACAAGAAAGTTGAAATCTGTTGATGTCTGAGTATTTTAAAGTGTTCTTATTAAATGCCCAATCAATTATTACTTATCTAGAGTAGTAGCACATCTGGTACAGTAGCCCAGAAAATAAAATGCTATGGAGTGGAATGCATGTTATAGAGAATCTGCATTAAATTATAGCTATCTGAAGGGTGGATTGAAGGAAGCCATAGAGGTTTAGGAATCCCACTCAGTTAAGATCCAACAGTGCAAGGCTGGTGTACAAGCATCTAACATTTCTGAGCTCACCAAAGAGTCCCTGTATCAGACTAGAGATGGCTAGGGATTCAAAAGCTGACTATTTTTCTGGAATTCACTTATCCATAACTAACTGATCCGTGATTACCAGTCCTTGCTCAGAAAATACAAAATTTCAGAATCTGAGCACACAGATAATGAAGACAGCAACTGTCTAGCTGTGATGAGTCCTTTGTGCTATACATAAATGTCAGCAAACTCAATAAAAGTGCAATTAGAGCTCGTTATACTTCTTTCAAGCTATTCAGAGTGTCTGAACCAAAGAAATCTTTGTGTTCTTTATGCTTCTGAAACTATGCTTACCTGTCAAAAATGCCATGAGGAATCAGAAAGGGCTGTACTACTTATAATCTGAGTTAGAAAAGTACACATTTCTTCTGATTCCTAAGTTAGGGCCAAAGGAAACTATGCAAGCTCTTCATATCTATGTAAGACAAAGTTCTATTTGAGCTTCCATAATAGAGTTTTTGAAATGTAATTTTAAGTTTGTTCTCATGTTTTGACTTTTCTAATCAGAAATTTAAAAAATGAAGGTCAAAGGAGAACTCATCCCACAAGCAGGTTTAAGGACCCTCAGTTCGGGTCTGAGCTTATACTGGAGTGTGAGCAGTCTAGGTGTGCTAGGCGGTGACGCTAATTTAGTATTGCTATAACACAGCAAAATGAGTATTTCTGGTGTGGCAGGTACTATGTTAAGTTTTTTTTTTACAGACTGCGGGGGTTTGTTTGGTAAATGTTCCCCATAGACACATGCATCTGAACACTGGCACTTTTTGTGGAATTTGTAGGACATGGAGCCTTCCTGGAGGAGGTAAGTTATTGGAGGTGAGCTATGACAGAGCCTACGTGTGCTTGAGAGGTTGAGAAGTGATCTCTTAGCTTTCTGCTCTGGACTCCTACCATCATGTCTTTCCTAACCTTATGAACTCTCCCTCTGAAACTATAAGCCCAAATAAGTTGCTTTTAGTCATGGTATTATTTTCAGAGCAACAGAAAAACTGGTATCAGAGAGTAGGGCTGTTTCTGAGGAACACTTGACCATGTTGTTTTTTTGAGGAATGTGAAAGACTTTGGAACTTTGGACTAGACAAGCAGTTAAATGTTGTAAGCAGAACTTAAAGGCATATTCTAGTGGGAGTGTGAAACCAGAAAGCAGTGAAGGTCTGGCTCACGAGGTTTCTTTCATAGGGGAATAAGGAGTTTATTTGCAACAGAGCTACAAACCATTTCTATGATATTTTGGGAAAGAATATAACTGTTTTCTGTCTATGTTCTGAAATTTTATGTGAGGCTAAATTAAAAAGAAATGGACTGCTGGTGTTTAATCCCAGCACTTAGAAGGTAGAAGCACATGTATCTGTGAGTTCAAGGCCAGCCTGGTCTACATAGTGAGTTCGAGGCCCATCACGGCTGCATAGAGAGATCTTGTTTCCATAATTAATAAAATAAAAACGTAATGGCCTAATTTCTTTAGTAGAATAAATTTCAAATCAGCATAATGTTGAATCTTTGGTATGATTACTACTAATAACTCTTATGCAGGTCTATAATGAAAAAGAGAAAATGGGGACGAAATTTAAAATGTATAGGTTGAATAGAAACAGAACAATAGGAAGCATAATATTTCAGCTTGCTTAAGGAGAGACTGGAATTGTTAAGCAGAGTGGGGCCATGAAGGAAAGGCCTCCTGATTTGCACTGGAACAATAGGAAGGGTGCTCTCAGGAAAAGACTCTACCCAGCTAAGACTCCAACTTAAGAAAGGAGAAAGCTTAAGGGGTTGCTCGCTCTTAGAAAGCAAATGCTTCAACACAGAAAAGCTGCTGCTAATTCAGTCAAACGGTACAAGATGTTCATCTCAAGATGGCAGTTAACTTGGCAGTTAATCCAGATGGCACTGTCTTTGAAAGCATGGAAGATTCTGGAGTGAGGGGGTCATGTATTCTTCTCCATAATTTTAGAGAGAAACTGAAGCCGGGCAACATATGACAGTGCTGGAGTCCCTTTGAGAAGACCCTGCCAGACCATTACATGAAACTGTGAAAGTGAAGCCTGGTTCCAGGGAAAATTACAAGATGTTGGAGATGTCAGAATCGCCACAGAGAGCTGAATACAAGGGATAGAATCAGCTAAAAAGAGAGATGTGTGTTATATCCTACAGCAAAGTTATAGGACTGAGACATCTAATCCCTTTCAAACTAAAGCCCTAGATACTGGACACAGAGCTACAGGAGCCAGTTCCCTGCTGGGTTTTACTTTTGCTTTGATTTAATATTTCTTTACTATGTCCCATTTATCCCTTCTGGATTTTTCTAAGTTTATGCTGGAGGTATGTAATTTAATTTTTGGTTTTATAGGGGTCATATTTAAGAGACTGCCTTGAGTCTCAAAACAGACTTTGAATTTCTAAACAGTGTTGAGACTTTAAGGACTATGTCGACTTCTGACGTTGTACTAAATGCATTTTATATCATGAAAGGCCATGAACTCTTGAGGGCCAGTGAATGGAGTGTGATGATGTGTGTAAGAAATGTCCCCCATAGGCTCATTCATTTGAATACTTGGTTGCAGCTATGGTTTACTTACCTGCTATCCCATACAGCTTCCTCAAAAGGGAAATTTTAAGGACTTTTATTTTTTTATTGTAGTAATAAGGATACCCAAAACATCCTTGACTTTTGAGGTCATGAAAAATTTGGGGCACATACTTTAGTTTGCAGTACTTTTAGACTTAGACCAAACATTGTGTTCAGAGTTGACACTGGAAAATAAAAGCAGCAAAACACTGAGAACTCTTGGCAGCAATGGGTTTGTAATCTATCTGGTCGCTTACATGAAAGTAGACAAGATAAAGAAGAATATATACCATATTTTGATACTTGGGCATTTCGGGCCCTATGTGTTCAATTTAACTATCTGAAGTGTGTTTAAAAATACAACACAAAGTTTCCACAGACTTTAATTTAAGGACTTTTGCTCTGATATAATTTAGAGAAGTACGGAGCCAAAGGATAGCGAGAGCATCTCATGGTGACTAGAAACTCCAAGAAGACATACACTGACAGGGCTTGTTCCACACGATTCTTCTCTTCTGTTTGCCACGAAAGAGTAGAACAGTATAAGAGAAGTCTGGGGTAGAAATGGCTAGCTTTCAATGAAGGTAGGCTCAGCAAAGAATGCTCCACATCCAGGGCATCCCTCTGGGAGGTAATAACTAACCCTTAAAGGAGTGTTTGTCATTTACAAAGACTGTGGCAAAAATCTTTTGAGATTCTAGAAGAAACAAAAATCTAACCCATTTAAGGTAGTTACCACTATTCCTATTTTATGAATGAACATATCTATGAATGAATAACAGTTCTATGTTAGTGACTAAAATTGGGCATTAGTTAGTGAAATGGATAAAGTTCCATGTCAGGGACACAGTCTCTTTACTCTTTCATATTCACTGCTGCAATACCATCCTTTAGATGACTTTCCTGGCACATAGTAAATGATAAATGTATAACTAATGAAGGAAGGAAGGAAAGAAGGAAGGGAGCGAGGGAGAAAGGAAGCAAGCAAGCAATTTAATTATGGTATCACAACAAAGCAGTGGCAGATTTTTAGAAATTTCTTGTGATAAATACCATATTTATGATAAAATAGTATAGCAAAGGGGAATCAGCATGGAGGGAAGTACAGGGCTGAGAAGATGGGAGCAAAGCATCAGAACTGCTCAGGGGGATGGGGTAAGTGGCAGACAGTGAGTGCTAGCTCTGACAAACCACTGTTGGCAGCCTTTGTGACAACTTGGGAGTTTTCTTCAAAACTTTACAGTCCGTGAAGAAGCCAGAAAATGGGATACAATTCAATTAGCAACAAAACAAAACAAAACAAAAAAAACAACCTAAAACCAAACCAAAACAAACAAAACAAAACAAAAAACCTTGAGGAGAGATGTAGAGCCCAATCATAACGTACATTTGCAGATATACAGATCTCTAAATGCACGGCTTCTGCTCTGATTACTAATTAATGAGGTGCAAAACTGCCTGCTGGTAGGAAACAGTGCTGGTTATGCCAGTCTTGTGGGACAGAGCTCTGTGGTCTGAGAAGGTAGATGATTCTTTAATATACATTTCAGTGAATTAGAAGAACAAAACAGGGACAGAAGGCTTGTAGAGATAGAAGCAAAAACTCGACAAAAAAATGTGAATTATCAAAACTCTGAAGTGTCTTGAAGAGACAATCTCAATTTTATTATAGATCTCATCAAATACATATTAATTTTGCGGCAACTGTATATTCATTTAATCAGCATACTGAATTCTGATGCGAATGTATTGGTAAAATGTAGAGAAAAATGTAGTAAGAGAGTTAAAAAGGATTAATAAGAGAACAAACAAGGGTGGCCTGTTTCTCAATGGACTATTCATTTTCCACTCATGTTCCCACTCGTCAGGTATCCCTGTGTTGTACTAGGAGTAGATCAATATTAGCCAAATTCCACAACGTTACGATATAGGGCAAGCCATAAAGAGAGCTAACGGAAAACCACTCCTTGTCACAGTCTTCACAGTTGTTGGTTATTTTTCCCTTCACATATGAACGAAAAAGAAGAGTGAAGCACATGTTTCACCGGCTGTGCTAACCATAATGCCTGGAGTACCAGCTGACCACCTTCCAGAGGGAAACAACAGCTAGAGCTGGCTCCTCCTCCCCACCTAACTTAATCTAAAGTAGCAGACATTATTATATTAGACAGTTGGTTGCCACCTACCGTTTGACTTTTCACTATCTGCAGGTTTCATCTGAATGGGATGATGCATCTAAAAATATAAAAGTGAGAAAGTAAAGACAGATTGAACAACTGTAAAACCAGTCTAAGAAATGTGATACTATTCAAGTACTACTATAATTACAAGGTCACATAATTAATAACAAGGTTTCTAAAGTGTGATATTACCTTAGTTTGTTAACCAAGTTTTATGTTCAGGAATCTAACCCTCAAGCCAGGGAACACTGCAATAGTACTTAAAAAGTCGAACTTTGGAGTCAAGCTGGAGTATAACCTGGCTTTGGTATTCAATATAGCTTCTACCTCTGCATTATAGGTGATTCTAGCTCGGCAATCGCAGCTATGTTATCTGGACTAGGGCAATTTCTCCATGTAGTCTCTTCATCTGTGAGATGGGGATAATGCCAGCAGAGGACTCTGAGAGTCAAATGAGAGCACACATGTAAAGTGCTTTAATGCATAAGCAGAGCCTAGGATGTGTTGAAGGATTTAGAAATATGGAATGAATTATTTAGAATTATTAAATGGTAAATGGTAATCATCTTTGTTTGTCTACCAGCTACTCTGTTTGAATTCTGGGTTTATCTCAAGTCTCAATAGGATGTATTTGAAGGTCTATCAGTGGCTTGATTGAGGTATCAACACACACACACAAACACACATATTGCATAGCCACTGGGATATGTGGACCAACAGGAGCAAGGGCAGAAGAGAGACTTGAGCCTACTAATTTAATTACTACATATGCAGGAATAGAGACCTGAACAATGGAAGACCTGGATGCTCCATGGTTCGTTATACAAAGCTGATGACACTGCTGTGTATGAACCAGAGTTTACTCCAAGCACAAAATGTTACCACAATTTCCAATTAAAATAAATTCCTCAAACTACTTTCAAAGGTCCTCTTATTTGATATTTCATCATACCCCAAGGAACAGGGAAGCCACAGGGTGGATGGAATCACTGGCTGTGCAAAAGCTTTTATTATAATGGGTCCACTCTTTGTGAACTTTTAATTTCCCCAGTGGGCTTCCATTACTTGCAAGCTACAGCTCTGGGTTTTATCTAATTTAAGTAAAAGGGAATGGTACTTAGTTATGGCACTTACATGATGGGACATTATATCAGGTAGTATGTGTGCACCAAATACCTGCCAGTGTCTTTAGAACACCAGAGGAAGAATATAGTGAGAAAGAACTGTCAAGGGATAAGAACCTAAGTAATTCAGAGCTGCCTGTATGCCCTCAAAGGCAGGATGCTTCTATCTGTAGATCATAGGCCTCGAGATATAGCAACTACTAGTATCCCCACTCAGTAATTCATATATTCAGTTTGTGGAGCAGAGACTACTTGAGGGTGATATGGAATATTACTTTATCTATGTAAAGATGTGTTACATTTGTTTATGCTGCATCTGTTTAGCTAGACAAAGATGTGTTACATTTGTTTACAGTGCATTTTTTAAAATTACGTAAAGATGTATTACATTTGTTTCACCTTGCCTGCCTAAGGCACCTGATTGGTCTTATAAAAATCTGAATGACCATTACAAATAATGCTGCTATAGACATAAATGAACAAATGTCCTTGAAGTATAGTTGAGCATCCTTTGGGTATATGCCAAAGAGTGGTATTGCTGGGTCTTGCCGTAGGCTGTTTCCCAGTTTTCTGAGAAACCGCCATACTGATTTCAAGAGTGGTTGTACAAGTTTGCATTTCCACCAGAAATGGAGGAGTGTTCCCCTTACTCCACATCTTCTCCAACATAAGCTATTATTGCATTATTTGTAATAGCCAGAACTTGGAAATAACCTAGATGCCCTCACCAGAAGAATGGATAAAGAAAATGTAGTATGTTTACACAATGGAGTACTACTCAGTGGTAAAAAAACAATGACATCTTGAAATTTGCATGCAAATGGATGGAACTAGAAGAAACTATCCTGAGTGATGTAACACAGACCCAGAAAGTGGAGCATGGTATGTCCCCACTCATACGTGAATACTAGCAGTAAAGCACAGGGTAAGGAGCCAATAGTCCACGACCCCAGAGAAGCTAAGTAACAAGGAGAATCCTAAGAGAAACATACATAGATCCCCCTGGGAAGGGGAAATAAGCAAGATCTCCTAAGAAAATTGAGAGCATGGGGTTGAGGCGGGGGGAGGGGGGAAAGGGAAGGCAGAAGGGGAGAAGGAGAAAAGGGGAGGGAGTAGGAAAACTAGAGGTAACAGGATGGTTGAGATGGGGGAAGGACAGAGATGGAGAACAAAAAAAGAGATATCTTGATTGAGGGAGCCATTATGGGGCTAGCAAGAAACCTGGCACTAGACAAGGATGACCCCAGCTAAGACCCTAAACAGTAGTGGAGAGGGTGCATGAACTGGCCTTGCCCTGTAGTCAGATTGATGACTACCTTAAATGTCACCACAGAACCAACATCCAGCAACTGATGGAAGCAGATGCAGAGAACCACAGAGGAGCACTGGGCTGAACTCCCAGAGTCCAGTTGAAGAGAGAGAGGAGTGAGAATATAAGCAAAGAGGTCAAGACCATGATGGGGACACCCACTGAAACAGCAGACCTGAGCTAATGGAAACCTTCCAACTTTGGCCTGACAGTGAGGGAACCAGCATAGTACCAAACTAGGTCCTCTGAATGTCGGTGACAGTTGTATGGCAGGGGCAGACTGTGAGGCCACTGGCAGTGTTACCAGTATTTATCCCTACTGCTTGTTCTAACGTTTTAGAACCCATTCTCTCTGAAAGGATACCTTGCTTAGCCTAGATATAGTGGGGAGGGCCTTGGTCCTGCCTCAAAGCAATGTGCTAGACTTTGTTGATTTTCCACGAGAAGCATTATCATCTCTGAGGAGTGGATGGGAGGTAAGATGCGGAGTTAGAGGAGAGAAGGTGGAAGGAGCAGGAGGAGGGGAGGGAGTGGGAAATTGATTGGCATACAAAATGAGAAAAGATAGTTTTTTAAAAAAATAAGTAAAAATAAAAAAATAAAAAAAAAGTTGAACAACCAATAGCTAGGCAGTAGTGGGAAAGGTGGGGCTAGCAGGCAGAGAGAATAAGTACGAGGAAAGACATAATGAAAAAGAGAGAGAGACAGAGACACATAGAGACAGAGAGAGAGAGAGAGAGAGAGAGAGAGAGAGAGAGAGAGAGAGAGAGAATGAGAATAAGGGAGGAAGAGAGGAGATGTGTGGGGCCAGCTGGTAAGCCAGGTAGGCAGCCACCAGCCAGCCACCAGCCAGCCAGACACAGAGTAGGACATACAAAATGAAAGAAAGGTAAAATGCCCCGAGGCAAAATGTAGATCAAGAAGAACAGGTTAAATTAAGTTATAAGAGCTAGTGGAACAACCATAAGATAAGGCTGAGACTTCATAACTAAAATAAGTCCCTGTGTCATGATTTAGGAGCTGGTTGGTGACCCTAATGAAAGCCTGATATATGATAGTATAATGTTTAGGAGTCCTAAACAGTCCTTAAAAACACTACAGAAGCAAACTGTGGAAAGTTCTGATTTGACCAAGGTTGGAGTGAACAAGGTTTAAGGAAGATCAACAGTGTCTTTGAGCAGGTTTATCCTTTGGTTTCATCGGTCCACCCATTTAGCCAGCATGGTCTTCTTGTGCCAGATCTAGGCTGAGGTCAGCTAGCTGTCAAAGGCCATAAGAGTGCTGCATGACTGGAAAACACAGTGCAAACAGTTAGCAGAGCAACAAGCCAAATGCTGGAGGAGAGGCAACACAGTTTTTAGGAACCAAGGGATAAAGAAATTTTTACTTTGCCTGGAAAGGACAAAGATTCCTAGCAAACATGGTATCTAGTTCCAGTTCTGAGACTTGTTAGACTAAGAGAAGATGGCTTGTCAAACCTACAGATGTCCCATCAAAGACGCAATGATAAGAACAAACCCATATTTGACACTGCTTGGGTGACTAAGAACCCAAGACAAGATAGGCCAGGGACCTAGTAAAGGAACACGGCAATAAAAAGACTCCTAATGACATTCTGCCACACTCATGGATCATTGCCATCATCAGAGAAGCACAAAGATAGAGAACCACAGTCTTTTTAAAATAATTTATTTTATTTTTTTACAAAAATAAGTCAAACTACCTTTTTTTTTATTTTACATACCAATACCAGTTCCTACTCCCTCCCCTCTTCCCGTTCCCTCCACCAACGCCTCCCCACTCCCCCATCCACTCTTCAGAGAGCGTAAGGCACATTGCATTGGGAAAGGTCCAAGGCCCTCCCTACTATATCCAGGCTGAGCAAGGTATCCAACCAAAAAGAATAGGTTCCCAAAATGTCAGTACAAGCAGTAGGGATAAATCCTGGTGCTGCTGCTAGTGAACCTGCAGTCTGTCCCAGCAATACAGCTGTCACCCACGTTCATAGGGTCTAGGTTCATAGGTTCATTGATTCCATGATGAAGAAACACAGTCTTAAAATTTGCAGAGTGAGAGATCTTGGACTGCTCAGTCCTAAATGGATGTCTCCATCAAATCCCTTCTCTCAGATCGTAGGGAACTATGTAGAAGAAGAAGACGCAGGAAGAGTGTAAGAGTTAGAGGGGACGAAGAACACCAAGGAAACAAGGTCTTTTAAACACAGCAGGACCAACAAACATAGAAACTCAAAGAGACTATGGCAGCACACATAGCCAGCCACAGGGGGTATCAGGGATGAGAGAAGTCAACATAAGCCCCCATCCCTAACCTAGAAGCAATCTCCAACTGATGATTACATGCAAATGAAAAATTTATGTCTCCAATGGAGTTTCAATAAGGATACAAACCAAACAACTCTTTCTCCCCTTTTTATTGAAAATAGATTTTTTTCATCACATAATATATCATGATTATGGTTTCCAATCCCTCTGTTCTTCCCAGTTCCTCCTCCCCTCCCCTCCCATCTGGCTCTATTGTCTTTCTATCTCTTATTAGATAACAAATAGGCTCTAAGGGAATATAATATAATAATACAGTAAGATAAACAAAAAGTAACACATTGGAATTGGACAAGACAAACAGAAGGAAAAGAGCCCAAGAGAAGGTACAAGAAACAGAAACCTACTTATTTGCACACTCATGAAACCCACAAAAACATTAAATGAGAATATGCAAAGTACATATAGGGTAAAAGAGAAGAAAAATGTATAAATAAATTAAAATTTTTTAAATTAAATAAAAATTAAAAAAAGAGAGAAAGAAAAGTCCTGACATGACACTGAGACAAGGAGCCTCCAAAGATGGCTTTGAGTTTGTTTTCTGTTGACCATCTACTGCTGGGCATACAGCCTACCCATCAGAGCAGTTTGTTAAAGTGTATGGTCAGGACAGAAGATTTAAGTAGTAAAAGCAACCAGGCAAAGTTTTGAGTTTAGAAAAAAAAGTCAGTTTTGGTGACATCATGGAAGATTATATAAAAGACACAGGAGCCAGGACGGCAGGTAGTAAACAGCCCCAATCACCCTAGGAAGGTATAAAATTAAAGTGCTAACTGCCTCTTTTGGGGATGAGAGAGAGCTCTATGCCAGACAGCCAGATAAATCTAAGAGTTGTTGCTAAATTAGGGGAAATGAGAGGAAATCATTTCAGAGGAAACAATGCCCTGAAAACACTAAATTTGATGTAACTATGATATAGCAAGAAGTTGGAAATGCATGGCTCAAGCTCGAGAAAGAACCCAGTGTGGGAGGTATCCGTGGAAGCCACTGGAATTAAAGGACTGAAAGGAACCAAGAGTAAGGACAGAACCACTGAGGGTATATATTAGGAAGGCAACATCTTAAGAGGACAGAGTTGGCATGATAGGGGAGTTTTAAGAATAAGGAAGTTAGAACTGGAGAGATGACTCAGTGGCTACAAGTACTGACTGTTCCTGTGGAAGACTTGAATTCAGTTTTCAGTACTCACATGGTGGTTCACAAGTGGTTGTAACTCTAGTTCTAGGAGAACTCTTCTAACCTCTGGGTTAGATGCATACATGCAAGGCAAGCACTCATAGACATACAACAAAAATAAAGAAATCTTTAAAAAAAGAATAAGAAAATCAGAGCAGATGGTGTTGAAGTTATAAATGCCAAAACATCTTTCTAGATTAAGCAACAAAATGTAGGGATTTTGTTGTTGTTGTTGTTAAAAGCAGTATCCGTGGAGTAGTAGGGCCAACTCCAGATTATAGGCAGTAGATGGTGGGTAACAGGGACAACAGTACATGTGATAAATGAAGACTAATGGTTCCATTAGTTAAAAGGGATGAATATGTAAATCTTGATAATGGTAGTGGTAGATGGCAACCTTTTCTTTCAAGATAAAAAAAAACTATATGGGTTAATATACTGAAAAGAGTCAGATGAAATTCACAGTCTAAAGATACAAAGGATAGAGGTAAGTGTATGTTTTATGGGACATATAGATGAAATAAATGTGGCTTTTGCGCTCAGGAAGCCTACTGTCCATCATGGTGGTTGATACACACATTTTATAAAAGGGATGACAAATACCAGAAGAGGAGCAGGTGCTGTGAGCATCAGGTGTCAGTGCTATGGCCATCTAGACTTATTTGTGACCTGTATAGGACACTTGAGGAGGAATCTGTGAGTCACATGAGCAGCGTCATTCTACTACAAGGCTTCTCTCAAATGCAGTTATGAAGGGAACAAGTGCTTCACTAAGGACACACAGCTGATTAATGACAGAGCTGGGATTAGAAATCAGATCACCTTGCTCTTAACACAGTGATGACTCTCCTGGACCACACTGCTTCTCCACAAAATGTCTAATATGAGCATTTAGTTAAGAGCTCCAGGCTTCACCCACCAGAGTCAGGTAAACATGCATTCAGGTGAAAGTATTCTCTTTTTTCCTCTAAACTCCCCAAACACTGTAGGTTCATGACTGCTATTTCAGTAATATCTTGTTTTTCATCTTCCTGTAGCTGCTCAGTATCTGACCTAAGATCATCTAGAAAGAATAGCAGCAGTAATAAAGCAGTTACTGCCACTATATACTTGAACTCTGTTTTGTTCGTTAGTGGGCCCAGAGCAGGTAAAACCTAGTTCACAGGAATCTTGGTTGTCAGACTATGGTGAACACTAAGTGGGTGGTCACCTACTGCAGGTACATTCTGAAGATAATTTAGTAATGTATGTAAAGCACTGTATCTTTCGAGAAAGGTGTTCAATCAGTACTATATTAAGAGTGGCTCATTATTATGAACATTGTTCATTTGAGTTACAAATTTCTGATCACATACAAGACGTAAATGTCAAAAAGTACAAAAGCAGCATGGAGGAGTCATTCTCATCATGTTACTTTACTTTCTCAAAACCCCCTGATTCAATGAACTTTGAGAGGTTTCTTGAGTGGAACAGGGAGGTTACTACAAAAGAATGGGCATTCGAGTTTGTTTCAGATTATAATAAAGGAATTTTTTTTCTTCAACAAAGTGGGTTTTAAAGGTTTGACCTAGAATTACCCTGGGACTATTTATCCTTCTATTTGTTTTTGCTTTTTCATATATTGTTAGATGATTGAAATGAAAAGGAGAGCTGTCATGATGGAATATTGTAAAGTATACTGAGACAGATCCAGCAACAATTTTCCAGAGTACAGTATGTGCTGAGATAAGACAATCTGGGATCTCAGAAATATCCAATACAGACCAAGGAAAGACACTGTGGTGTCTTAGATAATTCAAGGTGTTCCTTCTTGAATAAATCCTTGTTGATCCTGTGGCACAAAGATTGTGAGTTTGAAGTCTTCCTGGGCTACACAATGGGTACAGGGCCAGCCTGAGAAACTTAGTAACACCATGTCTTACAAGTCAAAGAAGACAAGTGATATAGGTTAGTGGGAGAGCACTTACGTAACATACATGAGGCCTTTGGATTAATTCCTAGTACTATAAAAAGAGCTGCAGGAAGGACATCTCAAGGAAGAGAACACCTATCCAAAGGTACAAAGCAAGTGAACACAGGACGTATTGCTATTATAGAATGATATTATGACTTTCTAACCAAAGCAAGAGGAGTTCTTAAGAAGACCATTTACCAGAAAGCACGGTAAGACTAGGAGGAGAGGTCTGTAATCATGAAAGACTTTGAAAGAAGTAAGTGATGCAAGACTACCCAACTGTGAACTTAGGCTGTCCCCTAGTCACCAGGGCTGGCAGTTGAAAGCCACATCCTTAGTACCTTTTCAAGAACTGAAGATGAAACCAATGGTATCAACATGGCTGCTTCTTAACACTTCCCACCGTGACGGGGGAACCTGCCTAGGCTGGATGTGTCCCAAGGCGGTATTTCCATGCTGTGTATGGCACCTGGACATTCTACCTGATGACAACAGAGCAGGAAAGGCTCAGAAAACTTGGTAGTCTCCATTCCAGTGTCTAATGTCTCAGCAGTTGTAAGGGAATTCCAGAGTCAGAACTGCGCCTGGTTCTGTGTGGCAAGTGAGCATATGATTGCCAAGACTTTTTTTTTCCCCTCAAAAAGTTTCCTTAGAGGTGTGTGCTAGTTAAATTAAGGCTATGTATGTCTCTTCACGACCATATATAATAGGCCATGTCTGAAAAAAATATTTAGTGATCTGTCTGTACTGTCACAATCAGCTCTGATGAGCCTAGGAAGTTTTTACAAATACCAGTGTCTCACATGTAGAGAGTAGTTTTCCTGGGCCATGATGAAACATGAGCAATGAGTCACCTACTTGTGTACTGGTAGCTAACTGAAAAACAAAACAAAGCAAAACAAACCACATACTCCTACTCTTTGTGGGGAGCATGTTTCCAGAGAAAATGATAGGTGCCAGTTTTATATACAGATCCTGCTCACAGGAGTGCAGCTGACTTAACATACTTCAGGATGGTGTTTTTTAGGAGGAAAGTTTTCTGAATTTGTGTTATTGCAGATTTCTTTGACTGACAGGAATCCCCTTTCCATTCTTGCCCATAGTTACACATCAAGTTGCTAGCTAGTTTCTTGGTCTCTATTTAGCCTTACTTGTTTTGAAACAAATGGGACATAATGAAAAGGGAAAATTTAATAGCTGCCTCCAATCTTTACTGGGGGTATGGTAGTTCTAATTATGGTCTTTATATAAGGGTTGCTTAATTTCCATTAACCACTGGAATTATGTGTATAGTCAAAGTAGAAACATGCAGAGCAATATATTTTACTGTAGCACACTAAGTAATGCTTCTGTGGAGCTGCTTAACTTTCAGTGAGGATGCATTTATGTATCATTAATTTTTCTGCCCTAAAGTTATGACTGTGCACCATCAACAACAAGCACCTTCTTCTGTGTGATACTGCTATCTTTCATGTACTGTGAATGGTGCTGCAGTACACAGGATTCCTGTATAAAGCCTCCCCACTTTGATCCCTCCTCTTACTTGGTAAGTAGCATGGGGGTATGCCTTCCTCTTTTCCATTCATATATACCCTGGAACTGATCTGTCCACTACTGGAGCTCAGAACAGCAAACTGTTGAAGAGAACAAATGTGTTTCATTCCTGAAAGTGTTTCAGCTTCATCACAGAAGGAACCAACTGTGGCTAATGAAAATGAAAATGAGGATAGAACTTTGGAAGAAAGCCATTATTGAAGGTCTGTGAGGGCAACAGAGTACTGCACCTAACCCAGAATCCAAGCATTATGCCATAGTGACAGGTGCAAGGCTAGGCCACATCACCAGCAATCATTAATCACTCCTTATAGAGCCCTAGACTGATTTCTCCTAACTTCTTCTCTCAGTGTATTGATACCTACAAGGAAGAATATGATTTACAACATGTCCCTGGGGGAAAGCAGGGGATGGTGAGGAGGACAGCCTGGCTGCACACACGAGAACTCATGTTGAAACTTGTTTAATTCTAGCCATCACCAACTGATGAATTAATCACCTTCCACACAAGATTCAAAATAAAACATGCCCTTTTAAGCCTGAAATAGGTTTTAGAAAGTCAGTGTTATGTATCATTAAAGCTATCCCAACCCCTTACTAGATCAGCTGTGCTGGCATATATTATAAGTTTACTGCAATAAAATATTTAAAAGTAGAGAAGGAGGAGCGTGAAACAGGCAAACTTGTGGAAGAGCTCCATGCAAAACGAGAGAATCAAAGTGTTCCAGTTCGTAAAAAACAAACTAGTATTTTTATTTTACGCCATAACACAAAACTGATTTGTGCAGAGTACTTGGCATCTTGTTTCCGTAACCATATAATATAAAATGCAACTATGCTATACTTTCTAAGCTTTTATAAAAACAATTTTGTGACTGGTAAGTTGTAAAAGAGTTGCCACCAACTGTAGGTAGGTGATTCCCTGAAATGTAAGACTACATGTATTGCCAAAGGTTCTTTCTTACAGTAAGATGCTCCACAGTTATATAGTTTTGTCCCTCTAAGTTAAGTGTTTCTGTCACTGCAGTTATTGTTACATTACGCTCTGCATTAAGAGATAGGGAAGAAACAAGGGTGGCTTTATTTATGACTGTCAAGGATAAGCAGTATGAGCAAGAACCTCTGCACGTGCTACTGTTTCTTTCAAGTGTAACTCTGCTAAGATGAGGCTACTAGAATGACAGCTAAGCAAAAACACAGATGACAAAAATAATTTCTCAGATCAATCAAAACAAACTTTAATCAATAACTACTATTATTATGAATACAGAGGAAATCATTCCTTCACTCCCAATTTCCTAGGCATTTGTTAAAGGGTTTCTGTAAGTTATTCCATTGTTTCTCAAAACAGTCCTGTGAAGTTGGTAATTAGAATAATCTAGAGGGCAGGGCAAAATAACTTGGCCTTGTCACATAGCAAACAAGCAGGGAGCAGGACTGTAACTCAGGTCTGTCTGTGGCAAGAGCATAATAGTAAGTCCACTCCCTCTATTCTATACCTATATGGTTTTATGTATCTACATAAAATATACAAAACACAAAACAAATTATATATATATTTTTCTGAGACTGGCTTAATTTATTTAGTATGGTTATCTCCAGTTTTTGGAATCTTTAAAATCAATCAATGTATGGGCAACTTACTGTTATGTAAGCCATCATTCACATCCAAAGGCTGTGTTAACTACTTAGATTATTTAATGTCATAGTTTTTTCAACATTTCTTTATAAATTTTCAAGGAAGCTGTTATCCGCTGAAGATACACATTCACAAGAGAAGCAGAATATACAAGATTCATTTATATGTGGCCACAGGTCACAGGGCCATTCATAACAGCTCATTTGGAGCATTGGGATTGAGTTACCACCATAGGTACATGTAGAATTTTCAATCACTGTTTGTTAGCATATTTTTATATACATGCTTAAGCTGGGAAAAAATAGGATTTGAATGGGATAGAAACAAGAAATATGACATATAATTTTCCCATAGCAAATCACAACTGGAGAAAAACTCAGTAAAAAAAATTATGACTTCCTCATAGTCATTGAGCTATGTGAAGTGTCCAATAAAGTTATTGTTATCTTTTCTATACAAAAGTTGCTCTGAGGGTTTTAGTAAAAGTCTTTTTGAAAGCTAAAATGATGCACTGTTAAAGAATGGCCTTTTCTGGTTCTTGGAAGGAATGCTCAACTTCCAGTTTTTTTGATACATAATAATAATATAGTGATAGATAACTCAGAATTTTGTATCTGTTTTTGGCTTACTGGGCTCCAACTCAGCCTTTCTAAGCCACAATAACATGAGTTATTTATATTTCTGCTAGAATAATGTAGAGTATTAAGGGGGTAAAATAAGTAATATAAACTATTTAGTCCTGGTAAAATATAAAAATAAAATATAGCAAGAAAATTAGATTACTCTGGGTAGAATTCTATGAGGGAATTTGGAGTCTGTTATGGTGATTAAGCCATCATTGCTGACAGATTACTCTAATCGGCTGTCAAATAACATTCCCAACCCCATCTGTAACTTGGCGTCCTAGTTATTCAGTTCACGTTACCTTTTGCGTATATAACACACACCAAACAAGAGAGGTACAGACTAGCATTTATTATACTCATTAGCTATGATTAGGTTCTGTTTTCATACTAAATAAAAACACAAGCTTCCGTTTTGGTCTATTTATTCCTAAAATTAGAAGAAAAAGGAATAATTTTAAAATAAGTACAGGCCATGAATAAAAAGTAACTATAATAAAAAATACAGATCATTCAGAGACAGTGCTATTTAAAAATGGTAATCCTTTTATTTTCTTTGACACATTAATGATAAGGGAAAACAATGCTACTTTTAAAAATATGGTTTATTTTAATTCTATGCAGTTGAATATTTGCCTGTATTTATGTATGTACACCACACCATGCCTGGTACCCTCGGAGACCAAAAGAAAGCATCAGATTTTCTTAAAGTGGGATTATAGATACTTGTGTATTGTTATGTGCATACCAAACCTGAATCTTCTGCAAGAACAGCAAATGCTCTTAACCACTGAGGCATCTCTATAACCCTACTCCCATGTCACTTTAACTCTAGTGATAGATCAGTTTCACAACTGGTGATTTCTTTCCCTCCCTCCCTCCCTCCCTTCCTTCCTTCCTTTTTCTTTTTTTTCCGAGAGGGTTTTTCTGTAGCTTTGGAGCCTGTCTTGGAACTAGCTCTTGTAGACCAGGCTGGCCTTGAACTGACAGAGATCCCCCTGCTTCTGCCTCCTGAGTGCCACCACCCGGCAGCAGCTAGTGATTTCTACAGTAACAGGCACTGTACTTAGCAGTTACTGTATGCGAATTTCTTGGGTAGCACTTCAGTCCTTCCACATTTGTCACTGCATCTCTGTGATATGAATATCTGGTCTAGATAAATGTACTACCAACTAAAAGCAAAATTTGCTAAGATTGTGCCTAGGTCTTAAGATCTACTTGTATTAAAGACAAAAAAAAATCACCCCCAACACAAAAACCAAACAAAATAAAGTTATGAAGCAACTTAAAAATGGAGATAAAAGAGGATTCAAGATAAGAAAAACCTTACAGAATTACAATGCTGCTGAAATTAAACACACAACAGCTACAACTGGAGCAAAAGACCACAAGAACTTTGTGTGAACACAGCTGGAAAATAAAAATCACTACTGATTAATGAGCCAAGACAAAGAGAAAGGTAATAATGTGCCCTTTCCTTTCATCAGAATCCTTTCCGACTATTTCTTTTTGTTGTGGTACTGTCTTCCAAAGTCAACAATTGCTCCAATGATCATTCTTTCATATGTTAAACAGGTGGAAATTAGACCTGAGGTTTAGTGGAGCAAGACAACATATACACTGAAATAGGAATGCCTTACCTGGCTAATAATGAGCTACTTAATGATTTGGTAGCTTGTGTATACTTCTACTATGAAATTCCACATGCCATAAGTTTAGTATAATCTTATACTTTATGAGAAATGAGTTTAGTTTTTAAAATATATTATCCCTTTTGGTATTAGTCTACTGCCCATAATTGTCACATGTGGCTTCTGGCTCTGTCCCCAGCATTAGTTGTTTTCAGGTTCGCCAATTCCTCATCCCCAGAGTTGGGATGAACAGAGCCCTGCATGCAGGCCAGAGGTAACACTGCAGTCTCTCCTGCTAACCTTCATTCTGTGGGAAGATGCCCAGTTGATTTTCTTTACCGCTCTGCCTGGGACTCCAAGGCCTGATTTTTCTTTTAGTAGTGAGTGCTGGAGACCCTCCTCACCTGGTTTACTCAACATTTCCCCCCAACGTTCTCTTCCTTAATAGTGATTTTTAAAATTTCTTCCCAGAGAAATCTTTACTCAGACTTTTAAAGTCACACCATTGCTTCATCCTCACAGGAAATGGTTTGAGAAAGAAATCTATCTAAGAGGACTTAGGTTTTAGTGACCTTGCAGAAACCCGAGGTGCTGGACTGAGAGGACTGCTCCTGGAGGGTCCCCTCTGCACAGCAACAACCCTCCCCACAGAGCACTCTGCCTTGGCCTTTAATGTTTAATTTTCTTATCTTTGGAATTCCCAGATTAGACCTATTTTTACTTATTTTTTTCCCCTTATCATACTTCTTCCTATTTCCACAGTCAATACCTTAGCTAGGTTCTCATTTCTGCTCACGTAAATGCCTTTAGCTCCTCCTCACCAGTTCTGGTCATTGCCTTCCAAACTGTTTTCTACACCATTGCCTTCTGAATGCTCTTGAAACCTAGGTCTAGAAGTTTTCTCTTTCTCAAAATCTCACAAACATTTTCTACATTCAGTTCCAACTCTCTGGCCTATATTTTAGGCTACCTTATGCTTCAACCCTAGTAGTATTGACAGGCTTGTTTCTCATTGCAATACTGCATTTCTCTTTTATTCAAATTGGTTAACTCTTTCTTCTTGGAACTTTTGCCATATGCTAATCCACAAAAAAGGATCAGAACCCTTTCTTATGCATATAAACATGTTGTTTCTTTTGGCAACATAATTGCTGTAATCTGTACTAGACAAAGCTTACACTTCAAACTAGGATAAAGCTGTTACTTTTGTTGATTAAGCATGGCTTAATATGATAATTTCCTAATTCAAATTCATCTATTGCATGGCAAACAACATGCATTATTTTAGATGACTGATAAAAAGTTTTCAAAGTTTAATTTTACAGGTTATTTACTTTCAGAGGTTTAGAGAGTTTTCCAGAAATTCCTCTACAATATTTATTAGATTTATTTATATTTTTGGTTAAAAACATTTAAAAATTTAAAACCTTAATTTTCTCTGTGTGTGTACGTGTACCTGAGAGTGGGTGTGCTGTGGTATGGTCTTTCTGTACGCTGTGAATATGTGTTGTTTTCATTGGTTGAAAAAGCTGAATTGGCTTTTTCTATAGCCAGGCAGAATAAGGCTTGTTGGAAAAGCCAAATGGAGATACAGGGAGGAGGGAGGAGTCGAGTGATGTGGGAGTCCCCTCTGTGTGCTGTGATTATCATTAATGAATAAAGAAACTGTTTTGGCCTGTTATAGAGCAAAAGAACAGACCTAGGTGGGGAAAACTGAAGTGAATGCTCAGAGAAAGGAGGCAGGATCAGAGAGACAGCATGGATCTGCCACCGGAGACAGACGTGCTGAAACTTTGCTGGTAGGCCACGACCTCAAGGTGATACACAGATTAATGGAGATGGGTTAAATTAAGATGTAAGAGTTAGTCAATAAGAAGCTAGAGCTAATGGGCCAATCAGTGATTTAATTGATACAGTATCTGTGTGGTTATTTTGGTTCTGGGTAGCTGGGACAAACAAGCAGCCTCCTCCTTGAGTCAGGAGAGATGCCAGCAGCCACCGAAGGATTAAGATGCCAGAGCACTACCTGTAAGCCATGGACAACATGGCAATACATAGAGTAATAGAAATGGGCTAATTTAAATGTAAGAGCTATCCAGTAATAAGCCTGAGCCATTGACAAAACATTTATAATTAATATAAGCCTCTGAGTGGTATTCAGGGCATGAGAGAAATGTCTGATTACACAGGTTTCTGAGGAGGTCAGAGGTGATGGATCTGGTGGAGCTGGAGTTACAGGTAGTTGTGAGATACATGGTGGGTGCTAGAGACCAAATTCAGATCCTCCGCAAGAGGACTATGTATGCCTAACCAGTGAACCATCTCCCAAGTCCCATATTTACTAGTTTTAATCAAGTAAATTAAACACAGTCTTAATAACATGACTTTTTGTATTATAAGTTCACTATGACTTAGTGGTTAGTATTTTGTAGCCAATACAAAATTTCCTTCATCTACTTCAAACAACCTTAATGCCGTATTATCGCTGGTGTTTTATTTAGGAATTTAGAGTTTCCTTTTGGCTTTAAGACAACCTAAACTCAGCACAGAAATACTCCAAATAAGCAAATTGTTAAAACATGTGTTGTACAATATTATTTTAAGATGTGTTACATTTTTTTACATTGTGAAACATTTGTTTAATGATGCAAAGATGTGTTGCATTCTTTTATGTTGCATTTTTTTAACTCTGTGAAGCTGTGTTAGTTTGCTTGTCTAAAACACCTGATTGGTCTAATAAAGAGTTGAATGACCAATAGCAAGGCAGGAGAAAGGATAGGCAGAACTGGCAGGCAGGGAGAATAAACAGAAGAAGAAAAGAGAAAAAAGGTTAAGAATTGAGTGAGAGAAAGAGGAGGATTCCAGAAGCCAGCCACCCAGCTACACAGCAAGCCATAGGGTAAAAAGTAGATAAAGATATACAGAAAGAGAAAGGTAAAATGCCAGAGGCAAAAGACAGGTGGGATAATTAATTTTAAAAAGCTTGCTAGAAGTAAGCCAAGCTAAGGCCAGACATTTATAAGTTTTCATAAATCTCCATGAGTGTTTATGTGGGAGTTAGGTGGCAGGTCCCGCGAAAGAGCAAAGAGTCAAAAGAGTAAAGTGCTAGAAAAACCAACTCCACCTCTGGCTCAAATTTTGCAAAACTTAAGTTAACGGTAATTTATCTTGAACTTGACAGGATACAGCTAACTTTATTAACACAATGGAAAAGCATCACCAAATTATATATTCCAGTGGTACTTTCACAGCATAGTTTCCGAATCATGAATTGAATAATTTTTAAGACACATTAGTTCATGCCTAAAATATTAACCTCTCTGCAGCTGCAACTGCAACCTCTAATTAAAAAATACATGATTTGATTGATTTACAATAGACAAGTAAATTCCATACCTTAATCAATATTATTATTCCATGGTTTTATTAAACTGCCTCTGTATATTTTGGGGTTTCTATTAACTGAATAAGAGCAAATAAAATATTTTTTCTAAATTATGTTTAAGACAAAATGGTTCAAATTATCTCTCTCTGTGTCTCATCTCTTGTCTTCCCTGCACCCTACCCCCCTTCCATACACACCTGGTCAAAATAAATTCTAGTAAACAAAAATGACAAATTGAGAAAAAAATTCCTTATGGACAATTTCGTATCATCCCCAGTAAAATGCACAATAAAATGCAAATTCATTAAACATCTGAGCAAGACACCTGACACCATGATAGCAGTTCTATTGATCCATCTCAGCTCTTACCACAGTACTAATTTTGGTTGAAATTCTGCCAAATGAAGACCTTCTTTCTAGTGCTGCAAATTCTTTAGAGTCTGAGCTTCATTTAACGATCTCATTTTGATTTGTGCCTTCTACTTGATTATGGGACATCTTTTGCCAACTTTAGAAATTATCTGTTGGCAGAGCTTAGGGAAATCAGGATGACAGTTCAACTATTTTATCAAAAAAGCTTTATATTTAGGCCCAGTCTTCTAAACATTAAATTCACAGCTTAAGCTTTCAAATACAAAGCCTGTACCCAAAATTTAAATGGCAGGGCAAAGGCAGAGAAGGATATAAGGGCAACCTAGAAATGAAGCTGGAAACCATGAACGGACAGCACTTACCTGCAAAAGCAAATCTACTTTTCTAATCCTTACGTGCTTACCCATGGAACATTTAGGTGGGGCTTGGAAAGTTTGGGCATTTGATTTTGCAGGATAAATAAGATCATAATTAGAACCATAAGGTCTGCGTTTGACCAAACAGGCTTTGCCAATTTCAAATATTTACAATAAAATCTCTTGACACCCTTAAGCTTTGTTAAACTGAAGCCTGAAGAAAGTATCACACCAGAAAAGTCGGCGTGCTGACTTGAGGATATTGCATAGTATAAATAAAAGTGTGTGGTAAAGTGTAAAGCACTATATGGTTTTGAACTATTCTTCCCTCACTTACTACCTATCTATATAACTTCTTAACTTACTGAGAGAACATCTATGACCAAAAACTACTCTTGGATATTCACGGATTCAGAAACATTTGTGGGCACCATCTATGGCATGAGGCTCTGACAATGTTTCCTCTCTACATGGAATTTGTATCTCAACATGGAAAGCACTGAAATGCTAACAATGGAGAAGAATTAAGTATAATAAGTGACAGGACGGATTTCAGCACGTAGTTCAGTAGACTGCAACAAAAAAGTTTTGATTCTTACCCTTTTAAGATTATGATACAGTCCATGATGCTGGTGAACAGATGCCATACAGTATTTGGGGCAAGAATATTTTGGAAGCTGAAGAAAGAGGAAGAGTGCTTTCACCTTTTACACTCAGCAGTCACCCGACTTTTGTTATTTTTGGGTTTCTGTTACAAGATATGCATATCAATGCTTACATACTATTATGAACATGCCAAGGGTAGTGTACAATTCTAGGGCACTGACTAATTCCATCCCAGCTTTACTCATTCAAGACTGCACTTGGCAAAGAGAACAGTTTTCATAGTGATAACCTGAAGAAGCCCTTAATCCCTTCTATGCTTTTTAGTTGTGGTAATTGAACTCTGAACTGTTAAGAAGAAAGAAATCTAGAGATACTACTAAGGTAAGATATGGGATTTCCTCACTCCCTGGAAATGGGTAATAAGGGCACAAACAGGAATGGGGGATATGAGGATGGTTTCTGTCTTAGTTGGTTCACCTATATGGTTTCTGTCACTAAAGTAACAGAAAGAAAGAAAGAAAAACGATTTTAACATTACAATTTTCTGTGGACCATCTGACTGAATCTGTTTAATAATGACCACTAGATATTTATATTTTAGGGCTTAGTAGAAAACACAATTTTGAGATTTGGAATTCTGGGTCCTGGCTATTACAAATGATGCTGCTATAAACATAGCTGAACAAATGTCCTTGTAGTATGACTGAGCATCTTTTGGGTATATGCTGGTTCATGAGACAGGTTGATTCCCAATTTTCTGAGAAATCGCCATACTGATCTCCAGAGTGGTTGTAAAAGTTTGCATTCCCACCAGCAATGGAGGAGTGCTCTCATCCTCTCCAGCATGACCTATCATTGGTGTTTTTGATCTTAGCCATTCTGACTGGTGTAAAATGGTGAGAATTGTTTTGATTTGCATTTCCCTAATGGCTAAGGATGTTGAACATTTCCTTAAGTGTCTTTTGACTGTTTGATATTCTTTTGTTGAGAATTTTCTGTTTAGTTCTGTATCCCAATTTCAATTGAATTATTTGGAATTTTGATGTCTATTTTCTTGAGTTCTTTATACATTTTGGAGACCAGTCCTCTGTATGATGTTGGGTTGCTGAAGATCTTTTCCCATTCAATAGGCTGCTTTTTTGTCCCATTGACTGTATCCTTTGCTTTAACAGAAGCTTCTCAGTTTTAGGAGGTCCCATTTATTTATTGGTTCTCTCAGTGTCTGTGCTACTGGGGTTATAGTTAGGAAGTGGTCTCCTGTGCCCATGCATTGAAGGTTACTTCCCATTTTTTCTTCTGTCAGGTACAGTGTGGTCAGATTTATATTAAGGTCTTGGAGAGATCAGGGACACAAGGAACATACCTAAACATAATAAAAGCAATATACAGCAAGCTGACAGCCACCATCAAATTAGGTGGAGAGAAAACTCAAAGTGATTCCACTAAAATCAGGAACAAGACAATGCTGTTCACTCTCTCCAAATCTATTCAACATAGTTCTTGAAATTCTGACTATACAACAAAAGGAGATCAAGGGAATTAATTCATATTGGAAAGAAAGAAGTCAAACTTTTGCTATTTGCAGATGATACTATACATAAGTGACCCCCAAAACTCTACCAGGGAACTCCTACAGTTGATAAATACCTTCAGTAATGTGGCAGAATACAAGATCAACTCAAAAAAAAAAAAACAGTAGCCCTCCTATACACAAATGATAAAGAAGCTGAGAAACAAATCAGAGAAACATCACAATAGCCAAAAAAACATAAAATATCTTGGGGTAGCATTAACCAAAGAAGTGAAAGACTTCAACAAGAACTTTAAGACTTTGAAGAAAGAAACTGAAGAAGATAGCAGAAAACAGAAAGATCTTCCATGCACTTGGATAGGTAGAATCAACATAATAAAAATGGCAACCTCTCTAAATGTATAGAATCAAAGTAGTCCCCAGCAAAATTCCAACACAATTATTCACAGACCTCGAAAGAACAATACTCAACTTTATATGGAAAAACAAAAACCCAGGATAGCCAAAACAATCCTATACAATAAAGGGACTTCCAGAGGCATCACCATCCCTGACATCAAGATCTATTATAGAGCTACAGTACTGAAAACAGATTAGTATTGGCATAAAAACAGACAGGTGGACCAATGGAATCAAATCAAACACCTGGATATTAATCTACACACCTATGAACACCTGATTTTTGACAAAGAAGCTAAAATTATACAATGGAAAAAAAAGCATCTTCAACAAATGGTGCTGGCATAACTAGATGTCAACATGTAGAAGAATGCAAATAGATCCATATTTCCAGGCACAAAACCCAAGTCCAAATGGAATTTCATAGTCTATTAAAGTTGTAGAAGGTATGAAAATGATTACCAGGAGTCTAGAGCAAATCAGTATTTTATGAGTTTTTTTTAAATCATACTTTTTGTCATCTTCATAAAACATAAAAATTCATTATTTTGGGGGAAATATTAATATTTTCTTCACTGTGTGATTAAGGCATTGTGAAGGCACATGACCCTTTAAGATGCTTCACTGTGTTCTCTTATATACTTGACTGTTCTCTAATCCAGTTTCTTCTATCTTCTAACTGTAGGACAGATCCAACAATTCCTTTTAAAAATGAGTGTAAGGTGAGCAGTGCGGTGGTGGCACATGCTTTTAATCCCAGCACTTGAGAGGCAGAGGCAGGCAGATCTCTCTGAGTTCGAGGCCAGCCTGGTATACAAAAGCTAGTTTTAGGACAGGCTCCAAAGTTACAGAGAAACCATGTCCCACCTCCCCCAAAGAAAAAAGAATGTCAAGTCTGAGCAGATGATGTATTTATCTTCATTGTTTAGCATTTTACTCAAGTCTAAACTAAACATGACCTTTCCCAGTAAAACTTTTAAATGTTACCCTAAAACAACAACTATATTATAATAAAATATTAACATTCAAGTATCATATTCAGATAAGAAAGTCAAGATAGAATGCCATAGAACACAACAAAATTATTCAAATTATAGCATCTACTGAAAGAGTGCATCTATGGGAGGATGAAGATATTGTATAAGAGTATGGGATGCTATTTTGGGAAATTAGACAAGTTGGAACTTCACTTTGACAGAGTTGCCTCTCCTTAAAGCCCAGTTGAGGATACAACACAATATTTCATCTTCCTTTGCACATCTAAGAATGTAGCTATCTCATCTAAATCAAATCATGTAAAATAGTACACCATGGGCATCTCCTTAAAATCACTACAGTTCTTTCAGTTATCAGGACCATCGTAGCGGCACTACTAAAGATTTCCAAAAGGATAAAAATATCTTTAATTTTGTTTTTTTTTTCTTTTCCAAGAAACAAGATCCATCAAGTATGCTCTTAGTACAGACTTTAATTTTCCTAGTGAGCTGGGATACTAATCGTGACCATGTGACCCAGATTCTTGCTTCTGGGTAAGCAGCTGACTTCAGACGTTTCTCCTCAAGTTTAAGGGTGAAGGAGATTTAACTTATAGACTCAGAGGCATACATACTGATGAGAAACCAGTAAGGATTAAATTAAAAAAAAACACACCAGTAAGAAAGAGCTATTCTTTTGTTCCTAGTCTACCAGGTCAGCCCCATGCAGTTACTAAAATACAAAAATGGGTAGAAGAATGTGTACATGAACAGTTATAAATTATATACAAACTCAGTTGACAGGATTTTTACCCCAAGTTAGATATTTGGCTGTGATGAAAAAGATAAGCATAATTTATGTGTCTTTTGTTTCAAGAGAAGACTGATTTTTATCTTCCAACCCACACATCCCTTTCTGAATGTCCCTTTCTGTCTAGGTTTAGCATTCCACCTGGCTGACAGTAGTCTTTGAGATTGCTTTCCCCTTGGCGTGTGCATTATTCCCATTTTGTTTCTTTTATTACATGGATCCTCTATCCATGATCTGCTTTTATTTGGTCAACTAACTGAAACTCACCCTTTGATATTGGGCTGATAAGCACAGCTATTAATTTTGACAATGCTAAGTTTCAGTCTGATGTGGTAACAAATGCCTGTACTAACAAACTACTATTAAGGATATCTGAAGGACTATAAGCAATCACAAAATTCCAAACTGTGAAAAATCTCCTGATGTACAAGAAATAAGGTTAGTGCATAAGAACTAAGCAGAAATGAACTATTATAGTTGTTCAGAGCAGATGACATTCTTTTAAAGTCTTCCAAACTGCAGAAAGATAAGTGTATACACAGTAACCCTTATTATGCAGTAGTAGATCTATCTTAGCATTCATGTGGTAGTTAAACTTTCTTCCTCAGCAAAAGTCTCTCAAGCTGTGGGCATCAAGAAAAACAGCAGAATAAATGCTTTGCTTTCCTATCAAGCAATTTCAAACTCATGAATGATGAAGCAGAAAGAACTCTACATTCTTATGGCTTCTATACAAGAGAAATGGGCTGCTGAGGATTACTGATTAACTCGTTGTGGGTAGAAAATTGTTCCTTAAGCTTTAGGATTAGCTTATTCTGGCCAGGAAGAACAAAAATAACACAAAGGCAAACTGCTCGAAATAGCACCAATTCCATTAATCTCCTCATCGACTAGGATGTATTAATTCTATGTAGGTCTCATTCAAGATTTTTCCCAGCAGGTTTAAAGTACCAATGACAGGAAAAAAAATAGAATTATACATTAAAGATTCTGGAAAATACAGGTCACCCTTGTAGATCTATTTACTTCTGTTTCCTAGATGGTCAGGTAGGTCACCTTACTGTTCTTTGAACATCTGAAAAAAGAGTCAGTAAAATGAGTTTTTGTGACACGGCAGCTTTTTGCTTCTTTTTAGTTGTTAGACAAGGGGGTGTAACAATTCAGTGATTACAAAATGTACATCTTTACATATATTCAGAGTTGACTTGTGTTATGAGAGAAACCTAGGAATACAGTACTGTTAACACCTAGTCCTATCAAAAAGTCCCTCTGAAATGTTACTGTATGACCTATGACTTACTTTAACTTTTGAAAAGTGTGTACTGTACACATAATGATGCTTTATCCTACAGACAAGAAGCACTGCGAAATGAGTATCACAGCAACTATAAGAAGTGAAAAACAAAAGAGCAAACAAACAAAACTTATTTATGTGAATGTGTGGTAAGAACTAGGGATCCCATTTAATTACAGGTCTGGAGTAGAGCCTGAGACTTTCATTTCTTACCAAGTCTCAGGTAATGTTAATGCTGGTAGTCTGAAGACCACACCTTGAATTAGCAAGTCACCATGTACTTGGAGGAAGATAATCAGCACTGTATCAAGGTGAAGCCAGAAAAATCATAGAAATAAAATAGGGATGTAGAAATTGCTTGTACTAAAAAGAACTACCTCCTTACTTGGGTCTAAAACATAACTAAACATTGGAAGAAATGGTGGTATTTCTGTCTTTACTGTCTCTGTCTAATTTGGGACCACCTGCTCCCCTTTGTATGTATTTAGGTATGATGTAATAGTTGACATTGTCAACTTGACAGGATCAGAATCACCCAGGAGCCAAACATCTGGGCATGTCTGTGAGGGAGTTACTTGACTGGGTCTGAGGTGGGAAGGCCCACACTAAATTCCATGGGTTGGGATGCTGCATTCAAAAGGAGAAAATGAGCTGAGTACAGCTTCTGTCTCTCTTTGGTCCTGGCTGTGGATGCCTCACATTCTTGCTATCATGATTTTCTTACCACAGTGGACTGCATTCTTGAACAGTGAGCTAAAACAAACCTTTCCTTCTTCAAGTTACTTTTTTAGGTATTTTATCACAACAAGGGGATAAATGATATTCACATTAAACCTGGCAAGGTGCATCTATCTAAAAACTAAAATATCTAACTGGTCTCATTCTTCTTCAAATTTCAAGTCACAAAGGTAAGGGTAACTGGGACACCTTACTATGAGCATACTACAATGACCAACATATTATATTGCTGATCTCCAGTAGATGCCTAAATGTCTTGAGTCAAATCTTCCTAAACCTGCATTCAACATGAATTTCAAGATAGCAGACCCTCCTCACAGGACAAACTCCTTGAGGCAATTATTCATGATGGCAGGTGTGTAGCTTAAGCATGAGAAACAACTTGTTCCTTCAAATAATGACTCTTTGGACCACCTTGTAGAACCAGAACTGAGAGAAGGGTCACAGACTGTGCTTTGGCCAAGACAGTTTAATTGTGCTTATCTCTAAACCCATGCCACAATCTTCCTCTATTTAAACATAAAACTAATGTCAGTATGCGAAGACGAAATTGGGCCACTGTACCCTTTATCGGTTTCTCTTCTCAATGCACACTGATTAAACCCCCTTTGTCTGCTTTTCACTATTAGTATTACTTGTTTCTTTAATTGATGAACTGGGATGGTCGGCTAAGTCTAGCTTGCTAGGCTAGCTGGGGTCAGGGCTTCTGTCTTAAAACCCCAGTTACAGAAAAAATAAAACTTGCTGTTTGTTCATCAATGCCCAGTCCTTGAAGCTGATGATACTGGCTTCTTCTTGAACTAGCAGTTCTGAAACTTACCTAACACTGGAATCACTTAGGAAGCTTTAAAATATTGATGTCTGGCTCTATCTAAGAAAGACTCTTATTTAATCTACCCCCCCCCCACGGTACAGCTTTGGTATATATGGTTTTAAAAGCTTCCCAGATAAAATTGGGAATCACTGCCCTAGTTGTAGATACAAATAGACTTGAAGACTAAGGGCAGCTTTCATTTCCTTCATCATATGATCATTTTAGGTAAATGGTCAGAAAGATAATTATTATTCCTTTAGGTCTTCCTTAGCAAAATTAAAATGAGGAAACAGCATCAATAACCTCCTATGAAGGAGGTAAACCCAAGAATATGTTGGTAATTTGAACTCTGAAGTTTTGATTCTTTAAAGTAATGTGCTTGGAATAATTTTATAGGGAAATTGTGAGAACATGACATGATTTGTTGTCCTATCTCCACCAATATTTGGTTGCATTAGCACAGAATCCATCACCTGACCTTTTGGGTTTCAGTTTCTTCATCTATACAGTGCGGAGGTTGGCTAATATAAGCTCCTGCAGTATGGGAACTATCATTAGATTTAGCCTACTTTCTTTTCTCCATATGTCTTATTCTTCTGCTGACCCACATAACAAACTGAAACATGGAGAAACCTATTTTAATTGGCTATAGGATTTCCTGAGATTCTGACTATTATTAATTTTAACAATTAATTTTGTTAATGATCAATGAATGTTTTACATTTTGTCAACTGACTCAGGAGTGACGTAAATCACTTTATGACTGAGATTCTCTAGTAAGTGATTCAGTGGTACTTGTGAGCACATTCTAGAGCTGTGGTTATGATTATCCTATGAGCTGCATACAGAAAAAACAAAACACAAAAATATGGAACTAATCAAAATCCCAGGCTAGAGTCTATGCACCCACTTAAATGACATCTTACAAATAATAGTCCATAAGTCAGATCTAGCAACAGACTGAAAAGTCAGGATGAGTTAAACCTCAATTAAGTGACAGTTGTCCTTTATGTTATATAGTAAGCCGTAGTCAGAGGTTTTGCTTTCCATGGTCAAATACAGTCTTAAAACCATACCTGGAAATTTTCCAGAGGTAATTTGTAAGTTTTAAACACCACGCCATTATGAGCTTTATGCTGAAACACTTTTCAGTCCTTCTCGACTGTGAGCCTGTCCTTTGTCTGACATACCAATATTATACTGCATGAATTTAAAAGTATGTTTGCAAGAAAGAACTATATACAGGGTTCAGTACTATTAAGTTTCAGGTATAAAATGGGGGTAATGAAACCCATCTCCCATGTTTAAATACACTTTTTACTTGAATCTAGTTAGACAAAGTTATAAAAGATAATGATTTTGTTATTTAAAAATTCCTTATTATGTATAATTACTTTAGCTCTCTTAATCTAAGCAGACTTCTGGTTGAAAAAGGCTACCAGAAATAGAAAAACAATCATCACTATTTTATTTATATGTAATCAGATACAGGTAGGTAGGTAAGTAGGTAGTACTCTTGATTCATTTCCCAGGACATAGTTAACACAAACACCATTACTTTTTAAGTTTTTTAAAGCTTTATTTTTAGTTTATATGTACGAGTGTTCCACTTGTATGCATGTGTACACATTACATGTCTACATGCCATGGAATGAAGAAAAGGGTGTTGGATCAACTCGAATTGAACTTACAGTTGGTTATGAACTGTTATGTGGGTGCTAGGAATTGAACCTGGGTCCTCTGGAAGAGAAACCAGTGCTCTTAACTGCTGAGCCATCTCTCCAGACTCTAATTATACCTTTTATTGATTCAATATGCATTATTATTTTATTAGATTATTTAATTTTTGAAAGTCCCTGAAAAACAGAAATCATGCACACAAACATTTACAGAAGCAAACTTTGATAGAAACATACTTATCCTGATGTTTGTAACTACTTCTGTGCTCTACAACTAGCATATAAACTATACAAAATGATAGTAACTTTCTTACAATTCCCCAATCTCTATGACTTGCAGACAATACTTCTCTTGTGCACTGGACATCACAGGATACTTAGCACAAAGTAACTCACGCAGTTCCCTGGTATGTTCTTTTCTTCCTGTTGCCTCAACTTTAAGAGGTTTCTGCTTAGTGTTTTAAGATAAGCCTCAGGCCCTGTCATGTCTCTCCCCAAGGAATGGGAAATAGTGGGAAGGGTAGTGAGGACAGCTGAATAGAGATAGGCCTTAGAATGCAGATGGTGGGCTGGCAGCACACCTGTGTGCACATAAAGAAAAGCCCTCTAACACATGAATCTCAGTGGAATGGCATTGGTAAACTATACTCCTCTGAAGAGAGGTGCTGCATTCATTACTGTTTTCTCAAAGCTTTCCTTGTTAGAATAATGGTTGTCTTTGATATTCATATGCTTCTTGGAGACCTCTAAGATAGCAGCCTCATACTTGAGTTTTCAGCAAATTTCTTGCTTTGCCTACAGTGTTCTGTATGATTTGTGTCTGATAGATAGCACAGATTCACATCTGGGGCAGAGCTGAGCCATGTGCTCTGATACATATGCGGGTGTGAGAATGTGTGGAGATGTTTACTTGACCTTCTGGTCTCAACTGATGTCATCGTGAACAGCTGGGATCTGCATAGTTGTCCTGATCTCACTGACAGCTCAGCACCACACAGCAAACTGCATCAGAATAGGGGCCGAGGATTTTTTTTTTTTTTTTTACTTATTTTGAGATAGTACCCAAAAGGAACTCCTGGACTCTTGGCAGGCTCTGTTAGACGGGATGGACAGATAGGATCCATAACAGTAGAAAGCCCTTCATTGACTTTATAATCCAGACCCTCAGCTTTAAACCTGATTGCCTGTGAACTCAGTTACCAGTTGGGTAATCCAAACAGGGTACTCTTTTTTTAAATTTATTTTTTAAAGTTTCCATGTTAGCAAAATCAAGCAATTCAACATGTATTTTGTGATGCTATAGTCAAAGTTAAAATACATTGTTGGATCTTCCACATGGGCAATCAATCAGAAATATGATTGTAACTGTTTTTACTTTTTGTATGTGCCTATGTGTATGGTATCCTTGCATGTGTGTATATGTATATATAATAAGGTTTATGTGTAATAGAGGCTTTAGGCAAAGGTCAGGTGTCTTCCTTGATTGCTTTCCACCTTATTCACTGAGGCAGGTTCTCTCACTGAGCCCAGAGCTCTCTATCTGGGCTAGTCTAGCTAACCAGATTGTTCTTGGACACTGTCTTGGATTGTCTCTGCTGGAATTACACGCAGTCCGCCATGTTCATTTGATATTTATGTAAGTTCCAGGGATATGAGTTCTAGTCCTCAAGCTTATATAGCAAGTGCTTTATTACTGCGGTGTATTGTTTCTCCATGTCATGCTTCTACTCTACTCTGTCTCAATCCACTCAGAGACACAGATACCAGGGTCCTAGCGCCTGACCTGTTCCTAGTCGGTACTGCTTTGTTAGAAGAGGCCAGGGAAATGAACTTATCTCTGACACCTCAGTGTCCTCAGTTTAACAAGATGAATGCTAATGATATACCCCTGAAATATTTCTAGAAATAATGACAAAAGATAACCCCATAAACCTACTTACAAACAGAGATGACTCACTTATCCTTGTTAGCTGGGGAAAGAAATTAAAGACGTAAAAGAATCTCACTAATAAATCTCAAACCTCATTAGGATAAATATCTTTTCAACCCAGCCTAACCAAAGGTTATAAACAAGGAACTAAGCTGATTTGACAGAGTTCATCTGCTTCTTCTTTCTTTTTGCTCCTTGATGGAAAAATTATGAGTGTTAAGCTACCTGTAAGATTTTAGAAGGGAAAGAAAAGCAGGTGCCTGGAGAATTTCAAACTGAAGTTTTGTGTGATCCACAATTTTCTACATAAAGTACTCCTCAAATATTAACCAATAACTGAAGGAAGTGAAGTCAGATAGATGTAGACTTTTTCCTCTAACTAAATAGGACATGACTACAGACAAGGTGTAGAAGGCAGAGTACAATTGTATCAGAGTGGAAAAGCCCTCTTTAAGAATCATTTAGTCCACACCTTGATTCCGCATGTGAAGAGGAAGTAATTTCAAATGCTTTAAGGTGCTTGCAGAGGAAGGGATGGTTGGCAGTAGGCATATGTGCGATGAGTCCTCATGGGATTCACTTATGGGAACAATGAAGAAGATAAAAGAGCACTTGTCATACTGTTCTTTTTTTTTGCAATCTTCCCCAAGTCCTGTTCACTGCTTTTCTTTTCATCTCAATGAGTATGACAGATGTAATGGCATTTTGAAATACTATTTTATTGTGAAAACAATTTTAATAGCGCATGTCATAATACTAATGAGACTTCCTGAGCACCTGTGTACAAAGCTATGAATAGTGAAAGAAAGCAGAAATATACATGAAATTCTTTTCTCTGTTTCCCCTCTTAAGAGACCAATGACTTCTGTACTAAGAAGATCTAGCTGAGCAGTGGGGTCCTCTGTCTTCTTCTGATTCTGGTGCTAGGCTCTTTTATTCTCTACTTCTTGGTGGATGAGGAAGAACTTTGGAGTTCCAGGAGAATATTTTTCATACTTACCCAAACATAAACTTTGATTTTGGGAACCTCAAACTTGGGGCTATGAACTGGCCAACTTGCTTCAATTGGACCTAAGTCTTCGTACACACGCACAGTTCCTGATGAAGGATCAATGTTCTGCCACTATTTGGGTGATAAATTTTTATGAAAATCTTGTACTACAATATCAGAATTTGAATGATTATCTGGGTTTATCTCAAAATTTCTATCTTTGGCTCTTAAAAGCCATATTATCTCTTTCTTTGCAAATCCATAGAGACCTTTAATCAAATTCATAGATGCCTTCCTCTCTAATTTTCTTTTAAAGTCTTATCAAACTTTTGAAATCTAAGGTCTGAAAAGTGAACTTAGCAATTTGCTACTTTATTTTGCCAGTACGCTGTTCTCTCAAACGTCATAAGAACAATAATCAAATCATAGTCCTTCTCAAAGAATAAGAACAATTTTGAAAAGCTGATCAGGAACCAGTGCCAGGGCATTTACACAAATTCTCTCATTAAGCCTCACAAGAATCCTATTATTCAGACCTGTTGCCAAGACTGTTTGCTATATAATACAGAAACACTTGCTACAGAATTCTGTTTTAATTTTTTTTTGTTTTGTTTTCTTGAAACAGGGTTTTTCTGTGTAACTTTGGAGCCTGTCCTGGAACTCACTCTGTAGACTAGGGTGGCCTTGAACTCACAGAGATCCACCTGCCTCTGCCTCCCAAGTGTTCTGATTAAAGGTGTGCACCACCACTTCCCAGTCTCGTGTTTTTGTAAGAGAGTGTAGCTGAATCTCTACTTTTATCCTGTGCTGGCATTTTCAACTTTTTCATCACTAAGGAACTCTCCTTAATTTCTCCTGTACACTTCCTTGTATTGAACAGGATGTGTTTTAAAATTTAGTACCTTGATTTTCATTTCATTCAGAGACATACGCAGTAACAGCCAGTCAAAGCTTCTAAGGGTTGATAGACTGTCAGCCAAAAACCCAACATCCGGCTATTCATGTGGCATGCAAAACTTTACAGTGGGTGAAGTGAATATCCATGGTCCTAAAACATTTTTTATTCATTTCTTATTATGTGTATGAATGTTTTGCCTGCATGTATATCTGTGTACTGCATGTGTAGGTGAGAAGAGGACACTGGAGCCTCTGGAATTGGAACTGTAAACAGCTATGACCACCCTGTGGGTGCTGAGGACAGTACCCTTTCCTCTGGAAGTGCAGGTAGTTCTCTTAACTACTGAGTCATCTCTCCAGTCTCCATGGTCTTTTATAGAGTATTAAAATTTTCCCAGGTCCCTGAGATTTGGCTGGGACTATATAGGTTACTTTCCATCCTATAACTATAACTCTATTTTTCTTCTTTAAATCCATGATTTTGAGCAATCTGGTCAATTCTGACTGAGTCTCACTTGGGGGTGGTTCTACACCTTGACCCTAGTATTTGACTCTTAGGGTTAAAAAGGAACTTTTATATCTAGGGAATTCCTGTACACCCTATAAGATTTCTTTATAGCCTTAAGTTACCATAAAAAAAATCAAAGACCTTACTTTTTGGTTAGGTTGTATTCCTGAAAGATTAAGCATTACATGAAAATAATAGCAACAAGCAGGGCATACATCCTTATAGATAGTACTATGAAGCCAAATATTTTAATTCTGGTTAGATTTTGCAAATGCAAAACTACATGTGGTAGTCTGAATGTAATTGCCCCCTCCCAATCTCATAGGGAGTGACACTATTAGGAGATGTAGCATTGTTGGAGTGGGTATGGCCTTGTTGGAGGAAGTGTGTCACTGAGGAGGTGGGCTTTGAGGTTTCCTATGCTCAGTATACTGCCGAGTATTTCAGGTGACTTCCTGCGGCTGTAAGATATAGCACTTTCAGTTATTCCTCCAGCACCATGTCTGCTTGATGCCAACATGCTCCCCACCATGATGACAATGGACTGAACCTCTGAAAAATAAGTGAGTCACCTCAATTAACATTTTCTTTTTAAGAGTTGCTGTGGTCATGGTGTCTTTTCCCAGCAATAGAAACCTAAAACACTACAGAAGGCAAACAAAAATGGGTGTTCTGGTTTATACATTTTATAGAAAGTGTACTTTCTGTTCTGGGTGATTGCCTACAAGAGTTCACATCTATGGAAGCTACAAAGTAGAAACAATGACATTTAAGGTCCATCTCTTTCCAGATTTCAGGAGCTACACAGGCAACATGTCATTTAGTTACCAAGTCTTCTGTTAAAGTGAAAGGCAGGGATCATCACTATTTAATAGCAGTTCTCAAGTATGAGAGACAAGACTCTCATTGAAATATAAGAATAGTTACTATCATACAGAGGAGCTAAGACAATTGATGGCTAAGAAAAGAGAGTATAGTGGGGCAATTAAGGGGGGACCGGAAAGTGGCAGAATTGGGGTGTGAACCTCCCAAAGAGTCAATAAAGTTACTAAAGAAAGACAGAAATAGAAAAAAAGAGAAGAGTATGTTGACAGGAGAAATAATAGAGTAGGATTTACATTGTATCTTGCTGCATTTACACAACAGAACTTCACACACCTCTTTACAGCTGTGTAAAATGTACACTGATACAAGAGTTGTATATGTATAATGAACCAGGTTGCTGTTCACATATATATGCACTAATATAAATCTGTATTTACCTTGTATTAGAACATCTACCATATAGACAGAATTATCTCTTTTCAAAGTAAAACCTGACGTCTTTGGAAATACTGGAATAAATAAGATTAGCCTATTATTTGAAAATAAAATTTCTTATACCTATTTATTGAAAGTTTACTTAGTATAAACATGGTGCAATCATTTTATTCTAGGTAATTCAGTTATGAAAGGCAATGACACTACTCTGTATCCCTTAGTATCTAGAAAAGCACAAGTAAAACAATAAAATATTGTTAAGTGTTTTTTGAATGAATAAATGCATATTTTATATTACACATGGTACATAATTTTGGAGGTACAAACCTACTTATACAGATGTTCTGGCTATTTTTAAAATAAATTTATATAAAGGACACCTGAAAAAATTTACCCAAATTATTCTAGTTAGGTGATAATTAAAATAGCATGATTGGGGGGGTTCTTTTCATTATATGAAGGTATAAGAGCTGAGAGATTTATGACAGCAATAATGATGGTGATGATGGTGATAAAGGTAAAATCATGACCATGGTTCTGAGAACAAAGACATTAAATACACATTAATAATTAGGAGAAGTGATTCAAAGACACTGAGTGACTCAAAATACATTACAATGGACAAGTTAAATTTAGTGTCAGGAAGAGCCCAGATGTTCTGCAGAAAAGAATAAACCCTAGCATTCTGTTAAGGGCATGAAAACAGTTCTATAGATAGCTTAGTCAATTCTACTTGGAAGGAAGGTGCCTACCTACAAGAGTAAATTATTTCCTCCAGGGCATCCAGCAAAGGGCCCATTTACATCATGTGGGTGAACATACTTGTCCCAGGAGGCCACTGTATTTTCAGCTTCTTCCTTCTGTATCAGGATCATTTGTTTTTATAACTCAAGCAGATATATAGTCCTTGCTCACACTGCCTGTGTTATTATAAAACACCTTTCAGTATGGCTCTGTTAAAATGGAGTGCTCTAAACAAATGATCTCTTAGGGTAATATCTCCTTAATATAAACTGCATTTAATAAAATTGGTAGTGACTCTAAAAAGAAAAGGATAAGATATATCCATAAGAATGACTGAAAGAAATTTATGATTAGTATTTTACAAGACATTTCAGATTCCTATTTGCTATTAAAGTTTAAGAGCTTTCTCAAAATTGTAATCTATGTTGTTACATTCTTAATTAAATTAATTTATACAGAAAATGCTCTACTGATACTATTATAGATTTTAATCAAAAAGTCTTATTGACACAGACAGTGTGTGCAAGACCTTGAGAAAAGTGGTACAGGATACAGTGCTATCACTGGCACGAGGGTATTGGGCTCTAACATCTGAGCACTGAAAAGGTCTAAGAAGTTTTCTGTGCCGCAGACTTCTTTACTTTTAGCTTTTTTTTTTTTTATTGAGCTACATAAAATAGATTAGTGAAAACAAAAGTACAAAAAAACCAGGTTGCCGTTGTAAGAATATCCTCTCTGGAACACACAATGGTAGATGCTAATGTTTCCTCTGAATGATACTGCCCTGCTTGCTAGTTGTAGCTGCTTGAAAGGGGACTATTGCTGAGAGTGACTGCACAAACCTCTAATACAAGCACAGGGAGGCTAAGGCAAGATTGAGACCTTGGGCTGTACCATTTTTTCCCTCAACAAAGACAAAGGATACTGTCTGTTTGTTGTTATTTTTGAGACTATTTAATTATTAATCAGTGTTCCCCCTTTTCTCTTCCTCCCTTCAAAGCCTCCTATATAACTCTCTGAAGGGACTCTAGCCTTCTTCTCCATTTCCTCTGCCTTGTGAAAAACTGTTAGATTCCATTCCGAAAGCTAGTCACCAAAGTGTAGTCCCTTATTTGTCCACTTCCTCCTCCTGAGGCTGATCACCAAGGTCTAGTTATAAAAGTATTGAAATCCAGAAATCAAAAGCATTCTTCAGCTCACCTAATTAACGTGTACATTTAAAATTAAAGAACTCATCCTAACAGGGTTGACCTTTATAAACCACAATGTACAATAAAATTTCCTTAGAACACAAAACATGAACTGTACAAAAAGAAAACAAAGTACTACTTGATCTTGTTATAAAAAGAAAGTTTTAGACATGTTAGAAAAGTGGCAGTAAGTTATGGACTTTATCTCCCAGAAGTGATTCCAACTAGAAAGGATTTAAAGTGTCAGCAGATGATGTGGTTTTCTTTCTCCCTCTTACTTTTATATACAAAGAAACTGAAGGCATATGGCAAAGCACATCATTAACTTCTTATTAATTTTATAACATGAAGGCAACCAGTTAAAATAGTCATGCTACAACTTTAAATAACTGAGCTTATTGGGTATTTAATGAGAGACTTAGCACAGCAGGGTTTCCGTTAAATTAAGTTTTGCTTTCACGTCACAGTGGGAAAACAGGTGTATATTGGTTTAGAATTATGGAAATGTTGACTAATTTTAAGGCTTGTAATCAAACAACAAGGTACCCTGTAATATTTTTTCCAAGAATATGCATTAATCTTTTATGTCTGTTTCATTTCTTCCTGTCTACCAAAGGCTCACAACTGAAAGGCAACTACTTTCATGTTTTCCCAGCATCTGTTAAGAGTGATGATTGTAAGACAAAGCTGCACATAAATGCAAGATGTGAGATTCTATCCCCATTGACCACAAGTGATAAGGCAAATGTGGCAAGTGTATACTGTGTAAGATTTGAATCTTACTAATCATATCTGACTTCTCAAATTTTTGTTTAACCTGTTTCAAGTAACTGAGCCTAAGAAACTGGGATGAATAAAAAGAAAAAAAAATCCAGACTGTATTTTCCAAGCTCCCAGTTTATTTATTATAAAAGTTATATTTATTCTTTATTTTATACAAATGGATGTTTTGCCTTAGTGCCCATCAAGAAGGTGCCCATCAACTCTTGTGGAAAAGCAACCACGTGAGTGTTGGGAATGGAACCTGGGTCCTCTGGAAAGTCAGCCAAGTGCTCTTAAATGCTGAGGTATTTCCCCAGTCCTTGTCCCCGCAACTTATGGTACTTAGTTACAGGTTTCCAAAGTCTCTATTCTTAAATTTCACATATAGAATTTTAGCAAAAGAAAAAAACCTCAATATTTGAAAAACATACAGAAGAACTATTTGATTGTAAGAATCAGAGTTAAAATGTCCTGCTTGCTGCCCCAAACTGCAGTTGTCAGCACTTCTGTGCATTTCAATACATTTTATTCATATTCATCCCAGATTTCTAGTAAATTGTACTAATCATCAAATTATTACTGGCATGTAAATGAAAACAAATACTGTCAGCTTGAAATCTTCTGTCAATGCAAAGTCATATACTGGGCACTAAAATAGTGAATTGTGGTCAGTTGAATTTATCAACAATCTCTGGATTTTGTAGAGGAAGATGACAGGAACTGAATTATGTTGTATCTAATTATACTATATTTTATATGGTAAATAATAGTTCATGACTAAAAATGCATAAGAAGGGGTTTTGGTGCTATTAATTGTAAAGCATTTATTAAACTTGAAAATTTTCACTTACATCAAGACTGAAGTTTAAATTCTATTACTTTTTAAGTCAGTGAGGAAAGAGGACTTAACAGATGCCATCTTACTAAAAATCACTTTAGAAGTTTTAGGAAGAAGTAGTTCCACTGAAGGGATCATTCTGCCAATACATACTTGCTTTTCTATCCTTTGATTTGTTCAGATGAAGAAGAGGAACCAAAGCAGTATGAAGAATAGCCGTATTCCCTAATCTTTGCTCTTGGTGGTCACTGAGTGGTGACAGCTGCCTGTAATCTCTACATTCGCCCACATGTTAGAGGTCAACATGGGATGCACAGTGAGACCCTGTCTCAAAAATCCATCTACCTCAAAAGAAGCCCTTATTTTTAAAATCTTTTGCTAAGCATCTTTCTACTACAGACATTGTAAGTTTTTCAGTGGGCCTAACACGAATTACACAATTCTATCTTTTGGGTAAGTGGGAGCAAAAATATTTATGTGTGCCTATATCAGTATGTGATGCACATAGTTTGTGAATATATACAGGTAAGTAAGCAAACAATGAAATTATACCCTAAAACAGCATTTTTTCCTTTTTTTACCAAAACATGTTTCAATAAAATCATGGTATGTGGAGTGTTTACCACAGGTCCTTTATTATAACAAACACATATCATTTTGATATTGAATTAATTCACCACTGACATTTATGTAAATGGAGAAAATATACCACATAAACAGCAAAGGACAATTTGTACTACCATGCAATATATAAAAGTCCCACAAAAATCTGATAAACCTTGATGAAAACGTCATATGCAGCAATAGTTCATTTCTAATAATTGTATTAATCATCAGCTATAACCAGGAAGGAAATGAAAAACAAGCACTGCAAGCTTCTATTTTCTGTTCTACACCAACACGAAGGCATAACTTGGCATTAAAACGCTGACTTTGTTAACCATCATTGACTGTTTAGAAGTCATTAGGAGCTTTAATATTATGTCTATAAAGAACACATTTGGTCCTTTCAAATGAAAATCTAAGACTAAATTTGAAAAGGGGCCCCTGGAGAGCAAAAGCTTTTCCCTTTCCATTTGCTCTCCTTGTGTGTGTGTTCCCACCACCTTTAAAATCTTAACCCACTCCAATACTCTTTGGCAGCTGCTGTACCACCTAGTGGGGCAGGCTATTTGAGCATTCTTCCCATCAGTGTTAATGGTAGCCTGCTTTGTGACTGGCCAGCTAGGCTGGCTATTGCAGAACAGAGGGGTCAGAACTTACTCCTCCAAAGACCAAAGCCATTTTTGGCACTAAGAACCTATAACTGGAACCTTTAGTTGAAAGAACCATTTTCAACCAATAAAGAGATTTTGGTACAAAAGTAAACTGACTCACCCCAGGTAAAGTTTTAATATTGTGCAGTGCATTCTGGGCCTCAAGTGCAGCTTTTCTTGTATAAAATGTTACGAAACAACAACCTACAGAGAGAAATGAAAAGGTTTTAGAAATTTCTGTGAAGGCTTTGCTTAGATATAATGGAGACTGTGGCGAACAAATAATCTACTTAAAAGGATGCACAATTTAAAAATAATAAAGCACATGAGAGCAGTAATAACAACATCTCAAGCATTTACACAGTGCCTTTCATCCTAAATCACATTTATTAGTTTTACTTGCACTGGAGACCAATTCGTAGCCCCCTGTACTAACTACCTGGGATACAGCTATTTAGAAATGAAAGTAGGAGGTAGGAGTCGGAGGGCAAGGTATTAATGGGACTTGGGCCATAGCAACCATAATAAAGAGAAGTACTTAATTACAGCAACATTTGCATGAACTTATATTATCTTTAATTTTCTCAGAGTATCTCTAGAATGTCACATTTATAAAACACTTTATAAGCTTAAAGGTTTAGAAATCTGGATAGATAGGAAGGTTCTTAAAGGCTGGGATAGCTGCCTTATTCCCTTATCTCTACCATAAAGTGCATAAAGTCAAGTTCTGTGTATGGACCATTCAATCCTTGTTTGTTAACGAATGATTAGCTAATTTTAACTAACTTAAAATTAACTTGAGCCAGGCATGGTGGCACACACCTTCAATCCCAGCACTCAGGAGACAGAGGCAGGAAGAACTCTGAGTTTGAGGTCAGCCTGGTCTACAAAGGGAGTTCCAGGATAGCCAGGGTTACATAGAGAAACCCTGTCTCAAAAAACAAAAACCAAAACACTTGCAAAATGAATGGATATGTACCCAGACAGTTGTGAGCTGAATCTAGCCCATACAATCAATAATAGTTGTGGCACATCTCTGGGTTCCTCATTTCTAAAAGCTGATAGAAAGCCAGGCCAAAAATCCCTCCAAAGCAGTCCAGACACTACCTCTTTTTAACTGAGGTACCATTTAACTTCTCTATCATTCTCAGACCATTACTTTAGTGACTTAAGACTTGCCTGTCCCTTTTATCAACTTATAAAGAAACTGGTTAGCATCATCAATCTGTTAATCACTATACAATTTCTCAGCATAATCACCTTGGGAAGAAGTAATATTAAAAATCTTCACAAAAAGCCAGCCAAGGCTGCATAATCAGAGCCTGTCTCAAAACAAAACAAAGCAAAGCAAAAAACAAAACAAAAACTTAAATAAACTAACTGCTCCCCAAAAAACCTTTACAAATTTATTTAATTACTTAGTTAATCATATGTTTAGGCTACAGCATGAGGGAGAAGATTAAAGGATGACTTGCAG